>NC_138966.1:166370000-167652500 GCF_055761805.1 Camellia sinensis | reverse complement strand
TCCACAACGCTGACTCCTCCTTGCCATACCTCCACCACCATTTAACTAGTAGGCATTCATTTACCTGGCTAAGATTTCTCACACCTAGCCCGCCTTTAATTTTACTTAGGCATACCTCCTTCCAGTTAATTAGGTGCACTTTCTTCCTGATCTCAGATCCTCCCCAAAGAAAATTGGCTTGAATTCTGTGAAGGGCTTTTGCAACGCCCACTGGGAGCTTAAAAATTGATAAGAAATAAACTGGCAAACTTGACAGGACGGACTTGATAAGTGTTACTCTGCCCGCAAAGGATAAATACCTTCTTTTCCAAGAAGCTAGCTTCCTCTTAAACTTGTCTAGCACAGGTTTCCAAGAAGCCTTTCTCCTTGGGTTTGCACCTAATGGTAACCCCAGGTAACTCATTGGCAACTTTTGACTGAGACAGTTGAGTTTGTTTGCAAAGACCTGGACAATATCCTCCTGCACACCTACACCACAAACCTTGCTTTTGTGGAAATTTATTTTGAGACCAGACATCAACTCAAAGCACCTTAGAATTCTTTTCACGGCTACAACTTCCTCCCACTCCGCTTCACAAAAGATAATGGTATCATCGGCAAACTGTAGATGTGTAATTATCAATTCAGATGATCCTACGGATACTCCTCTAATCAGTCCCACTTCCTTAGCTCTTTCCAATAGAATGTTCAGACCCTCCGCTACAATATTAAAGAGAAGAGGAGAGAGCGGATCTCCTTGCCTAAGCCCTTTCATGGGAGAAAACTCAGAAGTTGGTGAGCCATTTACAAGTACTGAAATTCGAGCTGTGGATATGCAGGTCTTCATCCACCCCACCCATTTCTCTCGAAAACCGAAGTTTTTCATCATTGAGTACAAGAACTCCCAATTTACGGAATCATACGCCTTTTCAAAATCCAGCTTTAGGATGAGACCTTTTTTCTTTGACCTTTTCCACCAGTCCACCACTTCATTTGCAATTAAAACCCCATCTATAATGTGCCTTCCACTCAAAAATGCAGTTTGAACTTCACTAATGATCTTAGGCAGCACTTTCCTCAGCCTTCTTGATAAGACTTTAGCTATGATTTTGTATACGGAGGTAATCAAGCTGATTGGCCTGTAATCCCCCAACCCCACAGGATTTTCTTTCTTGGGAATTAAGGTAATGAATGAACTATTTATTCCTTGGACTAACTTTCCATTAGAATGGAACTCATTCATCAACTGCACAAACTCACCTTTCATGATGGCCCAGCACTTTTGAATACATTTCAAGTTAAAACCATCCGGCCCCGGGGCTTTATTTCCTTCGCAATCTTTAATTGCTTCCCAAATTTCATCCTCCAGAAATTCTGTCTCTAACACCTCAGATGAGTCAACTGAACTAATTGAGTCGAAAAAACCTGACAGCTTTGGTCTATTCTTCCAATCTTCAGTGAAAAGGGAATTGAAATGACTCTCCACTGCCTGTTTAATCATCCCAGGCTCATCATAAGTCACACCATTCACGGTAACTGAGTTTAACAAGTTTAGCCTCTGCCTTTTGGTTGCCATTAAGTGAAAAAATCTGGTATTTTTATCCCCATTTTCAGCCCATACTCTTCTAGATTTTTGGAGCCACAACCATTCCTTCTTCTTACTCAGATCCCAGACTAATTTTCTTATTTCTATCCTTCATTTAATCTCAACATCCTGTAGATTCCTACCTTCAGCTATTAAATCCCATTCGTGCAATTCGTCCTCTGCTTTTTTCAACTTCTCCTCAATGTTACCAAAGACTTCATAGTTCCACCTCTTCAGATGGGATTTCAGATTTCCTAACTTTTTCAAAAGCCTGAAGCTTGCCCAACCACTAACCTGGAATGCTTCCCAACAGTTTTTCACTTCTGTTTTAAATTTAGGGTGCAGACACCATGCATTAATAAACCGGAATGGTTTTGGACCCCAATCCCTCTCATCCTCCATAAGGAGAATTGGGCAGTGATCAGAGATACTCCTAGGTAGTCCCCACTGTTTGAGCTTGAACTCTTCCAGCCACCTAGGATCAATTAAAAATCTATCAATTCTACTCCACCTATCACCATCCATCGCATTACACCAAGTGAACTGCCTGCCCAGCATTGGCATATCTACCAACTCCAATTTATCAATCAATTCATTAAAATCCTTCATCCATCTTCCCCTACGAGAACAACCCCTTCTTTCGCTCATAAATCTGATTTCATTAAAATCGCCTCCTATGCACCAAGGGCTTGGGAAAGATGATTTCAGTGTTGATAGGAGCTTCCAAAGTATACTTCTTTTTTGCACATCATTAGGTGCATAAACATTAATAAGAGAACAATTGAAAGAATGATGGGCCAAACCTGATAAAAGCATGAAGTTCCTGGAGCAGCAACATTCCTTAAGCTCGAAATTCTGTGGATTCCACAAGCAAAGCAAACCACCAGCACTCCCTTCTGCTCCCACCTCCATGAACTCCAGCTGATCCCACGGCCAAAGTGACTTAACAAAATTAACATCTACTGAGCTTCTCTTTGTCTCCTGCAGCAGAAGAAAATCTACCTTCCTCGCCCGAACTACACTTTTAACTTTTGATCTCTTCTCGGGTCTTCGCAGACCCCTGATATTCCAAGATAATACAATCATAAAAACTGCACAACTCCAAAAGCCTCCTGCCGTAAGTCCTGCCCTTGACTTACAGAGCAACACCTTTACCTTCTACCCTCTCCAAGTCTTTCTGTTCGAGTTCAGTCAGCTTGCCAATCACCTCTTTCTCCTTCCCTTGAAAGTCCAATCCCAGAATCTTCCCAACTTCCATGGTAGCTTGGGCTTCATTTAAGAACTTATTCCTCCTCCTGGTGTTAAGGCTCTGCTCTACTGACATTGAGATAGCCGCAGCTGCTGCTCTGAAAATGGCTCCTTGCTTGAAGCATTTCCTCTGCAATGCACCTTTTTGGTTGATCAGATTTTTGTTCGGTTTTGCCCTTTGCCGCAGATTACCTCCAACCTTATTAGCTCTATTTACCACGGATTGTGTAGGCTTTCCCCTTCTTACTGGGTTGGCTTGTTCTGCTACTCTAAACTTGGCTTCTTGATGAACAAGGGGCCTAAGTTGAGTATGGGCTGCACAGTCACTTAAATCTGAAAGATCAGTGATGGGCCTAGTCTCCTTATTCCCATCCTGTGGCCCTTCCAGCACCACCTCTAAATTTAAGTTGGGCCTTAACATCTCTGTCCCACTCAGGCTTCTAATAAACCCAGGAGTATAGACATGTCCTTCAACAATTTGAATTTGATTTCTTGGGGTTGCCGTATTCTCCATACTAACCTCCATACTAGCTCCTCTGACTTTGTGAGTTCCCATGTCATCCTCAGTTCCTTTTACAGCTGATGGAGATAGGCACTCATTACCTTCACCTTTATCCCCTGCCTCTCGGTCCACCATAACCTGATCATCACCTGGTACCTCATCTTTTCTGTTCAGCTCCTCCTTCCTTGTGTGTTCAGCTTCATGTTCATCCTTATCTGACCCACCATTTTTTGACATTTGATCTACTTCATTATGAGCCGTATAACCACTAACCTCATTATCCCTGTATGAACTGTTGCAATGGCACGGCTTAAATGCTGCTGGAATCTCTTCATAAACTCTAACTGGGAACAGACTACCATTGCATTCAACGTGAATCTCCGTATTAATGAACTCCATCCTGGACGTAATTACTCGTACCTTTCCCCACTGAAGAAAGTTTTGACTAGTAGTGTCATCATCCAATTGGACAACTTCACCCCAAAGCTTGCCTATATCTTTGAATGTATTAACACTCCACAGATGAAATGGAACACCTATACAGATGAGCCATACGCACCTTTCTTGTTCAATATACTTGCCTTTCTCCCAATCTGTAATAGACTCACACCATTCTAGCATCCACTCTTCTAACTTGGATCTAGCCTCCCTCCGATGTTGCTGGGACTTGAAAGTTAACACTGCTACCCTCCCTCCTCCTTCTCTGACTCTTACATCCTCCATACCTCTTCTACCAACCTCCTTTTTGAGCTCGTCCAAGGATATGCCTGATTTCAACTTCACTATTAAACTCTCGTAGAGCCACCCATTGCCAACTTCAACTGCCTTGACAACCGTCTTCAACTTCTCATTACTTCCACCACTCTGAACTACTTCTGCAAAAGATCTTCGACCTATACTATCCCATCTTCTGTCCCCAAAACTCCTCTGTGGGCGCTGCATCATCGGACCATCACCTTTGTTTTTCATTGCCTGTTGTTTAAACTCCCCTTTTTGGTATTCTGCTTTCTTCACTTTTAGAGCCTTATTATCGCACCATAACTTATGTTTGATATATCACTCCCAGTCTTTTCTTCTTCATTATTTATTTATTTATTTACATGTGCAAGGAAATAGTGTCCTAACTAGCAAATAAAACTTTATTTTGGCACTTACCAGTTTGCCCACTTTTTTTTTTCTTTTTTTTTTTTTTGTGTGTGCATCGTCTAATTTAGAAGCTTGCCTAGGGCCCCTAAAAGCTCAGGGCCAACCTGCAAGCCATGGCGGCATCCGATCCTGAAAAGTTGATGATCAAAGGCGATAAACTGTCAGTCTCTCTCTCTCTCTCTGTATATATTATATGTATGCGAGCATTCTTATGTACAACAGACAATTTTTCTTTGGTTTATTTATTTATTTTATATTAATAAAACTCGATTTAGTGGTAATAGTCGAATTATGGTTAGTTTGTCATGGTAACTGAACTTCTGTTTGTCTGTGCCTTTCGTTTTGAAGTGGAAATAAAATACAATTGGTGAAATTTGATTAAATGTGTGAATTTGGATTACAAAAATGGAAGCTGAAAATTTGTTGAAATTATTCAGATTAACTAGAATCTACAATTCAGTTTTATAATAAACAATGAAATATAAACTGACCAAACCACACTTAAGCTTTTGTCCCAATCAGGTGGGTTGGCTATATAAATCTTGTTTTTGCTATTTGTCAAGGGCTTTATGTGCAGTTAAACTAAATAAATTCATATATTTTTTTACTATGGCATCTCATGTTAGTTTTGATCTTCCTCTCCGCCTAATATTTCCATTTACCGTGATCATGTCACTGTTCGTCTTCCCTTCCACCTAATATTTCTATTTAAAGTGATCATATCACTGTTCCTTATCTACAGGTTTTTATTGTACATGACAAAACTATCTTAACTTTGTACTCATTCAACTTATCTTCTTTTGATGTTACTTCTATAATTTCATTAATATATGAATTAATGTATGCATTTTATGAAGTGTTGTTTCTTAGTTGTGCTACATTCTATCACATAAAGCATCGTTAGCTTTATAGATGTTCTATAAAATTAACTTTTCAATTTTCTATTCTACTTAGCTAGCTTACTTTGATTTCTATGGATCACATCAGCACTCCATCCTTATTAAAAATCAAATCTAGATAATAAAAATATTCACTCTGTTATCTCCTAGTTGTCATGTCCAATTCTCCATTATTTCTACTTTTATTGTTGCTAAAGTAACAATTCATGTATAGTTTTACTTCTACTAATTTTAAGCTCTTTTGACTCACGTGTTTCTTTTCGAAATTTATATTTTAGTGTTAATTCCTCCCATAGTTTTAGTATCTGGTCGAGCAATATCATCTCCCGTCCTAAATAAAATATCTTTGCATCCTTTCAAGTCTCCTGGCTGCCAATAAAAATATGGGGATCAAAGATATGAAGTAGGAAAGTTTGATGAGGTACTTTTAATCAACCTATCACATTTGACAAAAATTGCCTCCTCAATCCTGCCAATCACCCTTGAAATCTTTCGACAACTGAATAACAAACATGCCTTGGCTTACAAGTCACTGTCAATGGTAAGCCTTAATAAGTAGAATGGAGGTGCTCCACTCTACACCCAAAAATCGAAGCTAAGCGCCAACATTATGATATTGTATTGTTTTGTTCTTGTTAAGTTGATGGAGGAAAAATTGATTTTGCGGATTTTTTTTTGTTGTCGAGAAGATTTTGTTAGGTCCAAATAATAACCTTTTTTCTTTTCTTCTTTACAAAAATGCTACTTGTGTCCAAGTGTCAAAATTGATTAGTTCTTTCATTATCATCGAACACAACTCAGCCTAACAAGGTGGAGTGCTGATTGGAAGAGCGCTACTCTTTTGTATGAGCAGGCTGGTAGGTAATTTATGCATGCTTTTGTAAACTTTGAATTCATTTCTAGCATTATATTTATTTTAAATTTTACTTCATCATTACTACTATAATGTACTTACTTCATCCCAAAATGTGTGTTATGCATGAGAAAGCACAAAATTTAAGAAAATAACAACAAACACAATCAATTTATCTTTTGGACTAACTCTATAATTACTCTTGACTGAAGAAGCACGAACATTGACTGACACATCACACGACATAGACACACCAACACGACAATTTTCAAAAAATGAAGGACACGACCCATGAGGGACAATCAAAATATATGATTTTATATATTTATTATATATCATATATATGCATATTTAGTTCAAAGTTAATAAAAATATACAACATAGTAAAAAATTTTAAAGTTAAAAAAATGATGGATTAATATGTATATCTAAATTGGTTTTCTTTTATCATTTGACCTTAAGTTATTTTATTCAAATTTGTAATGGATTTCATGTGTGTCTAATCGATGGACATGTGTGTCTCCCAAGTGTCCAAAGCATGCTTGAGTCTATAACAAAGTTTTAAAAAATAATTGGATATGTTTGGACATGTGTTTGACACGTGTCGGAAGTGTCCAATGCGTGTTGGGAAGTCTCCAACAAGTATTGATGTCTAACATGTGTCTACATGGTCACACCATCTTCTTAGAAGTGTCCGTACTTCTTAGCACTTAACAAATTTGAGAAGTATTGTTTTTGTGTTCATTTATGGGATTTGTAATATACTTTATTGGAAGGGGAAATATAGGAGAGTTTGAAAAATTGCTTTACTTTTTCATTATGGAAATTCATCATTTGAAAGCCAAAATATAATGAAGTCTAAATTTTGCATTATCATTATAAGCCAAACTATGGAAAGAAAGATATACTTTAATTTCTTCATGAAGATTGTTTCTTCTGCTGTAGCTAATGGATTCAGACTTGCCAAAAATTATGAGAAAGCAAAAGCTGCATTTGAGAAAGCTTCCAAAGGACAAGAGATGCTCTCTTCGTAACCTCCTTTTCTTCGACTTTTGTTGCTCACTCATTGGGTCTAACTTGATCTTTTATTTTAGCCTTTTAGGTATAATTGTTTATACTACGGTTCTATCTTTAATGAGAATAACAGGCCCTGGGATGCTGCTAAGCATTTGGAGTCTGCTGCTGCACTGGCAAAAGAATTAGGCAGTTGGAGTGAGGTTGCTGACTTTTATAGAAGGGCATCTGAATTATACAATGAGTGTGGGAGGTCACAACCAGCATCGGATGCTCTTGCAAGAGGTGCTCGGTAGGCATCTGCTTTGACCTCTTCATATCTTAGCTTTCATTTTTCATTTTTCTAATTATGTGTTTTTCTATGTATGAGTGGAGACTTTTCTTTTTTTTTCTTTTTTTTTTCAAAAAAGGGTGAATATTAGAAATTCCAGTAATTGCTCATTTCTAAAAAAAAATATGGCTTTTCTCTTTTGGGTTCCTTGCACTATCAGATACAGAAATGACTGTGTATCCTTGCTTTCTTATTTATTTATTTGTTTATTTGTTTTTCAACAATTGGGGAAAGAGATAAAAAGAGAAGTCATTTAGAATTTTGCTTTTGCAATTTTTGCTCATGGTTTCAATCAGATCTACTTATCAAATTAATAATTATTTGGATACCCTACACGAATATTATTATATGTGTTTCATCTTTGTAGTTGCATCTTATTCATATCTAAACCTTTTGTTGCTTTCTTATTTGTATAATTTTTCTTTTCTCTTTTCCTTGTCTTGATATTATTATTACTAAGGATAATGTCCAAGAATCTTATAGTCATTCATCATGATGAAAGTGTCACGATCCCATCTCACCCCGAAAATGAGATAAGAGTACTGATCAACCGATAGTCATGAACCTAGTTGGACAATCATATTGTACTGATGAAAAAATTGGGATAAATTCATCACAAAAAGCGAAAGCTTTTAAATTCTTTAACCTGTTTAATCCTACAACATCCATTCAAAGTAGGTGTGTAGATAAATGAAATAAAAACAAACCAGTTCATTGTTTATTGTTGCCACATTTAACTTAGTCACAAAAGGAGTACAGCTTGAATCAAAAGAAAACGTAATGAATAACACATTACTTTCTTGAAAAGACTAAAACATGCGGATATTCACATCATAAATACATATATACAATGTTGTGCACACGTCTTAATCACCTTTTTCACCTACATAAATATAGGGGAGAGGGGTGACCCAAAGCGCAATGAATAACATTAACTCAAAGCTACAAAAGTAATGGATATGTTCATTCTTATGATAATAACATAATTGCACAAACTTAATCAACTTTAAGACAAAACAGTATCAGATGCATTTTATTTCTAAAAAGTGATAGTAAATCCAATGGTGCGAACAAAGGAATAACCAGGTCAACTACCAGTTAAATAAACCCACACACGTGGCAAACAAGATCTCAACCATAGGTTACTATCATATTTTTTGTCCATTAGTAGCCAGGTTTAACCAAGGATGCCATTTGTATATTTCTAAACATAGATAACATAGGACATCCGTTGATATCAAGCATTACGGTTCATAACAAAAGTTTGAAAATAGAAGTTCAAAGCTTAAACTTTGATGAAACACTACTCACCTTGATTTCCTTGAAGTAGGTTAATCCACAAAGTTTATTGGCCTACATAACATAGATAACATAGGCAATTCTTGTTGGTACTAATCATATAGGTATTTAAGGTAACAAGCTTAATTGGAGAAATCTTCTCTCAATCCAAATCATATTAGGTAGGTCAAAGCATTGAAGTGTTGTTTAGTAATCCTCTTATACTTTAAAATAAGTTCCAAAGGTTGAATATGGCCCCTAACAATTCAAAACATGTGAAAAATAGTAAACTACCAAAATTGTTGGATTTTGCTCAAGCGAGGGTCAGGGTCGCTCGAGCTGTTATTAATAGAGGTCTCCAAATTTTTTGATATTTAGTGAATTTTTTAAATATTTTTTCACAAATATTATACTTTTTAAGTATATTTATGTTAAGTGTATCTAAAAAAAAAAAAAGCTTAAAATATTAAAAAAATTCAATAAAAACAAAAAAACACAGAAAACAAAAAAATTCAAGCTAAAAACAAATCCATTTTCAATACAAATCTTATCAATTAAATGATCATAAAGTGATGCAAGAGCACGAATTTACCTTGAAGCAAGCTAAAAACAATCATAGGTCAAGAAATTGAGCTTTTTGCCCTTCCTTTTCTTCTATTTCCTCTCCTCTTTCTCTCTCTCTCTCTCTTTCTCTCCTTTCTTTTTCCAGCTAATTTCTCTCTTTCCTTGTTTTTCTTTGATTCATTTTGAAAAGAGACACTTGTCATCGCTATAATACATGTATATATCTATTCCGAGTATGAGGTGGCACTCCAAATTATGGTGTGCGCCTACTTCATATCAACTAATCACATAATTAACTTAACTAATCATGATTAACACTAATTAAGCTACGTTAGGTATCTAACCATGCTTGAATTAACTAATTGTGGTTTGGCTTAATTCATCACGCTTAATATCTACTAATCTCGATTAATTTTTTCACAGAACATATGAAATTATCCAGACTAATGCAATTAAGCACCTTGATTCAACACATGAACATACCATATTCAAAAGAGAATTTGCAATCTTATATCTCTTAAGGTCTGATTCATTTCATAAAAAAGCATATAGGTGTTTTCTATTCAAGGAATAATGTCCCTAAATTATGTTTTAAAAATTCATCACAGCATACTGCATAGCATTTCATATTAAGGGAACTAATTCAGCTTAAAGCATTCAATCATGAAATGGAACATGCACATGTCATGTAATAACACCAAGGGGGTTACAGTAAGTGTATTCTCTGGAATCTCACTTGCTAATAGATATTCAAATGGAACAATTAGCTTTTTCGTGTAGGGCTGCACTAGAATGCAAATGGTTGTTCCTCTTCTCCTTTAATCCCTTTCTTTGTACAGTGTAAGATAAAGAACTATAATCTAACTACAGTATACTTTTTTTCTTTGCTGCTATGTTTGCCCCTCATGGGTTTCTGTAGCGTATTTTTCTAATTCTAAATGATTGCCTGATATGAATATTATTTTTTTACAGTGTTTTGGAAGATAATGCACCTGCTGAAGCTATTCGGTTGTACACTGATGCTTGTGATATTCTTGAAGAAGATGGCAAGGAGCAAATGGCATTTGATCTTTATCGTGCTGCCACAAGTCTTTATGTAAAGCTTGAGAAGTAAGGACATTTTTTTTCGTCACAACAAAGGCATAACACATGTCAGTATTTTGTAGTTACTTCAATGGCGTAAGGAATCACCAGTTTTTTTCTTATATATTTCGTATTTTTCTATTATTCACTTTGTGGATATCTCCTCCAAAATCATGTGTTGTGTACATGTACATGACAACATGTACTTCACGTGTTGGATAAAGGATTCACGTGTTGGATAAATATTGATGGATGTTATTATCATTGATAACATTGTCACCACCAGATCTAAGAAGGTAGTGGGAGTAGTGACTTGGCGGAGATGGACATTGTTTTTTTCCAGAAAAATGGTTGGAGAATTGTAGAAAAACATTGTCGGAAAAATATTGACGGAGGTCAGAGGTAGTCGCCGGCAATCAAAGATGGCAGTCGGAGGTGGTCACCGGCAGTCGAAGGTGGTCGCTAGTGGGGGGACGGGGTGTCATGGCAGTGTTGATAATGGGGATGAAGAAGGTTACAGGAGGGCATTTTGGGGATATTGATATGTGGAAAAAGAAGTAGGACTTGTAGGTAAATAAGGCTGGCCAATAGGATCGGCCTGTAAATGCCCCTAATTGTTATAAAGCTATGCGTGTTTATTAGAACTAAACATAGTTTCTATATATATAGAAGAGAAAAAAAAAATCAATGTGTTGGAGCTCTCCTCTGACTTATTTAAATATGAATTTGGTAATTTTTGTTGCAATATTGCTGCCAAATACATGAAGTTTTCTTGGACTGATGCGTTGTCTCTCAATTTGCTTAGTTGTGAGCAAACTTTGTTAGAATTTTTCATCTTTACCTTCACCTACTCCACTACACACTCCACTTCACCTACCTCCACTTCACCACACACTCCACTTCACCTAACCCACTATCACCTCCACTACACCTACTACCACATTTTCTTCTATATATAGATTGTATAGGAATTGTAATACATCAATCTTGTAATACATCAAAGGATCAATCAATAATATACATCAATTTTTCTTACATGGTATCAGAGCAAGGTTAACAACCTAGTCATTCTGTTTCACCGGCGGGCGGCAGTCTCGCCTTGGCCGCCCGCCGGACCTCTACACACACCTTCACTCCGCTGCCCGCTGGAGTTTTCAATACAACACACACACAGAGGACACCATACGCAGCACACATGGAAACATACAGGTTCTGTCTCTCTCTTGTGGGGGGCAGAGAGCAAAGTTGGAAAGCACTTCCTTATCCACAGCTCATCTTCTTCGTCCAACCACAGATGGCCCCTCCTAACCCCCTACCGACAACCAAATCAAACCCGGGCTCTACCTTATCCACGAACTCCGGATCGCACCCGACTCGACCCGCACTGACCCGGCAGACGAGCATCGCGCGCTTCCCGTGCATGAACTGGAACTCGGATTCTTCGCGTTCTGGGGCCAACCCGTTTTGAATATGATCCGAACAATGTTCTTACCTGACTCGCCATCGCAGAGCTCCGAAACGGCGTGCTTGATAGCTTGGTGTTGTTCGAGAAGGTTGGGTTTCTGGAAAATCTCACCGTAGACAAGTTTGGTTCCGATGCTCTGCGTGATCTCTCGCTCCCTAATGCTCCTGAATCTAGTTTCCTCTCCTTACCTCCTGCAGTATAGAGCCATCTCAGCTTTATCTCTTTCTTTGGGTAGGCCAGCAAAGATGCTCCCCTTTTTTATCTTTCTTTCCACACTCTTTATCTCTTTCTCAAAGAAATACAAGAGAGAGAGTGGTCTCGGTGCATGTGTACTGTGTATGCATGTGCTTCTGTCTGCTGGGTGTGAGTTAGCCTTCATTGCCCCCATCAGCCACAAATTACACCAACTCCCTTTTACTTTTCTTTTCTTATTTCTTTATTTTTTTCTTTTACTTCCTTTACCATCACTCACCCCCATGTGCTTCACTCTACCCCAAACAAATAAAATAAACAACTAACTAAGCAAATGCATTGCACCCTCCTCGGGCCACCCATTTCACTTTTTTTATTATTATTATATACCTTTTTTCATTCTAAACTATTCTCCATCCTAACCCATCATCACATTTTCCACCGCCCACCTTTTCCTTAAACCTCAATTTTTTATTTTTTCTTTTTTGACCAAAAAAAAAAAAAAAAAAAAAAAAACAAAAAAAAAAAACAAAAACAAAAAACAACAACCAAAACAATATCACACCGATTTTTTTTTTTTTTTTTATCAACCCCATTCCACTTTCTCTTATTTTAATATATCTCTATATATATATATCTATGTTTATTTTAATCTCTTGCACCGACCATTCTTATTATTATTATTCTTATTATTCTTCTTTTTATTTTTATTTTTTTTATTTTTTTATTTTTGCACAACCACAACAAAAAAAAAAACAACAACAAAAAAAACAGGCAGAAGACGAACTTGCACACCACACTCCTTTTATTCATGTCGGGGCTCCCCCCGTTCACCATTTTACATACAAAAAAAAAAAAAAAAAAACAAACAAACAACCACATTCACAGGTGGTTTTTTTTTTTTTTTTCTTCTCTATTCTGCCGCCAGTCTCTTCTTCTTGCCTCCGTCCTGGGCGGCCCTTGCCGGTGTTGCCTCAGTACTTCCTTGTCCACTGGGCATGATCACTACTCCCTGCTCCTCCACTGCAGCATATGGTGGACCTCCAAATCGAAACATCATGGTGGCCTTCCGCTTCAGCTCCTTGTTTTCTGCCCTTAGCACGCTTATCTCTGCTCGCGCATCCTTATACATGCGTTGGAGCAGAGCCAGCTGGGCGTTTAATTGCTGCACCTCATTTGTCCTACTCTGCAGCCGGTGCGACAAGTTTGTGACCGCCGTCATGGACTCCACACATGCCTTCAAAGTATACTGATTAGCCTCCACATCCGTTTGCACTGCCATTTTTTGCTCCACCGACCGCATCGGAAAGTTCAACGGAGCAAACTCCGGGGCACTCGGTTGAGGTTCCAGTGCCACCGCTCCAGTTCTCTCTCTTGTTGACTCGTTGAGGTCGGGAAAGAGGGTGAGCAGTCCACGGGAAGACGAGGCCATTTTCTGGGCAACAAAGTGTTACAGACTATCTCTCTCAGCACAAGGAACTCTCTTTCTCAGCAACACGAAGGATTTTTTCAGAGGTTTCTCTCAGTTTTTCTCTGCCTCAGCCTCTGCCTTCGTCTTGGTTATATAGCCAAGGCAGCCACGCGTATCATGCGCCACTCGGCGCTAGACGACAACCTGGGCGCGCAAGCCAAGTCACGCGCCTCGCCATCATGTCCGGTACACCTTTTGATAAAATGGGCACGCCTTTTGATGGCACGCCTTTTGACAAAATTGGGCACACCTTTTGAGGGTGCAACTTTTACATCGGTCCGACATGACCCCATAAACTGTCCCGACATTTGATTCCGGTTAGCTCCTTTATGGGTCCGACAAGACTCTGTAAACTGTCCCGACATAGATTCCGGTTAGTTTCTACAAGGGTCCGACAAGACTCTGTAAACTGTCCCGACATTGATTCCGGTTAGTTTCTACAAGGGTCCGACAAGACTCTGTAAACTGTCCCGACATGTGATACCGGTTAGCTTTTTCAAGGGTCCGACAAGACTCTGTAAACTGTCCCGACATTGATTCCGGTTAGCTCCTTTATGGGTCCGACAAGACTCTGTAAACTGTCCCGACATAGATTCCGGTTAATTTCTACAACGGTCCGACATGACCCCATAAACTGTCTTCTAAAACGGTCCGACATGACCCCATAAACTGTCTTCTACAACGGTCCGACATGACCCCATAAACTGTCTTCTACAAACGGTCCGACATGACCCCATAAACTGTTTTTCTACAACGGTCCGACATGACCCCATAAACTGTCTTCTACAACGGTCCGACATGACCCCATAAACTATCTTCTACAGCGGTCTGACACCGCCATCCAGTGTCCTCTACACCATTATGACACCACCATACCGTGTCCTCTACAACGTTATGACACCACCATTCAGTGTCTTCACCAACGGTCTGACACGACCATACAGTGTCTCCTATCCTTTTTTATTTTTATGTATTTTCTTGTTTTGTTACTCTCTCCAAACTCAAGTTGGTTAGTTTCTCTCCTCCTTGAGTTTGCGGGGGGCTGTTAGAATTTTTCATCTTTACCTTCACCTACTCCACTACACACTCCACTTCACCTACCTCCACTTCACCACACACTCCACTTCACCTAACCCACTATCACCTCCACTACACCTACTACCACATTTTCTTCTATATATAGATTGTATAGGAATTGTAATACATCAATCTTGTAATACATCAAAGGATCAATCAATAATATACATCAATTTTTCTTACAAACTTCATAATACAATATAGATAATATGTGATGTACTTGTGAATTATTTTTTATGTTTATTAATGTATTAAAATTATTATGCCTTCATTTACCATTTCTTCGATGGTGTGACATTCAAGACAATGTCGTTATTGCTTAAATAATTCTTAATGTTATGGAGTTCTTTGCTATATGTTATTTTTACCACTTTGTTCTCAAATCTCAAATAATTGGTACTAATTGTTTGTTTTCTAATTGGTCTTGCATGTTTGCTGAAGCAAACTAGGTGAAATCTCATCTTCTTGACTTAAGCTTGTAGTGTTGCCAACCTGTGCCTACTGTCCAAGTATTGGCTTGAGTTTTGCATGTACACGTTGTAGTCATTCCTCCTTTCTTAGATGTTGTGACATCTATGACAATGTGGTTATTGCTTAAATAATTGTAAATTTTATGGAGTTTTGTGCTATATGTTATTTTACCACTTTGTCCTCATATTTCAAACAATTTGGTACTACTTGTTTGTTATTGATCTTACATGTATACTGAACCAAATTAGGTAAACTCTCATCTTCTTGACTTAAGCTTGTAGTGTTGCCAACAATTAAGAAGGGTTGTGCCTAGTGTTCAAGTATTGGCTTGAGTTTTTTGCATATACACATTGGAGTCTTGCTTTTTGATACGTTATGTGACACCTGACATGGCCATCTCAGTTCTGGAAACATCCATGGGCAGCTCCATGGAATGTTAACTTCATGTCTACATACATACATTTTGGTGCTTTTATATATTTGTAAATCGTTTCTAATCTATTAGCATTCATATTCTTATGTGCTTAAAGAGAACTTTTGGTTAATGTAATTTATTTGTTTATCACCTACAGATATGCAGATGCTGCAACTTTCCTGTTGAGATGGGGTTTAGCAGCTGATAAGTGCAATGCTACCCATAGCCAGTGCAAGGTGTCTAAGCTTTTTGATCTTGCACCTTCTTTCTTTTTCATCATGTTTTTCTGTTATTTGGAATTTTTCTTTTTTTCCCCTCTTTCTGTGTCATATTTGTCTGAAACACCTTACCTGCATCAACTGTGATATTCCTTTTGTAGTTTTTGCTAGATGTAGGCTTTGATAGTTTCATGCTCCTGGTAATGTGGCTCTGTAATGATTCCCAAATTTTCAAGGAATTAGATGCTATTTGGGTCTTGCCTTCGTAATAGCCTTGAACTCATACATGTTTCTATGCATTCTTGGTCGCAACCTTCTGGTTGATTGGGTCTCAATTTTTCTCTAGCCAACAGTAAGAATTTAACCCAATACCCACACCACCTTAATTGTACATTTGTCTTTACCGCTGTGGTTTGAAACACTGGTGTAAAAAGTTTTCATTACATCATCCCCCATATTGAACGAGACTCAAGTCAACGATAGATTGAGAACAATTGGAAAGTTGATGATAAAGAAGCAATATTTTTAAGTAAGTTAAAAAAATGCATGGAAACTCTTTCAAACAAAATTTTTTTTGGGATTGACGTGGAATTGTCAATTAATTGTTATTTCTTGGACTCTGTTGGAAATAGAGACTTTGACACAACCTAAAAAACAAACGATCACTAAGGAGTGTGCTCCCTTTTATATATCAGGATTAATGTATATTCTGAGTGAAAAGGTATGACTAAATTTAGTGAATTGATTAGGTTAGAGGTAATGGCAAGATCTACAAGAAGGGAGAGGCACTCCCCAAAAAATGTGGGATATCGATCAAGATAACATATGGTCGTCTATAACTAGATGTAATGAAACCATAATAAGCTAATAACATGTGAATTTATGAGACCTCTGAGTGTCTAAGTGTCGCAGAGGATATTGGCGCCACTACATGTTAAGGTTGCTCTACTAACAGGGTGTTACACCAGCCAGAGGTAGCCTTGGATCAACTCGGGCCTGTGCTCTCTTGCTCTCTCCCTCCCTTCTAGGCCTGTCTTAGCTCTCACCTAGCCAACCTTTGGTAACGCAATAGTGCCATCTCAATGACCACTATACTTCCCAAAAGGTTTCATGTACCCACCATCATCTCCATCCACCCATAAAATGTGGGTACATGGGTATGCCTGTCAATTGGTCTAGCCTTGTCAAGGCATTTAAAGGCAACCTTTAATGGGCCTTCTGGTTGTTCTCAGACTCTCTCCATCAATCAAGCGAACTCTCTATCCGAGCACACCCATCTCACTCACGGAAATACACTTGAACTTATTTTGGCCCAGCTACAGTGGTGCAACTAAGGGCACGAAGCACACCACATGCCTTAGTCTTGCATTAACCCCGTGGAGATTTCTAGGTGTACTTTTTACCTAGGCAAAGTATAGGTCAATGTGGTATTTGGATAACCAAGTGTCAGCTATAGGATGAGTATTGTTTGAGTACACTTGAGTGGAGGGTTTACGCTTGGTTCTCCAAATACCACATTGAATTACACTGTGCCTAAGTCAAAAGCAGTCCTAGGAATGCTCATGGGGGCTGAGTGTTTTTCAGGTTCTAGGAATGCTCTTTCTGCTGATCATAGGATTCTGTTGATTAATGAAGGAACAGAACAAATGAGGAGGGGCTAAACCCAATTATACGAATAGGGCATAATGAAACCATTGAACCTGGTAACCTAATGACTTTTTCTGGGACATGTGACAACCTCGGGTATTAGGAATGAGCTATTTTGAGGGGAGAACTAATGAAAAATGAGAAATGGTTGAGGGTCTATTTTTTTTACCATTGATGAGGAAGGGATGAATCAGGTAAAACAAATTCGTCATAGCATGGTCGTGTCTTTGGTAACATTTATGTTTATATTAAACAGGTACTTGAGTGTCATCGTTTCACGCTTCTCATATTTATGTCAGACACTAGCACTTGTATCTTTTGGTCCTTTCAAAGTCCTATTTGTTTGATTGCCAACACAAATGCAAGTTGGTTAAATGGTTGTCATGTCAGCTTAGAGGAGAGCATTTAACTGATTTATTTATTTATTTATTTATTTTTGTAACATGTGTAATAATGACATGAATTCCCAAGCTATGAAATTATTTTGGTCCTGCTTTTGTAACTTTTGCATAACTAGCATGCATGTGATGAAAGCTGAATTCCTTCATTGCTTTCCTGTTACCTAGCATAATTTGTTTCAGGGAAATATTCTTAAACCTTCCTTTTTGGACGTAGGTATATCTTAGTGCAATCATTGTGTACCTTTATGCTAATGACTTGAAGCAAGCAGAGAAGTGCTACAATGACTGTTGTCAGTAAGTTCAAATTTCTTTCTGCATTTTATGATTTTTTTTTTGTCCCTTCAGCTTTCATTGTGGACATATTTGGTGATCCTTTGGACTATGGGACCAACACAAGCAGGAGCAATATTCTTCTTTATATTAATATTGGAATATCGAAGATTAAATTCCATGTGCTTGGGAAAAAGAAAAAGAAAAATTAATTGACAGAAAATGATTATGTGTGCGACAATCTACAAATGATTATTGATGTAATGGCAGTTTTTTTCTTGAAGAGGACATCTTGCCCTCTCTGTTTTTCCTCTTACTCATCAATAAAACTCCTTTTGTTGCTGATCAGCAAATAAAATAAAATGAAATAATAACACCCACAGTTTAAGGTCACCAAAGCACATACATTTTTTTTTTTTTTTTGATGAGTATCAAAGCACCCACATTTAACTTCTTGTTGAGATTCATTTTAACAATTTTCCGTGATGTCTAGCCCCTACTCTTCCATGCGCTGGTTTTCATCTTACTTCTATTCCAAATATTGTTGGCAAAGACCATTAGCAATTTAAATGAGTTGCTTCAAGCTGTTGAGGTGGAGTAACAGTCTCCTTTTTGTTCATTTCTTTTTGGATAAAGGAAATTATTTTAGAAAGCTCAGGAGAGTAGATAAAACCCAAGTACTGATTATGTTTCATCTTTAATCAATCTCCCTGTACCTTGTTTCTCATCTAAGATCGGAATGTTCAAGAACAATATTAGTAGAAGATTTTGTACAAATCAATCTTCTTGTCATTTAGAGGTCTTTTGAACTAAATGCCTTAGAAAACACATACCAACACACCATGGAGTGTAAATTTAGTAACAGTAACAATGAAAGCAGAGGAGAAGTGAAGATTGAGAACCAAGAACTGCCTAAGAGAACATTTTCGTTATTTAGGGTCGATTATTACAACAGCGGGAGAGATTGATGCAGATGTGGCCCATAGGATAGCACTAAGGCAGGATGGTGTAAGTGGAGAAGTGCGTCTGGGGTATTGTGCGATAAACGAATACCCACTAGACTAAAAGGTAAGTTTTATAGAACGGCTATTAGACCAGCTATGTTGTATGGGACGGAGTGTTGGGCAACCAAGAAACAACATGTGGATAAGATGAGTGTGGCTGAGATGAGAATGCTAAGGTGGACGTGTGGTAAGACTAAACAAGACAGGATTAGGAATGAGTGTATTCGGGAATGGGTAGGAGTAGCACCGATAGAAGATAAGTTGAGAGAGAATCGTTTGAGATGGTTTGGTCATACTCAACGAAAACCAATAAAGGCAGTAGTGAAGAGATGTGATGCTGTAACGGTAGATGGAAGTGTTAGGGGACGGAGTAGGCCTAGATTAACGTTGACTAGCGTTTTAAATAGAGATATGAATCTACTTAATTTGACTAATGAAATGGCCTTTGATAGGGCCGCGTGGAGAAGAATGATTCATGTAGCCGACCCATTTGATGGGACTTAAAGCTTGGTTTGGTTTGGTTTATATATATATATGTTTGCTATGTAAATTAATATTATGTTACCAAACAATCAAAATTAATAAAAATTAACATTAATTCAATATATATAAAAGCCACTACTTTTATATTTATAAAGGCAAAAAAAAAATAAATAGAGAAATTAAAAATATATTAGAATAATTATAAATACAACAAAAGATATAGACTTATAAAGAAAAAAAATAGGAAATATATAAATATAAATATACATATATATATATATATAGAAAGAGAGATAGAGAGGTGTATACTTATAATCAGAAGAAATAAAAAATAAAAAAGGAAGAGGCGAGAGAGGAGCGAGATGCCAGAGACCAGAGAGAGAGAGAGAGAGGTCAGAAAGAGAGTGATTGAGCATCACTTAAGGATTATCGTATAACAATAGTGTCAAAGAATTAGTTTAGATTTAAACCTGGTAGATTATATTTTGGAAACATAATATTTACTAAGAAGATTAATAAAAGTATAGAGAGAATAGATTTAGAAAAAGTTTATGATAGGATGCCTAGAGATATAATATGGTGGGTGTTGGAGTAAAAAAGTAAGACCAAAGGGGATATTAATGCGATAAAAAACATGTATGATGAAGTTGTAACTACGATTAGATCACCTACAAAAGAAACTAGTGAATTCTCAATCATTGTAGGGTTACTCAAGGGTCGGGTTTGAGTTCTTATTTGTTGTAGTCATGGATTTATCTAAACACATTTAGGATGTTCTGTGGTGTATGTCATTCGCAGATGATATTTTCTAATAGATGAAACTAAGAAATTAACACTAAATTAAAAATGAAGGGAGAAATCCTTGAACCAAAAGGCTTTAAAATTAGTTGAAATAAAACTAAATATGTGGAATGCAATTTTAGAAGTAGAAATAATGGGAAAGGGAAGATTGAAAACTATGAGATAACACATAGTGAACACTTTCATTACCTAGGTTAGATTTTTAGTAACGATGGTGAGGTTGGGGATGATGTGATCCATAGAACAAAGTAGATTGACTCAAGTGGAGTTGTGTGCTTGGCGTATACGTTCATACATGACTGTAGCTAAGATGAGAATGCATACTTAGATGGATGCGTGGTAAAGACTAGGAAAGATAGAATTAGAAATGAATATATTCATGCAATAGAAGGATTAGAACCAATTGAAGATAAATTAAGAGAATAAATTAATATGGTTTGGTCATATACAACGAAGACCTATGGATGCCATATAATCATCATAAATAGAAGTGTCAAAGGGGAGGGGGGAAGATCTAAACTGACAAAGATGCAGTAGTAAAAAAAAAATATCAATTTACATTTTTCTCACCCAAAAAATAAAAAATAAAAATAAATTGAATTTATTTAATTTAATTGAGTATATAGGCCCTTGACAAAGCAAAACAGAAAAAAAAAGGATTCATTTAGCTACCCCTCTTGAGTGGGAAACAAGACTTAGTTTGGTTATCAAGCTTTTGGCATTTGTTGGATCTTGTTATTTTTGTAGCATTGTACCTAAAAAATGTTGTGCTTTTATTTTGTTATATATATACATTTTTTTTAATTTCAAACACATTGTCGAACCACTAATGTAGAATGCAAAATATTTTAGACAGCCCTCACCTCATATACGAAAGTTAACTTTCCCGTGATGATATTATTTTAAAAGAAGTTCCACTTTTGTTTGACCTACTACTTTTGAATTTTTCTTTGCAGGATTGATGCTTTTTTGAGTAGTGATCAGAATCGTTGTGCGAGTAAACTTCTTTCTGCATACTCGGACGATGATGTTGAAGAGATTAAACGTGTGGCTCAATCAAGCACTATAAAAAATCTTGACCATATGGTATGCCTTGAGAACTGGGTTTAAGCTTGCTTTGTGAATTTGGGTGAAGAATTTTGTCTTGTCGAATATGAATATGACTAGGTCTGGCAGTCCTTGAAAATAGTTTTCGACAAAATTTGAAGCGCGATTGATTAGATATTGTGCATATATAACTCATGTTGTCAGTTGGAGACTCTAGTTACTACAATCAAATTTGAAACTAATTAAACTCAGAGCAAGGCCAAAATGAAACTGAATTTAGTAAAAGGGTCTGCAGTTTCCACCATCTATAGGATTGAGTCCACATGCTACAGGCTTTAGGAAAAACTTACATAAGATTTCAGCTTTTGGCCAATAAGTAGCACTAGTATGGAAAGAATTTGGATAAAGTAAGTGTAAGAAATAGATGTATTATTGATTGATATATTGATATATGTTGTATTACAATGATTCATGATTCCTATATATAGAAGAGGGTGAGTGTGTAGTAGGTAAGGAGTAGGTGAAGTGGAGGTGGTAGTGGTGTAGTAGATGTATTATTGATTGATATATTGATATATGTTGTATTACAATGATTCATGATTCCTATATATAGAAGAGGGTGAGTGTGTAGTAGGTAAGGAGTAGGTGAAGTGGAGGTGGTAGTGGTGTAGTGGGTTAGGTTTAGTGGAGTAGGTGAGGTGGTAGTGGTGTAGTGGGTTAGGTTTAGTGGAGTAAGTTTAAGTGGGTGAAATAGGTGGAGAGTAGGTGATTTTAACAGCCCCCCGCAAACTCAAGGGGGATAGGAACTAACCAACTTGAGTTTGAAGAGAGTAACAAAACAAGAAAATACATAAAAATAAAAAAGGATAGGAGACACTGTATGGTCGTGTCAGACCGTTGGTGAAGACACTGTATGGGGTGTCATAACGTTGTAGAGGACACTGTATGGTGGTGTCAGACCGATGTAGAAGACAGTTTATGGGGTCATGTCGGACCGTTGTAGCAGACAATGTTGTGACAGTTGTGGTGACAGTTTACGGAGTCTTGCTGGACCCTTGTAGAAACTAACCGGAATCAATGTCGGGACAGTTTACAGAGTCTTGTCGGACCCATGAAGGAGCTAACCGGAATCAATGTCGGGACAGTTTACAGAGTCTTGTCGGACCCTTAAAAAGTCGCACCCTCAAAAGGTGTGCCCAATCTTTCAAAAGGCGTGCCATCAAAAGGCGTGCCCAATCCATAAAAAGACGTGCCATCAAAAGTTGCGCCCTCAAAAGGCGCGTCCACTTCATCAAAAGTCGTGCCCGACAGAAAGCGTCGAGCCATCAAAAGGTGAGCCGGAGACGCGGCGAGGCACGTGAGCGACAGAGTGGCGTGTCGGCCGCGTCGTCAGTGTCAATATAAAACCAATGCGGAGGCTGTGCTTGAGGCAGAAGCGAAGACAAAAAAACCTGGGAAAAACTTCTGAAAAACTCTTCATTTTCTGAGAGAGATATTCGTTTTTCTGAGAGATTGCCTCTAAGAGCTACAAATCTTGAAACACTCCCCTTCCGAACATTATCAGTCTGAAATTGCTATTTCGCTGAAACACTCAGCAATCCAAAAACATGGCTTCTTCTTCCCGTTCAGCTACCCAGAACATAGCCTCTTCTTCCCGTGGTCTGCTCACTCTCTTTCCCGACCTCAACGAGTCAACAAGAGAGACAACTGGTGCGGTGGCACTGGAACCTCAACCAAGCGCCCCGGAGTTTACTCCGTTGAACTTTCCGATGCGGTCTGTGGAGCAAAGAATGGCAGTGCAGTCGGATGTGGAGGCCAATCAGTATACTTTGAAGTCATGTGTGGAAAGCATGACGGCGGTCACAAACTTGTCGCACCGGCTGCAGAGTAGGACAAATGAGGTGCAGCAGTTAAACTCTCAGCTGGCTCTGCTCCAACGCATGTATAAGGATGCGCGAGCAGAGTTAAGTGTGCTAAAGGCGGAAAATAAGGAGCTGAAGCGGAAGGCCACCGTGATGTTTCGATTTGGAGGTCCACCATATGCTGTAGTGGAGGAGCAGGGAGGAGGCAACTTGCTTGGTGGTCTAGGAAGCACGGAGGCAACACCGGCAAGGACCACCCAGGACGGAGGCAAGAAGAAAAGACCGGCGGCTGAGTAGAGAAGAAAAATCCCACTGTGGGTGTGGTAGTTTTGTTTTTGTTTGTGTGGGCTTTTTTTTTTTTTTTTTTTTTTTTTGATGTAAAAGTGTGATCGGGGTTGATCCCCTGATATGAATAAAATGACAAGGTTGTGGAATGTTGTTGGTGTTATTTTGTGGTGTTGTTTTGTTTAATAAGAAAAATAAAATAAAAGAAAATAATGGATAAAGAAAATAGAGAAAAATATTTGTGGATGAAATAAATTAAGAGAAAGGAGAGATATGATTAAAGTGGGTTTGAAAGTGGGAAAAGATGAGAGAGAGGGAGATAGAGTGGGTGCATGATGATAATGTTGGGTCCATGGAGAGAGAGAGAGAGGGATGTCCAAGAAGCTTGTGCTTTTGACAGTTACACATTACCCAAGCTGTATGTGAAGATGCATGTTACTGTCTTACACTTCTGCAGGCTTGGTATTCTTTGTGGGGCACTTGCAACACGTGACATTGAAAATTGTATTCGAAAATGATGACATCTCCAACATGAAACGTCTTGGAAGCAGCCCAGGCCTTGTAATCAATATTCCCAATGATGGTTCAACCAGCGGAGTCCCCAACCTTGTACACTGCTGCCATTGAAACCTTCAAGCCAGCAAACATGGCTACCAACAACAGAGCCATAGCTCTACACCCCACACCCAAATCCATGGCTAAGAGAGAGAGAGCAAATCGGGAAAAAAACAGCAGTGACGAGCAGAAAAGCAGCGCCAGAAACGCCAACGACGACGACGAGTAAGAGTACAACCACGGATATGTGAGAGGCGAGGTGAACGGCGATAGAGGCTAGACGATGATGCGGGTGCCGCCGCCGACATAGCGGAGGAGGGGTGTAAGAAAATGTTGAAGAAGTCAAGGTATGTGTAGAAAATAAGCGGAATAGGTTGAGGTCCGGCGGGCGGCCAAGGCGAGGTTGCCGCCCGCCGGTGAAGCGAGAAATAGTAAGGTCTTAACCTTGCTCTGATACCATGTAAGAAATAGATGTATTATTGATTGATATATTGATATGTGTTGTATTACAATGATTCATGATTCCTATATATAGAAGAGGGTGAGTGTGTAGTAGGTAAGGAGTAGGTGAAGTGGAGGTGGTAGTGGTTTAGTAGATGTATTATTGATTGATATATTGATATATGTTGTATTACAATGATTCATGATTCCTATATATAGAAGAGGGTGAGTGTGTAGTAGGTAAGGAGTAGGTGAAGTGGAGGTGGTAGTGGTGTAGTGGGTTAGGTTTAGTGGAGTAGGTGAGGTGGTAGTGGTGTAGTGGGTTAGGTTTAGTGGAGTAAGTTTAAGTGGGTGAAATAGGTGGAGAGTAGGTGATTTTAACAGTAAGCATATTTTAATAAACCCTTGACCAAGGTCTACACTTATCAAAATATTGTGTTTTTGTACTTCTAAATGTCTAGATCTTATTAAATCATTCCCCCTTGGATCTTTGTTTGAAATTTGAGTTGCCGCCTTTTACACCAAATTGATCCTCAATATGTACATATATATATATATATATATATTTGATAAGAGAAAATTGATTCTCAATCTTGATGAAGTAATGCACAAATAGTGTGTATTGAGAATTTATGTGGTGTGAATAGAATTTCCCTCACACGGACCTCTCTTGTGGTTTCTAAAATTGGTCGTCTTCCTCTATTAGAGTTGTCGAGTGATGGAAATTAATTGTAAATCGCCATTTAAATTCCATATTATTCTTGTCGTATAACCAAATACACCAAATTCATTTTGTTTTCAACACATCACCAGCGTATGACTCATTTGATCTCTCTCTCTCTCTCCTCTCGCTTTCCTTCTTTCCTACTTATGATGTAAGTAGTTATGTGTAATAAGTTGTTATGTTAGTTTTTGTGTTAATTGCCTATAAATAGGGTGTAGATACCTCCTAATTAACTTTTGATCAATTAAATTGTATTTTCAGAGCTTGAGCTCTTCTAATTCCTCATTGGAAATTTTCTCTCTTTGATCCTTTGATCCATCATTTGGTATCAGAGCCCAAGACTCATTCCTTTGTTCTTATCCCTACATATTGATTGCATGAATTGAGAAGGATTTCTCTGTTTCAATTGTGAGAACTAGATTTGAACCCTAATTTGGCATTTGATTTTCATATCACTTGCCTTGTGAGCCTTGAATAGTGTTTTGAAGCCCTAGCTTAGTGTCAAAGAGTTGATCAGTTGATTATAGTGGTCCAAGCCTTTAGTTGAGCCACTTCAAGCAAGCAAGACTTACATCTTCTTGGGGCTTTGCGATTCATCAGAGATTGGACTTCGGTTTCTAGTTTAGATCTCAGATTTGATTTCACAATTTGATTTTGGTCTGTGAGTAGACTTTGCAATCTGATTTTGGCCTTTGATTCACATTCATGATCTTTGAATCGACTTTGTTGTTGTGATTCTTATATTGCAACGAGGATCTGTTGAGTTCAACCCAATTCCTTTTTTCTTATTTCAATCGGACTTCACATTGATTCGACCTTGATCTGAGTTTGCGATAGTGATTCCTTTTCTGATTTCAATCTGACTTCACATGGATTTAATCTTGATTTGAGTTCGTGAACTGATTGCGATCTAGATTAGACTTCGTGAATTGAGTTTTGACTTCAATTCTGTCTCTGATTACACAATGAGACAGCTTAATGAGGTAGACATTAACAGAATATAGAAAAATAAAATTGAAACCAGAGATCAAACTTAGGAGTCTTACAAATTTAATAATGGATTATATCGAAAACCTCCAAACATAAAAATGGGTTCTTGATCCATGAATTCACCGCCCATCTTGACGTTTAAACCAAGTCCCCAAACCTTTTCCATAACAAGAAATGCAGATACTGCTCTTTTACTAGATACAAAAACCCATTTAATTTTTTATATATATAGAAAATTATAGTCTCTCTGTTTTATTTTATTTGTAGATGTCACCGTGATCTTTAATTGTATTCTTACATTTTTCATATTGCTTCTATTTAGTCTAATTAATAACGTCCCTTTTGAAATCGGACTGAAATCAATAAGCAAAATAGTATTTTTTTTTTTTGTTCTGTTCTTGTTAAGTAGATGGAGGAAAAATTTTGTGGATTTTTTATGGTGTGGAGAAGATTTTGTTAGGTCCAAATAATAACTTTTTTTGCCTTTTCTTCTTTCCAAACATGCTACTTGTGTCCTAGTATCAAAATTGATTAGTTCTTTCATTATCATAGAACACAACTCAGCCTAACGAGGTGGAGTGCTGATTGGAAGAGTGCTACTCTTTTGTATGAGCAAGCTGGTAGGTAATTTATGTATGCTTTTGTAAACTTTGAAATGGTGCAACACTATGAAGCACCGACACTCAAAATAGGGTCGTAGACGTAGTGGTGTCGGACATGAATGTCCCCGTTATTTGATTAATTTTGTTTTCTGGAGACACGCCAATTAATCTTTTTCTCATCTTCTCTAGTGCTTTTGATCAATGTTGAATGTCTACTTTTTGCTTGTATTTAAATAATTAATAAATCTTTCATAAAAAAGAAAAATAAAAAAATAAGAGTTAACTTAAGAGCGGGGATTTTTTATATTGAATTAGTGTTAGTTTTTGTTAATTTTGTTGTGGCCATATCCCCATTTTTTTTGAAATCACCATGTTTGTGTCTGTGTCCGTATCCATATCCATGCTTCTTTGACGCAATGATAGTGATGCTTCCGAATATACCAAGAGAACTCACCGTTCTTTTGAGAATTCTCTTGGTGCTCCACAAAGATACCAAGCAAATTCAGAATGTTACGAGTACAAACGGAGATCAACATTAAGATTGAGCTTCCTAAATTCCATGGAAGTCTCAATCTGGATCAGTTTGTTGATTCACTCAAAACTATTGAGCACATGTTTCAGTATGGCAATATTCCCAAAGTGTAGGTGAAGTTAATGGCAATTTGCCTCAAGGGAAGAGCTCCTGCTTGGTGGGAGCAATTGCAAGTGAATAGGCAATGCCGTGGCAACGGCGAGATCTAAGAGTGGGAGAAAATGAAGAAACTGAAGCAATTCTTGCCGTTTTATTACTTGCAAAATTTGTATGAGCACTTATATAACCTCAAGCAATATGGAGTGTTGAGGAGTACATGGAAACATTATACAAACTTCTTGTTCAAGTTGACCTTAATGAGAGTGAGGAACAAATAGCTGCAAGATCTATTACCGGCTTGGAGCCTAATATTCAAGATGTGCTAGTTCTACACATTTTGTGGTCAGTCTTCGAGCCTTACAATAGAGCTTTGACGGTTGAGAAGCAACAAAGCCAAGGTGTTATAGGACGGGACATGTCACATCCCAAACTCACCCCTGAAAGTTTGGGCATGACCAATTCAGAAACGGACATAAAATTTGGTTTGCATAACATATGGAGCCTGAACGGAAGCAATTATCAACATAACAGTATCCATTGAGCTATCACTACTATGCCAGGATCTCAAACATTGCATCAGATAGACAAACATACAGTGAACATACATATATGTACAGATCCAGCCCCATAATTGGGCGTGTAACAAAAGCATTGGTAAAAGAGGGTTATACACATTTCATAATATTAGACAGAAAATTTAGAGCACAAAGCTAAAAGCTTAGCAAGAACTCCACAAAAATGAGTGAGCTTCATCTAAGTGCTTGGACGCACTGAGGTTGACAAAAGAGAAACGGGCATGATGGGTTAAGACTGACCTCCAGGTTGGTTACCTACAGAGACAGACATAACACGGAGTGAGCAAAACTCAGTGAATAAAAGTACCTAAACAATTCACTGAATAAACTTGAATTATAATGTATATAAGTGCAGAGAACATATGATTAATCTCATTCTGTAAATATTTTCAGGACGGCCTTGGGCCCAATCTTTATACAGAGTAGCTTCAAGCCCAGTAACATACAGAACAGCCTCAGGCCCAACAGACTTTACAGATCGGCCTCTGGCCTAACAGACTTTACAAATTGGCCTCTAGCCCAACAGATCTTATAGATTGGCCTCTGGCCCAGATACCAACAAAGCAGAATAATTCTGGAGTTGTACAGATATACACAGATTTTCCAATCGTTCATAAAGGTTAGCACAGTCAATTTGCGAATAACAAAGCGTTAATAATAATTATTAACAATAAGCAAATGTACTACTATTGTACTTTTACTCACAGTGCTGTGGTGGGGCGACAGTCCCTCCCGGTATGTGCCCTACATGCACATTTAGTTCAAGAATTAGTTCATTTTCTTTTTTATACAATATCTGATTTATTTCGCTTCGAATGAATTTACAACCATTTTAAGAGCATCAAATACAGATTTTAATAATATCAGAGGGTCAAACAAGGAAAACGGAGCAAACGGAATTTTTCGGCATAGGCCACACGTGCAGCAGTCCCCCTCCGCACGTGCAGTAAGATGGGCCGCACGTGCGGGTAATTTCAGTACCGCAAAGTTGGATTTCCCCTGCTTTCCGCACGTGCGGCTGTGCGCCCTACACGTGCGGCTGTGCTTCCCGCAAGTGCGGCCATGACCCCCGCACGTGTGGTCGTAGCCCCTGTTTTGGGCAGTCCGGATTTAGGCACAAATTCACCAAATTCTCAACATCACAAAGGGAATAAATGGGGTAAACAACACAATATAATGGCATAACAATATCATAAACATGGATTACAAGTTATAACACCATATAATCATAAATTACAAGTTTAATGAAATCATAATCTAACTCCTCCACCTGGTATATAAACAATAAAAATGTATAAACATGTAATTCCAACATAAGAATTCAAGGAGTAGATTTCAATTCCTTCACATCACCCAAATTACTTCAAAATAATTCAATGGTAAGAAAACTCTTCCAATCAGGTGATTATCACACACTCCATCCCAATTACAAACCCTAGCTTACATATTAACAAGAAATTCTTACTCAAATTCAAGAGAAGGGTTGTACAAAGTGAGTTAAACTTACCTTGAGCTTAAATCTCTCAAATTCTTCTCAAGTTCTCAATCTTCTCTTGTTGAACTCTCTTCTTCCCCTCAAACTCTCTTCTTCTCTAACTCTCTCTCAGGGGATATTTTTGAGTTAAGAATTCCCAAATCAAATGTGTGAAGATAGATATATATCTAAATGTTGAATAAAACAAAATTTAATCAGTTTAATCATTTCGAATCAGATTTTTACAGAAAATCAGATTATGATCTAAAAATCATGCTGATCTCAAATATAAAGTCAATTTCAGATTATTAAGCTTTTAAGGCTTTCAATTTCTGATCCAAACATCATAATTGTAGCAGATATTTCTCTTATTAGATAGATATGAATCTATAATCATAAGATTCACTCAATTAAACTTAATTTCGCATGAAATTTCACAGCAAGCACATAAATGCACAGAGTAAGGGACTGAAAGCATACCAGAAAACATGTAGGAGGGTCGGGTTATTACAGGACAACACCTTCAAGGAGGTTTCCAAGGTGGTTTTAGGCTGGACTAATCCACTCCTTGCTTTGCTAAGGCTTGTCCTTAGTCCTTCATCGAAGAGTGTGGATAGGTCTGCCCCGGGGAAAACTCAACACACTAATGGTGCTTCCGGAAGCCGGAATTCACCCAAAGTGGTGGTTTTAAGTTCTTTAAGTGTGGAGAACTGGGTCATAGGTCTTTGGATTGTTGCAAGACTTTGGGCAACAACCAGAGCCAAGTGCTTCCTATTGAGAAAGTTCTGGAACAAGATTGAAATGGTGACGTTCGTATTTGTGACCAACCACCTAATGAAGAGATTGGAGGGGATAGTTGTCAATAAATAAATAATAATAATAATAATAATAATGAGATTGGAGGGGATAGTGTGAGGAAGATGAAGGACTTGCTCTCATGATGAAGACTCTTCTGACACCTAAGCAAGAAAATGAAGTGGATTAGTTGCATACCAATATTTTTTACACCACTTGCAACATTGAAGGCTCTATTTACAATATGGTCATTGCTAACGGTGGTTGCGAGAATGTAGTTTTTCAGCAAGTGGTTAGAATGTTGAACCTCAAGGTTGAAGATCATCCTCATCCTTATGCCCTTTTGTGGTTCAAGAAGGGAAATGAGATCAAAGTTAGTAAATCATAGTTGATATTGTTTTCTATTCGCAAGTACTTTGATGAGGTACCACACTATGGGCCTGTTTGATTTGTTGGAGTAATAGTGATAGATTATAATCCATGGGATTAATCATTGGATTGACTGTCCAACTCAATTAGTAGGATAAATATGTGTGGGATTATTAGTACCTACCTCCATATGGTATTGAATATTCCACAATTTTGTGGGATTAGAAGTCCTACGTATTACTAGGCCGGCCATCATTTATGCCATCCAAACGTAGGAATATATATATATATATATATATATCATTAGATTAACAATCCAATCCTATGCTCTAATACTGGAATCAAACTGGCCCTATATGTTGTCTCGCACCATAGCATTTTTAGAATATGTACCTGTACCAAGAAAAGCCATCCTTCAGAAACAGAAATGTGGTTGAGATCAGCACTGACCCCAAAATGCGAATTCAATGTACTCTTCCAATTGGTTTTTTCTTTTTCTTTTTCTTTTTCTTTTTTATTTTTATTTTTTTATGTGGGTGTTCTATTAATTGCAAATAAACAAATAAGATTCTCCAAGTAATTATTTAAGTTTACTAGTTCAGGGGTATAGCAAATTTACAGTCTCTCAATTACAGTAGAAGCTGTGTTGCATCCCCACCCCCCACAAAAGGTAATAGACCCCGTGAGTTTAAAATGTGAACAAGATGTTAAACCCACTTCTTTCCTCTGTCATCACTTTCTTTTCAAGAGTGTTCCTGTTTGGCATTTTGTTTTGGCATTAATACCATCATTATTTTCATTTTGGTTCGAATTGTTCCTTCCATTGGTTTCAAAAGTATCAGCCAATTAACAATCTAGTTGCTTTTATTTTAACGCTTTTTGGTTGTTAAGATCCCTTTTCTGGCTGCTGTAAATGCCCGAATGCCAAGAGAAGGAAGGGAGAATGGGGGGGAACTAGTAGTCAGATAAAGGCTTTCCACTATACTATTAGCATTGTATTATGTTAAATAGTTATTATTATTACTATTGTCATGCATGTTTCTTATAGAAGGGATTTGGCAAATGCATAATTTTATGGATGGATTTAACTGAAATAAATAAATGGCTGCAGATCATCAGGCTTGCAAGGAAGTTGCTAGCTGGTGATGTGAGTGCACTGAGGGCTGATGCAGCCAAAGAACAAGAAGAGGCACTGGATGAAGATGACCTGACTTAGCTTATCTTGCCGGCCAACTCATCTTGATTGATCTGTGTTCCTTTTTTTCGTGTGTGTGTGTATTTTCCTCTTGTTTATATGCAAGATATGAACATAACTTGGTGCCCTCTAAGCCCTCTAACATTTACAATGTGCTCTTGTTCCATATACCTGAATATAAAAACAGGTTTTGAATAGCAGTTCTAGCATATATGGATATTGGACAGATTCATTTGATATTTCGGATTTTCTTTTCCCTTTTCTTTTTTTTCTTTTTTTTTTGTGTGTGTGTTTTTTTTTTTTTTTGTGTGTGTGTGTGCATGCGTTTCTTTTCAGCTGACAATGAAAGTTATGGAATAAAAACAGGGTATAATTCAAGAGTTAATTTTGTGTTGGTCTGATTGGCTATTCATGCCATTAAAGGGGCAATTTTTCTTGAAGAGTAATGCTCTTACAAACAGAATTTCGTACATAATTCTTCCACGGAATAATGTGATTTTTTTATAGTTCTTTCATTGTCAAAACACTCATCATTGTAACTCATATTTTGAAATATATGTATAACCTTGTTTTTAAGATATTTCAAAATACTTTTTTAGTTGTAATCAAGTTGCATATTTATGAGTATCTCCTATGGGTTAATAGTTAAAATGTTTCTCCAATGGAGAAAGTCTACCACCCCTATCTAGGGGTGGATAAACATTGGGTTGGGCTGGCATGATATAGTGAAAGTATGCCTCTTCACGTGCACAGAGAGATGTAAAAGAGTGTGAAAGAGAGTTGCACAAGAGAATTAGAAGATGGAGGCGGTAGGGGTGATGCAGGAAAGGGCCTATGGAATTGCGTATGTAAGGGTAGAGGGGGTTGTGGAAGGTAGTTGGAAGAGAAAAGAGGGAATTATAGATAGTGGTTAGGGAAAGGAGTAGGGGCTAGGGTGGGTGGTGAGGGAGGCTAGGGTGTGGCAATGAGAGATGGGAAGGGATTGGAGGCTACCAAAGGTAGTGTCGACGCTAGCTAAAAAGTGAAAGGAGATTGAGTGAATTTCAAGATTGTCTTGGAATTCAAATTCAAAGGATTGCTTTGGGAGCTCTCCCTACGTCCTATGTGTAGGGACGAGTTCCAAATAAGGAACGGAGGAGGGACTAGGGTGGGTGGTGAGGGAGGAGGCTAGGGTGTGGCGATCAAAGATGGGGAGGGGTTGGGGGCTAGCAGGGCAACTAAGAAGGGGTCAAGTGTTGGCGCCAACTAAAAATGAGAAAGGGTTGAGGGAATTTTAAGATTTTGTCTCGTGATTCAAATTAAAAAGACCATTTTGGAAGAAATTATCTCACTATAAAAGTGTTGTGTAGAGGGATGAGTTCTTAAGTTATGAAAGATATACATCGATGACGTACTGATAGATTTTTTATTCGTTTTGGATCAAGCGAAAATTAAAAGTAAAATGACATTAAAAAAATAATTATGTATAAAATAAAATATTAAAAAAATGTAGCATTTTATCCTTTTTTTATTTCCAACTAAAATACTTTTCGTAATGACTTATAATGAAAGGTTTAATTACAACTTATGACAAAATATTTTTAAGTAAAACACGTTTCATTATTATTAATAATGAAATTTTGTACATTGTTACCTTGTTCTAGGATTGTGTGAAATACTGTATAATCTATTAAAAATGTCCAATTTGCACTAATCCGTCTACTAACCGTGAGTTGATTTGATCTGTAGTTTGAAATTTATAATTTGCCTTAAATCATCCTGTCCCGTCATAGTTAATACATATATTTTTTTTATTTTATTTTACTTCTAGTGAAATATCAAAATAAAAATTAGTGTTAGAGAGATTTGAAATGTGAAATTTGATGCAAATTAATGTTATTATGTAAAATCAATTAATGTTATATATTATGCAAATGATTAATAATTGTTTAAGGTTATTCTTCAATTAACTAATAGATGTACAGATAGTAAATTTTTCAATCTACCATCCACAATTTGATTTTAGTTTTACTCTCAAATCATACCAAATCGCACTACGCACACCTTACCTTATTATGATTAAGTTCTCTCTTCTTCTTTTTTTTTAAATTCAATTTGTAAATTATTTTTCATAAAAAAATAATAATTATGGATAGTGGATGTGGAAGGCTAAAATGACTGGGAGATAATGAGTCCAGAACCAGGGTCTAGACATACAAAATTAGGAAAGCAGAATTAGGACACACTTCCGAAAGAGGCAAACTAAGTCAAAGGGATGTGCCTAAAGTAATGACTCAACTAAGTCCTAGATAATCATGCCTATGTGATGCACGATCCTTAGATAAAATGGATTGACGTGAGGAGTGAGAGGAGGCATAACCATCCATAACGATTAGTGGGAGCAGAGTATAAATAAAGGTGGTATCCAAAGCTAAGACACACACATCCCAACACTTTTATCTAAACTTTCATTCACATTTTCTGCTCCTTTGTCTATTGATTCACTAACTTAGGCATCGGATAGTTCTCAAGCTGTTCTCCAACCAGACCATTCATTCTTTATGAGTAAGTTTTAGGTTTTAAAAAGTCCAACAACCACAGCTTAGTGGTTCAGATTTTTATCCACCACACAATGGGTTATCCAACCAAAGAAAGAGACCTACCTATTCGGATCGAGTGATTTGGACAAAATAAAATAAAATAAAATAAAATAATAATAATAATAATAATACACATATATTTTAAGAGAGGCATGAGATAAAGTAGAGAGAAACTATATATATATATATATATATTATGATCTTTGTTTTGAATCTCTCAAAAATTAGATAGATTATAGGGGGTTTTTTTTTAAGCTCCCTAATAATAACAATTTTCTGCATAAATGACATTAAAAAATGTAATACTGCCTCAGGTCCCTAACCAAAATACCCGCGCATTTTATCAATTTCTTGGACCAAAATACCCTACGTCTGTTCATCTTCAGATGAGTTGATTTTTTTGACCTGTCTACTGGATATTCTCCTTTGTGATGTTGGTACTGGTGTTGGGTATTTTCCGGCTAGTACGAAAACAAATTCAGCAAAACAAAAGCACTAAGTTTGGCAAATTTGATTTTCTGGGTAAACAAACAGAATGGAGTGGAGTTGATAGATGTATATATATATATGATACATACATATATATATATATACAATCTGTTGCTTACTGTCTTGACTAGTATATATATGATAATTAATCAATTAAGACCATTTGCAACCATAATCAAACAGTCACTCTTAGTTATCTTATGTATGGTTGCAAACATATATATATATATATATATATATATATATGATACATATATATATATATATACAATGTCAGCACATATATATATATATATCCAGTGTTGAATATAACATCTTCAGGTTCAAAATTTCTCTGAGTGTTGAATATAACGTCTTTTGATTTTTTGGGTTTAGTAGAATTGGAGTTGTTTCTGGAAAAGCAATATTTGGACCCCTACTTGAAGAATATTGGAAAAAGAAACTTGAGGAAGAGGCAGCAGTAGAGGAAGGCTTAAAGTGATCTAGAGAAATTTGAATTTTCTCTGGATTCAACCCAGAGAAATTCATACCATTAAGTTTAAAGAAAATCTATCACAAACTCATAGAAGAACTATTAATTTGTTTGTGTAGGAAATTGTGATTGAATCAGCAGCAGCAAAACCAATGACAAATTGATCAAATTAGAGTTTTATCGTTCCAGAGAAATTCTGGACCAGAGAAATTTGAATTTTCTCTGGGTTGAATCCAGAGAAATTCCTTGGAAGTCCAGAATTTCTTTGCTTCCAACTGATGATGGGTTGCTTTCCTTCCAACTGTCAAAATTGAACTACTTTCTGTGCATTTGGGGCTTCTTATTGAAGCTTCTTGTGTTCTTGTTTTTGTAAATTTCTCTGGCTTGCTACATTTGTGTTTCTCTATTGTGTAATTTTATCTGGCATGTTTATGTTTCTTCATTATTTTCTCAAGCAAATTATCTGTGGCTTACTACTCTATTGGTGTGGCTAATTTTCTCTGGCATTTATAATTTTCTCTGGCCAAATTACTTTTCTTACTTGTGTGTCTAATTTTCTCTGGCAGCATTTATAATTTTCTCTGGCCACATTATGTTTATGTCTTGTGTCTAATTTTCTCTGGCATATTTATTTTGTTCAATGCTTCATTTCCTCAAAATTTCTCTGTTGTGTAATTTTCTCTGTCATGTTTATGTTGCTACCTTGTAATTTTCTCTGTTGTGTAATCATTGCTACCTTGTAATTTTCTCTGGGATTTAATGTTTATGTTTTCATTCTATAGAAATGGCAAAGCGCAGAAGCAGCACAACCCCAGAAACCCCGAAAAAGAAACCAAAAGTCTCTGTGTCTGCGTCTTATGATCTTAGATCAAAACGCAGTAGCAGCACCAGAACACCACAAAAAAAACAAGTCCAAGTTGAAGAAGCAATAAGCATCAAGATCAAGACACCAACTTCAAGGGTGATTTTCACTCAACTACAAGCTTAACATTTTCTCTGTCATTTTCATTGGATTATAATAACAAACCTACGATTTTCTCTATACTACAAAGAAAAGTCCAGAAACATGAATAGTGCAAAAAAAAAAAATGAAAAGTGCAAAGAAAACATATCAGAAAACTTTGAAAAGTGCAAACACATAAAAACACAACATATAAGTCCAGAGAAATTTGTAATACTTATCATTTGTAATACAATCGTATGATTTTCTTTGAACTACAAAGAAAAGTTCAGAGAAATTTGTGAACTTATATTCACTTTCAATATAACAAAAACAAAAACACATTAACATCAAGAGACAAAAATATATTCAACACAAGCACATAAAAAAATCACAGAGAAGATCTGTTATGTTCACAAAACATTCAATTCAAAAAATTTAAAAAAAAAAAACAAAACACTTACTACTCTATTGCTACGTCTGTAAATTTCTCTGCCTACTTATAATTTTCTCTGTGATTTTCACTGCACTACAAGCTTACAATTTTCTCTGTGATTTGAGTTCAATTATAGTAACAAACCTGCAATTTTCTCTGCACTACACAAAAAATGCAAAGTGAACAAAAAACAGAGCACAAAAATGCAGAAAAACAGAGCACCAAAAAGCAACTCATAACCATGTTGACAGAGAATGAAAAAGCAACTCCAAAAATCAAAATCAACACCATCGAAAATTCATCAATAATAGATAATGAAAAATTAACTTCAAAAATCAAAAACAACAACACTGAGTTCGTCTCTCTCACATTGATCAAAACTAAAAACAAAAACCTAATTCAACACCTACACGATCAAATCAAATCAAAAATTGAAAACTTATCTAATTCAACTCCACATGAAATCAAATCAAACACAATGAACCAGATTTCAACTCCTACACGATCGATCAACACCTACAAACAACGAACATGATTTCAACTCGTATAGGATTTCAACACCTACAAACAACGAACAGCATTTCAACACCTACAAAAACCCTAGAAAATCTCCACAAAAATCTGAATCGTCAAGTTCATCCTCACGTAATCTCCCACAAAATATCAATATGATCTTTAGCTGCCAAATTCAAAACAACGTATATTATAAACAAGGGTAAGACAGGTATTTTACACTCTAAAATAACATTGAGGGACCTTAGGCTACAAAAGAACACATTGTGGACCTAATCCATTACTAAAAGTTGGATAGGGACCTTAAACCGATTTTCCCTTATTTAAATCATCCTAAACAACCCGTTAGTTCTCTTTAATTAATTCACTGAATTCTATAAAGCTTCATGTGTGTACTTAGGACATTCACAGTGGACTCACTAAGACACAAGTTAGTATCATACGTTAATTTTTAACCAGTCAAAATTATTGTTTGACACTGCAATGGAAATGTTAACTCCTTTGCTAACACTGTCAGATGTAAACATGCTAGTTGCAAATATTCTGGCCAACCATTACAGGAACAAGAGAGGAGAGAGAGAAATAGAGTGTGGGACCCACTAGCAGTCGAAATGACAACGAAGAAGAAAAGAAAGAGAAGAGAGGCGAGAGAAAATAAGTTATTAATATTATTTTTTTATTAATTTAATATATTTATACATCACTTAACACATATCTTAACATATTCATTATAATATCACTCACTCTCTAAAATTAACACACCTTAACACACATTTTTAAACCCCACTTTTATCACTTTTCGTCATATAACACACCATTTTTTAACCACTCCATTGTAGATGCTCTTACATGTCCAATCCAATGTATGTACTCTCTCCATGCTTATAGCACATATATCTATGTTTGGCATGTATTATTTTGTTACTACTTTTTATCTTTTTATCTTACTATTAATAATCCGTGCTATGCACGGTATGTAAAAAAATAATAATATATTTTTATAAAAAATAATACAAATAGTTAAATTTTTTTATGCAAATTATGAAAACAAAGAAGATTGAAATTTACAATTTAATTCTCACAATTTTATCATAATTTTTTTATTATTTTTTAATTTATTACAAATTTAATCATGTAACTTTTAACCCCCATCTTAGAATTGCAAACATAGATGAGTTCAACACAAGCAACTTGAGTCAAGCTTAAAATTTTTTAAAGATTGAACAATATAATTTTTAATTAAGTTAGGACCCCTGCATAAATTTAAAAATTCAAATTAAATTTGAGTAGACTTGGACAAAAATACCAAATAACCTGATAAATCAAAACAAAGTTATATATATAAATATACAAAAATTTTGCTAATTTATTTTTTAAAATAATAAATAAAATTAATTAAAAATTTCATATTAATGAACAAAAGAAAAAGCAATATATTTGAGATTTCAAATAGAATTTTTCTTGAAAAATTTAAAAAATATACCTTTTAGAAAAGGATCATTGAATAAAGGATTGTTTAGGAAGTGACATATTAGCTCTTTTTTTTTTTCTTTTTATCTTTTTTGGGTCACATCAATCTCTATTTTTCAATACATCTTTTCATAAAAAATAAAAAAATATATACTTAATTATCTTTTTTGAGTCACATCACATTTTTACTTTTCTGTACATATTTTCGTAAAAAATAAAAAAATATACTTATTTAGCACTATCCAAACTACCACTAGATATTAAAAAAAATTAACTTTTTATAATGGCATAAATAATTTAAATATTTTTTTTAGAAATTCTTTTAAATTTAAAAATTACAATAAAATATTAAATAGAATAAAAACAAATTTCTCACAAAATAAAAGTATTTGAATAAAAAAAGGAAAGAAGAAAATTTAAGATGGTATTTTCATTTAATCTAAAAATAATTTAGATGAATAATAAATTATCACCTATAACCCTCTTTTTTTTAAATAAAAAAATTTTAACAAACTATCACTTTTAATTTTAAAAAAAAAAATTAATGTTGCTTTCTAATTTATTTTAGCAAAAGTAACTTTTTAATAATTTGAGCTAAATATATCTTTATTCTTTATTTTAATTTCTTTAATTGACAATTGAGATAAAAAAAAATAAAATAAAAATAAAAAATCTAACAAAATCCACCATGCTTGGTAAGTACTAAAAAAGTTATGTTTTGTTCTTGACTTTAAAATAATAAAAAAAATTATATTAAAAAATATTATTGTTCAAGTCCTTATAGTTTAGAAGGATATAATTTTTTTTTATAAAATTTAAAACAAAAAAAGAAAAAATTAATAGCGATTAACAATTTGAATACATGTATTTAAAACAAATTATATTTAGAACAATAATATTATGAAACATGTGAATATTGATCTCATTCTAATTGTAGTAATATAATTTGAGAAGAATTTAAATATAGAATTTTATTTTATAATTTAATAAAGGATGCAAAATTTAATGAATGAATGTTGATCTCATTCCAATTATAGTAACATAATTTAAGTAAGAATTCAAATTTGAAATTTTATTTTAAGAATATAAAATTAATTTATAAACCAATCATATTATAACACGTATTAACAAAAAATTAAACAAAATAAAAGAAAATTGAAAAAAAAAAAAAAGAATTACAACTTTCAACTTTAATGAAATGACAATATTTTACAATTATAATAATATATATACAGATAAATCATAGAATAGATCATTATTTAAAACTTATTTATTATGGAATAAATTATTATAATTTTAAATTTAAATTAATGGAATGCTTTCCATATTTAATGCCCCTTAAATTTGAATTTTGAAATGAATTAGTATACTTTCTATTTTTTTATTTTATATATTTGATATATTTTTCATTTGAAAGTCATAAATCTAGAGATACTAAATATTTTTAAACAAAATTTAAAAAAAAAAATGAGAAAAAATAATTACAACTTTCAACCTTAATAAAATGACAATATTTTGCAATTATATAGATATATAGGTATATAGATAAATCATAGAATATATCATTATTTAAAACCTATATATTATGGGATAAATCATTATAATTTTAATTTTAAATTAATGAAATGCTTTTCATATTTAGTGCTCCTCAAATTTGAATTTTGAAATGGATTAGTATATTTTCTATTTTTTATTTTATATATTTGATATATTTTCCATTTGAAACTCATAAATCTAAAGATATTAATTTTATTTTATTTTATTTATTTTTTGCTTGAATGAGAGCTATAGAGGATTTTTTTTAATTATTTAAAATCACAAAATTAGAAATTTTAGTTTGAGATATTAGAACTTCCACAAGACTTGTGGTTAGAAACCTCTTTTTATTTATATAATGTTTAGATAGATAGATAGATTTAATAAGAATTTATATTTGTTTTAGATGAGAGAAGTTGAAAAGGGTGTAGCAATAGGTATTGGAGAAGTCAAAAATAATGGTGAGTTTGGAGAAGTAAATAAATGCTGTGTTTTTTTTTTTTTTTAAATCAAAAAATTAGAAAATTAAGATTAGGATATTGGAGCTCTCACAAAACTTGTGAGTTTATAAAAATCTCATTTTCCTTATATAATACTAGCCTGTCACCCCTGCTATGCACGGAATAATTATAGATATTTATATTTATTTTAATTTTTTTAATATATAAATTATGTTTTTTAAGATTTTTTATAAAAATAATTTAACAATCCTATCACTAACCATAGCGTACAGGAGAAATTAAAAAAGCTACTGCAGTAACTGTGCACGGGCTGTATCTATAATTATTTGTATGAGGGAATTTTAAATGTTAATCAGAGATTTTGACCAAATCAATAAATTCAGGCATGTGGATTGGAAAAAGTTAATAAATGCTGATAAAGGGATTTAAATAAAAAATTTAGAAAATTAAGATTGAGAGATTGGAACTCCTACAAAGCTTAGGGTTTAGAAACCCCATTTTCCTTAATATATTTACAATTATCTATATATGTGAATTGCGATTTTTAAATATTTTTTTTTTAATGTCTTCTTTTTTTTCTTTTTTTATATTATATTAAAGTTTAATATTTTGATAATAATCATATGTGTTGGACTTTTTAAGGAATTAAATGTCTTCTTTTTTTTATTATATTATATTAAAGTTTAATATTTTGATAATAATCGTATGTGTTGGACTTTTCAAGAAATTTTTTTTATGCTTGTTCTTAATGCATTAAAGTGTTATTATGAGGGATAATAATCATATGTTTTGGGACTTTTCAAGGAATTTATATGTGTTGGATTTCAAAGAATTTTTTTTATACTTGTTCTTAATGCATTAAAGTGTTATTATGAGGGTAAGACTTGGGAATTGGGAAAAGTTAATAAATGCTGAGGTTTTTTTTTTTTTACAATCAAAAAATCAAAAAATTTAGATTGGAAAATTGGAACTCCCACAAGGCTTGGGGTTAAAAAACTCATTTTGGTTAATATATAGTATAGATACTAACCTATCACTCGTGCTATGCACGGAATAATTATAGATATTTATATTTGTTTTAGATTTTTTTAATATATAAATTATATTTTTTAAGATTTTTTATAAAAATAATTTAACAATCTTATCACTAACTATAGTGTATGAGAGAAGTTGAAAAGGGTACTGCAATAACTATACACAGATTGTATCTATAATTATTTGTATGAGGGGATTTTAAATGCTGATCAGGGGATTTTGACTAAATTAATAAATGATGAGTTTTTTTTTTTTAATAAAAAATTTAGAAAATTCAGGTTGGGATATTGAAGCTCCCACAGGCCTTGGGGTTAAAAACCTCTTTTTGCTTAATATATAGTATAGATAGATAAATTTAGATTGGATTATATCAACTGTCTACTACATTGCATATCTTTTAATAAAAATTAAAAAATATTAAACAATTCCTTGAAATATTAAGTTATCTTATGTTAACAAACAAGCAATTCATTTGATCACACATAATTAAGTTCTAATTTCTAAAAAGAAAAATATTTTCATCTTAATTTCAAAATTTAAATGAAAGAAGAAGCCAAAAAAAATGGCATGATAGCACCAAAGTAATGCATATATGTTATTCTTAGCCTGCTTGTAAGTCCCTAAGTGCACCTCATATAACAGACAAAACCATGAAAGCAATAGAGTTCGGATCCTCGGCCGCCCATTCCTGCGGTCATTCCTGAGGCACCCCCAAAACGATGTCGTTTTGGGGAAAATTTCAATTAAAAAAAAGACAAAAAAAAAAGAGAGGACAAAACAAAAGCAAAGAAGAAGGAAAGAAGAAGGGAGAAGAATAAGGCAGATCCAAACCAAAAATCTTATAAAATCACTTTTAATCTCTATGCTCTGTTCAATCGATTTTTGTGTGTTAAGCAAAAATGAAGATATTGATGATGATGATACATTTGCTCTGTTTTATTCAATCTAGTTTCTTCACATTCGCAATCTTAGATCCCCTTGATTTCCTATCACTCTAATTGATTCGAAGTTTCCTCGCCGACTCTCCTAGCTCCAGTTACTTCTCCTCCTGGGGCTTCACCACCGAGCCCTACAACTTCCCTGGCGTCTACTGCGACTCCGACAAGATCATCGCCTTGAATCTCGGCGATCCTAGCGCCGGCTCACCCTGCCTCGCCGGCAGCCTCCACCCAGCCATCGAAAGCCTTTCTTCTCTCACCGAGTTCACCGTCGTGCCTGGCCGAATCATCAGTACATTGCCACCTTCTTCCTTCTTCCCTTTCTCTGCTGTTGCTTTTTATGCTTCTGTTTTTTAGCAACTCTTCCTCTTTGGTACTGCAATTCTGCAGGCAGGTATTCTCCTCACTTCTGTTGTTTTTCTTCTCTTCTACAGAAGAGAGGAGAATACCTAACTGCAAAATTACAGCACCAAAGAGGGAGAGTTGCTGAGAAACAGAAGCAAAAAAGCAAGAGAAGAGAAGAGAAGGGAAGGGGAGGGGAAAAGAGAGGAAAGGGAAGGGGAGACCAGCCTCTTTAAATTGGCTGTCAAGTTTAGATGAGTTGGTGTTAAGAATTCAAGAACATAATAATGGCAATATGAGATTGATTTGCCAGTATGTCTAAAATAGTCTCAAGTAGTTAATTGTAAGGGATTCTTAATAACTATTCCATTGAAGGTAATTTGAAAAAATATACATGTGGAAATGAATTGATTACTTTGCTCACATCGTTTAGGGAACCTTCCTTCTTCTTTGCTTCTGTTCTGTCCCTTTTTCTTTTCTTTTTTTAATTGAAATTTTCCCCAAAACGACGTCGTTTTTGGGGTGCCGCAGGAATGGGCGACCAAGGATCCGGACTCGAAATGAATATATACACTAGGTTCGATGTTGTCATACATAGAGATGAGCCTTTATTCCTCACATAATCACATTTCTTTTATCTACTTTTACATTTCAATAACCTTTGTACGTATAGTCTGTTTGATTGATGATATTGATAGTTAGAATATTATTTTAAAATATCAATTGTGATCAAATTTACTATATACATAAATTTTACAATGTATTGAACTTAATCATTTTTATTTCATAGTTTTCTTGACAATCTTGTTAAGGGGACAACTTGGCGATGCTGTTGAGCCTGTGGGGCTCACCATGGATCATGTTTCGATAATTCGAACTGTTCAATGTGTAAAGCTCATCGAGTATTTCTACAAAAAATCACATTAATCAAATATCGATAACAACTTGATCGGATCATATTTTTGTCAATAATTTATTTTAAAAATTATATTTACCGTTGACATAAATATGATCCGATCAAGTAGTTATCGATATCCAACCAACGTGATAAGGATAAAATACTTGACGAATTCTACATATTGAACGATTCAGATTATCGAAACAAGACTTATAGTAAACCGCCAAAGCTCCAACAACATGTTCCAATCCGATCACGGGAGAGAAGTTTGATCCCCTGTTAAATACCTAACATTAATAACCAGGTTAGAGAAGGTAAAGAAATTGGAGATTACAGATTTTGTGGAGTTTAGCGTTGTCAAATCATTTTTTGCTTTGGTCAAGGATTGTGATGGATAGTCCACCTGTATTTTGCTAATAAAATCATTCCGATGGTGTCATATGTATTAATTAATAGTGTATCAATTAGTATTATATCATATATAAATATTAATATATCAATTAGTGTTATGTTATTATTATTGATTCTATCTATTATACAAATTATAAATACTCAAAATTTTTAAAATTATGTCACATTATCTATTAATATATTAATTAATACATTAATTGATACATCCAGTATTATTCATAATTCTATATCATGGCATTAATTACATCAAAATTTTACTCTTTTTTTAGAATTAACGATTATGTGCCCGATGTCATTACTACGTGTACTTCTACCTTACCCGACAATTTTATTAAAAAAATCACCTTGTTCCTTTCTACTTTACTTTTTAGGGAATGAGATTTAATACTCTGTTAAAAAAAAATTCAAACACAAACAAACAAGTTTGCAAATGGACACATGACAAAAACTGCATACAAATACAAAATATTGTATTAACATAGAACTTGTTCATTTAAATCTTGTGAACTAACAAATGTGCCATGGATACCATAAGGCACTCTAGAAGGCAACCTCACTGAGGCCACTTACTTCACTATCACCAACTCAGACCTCTCTCTCCTCTCATCTCTCACAAAGCTCATCACACACCCTTCATCTTCCTCTACGGCCATCTTTTCAGGCACGAAACACGGTTCACTGCCAAATCTCTCATCACCATATAAAAACTTGGTCACCTCTCCTGTCACCAAATGAACCTTGGCAATGCCAGAACACCTCGGCCACGGCTCGGCTATTGCCAAGTAGGCGTACCGGGTTTTCCGACCAAGTCGCCACTTGCTCACTTGTCCGGATTCTAAATTCAGGCCGGCAACAATGACCCGGCGGGCCAACCCGCCCGTTTTCAAATTGAACCGTTTCTCGGACAATTCACTTCGGAGCGGTTCGTCACGTTCGTTGAAAATTGAATCGGGCGGGGTCATACACAACCCGATAACCACGATACCCGGATCGCCTTCTTTCGTATTTTCCTCCCATGCATTCCATAAATGGAAGCAAAAGCAGTCTGGTACATCAATCCATTGAATTCCCGATTCATCCATTGCATTTTTGGGCAAAATCCCAAACCGGGATGTCTTGTTCGGGTCGTGGATAACGGGTGACCCACCCCGGATCATCTCAGATAACTTGAACACAACTTGGTGATCCGGGATGATCACGTGACTTTCCGTAATTACGAAGTCATGAATCATAGTCGGCTGGTGGAGGGAAATGGGTATGTCACGTGACTTCTTCCCACACGTGTCGAATTTGAAGTACCTCAGGTACGGCATTTTTATGACGTCGTAACTTACACCGTAAAGTTCACCTGTGATAGGGTCCACCTTAGGATGAGCGATCATGGACCCTTCAAGCTGGCCGTTGAAATCGAACTGCCCGATCGTTTCGAGATCACCATCATTCGTCATGCCGACGAGATACGGAAGATCATCCTCTGACATGGCTAAAAGTCGACCATTAAAATAAACTAACCCAGCATTAGCGACGCCAGTGCCTCTAGACGAGTCCACCAAACCAATACTCGAGCGAGCGAAGAACAAAGCCAGCCGAGCCACGCCCAAATGGCCATGCAGCTCGCCAATCGGCTTGGGGAATATCGGCCTACCCAATGCGGTTTCTTGTTCGAGCCCGCTCGTGCGAGTGAAGCGGCAAGAATAGCTGGCTTTGTTCCCGTGTCCCAACGTAACGGCGTGAATCATGCCGTCGCCGTCAAACATGTGGTGGCCGTTGGTTGGTTGGAACATCGGGTTGGCTCCATTTCTCAGATAAACCCCGCATAGACCCACCGGAATCTGACCCATCACCTGGAGACCGTGCTGAACCGCCGGGTCGACAATCCGGGTCAGCCCGTGTTTCTTTTCTAATTCCATGATCACTGAATTTTCAACCATGTCTAGGGCAGAGGCTGCTAGCTTCTGAAGTGGGTTCAGCTCATGTGGCGGAATGAAAAATGGGTTTTTCTCCGGCGGCAGAGTAATTTTCTGCGGTGGACTCAGAGTCTTCTTTGATGGGTTGATAAGGATTTTGCATGTGCATGGTTTTGTGGCGGTTGGTGTTGGAAGCTTTATTCTGGGTGTGTGAAGTTTGGGATTAGTTTCAAGTTTAGAAGTTTGTGGGGTGGTGAGGAAATGGTGGGAGTCTTGCATAGTGGGAGTTTGAGAGAGAGAAGGGTGAAGGGTGTAGAAGAAAGAGAGGGGTTACTACGGATATTTGATGAGAGATGAGACAAGATCAGATTACTCTTATTTTATTTAAGAGCAAGGTCATCAATTATGAAAAAAATATTATAAAAATGATCATTAAACATTTTTTATTTTTAGATTATATATATAATAAAATATCACATTTTAATTAAAGGATAATAAATTTTTATGATATATTTTTTTAAATTTTTTTATGATTTCTAATATTATTTTTTATATAATTTATTTTTATGTGGTTACAAAGATGAGAGCTTTGAGTACGTTTGTTTGGAGGTATAGTGGCATGGGTTAAGATTCATAATTCGGTAGATGAAATACTCTATTGTTTGGTTCAAAAATTTTGTTTCGGATTATGATCCAGACTAATAGTTTTATCGGTAGATGTGGGATAATTTGGTAGATGAAATACTCTATGTGGGATAATTTTATCCCAAGGGAGAAGTGTGGGACAAAAAACTCAAGATATAAGCTCAGGATTGAGATTATCCTAAGTTTATTGAAATAAAATTAAAATAAAATTTATATAATTTTAGTAAATTAAAAATAAAATTAAAAGCTCAATTTATTCAATTTATTTAATTTAAAATAAAATAATCTCAATTAAAATTTAAAATAAATTTATATTATTTTTATTGATGTTCTATTTATTTAATTTTAAAAATAAATAAATAAATAAAATAGGATACACATTGGATTCAATAGAATAGTCTAATCCAAATATTTAATCTCATGACTAAACAAACATAGGCGCTGTTTGGGAAGAAAGGGTTGAGGCTATTATAGCCTCAAATTACAAATAAGCCAAAAAATCCCACTGTTCAAAGTTTTTCAAAAAAAAATAAAAAATATAGGCTGCAGCTGCCGGCAGTGTAGGCACAACCTACACTGTCAATTGACAAATTGTTACATCAACTGGTAAATTACGATTTTGCCCTTTTATATCAATTTAAAAAATTGTAATCTTAAGGACAAATTTGTCATTTTAATTTCAAATATCATTTCAACACATTTTTCAATATAACAACTCAAATAAAAATCCATCTCATCTTCCCAAACACAAAAACTAAAATAGCCTACTAAAATAGTCAAAAAGTCAAAAAGCCTCTAAAATAGCCACTTCTCAAACGAGGCCATAGGATTTAATAAAATAATCCAATCTAGACATCTAATCCTATGACTAAACAAATATATAATACAAATCTAATCTAACTAAATAATCAAGAGATAATATATCCTAAAACTAACAATTCAGTAAATTACAAGCTCCTTTTATCCGGTCAATCTAAATCAACATACTTTTTGTGTACAACTTTCTGTTCCTGGGATGCTAGAGACAGTTTCGGGTTATTAATAAGGAAAGCAAAAATATTATAAAAAAAATTATTTATAGGTTTGAATCCTCTTAACTTGACCAACCATATTAAAAAAATAGTTTTGGTTAAGTGAGTTAATTTTGGAATCGATTTGAATAATTTAAATTGTTGATGTTTTGATAAAATATTTATATAAAAAATTAAAATAATCAAATATCGATAATTATATATTTGAATTATATTTATATTACAAAAAATAAATGATTATTTTTAAAATTGTATTTGCTGTTTATATTTTTAGGTCAAAAAATCACATTTCAGTGTATGTTTTATTTTTTTGTCCCCAATGGTGTAAGTGTCTTTTTACAAGTAAAATTAACAAAATTAGAGTTGTATTATATAGGGGTGTTTTGGAAAAATGATAAAAAATGACTTTTTACCAAATTTTTTGGTTTTTTTGGAAAGTGATTTAAGAAGTTGATAAAAAATTAATTTTGATTTTTTTGATTAATATTTATTTATGATGTCACATCATAATAAAATGATCAAACTATCTCACCCAATTTAGAAAATTTACATGTTCACCCATGTATAACCCTAAACAATATAAAGGGTACAATTGTAATTTCTCATGTAACTTTTTTTCACCTTACCAAATGATTTCTTGTTAAAAAAAAGCCAATATAGCTTCTTCTTTTTCCAAGCTGCAAACGTAACTTTTTACCATATTACCAAAAGACCACATAGCCTAAAATCATGTGGGTATAAACGATTATTTTTACAACAGAAAGACTTAAATAGGATAAAGTGAGTTTTGCCCACCTTAAAAAAATGAAACAAAAAGAAAGAAAGACAATTACACAGGCAATTATAGATGGAAAATTCAAATTTGAAGTAAGGTAATTGAATTGAAAAATATTAGAAATCTCAAAAGATTTATAAATATTTTTATCAAATATCTGACACGTGCATTTCAAACTCATGTAACATAAGAGGGTAATTTATATGAAAGTTGGGCCGAGCTGGGTAATGGGCCGTTATGGGCCACAATACAAAGAGCTGAGTAAACAGGCCATAAAGTTACTCCGGCCCGAGAGAGGTATAAAGTTACTCCGGCCCAAGAGAGATGTAAAGTTACTCCGGTCCGCGAGAGACTTGAAGTTACTCCGGTCCCAAAGAGCTACGGTTAGCTCGCTCACCATACTAAAAGTTATATCGGTCACGACGCAGTGGTATTAGATCGGTCGGAACCATACTAATTGTTAGCTCGATCCAATTATGCTATGATTTATACAGGAGGAACCGAGGTAGAGTTATCCCGGTCTGATCTGCGGCTTAACATAGCTAGGCTTACCTCGGTCATATTGGAGTCTAACCATGGAAAAACTATCTCACTTGTTTTAAGCAATGAGGGGTGTTGAAGGATAAGTATTATCTTTCAGGAGTGTAAATCCAAGGAGGACTCTACATGGAGGAGTAAGAGTCCTACTAGGATTGTGTCACGCGGAACCTATAAAAGCTCACAACATCACCTTTGGAGAGGTAACACAACTTTGATTCTCGAATACGCAGAGCTTTTGTCTATTTGTCTATTTTGCTGACTTAGGCATCGGAGAGGTATCCGGCACACACCCACCGGCTAGCTCACGTTTGTGTTTTCAGGGAGTAAAGTGACGTCGTACGGAGGAGCGCAGACTTGATCAACAGGATTATACGAGAAGGTTTATTTCTTTCATGTACATAATATATGAAATATTTAATAAATTTTTTAAGATCCAATCTTACTCAATCGAATTTATCAACTTCTACGAAGTAAACTAAAATGATATTGACATTTTTCTTTTGAGTCATTTACATTTGTATTTTATTTTTTTATAGTTTTATTAGCTGTCACAAGCCAAGCGAAGTGAGAGAGAAACTTGACAAAAAGAACGGCAAAATTAGGATTGCGTTTGGTAGAGTTTTGTAAATATGATTTAAGAGTATGAGTTGTATTTTGAGTTTGTGAGTTGTGAAATTATGATTTGAATGTAGAAAATTTGTTTGGTTATGGTTTTTGAAGAGAGTCTTAAATTGAGTTTTGAATTAAGTGCGGAATTGAGTTTTGAAAGTTTGATTTGACATGTGAAGTAAGAAAATTTGTTTGGTTATAAGTTTTGAAAAGAGTTTTCAAAACTTAATTCAAATTGTTATAACTCATAACAAAACACACTACGTTCACACTATTGAAAATTTTGATCAACACTCATAACCAAACTCTTTTTAAAATTTAATTAAAAAAATTTATTATTAACAGAAAATAACATTAATCAATTTTTTAATTGAAAATACTACAAAGGAAATATTTTTTTTTTCAAAATAAATATTCAAAAAATTTAAATCATAAATATTTAAATAATTTAAATAATCTAAAAAATTTAATAAGTAAAAAATTAAAATAAATACTCAAAAAATTTAAATCGTAAAAATTTAAATAATTTAAAATGTTAATATTTTAAATTTAAAAACAACTCTACACTCAAATCGTAACTAAACACATAAAACAAAACTCAATTAAGAAATTATTTTTAAAACTTATAACCAAACACATAACTCGAAACTCCACACTACTTTCAGAACTCTACACTCAAATCATAACAAAAAAATTAAAATATTTAAAAATATTTTTATAAAACAAAGTTTGAATTTATTTCTATAAAATATTTTAAAATTTAAAATCGTAATATTTTGAAATTAAAATATTTAAAAATATTCAAAAAATTAAAAAAATCGTAACATATTTAAATATTAAAATATTTAAAATCTTAACAAAATTAAAATATTTTTAAAATATTTAAAAAATTAAATATTTATTTGAATTGAGTTTTGAAAAGAGTTTTGAATTATGTGTTTGGTTATGAGTTTTGAAAAGTAATGATTATGTTTTGAATTGAGTTTTGAGAAATTGGTGTAGAATTATAATTTAAAAATTTAAAACAAACAATACACTCAAATCAATTGGTGAAGCTATAATTTGAAACCCTAACCAAACAGGACCTAGGGGATTCATGTTGGATAAGAGCATGAATATTCTGCTTGGAAAAGGACAAGGTTTCACATAGGAACACGCTAATTTAATCTCGGTTGGGAACAGACTAATTTAGTAATTTTTTAACTATTTGACTAAAATATGAGTTAAAAAAAACTAGTATGTTTAGAATGATTTTTTAAATTTTTACAAAAAGATATATAAAAAGTAGAGAGAAAAAAAATATTTAATTTTTTAATTTTTTTAATGACTTTTTAACTAAATGCTTCTCAAACAAGGCATCAGTATCTTAAACTTTTTGTTAGGTCATTAAGCCTCCGTTTGAGAAGTGGGTTGGCTTTTTGACTTTTTGAATTTTTTGGCTATTTTAGCCTGGGCTAAAAAGTTTGGTTTGGGAAGGGCTTTTTGGCTTTTTTGACTTTTTTTGTAAGAAAAAAATGTAATGATTATGGTTTGGATGTGATGTTTTGTTTTTTGTGATTAAAATAGCTTATTTTATCTTTTATGGCTAAAATAACCAAAAAAATCTGGAAAAGTCCTTCCCAAACGGACCCTAAGAGATTTAAAAGAGTCTGTTGTGTGTGTACATAAATGAAAAAGGTGATGATGGGTGACCACAATGGGCAATGGGCAAGCACGTGGGTCAGAAGTGGGCTAAGGAGACTCAATTGGAGGGGACACCCATCATGGACCATAGTGCCTACGCTACCCCACCCCCCAATGAACCCACTCCAAGGCTGTGTTTGATTTGCAAATTTGACGAGAGAAAGAGAAAGGGAAATAAAAAAAAATGAGAAAGAACGGATAGGATTCAAATTTCAAGCTATATGTCTTGTTGAGTTAGGAAATGGAGAAAGGAAAGAGTATAACTGAACTCAAAAGACAAAATACGAGATTGCATTTCTCTCTCACTTTCTTTTCCCTTCTGTTTGTCATTATAACCAAATAAAAAATGAGATTAGATTTCCTTTTCTTTTTCCATTTCTCTCATCAAATTTTTTTAATCAAAACACAGTCTAAATAAATTTGTTAGTGGGTCGGAAGTGGGCTAAGGAGACTCAATTGGAACATAGTGCCCACACTCAGTGGCGGAGCCAGAAAATTAAATTAGAAGAGACACTTATTAATTATAGGTTTTTTTTTTTTCATAACCAACAATAAGAAGATAATAATAATTTTTGAATTAATATTAAGTGTAAAAAATTAAATAAATTGTTACAAAAGTATTTCACATAAAATTTTACAATTAATTTCGAGTAAAATCGAAAAGAAAGTATTGCGTGTAACTAGTATATCATGGATAATATAAAAAAATTCATATATTTAAGTCGTAAAATAAATTATATAATGGTAAGATAAATCAAATTTTTACAAAATTTGAGTAAAAATTTCATATAATAGTGATATCACGTCATTATTGACATATGATATCACCAACTAATAGTAAAGCAACATATGAAGGGTAAACTCCACATGCAAATATAACTAATATTCTAGTAATTTTTACATATATATAGTGAGATTAATTATATTTACATATCAATAATGATGGATATTAACTTTATATTGAGATTTTTTTACAAAATTTTCATACATAAAAATATAATTTGCTGTAGTCACTTTATTTTCAATAAAACAATCACTATTATTTTCATAAATTTAAAAATACCTTTAATATTTTATTCTAAATATTATTTATTACATATGTTAAAAAAAAAATTTAAAAACCACGTAACCCCCTAATTCTCATGTGGCTCCGCTGCTGCCCACACTACCCCATCCTAAATGAAGTTCCAACAACTTCCTTCAACGCAACGCAACATTACACTGCGCTACACCACATCAAACTACACTATCCGATACATGTGAGTCCCACTTAATTACCCTCGTCCTATACATGTGAGTCCGACGTAATTACCCTCGTCCTTACCCTCTCTGCAATCCAGGCCCCTGGTTTGGTAGTATTTTTTTTGTTTTTTTAATTTTTATTTTATTTTATTTTTTTGATCGAGAAAAGCAGCAATTACAGACAATTGAGCTAAAGGCACCCAACAAAAACCATTGGAGGCTGGGAAAACCAATGGACAAGCTAAGTATCTCGCAAACAAGCTGAAGCCACCCAATGTGCAGCTCTGTTCCAAATTCTAGGGCACCATTTGAAAGCCAACCTGGTTTGGTTGTTTGAATTAAGTTTGCCTGTATGTTTGAATTTGTGTTTGTTAATTGACTATTTGGAAATACTTTTCTATCATGATTGTCATCTTATCGATTGTGGCTGTCAATCTTTTTATCGAACAATCGGTTAAATAATTGATCAATTGATCGATAAGTCAAAATTTGAGTCATTCAGAATAAGATAAAATTCGAACTACAAATTATGATTCTTTCTCATTTGTATGTATATTTATATGCAATTGCATTACATATTATAAATTTTTAAAATTATGTTTTCTCTTTCATCTCTTTTTTTTTAATTAATAAATCAATTAATTATTTTTTTCTTTCCTCTCTCTTTACTCATTCTCTCACATTATATCCATCAATTAATTAAATTTATTTCACACCCATCTATTCAATTATAAAAAAATATATTATAAATTATCTCAAAGTTATTTTTAAAATTCGTAATTAAATAAATTTTTAATTTTTGAAATTCTTTTTAATAATTTATCTATTAAAGTATAATTCAAAACTCAAAAAAAAATTCAAAATTTAAACCGGGGGAGCCCTTAGTTTTTCGTGTCGTCCACCGAAATACATAAAAATATTTTTTTTAGAAGTGTGGAGTATTGGAAATGTGAATTGTATAATGACACGCGCAAAGAGAACTACTGCCGCCACGTGTCCTTTGTGGTTTTTTTTTTTAATTATAGTTTTTTGAGCAGTATTATCCACCTCCTCAAGTATTATAATAATGTTAAAATTTTATTTTAATTAATAATTTAGATAATATTATTATCGTATAGATAAACAGTTATAAATTTCAATTTTTTAATTAATTCTGTTAAATAAAAAATTAAAACAGGAAGGTATTTGTAATTTTCTAAACCATAAGAGGCAATTCATATTTTAATCAAACCTCAAGAAGTGTATTTGTAATTTATTTTAATTTAAATGTAGAGTTGTATTCTAAGTTTTTAATTTTTAAATCATGATTTAAAAAAAAAATTATTTGATTATGAATTTTGAAAATAATTTGGGGATAATTTGTATTTTTAAAAAAAAAATTTGATTGATTGATGTATAAAATGTGAGAGAATATGAAAAGAGAAAAGAAAAATGAGAGAGAAAAAGTGATCAATTAATTGATTATTAATAATAATAATAATAATAATAAAGAGAAGAGAGAAGTTTTAAAAATAATTTGGAGTTCTATTTTAAAAATATATTTGATTAACATGTTTCATTCAAATTATGATTTAAAAATAGAGTTGGGTTTTGAAAAGTAAACAATGTTACCAAGGATTTGCCTTGTCTTTAATTGAAAGTTGATCTGAATTAAATAGTTGAGATCTCTGATAAAAAAAAATTACTAAACGAAAGACTCTTATTAATAAGAGCTTATTCAAACATAGTCCAATTAATTTTTTTTCAAAAGCTCTTAATGATAAAAATCTTTTATTTAATTATTCTTTTAAATCAAAATCTTTTGTTTAATAAGGCTTTTCAATCAAAAACTTTAATTGTCTAGTCCAATTAAGTCTTCATTTGGGAAGTGGGTTGGTTTTTTGATTTTTTAATTTTTTTGGCTATTTTAGCCTGCGTTAAAAAGTTTGGTTTGAGAAGCGCTCTTTGGCTTTTTGACTTTTTAACTTTTTTGACTTTTTTTGTGAGAGAAGAATGTAATGATTATGGATTGGATGTCATATTTTGTTTTTTGTGATTAAAATAGTCTATTTTATCTTTTGTGACTAAAATTAACAAAAAAATCCTGTTAAGCTCTTGCCAAATGGTGCCTAAGATTTTAACGAGACACAAGTCATTCCCAAAAATAAATAGATTGTGCATGCGTGGGGGAGTATATGTTGCTAAATTTTGTTTCATTTTTTTAAGAGGGTGTGTTGACAAGTGTACATTTTGGTTTGTTCTTTTTTAGTAAAAGAGCTAAGACTGTTTGAGATACTAAGTGGGTTTGATTTGAGTTTTTTATATTAAATTTTTTTAAAATTGAATTTTTTACTTTTTAGTGAATATTTTTAAAATTTTAAATATTTTTTTATTTTTTTAGATGCACCTTACTTAGATGTATTTAAAAAGTAAAAAATTTATGAAAAAATATTTTAAAAAATTAATAAATACATAAAAATATAAAATATGTACGGAATTCTCGTATTTTTTTGTATTTTTAGTATTTAGTGAATTTTTAAAAGGTTTCTTTCATAAATTTTTTACTTTTTAAGTATATTTATGTTAGGTATGTCTAAAAAGTAAAAAAAAAATTGCATAAAATATTAAAAAAATTCAGTAAAAATAAAAAAAATACGAAAAACAAGAAAGTTGAATTTTCTAAAAAGAGTTTTTAAAAACCTCTAACTAAGCATGCTTTAAAAAGTAGAATTCTTTTTTTTTATTTTTTTTAAATTAAAAAATATACTTATTTAAATCATTTTAAACTACCATAATTGTATCAGATAACTTCTATTAGGCGTACCACCTGCATTTGTCTCCTCTCTTATCCATAATATATATATATATATATGATAAATAAAAAAGTTGTATATGACTTAAAATACGAGAGGAATTGTAAGTCTGGTAACGGTATTTGTTTGGATTAGTGTGTGAATTGGACAATACAATTTAGTCCATGGGTTTATGATGAATTTCAGTCTAGTGATCTAAATCATTTAATGGGTACATATGTTATTTCAGGTAGGCAAGTCAAAAGGGGTGAATTAGGTTATTAAAAGGTTTTATAATATTAAAAAATAACAAACATAATATTAAAAATTTTAACAAATAAAAAATAAAATAATAATTATTAATATAAAAGTAAAAGAGATAGTAAGAGAAAATCAAACAATGAGATTTATAGTGGTTCGGCGAGCCGGACCTACGTCCACTCCCCAATGAATCTCATTGAGAATTTCTTTACTATCAAAATGAATCAATACACCACTAAGGCTTCACCAAGCTTGTGGATTTTGCACAGGTCTTGTTTTTATCTATTGAGCCTCACTCAATAATAAATTTATTACTCTTACAAAATTCTTTCACAAAATAATAAATAAAAATAAGAGGTACTCAACTCTCTTTTACAATAATTCTCTCATAAAGAGTAGATATGAAAATGTAAGAACAAAGACTATATTTAGATCTGAAAATGAAAAAGCAGAATATAATCCACTTAAAGTTTTAGAGCACATAGATTTTTCTCTTCAGGTTCTTTATTTTTCTTCACACAAAACACTTCTATTTATACCAAAAAATCTATCCGTTGGGAGATGAGATGCTCCTCTTGACAAAACAGATGTTGGTGGTAGTCCTTGATTTCAAATAGACAGCAAAAAATAATGATTAAAAGTAAACTATCTTTTTCTTTTTTTCAAACATGGAGCCACTGTTTTTTCTCTTGTAGGCAACTTAACCATTATAATATAATATTCACAACTTAGAATTCAAGATATGAAATGATTTGTTCTATCTTTTTCTTCCTTTTTTATTATAATATATATATATATATATATATATATATATATATATATATATATGTGTGTGTGTGTGTGTGAGAGACATGATATAATCAATGTAGTGTAAAAAATCTAATTGCTCACGTAATGTATTATATTCATATTATACGCATTATATATAATATTCTATCAAATATCTTGCATACATAATAAAAAAAAAATTTAAAATAATATTTATAATAGATATGAAAATATATATATACCCTTTTTAAATTTTTGTAAAGATTTTAAAATAAACATAACTTACCACTCAATGTGAATATATCACTTTTGCCAAAAGAAAACAACTCATCACTATCAAATTTATCAAAATAATACAACCAATTAAAATCAAATTTTTTAAAAGATGAATAGTGATCAGCCTAATTTTTCAAAAAGTGAATAGTAAAGTTTTTAAAAATATTTTTATTTAAATAATATTTAAGAAATGTATCATATAATATATATTTTAAATAGATAATATTTTGTATCAAATAATATAGAATATATATATTAAAAAATCTAAAAATTGTAGACATCATCAAAATTAAACAATATGATTAACATAGATTATTCATGAAATTAAATTAAATTGTTAATTATAATTATATGATTTTATTATTTTAAATTTTTTTTTAAATGAATGTAAATTTTTAAAATTGTACTTGTCATTTATTTTTATTCTTTTTATAAAAAGATAATTAAGTCTCATCAATGAAGAACCTGTCTCTCCCAAAACAACGTCTATAATTAAATCATATGACTATAATTATTGATCAATATAATTCTTTTTAAATATAATCTATACCAAAAAAAAAACTACAAAATAAAATATTAAAATCGTCAAAGTGAAACTCCATAATGGACTGTATAAACTCGAACTGTGGTGCTCAATCCACTAAAATCTAACCCTGTTGATTTTTATTTGAAATGAAAAGGTCTTTCTAATTACCCACACTTATCATGGGATCGAAACCCTTGTTTTGGATCTTTGATTTGAAAAATAAAATAAAATAAAACACATTAATCACATATATATTTTTTAAATAACACATTATATTGATATGAGTTGTAATTAATTGAATAGTTTAGATCGCTAGATGGAAATTCATCATAAACTTATGGACTATAAATAGTACATGAGATTACAAATAAAATGAACAAAATGGCCAAACCTTCATGTTCATGACCGCCTCCCTTCTTCTCAGACAATTAATGCATACACAGCCAAACTACAGGTATCTAGTCCATATATGTCTCGTCTCTCTCTATCTATTTATGTACACTTGTACTTATGACTATACTTACATATTTCAGATTCAAAATAGGGGTACGATTTGGGGGGTTCAATTCGAGCAATTTGAGTCCAGTTTGAATTTTTTTAGGATTTAGACAAAATATTTTTAAATTCGGTACGGGTTTGGGCAAAAATTTAAAAGCCTAAATTAAATTTGGGCGGGTTTGGGCAAAGACGTCGAAACAACCCGAGCAAGCCGAAACCCGAATTATACATATATAGATATATAAAAATATTAAATATATATATAAATTATTAGTCATTACATGATATTAAAGTAATTTATATTATTAAATCATATTGAATATATATTATATATACAAATAACATAAAATCTTACGTTTTTTCTTTTTATTTTCACTCATAAATTGTAAAGATTACTATTGTGGCATCTCTCTTACATTATATAAATTATTTGTTTTGATGGTATTAATGATTTTCTATTAAAAAAAATTATAAATAGAGTCAAATTTTAATAATTTAATAATGTTGCTGCAAAAAAAATAAAAATAAAAATTGAAATTCATTTACAATTCGGGCAATTCGGGCAACTCGAGCAATTCGGGTTTAACTCGGGTCGGACTTGGGCAGACAACCTCGGGTTACAATTCGGGTTTGGGCAAGTCTCAGCACAAATTGGGTTGGGCTTGGACAACCTCACAACCCAACCGAACCCGCCCGAGTTGCACCCCTAATTCAAAACACTATTTTATTTTTTATGAGTATTTGTAAAATGCATAATGAATGATCCCTTAATTTTATAAAAAAAAAAAAATCACTCTGTTAGCAATTTCATAGTATTTAATAAAGTATAATGAGATGGTCTGAAATTATTTCACTACATGTAGTTAATAGAATCAATTTTATCAAGTCGATTTTGTTAATATAAGATATATATGTCACTTTTTTTATTTTAAAAATCAAATGATATGTATACTTTTTATTATTATATTATATTAACCAACAAAATGGATTAAAACTTTAGTCTAACTAACTATATATTAACATATATGTGATTAATAGTTCAAAACTTTTAAAAAGACTTGACAAATTTATTTATTTTTCTCTTCATGAAGTATTTCTTTTGCTACGATACTTATATAAGAAATTATTTTCAATATCAATCATATACAAAACCCCAACTTGTGGCGTCATAGTATAAGCTGTGTTTGGATTGTATATTGAGAGAGAGAGAATGAATGTAAAGAAACTGTGAATGAAATATAATTTAAAATTTGAATATAAACTATTTTTTTTATTTTTCTTTTTCTTTTCTAAATTTCTATATAAATTCATAATTCAAATATAACGTGAAACTTAAGGTGTATTATCTGTACACCAAATCGTATCAACGTCTTTTTGCTTTCGGTTCAATTTATAGATTTCACTTTTGTTTCTCTCATCAATTAAAAGATATGCTACAATTGTATAAATATATATAATTAAAAATGCTTCTCTCATCAGTTACGTTATTTATTACATTAAGTAATGTTAGAGATCTCAAATATTTTACTAAATATTTCACATAGATGTAAGATTCACATCACGTAGGTCTCACACTCATATAAAATATTGGATAAAATATTTGATAAAACATTTAACATCTTTAACATTTTCTATTACATTTAATATGTAACTATATACTGTTCTATGGGTACTTTGCGCTTCTCTCATCACCTACTTCATATACTAGATAGAAAAAATATATTTGTTTGTCATCAACAAAAATAAAAAATTTAAAAAAATTACATGTTTGCATGTCATGGTACTACATATATACCGAAAATGAGGAATGATATACAAGTGTTTCATCTAAAATTCTCTCATCACTTGCCTAGGTTGCCCTATATATTAAGTAAAATATAAGGGTATATATATATATATATATATATATGTATATATGAAAGAACGTTGAGTACATGTTTTCAATAAAATATAAGGGTTTTTGGTAATAAATGCTTCAATTTTAAATTTTATTGCCAAAAGGACAAGATAAAAATATTTGATTCTTTAAAGACAAAGTTTAAAATATTTAAAAAATATGACAATAATACCCTTAACTTCTATTATTTTCTTAAATTAGTACAACCACCACCAATCACTGTTTGCCATCACCGACCATTGCCGGCCACTGTTAATCACCCCGACCGTCGACAATTTTCTAGCGATCATTGTTGGTTTGCTGAAATTTTTCCAGCGAGATTCTCCAGTGACAGTAAAATTTTACTTTGTTAATTTGGACAGTAAAATTTTACTGCTTACTTTAAACATATAAATAGTGAATTTTTGCCATTGTTATCAGTAACCACCACACTTACTATAATTATTACCATTATTCATATAACTATTAAATGAGCAATTAGTTAGAACATTGAACTAATAAAGTTAACAATAAAATTTTACTCTTTGAACGTATTAAAATGACATTTTTATTTGAGATCTCAAAATCAATATTCAAACTGATATTAACAAACAAACAAAAAAATGCACTAAAATAAAAATATATACATATAGAGAGAGAAAGAGAGAACAAATAGAGAAATAGAGAGAGCACATATATTACCTTAGATCTGGTTCAAACCAGAGTAAAATTTTATTGTCTAAAAAATAGAGCATGATGAGGGGATAAAGAGAAAAAAATGGGAGAGAATATAGATCTAAGACTTGGAGGCTAATGATGACGATGGTGGTTTCCCGTGGTTCAGTGGCATCAAATGGCGTTGGTGGTTGAGATGATAGTGGTGAAACGGTAGTGGCGGTGCCAGTGCTGGTGACGAGTGGAGCTGGTGGTTGAGACGGTGTTAGCGGAGACGATCAGGGCTGACCCTGGACATAGGCCCGCCAAGCCATGGCTTAGGGCACCTCAAAATAGACCTAAAAAATGGGGGCCATCTCTTATTATAGTTTAGTGTAATATATTAGGTATGTTTTAAGTCCAAAAGAATTTAAAGAATGCCCAAACTAACTTAAAATAAATTGACTTTTTAAAAAATTAAAAGGCCCGTTTAAAATTAAAAGGGCCCATTCTCTCTCTCTATTTAATTCCTAACCCTAACTCTTAATTCAATTTTTTCAAAAATTTGAGAGAAACAGTACAAGAGAGCACTAACAAATTTCTTAAGAATTTAGAGCAGCAGTACAGCACAGGTAGGTCTTTTTGTCTATTCAATTAATTAAATATTTATCTTGTCTTTTGCTCAATTAATTAAATTAGGTTATGCAAGTATGATTAATTTATTTGCTTCTAAGAATGCAAGAAGAGCGAGGATTAAGTGATACTTATTAGTTATTGTGATGTAATGTTAAGTATTTTTTGTGATTTTGACACAAATCTTGTCCTTTACCTTCAATTTTTTTTTTTTTTTGTTGAATGAAAAAAAATTAAATATATGTGAAGGGTTCCAAATGATCTAGTGATATTTATTAGTTAATTATCGACTTTGGGCCTCAGAAATCTCAAGGCCGGGTCTGGAGATAATGGAGGTAATGGAAACAATGGTAGTTGTGATAGTGGAGATGGTGATGGTGGTGGTAGTGGTAGTAGTAGCAGAGAGAGCTCTAGACAGAGATAGAGAAGGACAAAAAAACTGAGAGAGAGATGACAAACTGATAGAGAGAAAAAGGAGAAAGATAGAGAGTGTCTGTGTAAAGGGGTAAATTGGTCATATAAAATATAAATCTGAAATTTTTTGTCTTTCTTACAAGATTTCTTTATTTTGGAGGAATTTATGAGCCAAAAAATTAAAACTTGTCAAGGAAAGAGTAATGGCCAAAATTCCTAAATTGGGGTATTGAACTACATGTGAATATATATATATATATATATATATATATTGTCATAAAAAAATGCATATGTCTATTGCATGTTTACTATAGAGTGTATTTGCACCGCGGGCATATATACTGACAACAAAATAACGGTCATTGTATACGCAACAAGTTTGAATGAGTTTGAATTGAATTATGTCATACAAAAGGTACAAAATAATTATTAAATTACACTTTATGAATAATTAGCCTGTATCAAAATGATCAGGTTGAATAAAAAAAGAAAGTGATTGAGGCCCGAAATGGGGTGGCCCGAATGCCCCGAAATTTCATTTCAGGTAAAAAAAAAAAAAAAAAGGAAAAAAGAAAGAAAAAAAGAAAACAGTTTCCAAAATTGGAAATTAGGGATATTAGGGGCAACTTTTTTAGGGCTACAAATCATTTTCCTAAAAAAAATACACCAAGGATCCTCTAGAGTGAAATTTTCCTAAAGTTTCCTAAAGTGTTACATTGTGTGGTTGAGATTGAGTGGCAAGTCACATCAATTTTTCTGATGTGACTTGCCAATAAATCTCAACTACACAATGTAGCACTCTAGGAAACTTTAGGAAAAAATCACTTTAGAGGATCCTTACTCAAAAAAATATTATATAAAAATAGTTTATATATTACATTTTATATAAATATATATATACTTTCTCATCAGTTATGCTAGAAAAGAGGAACGGTGAGTACATATTTTCTGTAAAGTGTATTTGAACCACATGTACAATAACTTTACACATTAATTACATTTCATTTTTTTCATAATTTTTCTTATATACACATTAGTTACATTAACATCAAAATGATGGTCATTAACAAGTTTGAATTGAATTATATCCTACAGAAGGCACAAAATTAAATTTGAATCACACTTACTAAAAAAAAAAATTTGGAAGCTTGAATTCAGGTACTTATTAACTTTATTGTTTTCAAATTTCCGTGTAAATAAAATTCATTGTATTTATTGAAAATTCGAAACCAACTATAAATCACAAACCTTACAGAAGATGATAGAAATGGGTTTTGTGGCAGCGAATAGGGCTGCAAAGCCCTATACTAAGGTCAAGTTTGGCATATCTCAAATAATTCATCTTTTTATCTTTTTTTCATCACATCACTTCTCTATTTTTTTGCACATCTTTTCGTAAAAAGACAAAAAGTACACTTATTTAGGTCATCCTAAACAACCCCTAAGTGTTCCCAGTCCACTATACAAAATTACTCAAAGAAGTGCAATGCTTTTACTTGTTTATTAATTTTTGTCAATAGTTAATAGAATCAGATTCGAACTTAAAATCTCATCTTACTGGTATTTAAAAGTATCTTTCATGATCATTTGGGCTATAAATTGGGTCAAAGTGCAATGCATGGTAGTTTTTTTTTTTAGGCCCATTATTGTTTAATTTATGGTAGTGGTTTCTTATAAAACAGGAATTAATATTTACTTAAATTGGAGGAATTGTACATTTGCTTCTTCATATATATACTTATTTGTTTTATCAATTCATGTTTATTCATGTGAAATACAAAAATGAAACTAAAGTATTGATGCAAAGAAAAATAAAATAAAATGTCACACTTTGTTGAGTCTGAAATTTTCAAAATTTAAAATTAAGTGTGAAATTTAATTTTCAAAATTTCAGTTTCTGATACTATAAAATTTCACACTTTTTGAAATGTAAGGAAAAAGAATTTGTGAATTTCACAATATCAAAAAAGAAAATTATTTGCAATCATGAAACTGAAATTCACGAATTACACACACAACTACTGTCTCACCTAATCACAAAGTATCTTTAAAAAATTATTAAATGAAAACTGGAGAGAATTTAAAAAAAAAATAAAAAATCAATGTGAAAAACAGAAATTTCCCTTTGACAAGCTATCTAATTAGCAGTGAATATCAAAGTACCCTAATCCCCTAAAAAAAGCATTTCAGCTACAATTGTGGTTCAGGTTTTTTTGTAATTAAAATATTTATTATTATTTTTATAATTTTATAAATATCATTGATTTATTTTTAATATTTTTTTATATAAATTTTAGAGCAAATCACATAACAGTAACATCAGTAATATATATATATATATATATATTATATAAATTTTCTCATAAATTTATAATAATTTTTAAAAAGTACAATCGAGTGGTAATTTTCCTTAAATTTTAGGATATATTATAAATACATTTTTTTAGTTTTGTTTAAAGGGTAAATTACACTAAGATTCCATGAGGTTTCGTTCAATTACATCTCATCCTTGACATTTTGAAGAATATATTCTCACTCTTGTGGTTAATAGTTTCATTTCACAACCTCCTGTTTATATAAAATGCAATAACTCTTTGTAAAAAAATAAAAAATATTACGTTGAAAAAAAAAAGTAAAGCAAAGGAAAAGAAAAACAAAACAGAAGAAGTAAAACAAAGCAAAAAAAGAGAGAATGCATGAGTTTAATATTTTCATTCTATCTAAATAATTACAATGACAGGGGGGTTAGTGTAATTTTTCAAACGTCAGGGAGTGATATTTATTAAATCCAAACCTTAATGGGTGTAAATGTAATTTGGCCTTGTTTAAAATACGAAATGTTCCCTGTTTTCTAAAAGTTACAAAAATTTTTCACTTTTTTTAACAGAATTAATAAAAAAATGAAATTCTTTACTAACCTTCTATGCAATAATAAAATTATCAAATTTATTATTTAAAATATATTTCTAATATCATTAAAATTTGTAATTGATTTAATGATTTATTAATAAAAATGATTATTTGTTATGCAATTAAAAATTTAAAAGACGATATGTAATTTTCAAAATTACAAATAACAACTTATATTTTAAGTAAATCTTAAAAAATATATTTATAATTTACCTTAAATTTTAGAGTAAATTATAAATACATCTCCTAATATTTGCTTAAAATATGAATTGTCTTTTGTGATTCTGAAAATTATATCTCACCTTTTGAAAATTTTAATTTCATAACAAATAGTCTTTTTTTATTAATAAATTATCAAAACAATTAACAAATTTTAATGTTATCAAAAATTTATTTCAATTAATAATTCAAGTAACTTTATTATTATATTGAAATGGAGTAATAAATTTTATTTTTTAATTAAATCTACCAAATAAAAAAATTAATAATGAAGTATTTATAATTTTTAAAATTATAAAAAATAATTCATATTTTTAAATAAAATTTTAAAGAGTATATTTGACTGTGTCAATCAATCCCATCGAACCACGTTGGTTGGAGTGAGAGGACTAATCACGATGGGGATGTCATGGACGGTTTCGGCTACAGTGGAGTACGGTAGCGGATTACGGCATGGAGTACAAAATCAAATACTCCCTCTGTTTTAAAATAAGGCAAATTCCAACACCCTTCGAGATTTGTATAAATACAAATTTCTTTCTAAGGTTTGAAAAATTACATCTCATCCTTAAGATTTATATTTACATAATAAATTGTCCTTAAAGTTTATATATGCATAACAAATATCTCTTAATTTGTTATGCAAATACAACCCTTAGGGTCAATTTGTAATTTTTCAAACTTTATGAGAAATTCGTATTTTAGTCAAACCTGAAAGGGGTGTTGGTAATTTTCCCTTTAAAATGCTTGGTTAGGTTTTTCAAAAAATACTTTTTAGAAAATTCTACTTTCTTATTTTTCATATTTTTTTGTTTTGCTGAATTTTTTTAATATTTTAAGTAATTTTTTTTTTTTACTTTTTAGGCATACCTAACATAAATATACCTAAAAAGTAAAAAATTTGTGAAAAAAACCTTTTAAAAATTCACTAAATACAAAAAATACAAAAAAATATGAGAATTCAGTATATTTTTTTATATTTTTATGTATTTATTAATTTTTTAAAATATTTTTTTACAAATTTTTTACTTTTTAGATACATCTAAGTAAGGTGCATCTAAAAAAGTAAAAAAATATATTAAAATTTAAAAAATATTCACTAAAAACAAAAATGAAACACGAAAACCAAAAAACTCAATTTTCAAAAAAATTAATCCAAAAAACGTAAACCAAACACACTAAATCTCTCATAAAGAATTTAATTTTTTTTTATAGTATGGGTGTTTGAAAAATGAGTTTTTATGTAGGTTTTTTTAGTTATAGGATATTATTGGAAAAAAAAAATTTGTGTTTGGAAAGATAGTTGAATTTTTTTGTGGTTATATATGATATTTTGTTTGGATGTGTTTTTTTTTTTTTTGTTTTGCAAAAAGTTTGTCTTTTTGTAAAAAAAATCAAAAAAATCCCAAATTCCAAACTTCCCAAAAAAATCATTGTATTTTTAAAATATTTAACTTCTTTGGTTTTGATTTTCAGAAAATACTTTTCAAAAAATTTTAAGTAGTATTTGGTAGAGTTTTCTAAATATAATTTAAGAATAAAATTGTATTTTAAGTTTGTGAGTTTTGAAATTATAATTTGAGTATGAAAATTTTGTTTGGTTGTGAGTTTTGAAAAGAGTTTTGAATTGGGTTTGAAATGAATGATATGACATATGATATTTAATTAAAAAACTTACAACTCATAACCAAACACATAACTCAAAATCCTATTCAAAACTCATAAAAAATTTAAAAAAAATTATGAAAATATTTTTTATTTAAAATAAAAAATAAAAGGTGCCCAAAAAAAAAAAAAACTATTCCTGTCAACCGGTCAGACGTCTGGGGGACGTCCGGTAGGACGACCGGGTTAGCCAAATTTTCCCGCCTAGAAAGGAGTTTTCAAAAGTGGGTATAGAATTATAATTTGAAAACTCAAACAAATACCATATTGAAATCAATGAGTGGAAATGTGTTTGGAGAGCTTCTCCAAACACAGCCTAAGGAGTTTTTAATGAATACACTTAACGTAAATACACTTAAAAAGTAAAATATTTAAAAAATTAAAAAAAATAATCACTAAATACCAAAAATATAAAAAAAAATACTACGAAAATTCAATACATTTTTTGTATTTTTGTATATTTATTAATTTTTTAAATATTTTTTCACAAATATTTTATTATTTAGATACGTCTAAGTAAGGTGCGTCTAAAAAAGTAAAAAAATTACTTAAAATTTTAAAAATATTTACTAAAAATAAAAAAACACGAAAAATAAAAAAACTCATTTTTTAAATAATTTTAGAAAACTGAAACCAAACACATTGATTAATTTTTTAAAACTAATATTTAGTAATGTAATTATTACACTTTAAATAATGTTAATAAATTTAGGCCATGTTTGTTTGGACGAACCGGATAAGAGGGGATTGTAATCTACCGGACTGTTAGTTCTGGTATACATTGTCTCCGGATTATTTAGTTGGACTGGATTTGTATTCTATGTTTGTTTAGTCATGGGATTAGATGTCTGGATTGGACTATTCTATTGAATCCTATATTTATTTGGGATATTATAGAAAATGATAAATGCTCAAAAGACTATTTTGCGCTTTTGAATTATTTACTAAATAATAGGAATATTAAATCTGAATTATAAATTTTATTTAATTTTTTTACTAGAACTTTTAAAAATAGTAAACAAATTAAATAAATAGAATATTAATAAAAATTAAATAAATTTATTTTAATTTATAATTGAGCTTTTTAAATTGTATTTTACTTTACTAAGTATAATTAATACCATATGATTATTAAAATATATAATTTAATAAAGTATAGATAATTTGATAAAAAAAAATTATTAAGTATAAATAATTTAATAAATAAATTTTATTTTTAAAAATATATTAAATAGTAGATGATCAAAAATGTAATTCCACTATCTAATTCCATGGGATGAGTTATCTTATGGATTGTGTCTCACCCCCCATGGGATAGACCAATCCCATAGATTTGGGATTTATAGTCCGGTATAAAAGTTTTGAATCAAACAACGGACTATTAATCCAATTAGACTATATATCTCATATTTGAATCCTTACAAACAAACACTACCTTAAGGTCCCGTTTGAAAAATTAACTATTTTAGTAGGTTATGACTATTTTAATATGCTAAAATAGTTATGTTTGAGAAAAGAGTTGAATTTTTTTATAGTTAGATAGATGTGATATTTGTGAGACAAAAAATGAAATAATTATAATTTAATTTGATATTTTGTTTTATTGACACTTTTAGTCAATTTTATCTTTTAGTATTATTTTAGCTTAAAATTTTAAAAAGTTTCTTCCCAAACACCCCCTAGAAGAAAGATAAAATAGAAAATTCCTATTATTTTAGTTTTTGATTTTTTAAAAATGAATTAATATTTTTAGACAATAAAAAATAAAATAACAAACTAATATTTTAGAATAGATATAAAATACTAATTATTTATATTAAATAATTAAAAAATATAAAGAACATAATATGGGTGTGGTAGCACCGGGACCATGCTATAATTTACAAATACGAATTCTTAGAAGTATTGTTCAAAGAGCCGATAAGATAGGGGGATGAGATGATGATGAAAACGTATTGCTGTTGCGCTACTTCCAAACCGGCACTCATCCCAATGTCTCACCATCCAAATTAGGATTGTGCAGGTAGTTTGGGCGTAAAATTACAAATTGAATGGTGAAGAAATGAATTAATTGATTGACAAATTACAATTTGCCTGATGTTTGACAGATTTACTGAAAAACATTGTAACTAATTATCATATATTTGTATAATATATAATATTAATTTATATAATATTTTTTAATATATATAATACAAAGTAATTTTATTTCATATATATAATTACTAATTTGTAATAAATTTTATATCTTAAATCTGTTTCACATTCATTTTTACATTAATATTTCATTGAAAGTTAAAAAATATATATGTAACGAAGCGGAGCAGTTTGAAAGATAAATTATAAATTTTAAAGTTTAATGACGAATTATAAATTTTAAAGTTTAAATATAATTAATTATTAAAATAATACAAATTAATACGAATCGAAACGATTTTAACAAATCAAACGCTATTTTACACTGCCCTAATCCTAACCACGCTTTCCCAGTGCGTGCATTCTAACGCCCTTTTTCTTTCTTTGCAACGATGAATAAACATGCTAAGACGATCAATAAGTAAAGGTAATTATACTTATAACTTTTATATGTTTTTTTTAGGATAAAATATAAATACACTTTTTGAGATTTATATAAAATATATATTACCGTATGTAATTTGAAAAATTATAAATATCTATTTGTCAAAAAAAATTATTTAACATAATTAATTAAAAAATAATATTTTTAACTATTCTTATATACAATAATAAAATTACTTAAATTATTAATTAAAATAAAATTTTGACATCATTAATAATTGTTAATTGACTTGATGATTTATTAATAATATGGATAATTTGATATGAAATTATAAATTTCAAGAGATGAGATATAATTTTCAGAATTATATTGGATAAATCGTATTTTAAATAAATATCAATAGATGTATTTGTAATTTATCTTTTTTTAATATCAAATGGTTGATTTTTTTTTTAATTATAATTGGATTCTAGTCCAAATTACGGATATGAGAGTGTTGTTCCAACTGTTCATTTTATACGATCTTTCGTATATATCATTTATTCAAAAAATTAAATCACTTTTTAAATAAATGATATATTTTAAAAAATACATGCGCTTATTTTGTTTTGACATAAATACAATAAATTTGATATATTATAATTATCAGATCAATTTAATTATTTTTTTTAAATAATATACACAAGGAATCTCACAAAATGAACTGTTTAAATCATTAAAATAATAAGTTTCTTGGATAACATCATCCAGTCTAGATTATGAGTTGAAAGCAATTCAACTCCTTTAATTATGACAATCAACCTTGTACACTTCACCGCTCCATTTGTTTAGATAGAAAATATTTTGCTATGTTTGGTGATGGTGGTGGAACGAAGGTAGAGGAGAGGTTGGTGGCATGGTGGTGGGGTGGCGACGACGATAGCGACAGTGATGGTGATACTGGTCATGGTGATGGTGGAAGTAAAAGTGGTAGTGGTAGTGTGGTGACATTAGTAAAATTTTAATTCGAAAAACGTTTTCCATCTTTTAAAAGTGGAAAACATTTTCTACTCATATATGCTTTTTTCTGTTTACCATGAAAAATGTTTGCTAAACATTTTCGTTTTTCATTATATCAAATACCAAAAAAAAAAATATACAAAAAATGTCAAAAATATCTTGTGGCAAACAACATTTATACAAGCATCTCCAATATTTCATTTAATCATTCTTTTAAATTTGATGGGAAATAATTAAAAATAAGTTTTAATTATTTCATCAAACTTATATCAAATCAAAAAAATTCTAAATCCTTCATCAAATTTATAGCTATCATATTTTTTTATTGAAATCTAATGATTTTTTTTTTCCCACAAAAAATTAATTGCAGATTGTTTTCTTTCATATAAGTGAATAAAATATACTTTTTTGACTATGCTGAGATTTTTTTTTTAAAAAAAATAATTAAAATGTAAAATTGAAAATGTCTATATTAAATCAATCATTTAAGGATTAGTCAAATCTAATAAACAAGCAAAAATTTGATGATAAATAAATGCCAATAAATGAAAGGAAATTTCTATGAATTAATTGTACACGATCCCTTCTATTAATTTTTTTTACCACACAAAAGAATGTTAGTGGGTTAGTAAATTAGATTGCAACAAAAAGGTCATAGTTGCTCTATCGACTAGAACTCGAAACCTTTGCCTTCTTACTGTCCTAAAAGACAGCTACATAGATTATTGTCCTATACTGCCTTCTATTATGTAAAAAAAGTTGTAAAGATATTAGCAAAATATTTTATCTCCAATTTTCACATGTAATTTCTCATGTTATCTCACTTATAATTTTTATTACAACACATGATAGTTAAATAAAAGGGTAAATTAGGATTTTGTTAATGATAATTTTAAGGGTGTGACATAAACACTACAAAATAGCAAAAAAATTATAATCTTAATATACTTTTCACATATCTCAAAACACTTTAATATTTCTTTTTTTTCAAAACACTTTGTTAATGCTAATAATAGTCATAAAAGTTATTTTTAACATTTTCAATATATATTTATATATTTTTATTTAAGTGAGACCGTTACGGTCTATATTAGTCTTAATTGTTTTAGTCATACTGAAAGTGATATCAGTTTAATTATAAATGTAAATTAATTGTATTTTTTTCAACGTCAAAAGAGAAATAAGTGTAATTTATCCCAAATAAAATTTGGACCAAAAGAAAAGAAAAGGAAATATATTGGCTATGTTTAGTAAAACTTTTTTTTAAAGTTAAATCTAATAATTAGAAAGCAATAATCAAAAGTATTTCTTTATCAATTTTTAAATAATACGTTCGTTCAACTTATTTAAATTATTTATACCTAATAAGTTATAAGCAAAAGTTATACTAAATAATCTAACACATACTCAAATTTAATAACCTCTTAGGCCTCGTTTGGAAATATGCTATTTTAGTAACTTTTTGATTTTTTTCGAAAGGATGTACAAAAAAGTAAAGAGAGTGATTTGATAACTTATAGTGACTTTTTAATTAAAATGTATAGTTGACAAACAAGCCCTTAGACTTTGAAGCATTTGGGAAGCTAGCTAACCAATTTTGAATCTTATCACTTCTCATAATTATTACACACAAAAAAATAAAAATAATTTTTTTAAAAAAAAAACCAAAAATTTAATTTTTATCGAACTTCCAAATCACTTATGCATAAGAGAAATGCTTGGGACCTATTTCTTGGGGGTTTCATGATTCCTAATTTAATTTGGCCCTTGATGTGTATGTGGAGTCTATTATATGTAGACTCCATATTATGAATGATTGGAATGAGAGTGAAGTTGTGAGATCATGTATGCGTGGATCTCTATCATCTATACTATATATTAAGCAAAATAGGGTTTTTAACCCCAAGTCTTGTAGGAGTTTCAATCTCCCAACCTAAATTTCCTGATTTTTTGATTAAAAAAAAAAAAACCTTAGCATTTATTAACTTCTCCCAAACCCCAAGTCTTACTCTCATAATAACGCTTTAATGTATTAAGAACATGCATAAAAAAAATTCTTTAAAATCCAAAACATATGAATTCCTTGAAAAGTCTCAACACATATGATTATTATCTCTCATAATAACACTTTAATGCATTAAGAACAAGCATAAAAAAAAATTCTTGAAAAGTCCAACACATATGATTGTTATCAAAATATTAAATTTTAATATAATATAATAAAAAAAAGACATTTAATTCTTTGAAAAGTCTAACACATATGATTATTATTAAAATATTAAAAACCCCAAATCTTGTGGGAGCTTAATGGGTCGTTGAACACACCAAAATTAAATACTAAACTATACCAAATTCAATCAGAATAATTGCAAGTCCAGGTATCGATCCACAGGGACTATTGTGAAATTAAACCAATTTAATTGTCAAATTCCTAAATTAATTTTGATAAAAAGATTAGTTGTTTATAATCTAATTTAATAACGAATAAATTAAACTAATGAATTAAATTATCAAGAATAATTGAATTTAGGTTTACTGAATTGGGGAAAAATCCTAGGGTAGAGAATTCACCACTAACCACATAATTAGGGTTTCCAATTGAAATTAATTATGTTATGGTTTGAACAGATTAATGCTTCGCAATTACAAGCTCAAAACATTTAACAAGAAGATCATCACATTCAATGTACGAGCATGAACCATCTAAAGTAAGACGAATCGTTCACTCTAACCTAGGGTAGTGATACGACTCGTTCCTCGTAGCATGGTTCGTCCCATACCTTGAATGTGAAGGAATAGAAAACTCATGTATAGATAATATTCAACAATCACAGAAAGTCAAATATTTGAAAAGATAATGAAAATTATATATAAAGAATTTCTAAAACACCATACAATGGTTCAAACCTTTACATAATATAAAATCAAAAAAAAGAAAAACCTATTATATGGCTAGGGTTTCTTCAAAACTCTAGAAAAGGAGACTAGCCACTCATGGAAGAGTGAGAGGAGGTAGATGGAGAAGGAACTACCATGGGAGATATCTTTGAAGCTTCTTGTTTCTTCCTCTCAAAACCCTAGCCTCTCTCTTTAGGTCCAAAAAACTTTCGAACCCTAATCCAGCCTTTTACTTGCCTTTTTATACTTCCAATCTCGTCCAAACAGGTTTAAAACGTCGGTTTGACTTTCCCAGAAAAAGTCAACGCACGTGCGGAAAAGTCAACACACGTGCGGAAAAAATCAACTCTGCCCAAATTCTGTCTTTTTGCTCATTTTATGCTCCAACGATGTACAACCTGATTGACATTCAACACACATAAAATATACAGTTTGACCAGCAAGTGAAGTTAAGAGATTCTAATTAACGGCCTTAATGATGTACATTTCGGCCTTAATTAGAGCTCCAATCTCTCAATCTAAATTTTCTGATTTTTTGATTTTAAAAAAAAAAAACCTTAGCATTTATTAACTTTTCCCAACCCCCAAGTCTTACTCTCATAATAACACTTTAATGTATTAAGAACATGCATAAAAAAAATTCTTTACAATCCAACACATATGAATTTCTTGAAAAGTCCCAGCATATATGATTATTATCCCTCATAATAACACTTTAATGCATTAAGAACAAGCATAAAAAAAATTTATTGAAAAGTCCAACACATATGATTATTATCAAAATATTAAATTTTAATATAATATAAAAAAAAGAAAAAAAAAAGACATTTAAAAATCACAATTCGCATATATAGATAATTGTAGACACAATTATCTAAGGAAAATGGGGTTTTTAACCTACAAGCCTTGTGGAAGCTCCAATATCCTAATCTTAATTTTCTAATTTTTTGATTTAAAAAAAAAAACTCAACATTTGTTAATTTCTCCCCATCCCCATCCCTTTTGGGAGATTTGGTCAAAACTCCCTCATAATTAAACTTTAATGCATTAAAGACGAGCATAAACAAAATTCTTTGAAAATTTTAATACATCTATCTATCTATATTATATTATCTATATCTATACCTACATCTATCTATATCTATATCTATATTTATACTATATATTAAGCAAAATGAGGTTTTTAACCTCAACATCTGTGGGAGCTTCAATATCCCAATTTGATTTTTCTAAATTTTTTATTATAAAAAAAAACTCAACATTTATTAATTTGGTCAAAATTCCCTGATCAGCATTTATTAACTTTTTTCAATCCACATATCTTTTCACATGCCTGCATTTATTGATTTGGTCAAAATCCCTTAATCAGCATTTAAAATCCCCTCATACAAATAATTATAGATACAATCTGTGTATAATTACTGCAATACTATTTTCAACTTCTCTCATACACTATGGTTAGTGATAAGATTGTTAAATTATTTTTATAAAAAATTTTAAAAAACATAATTTATATATTAAAAAAATCTAAAATAAATATAAATATCTATAATTATCTCGTGCATAGCACGAGTGATAGACTAGTAAGGTAATATACAAATAGACCAAACCATTAAAGTATAAATACATTTTTATAAGCAATTTTAATTTACTGCAAAAATTAAGCAACTATACCAAACAAACATTACAATCTCACAAAAAACTATGACATAAATTTTATAATTTTTATGTTGTCTCACATGGTAGAAAATATATTTGATAAATAATCAACTTTTGCCAAGAGCATAATTATTGCCATGCACTTGTATCTATATCTATATATCTATCTATCTCTACTATATATTAGATAAAATTAAGTTTTTAACTCTAATTTTTTTGGGAATTCTAATCTCTTAATTTAAATTTTTTGATTTTTTAATTTAAAAAAACAAAAAAACTTTAGTATTTATTAACTTCTCTCAACCCTTAAGTTTTACCCTCATAATAACACTTTAATGCATTAAAAACAAGTATAAAAAAAAAATCTTTGAAATCTAACACATATAAATTCCTTGAAAGTTCCAACACATATGATTATTATCCCTCATAATAACAGTTTAATGCATTAAGAACAAACATAAAAAATTTCTTGAAAAATTTAACACATATAATTATTATCAAAATATTAAATTTTAATATAATATAATAAAAAATATTTAATTCATTGAAAAATTTAATATATATGATTATTATCAAAATAATAAATTTTAATATAATATATAAAAAAAATTAAAAATCTTAATTTATATATATAAATAATTATAAACATAATCCGTACATAATACGGATGATATGTTAGGAATTGTATACATAAAACCCATTAAAGTAGTAGGTCATTTAGCCTCCGTTTAGGAAGTGGGTTGGCTTTTTGGCTTTTTTAGCCTGGGCTAAAAAGCTTGATTTGGAAAGGGCTTTTTGACTTTTTGGCTTTTTTGACTTTTTTTGTGAGAGAAGAATATAATGATTATAGGTTGGATGTGATGTTTTGTTTGTTATGGCTAAAATAACCTATTTTATTTTTTATGACTAAAATAACCAAAAAAACCTGAAAAAGCCCTTGCCAAACGGAGGCATCGAGTGAAGACACGAACTAGTGTGAATCATTATTGCCAAAAGAAAAAAAAAAAACAAAAAGTAAAAAAAAAAAGGCTTCCTCGTTGGGTTCCTGATAACAGAAATATCAGAGACACCGCCATATCTTCTTCCTCCGCTCCCCACCTATATATCTATCTTCTATCTATCTATTATCTATCTATCTCCTATACTATTATAAAGTGAACAGGAGCTTTGATGTCTTAAAACTTTACTAAAAAGTTAAATAAAGAGATGAGTAAGGTTTGAATTCATGACCACGGGTTTAAGTTTGACGACTCATATCACTTAAGCTAAGTACACATTATAACATTAATTTTATTATTATTTTTTTTATTCCTACTTATTTAAATAAATTACACACACCCACTAGTCAGTTTATATACACACACTTGTGTATCTCTCTCTCTTCTCTGTTTCTACTCTTGCCGTCACACCCTTACCCGTAGAGAGACAGATAGAGATAGAGATAGAGATGGAGAAAGCAATCGATAGACAGAGAGTTGTGCTCCAGCACCTTCGTCCCTCTTCCACCTCTTCTTCCCTCGAGAACATCGAATCTTCTCTTTCAGTAAGTCCCCAATCTCCATTTTTTTTTCTTTTTCCCCACCGATTTGATTTGATTTGATTTGACTCGTCACAATTTGATTGGATTGGATTGGATTTTGAGAGTTTGGTTTGAGGTCTGGTTTTTATTCGTAGCTTGAACTTGGTGAATTTGATTTGATATATGCTCTAGTTGTTGAATCTGGATATCTTCTAGGGTGCGTTTGATTAGCGCGAGAGTGATAAAAAGTGTGGGAAAGAGAAAGAAAAGAAAAAAAGAAAGAAAAGAAAAACAACTCTCTTTTTTTTTCACGTTTGTTTTTAGAGTGAAAGTTTTCACATTTAAGTTTCCCGTACAACCCCTCTTTTTCCTTGTAAAATACGCAGGGGAATACAGGAAAGTGTAAAACTTGATGTGGATTTCCATTTTCGCCAATCATTTATAATCAGTGTTCAATTTTTCCCAACCCAAGAAAACACTCTCTCTCTCTCTCTCTCTCTCTCTGGACCCAAGAAAACACTCTCTCTCTTGCTACTTTCATGATTTCCAAGCTTTAAACTTAAATTTTCCTATCATTTTCTTTTAAAAATTTCATCTTGATCAATTTGTACAAGAAAATAAAATTTTCAATTTGAGTGTACTGATCTGTGTATTTAATTATTAAACTTACAAAAAAGGGCTTGAGGTTATACGGACTCACTGATCAAAATTTGGGTGTTTCTCTGTTTCATGTTTGTTCTGTGAATCTTTTGCCCAAACTAGATTCTTTTAAAACAGACGGGGGCCATAGATAGGAGCATATTGATGCGGGGAACACAACCGAAACATTTAGGCGGTGGTTGGTTCATGGATTTTGTATTGGATTTTGTTGTGTAATTGTTATAAATGTCTTTTTCGACACTGTAAGTTACATATTGTATCATTTTATCTCACATACTTGATTAAAAATATAAAAATATGATATTTTTTTGTTAAGTTTGCATACCCTTAAATTTATGATTTGATGAATCCAACTTTTAGACAGATATCTGCACCCGACTACATGTAACATAGTGTGAAATTAGATGAATGTAAGTATATTTTATTTATATTTCATTTTTTTTTTCCTTTTTTTTTTTTCCGAATCTCTCCCTAAATCCTTGAACCAAACACAACCTTAAAGGATCTTAGTGGAAAATCTTGTAAAACAAAAAGCAAACCTTTAAAAGACTCATTGAAACCTAAATGAATACTCCATGGATTATAAGTTTTTGAGTTTATGTAGTTTGTTAAATTTTTTAACTCATTTCTAGTTAAATGTTTTCAAATAGCATTCCAATATTTGCTAATATTTTCCAAGAACTCTATATCTCTCTTAATGAAATTTCTCAAAACACTTTACTTGGACATCGTTAAACATGTTCGGAGAATTTTTTTAAATATATATATATATATATATATTTCTACGAATCTCTAAAAAATGAGTTCTTAAAATATCGGAAATTTGGCTATAAACTCCTCTTATCTTCCTTTTATTGTTAAAAGGATTGAGAAAAAAATTATACTTTTAAAACTCCCTCATAAACTAAATCTTTTAAAATTATACTTTTATTCTTAAAAAATTATACTTTTAAAATTATATAAAGGACAATTTATTATTTAAATATTTTATCAGACTATTATATCCTAAACTAAATCTTCTCTAATTACCATCTCAACCTCTCAAGTTTTGTCTGAGACAACTATTGCTTATACATAGATGATGACGCCATGGCTAGGGTTTCAAAGGCGATCTGGTAGCAAATGCCTCCATAGAAACGATAAGAAGATCAAAATAGTAAAAATTCATCCTCAATCAATGACTTCGTTGTTTGCACCTAAGGAATAAGCTCTCTGTCTCAAGATCTGAAAAAATCATCACTCGTAACTTTCTCTTCAGATGATTATAACGATGAGCAACACCAATTGACGATGGAGATGGTGGAGGTATGAGAGATGATATACAAATATAGTGAAGATTTGTGGGAGAGAGCTGTGTGTGTGTGTGTGAGAGAGAGAGAGAGAGAGAGAAGACACAATAATGATAGAAGACGTAATAACTATTTGATCTTTGACATATGTTGATTAGGTCTTTTTGTTTTTGATTTTGATTTATTTTTATTGATTTGTCGAGTTCAATCAGGTGTGTGCTCTAGTTTTTGTTTGACAGAATGAGAGTAAAATTTTACTCTGATTTGTGCTTTGTTTTTGTTTAACAGAATGAAAGTAAAATTTTACTCTGGTTTGTACTCTGTTTTTGTTTAATAAAATGAGAGTAAAATTTTACTCTGGTAAATGCTCTATTTTTGTTTGATAAAATGAGAGTAAACTTTTACTTTGGTGTTATCTGTTCTGTTTTTTTATTTTTTTTTATACAATGATAGTAAACTGTGTACTTCAGTTATTTGTTTTTGGACTCCTAGTGACACTAAAATTTTACTATCAATTCATTGCAAATTTGAATTATCTAATAATAGTAAAATTGTACTTTCAGAGTAAGATTTTACTCTGAATTAGAGTAAAGTTTACTATGATTCAAAATAAAATTTTATTCTGAATCAGAGTAAAGTTTACTAGGATTCAAAGTAAAATTTTGCTCGAGTTAAAAATATGTTGATTTGCTTAACGATATAAAATTTTACTTTGAATCATAGTAAATTTTATTATGATTCAAAGTAAAATTTTACTCTGGTTAAAAACATGTTGATTTGCTTAACGATATAAAATTTTACTTTGAATGATAATAAATTTTACTTTGATTCAGAGTAAAATTTTACTCTGTTACTCTGAATCAGAGTAAAGTTTATTATCATTTAAAATAAAATTTTACTCTGAAATACACTGTGAGGATGGCTTAATAAGAGAGCTAATAGATATGAGGGTAATATAGTAAAAGAAACAAGTTTTAAAATATTAGGGGGTTTTGAAAGTTCTTATTTAATTTTTGTTCTTTTGAAACACAAATTAAACAGTGAAGAGTCTATCACCAAATCCCCCAAAAAATATCTATTAAGATTTCAAATAGTTTATGTCGAGTTTCTTACAAGTTTTCTTTTAAAGTTTCCCTTCATCATTTCCCAAAAGTATCCAAAATGTTTCCCAGAATTTCAAGAGAGTATCGTATCTCCTCTGTCAAATTGAGTTTCTTGATAATTGTGTTGTGTATCGAGATTAATTTAGTGTGTCATGTTGATTATAGATCTTTCCATTTTTTTTATCGGTTGTCCTTTCGACATACAGCTATAATCTAAGTATTCTTTGCTGTTAAAGGAAAAGGCTACTATGTGCACTCTTAAAAGACGCACATTGTATGAAAGTTATGATTTTATAAATGACGAATTTATGGTGTGCACTCTAAAGTTTCAAATGACAATTTTTTGTCACTTTGCTGTAATTGTGAGCAAAAAGTTGTACTTTTTGTGATGAGAAAAGTTATGTCATTGTGTGGTAAAAGTGATGAATTGTTGTGGTGTTATTATGAGGTGCATACCATATGCACCTTTTTAGGGGTGTCCATAGTAGCCTTTTCCCATGTTAAAATTTGTAGGATATGATATAAAGGTTTCAATTTGAGTTGTTAGAATACTCTGTCAGGTTGACTTCTATCCTCTTATTGTGAATTGATGACTAATAGAAATGCACATGCACTAAAGTATGCATATATGTCTTGGCCATCCTTTGTTTCATCACTAGATTAATCATTATTCTTCACATCCAGGCATCTGTCTGTGCTGCTGGGGATAGTGCAGCATACCATAGAACCTCTGTCTATGGGGATGACGTAGTCATAGTCGCGTAAGTAACTCTGCTGTTGAAATATAATATTTTTACGCTATTTAAAGTAATATATGTATATATTACAGTTTGTTCTTTTCACTCTGTACAGCGCATATCGGACTGCACTTTGCAAGTCAAAGAGGGGAGGTTTCAAGGATACTTTTCCTGATGATTTACTCACACCTGTTCTGAAGGTTTGTTGTCTATGTTGATCTTCTAATCTGTTGAGTTAGCTTCACTACAAAATCTAAATTGAGGTTTGATAAAATTTAGGATAGTCTACACTGATGATGTGATGACTCCATGGTACAGGCATTGATAGAGAAAACAAATCTGAACCCAAGTGAAGTTGGAGACATCGTTGTGGGCACAGTATTGGCAACAGGCTCTCAAAGGGCAAGTGAATGTAGGATGGCTGCATTTTATGCTGGTTTCCCTGGTACATGTCCTTGCATGCATTCATTATAATTCTTGGTTTCTTTCCCTTCCATTGCTGACTTATTTGTTATCTCCTTCGCCAAGAAACTGTGCCGATTAGAACTGTGAATAGGCAGTGTTCATCTGGTCTTCAGGCCGTTGCCGATGTAGCCGCAGCTATTAAAGCTGGATTTTATGATATTGGTAAGAGTGATATATTTTGAAGGATGCCTTACATGTTTGCAATCGTGATGCCTTATCCGTTCTTTTTCATTCTTTAAAATGTGTGTCTCTTCCAAATAGGGATTGGTGCTGGGTTGGAATCCATGACATCAAACCCAATGGCATGGGAAGGATCAGTCAATCCAAGAGTATGCTAATTTTTTCTTTCACTCTATGTATTGATTTTGGACTTCGATGAGTTTTCTTGGGAATTTCCTTAGTAGGATTTCCATAGGTGCTGATTAGCCCATGCTGTAATAATATTAGGTCAAGACAATGGCACAAGCCCAAAATTGTCTACTCCCCATGGGTGTTACTTCAGAAAATGTTGCACATCGTTTTAATGTAACAAGGCAGGAGCAAGACCAGGCTGCGGTGAGTTGGATAGATCTGTCTGTAGGGTGATTCTTCTGATGTGATCAGTCACATTATTGATTACCTTAACTATGTGCTGTTAGGTTGATTCACATAGAAAGGCTGCTGCAGCGACTGCTTCTGGTAAATTTAAAGAGGAAATAATCCCTGTGGCAACCAAGGTACAACTTTTTGATTGCTGTTTCAGTAAAGTTGGGATGTCTTATTTCTGCTGTTCACTCACTGTTTTTACAAGTTTGTGCATATATGCCACTGATGTATATACTTTATTCAAACAGATTGTTGATCCAAAAACTGGAGAAGAGAAACCAGTTACGATCTCCGTTGATGATGGAATTCGGCCAAATGCAACATTGTCAGATCTGGCAAAACTGAAGCCTGTATTTAAGAAAGATGGGACGACCACTGCTGGTATTTCAAAATGCTGCTCATGTGAATTTTAATTGAGGAATATATTGGTTGTGATTGTAACTACTTTTGGTGCTTGTACAATAGGAAATTCTAGCCAAGTGAGTGATGGTGCTGGAGCTGTCCTCTTGATGAAGAGAAGCCTTGCAATGCAAAAAGGGTTACCCATTCTTGGTGTATTCAGGTTTGTAATTTGTAGAACATGTTTATTGAATTAAATCTAAAGTATGCTTGGTTAAGCTATTCGCGTTGGGCAGATGTCAATCCTGTCCTTGCAAATAGTTTTTACCTCATAAGCAAATACTTCCACTAGTTTCTGGGCAGAAATCTAGATCAAGGATTCAAGTCATGGTGTAACTGATAAGTAATATTTTTTCATTTAAAATGATTGATAATTTTTTTCTTCTGGATGACATCATGCTGTGATCACCAAGCAGTTTTGGTTATTATTTGTCCTTTTGAGTTGAAATACTACGAAGGCATTTTCACCTTTTTTAATGTTTTAGCGCACTGATTGCCTAGGACGATCCTATATTAGCTCCAGTTGTGACACAATCTACACTTAGAATACTGCATCCCCCACACTTTTCATCTGTTTCATGGCTAGACCCCTTCAAATAGAATAGAAAAAAGTCGAGGTTCTTACTGAATATTCAAAGATTAGCCGGTGATGCACTTGTAGGACTTTTGCTGCTGTTGGTGTAGACCCTGCTATCATGGGTGTTGGTCCTGCCGTTGCAATTCCAGCTGCAGTCAAGGCTGCGGGTCTTGAACTTGATGATATTGATCTTTTTGAGATAAATGAGGTATGTAATATTTTATTATGAGATTTTGCTACTTTCAGCATATATGATCTTCAGACTTCTGAAATGAGAAAACTCTCACTGTAAGCATTTATGTTTTTGTAACAACTTATAAACCGTACAACTGTTCCAATGGTTTGGTCTTGCACAGGCATTTGCATCCCAATTCGTATATTGCCGTAAGAAGCTAGAACTTGATCCAGAAAAGATCAATGTTAATGGAGGTGCAATGGCCATTGGGCATCCTCTGGGTGCCACAGGTATTTTTGACAAGCATTTCAACTTATTAATGATGCTTTCCATATGGTGCACCTAGCTGTTTCTGTTTCAATCTTTTTCTTATTCTTGTCATACATATGTGTAAATATGTCACACCCCCAATTCTTGAGATCTTGCAGAGGGTTTTAATATTTGACCTATGAATATGCTATAATAGTGCCTCAGTTATCATTTCATGAATTCTAATGAGATGACTTGTCTGCTATAGGAGCACGCTGTGTTGCCACATTACTGCATGAGATGAAGCGTCGGGGCAAAGACTGCCGCTTTGGTGTCATATCGATGTGCATAGGTCCTCTCCTCATTCTTTTCCTCCCCCTTTAGCTATTTTATTCTCTCTTCTTTGTGTTTCCTGTTCTGATCACTTGAAGATATGGTTTATGACCCTTGGTTGCAACACAACTGCAGGCACAGGAATGGGGGCTGCTGCTGTTTTCGAAAGAGGTGACTCCGTTGATGAGCTCTGCAATGCTCGGAAGATTGAGAGCAACAACCTGCTATCGAAAGATGCTCGATAGAATCCACCATTCATTCTTTTCAAATTACTGCAAACAATGTTATAGCTGAGGTTGGAAACTCTAGCAAAGCAATGTAATAATGTGGGTTGTGGGGCTTTAAGCCCGGTATGATTATATCTCAATAATGTGATACATAAGGAGTTGTTGGCTAGCCATAGACGATCTGGAATATTCCTGTGCCTGTAATGGCTGACCATAGATGTGTCACAAAAGGCCACCAATGGGTGGTCTTAATCTGTAGTTTGACTTTTTTTTTTAAAAAAAAATTATTTATATAATTTTGTTCTTCATTAGGCAAGGAACACTAAATTCTGGATAGCCAAGGACAGCTCGATTTTCACAAGAAATGTTGAACCAATCACAATTCTTGCCGGCTAAAGTCTTCGTTGTCGATTGTGTTTGGAGTATTGGTGAAATTTTCAATGCTGTGAAATATTGCAGGTTGTCAGATTTGTCAATTTGTTGTACAGTGCATACCATTATGTGATTTCCAAGCACATTAATTTGAATAGCACATTGAATTGAAGGAATCAAAACATAAATGTGGTACAATTTTTATTGTATCCTAAATTTTTTAGGGTATGCATGCAGGACAGAAATTTTCATACAGCTCCTCAACACATGCTTACATGAACATATACCACTATTTTATTTGTAGGTAATTGTAAATCAGTAGCAGTGAAACTAAATATCAAATGTGAGATAGTGAAACTGTGCTCATAATGTCACAATTTTTACAATTATTACTTTATTTATTGTATCCTTCCTTCAAATTTATAAAGATTTAAGCTTTAATAGTTGAAACCCATAAAATGTAGCCAATTTTTTTTAGAAAAAAAAAAAAAACAAAAATTGTGAAATTGCTATCTTCATTGCTCCTTTCGGTTATCAATAAAGAATATACGAAAATTTTCTATTATTGAAAAACACAAGGTCAAATTGCTTGTTTTTCTTTTCTTTTTTTTCCCATCATGATAGTCGATAACATCTAAGCAACGCTAATGGAAGATAGGGATATGTAGCAGATAAACATCAATTGCAAGCATCTATATGGGTAAAAATACAATTACATTTGTTCATTAGGCTAAAACTTCCAAGCTCATGTCTGTGAGACAGGAAAGCAGAATTTTGACTGAGGACCAGTTGAGAGAGTTCTCTTGCCACTGAAGCCCCAAAATGACAAAGCCACAATGGACCTGACAAAACGTTCCATATTGCAGCTTGCTTATGACATCTGGTTCCCAACAATGACAAGCCAAGTCCGTTGGTCAAGTTTGATGCCGTCCGTTACACATTGGCTTTCATTAAAATCTAATATATGACTCGGCAATTGCTCTGAAGCACGAGACTTGGTTTGATTCAATCCCAAGCAACAGGCTACTTCGAACATGACCATAAATCAATTCAAAAAGTATCATGCATACATTATCATCAGTTTAATCCCAAAGCAGATTTCACATCCATAAACTCCAGCGAAACAAAACTAGAGCAGGGGTAGTTTTTTTCCCTTCGATCACAAATTTGCAGCCAAAAATAGGGTCAATGCACTACAAGTGTGTTTGTGATTTTTACCTTGACACCCAGAATACCACTGCTCACAGATTTGGTGTCGTTCACAGCAAAAAGATGTGGAGCAACAAAATTTCACTTCCTAATCAAGTGATTGATGACTTGCATACCGGGCACGATGTTCGTCTTCTAAGCCATGGGTCAATGCACTGCAAGAGTGGGAGAAAAGAAGTTGGATGCTTGGTTTGGTGGTTTAAAAAGGAAATGAATAATGAGTAGCAAAGATAAAAAGACGCTTACATCTTTGTGAAATTTATGCAAGCAAGGGAGGTGGCGTATTGTGTCTCCGGAGGTTGGGGTTTCAAGACAAATTGCACAATCTTCATCAAAATTGTTACCCTGCAAGACACAACAGATCAGCAAACAATAGCAAGTGAGCCTTTGGATCTAGCTGCCTCAGGCCTTTATCACACATGTGCACATGTCTAATCCATAAAAAAAAAAAAAAAATCAGTTTTTGAAAAATGTCCTGTGGCTAGTTGAGGGTTAAAATTAAATAAATCTAACGGTTAGTGTTGTTTCCTAAATAATGAAGTGTCTTCAAGCACGGGCAATTTCACTAATGAATGTATATTACCTGAACTGTTGACTGTGGCAAGATGTTAATCTGATGACGGGATGCACCACCATGCTGGTGATTATTCTCATCAAGTGCCAATAACATTTCATAGTCATTCCTGAAATATTAGTAAAAATATATAAAATCAAACAAAAGAATAGACAAGAAATAACTGTCTACACTTGTATAAAACCTAAAACAAAAGAGACCAACAAAAGATGTGTGAGTTCCCAACATTAAAAAAAACGTTAAAGAGAACAGTTAAGGGTGGTTCATTGGCAAATAGTCCCATATTTTGTTTCTTTAAAGCCCGTGTAGATAGCCATAAATGTAATTTAAGGGGTAAAATATAGAAAAGTTTCATGAGAAAGGGGAAAATGGTGGTAATCACTGAGATTATTAACACTGAATGTAGCGACCTAGTTACATGACTCAATTGAGAAATCTAACTAGGTGCAACTAGGTAATAAGTGTGTTCAAAAGTAGAAAGAACAAGGGATAAATGGCAAGATTGGCTCCAAACGGCTCACAAGATTCAACAGTACGGTGACTTTTACTTTGGAAGACAATATGAATTCCACCGAAAAATGCTTACTATGGTAACTAATTTTAGTTACTCCACTAGTTTATTGTGAAAACTTCAATTTTATAAATAAAGTTGGAGGAACTTTCTTATAGCATTCCATTAGGAGTCTACAATGCAAAAATCCATTTCTTGAAAAGAACAGACTTGTTCATCACTAAGGTGGGGAACAACCATGTCCTTATGTGGAAGAATTTAAAATTTTAAAACTAAATAGATAAAAAACTTGAACACAGATTTCCAGACTAAAAAATTTTCTTGGGGCAGACAATTACTAGGTCCAGGGGAAAATTTATTTCAGCCAACTTTCTCTTCAATATACTGAGAGATTGCAAAGTTTGGATATAAAACCTCAAGTCAAACTTACAACATCCAAATCAACTATTTTATTAACCAAGGTTTATGATGTTAAAACTGAGACATACTTCTATAACAGCCCAATAACAAAATCATGCAGTAGCTTCTTCCAACAAACAATAATTGTCAATAATGAACAAGAAAATACAAAATAATATCTTGTATATTAAAAACGTGTTGATTTTAGATAAACGAATAGAAGTATAAAATGGTATCTTACTCATTAAATTCACGCTGCACTTGAGGGAAGTTACCAGCCATTCCCATATCATTAAAGGCCTCTAACGTTTCCAATATATGAAATCTCTGCATGACCACAAAAAAATGTATCTTGAAACTGACATGTAGATATGCATACATCTAATACCTCGTTAACCTTAAAAAGCCAAACCAAAACAACAGAAAGGGAATGGAATTTGAAAATTAAATTAAGAAATTCATTTTCTGTTGTCTATGACCTCTAAAACATACATTGAGAGTCAAAACAGTTTTATCACATCCAATAGCAGTAGCTAACTAACAGAAGCTTATCTATGACTGCTAGTTTTCTGCCCATTTATTAACAAACATCCAACTGGATACTATGAAGCTCATGAACCTTAATCAAATTTGTCTGTAAGAGTTTCAAGATTAAAAATCATAGTACTCAATATTGTTAATCATGTTGTCTAAAATTAAATGCCTTTAAAATTTAAAAATACTAATTAATTTTGAAAAAGAAACATAATTTGAAGTTGAATGTGAACTCTGAGCATATGATCTCATAAACCAATATATGATTTAAGAGAAAAATAATATAAGAGACCAAGGAGATCAACTTAATTATCTGTCTCTTCAATTCACACCACCCCAAACCACATATCAAGGAATCCAGGTAACCATAAGAATGAAACTTAAAAAGAATTAAAAATATATATATTATAAATCAGGAATAGAGATATAAGTCCAATACCATATCCAAATCCATGTTTGGAGGAAAGACAGGATTTCTTTCCCTATTTAATGTCCTAGGTACATGTCTGGGTAAACGACTCCTCAGCTGTGTCAATCGTGAAGAGGTAGGACCTCGAGCCTGAGTGCCTCTCCGAATTGAAGGATTTTGAGAAGACCGTGGTTGGGATTGTCTATACAAATTTGAAATTAATGAACCTCTCTGCATAAAATGTATTAGAAATAACCTTTGAGAACATATCACAATAATAATAAGCATACCATTTAACAATAAATATCTAGGAAAATAAGGTGATAACTATTGTAAGATTAGCACAATGGGATGATTCAAACAAAATAGCTTTTAAAGATGAAAAAAGGTTTTATCATCTTGCATCAATATAATTAAACATAGAAACCAAATGCCATATCATATTTTAATACAATTTTTCCTAGCTAAAACTTCCATTGTCCAAAACTACTAAGAATTGTTCTGTAGTGTCCATAGGAAGAACAACAAAAATTATATTCCAAGAAGCAGCGAGAACAAGAAAGTGGTTGAATTGCAAATCATGACCAGGGACCTTGCATTTTTTATTTTGCAGTCACAATATAATCTTACTTTATGGTTATTTAGGTTATAAATCTAGTCATGTGCAGCAGCATCTCCATAAGAGAGCAGGCTAAGACTACCTACCAACCAATCTACCATCTTTTGCACTAGGTAGGACCGTTTTTTTATAAATCTAATCAATTTTCTATATGGTATCTAATGTTTCATAGTCAGGGTACTAAGGCCAAGTTTGGGAAGACTAAATAAGTGTACTTTTTGACTTTTTTTGTATTATGTGTAGAAAAAGTAGAGAGGAGATGTTGATTGATGTGACCAAAAAAGATAAAAAGATGAAATAAGTGTACTTTTTTAGGTTAGCCAAACTTGACCTAAGATAACTTTATACTTTTCTGAACATGGGCCCTGATGGTCACTTATGGGTCATAATATGGATCAAATTATGCTATTGGCTCTTAAAATATATTTTTGGTATGTTTACATGGATTTTAGAAGTGAAAGTCTTTAATTTCGAATTTTTGGAGTCAATGCTTTCAGAATCAAGAGTTTTCAAAGTCTGTATATATAGAGAGAGGCATGTAATTATTCTTGTTATACACAAATTTAGATAATTTTTTGAAACTTTGAAGCTTCTTTGGGGTTTTGTGATGCAACGTTTAACCCGAGTTGCTATGCCAAAGGGAATTTATTGGTAATGTTGCAACTTTAGTATTCTACACTTTTAAGCCCTTCACAACATAGAACTACATCTATTTCAACACCTCTTTTCCACCATTAATCTCATTCTGCAAGCCTGAGCCTCTCTTCCTTCAAGTCTTCAACTCTAACAAATAAAACATACGTAGCCAGCACTATCTGTTTTCATGTACCCTGTATATGCAACATCCAAAACAAACCTAAACAGTCCCCAAAATACACCATCTTTGCGTGTGCATATCCTTAACCTTTTGTTTACAAACCCATTTTTACCAACCATAGGTATATAAGTCCATCTTCGTTACGAGGTGTCGCCATGTCATCACCCAGCCTCTCCATAAAGCTACGCAACAAGTGACAGCCTAGTGAGGTGACATAAGGGTCAATTGCATATCCTCAATTCCCCGCCCCACAGTGGAGTCAAGGTGTATCATGCCAACCAAGTCTAGCGCACGCGATGCCCTAGCCTTGGGCCTTGGTACCCAAACAAGGTTCCTAGGAAGCACGGATACGGATACGGGATACGGGTACGATATGATACGGATACGGCGATGTGACAAAATTTGAAAAACTAAGATACGGGTACAGCGGGGATACGTTCGTAAAAAATATTATTTTTACAATTTTTAGTAATATAGCATGCATAAAAATAAAACTTAAAGCAAAAGACAATTTGATAAAAACGAGTCAAAAGTTTCCAGAAAATTCAAGAGAGTCAAAATTCACAAATTGGTCAGTGCAAAATTCAAGAGAACACATAGCTCCAAAAGTTTCCAGAAAAATCAAATTAAAAAAAAAGTCAAAATTCACACATGGGTATGTGCAAAGTTCATGACAACTCAGAGCTTGCATATTGATTGGTATAGAACTATCATCCTAATAACTCAAAACTCTAATAGAAAGGTCCAAAAATCAAAACTCTCACATGGGTAAGCAAAAAACACAAGAAAAAAAAAAAAATCATAACTGACAGAGAGATCGAACGAGAGCGGGAGAGAGAGAGAGAGAGTGAGTGAGTGAGTGAGTGAGATCAAGCGAGAATAGAGAGATCGAGCAAGAGAGAGAGAGAGGAACGAACCTGGATCGACTCCTCCTCCTCCCCCTTTGTGCTGTTTGCAAAGCTTGCGATAGAGACTCCTCCTCCTCCTCCTTGCTCCTTGCTGTTCGCGAACCTTAGAGCTAGGGCTTGGTTGTTTTTATTTTTGTTTTATTTTACATTACTTTTGTTATTTTACACTTTGACCCCCATTATAAGTTTTTAAAATTATTTTTTTGCCCCGCTGGCCGTATCCTGAAAGTATCCCAAGCGTATCCCGAAAGTATCCTCATGTATCCCACACGTATCCAAAATTCAAAAAAAAAAAATAAATAAATGGGATACTTCTTTTCCGTATCTGATATGTATCCCGCCGTATCAGACGCGTATCCGTATCCGATACGTATCCGATACGCTTACGGGGGCCATTTTAGAGCATCCGTACTTCATACCAGGCCACTTGGTCAATATCTTCAACATCTATGTATCTTGCCTTAATGCTTTATCAGAATATATCAGTTTAGTTTTACAATTCTAGCATAGATTAAGAAACTATGTTGGAAGAGGAATCTAACAGCTAGAACTCAGAAATTTATAGCAATAGATGAATTTTCTAAATAATTACAAGATGTAGTTTTGACCATGCCGTTGGCTATGATATTATAAATAACCATTACATGAAAAGATGCATACTTACAGGACTGAAAACAGGGTGATTTTCACTAAAAAAAGCATGCTGTGAAGTTTCCTCCTGCTGCAAAGCCAAGGCTATATGTGCATCAATCTGTTGATAGCAGGTAAACAATTATTGAAAACGGAAAAGGAAACACAAGGCAATAAAGCATATGGCCCTAAGTTAATAAAAAAATTAATAGAAATGAAATGAAATGAGGGAACAAACCTCACCACCTCCAACTCCCAACCCCTCATTATACAATTGTTCTTGAAGTTCACGGGCCAACATCTCATCTGCTTCTAGCTGTCTTGCCCTAGTATCTGAGTCAACATTACTGCTACGACCTACATTGTGGGAGCCACTGCGTCTTATTTCAGGGGAGGATTCATCAAGTTCAATAACAGGATCCAAAATGCCTACAGCATGACCACTCTGGTTTCTGGTTGATTTTGAATTTGATGGCTCACCCAATGAGCCAAGAAACACTATTTCTGAGTCAACAGAGGTCGATGTAGAGGTCTCACCACGATTACTTGAAGCAGAGCCCTGCTTTTGTCTTTTAATAAGAGTGCTTGCAACAGTACGACGCCCTTTAACTTGATCTGACTGTGACACTGGGCGGGCTGCTGCTCGAGATACAGTTGGAGCAGACCCATGCTGGAAAGAAATTGCATTCTGATCATCGTGATAGTCAATCCTGTTACTACTTCCATTCCCCTTATCTCTTCTCATCATCCTGTTTTTATGTTGTTGATTGACAAAAAAGGGGGCATCCTTTGTCCTGGAAAGAGGTTGACCCTCATCAGACAAGGGGAGATTTATTTTCTGTGCGTGGTTATGTGTACTTCGCCACGCACCCAGTCCTTCACTGGAATTACTAGTTCCACTGGACTCTTCATTGTAAGTTGTTGAACGTCTGCAAGTATATCACAAAGCGAAATATTAATTGGGAAAACGGTTTATCAGAGGAGAGGGAGGTGTTCAAACAAAGAGACAGAAAGAGAGGTCAACTGAAAGATATCTCTAATCATCCTACATACTTTAACAGCTTTACATACTAATCTAGGTTTTAAGGGTTGCAAGTTACAATCTTGATTCCTTAATAAAGAAACTATGACTGCAAGCAACAACTGCAATTTACCCCAAAAGATCTCCATTGAAAAATGAAGTACCTGGTAGTCAAATCTATAGTTTTTGTATCCAGTTCTTTTGATGAAGAAAGATGACTTATCAACCTTTGTCCTCTATAAGAATTACCATCTTCAGCAACCAAATCCCTAAGCAGACTCGATGAGCTATCAGATACCAGAGTTCCCTTATCATTCTGTACATCTGTGGAACCATAACTGTGATTTCCAGCCAACTGTTTGGCCTTTGCTACATTATGTGGAGAGATGCATCCATTCCGCACCAATCTTTTTTGCCCACTGACTCTAGGTGAGGGAATAGAAGGAAAAGATGAAGACAAACTCTTTCCAGCATTAGTTTGAGAATCACCAAACATTGCTTTTCCATGATCAACACCTGAACCTCCTTTGCATGTATCATCTATTTTCTCTTTTCCTTTATAGGCATTGTGGGCTGTCATTGAAGAATTTGATATCCCACGTAAAGAAGAGAGGCCATTGGTTGATATTGGTCCTTTTCCAGTTTCTTTGGCATGATGATCGTCTGATAATCTATTTCGGAATGCCTTTTGGAATAATTGGGCAGACCCACTATGGTCTGTCAAATCTACTACAGCATTTTCTCCACAAGTTGATGATTGAGAATCACACAGAGCTTTCCCTTTGTCTGTTTGTTGATAATGTAAAGGATATTTGTCCTCGCGATTAGCAGTCTTGTCGGACACCATCATTCTCCTAAACAAATGAGCATTCTTGGGAGAAGATGAATTCCCTAAGGAAATTGTCAAACCACCGTCACGCTCAGATTTGTTGGAAATACTAAGATTTTTTCCAGGGGAAAAAGACAACCTCTTGCCAGGCCCACCATCAATTACCAGTTTAGTCTTGCCTCTTAGTTGATTTCTAGCCCCTTCATCAAAAAAATTGGTGTTTCCTGGATGACTATCCTTTTCTATACAACGTCTGCGATTCATATTCTGTGCAGCCAATCTATCTGGAGTGTCAGGCACGTCACATACCTGGTCAATGTCCATGTAATCCATATCCTGTACAAAAACCAAACCAGTCGCAATTGGTAAATCAACAACAGTTCATGTTGGTCACAAAAGCTAATTAGTCATAATGTAAATATCACACCAAAAACAAACACCATACAACTCTTCATAAAAGACCTTTGACAGCAACGAACAAGAACACTTTAGTATAAGTTGAATGATTCAGACTATCAGGGATGCAACCCCAGAAAATGACCATGATTCATAAATTTGCCAGAGTCCCCAAATCAAAGTAACTTAAACCGACTACATACAAGACATTTTGAGATACATCCAATTCAAATGAAAACAGGAAAGGTACAAATACCCCAAAAAATTGATGAAGTTACTTCTACAAATGTATGTGAAACAACCCATACAAAATAAACCCAATTCAAATATTGAATAGGAGACCAAGGGATCGATCTGGTGGATATATATATATATATATTGAATGAGAACCTCATTAAAACCTAATTTAAACTTCAATCTCTGTCAATAGAAAGTCCATCAACAATTTATAATCGGATAAAAATTGAAACAACCAAAACGACACAAATTTTTTTAACAAAAAATAAATTCAAAGATTCAATCTTCTGAAAAAAGAGAAAAGAACAAGGGGCATAGAATCGCCAAAGGATAATAAAAAATAAATCGGAAAGAAAATTTACCCATTTCAAGATTGTGAGATTCAATGGCAAGTCTATAGATGAATAATCAGATTAGAATGTAAAGAAAGTTGAGGTAGAGATTGAACCTGGTATGGGTTTGTGGATCCTTCAAATCCGAAACAGAGAGGAGCCCAAAAGAAGAATGCTCTGGTTTTATATGTCCAAGGAAGAAGATGGCACAACCATGGCTGATTCTCTACAGTAATCTCAAACGCGTCTGTGGTCTAAGGCTCTGTTTGGATCCTGGGAAAAAGAAAAGAAATGACTAGCCTTGGTTGTTTTCAAATTCTGTTTTTGCTCTTTTTTCCTTTTTATTTTTTGAGAAAAATAAATGTAAAAATATTTTTTAAAAATTAAAAAATATTTTGTTCTTAAAAAAATAAAATTATGTGAGTGCTTTTTTTTTTTAATTCATTTTTTTCACTAAACTAGTTTTTAATTTGTTCACAAAAAAAAATTGATGAAACTCAACCAAATTGAGTGTAATAATAAAAATAAAATAAAATAAAAGAGGATATTTATGCCTTTTTATTTTATTTGTTTTATATTTAAGGGAGGTTGACCAATCTATATTACAAGGAAGTTCTATTTTTTAATCCTGATGTGACTTTTGTCCCTTTATCAAAATTTGGATCATTAGATTAATTCAATCTAAGGGTTGAAAACATATCACTCTCATCTCTTTCAACATACACCCTATGTTTTTCTCTCACACACTTACTTCTCTCATCTCTTTCTATTTTTAAATTTTGAACTCTCTCTCTCTCTTTCTCTACCTCCATCGGATGGAACCACTGCAAACAGGGGAACGAGGGTTCAAAGAGATTCAGAGATGGGAGTCGAAAAGGTTACCCCCGCTCTCTCTTTCTCTCTCTCTCTCTCAAGCCAATATGTATATATATTGGGACAATTTTGAGAAGGATATGAAGAAGATTCTGAAATGCCGATGACGCTACTCTCCTCTTCTTTTGTTTATTTTAACTTAGGGGTGGTTTGGGATGATCTAAATAAGTGCACTTTTTGACTTTTTATAAAATATGGGTTGGATATGGATTGGGTTTGAAGTGATATGTTAGAGAGGTGATGTGACTTAAATAGGATAGTGATTTTTTGACTTTTAAACTTTTTTAGATCATGCCAAACAAGAATCAATTTGCATTGGAGCAGGAGTTATTTCCAATATAGTGAACTGATTCTCCAAATTTTCAAGACTCCCCTTTCCTTTCGATTCTTTAGATTTTGCATTGGAAACATTTATCACTAGCCATGGCGACATTTTTGAAATGTTATACTCATCTTGAGTGATTATAACACTCTAGAAGTCCATCTCATTTGGCTTATTTGGATTATAACACTCTTGAAGTCTGTCTCATTTCGATTCTTTAAGATTATAACACTCAAGTTCTTTTCCTTATTTGGCTTAGCACCATTAGGTTTAGATCCTGCAATACATTGTTGGCTCACTTTAGTTGTCAAAAACATGCTTTGATCCCAGATTTAAAGGAATGAAAATAATATTAAGCCATTAGAATGCAATGAAGTTAAAAAATGTAGTTACATTTAACAAAAAAAACCAATATAATAGGGTGTTTCGGGAAGTTGATAAAAAGCCGACTTTTGGCTTTTTGCTTTTTACCAAGCTTTTTAGCTTTTTTGGGAAGTGATTTGGGAAGTTGGTAAAAAACTGACTCTTGACTTTTTAGTTTAATATTTGTTTATGGTATCAAATCAAATTAAAATGACCAAAATACCCTTACCCAACATAGGAAATTTACTTTTTGCCATAAGCCTCGATTTGTTAACATGGAGGTTGATTACGTAATTTCAACACTTGCGTTTTTATCTCTCCCCAAATGATTTTTGTTGCGTTTTGGCAGCCTTGCTTTTTTCCCCTTGCATCAAAAACACTACTTTTTACAAATCTTCCCAAAACGACACAATAACTACCAATTGGGCTGTGTTTGTGTTTCTAAACCAATATAATAACAAACAAACAAACAAAAAAAAAAATTAACAAAAATGTAGTTAAATTTAACAAAAACCAATATATATGCCGGATTTGTTGAAACAACCGAGAGTGGGGATTAATCTTCTATCCTATTAAATTGATTTTTTCCCCTCAACTTAAATTTGTTTTGCTTGATGATTTCAACTTATATTTGTCAAAATCAGATCATTGATCTAAAGGGTTGTGTTTGTGTTTCTAAAGGCTGTGTTTGCCAATAAATCTTCTATGTTGTCTGGCCAATCAGACAGTTTTTTTTATTTCTGTTTCCAAGGGCAGTGTTTGCCAATAAAGGGTTGTGTTTGATCTAAACAGATTTTTTTTTCTTTCTTTCTTTCTATTTAAACCCTCAGTTTGTTGTCATATTTTTTGTTCATCTTAGTTTGTTCATTATATTTTACTTTCTTTGTTCATCTTAATTTGTTGTTGTTTTTTCTCATCTTAGTTTTTGGACTGTTGGATTAATCTATAAATCAAATATTTTGGGGATTAATCAATAAATCAAACAAATATTTGGGTCAGACAGTTTTTGGCCATCAGACCAATATTTTGTGTTTTTGGCCAATCAAATATATGTATGCATTTTGATCCCAATATACCTATATAACAAAACAAGGGTGTTGATGGGACATTTGTATTAGGTGGCATACACTTTTTGGGTTAGGAGACAACCTTACATGTCCAGGCAGAATACCAAGATTCATGAGGGTGTTCACAATGCCACGACATTTACCAAGACCGCTAGACCTAATTTTGTTAAGATAAAAAAGATTTGGGCGAGAAAACTTGACTTGTGTTAATCTTTTTATTTATTTTAGTTTTTGGGTTTCTATGTGTTTTTTGTTTTGTCATTACATGGGTGCTTGTTCATTTTTTTTGTCTTGCTTTATTTAAGAAAAAAAAAATTCCAAAAAGATTTTCTTAGTATGGTTTTGCAAGCTTGAAATTTTTGAGTAGTCCTTAGTGCGTATTGGAATTGATGAGAATATCCATTACATGTTAATATATGTGTGCTTTCTGTGGTCATTACTCATTTTGGAGTGTGTGTTTTTTGATTAGTATGTCTCATTCTGTTCATACTCTTGGATTAACAAATTTTGGAGTCTTCCGCTTTAGTGATTATTTTTTATGGACTTCTGGCATTGTTTCTTTTGCTTTTCTAGAGGAATTAATCTACACTAGCATATCATGGGTGATGTTGAGTCTCTTAACCACCTACCATCTTTTTGCATCTCCATGGCTTTCCCCTTAATTCTTTACAGTCTAGCCATGAGGAAAAGGCTGCCTCAGAGTTACCAACCAGGCCATCCTTATTATATCCATGCTTCTCTGGTTCGGTTTCCATACTCTTGAGCGTGTCAGCCGCCAATGATTGTGCAAAAGAAAAAGAAAAAGAAAAAAAAATATATGCAAAAGAAAGAAAAAAATGTGCATAAGAAAGAAAAAAAAAAAAAAAGATTCATTGATTGAGGGGGAGCCTCCGCCTTTACTCACCAAATACCCCTTGATTCCTAGTGGTTTGACTTTCCGTAGTTGCGCTTAGATTCTCTTGTCGGAGGTCCAGCTTTCATATCACTACTAGGATTGAATCTAGTGTTTGTTGAACTCCAAGAGTCACACACACACTTTTCTCATGGAATCTATGCTTTTCACATAATGCATCACCTTCTTTCATGAGGAATCTTCTACAGACTGTGCACATTGTGTTTTCTTGTAATGGTACTTCTTGGATAATCTTGTGTGTTTTAAGGTACTAATCTGAAATTTTTAGATTGCTCCACCATATTATTTTTGTCGTTTTCTTCTTGTTCATTGTTTTCAGTGTTTGTAGTTTCTTTTAGTGAGGATGAGTTTCGTTCATCTTGACTTGGGTTGGTTTATGATCTTGCTTTTGTTGTTGGTTTATGATCTTACTTTTGTTGTTTGAGAGTTGTTTTTCATGAGTCTTAGTTTTCATCTATTCATGTTTTCCATCTCATGTTTCAAGATAATCTTGTCCTATGTTTATTGTTTTTTCTTATACTTTTGTGGGACTAATAGTTGTTTTGGAGATTGTAGCACTAATAGCTGTTTTGCAGATCATGACCTTAAGAAAGAAGTTGGTTTTTGTTGGCTGTAATGGGTTGGGGTGTTTAAGATTTTATTTGTTAGATGTGTTTTGTCACGGCATTGCCAAAGGGGGAGATTGTTAGGTTTTATTATTGGCAATCCCGTTTGACAAGGATTTCTTTAAGAAGTTGATTTTCTTCCAAAACTAGGATTACTTTTGGATTTCCATAAATAATTGGATTTCTTCCAAAACTATGATTACTTTTGGATTTTCTATAAATAGTTGGTTTTCTCCCAAAACTATTGAATTCCTCTAGATCTTCTTTTTGGTTCTTAAAGTTTATATCTGGGGATATTTTGTTAGTTTTCTTTGATGTTTTATTGAGTATTCAACCCATGGTTTAAAGAGAGTACATCAAAGGTTTTGTTTGTTATACACAAGAGAGAGAGAGAGAGAGAGAGAGAGTTGTTCTTCGGTGGATTCTGAAGAATTCAAGCCTGAAGCTTCAGTGGATTCTGGAGTGGCTCATCGTAAAGACAATTCCGAGGTGAAGACGGGGTTGGAAGAGGCACATAAAGGTTGGCTCAATTAGGCGTGGATTCGCTAGGTAATTGAGAGTATACCTGTGTAATTCCTTTAAATCTTCTTAGTGGATTGTTTTGTGGCTGTTGCTCGTGGTTATTTAATCACAGTTGGAGGTGTCCAATTGTGGTTTTTCCACATTAAAATCGTTGTGTTGATTTGTCTTAATTGTTTGATTGGGATTGTTATATACTGCTTAAAATTGTTACATAATCACAAATCAATATCTAGAGGATTTCTAGATTTTTCAAGATTACACTTCTCGCCATACATTTCAAGGGCTGAGATCACACTTCTCTTTTGTTTTTCTTTCTCTCTTAGGCTTTGTTTGTTCAGGTTTCAAAATTCAAACATTTCAAAGGTTTGATACCATTCTCTCTCTACCAAACGTTCTCTTCCCCATTTCACCCTCTCTCTCTCACGCTCTCAGTCAAACACACTCTTTGGTTCTCTCTCTCTTCTACCCGATCTCCCCCCATCGGAGCCCATCCTATGCAGATATCCAACCTCAACCCCCTATTCATTCTCGATTTTGCCCATTGCAACCCCGACCGAAGGGTTCGATTTGCCCATTACAATCTGAAATTGTCTATTTCAATCTAAAATCAAAGGGTTCGATTTTGCCCATTGCAATATGAAATTGCCCATTTCAATCGTTCAAAGTTGAGCAAGTCGTCTTCGATCAAGTCAACTGATTTCAATTTTAGATTTTCTTTAGTTTCATATTTCAGCAGGTCAGATTTTCTTCCAACAAAACACTCTTTCAAACTTTCGAACTCAACCTACTGTATGAATCTCTTCATCTTCTATGTTTTGCAGATCACACTAGAGAACCCATTATGTTATGGAGGTAACGATCTTTGTTAGAATATAATTTATTGAGTTCTATTTAATTGAAATTTTGTGTTGTGGTTATGAGTTGTGTTTCCACATAATGTGTAGGTTGGAATTGTAGGTTGGAATTTTGGAGATTGTTGTAGAGCTATTGGTAGATGTGGCCCATAGGATTAAGGCGGGATGGTGTAAGTGGAGAAGTGCGTCTGGGGTATTGTGCGATAAACGAATACCCACTAGACTAAAAGGTAAGTTCTATAGAACGGCTATTAGACCAGCTATGTTGTATGGGACGGAGTGTTGGGCAACCAAGAAACAACATGTAGATAAGATGAGTGTGGCTGTGATGAGGATGCTAAAGTGGATGTGTGGTAAGACTAGACAGGACAGGATTAGGAATGAGTGTATTCGGGAATGGGTAGGAGTAGCACCAATAGAAGATAAGTTGAGAGAGAATCGTTTGAGATGGTTTGGTCATATTCAACGGAGACCAACAGAGGCAGTAATGAAGAGATGCGATGCTGTAACGATAGATGGAAGTGTTAGGGGACGGGGTAAGCCTAGATTAACGTTGACTAGCGTTATAAATAGAGAAATGAATCTACTTAATTTGACTAATGAAATGGCCTTTGATAGGGCCGCGTGGAGAAGAAGGATTCATGTAGCCGACCCCATTTGATGGGACTTAAGGCTTGGTTTGGTTTGGTTTGTAAAGCTATTGGTGTTTCCAATTTTATTTTTTTAAAACATTTATTATCAGCATTGTGTATGTATATTGTTTTAGATCTATTGTTAAACTAACTTGCAAGTTAGGATTTTGGAGATTGTTGCTATTGGTGTTTCTAATTTTTTTTTTTTATTGGGCACGAGCTATTGGTGTTTCTAATCTTATTTAAGAAGATTGGGCAATTTTTTGTTCTTTTTTTTAGAAAAAAAAATTGTGTTAGTTTTTTTAATTATTTTTTGTACTGATTTAGTTATTTATTTATTTGTCTATTTTATAGCTTTAATTTTGATTGATTCTTACAATTCGTATCTGAAGCCTTAATTGATTTTCACATTAGAGAGCTTGATAAAAAAAGTGAAACTTCTTAAGATTCTTTGCATCCAAACATTGTGGTTGGAATTTGATTACATTTGTGTGTTCTCATTGCCTAAAATTTTGGTAGCTCACATTAATTTATTTTTATTTTTTTTCAATTTAATTTGACATTGATTCATTTAACACTTTGTTTTTTTATTGACAAATAGTAACATTTTACCAACAATTCCATGATTCTTTGATTTTGAATTGTGTGTGTGTGTGCTTTTTTTTTTTTTTTTTTTGGTTGACTTAAATGTATTATGTAATTTCTTTCTTTTTGTACATTATTTGAGTGAGAATTTGTACAGCCATGACCATATTCATTTGTAAATGGGTCAAAGAAAGGTAGAGATTGGTTTTTTAGGTCCAACATTATCTTCCAAATTCAGAATAATATGTATAATTTTTTAATAGAGGGATAATTCTTCTATTTTCTCCACCTTTTTTTTCCCCCCGTCTCATATGCAAAATCAGCAACCACCTCAAACTGAAATCCTATTGTTGAAGCATATCATACAATCCAATTCTATTGGTGAGTTGGCCTTTAAAATGAAGTGCTAACAACCATCTTCCCAACTTTGCCAATCTACTCTAGCCTTGCTTGATCTCCCCTCCCCTCTAAAGCTCCGACTCCCTCTTCCTAATCCCTAACTCACTCCCTCTTCTCTCTTAGGCACAATTTTTGTTCTTTATAGTATCATTGTTTGTATAATTTTGAATATTTTTTTACATGGTTCATGAAATCTGTTTGTATTTTTGTTAACCATTCCCATTACTGATATAATTTTCTATCTATTTTTTTTATTTAATTTGTATTATAGGAGAATTTGTAATGTCCCTTGGTTCTTCGGTCATAGAATGGTGAAGTTATGTCAAAGGTATGAAAATTTGGTATGGATTTTTTCTAAATCAATTTTTGAAATTTGATTTCTTCTTTCTTAAAGATTAACAATTTTTGGTGTTTCTAATATAATCACTATTTGTAAGAATATTTTTTTTATGTGATTCATGATGTTTTGGATTTTTTCTAAATCTATTTCTGAAATTTGATTTTTTTCTTACTAAAGGTCAACAATTTTTGAGGTTTCTACATGGTTTTCTATTTGTAAGAATATTTTTTTATATAATTCATGATTTTTTGGATTTTTTCTACATTTATTTCTGAAATTTGATTTCTTCTTGCTAAAGGTCAACAATTTTTGAGGTTTCTAATATAATCACTATTTGTAAGAATATTTTTTATGTTATTCATTATTTTTTCCCTATGTATTTTTTTATTTGTTATTTTTTTGTTTTTATCATTTAAATACTCATGAAATCTGTTTGTATATTTGAGGTTCATGTAATTTTAAAAGCATTATAACAAGAAGAGGACTCATATGACCGAAGTGATTCACAATCATTTTAGTAACTCCTATACTATTGTTTATTTCCTAACTACACTTTTTGTTATTTCGGTCAATAATTCCCAAGCCTACTTCGCAATATTTCCTGTACATTTTCACATTCAAAAGCTGTTGTACATGGTTTTCTAGAATAGAATCCCCTCTAGATGATCTTTTGCGTTATTCTGCAGGAAATAATTGAAGTAATTCAGATTATGCTTTTACGAGATCATCTGAATAATTGAAGGTATTCATTGACATCTACTTTTCATATTATGCTTAATCAATCATTATTTCTGTTGGTTGTTGATTTTGATGTTTTTGATTTTTTATTAGTTGATGCGCTTTTAAATTTCTTTAACACATTAGCTGGTTTACTTTTGTTTTATTGAATTTCTATTTTTATGGATTTGGTAAGTTGTTGGTGAGGCAAAGAGGGTGTGCGGTAGGGGAGGGAAAGACAAAGAAAGTGGCAGCAATGCGATAGGGGAATAAATTTGAAAAAAAACCAAATATTTAGTTTTAGAGAAAATTCTATATAACAAGGACGGGTAGTATTTGATCCAATGGCTAGGATTGCTTCTTCCTTTCATCCACGGTCCATTTTTAACACTAATTTTGAAAATGTATTTGTCTTATGTGGCAATTTGCATGGTCTAGATTAATTTAATCCAACGGTCTATTTTTTAACACTTCACCCATCTCAAATTTTAGATATCTCTCAATCCCTCCTCAGCTTTGCCCCTTCCTCCTAGCCACCGTCTCATCAAAGTCTAATTTTTGTTGTCTAGGTTTTCTAATTTTTGCTTTTACTATTTTTGTGCCTCTTTCATTACATAATGAGCTTTTCCTTTTTTGTTTTTTTTCCTTTTCCCATTATGCCAACTAATAGATCTCTAAAAATATTTATATCTTCAACTCAAGCTGTGATGAGATCCTTAGGTGTCTTTGTTTTCTAATTTGATTTTGATTTGGTGTTTGTTTACAATTTTATTTTAGGTTGTTTTTAAACATCTGTATTCCTAGCATTGTTGTTTAGATCATATGAGAGCTCCTTTATTCAGATTTGTACTTGTCTGCTTGCTTTTCTCTTCTTTTTTTATTTCTTTTTTTTATTCTTTGTCTTGGACTTTGTTGTTAACCATTTAGAGTGAACTTTTTTTTGGGTGAATATTTAGAGTGAACTTTGTTGCATTAACATCCTTAATTTGATTTTCTTGGGAAAATTGAATCTTTGAGGATTAAAAATGGAGTGTGAGGCTAACAATGAGTTTAAGGAATATCAGATGTTGATAATTTACGCTTCATTTTGGTTGGGTAGTGCCCTTAGGCATAGGTCATTCGCTAGATTATTTTGATATATTCTTCTTTTTGGTAATGCCTTTTTCTTACAGAAATGCTTATTTTTCTTTCTTTTTTATTTTTTATTTTTTGGTGAGATACTGAATTTTTTATTTTGCCACAAAAGTTTTTTTTTTTTTTTATAAATTTTAAAAGAGGTTCAACAACCTTCAAAGTGTTGACATCGCAGTTTTTTTTAGTCCCAGGATGGTTCTTGAATAAAATTCTTATCAACTGGTATGGTTCTTTAACATTTAAAATATTAGTATGATTCAAGACTATAAAACACTTAATGCTTCATAATATTAGTATTGTTAAACTTTTATTTGGTGTTACCTGTAGGTTATGTGTTTGTCAAGTTTATATATGGATCATAAGTTGATTTTTTGGCTTATTACGAAAAAATATATATAAAGTAGAGAGGTGACGTGACCCAAATAAGCCAATAAGTCAATGTTTTGGTTGATCTTGATGTTTTGGCTTTTGTAGATTTTGTGAATGATTTGATTTCTTAACTTTGTTATCCCTTTGAGGGCTGAATTTTTGTGCTTTTTGCATCATCTTGATGCTTTTTAATAAAGTCTGCTTATTGATGAAGGGAAAAAAAATTGATGCTAAAAGCTCCTCATGTTCAAATAATTGAATGCAACATTGTGGTCTTTTCTTAATTCTGACACTGATACATGCTTAGCAACGTAGTAATAGGTGTAATATCAATTTTGCCATGGACTACTAGATTTGTCATGTTCATAAAAAACAAAGAATTTAAACATCACAGTTTTTTTAGTCCCAAGATGGTTGTTGAATAAAATTCTTATCAACTCGTATAGTTCTTGAAGCATTTTTATTATGGATTATTTACTAATAAATCTCATCTCATAAACAATTATACCAATTAGTCTCAACTTTAAACTTTTGATCCGATAAGTCCTACTGGTGAGATATTTTAATCCTTTATGATTTTATTTTCCATATTTAGCCTATGGGGTTGACAGTTATGCCCTTTTTTGTTGGTGTATTTGATTTGGGACGTATGGGGCTGCGGTGTATGCATTTTTCCCGTCAACGGTGTGTGGGGGAGGTGTGTGCCTGGGTTGGTTTGTGTTTCTGATATCAAATGTGTTAACAATGGGTATGGGTTTTTTTTCTTAGGGTTGTGTGCCACGTGGCACTCATCTCACTTACTATTAGTTACCAGAAACCCTTAGTATGCTTTAGTATTGTATGGCACCCCCATTGACGTGACATGTGCCACGTGTAAAACATAAAACGCCCTTAGTGCGCTTTTTTGGAATATGACACCCAATTAAGTGGCACGTGACTTCCCTTGTCACGCCCCACTTTTTATTACTCGAAGTATTACTAATTTCATTTACTTAATTCCATTTCAGAGATAACATGCGGAAATAAACTCGTATATTCAACTTGTAGAAGTGAATAACATTGCTCTCATTCGTATGCAAGTAAATACAACATGAGAACACTAAATAAATTGCCCTTGGGCTTACATCATTAAAAGTCAAGAAGAAGGGTATAACCCTTTTACATAAATGGCATTCCGCCAACACAAAAGAGGCCTCGTGGCCAACAAATAAGAAGATCCAAAACCTTGTAGAACATCCTGGCTATCACCTGAAAAAGATTCAACAACGTGGGATGAACATATAGTCCAGTAGGGATCTCAACATGATCTCCAACAATAACAACTTACAGATAGCTATGATCATGAATGTTCATTCTCATACTAGAATAGTAATGTGACAGTTTATACAAAATATACATAAGTATGAACTTTTCTCGACAACAGCCATTTTATTCGACGCTATAAGCGGTTCACCTTTTTCCCTTTCCTTTTTATTACTCATTTTTCCAAACTTTCATAACTATAACAGTTTTAGAAAAACAATTTCACCAAGCCCATTACTCTTCCCCCATTTTCCGTACTTACAACAAAATGACCTTTTTTGAAAACATGTTCACAAATACCCCATTTTCCTTCACACTTTCCAAAATCTCAAAATGGCATTTTGGTTTGTTTCCAATACATTCATATCAATACATGCATGCCTTAAATAAAAGGGAAATAACAAATCATCAACATGTATATAATCCACAAATGAGGCAGCTCGGCCTTTCAAAACTGTAACCACCGCAACCCATAACATACTTAGACACACTGACGATAACAATTAAAACTCTACTTTACCGGCTATATGCACAGTAAGCTAAGGATATGCCAAAGCGATAAGCGAGATAATAACTCATTTTAAACATTTCATACCTCATAATAGATACACATTTTAGTCCTGTATCAATCTCAGACAAAAACACTTCCATACTTCACAAATAATACACATTTTGGTGTTGTATCAATATCAAACAAAAACACTTCTATACTTCACAAATGATACACATTGTAGTGTTGTATCAATGTCAAACAGTTTCCGGTTTAGAGGTCCATCCCCTATCTTCCCCTAAACCGTGTAGTACATCCCCTATCTCCTCCCACACAAAACAATGTATGTAAACAATTATCATATACAAATTCCTCAATACAACAAAGCATCAATAACAAGTGTAATACATACACATAAACTATTCAATAATGTTTAACCAACACAAGTGTAACGCATACATCACAATTCAACACACCAATGTCATCCTCCACCGATGACCAAGGACAAAACCTCTAGATGCATGTATTCAGTACACCTAATAAAAGAGACTCAACTCTCAAGCAAACCTTAAACCCAACAACGACACTAGTACGATGGGTAAGGATAAAACCCCCAAATGTGTGTATTCGACACTCATGATACAATAGTTTAATTCTCAAGTTTATTTTCCGAGACTCACATAGAGTTAACATTTCATTTACCATTTTCAAGATCAACTTCATAATTTTCTTAAGTCAACATGTTCCATCACTTATTCCAAAAACACTTTTCCCTTTTCACAAAATCGATTACATTCTCTTCATTTTACAAAATCAATTCCATGGATAATAAGCCATAACCCAACTTGATTCAATACGTTCATTTCAAAATAACCCCAATACCATAATTAATCCCTTAACTGTTAACACCTCCTACACAACTCATATTAACAATAGAAATTTACTAACATTGTTCAACCGTAAATCCTTTTTATTTTACCAAATCAAAATCCGTAAATCCTTTTTATTTTATCAAATCAAAATATAATTTAGGGCTTTCTCTTCTTTCAACAATAACATACTAATTTTACTCTCTAATTAGTCCAAACCACAGTCAGTGATAACAAAACCATTCTCAAACAACCAACCCTAGGTTCCCCTCATGATTTTCAAACAAATCCAACATGGATATGATTTTCATGCAATACAAAATTACCACATGTCTATCTATAGACGGAGTATTGAAAAAGAACAAAGAAATCCCTACCTCAAATGGAGAAGATGAAGGCCAAAAACCAAAGTGCTCCAAATCGCCAAACTTTCAGATTAAAATGAAGCCCTCAACCCACTCTACCTTTCTTACAAAGGACTTAGTCTAAATTTACACTAGAGGGAGATGAAAACCTAGAGAGAAGGTGTGTAGGGAGAGAGAGAAGATGGTTCTAGGGTTTTGAAATCAAAAGGGAGATGAACAAGTGATATTGAAAGGTTGTTATTAAAGCCCATTAATTGGAAAATGAAAGGGCAAGTTAGAATTAAATGAACACTAACTAGCATTAAATGAACACTAACTAGAATTAAATGAACACTAGTTAGAAATATGAATGGACAAGTTTGAATATGAATGGACCACTAATAAGGGTAGTAACTGAACTACTAATAAGGATATTAAATGAACAAGTTTGTAACCACTAATAAGGATATTAAATGAACCATTATGAAAATTTAATGGACACTAACCCTTGGTTTCCAAACACAACCAACGTGTTTTAAACCTACCCAACACGACCCAAGACTCATATACAAAGAGTAAAGGATGGAAACTAGAAAAAGACAACAACACATCCACGGAACCGAGTCTGAAATACAATTAAACAATGAAAGGAAAACTGGGATCGCTATATCCCTCACGCGACTTTACTCATATTGGAAACCGCAGAATCAAGTTGTGTGGCTCACGCGCAATTAACAATACCTCTCACATCCAGTTGTAACGCTAACACAAACAACCAAATTAAATGGCAAATAAGTCCTTTCACAAAAAAAAAAGGATCAAACGGAACATTAGAAAACATTTAACGGAACATTAGAAACATTTGGGACCAAATGGATCATAAGTTCAACATTTAAGATTTATTGGTCAATCTCCCAATTATTTATTTAACAATTAAAATATTAGTATGTATCAAGACTACAAAGCATTTGATATTTCATAATATTAGTGTTGTTGTTACACTTTTATTTGATGTTACCGGTAGGTTGTGTTGTGTCAAGTTTCTATTATTGTGCTTCTAATTATGTTGAAAGCTCCTTATGTTTGAATAATTGAATGCAACATTTTGGTCTTTTCTTAATTCCGACATTGATGCATACTTAGGAATGTAGTAATAGATGTAACATCAGTTTTGCCATGGACTACTAGATTTGTTATGTTCATAAAAAATAAAGAATTTAAATTTGTTCCTGCATGCATGATTTTTTTTTTGGTTTGCATATTCTGGGTTTTTCTTCCAATGAAAAGCTGGATAAGTGAATATTGACTCAAGGGCACAACAAGATGGTGACTTTGATGGCCATGGATTTCGTGGATTTTTTTTTATTAGTTTAAATGCGTTTGTAATTTCTAAGTTTATTTCTTTTAATGGGATTAAGTGAGAAACAGGGGATAATGTACTATTAATGATTGTGTAAGATCTTAGATTTTAAATATTCAAGCATTCTCATCACTGTCTAATGAAATCATGCATGATGTAGTCAATAAACTTTTACTTCAATGCCTATTTATTTATTGCATACTTCAATTAACTTTTCTTATGTGGCTTTATATGAACAAACTGTAAAGGTTCTTCAGATCAGGGAAGGCGAAGGAATTGAACCAATCTTTTATAATACTAACTCACTGATTGTAGTGATGGTTGCATTTGGTAATTCTCGAAGGCATTTGGAAGCATTGTTCTTTTTTTTTTAACACTACGTAAAAGGAAGTGCAGGACTTCATATTGCTTTTCCTATTGAGTTCTATGACAGTCCATTACAACTCAAGGCAAATTTTTTTGAAGGGAATAAACCAGTTATCTACATTACACTTTCATACTTATGAAGGTGAGGAAGCTTGACTAGGTGTCCTATCTTTTTAATTTTAATACAATAGTTTGTTTTGTCTCTTAGCTTTTGTTGGCAATAGTCAGTTTGAATTGTTTGGATTTTCTCAAGTGTTACTTTTTTTTAAATGGTAATTTTTTTTAAACGGTTTTTTTTTAGCCTTCTATGAGGAATCATGTATTTTGATCACGAAAAAATTGCTGGTGTTTAGTCTGATAATTGCAGATAAATTGGGGAAGACACTGGTGCTTTTATCAAGAAAAGTTATGTTATGAATTTTTTATGTTCAATTTCTCTTAATTCATAATTATTGGTTTTCTTGTTTCTCATAAATATTTTGAATGAGTTTTCCTGTTATGATTTTTTTTAGCTGATTTTTTTTAAGTCGAATTCAAGTGTTGGAGTGATTTTGTTACAGGTGACTGATAAGCATTAGAAATGTTATGGTTGTGTTGCTTTTTTCTTTGTGTGCTAATGATTGGTCTTTCATTCTTGATTGGATGATTAGTTTTTTTTTTTAATAAGCTATAATGATTATTCTTTTGTACCAAAATGTTCATTCACCATTCCTCTTATGCTTGAAGTATGTCATTTTGAATTGATTTGTTATAATTGAGTTCTATAGCGCAGTGAAATTGTTGTCATTCTGAGTTGATTTATTTTAATTGAGTTCTATAGTGTAATGAAATTGTTGTCATTCTGAATTGATTTATTTTAATTGTTTTGTAGAGTGTGAGGTACCAAAAAAATTGTTGGCCTTTAGGCATGAGTTATAAATTATTATTTTTTTTACTGTACATTTTACTATTTTGATTTGCAATATTACTGAACATTATAAATTTTATATATTTATTCCTTAATTTGTATTAAGGTTAGGGGGAGTTGTTATTTTAATTGAGCTTTATAGAGCACGTGAAAATTCTTTAAGAATCATCAAAAGATGCTATAGACTTTATAAATTTTAACATAATACGTATAAATTACAATTATATTTTGATCACACTATTATTTACACTGTGTCTTTAGGATGGGCATACACTAGTAAGTTCTATATTTTAGATTTGTAATCTATATAATCTCATATTTTTTCTTGTGATTCATTTAGTCCTTTTGGATGTGTATGGATTCATTTGCCCGTCACATTTGAAAAAAGTACATTAAATTTTTTTTTATTTTTTTTGAAGTGTCACATCATACCCACTACGTTGTTATATTTGGAAAAAGTACATTAATGATTTTTTTTAAAGAATGTCACATCATACCTGCCATGTTATCAGATTTGAGAAAAGTACACTAAGGAGTTTTTAGTTTTTTTGGAGTGTCACATCATACCCGTCACGCCACGTTATCACATTTAGAAAAAAAATACATTAAGGAGTTTTTAATTTTTTTGGAGTAAAAGTCTTGGAATGTCACATCATACCCGCTACATTGTCACATTTGGAAAAAGTACATTAAAGAGATTTTAATTTTTCTGGAGTGTCACATTAATACCTGTCATATTGGAGTATCACATCATACCTTTCACATTAATAAAATGGTATAATTGTCCACCAAAACACTGCCAAAATAAAAAATAGGACTACACGGAAAGAAACTCCCCATAATAGGACTTAATAGATCAATAGAAAAAATTTGTGACTAATTAAAGTACTTGTTTGTAAGATGAGATTTAAGTTATGTTTGAATTTTAAATTTGAAGAGGAAAAAAATGTGAATGTAATATAAATTAAGTTTATTTATAATTTTTTGAAATATATTTTTTATTTTCCTCCACAAATCTATTCCAAAATCTTAGATTCAAACATAATAAGAATTTTCAATGATTTCTCCTTCTCATAATTTATATTATTTTCTTACATTTTTACCCTTTTAATCATCTAAAAACATTTTTTTTTTTTTGAGGACTAAAAAAAAACAGGCGATAAAAGAGATCTCTTTCTTCAATTTTTAAAAAAATAAAAATAAAAATCAGCTGAAACAACCAGAGAGCCACCATGTTTGTTTTCACTTTTTGAACTCAATTTTTAAGAAAATTTAGAGTTTTTGTTTGATTAAGTCCAAAAATCCAACCAAAAATCCTAAAATCCAATTTTCCAAACCATTTAGGAAAAAAGAAAGAAAAATGCTCCCGACCTCTAAACCTTCACCACTAAATTAGCACTAATGACGTGGCTAGCTTACGTGGAAAACGGATACAAACTCGCCCATTTCCCCTCCTTATTATTTCAAATTTCAAATTCATTTTGAACACACAATACATTTGAAGACTCACTCTATTCTTCCTTCCCTTCTTTGTTGTGCCTCTCCTTGGCGACCTCCTCGACGAGCGTAGCTCTGCAACCCGATCGGACGAGTGCGGCTCTCCAACCCCGGCGACGACGCAGCTTCTACAACCCCGGCGACCCGACGAGCGCAGCTTCTGACGACCAACGACGACCGAGTCTCTCTCCGTCTTCGCACCGGACTCGCTTCTCTCGACTCTCTGTGTTTTCTCGATAGATCTGTGTGCGCAAGTCAGTGAAATAATTTCTCTCTCTCTCTCTCTCTCTCTATATATATATATATATATGCCTTAATTTGTTGAAGACAGATTGTGACTTTGACTTTGATTTCACTTTGATTTCATCTATATATATATATATATGCCCTAATTTGTAAAACACAGACTGAGTTGAATTCATAGTAATGAGATTTTCATTTGTCTTCTAAATTCAACCATCCAAATATATCAGAAGAGAAATTAATAGATAATGATTTAAAGATTGTTGATAGTGTGTAACTTGAAATAAATTTGAATGTGTATTTTTCTGACTCAATTTTTTTGGATGTGTAACAGGAATTACGGACATTGAGATTCACTTTCTCCAAATTAAGTTCACAGCTATTGGAGTTTACTTGGACTCTGAAATTGTGGGACATTTGCAGCAATGGAAGGGCAAAACTGTAACGCCCTCAAAATAAACCCATAATAACCATAACATTAACATGCATTTATAAAAGAAAACGAATCATTTGAGTTATTCATCAGAGTATTCTTATTGAAAGACATCACATGTAACATCCTGCAACATCAAAATAAATGCCCTAAGGGCTTACATCTTTCCAAGCTAACACTTGGATCCAAGAAGGATGAGTACTAACTCTTTTACAAGTTAAGCCCTAGGCTTGAATGTTTACATGAAATCTCAAAAATAACTAAATAAAACATATAACTAAAGACAAGTCTTCAAAACCCCAAACATCAAATCCTTCCAAGCTAAGTCCGTGGAGGTAGCTTATCACCTGAACCTGAAAATGATGTTCCCATAAAGGGTGAGCCACAGCCCAGTAGAAAAGTACTAAACCAGATATAAGCATTGAATAAAGCTATAGCATTCAATAGATGGTTAACCAAGATAATCAATTACATCATTTTACAGTCTCATGACAATATTGTCTAAGACACGTTTTACTTTCCAACTTTATCAATATGGCTCAGAACCTGGCCAAACTTACAACAGTGAACTATATGTATTATATTCACATTCTTCCAATGTCAACAAACAGATGAGACTCAAGCTCAAATCAAACACTTCATACTTCCAGTTTGATACACATTTTAGTGCTGTATCAAATAAAACACTTCAATATAAATAAGCACACATAAAAGTGATGCTAATGGAGTCCATCCCCTATCTCCTCCCAAACAAAATCCGGTTTAGAGGTCCATCTCCTATCTTCCCCTAAACCGTGGAGTACATCCCCTATCTCCTCCCACACAAAACAATATATATGCAAATGCAATGCTCAATCAATACACGTATTTTCTGTATTAATGCAATAGTCAAAATTAATGACTTAACCAATGTGATTAGTTTCAGTTATTCCTAATCCACATGCAATGTCTACAACAAACACGACTATCCTCCACCGATAGCCCAAAACAGTTATTTCTAGACTGGAAATAAATATATCAACAATTCAATAGGCGAGTGATTTTAATTATCCAACTACACCATTTAATCAAAGAATTCCTCAATTTCATGCATTTAACCAATTTCCCCAATTTCCTCAAATTAATTATATAAATTAATTTATCAAAACAACTAGGGTTTTTCCCAAAATTACCAAAGTACTCCCAACATATCAAAATACCAAAACTTAGGACAAAACTTATAGGATGGAGTAGGAAATCCCTACCTTGAAGCGAAGAACTCGAATGGAGAAGATGACGAAAACCAAAGTGCTCCAAACCCAAGATTGTTCAGATTAAACGGAAGCCCTCGACTCACTCTATCTTTTTAATGAAGGATCTATGGTAGAAACACACTCTAAATAGATCAAACCTAAGAGAGAAGGTGTGTAGGGAGAGGGAGAAGACGGTTCTAGGGTTTTAAAATCAAAAAGGAGATGAAAAATGATCCTGAAAGTCGGATCTCGGATTTTTATACCAGTCGCCCCGCTCGAGCGTGGAAACCCCCGCTCGAGCGCCACTCACAGACTCCCGCTCGAGCGGCCAAACTCCCGCTCGAGCGTCGAATGCACTCTCCCAGAAGTTTTTGCAGACAGGTCCCCGCTCGAGCGCCCAACTCCCCGCTCGAGCGTCACTCACGACTTCCCGCTCGAGCGTCCAATCCCCCGCTCGAGCGGCCAACACTACACAGGACATACTGGATGGGTGTATTCCCCGCTCGAGCGTCCAAACCCCTGCTCAAGCGGACAAGCCAAAATCTGGGCAACTAGACTTGGTTCCTAAGCTCAACCAACCTGCTCCAAATCTTCCCAACACAACCCAAGACTCAAAATAAGAAAATAATGGATGACAACAACAATTATACAATGACGGAATCTACGGAACCTAAGTCCGGATGCAATAATCAAATGGGAAAAGACCGGGGTCGCTATAAAAACAGGAAAGGACCTAACTGAAGATGATGACTTCTTTGAGGCCCTCATTTCTGGTATGATTTTCAGTTCTGCTATTTAAAAAGTAACATTATATTCATAAATCTTAGTTATTGTTAAGAATTTCTATTATACTTTATAAGATTGTTATGAGAATATGATTAGTCTTAAGCTTCCAGATTCATTAAATTGGTCAGAAAATTTGATGTCATGATGGTAAATTCAACATTGCTAACACTTTCTTGCTAAAAACATGGATATGCAAAAATATATGGTTTTATATAATTATGATATGTCATTATGTCATATATGAATATATCATTCACAAATAAAATAATAATAATAAAGTGAAATCTAAAATTATTTTCTATAAGTCTGTATTAATTTTCTTTTATCTTTGTATCCTAAAATAACTATTTCAAACTTTATAATATTGGGTGTTTGAGGACAAGCTAAAAAAGTCAACTTTTGGCTTTAAAAAAATCAAAAAGTCGCTAAATTGTTTGTCATCAACTTAAAAATGCAGATATTACATGACTTTTTCACACAAAAAAAACTTGTTTAGCAACTTCCCAAACTCATTAGCTGTTTTAGCTCCTAAGAAAGTTAAAAGGCCATTAGTTTCATTTGTGTCAATCGATGAATTTGTATGTTTCCCCATGTGTTTGAAGAGTGTCTTGTAAATAATTTTTAACAATAATTGGACGCATTTAGACAAGTGCCTGACCAATACATGTTTGGAAGTATCTGATGAGAGTCTCTATCCAACACAAACACGACACCGACACACCACTTTTTAAAAAGTGTCTGTACTTCTTACCTTTTCTGATAGTTGCTTTTGAGTTAATGCTACCTTAAGGTCTCAGTTTTTACGAAATTGGTTCTTGGCCATGTGATTCAAGTTGAACTCTTTTTAATTCAAATTTGCAGCACCAGTTGAGAATTTCTTGAGAGTTGTGGTGATCAAGGAGATCAAAGGTTCTCAGTATGGAGTGCAGCTAGAGAGTGCAGTGAGGGACCAATCAAAGGTTCTCAATTTGGTTCACTAAATGTGAAATAATATATACAATCAAACCTTTACGAACCAACAAGGGAACACAACTAAAATTACCTCAAAAGGATGTTTCAGGTCTCCAAAACCATTCAGTTTGTCGTATACAAAGTAAAGTAGAGAAACAATTCTGGATAAAATGGAATAATATTCAAAAACTAGAAAGTGAAAATTAAAAATAAATAAATGAATAAGCTTTTCTGTAATATGTTCAATCTTCAATGTGTCTAATATGTGCCCTAAAATTCATTTGAGATGCAAAGAGCATATCTCCTTGAAAAAGTCAGTTGCCCCTCTCATCTTTCAAATGTTTCTATTACATGCTTCCATTTGTATTGATTCATTAGAATTTCCAGTCCAAACATTTGATAACTGTTCTGATAAAAAACAAAACTTGTGGAATTATTACTTATTAAACAAAATAATAGGGATTTATGTATCTTTAATGACTGATTTATTCATTATTTAACATAAATACTTTTGACATTTGTGATGAAATGACTTTTGATGGACAAAACAGTATTTTGTATGTTGAGAACAGTGTAACTTATAGATTGAGTAAGTTTTTTCATGCTGAAGTAGGTTTAACCTAACCATATCCAAGCTTGACTTGCTATATTTTTTTGCAAGTTCAAGCTTGGTGTTACATCAATGTAGGACTGCTTTAGGGAACTTGGGCTATGCTGCCTATATTAGGTATTACGGTGGGTTTTGGTTTCGAAATGTAGATTTATAGGTGATAATGTCAACTTCATATTTCGCTTCATATTTTTGCAGATGTCAACTTCAAGTCTTAATTCACAACGTAGGGAGGAAGGGCAAGTGCGAATGGACAATACACCAACTGTCACCGAACAACTTCAAAGTGGAGGCGAACATCTTCGATTTCAAAGCGAACAACATCAATTTCAGAACGCGCAGATGCAAAAATTGCAAAGGGGCATAAATAGAAATTCGTGTTGTATTAATGGGATCTTCATCTTGCTTGTAATTGATGTTATATTAATAATGAAGATGTAATAATTTGTATTCAAGTTAGAACATGTAATTGGTGTTGTATTAATTATGAAGATGATATGTATGAAGCTTTATGATATATTACAATTATGGATTGAGAAGTATGAATATGTAATCATGTGGATTGTTTGTTATCTGCTTGGAACATATTTTGGACAGATTTTAGGCTGATTTCGGACAGATTTTGGTATGATTTTGGACTGATTTTGGGCTGATTTTGGGCTGATTTTCGACAGATTTTGGACTGATTTTGGGCTGATTTTGGACTGATTGTAGGCTGATTTTGGACAGATTTTGGGATGATTTTGGACTGATTGTAGGCTGATTTTTGGCTAATTTTAGGCTGATTTTGGACTGAATTTTGACAGATTTTGGGATGATTTTGGACTGATTTAGAACATAGATTCTGTTTGTCTGGTGCTTCACAGATTTTTGCATACATTGTTGTGTATTTGAACATACATTGTTGTGTATTTTAACACAGGTGCTTCACAGATTTGTCTTCATTGTTAACACAGATAATTGACAGATTGTGAACACAATTGAATCACATTGTTGACAGATTTAGACACATATGGACACAGGTTCAACACATTTTCAACACATATTTGGACACATTGACAGATTGACAGGTTGTTGAAGACAGATTTTTGCACACAGGTTTTTTAACACAGTTTTGAAGACAGATTGTTTGAACACTGGTTTTTCAAACACTGGTTTTTCAAACAGTTTTGAAGACATATTTCTGCACACAGGTTTTGCAAGACAGATTCAAATACAGGTTTTGTTTCACATTGTTTCACACAGATTTTTTCAACACTGGTTTTTCAGTGTTGAAGACTTTTGTTTTCACATAGGTTTTCCAAGGCAAATTCGAAGATAGGTTTTTTTCACATAGTTTTGAAGACAGATTTTTGTACATAGGTTTTTGAAGAAAGATTTTTTGAACACTGGTTTTTCACACAGTTTTGAGAACATATTTTTTCCACACTGGTTTTTCAAGATAGATTTGAAGACAGGTTTTTAACAGATTTGTAACAACTTTTTTCACACAGATTTGGAACACATGTAGTAGATAGAGCACAAATATAACAACATCAATTGGGAACATTAACTATAACAACAAAGTAGGGAACAACATCAATTTGTTCTCAACTAAAAAATAAAGAAACTGAACAATCCAAAAATATATTAAATAAATTATCCAAAACAAAATAAAATCCAAGTTTAGTCACATAAAAGGCATTACAATTACAAGTTTCCAACTAACGAAAACTACCGCCACGGTCATTGTGGTTCATTTGTACATTGAAATCAACAAATGAAGATGGTACAGCTCCATAAATTTGATGCGTAGCAGTCATGGATTGTTGAGTTCTCGTAAATCCCGGTGTGCCTCCAATACAGTCCGACGGGGTAAGCGATGTGCCAACTCCATATATCTGAGTTGGGGCATTTATGAAACTTTGTCTTCTCATAATGTCCACACTTGCCGGGGTGAGAGATGTGCCTCCAATAGCATTGGCCATGCGTCCCTATTCAATTAAAATGAAATGTTAAAATAAATTGTAAAATAACATAAATTGCTCAATGTAAATTCGTATGATGTACACGTACTGGCACACATAAACTATTTTCCATGCCAACCATACAAGGATAAAGCTCTCTACGTACACTATGTTCAGGTTGAGATTGACATTGACCTTTACCTTCACCTCCAAGCACCTTAGTACCCTATATTCATAAAAGTTCATGAATGCTTCAATTGTATGACATGATTACAATAAAATATGAGTTGAATAGAGAGTAATGAATACCAATGTACCTTTGATTTGTTATGTTTTCTTTTGCTTGCCTTCAACCAATTCACTATTTGATCTACTTTGGCGACCTTTCTTTTAGTAACTGGACGACCTTTTCGCCGAGCAACCAAAGGACTAAGCAACTTGGTATGACTGATTGCCTTTCTATTAATGCTGCCAATTGGGGAAGATGGTACATTACTAGTAATAGGTAGTACATTACTAGTCGAAGGTGCTACATTACTCCCACCACCTTCATCATCTTTCATCACTTTTGCCTTGATTTCATCCAACCCACGGTCGATAAGTTTTATTTTCCCTTCACAGTTCCCAGCAAATTGTACAATGCCAACCAATTTTCTGCTCATGTTCTCATACACCTTTGCATTGAAATCATCCCCAAAGCCAGTGTATGTGGTTTTTATGCATGTGTACCCTCTATCCAAATCTTTTTGCCATCGTGTTAGAATGTATTTATTTGGAACCTCGTTTATGCATCTTGCAATGAGCACAACGAGTGAGTGAGCACACATGATGCCCCTAAATTCAAACAACCGGCACATACATTGCACATCAAATTCGGTGGAATTATAATAGACAACAAAGTCCACATGCTTCATCTTCCCAAAAACTACCACAGCTTCCTTTACAAAATATGTACAAATTGAACCCTCTTCTTTGACAAGAAACGGCTGACAATAAACTAGTCGCTTCATCTCTACTTGAACTTCTTTGAATTTTGCATTGGTGTATGCATCCTGAAATTGCTTTTCAAAACCATACACAGTTAGGCAATCAAAGACTTTGTGTCGAGACTTGAAGTCAGCTTTCTTCTCTTTCTCTACCTTACTTCTCAAGGCATTGTCATATTGTTCGACAAATTGTTTTAATGTAGTCTTTGGGTTGACATATCCATCGAAAAAGGCATTCATACTCTCACTTCGTTGTGTCGTTGACATGCCAGCCCAAAAAATATCTTTGACATAGACAGGAACCCATCGATGTCGCTCATCATATAACACCCCCAACCATTGATTCTCATAAAGATTGAATTTTGCAATCATGTCTTTCCATTTCATCTCGAATTCATCTTTTGTGAATGTGTCATACACTGCATTTTGCAAATCCATCTTCATGGATTCATATTGGGAATACCCTTTCAATTTCTCCGAAATTTTCTTCATGATATGCCATAAACACCATCGATGTCGAGTATTGGGGAAGACTTTTTGTATCGCATTTTGCATAGCTTTGCACTGATTAGTTATTATAGCTTTTGGGGGATGATCTGACATGCAATTTAACCATGATTTGAATAGCCAAACAAATGTATCAGTGTCTTCACTAGATAACAGGCCACAACCAAGCAAAATCGACTGTCCATGGTGATTAACTCCTACAAACGGAGCAAATGGCATATCATATTTATTAGTAAGGTAAGTTGTGTCAAATGAAACAACATCTCCAAATTCTTTGTAAGCCGTCCGACTCATTGCGTCCGCCCAAAACAAGTTTCTTATGCGAAAGTCACTATCAACATCAATCATATAATAGAAACTCGAATTTTGTGCGTGCATCCTCAAAAAATATTTTTGAAGTGCATCAGAATCTCCTTCTCCAAGCCTCAATTTTCTAGCTCTATCAATGTAATTTCGTGCATCTCGCTCATCTAATGTTAATGACTCATAACCCCCAGCTTCAACAACCATTGAGTGATAATTTCTAGACACCCCAATCTCTGCTTGATCATTAATTTCTAATCTTCTCTTCACAGGAGTAAGAATTTTCTTGTTCATTGCAAAATGACGTGAGTCGGTGGGAATCAAGTCATGGTTATGGTCAAGATTAACTGTGGTTAACATAAATCTCCCATCCTTTTGTAAGGTTGCCCGTACCCTTGCTTTACAATCAATTTTTGTAGACAAAGATGGCTTTAGAGGGTTTACTTCTGATTTTTTGATTCTCTTTCCCGATCTAGAACATTCAATCCCAAAATATCTTAATTCCCCATTATCGCCACAAACTTGAGTTTTATAAGCTATGGAAAATCCAACATGTTTAGCATATTTGGCATAAAATGAATACACTTCTTGCTTTGAGCTAAAACACATACCCCTCTTTGGTTCCTCAACTTCTTCACTCTCATTTAATAAAGGATTCTCAGCACTGTTCGAACCAATCTCCATTCCTGCCCATTCAAAAATACCATATGAAATCAAATGATTTGATAGATTAATAGAATAATAGAACCAAGCTATTCTGTTATTAATCTGTTATACTTACACATATACACACAGATTAACAATGCAAGCTCTTGAACAAATTACAAATATTACCCTTTCAACAGACTATAACATATTACCCTTTCAAAAATTAACAGAGCTTCAAGTTGTAACAATTTCTAATCTGTAAGAGCTTCAAATTGTAACAATTACCAGATTAACAGATTATAAAAATTTTTAACAATGCAAGTTACCAAATTAACCCAAAATCTGTCCAAAATCAGATTAACAATTTATAACAATTTAACAGATTTGGACTATCATATTATCTGTTAATTAACAATATACAAATTTTGGACTGTTAATTAACAGATTTTGGACTGTTAATTAACAGATTAGCATTTCCAAACAATCTACAGATTCCCAAACAATTTAACAGATTTGGACTGTCCAAACTGTAAATTGTTATAATCTGTTAATTGCCATTACAACTTGAGTTTTAATCTATTAATTAACATATTTGGCATTCTCAATCTGTTAAGCTATACAATTTCTGTTAATTTGCTATGAAAATTATAAGCTTTAATGTATATTTCATTACATATTTGGCATTCTCAAATCCTATTTTATATATATATATATATATATATATATATATATATATGTGTGTGTGTGTAAGTATAGAGGAAGAGATGGACAAAAGCCACAGATAAACTTACCTGGACGAGGGACGACAATCAGATAAGCAGACGCCGGACGAAGACGCCGGAGACAGTGCACTAACTTGAATACGTCGGACGGTGGATGAAAGGGACGGCGGAGGACGCTTGAGCGAGAGGGGGAAGACGCTTGAGCGAGACAAAGATGGGGACGCAGACACGATTTCTTCTCCCTAGAACAGCCCCGATTCAGACGAGAGAGGGAAGATGCTTGAGCAAGACGAAAACGGGGACGGAGACACGATTTCTTCTCCCTCTATTATCAGATTTTTGGGCGGGAAGTTTTTTTTTTTTTTTCACAGTGCGTGAAACACACGCACTGTAATATGGAGGTCTGATTTTTCCTTCTTTATTTGATGCCACGCAATTAGAGCTCCGATTAGTGGTCATAGTTTAGTGGTCTGAATCGGAGCTGAAAAAGAAATTATGTCTTCTTTATGTCAAGTGATATGATATTTTCTAGAGGGATTTTTGAATTTAACGTACAAAATTTAACTTCAATTTTGAATCTAACTCCAACAACCAAGCAATGGCTTCCCTCCAGTTCGTGATAAGACTGGACGGTGCTGTTGGTCCCATGGGAGTCCACCATGGATCCTGTTTCGATAATCTGAACCGTTTAATGTGTAAAACTCGTCAAGTACTAAGGCCCCGTTTGGAGACTTACCATTTTAGCCAAAAAGTTATCATTTTAGCCAAAAAACCAACAACTCATACCAAAAAGTAAAAGATTCTCTTTTCTCTCTACTTTTTGCACATCTTTTCGTAATTAGCCAAAAAGTCATCCCAAACAAATAAGTTTTTTTTACCTAGCTCTTTGGCCAAATAGCCAAAAAGTTACTATTAGCCTGTTCCCAAACGAGACCTAAATGTCTGAAAAAAATCACGTCGATCAGATATTGATAACTATGTGATTAAATCAGTTTTGTATGGAAAAAAAAAATGAACGGTAAAAATAAACAACTTACAAAAATCAAATTTGATCACATAACTACCGATATCTGATCAACGTGATTTTTTACAGACATATAGTACTCAATGAGTTCTACACATTGAACAGTTCGAATTATCGAAATAAGATCCGTGGTGATCTCCACAGGCCCAACAGTATCTCCAGTCCGTGATTGCACTAGAGAGAAGTCATTCCCTGTGAAGTCAGATAATAAGGATAAAAATTGGAAAATTTTCCCATGTTCCAATTCCTATACAGATCATTGTAAGAATGGCTCTGCTGTCAGTGAACATAAGCAGAGCACTGTGGTGGCTTGTATGAAGCCAGAAACTGACTCTGCAAGCGAACAGTTCGTTCAGTTTGGCGTAAAACCAACTAGCCACGGAAATGCAGTAGACCTCAACCTTGACAATTAACTATAAATAAAAAGGATGATGTGCCTTAAACAATAGGTACTTTAACACCAAAATGGATATAAAAAATCTTCATCAACCATCATTCAATCATAAACATGTTAATAATATCCATGTAAATTTCTTGCAAGAAAATTCCGAGGATTGCTAGAACCCTAAACAACAATGTAAATACATAAGCTCGTTCTTCTTCTAAAATGAAAATAATGGAAAGCATCTTTTCCTTCTGAACTGTTTTGCCATGACTTGTGTAAATTACTAAATAACACTGGAATGTATTGTCTTGGTAGTTAGGCTTCTCATAAGATCACTTTGTCAAATGATAATATCATCTTCCCAGAAAGATGTCAAAACAAAGCAACCTTGGATAAATGCCTCATTCTGGATCAGGAGAGCCACCAGGAACCAACTGCAGTGCACAAGAAGATGCCTTGGTTGGTGCTCATGAAGAAATAAAGTAAAATGTATAACCAATCAATACATCATAGACTAGTACTTACAATGGCAATGTTGTTTCCATTGAGCAAGATCTGATCAAGCTTTGTAATCCGTCGCCCTTCAGAAGTGATTTCGCTGGAAAAGTAATTTGCTTGTTACACCATGTCCAAACAAGGAAATCAAGCAATAGCTATCTTCAAGCATTGGACCAAAACAACACTACATAAAGCACAATTAGAAGTGCCAAAACTAATCATAACAAGTCTCATGTTCAGGACAAAGAAATGGGGATGAAAAATAGCATTCACTTTTCAGAGCTAGGCTTGATAATTCTTGGAAACCGGCTAAGTGGTTGAGACCAATTCTATTCAAGTTCAAGAAGGGCTATATGCTTAAAAGCTTATTTTCATCAACCATTACTTTGTGCTCGCTTTAAATAAAAGAAGCAAAAATGGCTCTAGAAATTGACTTTTAACTAACTTGTTATGAACTATAAAATAGACATTTTTTACACAATGGCTTTTCAACAGATAGAAGGACCATTCAAGCCTCAATTAAGTAAAAGTCATACGCACATAGTAGATAAGTAATTGTCACTCACTCACCGATGAAATAATGATGTAGAAGGCTTAGAGAGATTTATCCCCCCCAAAAAAAAAAATGTAGAAGGCTTAGAGATTGATTGATCTTGAACACAATAGCATATAGCCTCTTCTTACATTGTTCAAGCTTGTTTTGGTCTTTCTGGTAGTCTCATCTTTATAGTTGAAGTGCCCTAGGGTGACTTAAATCAATTCTGCACAAAATCTAAGTCCAAACTGCCTTCAGAGATCGCAAAGTCGACGCCCTACCACTTGAGGCATGATGGACCATTCGAGCAGTAAAAATGCTGAGAGCTCTACAGAATCACCGCTTCAGCACTAAATGAACCGCTCAAGTGGTCAACAGGCAGTCAATGAATCAAAGTTCGTGTAGGGTCCTTCATATACTTGTACCTTGCCAGCTTTGCTTGATGCCAAACAGGCAAAGACACTTGAGCCCAATTACAATGTAACTTCCTAACTTGACTAGATCTTGGACTTCTAAAAACAATTACAACTTAAACATTCTAACTCTTAACAATATCTATCCTAATCCTTCTTATTTTCCTTATTGATGGGCAGATCCAAATGATATTCAAGCCATGCCCATCTTATCGCAAGTATAAGACGGTAGCAAAAATTATGCAAAAGCTAACTCCTTTTATTGTCTTGCAAGTTGCAACCTCTACAGAGGGAAGGTAATCAAAATGTATGATGATAATAAATTAAGGTATGCCTTGCAATCAAGGGTTTAAAAAGCGGCCATAACCATTACGTAACGCCTTTACGTAACGGTTGTGGTGGTTACTGCCACCCGTTACGATCGCTATAGCGGTGTGAAGAAAATTCACATGTGTAACGGCCGTTTCAGTGTTACATAATGGCCGCAGCAGTACCGTAACGGTCCGTTAGACACCGTTACACCCTTTTACAATATTCTAAATAGCTTCTTTTTCTCCCAAAAAAACAAAAACTTACATAAAAAAAAAAAGAACAAATACTTAAGTAATCCAAACTCAAAGAAAAAATCTTATATGAATTTTTTTCTTTATAACTATGAATATTTTTTATTCAATTAATTCAGGTATTGGTAAAAAATAATTTGTAGACATTTAAAATCAATTATCCTTAAAATCATTAACTATTGAAATAAAATGTAAAAAACTCATTTTATAGTGATTTGAAAATATGAAATATATTGGATCATATTTAAAAATTAACGAAAAATGATCAAAATTTGTTTTAAATCCCAATAAATGTGATTCTGAAAAAAAAAAAAAAAAAAAAAAAAAAAAAAAAAAAAAACCGCGTACTGGTAAGTTTTCTTCAAATTGTGCAAAAAATAAAAAAATCACGGTTCCAGTTACCACAACCGTTATGCTACGGCCTTTACACACCGCAATCACTACCGTGTCACTGCAACCGCTTTTCAAAACCTCACTTGCAATATAACCTTCTTAGTTCTTGCAACTCATGTATGGGCTCCAGATCCGTTGTTCCAACTCTTTGTCCCATTCTTCCTATATTGTCGCGTCGCCACCACTTAAGACCAATATTGCTCCATTAGTTAAAACACAATCCTCACTTTCTTAAGTAGTAACAACATGACAACACAAGGAGAATGGGACAAATAATTGGTGCCAATGATCCCGAGTCTATATGGTAGAACTTAGGAGCGTGTCTTTCTACGCCCGTGGATGCGACACAAATTAACCCCTTTGCAAACAATGAGTCCATAGCTTCTCTTTTTTTTTACTTTTTGGGCCAAGAGGGATTTTTGTGATGTTTAGAATTACAAACTCTTAGCACCAAAAGAAGAAAGAAAAAAAAAACCGGAACGAATCTTTTTGTTAAATATCATATTCTATTAGCTATTTATAAAAATACAATATTTTGAAACTATTTATCAAAAAACAGCAATTTTTGAAATCGCAACTTGAATTCATGATTTCATTTAAAATCGCATCTTCAAGTTGAGTTGGCCAAACATCAACTTGGCAATTTAGCCAGTGTGGTGAATTTGAAATCGTGAAATGCGATTTCACTCTAGTTATAAATATTTGAGCAGGTTTCACAACTTCATTTTATATATAAAGTGAACCATCCTCCTTCAGCCATTCTACTCAATTCAAGGATGCATGTTTGCAACTTGTAGTTACAATTTTAAAAAATGCTCTATTTTGCCAAATAATTTCAGAAGTATGATATTTTTGTAAATGTTTATTTAAAATACAAAATTCAGCCAAAAAAGACTCCAGAAACAATCCCAATTCAAACCTATGCTCAAATTAATGCCAACATACACACATACATAGATATGTATAAAACAGGGGAGGGAGAGAGAGAGAGATTGATAATTACTATTCAGTGACATCTTCGAGAACCATGTTGACGTATACATCGAACCCCCTAAGAGTCCCAACAAGTTCCTTGTCGCCTTTCATTATCACCCATATCTTCGACCCAATACAACGATCAATTAGCTCTGAAATCCCATCACACACAACAAATTAAACATGAATTCAAAAACAAAAGGAAAGAAAAAGTGAAGCAAAGCACAAATTTTTTAGTCAACACTGAAACCAACATACTAGAAATTTGGGGGAAGTCCAAAATATACGATTTTAGTTATTTTCCTATTGTGTAGGACATTTTCTCGGGAACCAAACGGAGAGGAAAGGGGAAAAAAGCAGGGATTTTTAAAGGAAGTGAGAAGTACCAGATGGAAGGAGCTGAGAAGGATTGTTCGCGGACATGTCTTCTTCTTCTTCTTTACAGTCGGTTGGTGAGCCTGTGCTCTCTCTCGCACTCAATTTCTTTCTTGTGTTCTCAAGGAGTCGAGGACCAATTACAGGACCATACAGTACTAAACCCTAGTTATTAGTGCTGGAAAAAGAACCAAAACCATTCCCATTCATGTTGCAAAACCCCCTTCTCTCTTCTTTTTTTAATTTTTTTTTTTTGACTTATTAAATTTTCAAAATTTTAACTAATTTATTGACTTGATTTAATTATAAATGTTACTTGACTCAAACTCGTGATGGATTCAATCAAAGTTTATTTTGAGACTCTTTTATCATTGTAAATACCCAAAAATAAATAAACAACAACAATCTATGCCAGAGTTGAACTAACAAAATTAGATTGAGTTGATTCGATTTTATTGAAAATTCAATAATCTCAATTTTGATTAATTATATTGATTTCTCTCAAGATTTTAATACTTATTACATTTCGATTTTTTTTCTTCAATAATTTATTAATTGCATGAATATAAAAATAATATAAGAAATTACAGCATAACGGGAATAAAAAAAATTATAAAAATATGTAAAGATGTAAATGATTCTGTAATGACTTGCACCCTCTTGTTTGTAAATATATATATCTATATAATAAGACAGAACGATTTTTGAAAATATGTTAAAGACAATTGTCCTACTAAGACATTTCAATGGTTATGATTCATTTGTCTATTTAGATAGATGGCTAAGATGACCCCCTTTAAATATATATCAATCCCCTTCCCGCCCAAATATTAAAATACTTGCTCACCCACATCTCATCTCCACTCTACTCACCCACGTCTCATCTCTTTCTATCTTTAAGATCACTCTGTTATTCAATCTTTATCTCCTCCCTTCTTTGTTCTCACCCATCCCTCTTTTATCTCTCTGCTCTCCAGCCCTGTTCTTCTTCTTCTGCTCTCCAGGTAAGATCACTTTTCAATTGTTCTTGCAATTGTTCTTTATCTTTTTTGATATTTTCAGATGGAGAAACCTCTGGACCTTCACAACGAATTTGGATTTGGGTTCTGTAGATCAAGTTCGTGATCTTGAGACCCGATTGAGACCCAACAAATCCCAAAATTGCTCCAATCTGGAAGCGATTTCGCTCGCTGGGTTGACTTCGTGATCAGGAAATGCGTTCATGAGTTCGAGTTCGATTTGGAGATCGTGAGTTCAAAACGAGGTCAATACCCATATCCATTTCTATGTATTTCCAATTTCGATCCCAAAGCATCTTTATAATGAGTATCAATTCATAAGAAGTAATATTACTGAATGTAATATCTCTATAATGAGCAGATGTTTTTGATAAAAATTCAAAATTACTGCACTCCATTTTTAAAAATTATTGACCAGATGTTTTATAAAAATTCAAAATGTTCAAAATTACTGCACTCCATTTTGATGATGTTTTCACAGATGTTTTTGGACAAAATTACTCCATTTTATAAGAAGCAAAAAAATCTGTTTATAAGAAGTAATATTACTGCACTCCATTTTGCTGATGTTTTTTTTTTTTTTTTTTTTAATTGGCAGAGAAAGGAGGATCAACTTATTCAATTACCAGATGAGATTCTTTCTAAAATCATTTCTATGCTGCCATTGAAAGAGGCTGTGAGAACTAGCCTCCTATCAGAACGATGGCAGTTCATTTGGATTGATCATGCTGACCTCTATTTTGATTCTGCTAATATACTTTGGGAGCATTGTTTACTCCAACAGCATATTTAATTGTCAATCTGAGTTGGATAGGAAACTGCAGAGGTGTAAGTTTATAAAGCGGGTCAATCACTTTATGCACCAACGATGCAAAGGCACAAAAGTGGGCTCTTTTGCTGTCCAATTTCCCTTGATCAAGGATTCTGCTCTTCACATTGATCAGTGGATCAGTTCTGCAATCACAAAGGGAGTTGAAAACATTGATCTTGACTTATCAAAGTCATGTAGCTTTATGGTGGATCATGCCTCTCCTATTGCATCAGAAAAATATTAGTCAGATCATCAATTATATTAGTATAATAATTTCTCCATTCAAGTAAAGATTAATTTTAATTTTAGGTGTAATAAATGAGAGATTGTTTGAATTGTTTATTATTGTCAAATGATTTCTTAATCTTTCATTCTCTATCAAAAAATTGTAATTTATTGGAAGGCCATTAGATTTTTTCATTTTGATTTTTTTACTTCTATATTTATTTAATTTTAAATTTTTGTAATTATGTAAGATATATTAACCTGTATTTTTTAAATATGCATCAATTAGAAGTTTAATGACTCGAAAATAAAATTGAAAATTGAAAATAATATATGATTGAAAAAATATGAAATAATAATTTTTTATACATACGAATAAATAAGTAATGTAAATTGTGGGAAAAAAATAAATCCATTTGTCCTTATCTTTAAAAAAAAAATCAAATAATTAATACATTACTTAAAATAATAAATTTTACGTTGTTTATATAATATGGAATAAGTCTTATATTAAATTATTAGAATGTTATATAGTAATATTAATTTTAGAGAAATTGTTTATTTTTGACTATTGTATCAATAAAAATTAATTTTACGTTGTTTACAATTTATTGTTGCTTCTCTGTTAGATTTGTGATTTTAATTTGTTAAGTTAAGCAATATTGGTAATTGGTAAGTTGGATCAACAAATATACCTTATTCTCCTCTGTCTACTAAATGCTCGATGAATTGCTTCACAGGAGAGGTCCTCTCTTTTATCATTTCTTTATTTGCTACTTAGATATTTTCAACAGATAAGAGAGAAAGAGAGTAAGATAGATCTGAGGCCTTTTTTAATTTTTTTTTTATTTTTTATAAAAGAAAAAAAAAAGATTTGAGCTCATATATGTGTTTAAGGCTATTCGAGCAAATTCCTCCTTTTTTTAAATTTTTTTTTAGTTGTTGTTGTTGAAACAAATTGCAACAGACTAAAAAAAAATAACAGATAAAATTCAGAGAAAAATTATTACTGTTATGATTTACCAACAAAAAAATTATTGAAAGGTGTGCATTATTTGATATTTAATTTTTTTTATATTTGATTTGTTTGGAATTGTAGAGTATAGTCTATTAAATATATTTTTATAATTATATTTTAATTTTAAATTTAAATAGTGTTACGATAATAATTATATTATAATCCTAACATTATTTACACCGTGTCTTCAGACACGGGCATACGCCAGTATATATATATATATATATATCCCACTATGATGCAAGTCAAAAAAATATAATAATATCAAAAGTACAAAATTAAGCCTTGGTTTGGTTTTCATCTTTGGCTATATAATCACAAAAAGATAAAAAAAAATTACAAAATCACAAAAAAACCAAAAAAGCTACAAAAGTACCAAATTACCCCATATAAAAACAAAAAGTCAAAAACACATCATTTTATACGAAGAACAATTTTGTCATTCCAAAACAAAAAAATCAAAAAAGCCAAACAAGAATACCAAACGACTAAAAAAGTCTCAGACTAAAAAAAATCAAAAAAGTCAAAAAACCAACTAAAAAAATCATTGCCAAACGACCCTCATTATATTTTTTAAAAAATTTCAAAAAAAGTAAGTGTAATTTATCCAAAACAAAACTAAAGCCTTCTTTTTTGTCATGCTATATACCTGTTTCAAAAACAAAAAAAATAAACATAATTCCGTCTCATATTATATACAACGTAATTTTTAATATCTTAAATATTACTAATCCCATCTAAAATCCTACCATACTACATAACCTCATACATAACCTCATTCAATATCCTAAGTATTACTAATTCCATTCATGATGTTATGATATTACTAACACCCATATCCCACAAAAATTATATTCAGGAATCAAACGCGCCCTAAAATCACTCCCCAAATCAAAGAGTATATAACAATATATACACAAAGAAAAACCCAAAAAAAAATTAAAAAAACAAAACAAAACAAAATCAAACGATAAAGCAAAATGATTTGCCACAATTTTGGGACATCCAAACACAGCCAATTCGTATTTAACTTTTGTCACTCAAATAACTTCAAAGCAATAAATAAAAGTTGAGTTGCCCAAAAAAAATAGGATGAAACGAAGAAAAACTCCCTAACCACCAAAAAAAAAAAACATTCAGAAGGAAAGACTGAGATTAATATCATCCTAAAGAGCTGCCATCAGACACCCAACCTGTGGCTTTTTATATGTCGGGCTGGCTGAGTCACTCTATACGTTCCTAACCATGGCTGGCCCCTTTATACTATTCATCAGTCACACACCCCTTTGAAGCCGGTTGCACGGTCTTGATGTACTGGACATGGGGAGAGAGAGAGAGAGAGAGAGTTGTTTAGTAAACAGATCAACTATATATAATGCAAAATTTTCCAGGCAATCTTCACATACATACCTTAAACAGAATTCCCCTGTCAGCCTTATACGCAGGAGGCGTCCATTTCTTTCTTCGCTCCTCCATCTCTTTATCTGTTAACTGAACATCCATTCTTCTCTCCCGAATATCTATGGTGATGACATCTCCATTTTCAATGAGACCGATTGGTCCACCTTCCTGAAAATATTTCACAATTCACTATTCTTAAGAACTCAAAAAATAAGAGAGAAAAATCTAAATACAGAAGCACAAACAATAAAAATCTCACGATCTAAAAAAGATGCGAAACTAGGTACTTAAAAGCTAACATACCTGTGCTTCAGGGCAGATGTGGCCAACAACATAACCATGTGAACCTCCTGAAAACCTCCCATCAGTCAACAATGCACAATCCTGTAAAATTCACGAGTGATATGTGAAATACTTGTTACTTCAAAATAAAACAAAACAAGTATTTTTTAACTTATGCCAATGAAACAACATGGCTTTCAAACATAGCCTAAAGGATTCCAAACATTTGAATCTTGAGAATCCGGAATAATATTCTCATTCCCCCTCAAGATTACTGCCATTCAAACACAGCCTAAAGGATTTCTCTAGCAGGTAATCAACTGCCTTGATTCCCCATCCTTACCCACCACCAAAAGGCATGGATGGATCAACCTTTCATATCATTGCAACTACAGATGCATAAATTAATAATCATAAAGTAGAAGGATTGTAATTGCAGAGTATCAAACCTTCCCAAGACCTGCTCCCATTATCGCACTTGTTGGTGTCAGCATTTCAGGCATGCCAGGCCCCCCCTTAGGCCCTTCTCCTCTAATAACAACTACCTTTCCCTGGAAGTGATAATTGTAAGCAAGAAGTCAAATATTGAGACATCATATTTGGGACTGAAATGAAACAATGGTTTGTTTTAAAATAAAGCTCCAATAAAATACTTTATGAATGAACAGGATAGCACAATCAAGTGGACAAACAGAGTTATTTGAATCATAAAAGAAAAGAAGAAAAAAAATTAGATAACAATAAATGAGCTGAATACCAAGCTCAAGAAACATTGTCATATTTGAATATTAATGACTAAATTTGGGTACTGATGTCTCTGTCATACTCGTATAACTTGCAAGCCAAATTCGTGCTCACAAACTTGAGTATGCTAGAGTAAGTAGACAACTCAAGCCTTTAAAAACAACATTGATGGCAAGAGAAGAAAAAAAAAATGAGCAGCTGGCGAAGAGCTCCGAGACTTGTTTGGCCATTCTGGATAATATATCATTTGCACATGAGCAAAAACAGAAAAGCTTTTAGAGATGTAGCCTGGAAAGTGGCTCCTAATGTTGTTTTAAAAAATGTTCCATAGAGAGCTATGTTTAATCATATAACTCACTGGAAATCCTTAACTGAAAATTCAAACTAACATCATCACACATGAAGTACATGCACAAAAACCAGCATTAGCACTGCGAATGATGAACTTTGAAGATCACACCGTCTGTTAGAAGTTTGGTAGGTGATTGTGTACCTAAGCGTATTTTAGAAAGACAGATTGCTAGGAGATGTAACTACTAATAAATAACTTTTTATGGTATGTGTTGAGCTAGTACTGCTTTATTTCTTCCCCAAAGGTAAAGCGATTAAACATTCAGAGATAATTGCAGACCAATGTAGGGCCTAGCTTAATTGTGTATGCGTAGGACTTAGAAGAATGAAGACTGACTATAGAGTACGTCATACAAGGCAAATGAAAAGCATTTTGGATATGCCTGGTGCCAAGCTCCTGATAGTAACTGACTGCCCAATACGAATTAGTTGTTGGTTCTTTGTATATACAGGATTGCTTTAGAGCATCGTGCTTAAGAAACAATAAAATGAAACTCAGGACAAATGAAAAAGGAGAAAAAAAAAGAAAAGGAAAGAAAGAAAGAAAAACAAAAACAAAAACCACACTGAATGGCACAGGAGGAAATGATTTTCAACAATTAATGCACTGGATTGCTAGAGAAATAGGACACAATTGCAAAAGAAAACAAAAATGGTTACCAGACCTTAAAACTCATAGGATCTTCAGAGATAGCTGCAAGCATAGCTTCCTCTCCTTCAAAGACAAAAGCAGGACCTGGCAAATAATTTTTGCAATCATCTCTTCAATACAACAGGTAATATTGAAATGATAATTCCCCGAGTTGAGCAACAGCCAGTATAAATCATGAGAAACAAACTGAAAAAAAGAAAAGAACAGCAGAACAGAGCACAGCACCAGAAAAATACAGCCCTTCTTTCCCGGTAATCTTCGCGACAGAACCTTCTGGTGCAAGATTTCCATATAATATTTGGATATGGCCCGTTTCCTTGATGGGGTTTGTCAATGGTCTTATTACTTGCTGGAAGAGATACAAAAGGATAACATATTTTTTATTCTCAACTGACATGTAAACCATAACAAATAAAAATGAACAGAAATATTACACTAATGTAAATATGAAATTTTCAAAAAATAAAAATGAAACCGTCTTACCTGGCCTTCAGACAGAGAAGGGAATAGTTTAGCATTCTCAGACAGTGTCTTCCCCGTGACTATGAAAGAAAAACAAATGTTCTCTATGTAAAGATCAAAATAGGATAAATAAACCGCAATCTGCAATAAAAGAATATGCCACCAAGAAATACAGAATATTTATACCGGTCATACAATCCCCGTCTAAAAACCCAAGCTCCAAGAGATAGCGAATGATTGCAGGTGTTCCTCCAATCTACATCGACACGGGTTTATCAGCCGCCAAGAGAATATGATAATAAGCACTTCATGTTTAAGGCTATAAATAGGCAATAAAACAACATGCGACACCCCAAGGAATAAAACAAGTACAGTAAAAAAAAAAGCCCCAAAAAAAAAAAAAACATATAGTTTTTTCCCCACCTTGTGGACATCCTCCATGACATATTTGCCACTAGGCTTAAGGTCTGCGAGAAACGGAACCTGGTCACTAACCTTTTGAAAGTCATCAACAGATAACTCTAAGCCAACAGACCTGCCAAGAATCTTTCATTAGCAATTCCATGCGATATACTTATTGATGTATATGAGAAGTTCATTACCAAGGATTCCTCACCTTGCAATAGCAATTAAATGTAACACCGCATTCGTCGACCCACCCAAGGCCATGACAATGACCATTGCATTACGTAGTGATTTAGGAGTAATAATGTCTCGCGGTTTTAAGTCCATTTTTATCAAATCTAGAATATATTTTCCAGCTAGACGACACTCATCCAACTTCAATGGATCTTCAGCAGGTGTTGAAGAGCTTTTTGGAACCAAAGAGAGTAAAGAAAACAATTAGCCAAGAAAGATGTGCAATAACTGCAATCTAAGTGAATAATGCAATAACATTGCTCTACCTATAAGGGAGAGACATTCCCATTGCCTCAATAGCAGAAGCCATGGTATTCGCCGTGTACATCCCACCACAAGCCCCTGCTCCAGGGCATGAATTACGAACTACATTCTTCATCTGTTCATCATTTACAGAACCACTCACATATTCCCCATAAACCTACAAAAATGATCAAAAGAGAGAAATAAATAAGTTCTATTTGTAGCATCTGGGAAATCAGTGAATCTGCCATAGTGAAACACATGTTTTTAGCAAAAAAAAGTCTAAAATGATACACAGCCTTATTCATAAGCTAAGTACCACAAACTCTTCTATGGAAGAGCATGTCAAGTTGGACACGACACTCTACGAACCCTCCTAAAAGCTTGTCCAGTATATCGGGAAGCAATTTCTCAATCAATTGCCTCAACAACCAGTAAGGGGCTGAAGAAGATACGAGAAATGCAAACTAATAGCCCCAGTTCACCACCTACACAAATCCACCCAAATTACAATATCAGACACTGCAACTAAGCACACGTACCTGAAAGGCAGATATTATGTCGTACACATGGCCTTGAAAATGACCGGGCTGCACATGAGGCAATTGAACATATCATCACCAATTATTGATCATGTAGAATTTGCAGAAGGAGAAATGAAAAATATCTAAATTGTTAAGGTGACATCTTATTTGAATAATTTTATATAATTTAAGACATAAAAAACAATTAAAAACTAACTACATTATGAAGTATCAGAAAACTTAACGAGTGTGCTTAAAGAACATAGTACATTCATGGTTATATTTACATTGAACCGGGAAATAACCTTTTTTTTTAAAGTAAACAGCGAAATATCTTATCAATTACTCTTAACACAAGGCATCTACGCAATAATGCATGATCAATGTCATCACCTTATGGAGAAAAATCTTTCAAACAAAATTATTCCATTTTCCCCCTAACGAGTCCTCATTTAAAGAAAGATTGCTATTGACCTTAAGAGTTCTTATTTATTTATTCATTTATTTATTTGATAAATAACCTTAAGAGTTCTTATTAAGTTTAAGTATGCAGAATTGAAAATAATTGCACCCAATAAGAACTCTTGTCCAGTCACAAGTTTATCAAGTTTATATGCTAAAATAAAAGTAACAAAAATGGGATAAGTGCAATCACTTGCAAAAGTGTTTGTGTCTAACCTTGATAGTTCCACCATAAATCATGATACTTGGCCGATTAAGACGTCCCATGGCCATAATTGTACCTGGCATCTGCAAAAGTTAGTAAAGCATTAGATACAAATTAATTGGGCAATTTAACAACCAGTGAACCATGTAACAACTTTCCAAAATTGATAAGTCAAATAATTGAGTGGGCAAACAAGATGAAGAGAGAGGGAGGGAGAGATTTTATAGAAGTTATTTAGTTAGCGTTTGGTAGAGTTTTCTAAATATCATTTGAGATTAGAGTTGCATTTTGAGTTTGTGAGTTTTGGAATTATGATTTGAGTGTAGAAAATTTGTTTAGTGAATGGGTTTTGAAAAAAGTTTTCAATTGAGTGGGGAATTTTTGATGTGACATATGATATTTAATACAAAAACCTACAACTCATAACCAAACATACAACTCAAAAATCTATTAAAAGTTCATAAAAAAAATTTAAAAATTCCAAAAATATTGTTTTATTAAAAATATTAAAAAAAAAAAAAGTGCCAATTGCAAAAATAAATAAATAAATAAAATGCACTGCTCAAGTCAACCGGATCGGCTGGACGTCCGGGGGGACGACCGGTAGGCCAAATTTCAAAATTTAAAAGCCTGCCTAGAACGAGTTTTCAAAAGGAGGAGTGGAATTAATTTTCCAAAACTCAAACCAAACATCATACTAGAATGTAGGGGTAGAACTGTAATTCCAAAACCCTTCCAAACACAGCCTTAGCTTTTCTTGTATTGCATGGGGATATGTCCCTAGTAGTTTGTAAATATTCTTAGGTTTTATAAAAATTATTATTTACTGAAAAAAAGAGAGAGAGAGAGAGAGAGAGAGAGAGAGAGTTTGGGTAATATTGCTAGTGGCAATATTTCTAAAGATAAAAGTGTATAGAAAGCAAAAACGCACTTATCAATAGATATCACAAGCCAATGGCAGAAAAACTACGAAATAGTCCCATTAAGAAGCATTCTCAATATCCTATTAAGAAGCATTCTTAATACATTAATTTCATAGTTAACATATTTACCATTTTTATTTTTCTTTCTTAACGCAAATTGACTATGACTTGTGCATGATCCAGTGAGTAAGAAACAATGAATGAGAAAGAAAAAAAAAATGGAATGCTACAGGCAGGGCTACTCCCAAGGTTCTGAAAAGCGGTTGCGGTCACCGTAACGGTGGCGGTGACGCGGTTGCTGTTGCGGGGTGTAAAGGCCGTAGTGTAACGATTGCGGTAACCGGAACTGTGAATTTTTTTATTTTTCGCACAATTTGAAAAAAATTTACCGATACGCATTTTTTTTTTCCATGATCATATTTATTGGGTTAAAAATAAATATTGATCAATTTTTGTAAATTTTTAAGTATGATCCAATATATTTCATATTTTTAAATCACAATAAACTGAGTTTTTTACATTTTATTTTAATAATTAATGACTTTATATTTTATTAAAAATCAATCACTAACTATTATATATATATATACATATTTTAACCAAGCCAAATAGATAATGACCACACTTATTATTATTATTATTTTCAAACAATATATAAATAGACACACACAAACAAAATGGTTTAGTGATAGCAGCTGAATAGAATAGCATAGGTCTTATAGTTTCAAAAAATCAATAACATGTTCTTCATCTTCCCTCTTCTCTCTCTCTATCTCTTGCTCCTCCATTTTCTCTCTTTATCTTCCCTCCTCTCTATCCTTCTTCCCCCACTTTCAGCTTTTTTTTGTGTGTTTTTTCGAAAGAAACAATTGGGAACCGTTACGTAACGGTGCGTAATAGGCCGTTACGGCTATTACGGCACCGTTACGACCGCTATGGTAGCCACTACAGCCTACACACCTGTGAATCTCAATCACGCTGCAAAAGTGGCCATAATGGGTGGCGGTAGCCGCCAAAACCGTTACGTAACGGTTGCGGCCGCTTTTTAAACCTTGGCTACTCCTCTACTGCTACAAGCTTAAACATAGTTCTGCAACCTAAGAAATAAGGGGAAAGAACAAAAGGATGCCTTGAACACTAAAAACAATGTAAAAATAAATGTTCTAACATTGCAGAGAGTCAAAGACTACTAAAGGCAACATACAAATTCCCAGAAAAGGCTAAACAGAGTGGTAAGCTTTCACCAAGGAAATTAAGTGCCAAAGCCTCGGACATTTTGATGTAGAAAGTTGCTAATCACTTTTTTCCCTTCTCATTTTTACTTAATAATCATATTGTAGCTAGAAAACATTCAGGCGCATATTTTAATAAACCAGATATGCTGACAAATAGCCTTCCTTATTGAATGCACCAATTAAAAAGCCTGCTTAAAATCAAAATTAAGGCTTACCTGTACACACATAATCCTTAAGCTTTCTAGTAAATTATCAATTCCAAGGATATAGCTATTTCAACATCAATAAGCTAGAGCAAGTTTCGGCCAGCACTTTTTTCTTTTGAAATCAATACAATACTTAACATTTATCACGTGCAACATTGTATACTAAATCAACATGGTAGAATCCTAGTCAAGCAATTAAATTCAATGTTATTGAGCATAATCAGGAATCCCCAGGAGAGCAAAAATACAACACTAAAAGCTACACAAACACCCAGCAAAGAAAGATCATAGGGGAAATAACTCAATTTTTTTTGGTCAGAAACACAAATAAAAGCTAAAAAGGCAAAACAAGATCACAAGAACACTCAAAAACTTAAATACAAGGCATACCCACAAGAGAAAAATAAAAAATAAAAAAAAATTTAACAAAAAAAAAAAGTTTTAATTCTGCCACAAACCACACATACCCATTACTGAAAACCTCAAAAAACAGAAGAAAAAAGTGAAGAAAGAAACATTGATAGAGCTTACATTCTTGTCACAACCAGGAATGGAGATATTCCCATCATACCACTGAGCGGCCATGACAGTCTCAATACTATCAGCAATCAAATCCCTAGACTGCAAGCTATAACACATCCCTCTAGTCCCCATAGATATAGCATCACTAACCCCAATGGTATTGAATCTGAACCCAACCATACCAGCCTCTCTGACCCCTTCCTTCACAGCCTCAGCCAAACTCAACAAATGCATATTACAAGTGTTTCCCTCGTACCAAACAGAGGAAATGCCGATTTGGGGCTTACCCATGTCCTCATCCGAGAGTCCAACGCCGTAGAGGATGGCCTGAGAGCCACCCTGGGACTTGGGTTCGGTGATTTGAGAGCTGTATTTGTTGAGTTTCCGAGATGGGTCGGCGATGTTGACCGTTTGCGGTGGTGGTGGGACTGTTTCGGTTGAGGAGGAGGCTCGGATTGTGGTGGGGCGTTTGGAGAAGGAAAGGGTTTTGGTGGTGCTGGTGGCGGTGGTAGGGTGGGGAAGGGTGTGTGACGGTGGGGAGATTAAGGTGGCTTGCATGGTGGCGTGTGGTGGTTTGCGGCGGCGGAAGTGGGAAAGTGGGGGTTTAGGGGAGGGATAAGTATGTTTGTGCCTTTTGGAAAGCGGGTAAAGGTAGTCGTATTTGTGTAGTAGTCTCTCCCTTGACTAGCGACGATGGGGTGATTATTGAGTAATTCGGGACTATCATAGCATGTGTTTCATGATACAACTCTGCTGCAGACCCCACCCAGGGGTCGCACCCAAGTGAGGTGACGAGCCGTCGTTGGCGGAAACTTAAAAAAATAAATAAATAAATAAATAAAATAATTTTTTTTTTATCCAATTACGACGCGTCACCTCACTGGGAGTCGACCCCAGTAGGGGTTCGAAATATTTTTCTTCATGATATTATAATTTCATCCCCTAATTTAGGAGTTTTAAATAAAATTCTAATAATTTGATAATGAAAAAAAAATAAAATTAAGACACCAACATTACATTATTATAAGATTTACATATTTTTTAAAATTCTTAATTTTTTTTTATATTATAATTAATAAAAGATATAAGGTATTATGATTTTATATTAAGTAATTTAGTAACATAAAAAAATATAATAAATAATGATTAATGAAAGAATAGGAATAAGTGATAATTGAAAATAATTAATACTTTTTCTATAATAATTTATTATAAGAAATAATAAATAAATAAAATGCACGTGGATCGCGTGAAGTAACTAACTGTTTGGGTTTAGTTTGTGTTCAGTCTGAAATCAGATTGGATAGTATTATTGGACCCGTGGGAGTCATTACGGATCCCATTTTGATAATCTAAACTGTTTAATATGTAAAAATAATCGAGTATTACATACCTATAAAAAATTACATTAATTAGATATCGATAACTATGTGATCAAATCAGTTTTGTATAAAAAAAAAAACGGTGAATAAATTAATGGTTGACAAAAAACTGTTTTGATCATATAACTATTGTTATCCGATCAATGTGATTTTTTACAAGTATATAGTACTCGACGAATTCCATATATCAAACGGTTTAAATTATCAAAACGAGACGCATAATAAATTCCCACAAATCCAACAACACTGTCCAGTCCAATCTCAAACTAGACATAAGCTGCTCCCAAGTGATTACCGCTACTCGGGCAAAGGACGATGCTCTGACTCACAATAGTCACCTGTGTTGTTTTGGTGGGATTTTTTTTTATAATTTTTATGTTTCAAATTTTGATAGAGTTTGTTCAATAGATTATTTATATAAAAAATTAAATTGATTAAAAATCATAAGTTTATAATAAGAATACATTTATTCTTTAAAAATATAGGATTAATATAATCTTGATAATTTTTTAAAACAATTTGAATGATTATAGGATTGTTGATTTCTAATTAATTTAATTTTTTACATACATGATATACTCAACAAATCTACAATATGAACAATTCAAAATTTAAAAAAAAATCAAAAAAAAATCCCCCATGCACCATACATCCTTGCTATGATTTAGTCACAACATTATCCTCAAATCCTAGTTTGGAAAGAGAGAAATTAAAATTTAAAATTAATTACAAAAAAATTATTTATTCGATGCAAGGAACAATTCTCACATATCACACATTTCATTTATCGTGGTATATACTTATAAAAAATCACGTTAATTTTTTATAAAAAACAAACAGTAAACAAATTAATAATTGACAAAAAATTGTTTTGATCACATAACTATTGATATCCGATCAGCGTGATCTTTTACAAATATATAGTACTCGACGAATTCTATATATCAAACATTTTGAATTATCAAAACAAGACCTGTGATAAACTCCCACAGACCCAACAATATCGTCCAATCTGAACACAAGCTGCTCCCAACTATTTACTACTACTCGGGCCAAGGACGATGCTCTGACTCACAATATCTGTGTTGTTTTGGTGGTTTTTTTTTTTATAATTTCTTTTTATGTTTCAAATTTTGATAGAATTTGTTTAATAGATTATTTATATAAAAAATTAAATTGATTAAAAATCATAAGTCTATAATAAGAATACATTTATTTTTTAAAAATATAGGATTAATATAATCTTGATAATTTTGTAAAACAATTTGAATGATCATGGGATTGTTGATTTCTGATTAACTTAATTTTTTGTATAAATGATATACTCGACAAATCTACAATATGAACAATTCGAAATTTAAAAAAAAAATCAAAGAAAAAATCCCCCATGCACCACATATCCTTGCTATGATTTTAATCACAATATGATCCCCAAATCCTAGTTTGGAAAGAGAGAAATTAAAATTTAAAATTAATTATAAAAAAATTATTTATTCGATGCAAGGAAGAATTTTCACATGTCACACATTTCATTTATCGTGGTGAGAAAATAAAAAAATGTTAGGGATCTTAACATATTTATTAACAATCTTATTAATACACTCGTAAGTTGATATGAGTCTTATATTAAGTGTTGATTGATCTTATCAAAACTTATGAGCGTGTTAATAAAATTGTTAATAAATGTGTTAGTATCCCTGACATTGTTGGGAAAAATATGAGTAAATATATTTTCAGACAAATTAGTTGCAATAATACTCATAGAAATACGTATGTATTCAGAGAAAAAATCTCTTAAAAATTGGGTAGCTATTGTTAAATCAGGTCTAATACTTTATGAAATGGACAGAGTAGCAGAAAATAGCTAGAAAAACTTTAAGTAGTTTCAAAACAATGTAATTACTTTAAATAGTTTCTATTTAAATTTAATTTTTTTAAAAATTAGATTTGCTTTGATTTCTCTATCTAAAAATATTGAAAAATTACAACAACAAAACAAAATTTGAGGCAAATAATTGTACATAAGTGTAGAAGCAAAAATAATTATAGTAAGAGTATGAAGTTAAAAAATAATTGGAAAAGTACGATTTATTTTATTATATTGCCTTTTTTTTTTCTTCAACTACCAAATCACACCTCCACTGTCAACATTACCCCCATCCTACCTTGCCTTTGTCCGCCACCCACACACTCCATTGCTACCTCATGCATTCTGCAGTTTGTGTCACTATCTCCACATTCTTGTATAGGTCTGTTAAATCCATTGGTAGGGTCAGACGATAACAATTCAGTAACTTACATTTTTGTACTTTGCTCCAATGGGTTAGCTGTGGTTAGCTATGTACATTGCACAACTAAGGCCAAGTTTGGGAAGATTCAAAAAAGTCAAAAAGTCAAAAAGTTACTCAAAAAGTTAAAAAGTTAACACTATTCACCAAAAGTCAACAATTACGGCTGCACAACTCCCAATTCAAATTTTTCCCTACAAATCAATTTTTACAATTTTTTATTACACATTTTTCAATAAAAAGTCAAAAAGTTAACCCAAACATCCATATTTTCAACCTCAATTTTTTAGTCCAAAAAGACAAAAAGTGCACTTTTTTAGTCTTCCCAAACTTGGCCTCAGTCATATGCTAACTGTGCAGAACACACTAACAACCTATGACTAGGGTGCTCGCCGTTCGGTTGTGGTTGAATAATTTTCAATTTGTCATCCGTCTGCCAGATTAATGGATTAGAAAAATCAATTCACATTCGTCTGTCAAATTGACGGATGGATGCGAATCGGTTTGGCGGTTTAAACTTTTACAAATTTTGAACATAATACAATAATTTGTTAACATTTTTTTTTTAAAACAATCCAACTCAACATAATCAAAAGATTATCAAGTAAATCGTCAAATACCAATAATAAATATCTATAAAAAAACCATACATTATCAAAACTATGTCATTACTTCTTTTTTTTATTCAAAAACTATTTAATTTGATTTTTTTTTTAAATTACAAAATTAAGCTTTATATTTTTTGCACATAAAAATACCAAATGTCAACACTTGCCATTTGATAAAAAGATCTCCAATTGAAAACACAACAAAATATTTAAACTCTTTTTTAATTAAAAATACAATCAAAATATTTAAACAAATTGAAAACACAAAATCTTACAAATTGACCATTGCCACACACAGGGCTGACCTTGGGCGAAGGCTAGTGAAACCTGCACCTATGACTCCCAAATTTTTGCCCAAAATAAAGTCCCAAATTTTGAAAATCTTTTATATCATTAAGTTTTAAAAAAGACCCAATTATTGTTAGAGGCCCTCCAAATCGAAAAGGTCCACTAAAAAAAGGCCCAAACATAGGCCAATATTAAAATAAAAAAAAAAGTTAGCTCAATTAGGAAAAAAAAAAAAAAAAAACACTATTTTCAAATCAAGTAGGTGATCTCCAGCCTGCTTCACTTTTTTCAATTTTTATTTGATATTATAGCTTTATATTTTTTCTTTATTGTAAACTGAATTTTGAATTCTTGTAATGATTTCTTCCTATATTAATCTATATAAGTAAATTTTTGTATTGATACTCGCAAATAATAACTTGTGCATTGTTATTATTTATTATATTATTCAAAAATTTTATTTGATAAATATGTGTAAGGATCCTTCTTAAAACTTCGCCTAGAACCCTATAGGATTTAGGGCCGCCCTGGCCACACCCTCCATTGCCAACTCATGCATTCTCCAGTTTGTCTCACCGTCTCCACATTCTTGTATTTCCTCTTCGAAAACGTTAAGAGCATCTCTAATAGATTTGTTAAACGCATTGGTAGTGTCAGACAATAACAATTAACTAACTTATATTTTTGTATTTTGGTCCGATGGGTTGGCTGTGGCTAGCTATGTACATTGCACATCTAACTTCTCACTAAGTCATATGTTAACCGTGGGGAGTACACTAGCAACGTAGGAGAGATAAAAGAGAGAAAAAGGGGGTTGATGGTTGGACATTGCCACCTAGATTTGTATCTTTTGTAATACATTAATGACTGACACACTATACATAAGTCTTATTTGTCATAATTTAAAAAAAAAAAATGCCTCTGACCCCACTGGGAGTCATGAATGGAGGCTTTCCATTTGTCAAAAAAAAAATTGTTTTTTTTTTTTTTTTGTGATTTGGACGAATGGGGGGCTGGGTTGTTTTTTTTTTTTTGTGATTTGGACGAATGGGGGGCTGGGGTCGACCCCAGTGGGGTCTGTAGCAAAGTTGTTTAAAAAAATCAAAAAATTGAAAAGTTAAAAAGTCACTATTCTATTTAAGTTACATCCTCTTATTTAAGTCATATTATCTCTCTATCACATCACTTCAAATCCAATTCATATTTTATAAAAAGTCAAAAAGTATACTTATTTAGATCATTCCAAACCACCCCTTATACAATTTAAATAAATAAAAATAAAAATAAATAATAAATAAATTATTATTATAATATGTATGTTATTCAAGTGGTAATAGTGTCTTTAATAAAACTCAAGGTCTGGGATTTAAATCTTTTTTACCTTTGTCTATAAAATTTTGGGTTTAAACATTCTCTACCTCTATTTGTAACTTTTTATTTTAAATTGAAAAAACTGTCATGTGACATGACGTGAAGGTTGGGACACCAAGTGATGCGTTATTCACCTTTAATAACAGTGTAGATAGATAACACACTTTAATTATTTTATGTGCTCGTTGGGGATGTGGGTTGATTTTTTGGCTTTTTTGTTATTTTAGCCTGGAGCTAAAAAATCTCGTTTAGAATAGATTATTTGGCTTTTTTGACTTTTTTTTAGAGAAAATATGAAATGATTATGAGTTGGATGTGACATTTTATCATATTTTGTTAAAATAACCTATTTTGTTTTATATAGTTATTTGAGCCCCAAATCTTCTTCCTAAACAAACTCTATAATAAGTTTTTTGGTGAAAAGCTGCTTATAAGCAGTTTTTTTGTGAGAGGGGAAGTGGGTTATAATCTGGGTAGTGGATTATAACCCACTTTCCAAAATAGGCCTAAATATTTTACGTGGAACCTTCTCATACATAACACATACTTTAACATACATCTAATTACACCATTGGAGCACACATTCACTCTCTAAACTAACAAACACTACATACACAAATGTGTCCCACTTTTTATACTTTTTATCATATAATACTTTAACAAACAATTTTTGTGGCACCCCAAAATTTAAGGACATCATAATAAGATTTAGAACTTCAAATTTATATTGCCACCAATATTAATAACATCCATTAATTAACAGCCCAGAATTTAAAGTTCTTACATCATAACTTAGTCTTAGTACACAAAAGAAATGACACAAATATAAAAAGAAAACTAGAAAAAAACTAAAAATTTTAGAAAATAATTCATGGAACTTGACACTCATCAAGCTAACCAAGGTTGAGTGTCACCTTGCAAGGCCTCGGTGTTCCCCTTGGTTTCTTCGGTACCTGGCATAAAACGCCAGCGCAACGGGAATATCAATGAGCAATGAGCTCAATAAGATATTACAACCAAAAAATACCCATCCCGATAATAATACTCACAATTAATGAATATTGTGTAGTTAACAGAATAGCAAGCACCATTTAGTAAGTATAATAGGAATGCTATCAGTTGAAGCAATAACAATATATAATAAGAACAATGGCAAGCGGAAACAATATTTCATCATAAGAAAAAATGCCAACCTTTCTTTTTAATTTCACATAGATTTAGTTTATCAGATAAGTTTAAGTAACTCCCTGCGGAGCACTATTTCCACTCAACCGCTAAACAATGGCCACGGGCAATTCTGACTCCTTCTTGGTCAAATGTTAAATTGTTACTTACTGTAACTACCAATGATACCCACGCACCAGGGTTACATACCCGAGTCGTGACATCACGGTCTGCCCTAAGGAAACGGTCTATGTTGTGACACCCGCACCACCAACCTTATATCGCCTACACCGATAAGAGCCAAAATACATTCCCGTGCCACGTTAGGGTTCACAACTCACTTGCGCAAGATTCTAAACCGGGCTCACCCCATCACTTTTAAATTTTAATGTATCGTTGGTTAAATTTCGTGTTTCTTTACTTGTTGAGATATTCACAATAATTCAACATTTAATTATCAATCATGTTATACCAATTCATTAAAATTCTCAATATAAAATATTACACATGTCACACAATAGTAAACAAATGTACAAAATTTAAATAAACAATTTATTTAAATCATGGTATGAAATAATAATTTAGATACCAATAAATCATAATTACACACATGCATAGATTTTTAATCTATAAGATTAGACTAGTACAATATTAAATTTTTTTAGTCAAAATGAACAATTGAAGAGATAATTTTTTATTCCTCCTTAATCTGCCAGAATTTTCAAAATGCATAACTCGTAATTAAAATTATAAATAAATTACTTATACAACTCTAAAATTCATATAAATCTACAGAATACTCAATAAACATGTTATGGCCATTTTTCACAAAGAATTTTCCAAAAATAAATTATAAATAATTCTGAAAAATTCCAAGAAAATTTATGACACAGATTTATCACATTTTCTTAAATTAATTCCATACTTAAATTTATAAATCAATTTCATAATCTAAAAATTTATTATGAAAGTAGACTTCTCAAATTTCATTTTTTGTTTAGAAATTACCAGATTTGTTTTAACATAAAATTTTTAATGATTTTTCAAACACATAGTAAAATTTGCCTATAGCTCCAGACTTGGTTAAAAATCTGTATAAATTCATACAAAACTCCATAATTGTTACAAAAACTCATGGTTGAAGTAGATATCATTCTAAACAACTTTGTAGAAGAAATTATCTTCAAATTTTAAGTATAAAATGTCTAAAAATTCGTACAAATTTTCTGACAGATTGAAGGACCAAATAAATTCTTCAATCCTCTCTTTAATGGTATAAACTACACATGCAAGCCTATTTTTACAATAATACCATGACTTCAAGACTATCAATATTTTCAAATATTTGATATACACATCACAAAATTTACATATATATATATAAAAATTTATATCTATAAATTAGTCATTTTATCATATGAATATAATCAGAAAATTTCAACAATAAAAAAAATGAGAGAGTTGAGAGGGTTTTCTTACTTAATAATAGAATGATGAAACGGTGGAAAATTTTAGCTTCCTTAATCTCCCACTCTTCTTCCTCTCCTACTCAACTTAGCTGCTTCACAGATTTTTTTAATTTTATTTTAATTTTATTTTTTTGTGTATTTGTGTGGGTTTCTTAAAATTGATACACTAAGATTTTTAATTAAGGTATTTAGTAAGAATAATTATCATATTGAATCCTAATTAAAATAATTTATACAACAAATATTGAGGGCCTGTTTGGTAACACTGGTGTGTTTGGTAACGTTTACGTTTTCAGTTTATATTTACAAAATTTTATAAACTGGTTTTTGTTTATTTTTTGTTTATTTTTAGAAAAACATAAACTACAAACGCGTTTGGTAATTGACAAAATGTTTAAAAAAAATTTAAAATATAAAAAAGAGTGAGAAATGACGAGTGGTGGCAAGTGGCGGCGGAAGACGGTGGTGGAAAGTGGTGACGGTGGGTGGTGGGTAGCTGGTGGTGGTGGGTGGGTGGGTGATGGTGGTGGGTGGTGGTGGTGGTGGCGGCGGGAGGTGGTGGGTGGTAGTGGCGGGTAGGTGACGGGTGGTGGTGGTGAGTGGATGGGTGACGGTGGCGGGTGGTAGCAAGTGGGTGGTGGTGGCAGGTGGGTGGCGGATGACGGGTAGCGGTAGGTGGTGGCGGGTGGTGATGGTGGGTGGGTGGGTGGGTGACGGCGGCGGGTGGTGGGTGGTAACGAGCGGGTGGTGGTGGTGATGGTGGTGGTGATGGTGGCGGGTGGTGGTGACAGGTGGGTGGCGGATGGCGGGTGGTGGTGGGTGATGGTGGATGGCGGATGGCGGGTGGTGGTGGCAGGTGGGTGGCGGATGGCGGGTGGTGGTGGGTGGTGATGGTGGGTGGGTGGGTGGCAGTGGCGGGTGGTGGTGGCGGCGGCGGGTGGTAATGGCAGGTGAGTGGCGGATGGCGGGTGATGGCGGGTAGGTGACGGGTGGTGGTGGGTGGTGGCGGGTAGGTGGCGGATGGTGGTGGTGGTGGGTGGGTGACGGTGGCGGGTGATAGGTGGTAACGAGTGGGTGGCGGTGGCGGTGGCGGTGGCGGTGGCGGGTGGCGGTGGCAGGTGGGTGGTGGGTGATGGTGGTGGTGCTGCTGGTGGGTGGTAGGTGGTGGTGGTGGTGGTGGTGGCGGCTGAGTGGCAGGTGGCTGGTGGTGGCAGGTGGTGGATAGTGGTGGTGGCAGGTGGCTGGTGAGTGGTGGTGGCAAGCAGTGGATGGTAGTGGCGAGTGGTGGGTGGTGGCGGTTGGATGGCAGGTGGGTGGTGGGTGGTGCGTAGTGGTGGTGGTGGTGGTGGGTAGTGGTAACGGATGCGGAAGGTGGTGGTGGAAAATGGTGGCGGGTGGTGGCTAGTGTTGGGTGGTAAAAAAAAAAAAACTGAAAACTCAAAATGGAAACACATTTTTTGTGTTTTCATTTTTTGGCCAAATTTATAAACTGAGACCACTGATTTATAAATCAAAAATTTTACCAAACAAGTTTTTATTTGAGTTTCTAAAATTTTTGTAAATATAAACAGAAAACTGAAAACGTAAGTGTTACCAAACGGCACGTTTTCAGTTTATATTTACAAAAATTTTATAAACTGGTTTTTGTTTATTTTTAGAAAAACATAAACTACAAGCGCGTTTTATTTGAACAAAATGTTTGAAAATTTTAAAAAATATAAACTAAAAGAGAGAGAAGTGGCGAGTGGTGACGTGGCGAGTGGTGGGTGGTGGGTGGTGATGAGTGGTGGCGGGTGGTAGCGGCGGAAGACGGTGGTGGCGGGTGGGTGGCGACAGAAGGCGGTAGTGGTAGGTGGTGGCGAGTGGTGGTGATGGAAGACGATGATGACAGGTGGCGGGTGATGGGTGATAGTGGCAGGTGGAGGGTGGTAGCGGCGTAAGATGGTGGTGGAAAGTGGTGGCAGGTGGCAGGTGGTGGGTGGCGTTGGTGGAAGACGGTGGTGAAAAATGGTGGCAGGTGACAGGTGGCGGCGGTCGAAGATGGTGGTGGAAAGTGGTGGCGGAAGATGGTGGTGGCAAATGGTGGCAGCAGAAGATGGTGGTAGTGGAAAGTGGTGGTAGCGGAAGACGGTGGTGGAACGTGGTGGCAGGTGGCGAGTGATGGCTGCGGAAGATGATGGTGGTGGAAAGTGGTGGCGGTTGGTGGCGGCGGAAGACGGTGGTAGAAAGTAGTGGCGAGTGGTGGTGAGTGGTGGGTGGTGGCGGTGGCAGAAGATGGTGGTGGAGGGTGGTGGTGGGTGGTGGTGAGTGGTGGCGGCGGAAAACGGTGGTGGAAAGTGGTGGCAGGTGGAGGGTGGCGGCGGTGGAAGATAGTGGTGGAAAGTGGTGGCAGGTGGTGGGTGGTGGCGGCGGAAGACGATGGTGGAAAGTGGTGGCAAGTGGTGGCGGCAGAAGATGGTAGTGGTGGAAAGTGGTAGCGGGTGGTGGTGGCGGCAGAAAACGGTAGTGGAAAGTGGTGGCAGGTGGCGGGCGGTGGGTGGTCAAAAAAAAAAAAAAACTGAAAACGTAAACTCATTTTTTGAGTTTACAATTTTTGGCCAAATTTATAAACTAAGACCATTGGTTTATAAACCAAAAAATTTACCAAACAAGTTTTTATGACAATTTTTAAAATTTTTATAAATTTAAACTGAAAACTGAAAACGTAGTGTTACCAAACGCCACCTGAACACTCACAAAATTATTATTCTTAATAATGTCTTTGTTAGTGATTGAATTGGGTTAATTTAAAACTAACTTTTACACTAATATATATTTCAAATAAACTCTGGATAAAATTAATTAATTAATTTATTTTCTTTTAAGAATAATTAAATGTGAGTTTTCGTAATTTTAACAATATCATTAGACATACACTAAGGGTGTGTTTGATTCAAGGGATTATGAGGGGATTATTTACTATTTGGATTGCTTATCCTATAGAAGGAGATGTCCAACCGGACATGGAGTCCGCCCAGACTCCATATTGCTTATATGAGGGACTAAACAATCCTGGGGGGGGGGGAGATTGTCACAACCCACTCCTCGTATCCAAGAGTTGAGCATCGTGATAGCCAGTAACTGAAGTTACCTACAGCCAATTCTTCAACAAATTAATAAACGCGAGCGGAATAAATATTTAAATGAGGGTACGAAAATAATCATTGGAGCTTTTATTTTTGTTACAAAATATATTGACCAAAAAGACTGATATTTACATAGAAAAATATTATAAAAGTGCTGTGTGTGTCTATTCCGCAGCCCCGCATCTAAAACTTTTCAAAAGCTATTTCTGAATTGCATTATTTCTTGAAAATTGGTAAACAACTATAAGCACATGGCAGAGTGAGAAATATTATACTAAGAGTATAAGGGACACGAAATAACCATGGATAGTTAGTTAAGCCAAAACATTTGAGATAGCTTAGTCGGAACAAATAATCCTTTAAGTAGCAAAACTGACATTATTTTCATTTAAGTGGCAGAAACTGAAATACATAAATTATATAAATATATAGCCATAACCACGGTACTGAACAGAATAGAACAGAACATAGGTCACTGAAGTGACAGTCAGAACAGAGGTACGGATTCAAGAGGTGGCTCGTACGGATTCTAGAGGTGGCTCCCACGATAGTGTAGCACTTAGCTTCGCACAACAATTTGGTTCGCACAGAACAGAGGTACGGATTCAAGAGGTGGCTGGTACGGATTCTAGAGGTGACTTCCACAATAGTGTAGCACTTAGCTCTGCACAGCACTTTGCTCCGTACAGAACAGAAGTTAATGGATCTATGACAAATAGAGGACCACAAAGTGGTCAAACAGAAGCCAATGGTTATTTAAGTCCCCAAAGGCGTGAGACTTCCATTGTGGTACTTACAAAACATAATTGTATATAAGGTCATAATCAAATATGCTTTAAACTATAAACAAATATATCCATGGGTTTCCTTTTAAGCAAATAGGGTTCAGAAATAAAACCACGTGACTGAAACCTTTATAAAGTATAACTTTTATTAATATACTAATAAAACATAACTTGTATAAAACATATTTGGGTAAGTCAAAACATACGTAAAATATATTTTGGTGACTCAAAATATAATATAACTTACCTTAACTTTAATATCTTATGCTTTCTTTCTACTATCATAGACCATTTCAGCTTCCACTATTTTTTCCTTTCTTTCCTTTTCTTTCTTTCTTCCTTATTTCTTTTCCTTTCTTCAGGTGAAACGCCTTCTCCCTTTTATAGGGAGGAGAGACACGTACGTGGCCTCCACGTGGCTAGACGTCGCTTTCGCTCAAATTTAATTCATAATTATATAGATTCATTCTTATCCTTAGGCCTCGTTTGGGAACCTTCCCTTTTAGCTAAAATGTCAAAAAATTACTAAATTAATCAAAAAGCCAACAACTCATACTAAAAAGTCAAAAATTATATTTTCTCTCTATTTTTTGCACATCTTTTCGTAAAAAGTCAAAAAGTCATCTTAAATATAATAATTTTTTTTAGTTCATATTTTAGCCAAATAGCCAAAAAGTTTACTAAATTAGTCTGTTCCCAAACGAGGCCTTAATAGATATTTAAGATAATTACCCTTTTGACTCAATATTTTAATATAATTATATAAATAATTTAATTTCTAATTAAATTACACTTTATCGTATACCAACAGAAAATTAATTATTTATTTATATTTTGACCCCTAAAATTATGTTGTTTTACAAAATTACGCATAATAATATATAATAAATTATATATTTTCTGAATTGAGATTAAATAATATTAGTATAAATTCTATAGAATAATTAAAAATCTGGATTGTTACAGAGATTATGGGATTGGTATCCCATGAGACTAATGTGTGAAATGTCTATTTTACCCTCATACTATTACTTAGTAGATAATTAGAAAAGGATAAAATAGTCTTTTGAACATTTATAAATTAATTTTTTAATGTATTTAATTTAAAATTATATATTAAATAAAAAATATAAATTATAAATTATAAATTATAAATTAAATTTAATTAAAATAATAAATTAAAAATTTATGGCTTTATAAATTAATTTTTTTTAGTGTTGTTAATTTAAAATTATATATTAAATAAAAAATATAAATTATAGATTAAATTTAATTAAAAATAATAAATTAAAAATTATGGCCTTATAAATTAAAATTTTTAGTGTTGTTAAATTATAAATTATAGATTGCAGATTTAAAATTATATATTAAATAAAAAATGTAAATTATAAATTACAAGGGTAAAATAGTCTTTTGAACATTTATCCTTATCTAGTTCGTCCAACCAAACATTGGATTCACTAAAAGTAGTTCTTTCTAGACATCTAATCTCATGAGAAAACAAATACGGGATACACATCCAATCCAACTAAATAGTCTGGGGGGATTCATAATCTCAGGATTTAAGTCCGATGGATTCTGATCTCCCGTTATCCAGTCCGTCCAATCAAGCACACCCGAAGTCACTATGAAACCTTAGCAAACACCCCCACCAATGAGGGCATGTTTGTTTAAACGGACTAGATAAAGAGAGATTGTAATCCACCGGACTGTTAGTCTTGGGATACATTGTCCCCGAACTATTTGGTTGGACGAAATTTGTATCCTATATTTGTTTAGTCACAAGATTAGATGTATAGATTGGACTATTCTATTGAATCCTATGTTTGTTTGGGATATTATGTAGAAGAATAAATGCTCAAAAGACTATTTTGTCATTTTGAATTGTTTACTAAATAATAGGAATATTAAATCCGAATTATAAATTTTATTTAATTTTTTTATTAGGACTTTTAAAAAATTAAATAAATAGAATAATAATAAAAATTACATAATTATTTTGATTTATAGTTGAGATTTTTAAATTTTATATTACTTTACTAAGTATAATACCACATGATTATTAAAATAAATAATTTAATAATGTATAAATAATTTAATAAATAAAATTTATCAAGTATAAATAAATTTATTAAGTATAAATAATTTAATAAAGTGTAAATAATTTAATAAATAAATTTTATTTTAAAAAAGATATTAAATAATAGAGGGTCAAAAATATAATTTCACTACCTAATATCATAAGATAAGTTATCCTATAGATTGTGTCCCCCCATGGGATAGAACAATCGAATAGATTTAGGATCCATAATTTGGTGTAAAAATTTTGAATGAAATAATAGACTATTAATCTAAATGAATTATTAATCCAATCCTATGCTTGAATCTTTCTAAACAAACACCAAACAATGTTAACAATATCATTAGACATACTCTAAGGCACCAAACCTTAGCCAACACTCCACCAATAAGGCAGAGGGAGGTGCAGTTAGTAGGAAAATGAAAAACAAAGGATATTAAACTTTTCTTTATTGGATTTGAATTTGAAACCACACAGCATAAAGTGATATTATTCAGAATTCATTTGGGAAGTGGATTAGCTTTTTAACTATTTTAGTTTAGGGTTAAAAAATCTTGTTTGGGATAGGCTTTTTAGTTTTTTTAACTGTTGTGAGAAAAAAAATTTAATGATTATAAGTTGAATGTGATGTTTTGTCTTATTAGGTTAAAAAATTTATTTTATTTTTTGTGGCTAAAATAGCCAAAAAGCCTGGGGCTTTTTTTTCACCAACGAAGGCATAATCATTAAATCGAATGTCTTGGTTCATGTAGTCCAATCTAATTGAATTAGAGAAAAAAAAAAAAAAAAAAAAACATGTAAAACAACATTTTAGAATCAATATAGGTAGAGTTTGGTTTAGTTTTAGAATCATGATTTGAGGATTGAGTTATATTTTGTGTTTGTGAGTTATAGAATCATGATTTGAAAAGAGAAAATTTGTTTGGTTATGAGTTTTAAAAAAAGTTTTGAATTAATTTTTGAATTTTTGAAGTGAGTTTTAAAATAAGAAAAGTTGTTTGGTTACAAGTTTTGAAAAGAATTTTCAAAACTTAATTCAAAAATTTATAACTCATAACCAAATGCACAACTCAAAACTCTATAGAAAATTATATTCAAAGCTCATTACCAAATTTTTTTAAAATTCAATTCAAAAAAGTAATTATTGAAAAAAATAAATTTTTTATTTAAAAATTTCAAAAAATTTCAATTTTTTTTTTCTTATTTAAAATATTAAAAAACATATATATATTATTTTTTGTTTAAAAAAAATATTCATCAAGTGCTTTAAAATTACTTTTGATTGTATATTTGATTGGATTTTTTTAATTGTTTTGTTTAAAAATATATTTTTTATTTTTTTAAAAATTACTATAACAAATAAATTTTTATTTTAAATTTATTTTGTAATTTTAAATAAATGGCCAAATAATTTGCCATTTTGGTCAAAAAAATAATTTATATATTTAAAAAATATCAAAAATAAATAAATAAATAAATATTTCAAATAACATGTGACAATTGCAAAAAAAAGAAAAAAATAAAGAACACTGTTTTGGTCAATCGACCAAACGTCCGAGAGGATGTTCATACGGATGATCGAGTAGACCTAAAAATTCAAAAACTATTTTGGAGGATGTCCGAATGGACGATCGGGTACATCCAAAATTTCAAAAACTCTTTGGTTACCAAATAAATATGTTTTGAAATGTGATTTGAAATCTTATTTTGAAAACTATAATCAAATAGAGAGTTAGAATATAATGGTGGAATCATGATTTCAGAATAGAACCAAACAGAGTCATATTTTTTGGGTATTTAATTTGAGATAATCTAATATTTCTATTTATTATTTTGGAGTTAATATAGAAAACAGTAAATAAATAAACAAATAATAGGTTTTAGTTTTTGAAATTGCAGAATACAATTGAGTTGAAATTAAATAACTTAATATAGTAGATACTAGTTGCATGAATTTAACTTGTGAGATTTTTTTTTTTTAATATTTCCATCCAATTAGTATTTTTAATTAAGGAACATGAATAATTTTGACATGATAAATTAATACAACACGAACCAAATCCAAATTTATAATAATATGAAAAATTAATAAATTAAGTCAGCATTTATAAATGGAAGAGTTGGGCCAAATTTTTAGAAAATTGATCGCTTCTTTTTTCTGTTTTTGGTAGTGGGCCCGTAGGCCCATATTAGAAACTCCAGCCCAGCCTCCTAAGAGACCCAACCCCGTAACGGGACTGCTCCGCGTTAACGGTAGTTGCTTTAAACATTGAACAACAGCGTGCCACGTGTACACACGACCAACCTAGTGTTTTACCGAATTTTTTTCTTTTATTTTTTTTCAGAATGTCAAATGCGAGACTGGTCCATATTCACTGTGTGCCTGACCAATGGATAGGAACAATATATGGAGGGAAAAGGTTATCATATATCAAGTAATTTCAGCAACGACTCCGCTACGTAGCTCGAGAGTATAGATCTTGAATGGTTCGAATTTGTTTTTCCTTCTTTCTCCTTTCTTCTTTACACAGCCACACAGCCCTCCCCCCCCTCTCTCTCTCTCTCTCTCTCCTCAAACCCAAGGAAGAAGAAAAAGAGATCAAAATCATCACCAACAAGCATTTATTCACTTTTAGATCAGAATCATCTTTAGATCTGGATCAAAATCAAAATTAAAAAAATCAAAATCATTTTTTTTTCTTTCCCTTGATTAAAAAGGTGAATAAACATTTAGTCACCTTTAGATCTGGATCAAAATCATCTTCATCAACATCATCATCAGCAACAAATATTTTTTTTCCCCTTCATCTTGAATCCAAATCAATAAGAGGAAACAAAAAAAAAAAAAAAAAAAGAGAGAAGAAGAAGTAAAGAAAACAGACAACATCTTCATCAACATTATCATCATCAACAACAATTTCCCCCCCTTTAGATCCAGATCCAAATCAATTAGAAAAAAAAAAAAAAAGAGTTGAGAAAGCAGAGGCGATCGGGGATACAAAACAGAGGCGATCGGCGATCGGTGACCGGCGTCTTTCTTCTCTTCCATCACCGCCATCACCGTCGAGCGATCTTCCTTCTCTTCCATCACCTTCGATCTTCTCTTCCTCCTTCTCTCTCACCTCTTCTCTCTTCCTCTCCTCTTCTCTTCTCTCTTCTCTCTCTCTTTCCTCTTCTCTGCCAACTGTATTCGAAATCAAGAAAAGAAAAAAAAAAAATTACCCAAAACGACGTTGTTTTGAGTATTTGAGCCAATTTCGAGCCACATGTTTCGAGCTACGAAGCTTTTTCCTTTTAGGAATTTTGTTAATAACAGCTGGTATACTTGACTCATTAAATAATTGAATAAATTATAAATACACTTCCTGAAATTTACTTAAAATACGAATTGTTCTTTGTGATTTGAAAAATTATAAATACCTCTCTGTCAAAATTTTTTATTTAACATAATTAATTGAAAAAGTGAAATTTCTAACTATTCACCTATACAATAATAAAATTATCTAAATTATTAATTAAAATAAAATTTTAATATTATTAGAAATTGTTAATTAACTTGATAATTTATTAATAAAATGACCTATTTGTTATGAAATTATAAACCTTAAGGCATAATGTAATTTTTAAAACTACGGAGAATAATTTATAATTTAAGTAAATCTCAGGAAGTGTGTTTGTAATTTATCCTAAATAATTTGTTGTCAAATGCATATGAAATTAAAATATATAGTAAAAAAAATTATCTACATGTGTGAGTGTATCACTGAGTTATTACGTTTTTTGACAATTTGATAGGTGTAAAATTAATAAAGAAAAAAAATATTTTTATACAAAATTTTAATAAAAAAATAATGTGACAATAATATTTTGGGGAATGCACCAATAAATCCCAAATTAATAACTTATCCACTGTTTAGTCCTAAAAGTTTTCTTATAGACTGAAAGGTCCCATTACAATGTTTCAAATATCAGATTAATGTTTCGAATATTAGATTTTGAACATCAGATTAATGTTTGGAACATTAGATTTCGAACATCAGATTAATGTTTCGAACATTAGATTGATGTGCAAATGGGACTAAATGGAGCATAAGAAAACTTTTAGGACTAAATGGTTCAACTTTTCAGAAACTAGGACTTATGGGTAAATTTTTCTAATATTTTTAAAATATAAATCACATTAATAAATCTTTTTTTTTTTTTTTAAATTGACAAAATAAAGATTTGCCATATACTTTTGTATTGATTTTATGTATAACTTCTTCTTCTCTTATTTTTTTTATTTTTTTTTTTTTTTGGGATGGTAAACGAACTCTTTATGATTAACTACTCTGCACGTGGGTTTTCATGATTAATTTGATTTGTTAGTTAATGGATATATCGCGTATGACTGTTTACAAATTTGAATATGTATATGAATCTGTTTCTGATTTGAAATTCTGATTTTGAAATGTGTTATGAGATATCATTTATTAAAACTTTTACTTTATTGTTATTCATCGAGTTCTAACTAACTGTTTATATATATGTATGTAGGTGATCAAGTGCGTGACCAGGCTTAAAGGCGTCTGCCTGGAATCTGTTTTTATCAACCAACCTATGCGCCTCCCGTAGAGGTTCTGGATATGTGAAGTGGTCAAGGTTATGTGATCAAAGTTTAAGTTTTTGTTTATTCTGTAATTAGAGCTAAGTCCTTTTTGTCTAGCCTGTATATATAATGACGTAAGGACGATGTGTAATTATATATATATAAAGTTAAAAAAAAATTATTTCATATAAGTTTGCGTAACTCAATAGACAATGTATGTTTAATAGTTGCTTCTGCCAACCCCTAATTTTTTAATTCTATTTAAGAGGCTTTCGGTAATCTTAAGATTATTGGTCGGTCATAATGCTAAATCTATAGGGACAAATTTGAATCGTGACAATTTTATAATAAATATTTTAAGTGGAACCCACTCTTACATAACACATACTTTAATATACATCTTAATTACACCATTGGAGCACACATTCACTCTCTAAGCTAAAAACATACACAAATGAGTCCCACTTTTTATATTTTTTATCATATAACACTGTAACAAACAATTTTAACAATATCATTAGAGATACTCTTCACTATGAAACCTTAGTCAACACCCCACCAATGAGGGAGAGGGAGGGGTTAGTAGTTAGTTAGTACGAAAATGAAACAACAAAGGGTACTAAACTTTTCTTTACAGGATTTGAATTTGTAACCTCACGTCACAAAGTAGTATTACACAAGTCGAATGCCTTGGTTCATGAAATTCTATCTAATTGAATTAAAAAAAACAAACATGTAAAATAACATTTTAAAATCAATATAGTTTTTTTTTTTTTTTGGTATTTAATTTTGAGATAATCTAATATTTCCATTTATTATTTTGGAGTTAATATAGAAAACAGTAAATAAATAAACAAATAATAGGTTTTAGTTTTTGAAATTGCAGAATACAATTGCCGACTCAAAAAACCGACTTAAAAGGCCTTTTCTTTAGTAGTGTAACTTAATATAGTAGATACCAGTTGCATGAATTTAACTTGTGAGATTTTTTTTAATATTCCATCCAATTAGTATTTTTAATTAAGGAACATGAATAATTTTGACATAATATATTAATACAACACGAACAAAATCCAAATTTATAACAATATGATTAAATAATATGAAAAATTAATAAATTACGTCAGCATTTATAATGGGAAGAGTTGGGCCAAATTTTTCAAACATTGAATTTGGATAGTGGGCCCGTAGGCCCATATTAGAAACCCCAGCCCGGCCTCCCAAGAGACCCAACCCCGTAACGGGACTGCTCCGCGTTAACGGTGTAGTTGCTTAAAACATTGAACAAAAGCGTGCCACGTGTACACACGACCAACCTAGTGTTTTACCGAATTTTTTTCTCCATTTTTTTCTTTTTTTTTTTAATTTAATTTAATTTATTTTTCAGAATGTCAAATGCGAGAAGTTACTCCATGGGTCCATATTCCCTGTGCGCCTGACCAATAGGAAAAATATATGGAGGGTAAAAATTACCACATATAAAGTAACTGGGCAAATTACAAATATCCCCTCGAGATTTGATAAAAATACAAATTTCTTCCTGAGGTTTGAGAAATTATAAATTATCCCCTAGGGGTCAAATTTTCATAACAAATTAGGGAAAATTAGAGGGGAATCTGTATGAAAATAAAAATCTCAGAGGGCAATTTGTTATGAAAATAAAAATTTCAGGGGGCGGGATGTAATTTCTCAAATCTCAGGGAAAAATCTGTATTTTCACCAAATTTCGAGGGGGTGTTTGTAATTTGCCCAAAGTAATTTTAGGAATTTTGTTAATAACTGCTACATTATATAAAACTTCATTGGTTGGGTAGACCACATCAATATTAAATAATTTATCATCAAATGCATATGAAATTAAAATACATAATAAAAAAAAATTATCTACATGTGTCAATGTATCACTGAGTTATTACTATTTTTGACAATTTGATAGGTGTAAAATTAATAAAGACAAAAAATATTTTTATACAAAATTTTAATAAAAAAATAATGTAACAGTAATATTTTTAAAATATAAATCACATTAATAGATCTTTTTTTTCTTTGTTTTTAAATTGACAAAATAAAGATTTGCCATATACTTTTATATTGATTTTATGTATAACTTCTTCTTGTTCAATTTTTTTTTTTTGGTAAAAAACTCTTATGTATTTGACAATTAATGAAACCCCTAATGTGTTATATACATAAAATTGCCATATATTTCTATATTAATTTTAGGTAGACCTCCCTAAGGTATCTAACAATTATAATTGTCCTCCTCTATTAGAATTGTCGATAAATGGGTGTTAACAAGGGATATAAAAGGACAATTATACCCTTTATGTATAAAATAACAAAAAATTGAGTGGAAAAACTTTTTTTTTTAATAATGGTTTGCTTATCAAATTGAAGAAGATTTAGATAGTCCAAAATGCTAATTAGAGAGGCTATTCAACAATCATTAGAACCATGGTTAAATGGGTGTTGCTCCAAAAAACATAAATAATAATAATAATAATCTTACTCTCTAGATTGATTAGTTATATATAACAAAGAAGTGTGCCAAACTCAACTTACAATACTAATTGGCAATTATTTCCATTCAATGTCTATTAATTACATTGAAAATTTTATTTAAAATTTTTATTTTTTTGACAGATAAAATTTTCAACTACTTATAAATTTTATTCTTGAGTAGCGGTTACCATCATCATCAATATATATTGGACATTGACAAAGAACTTTAATATTTGCCAACAAAGAAATTTGTACATAGCCTCCCAAATACGAATAGTTCTTAATTTATGCCAGACCATCCGTTGCTTCACAAAAGTCTCATGTTTGTTAGAACCAATTTCTTCCATCTCAAGTAAATTATTGATTTTTTTTTTTTTTCAATCATAATTTTCTCAACAATTAATTTTGAGAGAATCGATTTTTTTTTTTTTTTTTTTTTTTCTGCCACCACACGGACAATAAATGTTGCCTATTAAATTGAGGAAAAATTTATTTATTGGTTCAAGAACATCCTGTAGGTTTGAGTAATAGAGTAAAGTTAGGGATCATGAAAATTTTTTCATGAAAATGGTCATGAAAGATTTATAATCCTTGAATTACCTTGATTAGTGTGTGGTGCTTTATTCTTAGTGTAATCCAAGAGTCACAAAACTTTCATGATTATTTTCGTGATACCTAGCATTACTGTGAGTAATATTATAGAAACTATACAAAATTTTCTTATTTTATCATTAAGGCCTACTTTTTGGTACTTACCATAAATGATCTATGTTGATTGAAGAGATTTGATGGTAAATGAATTATTATATTGCTAATTGTAAATGAATTTCAAGGATTAAAGAATTTATTAGTGTGACTTTTTTCCTTTGTTGTCTAAGTAGTTTGAGCATCCCAATATATTTCTGTTGAAATGGGATTAAAGAATTTATTGGTGTGAAATTTCTACTTTATAATATGGTCAGAATTTACCAATTGAATTTAAGTTTATACACACACAATACATAATATATGTATTTTTATATAATCCTTTGGCTTAACGTTGCCACTAATGTTTGGATTTTAAATTTGTGAAGGAAAAAAAAAATACAGAAAAATAGAAAGAAAAAAAAAAGAAATGAAAGAAACTATTTTTTCTTTATTTTATTTGATTGGGTTAGGAAGATAAAATAAAAATTATTAGGCACAATTTCATTTCCTTATTTGGTTATATGTATATATAAATTGTTGAAGTAATTTCATTTCCCTTTTTAGTTTTATTTTTCTTGATAAATTTGAAATTCAAACATATAATTTCTCTACCTATATAAATTTTGATGAGTTTCTGTCAACCATAAAATTATTGAAAAGTACATGCACTCTTTATCGGTAATAAACTAACCTATATATTTTTTTGATGAGTCACACTGGCTTTTTCTGAGTAACGAATAAAATTATAGCTAAGTTCACATTGGACTCATATTGTGTGGGTGCTACACCTATATGAGACATTTGATAAAATTTTTGGTAGAATATTTGGGGTCTCTAGTATTACTCTTAGCTTACAAAAATGTTAGAGGTGCTAAAAATTCTACCAAAAATTTTACCAAATGTCTTACATGAGTGTGGGACCCACATGGGACCCATATTGTGTGGGTCCTACACCCATGTGAGACATTTGGTAAAATTTTTGGTAGAATATTTGGGGTCTCTAGCATTATTCTTAGCTTACAAAAATGTTAGAGGTGCTAAAAATTCTACCAAAAATTTTACCAAATGTCTCACATGAGTGTGGGACCCACATGGGACCCATATTGTGTGGGTCCTACACCCATGTGAGACATTTGGTAAAACTTTTGGTAGAATATTTGGGGCCTCTAGCATTACTCTTAGCTTACAAAAATGTTAAAGGTGCTAAAAATTCTACTAAAAATTTTACCAAATGTCTCACATGAGTGTGGGACCCACATGGGACCCATATTGTGTGGGTCCTACACCCATGTGAGACATTTAGTAAAACTTTTGGTAGGATATTTGGGGTCTCTAGCATTACTCTTAGCTTACAAAAATGTTAGAGGTGCTAAAAATTCTACCAAAAATTTTACCAAATGTCTCACATGAGTGTGGGACCCACATGGGACCCATATTGTGTGGGTCCTACACCCATGTGAGACATTTGGTAAAACTTTTGGTAGAATATTTGGGGTCTCTAGCATTACTCTTAGCTTACAAAAATGTTAGAGGTGCTAAAAATTCTACCAAAAATTTTACCAAATGTCTCACATGAGTGTGGGACCCACATGGGACCCATATTGTGTGGGTCCTACACCAATGTGAGACATTTGGTAAAACTTTTGATAGAATATTTGGGGTCTCTAGCATTACTCTTTAGCTTAAAAGTATGGAATTAATTATATTTTTTTTCAAATCTCAATAGAGGTGTGTGTAATTTAATGTTTTGAATAATGTCATGCATTCAATTAATTTATAAATTTTGTGTCAGAAAATAATCAAATTTTTGTTTAAAATTGTTATAAAAAAATTTAAATGGTCATCGATATTTTTTTTCATTTTGTATTTCTAACTTGCCAACCCGCTCAAATTGTTGGTTTTAATCTGTCAAAACATTTAATCAACTGACTGAGTTTGAAAATAAATAAATTGGCAGTAGGTTAAAAAATTCTCAATATACAAAGATAATTTGATTAATGAAATTTTCCCCTTAAAACCAACCAAATCCAACCCCCAAACAAACACCTCCTATGTATTTGTATAGTCTCTAATGTTGTCTTTGGTTAAGAGATTTGAAAAAAAAAATGAAAAAAATAGGTAAAATATGAATAAAATATACGTATATTTCACATAATTTTATATACCTTTTTCTTTTTCCTTTTTAAATCTCTCAATCAGCGAAAATTTAAATAAGGGCATTTAATTAATTAATTTATTTTTATAATTAACCCATTTGGTAGAACTGTGGGGAAGTGATTATAAATTATAATTTAACAGATTATAGTTTATAACTATAAACATAAGTTGATTTTTGACTTATAAATTAAGCTTCTTCTCTCCCACTCAAAGAATAAGTTGATTTTTAACTTACAAAAAATTATAATCTATATTGTTAAACTGAATCAAACACATCAAAATAATTTAATTTAAACTAAAATCTAAAATAAACTGAAAATAAATCATACCAAACATGCCAATAAAACAAAACAACAAGCCTTTATATCCAGAAAGGTGGTCCATAAGTTCTGGGAAATGTCAACTCGGTGACGCATGACAAAGACTGTTCAATTATATTTATTAAATTATTTCCTTAATCATATGTACCATTTTCTTTGAGTTAAAGAAAAAGTACTATAATCGATCCATTTTATTTTTTATTTTTTTTTAAAAAAATTCTGAAATTCCTTTGGTAACGTTTGGTAACGTTTACGTTTTTAGTTTATGTTTACAAAAATTTTATAAACTGATTTTTATTTATTTTTTAAAAAATATAAATTATATACGCATTTGGTTTGAATAAAATATTTAAAATTTTTTAAAAATATAAACTAAAAAATATGTTTGTTCAGGCCTGGAATATTTATATTTATTTTTTATTATTTAGAACAATAGGATCACACACATTATAATTGAAAAAAAATTAATTAAAAATAATAATTGAAAAAAAATTTAATTGGAAAAAAAATTTGAAAAAAAATTAATTAAAAAAATAATTGAAAAAAATAATTTTGAAAAAGAAAATTATTTGAAAAAAAAAATTGAGAATAAATTATTTGAAAAAAAAATTATTAGTTAAATTTTTAAATTTCTGTTTAAAAACCAACGCAAACTCATTTTTTGAGTTTACTTTTTTTTTTTCTCAAATTTATAAACTGAGACAATCATTATAAACAAAAAAAATTATCAAATAAGTTTTTATGACAATTTTTAAAATTTTTATAAATATAAACTGAAAATTAAAAACGGAATGGTGATCAAACATGCCATTATTTTTAATTTTCATTTTTCTTTTTCAGTATACATCAAATATAGAGAGAGGGAGGGAGGGAGGGAGAGGCGATGCAAGGGGGTGGGGTGGAAGTGTTCAATTATTTATCTATTTATTTATTTATTTTTTCATATGTTATATAAACAAAGTTCACAGCACATTGATTCTACTCCAAATCTTTCTATTTGGTTTTAGAATTTTTAAAAATAAATTTGAGTTTTGAGTTCATATATTTTTGTTTATTGATTTTTTAAATATTTTAATCAATATTCTTCAATTTTTAGATCCGCTTAATATAAATTTAAAAGTATAAAATTTATGATATATATTTTTAAATTCACTAAATACTAAAAATATAAAAAAACAAATACATTTTCTGATTTTGTTATATTTATTATTTTTTTTAAAAAAATTTCACAAATATTTTACTTTTTGAATATATCTAGATTAGATACATCTAAAAGATTTAAAAAAATAAAAATTGACCGACAGGTTAAAAAAATTCACTAAAAATAAATAAACAAATAAGGATTGAAAACTCAAAACGAAACAAAGTGAAATGCACTCTTAATTGCCTAATTGTAGTGCAAATTTCAACCATATTGTACAATTTGAAATGTATTGGGAATTGAGAGTTTAGGACAGACGATCCTTAACTTATAACATCTCTTACAAATTGTATATTTATGTTTCTCTTACAAATTGTATATTTATGTTTGTTTGTTGTTTGTTTTTTTTTTCCTTCTTTTCTTGTGTATATAATAGTAAAACTCAAATTAAGACATCATATCTAAATAATGGAGCGTCTCATCTATCATACTAATTATCTGATGTTAATGTAAAATCTATATTTTTATGTTAATGAAAACCATAATTAAAGTTATAGTAACCATAGAAACCCTATTAATAACCAATCTTAACGTAAAATTTATATTTTTATGTTAGTGAAAATCATAATTAAAGTTATAGTAACCATAGAAACCCTATTAGTAACCAATCTTAACACGAGTTCACAAAAGATGGCTGTTCATAGGGAATACCCTAAAAACACAGCCCTCAATTTGGGTCATACAAGTAATATGTCACCCTCCAAACACTGCAAAAATCATGGGTCACACCCTTTATGAACAAATCCCAACCGTCCGATCTAAAAAAAACCAACAAAAAAAAGGTCCTACCATGTTATAATACACCTCGTATTTGTCTTAAACCAATCTCGACCACCCATTTTACCTAACATACATTGACACACACCATTTTTCCTATAGGTGAAGTAGTAGTAGGTATAGAAATTCCAAATCATGTGAAGGCTTTGATGGACACCAAACTCACAACCTCGCACGTGCCAGCCAGTCTCTCAGGTTGTTGTGGCTAACTCGTGGTCATACATAGAGTTGTTCAAGCACGTGACTCCCAACTACCATTGCATTAAATCACACATATATATATATAAACACACCATACCATAATTTTTACAAGCTCACGTTTCTACTACTACTACCAGTTCTCTCTAGCAAGTGGTCCATACCACCTTACAAAAATTGTCCGGCCAAAATGGTCACCGTCGAGGACATCCGGAGGGCACAACGAGCTGAGGGACCTGCCACGGTTATGGCGATTGGAACGGCAACCCCACCGAACTGCGTTGATCAGAGCACGTACCCGGATTATTACTTTCGGATCACAAACAGCGAGCATAAGGCCGAGTTGAAGGAAAAGTTCAAGCGCATGTGTAAGATATATATACATATATGATTTATAAGAGCTTTTTTTTTTTATGTAGGTTATTAGAGTTCCAGTGACTGGTTTTCTTTTTTCTTTTTTTGGTGTATTCATGCATGTGACATGTTGTGCATATCATCAATACTGGCAAAGTTGTTATGTGTGATATGGAAAAAAAAAAAAAAAGTTCTACATATCACATGAGATTAATTAATTTACTTCTTATGTACATGAGAACAATTTAGAAATGTTTTTTCTGTAATTGAATGGTTGATTTGAACTTAATTTTCCAATCTTTTCTTATTTTGAATATTACAGGTGACAAATCTATGATTAAGAAGCGTTACATGTACTTGACTGAGGAAATTTTGAAGGAAAATCCTCAAGTGTGTGAGTACATGGCACCTTCACTTGATGCTAGGCAGGACATGGTTGTGGTTGAAGTACCAAAGCTAGGAAAAGAGGCTGCAACAAAGGCAATCAAAGAATGGGGTCAACCAAAGTCCAAAATTACCCACTTGGTCTTTTGCACCACCAGTGGTGTTGACATGCCCGGGGCCGACTACCAGCTCACCAAGCTACTCGGTCTTCGCCCATCAGTCAAGAGGCTCATGATGTACCAACAAGGTTGCTTTGCCGGTGGCACAGTACTTCGCCTAGCCAAGGACTTGGCCGAGAACAACAAAGGAGCCCGGGTTTTAGTCGTGTGCTCTGAGATAACTGCGGTCACATTCCGTGGGCCTAGTGATACCCATCTCGACAGCCTTGTGGGTCAAGCCCTATTTGGTGATGGCGCGGCTGCTATTATAGTTGGGTCAGACCCAATTCCAGAAGTTGAGAAACCGTTGTTCGAGTTGGTCTCAGCGGCCCAAACCATTCTCCCCGATAGTGACGGTGCCATTGACGGACACCTCCGTGAAGTGGGCCTTACATTTCACCTCCTCAAGGATGTTCCTGGGCTCATCTCCAAGAACATTGAAAAGAGTTTGGCGGAAGCATTCCAACCCTTGGGCATCTCTGATTGGAACTCTTTGTTTTGGATTGCACATCCTGGTGGGCCTGCTATTTTGGATCAGGTGGAATTAAAGTTGGGCCTTAAGGAAGAGAAGCTACGGGCCACGAGGCACGTGCTAAGTGAGTACGGTAATATGTCAAGTGCGTGCGTGTTGTTTATATTGGATGAGATGAGGAAGAAGTCCGCGGCGGATGGGCTCAAGACCACTGGTGAAGGGCTCGAGTGGGGAGTGCTATTCGGGTTCGGACCAGGGCTCACTGTTGAGACTGTGGTGCTCCATAGCTTGTCTACATAAAATGGCTGCTAGCCTATTGAGTATTGTTTCGGGGTTTTCTTCAATTTGTGATTGTGTTATGGGTTGGCTTTGTTTGGTTCTACTTTATTTCCTGCATTTAAAGTAAGAATGAAATTTATGTAATGAGATTATAATGGAAAATAACATGTTCTTTGCAATATGTATGGTAAAAAATGAGACAATTAATCTTGGGTCTTGGGCACCTCTGTCATTAAAAGGTTGGTAAATGCTTTGCAATTAATTGACTAATCATTTTTTTTAATTTAATATTTTATTTTTATGCTTCGGAGGTGGCGTGCCACCCTCAGTTTATCAACAAATAAAACCCGCTAATATTTGGGGGAGCCCTGCTGTGTAATTTGAATTTGAGCTTGGCTCGAATGGTTTTATCTTGTCGGTCGACTGGCTGGTCATCCGAATAGTCATCCGACGAACACTGATTCGAGCCATTCGGGACAGCTTAATTTGAGTTACCAAAATTTTCCTATTTGGGGTGCAGTGTTAGCAGTGTATAGGTTTTTTTTTTTATATTTTTTTTGGAGGAATAATTTATGGTTAAATGTGGGACAAATAAATTTTTTTTTTCCTAAATTTATTGTCCAAATGTTTAAGACATGGTTAATTATATAATTGGCATCTCAAAATTTTCATGATTAGATTGAAACTATTTTATTAAAAGATACGCAATTTTATTAAAAGAGACGCAATTTTAAAAATAAAAAAAAAATTTAATTGACTTGAAAATACAAGTTAAGAAAAAGATGTATAACTTGACAGAGAATGAAACACTGAATGCTCATAAACAATGAGGTCATTGTGCGACTCACATTATAAGACCCACGTCATTACACTACTAAAAAAACTACTTTTTGCGACCGCTATAAACCGTCGCAAATAATAAAAAATAGTCGCAAAAGACTTTTTGCGACGGCCCATGCGACGGCAAATGGGGGTCGCGAATGTGGGGGTGGCAAATACTTTTTGCGACCGCAAAATAGCAGTCGCAAACTATTTGCGACCGCCTAATCTACTTATCGCGACTAATATTTTGCCGTCGCAAAAAAATTAAAAAAATACCTACAATGTATTAGCGACCATCTTGTTACCGTCGCAAAAAAAAATATAAATAAATAAAATACCTACAATGTTTTAGCAACCTATATTCTCATATATATATATATATATATATTCAAGTAGTATATACAATAAATATAAAGTGATATTTGCAAAAATTCTAATACACATGTATTATTTTCCATCACTTTCCTCAACAAAATTATCTTTCTTCAAAAAAAAAAAAAAAAAAAAATGTGCATACAAAATATAAACTTCGATACACACAAAACAAATATCCATCAACCATTCTTAAAAGTATTTATACAAAATACTAATAGATTCAAGTACTAAAAAAAAAAAACTGAATTTAACTCTCAATATCACCCACTCAATCATATCAACTACTCCCTCAACACTACCTGCAAAAATATACATCAATATATTAGTAACAAAAAATCAGCTCCATAGAAAAAGTTTAGTTCATGCATGCACAAAATTGTTTTTCTCAAAACATTGAGGGAAACAAAATTCACAAAATTCACAAAATGAGTTGATGCTTTGTACAAAACTTCAAGACCCTAAACATGACTAGAATTTCAACTTCCTAAGACAGCAAGAAACAGAAAAGCAAGATAAATATGTTAGTAGAGTGGCATACCTATTCATTTTCTTTTGAAGCTTGCTGCCCACTAGATGCATCTGACACCTACAATATGTTAGTATAATGTGTTAATAATTTCCATATGTATATATGCAAATTGATAAAACGTAAAATTCGTCAATTTGTAAGTATTGCACCTCTCTCAAGCTCATACTCCCAGCCATACCCTATGACTCTAAGAACAAAACGCGTGCCGTTAGGTTCTTGATCATCGTAGTGAACCTAGACTCAACGTCTTGTGTCACACGCTGTGTGATCTCATCAATAAATGAAGGGCTTCTCTTACTATTACATAAATTCAAAAAAAAAGAGTAAATCTCACTATCTGGGATTTAAAAAACAAAATTTTAAATGCCACTTCAGGAAAGGTTATGAGCTACTACAGTAAAAATAATGTATCAAAGTTTAGACTAACAGCAGGAATGTCACCATATAATGCCAATTGCAAGCTATAAAAGTGTCAAATTCATTACCTGCCTGTATCTCCACAACCCAGAGGTCTGATAGGATTGAAATGATTTAGCCCAATTTTTTCACCAGTTGCAGTGATCTACAAACTCAAAGAAAATTAAATATAGCTACTAGAGGAGGAGACAATTGTAAGTAGCATAATTATGCATACCTTAATAAATGAACAACAAATTTGGACATTTCAGATAATAATAAAAAATGCAACCATTGATCTTATAGATCCAAAATACTTTAAAACCACTCCTTTCATCAGATGCTATGATTATAATACTCAAACCTTCTAGTAATGCAAGCATCCATAATATATATATATATATGGCTTTTATGAAATGGTTTAAACTAGATAGTGCTTATGCATATATATATGAGAGGGTAATTTTTGGGAAAAATTGGGCCGAGCTTCGAGTTGGGCTTTAAGGCCCAAAACACGAAGGATTAAGTAAAAAGGCCGTAATGGATACTTCGGCCTAGGGGGCAAGGTTACTCCGGTCTTGGGGAGACAAAGTTACTTCGGCCCAAGGAGGTGAGGTTACTCCGGCTCATGAAGAGATAGATGCTTTGGTCCAAGGAGAAGTAAAGCTACTCCGGTCCGTAGGCAACTCGGAATTAGGCCGGTCTCAGAGTTAGTCCGGCCGCAGTATGTTCTGGGAAGGCCGGTTTTGGAATTAGTCCGGTCGTGACGTACTATGGTTAGGTCGGTCAGACCTTGCTACTTGGAAGTTTGAGCTCGCCAAGGTTGAACAGGGACAGCCGAAGTAAGGAATTAGAGGAGAAGACCGAGCTACGGACGGTTCGGCCCTCTGTGGCTCGGTATAGCCAGTTTACTTCGGTTACATGGAAGTTCGGCCGTGGAGGAAACCATCCCACTTGGTTTAAGCAGTGGGGGAGGGTGTAAAAGGATAAGCATTATCCTTAGGAGATTGAATCCTAGGAGGACTCTGCATGGAGAAATGCGAGTCCTACTAGGATTGTGCCATATGAAACTTATAAAAGCTCACAAGCAACACCTTGGAGGAGGTAATTGAATACAATCTTTCTGAGAACTTAGAGCTTTGTCTACTTGTCAAGTTTTCTGACTTAGGCATCGGAGAGGTTTCCGGCACACACCCGCCGGCTAGCTCACGTTTGTGTTTTCAGGTGACAAAGCGACGTCGTACGGAGGAGCGTGGACTTGGTCAACAGGATTATACGAGGAGAATTATTTCCTCCCCGTACAATTGGCGCCGTCTGTGGGAAGAACAGACAAGAACAAAAACCTCTTGACTAAGCTTCTCCTTTTCTCATTCAATGGCACACATTGAAGACTTGCCGCAGTCCGCCGTCGACGGACTAACTCCAGAAGGGGGCGCAAGGCGTGAAGGATTACCTGCCGTCCCCCCCATGGCGGACTTGGAGCCCCAACAACATAATTCCAGGAGGAGTGGCAGGGGAAGGCGGAATGGCAGCCCTCGTCACTCTCAAAGTCCCGACAGGCAAAGGAGGAGGATTGATCCTCAAGCCCTGGAAGATCGCGTAAAGGAACAAGATGAACTAATTCGAAGAATGGCGGCGGACATGGAGACTTTAAAACGCCAGATAAAGACCAAAGATGTGGCGACAGGAGAGGGGCGCAAGCATAAAACGCCCCCTCGCCACTCAGAGAATCGTAGTAGGAATACTACGCCCTCCCAAGGAGAGAGCAGAAGCCTCAGGACAGGCGACACTCACTCCTTATCTTCAAGAACTCGTCACTCCAGGTCTGAGAGGACGAGATCCGAAAGATCATATACTGAAGGAAGTACGTATTGGCCTTCACATTCACACCAAACCAGATCCAGACAAACCGAGCTACCCAGGTCATCCGACTTACGAACCGTGCTAGAAGAAAAAGCACGATGCAAGGAGGATGCCAGGGCAAGGGATCCACACCGAATTTCGGCCCTACAACGGTTGGCTCCTCGAACGCACGGAAGCGTCGAGGTTGGAATGCCAATACCGCGACCGGCCTACGAACCAGCGGACAAAGCATTGGCAAGACTACAGACTTCGCCGTTTGTCCCAGCGATCGAAAACGCTCCCCTACCATCAGGCTTCCTTCAGCCGAAGTTCAATACATATGAAGGGAAGACGGACCCGTATTCACACTTGAGCCACTTTCGCCAAGTCATGGCCGTGTACAGGCGAAACGAGGCCTTAATGTGCATACTTTTCCCATCAAGTCTGGGCGACCTGGGCTTGACTTGGTTCGAAAAGCTCCCAGAAGGTAGCATAGCCTCCTGGGCCCAATTGGCAGAAGCGTTCGTAACAAGGTTTCGGACAAATACTAAAACACCGGTGGAGATAGACCAGTTACTCTCCATCGACATGGGTGAGAAAGAAACCCTCAGATCATACAACAGTCGCTACTGGGAAACATTCAACCAGATTGGAGACTGCCCCACCAATCTGGCCATTGCGCAATATAAGAGAGGCCTACCAGTAGGGAACCGACTAAGGGATTCAATTACCATGACGCCACCCCTCACCATGGAAGCCCTGATGGAGAGAGTGCATCAGCACATCAGGGTAGAAGAAGATGGCGCACGTTCCAAAGCCAAAACAAGTGCGGCCACGGTACCAGAAAAGAAAACCTCAGCAAAGGTTAATACGGTGGACCGAAGTAACAAAAATGGACGTGGCAGACAAGATAACGGAGAAGACCCAGACAAAAGATGGCTAAGAATTCGCACTGCCATAACCACGGTGTTCAAAAAACCAATATATCGGATTCTGAGCGAAATCAAGGATGAGCCTTTTGTCAAGTGGCCAGCCAAGCTTGGAGAAGCTCAGAAGAATTACGACGACAGATCACGGTGCACCTTCCACAAAGAAAAGGGGCACCGAACTGAGAATTGCACGCCCCTAAGACAGCATTTAGAAGAATTGGTGGCAGCAGGCCACTTGGACGAATACATTGAAGGAGGAGCGCAACCGGCCCCCCAAGATCATGACCAACCCAACAGAATGCCAAACGACGCACCACCACAAGGCATTATCAATGTAATTCATGGAGTTTTTGAACCCGAGCGCGTATGCGAGCTTAGAGGTTCAATCAAGAAGGCTGAACACTTTAGGGAAGTATTAAGTTCCCAACCCGCCATCAAGAAGGGGAGGACAGAGGCAACAAACGTCATGTCCTTTTCGGATAAGGACTTGGAACGAATTTACTGCCCCCATAATGATGCCCTGGTTGTCACTCTCCGAGTCAAGGATTTTGACGTCAAGCGGATTCTGATTGACCAGGGTAGTTCATGTGAGATCATGTATTACGACACATTCAAACAACTAAAGTTGCAAGACAAAGACTTGGCACCTGCAGTTTCTCCCCTGATTGGATTCAACTCCATGCCAGAGTGGCCTGTCGGCAAAATAATCCTTCCAGTCAGAGCTGGAAGTGTATCAAAACAGGTGGAGTTCTGGGTATTGAAGGTCCCCTCCACCTACAACATCATCCTGGGCAGAACATGGCTGCATGCCATGCGTTCGGTGGCGTCGTCTTACCATCAGGTAATGCGGTTCCCCAGTGACGCCGGTATAATTGAAGAAGTCTATGGCGATCAGATCATGTCAAAACAGTGCTTCGCCACAGCAAATGGAAGCCGAGCTGCCAAAGGATACGTTCATTCGGTGGAAGAACCAGAGAGTAATGAACTATTCGCTGACGTCGGCAAAGAAGCTAATCAGAAAGCGGTGGAAGACTTGGTGGAGGTAAAAATAGATGAGAAGAACCCGGATAAGTTCTTCTTGCTTGGCTCATCTTTGTCCAGCGCTGAGAGACTAGAGGTCATGGAATTCTTGACTTCTAATATCGAAGTGTTTGCCTGGACACCTTACGACATGCCAGGCATTGATCCAAACTTCATCAGTCACCAACTCAATGTCCACCCATCAGCCAGACCAGTCATTCAACGCACGCGCAGATCGGCACTCCACCACGCCGAAATAGTGGCAGAAGAGGTAGGCAACCTGCTGGAGGCAGGAGCGATAAGAGAGGTGCACTACCCAAAATGGATCTCCAACACCGTCGTAGTGCCAAAAAAGAATGGTAAATGGCGTGTCTGCGTCGACTACAAAACAGTCAACAAAGCGTGCCCAAAAGATAGCTTCCCTCTACCAAGGATAGATCAACTGGTGGACTTAACAGCAGGACATAACCGACTTAGCTTTTTGGATGCATACAGAGGCTACCACCAGATCGCCATGCATGAACCAGACCAGGAGGTCACTTCCTTCACAACACCAAGGGGGTTATATTGCTACAAGGTCATGCCCTTTGGCCTAAAGAACGCAGGGGCGACATTCCAAAGGATGGTCACCAAGATGTTTGAACCATTGTTAGGCAGAACAATGGAGGCGTACATCGACGACATGGTGGTCAAAAGCAAGGATGAGAATGACCATCTGAAAGACCTAGGCGAGATGTTCCAGATCCTGAAGAAACACAAGTTGCGCCTCAACGCATCCAAATGCGCATTCGGAGTTGGATCTGGCAAATTCTTGGGCTTCCTGGTGACCAACCGAGGTATAGAAGCAGACCCCTCTCAGATCAAAGCAATCCAGGAGTTGGAGAGACCAAACTCAGTCAAAGAAGTGCAGCATCTCACTGGTATGGCGGCTGCGCTAAACCGGTTCATAAGCAGGTCGTCAGACAGACTACGACCATTCTTCCAAGCTTTAAAAACCAAGTTTGAGTGGGATGAAGAATGCGACCGAGCTCTGGAAAGCTTGAAGGAGTACATGTCTTCCCCACCACTACTTGTAACTCCAGTTCCTGGTGAAGAACTCTTTTTATACCTGGCAGTTTCTCAGCACGCAGTTAGCGCAGTGTTGGTTCGTTCAGAAGGAATACAACACCTGCCCATCTTTTATGTAAGCAAGACATTGTTGGGAGCCGAAACAAGGTACTTGCCCTTAGAGAAACTAGCATTAGCATTAATGATGGCATCCAGAAAGTTGGCACATTACTTTCACGCCCACACCATAGTCGTTCTCACAGCCTTTCCACTAAAAGCTCTGTTTGAAAGGGCGAACTTCAGTGGGCGAATTTTGAAATGGGCAGTAGAGTTGGGACAATTCGACATCAAGTTCCAACCAAAGACAGCAATAAAAGCCCAATCTTTGGCGGACTTCGTCGCGGAATTCACTCCTGGAAGTCATCATATCTGTCCAGTCGACCTGACTAACTCAACCGAACTAGGGACGGGAGTTGACGCCGGAATAACGCAACCCCTAGTAAAAGGTAGTCCATCGACCGAACTAGAGACGGAAGTTGACGCCGGAATAGCGCAACCCCTAGTGGAAAGTAGTCCATCAAGCACAAAGGCAGACCACATTAAGGACGACAAGGAGGAGCCAAACAAAGGCTCACCAGCAGTTCAAACAGAGGGCGAAGGGCAGACAGCCAATATGGACTTTGAAGAAAACACCATCCTTGACCCCACGGCATCGTCTGACCCTTCCACATGCTGGAAACTATTTGTTGGAGAGATGTGGAAGCTCTTTGTGGATGGAGCATCCAACCGACATGGTGCAGGGCTTGGCATAGTCCTCATCTCTCCAGACGGCCTGGTTATAGAGCAAGCAATCAACCTTGGCTTCCCAGCATCCAACAATGAAGCAGAGTATGAGGCGCTTATCGCAGGACTCAAATCAGCACACTTCATGAAAGCAGCCGAACTAATGGTATATAGTGACTCTCTGCTGGTGGTAAACCAAGTTTCGGGCGAATACGAAGCAAAGGACGACAGAATGGCCAAGTACCAAGAGTTAGTCAGAACAGAGATCAAGAAGTTTGATGTGGTAAGAATAGAACAAATTGGCAGGGAGGAAAACAGCCGAGCGGACGAGCTAGCAGGCCTTGCCTCAATGGCAGATACATCAATCCCTCATCCATTACTCGTCGACTTCCTACCAAAACCAAGCATAGAAGACCCCGAAGCAGAAGAAGTGTATTGCGCAGAATTAGGGCCCTCTTGGATGGATCCCATCATCCGGTTCCTAAAAGACGGCATCCTACCAGAAGAGAAAAAAGAAGCCAACAAAATAAGGGCGAAGTCACAGCGGTTTTGGCTATCTCCATCTTTGGCATTATATAAAAAGTCGTTCTCTGGGCCTTACCTCAAGTGCGTTCATCCCAGCAAAGTAGAAGCATTCCTGTTTGAAATACACGAAGGGGTATGTGGAAGTCATCAAGGGGGAAGGTCGCTCGCCTACAGGGCTATTTCACAAGGATATTGGTGGCCCTATATGCAAGCAGACTCAGAAAAATATGTGAAGAAGTGTGAAAAATGCCAGAAATTCGCGCACCAAATACATCAACCAGCAAGAGAACTCCTACCTTTAACTAGCCCATGGCCTTTCGCAATGTGGGGCTTAGACATAGTAGGACCACTTCCAACAGCACCCGGAGGTAGAAAATTCTTTCTCGCCGCAACAGACTACTTCACAAAGTGGGTGGAAGCAGAAGCATTGGCGTCAATCAAAGAGAAGGATGTGAAGAAGTTTGTTTGGCAGAATATTATCACTCGGTTTGGCATACCAAAAGCACTGATCTCAGACAATGGAACCCAGTTCGACGGCAGGATCTTTAGAAGCTTTTGTGAAGAGTACAAGATAGAGTTCTACAATTCCACACCAGCATATCCCCAAGCAAATGGGCAAGCAGAAGCATCAAATAAAGTCGTCTTGGATGGACTTAAGAAAAGGCTAGAGAAGGCAAAAGGCAAGTGGGCAGATGAACTTCCTCATGTTTTATGGGCCTACCGCACCACACCTCGACGATCAACAGGAGAAACACCATTCTCCTTAGCATATGGAATGGAAGCGGTGATCCCACTAGAAGTTGGCCTCCCCACAATTCGAAGCGAAAATTTTGATCCAGACTTAAATGAAGAAGCCATAGCCTTAGAACTCAACCTTGCAGAAGAAAGAAGAGAAAGAGCGTTGGTCCACATCGCCGCATACCAACGAGAATTAATCAAAAAATACAGCAAAAAGGTTCATCCACGACAATTCAAAATTGGCGATTGGGTATTACGCAAAGTAATGGGAAACACCTTGGTCCCAGGAGACGGCAAGTTAGGCCCAAATTGGGAAGGTCCTTATAAGGTGGTTGGGTTAGCCGGCAAAGGGGCATACCACCTAGAAGACAAGGATGGCAAGGCAATCCCTAGGCCATGGAATACGGCCAATCTCAAGATATTTTACTTTTAGCTTTTATCCTTCAAACATTATGTAATTTTCTCTTCCTTCAATAAAATAAGATTCTTTTTAGCACAGATTACTCTTTGTAAAAATTAGCTAGACTTGAGTATATTGCAAGCATTCCATTCTACGTTAGCCAGAAAAACAAACTTAGAGGTTGGCTGGATTAAACCAACACCCTCCCTAAGCCCAGGATAAGGATCCAGGCTGCAGGACATTCGGTCGGAATAACCAAACCCTCAAAGTTAGCTGGAAAAACTAACTTCAATTGTTGGCTGGAATAAACCAACCCTTGTTACTCTTCAGCCGAAGTAAGTGTAAGGCTGAAGAGTGGTTGGCTGGAATAAACCAACTCTTGTTACTCTTCAGCCGAAGTAAGTACAAGGCTGAAGAGTGGTTGGCTGGAATAAACCAACTCTTGTTACTCTTCAGCCGAAGTAAGTGTAAGGCTGAAGAGTGGTTGGCTGGAATAAACCAACTCTTACTCTTCAGCCGAAGTAAGTGTATGGCTGAAGAGTGGTTGGCTGGAATAAACCAACTCTTACTCTTCAGCCGAAGTAAGTGTATGGCTGAAGGGTGGTTGGCTGGAATAAACCAACTCTTGTTACTCTTCAGCCGAAGTAAGTGTATGGCTGAAGGGTGGTTGGCTGGAATAAACCAACTCTTGTTACTCTTCAGCCGAAGTAAGTGTAAGGCTGAAGAGTGGTTGGCTGGAATAAACCAACTCTTACTCTTCAGCCGAAGTAAGTGTATGGCTGAAGAGTGGTTGGCTGGAATAAACCAACTCTTACTCTTCAGCCGAAGTAAGTGTATGGCTGAAGGGTGGTTGGCTGGAATAAACCAACTCTTGTTACTCTTCAGCCGAAGTAAGTGTATGGCTGAAGGGTGGTTGGCTGGAATAAACCAACTCTTGTTACTCTTCAGCCGAAGTAAGTGTATGGCTGAAGGGTGGTTGGCTGGAATAAACCAACTCTTGTTACTCTTCAGCCGAAGTAAGTGTATGGCTGAAGAGTGGTTGGCTGGAATAAACCAACTCTTGTTACTCTTCAGCCGAAATAAGTGTGTGGCTGAAGAGTGGTTGGCTGGAATAAACCAACTCTTGTTACTCTTCAGCCGAAGTAAGTGTATGGCTGAAGAGTGGTTGGCTGGAATAAACCAACTCTTGTTACTCTTCAGCCGAAATAATTATGTCGGCTAAAGAGTGGTTGGCTGGTAAGTATAGTTTAACCAACCAAAAACCGAAATAACACATGGAGTAATAGAAGACATTACAAATACAAGCATACACACAATAACCGGAATAAGAGAAGTCAAATTTTCATTCAAAAAAGAAGTCATTACAAGGCTGCTTAGTTCGGTTACAAAGAAAAGATTACAAAATTAAGAGAAGAGTTCATCTATTTCGGCGTCAAAGGCAGCATCGGCGTCAACCCGAAGACCGGTTTCGGGCGCTACAACACTTTCAGAAGGAAGAACGGGTTCGGCTGGAGCCACGGCTTCAATTGGTTGATCAAGAGTTAGATCTTCCACCACGGGCTCCGACCGAACTACCTGATCTGCATTCACAACCGAAGCATCCTCAGGGGCAGAGTCTTCATCAGAATCTTCATCATCTGAGCCCTCAAGGAACTGCTGTTGCATGGCCGTGGCATAATCCATCAGGGAGTTCGGTATAAAGTAGGCTGGAGGGTTGAAAACCTCGGTCTGAGGATCATGACCGAGCTTCTCAACGGCTCCCCTCCAGCCGCACTTAAAGAACAGATCCTTGGCCGCATTGCATTGTTGGGCATAAGCATCCTCTGCCCTCTTGAAGCCTTGTTTGTCGGCTTCCTTCACCTTCTCTTTTATTTCGGCATCCTTCTTTCTTTCAAGTTTTAGCAACTCGCGCAAGTACTTGTCCTTCAGCACAATGGCAGTCTTTTGCTTTTCGGCCTCGGCCGAACTAACCATTCCGGTCAGACGACCGACCTCACCTCGGAGTTCGGCCATTTCCTTTCTGGCCTCCTCTAGTTCGGCCGATTTCGCCTCTGCCTCTGCCGCAGCTTGCCTTGTCACTTTCCTCAGCTCCAGCACCTTCCTATGGGTGATTTGATTTTTCTGGATAGCCTGACAAAGCAACAACTTCAATTTAGCCGAAGAAAAAGAAAAGTAGAAAAACAGAAATACGACCGAAGTTACTTACCAGAATCATTGATTTCGTGGCTGACCGGATGGACTTCAGCTCGGTGGTTAACTGTTTGTGGTGATGTTCCATATCTTTAGGCAGACACACACTCTTGGCCAAATTGATGGCCAACAGGTGGTCCTTCTCAGCAACAACCGAGTCTGTTTCCAGAATGTCTCGGTCGTTGAAAGATAGCTTCGGTGCCCAGCAACTGATGGTCCGGTCGGAAGACTCCGGTCGAGGGCTTGGTGGTAAGCTCGGCTGAATGACAGGTTCTTCATCAACCAAAACTCGTTCGGGTTCGGCAGTCCGGGGACGTTTGGTCCGGCGGGAAGAGGATGGCTGTTGGGAAGGGAGGGCGACAACGGCAGGCTGCGATTGACTGGGAGGCGTTACTTCGGGCCTAGCCGTTTCGGTAAGAAGGGCCCTAACTCTGCTCCTTTTCGCCATCTCTTCTTCTGCTGTTAGAGGGACAAGTCTTATCTCGGGCAGAGTTGGGTCCGGCTCCGGTGCTTCCTCGAGAAGAAAATCAGTTACCTTTGCTTTGCGGCGACCGCTATACCGGTAGGTCGGCTGAAAATTTAGAAGTTTTGACCAACTTCTTTCTTTAACCCGTAGTGCGGCTCGCAGAACCCCAAGGTTGGGATAACTGTACAGGGAACGGAGATGGGCGAAATCTGCAGTAAAGGGAAGTGTTAGTCCGGCTAATAAACTAAACAACCGAGATAACAAACAAGACAGAAGACCGAAGCAAAATTACCAGGTTCTCCCATTTTCCAATTTATAGGTCGGCCAGGAATTTGAGCTTGAAAATCCTCAAAATTCCCAGAGACCCAAAGGAAATCATCATCGTTAAGATCTTTGTCCGGAGTGTGCTTAATTATCTTCTCTCGGCGGCGGCGAATTCTGAGGTAGTAGACCCACCCAGCATTCTTTGAGCCGATGGAATACTGATGGAATATTTCGGCTAGACCGAGATTTAGTCCGGTTTGGTGGTTTAATGCGTCTATTCCCATTATAATACGGTATGTATTGGTGGACAGTTGGGTAGGACATAACCTAGTCTGTCTAAGAAATTCGCAGATGAGCGGTTGGACAGGAAACCGTAGTCCGGTTTCAATTATTGACTGAAGGGTAAAGGGGACGGAGCCTTCATTGTCCCAGGGAGTAGCATCTTTCTTGGCCAACTCCAGTTGGACATCATCAGGAATCTGGTAGTCCTGCCTGAAATCGGCCATGCCACCAGGGGTTTCGACTAAATATCTATACTTACCCATTTGTTGTATAAATTACGAATAAATTATTTCGGTACAAAAATTTGGCTCAGTAGCTCGGTTGAGCACACGTAGGAGTGCCTGGGCAACCTAAGTCTGCAAAGTAGAAAGCAAGGGGGTTAAGCACAGATCGTTGGACCGCGCTACAAATTATAAGCAAGATATACAAATCCTACTTCGGCTTAAAGGGCTGGTTCTACCCCGTCTACAAATCAGAAGGTTTCTTAGTTCGGTTTTGAGCAGTTTTATACCGGTCTAACGCCTAGGGGCAGCTTTCTGAGTTCGGTTTCAGAACTAAGAAAGCCGGCTTGGCCCCAAGGTCTTAGCTCGGTTGGAGACCGAAGTACCTAGTTCGGTAACGGCAAACTTATCATTGGCTAGAGTGGGTCAGAAGAAACTACTGATGTTTCTACAAGTTCTAGTTCGGTTATGTTCTGAATCTGTCTACATACATAACACTAACAGTTTTCTAGTCCGGTTGCTAGGTGATTTTGGATCTAAGACTATCTTCCTACAAAATAGTTCATACACATACAAGTTCTACTGGTTTCTTCATAGAAAGTACAAAAGCAGAGCAGATACATGGAGAAAATATTTGCAAAAAGCATACGAAAACAAGATATACAGTTGCACAAAACGAGGGTAAAAGCAACATAAGCAAAAAGAGAGGAAGAAAGTGGATTCACTTACCAGATTGAAAGAGGAGCTAAAGATGGAGGCAGTAGCAGCAAATAGTGACACGGACGCAGCAAGCTCAAAATTTTGAAAACTCGAAGGTTCAAGAACACAGAGAGAAGATGAATAGCAAGGTGTGAGTGAATGATACGAGATGAAGGGTTGTTTTGTGAAAGAAGGGAGAGAAAAAGGCGGCAAAAAGAGGCGGGAACAGTACGAAATTTCTGCAGGGCGGCGTAACAGTTGGCCACGGCTTATCAGATCCTGCCACGTGTCTATGGAAAGGGAAGCGTTACAGTCGTGATTGAAGAGACGTTTTTGACCGGACGAAGAGAAGCCCGAGGTAAAGTTAGCTCGGCTGGAGAGGCTAAAGGGTTTTTGGCTCGGCTGAAAAAGCTTAATAAACTCTAGCTCGGCCAGTAGACTGGTAATCCCGATCATGTTGCGCAGATGGAATTAAGGGGCAATTGAGAGGGTAATTTTTGGGAAAAATTGGGCCGAGCTTCGAGTTGGGCTTTAAGGCCCAAAACACGAAGGATTAAGTAAAAAGGCCGTAATGGATACTTCGGCCTAGGGGGCAAGGTTACTCCGGTCTTGGGGAGACAAAGTTACTTCGGCCCAAGGAGGTGAGGTTACTCCGGCTCATGAAGAGATAGATGCTTTGGTCCAAGGAGAAGTAAAGCTACTCCGGTCCGTAGGCAACTCGGAATTAGGCCGGTCTCAGAGTTAGTCCGGCCGCAGTATGTTCTGGGAAGGCCGGTTTTGGAATTAGTCCGGTCGTGACGTACTATGGTTAGGTCGGTCAGACCTTGCTACTTGGAAGTTTGAGCTCGCCAAGGTTGAACAGGGACAGCCGAAGTAAGGAATTAGAGGAGAAGACCGAGCTACGGACGGTTCGGCCCTCTGTGGCTCGGTATAGCCAGTTTACTTCGGTTACATGGAAGTTCGGCCGTGGAGGAAACCATCCCACTTGGTTTAAGCAGTGGGGGAGGGTGTAAAAGGATAAGCATTATCCTTAGGAGATTGAATCCTAGGAGGACTCTGCATGGAGAAATGCGAGTCCTACTAGGATTGTGCCATATGAAACTTATAAAAGCTCACAAGCAACACCTTGGAGGAGGTAATTGAATACAATCTTTCTGAGAACTTAGAGCTTTGTCTACTTGTCAAGTTTTCTGACTTAGGCATCGGAGAGGTTTCCGGCACACACCCGCCGGCTAGCTCACGTTTGTGTTTTCAGGTGACAAAGCGACGTCGTACGGAGGAGCGTGGACTTGGTCAACAGGATTATACGAGGAGAATTATTTCCTCCCCGTACAATATATATATATATGGCTTTTATGAAATGGTTTAAACTAGACTTTGATGAAAATTACTTATTGAGAATATTTGTCAAGGATTGAGATCCCCAATTTCTTCCTTGTTTTGGTTCTACATTACATAGACAATGATATGGAAATACTGTCATTTTCATATAAAATACTGTCATAACATTCTTAGAAGCAAGATCAACCTGAAAAGTAATTCTCCAAATAAAGTAACAAATGTCAACCATACTATTCAAACAAATAAAATTTAGCTGATCAAATACTTTCATGAAGTAATAAAAACATTGATGTAAGCCTAGTACAAAATCCAAACAAAGCCTAATGTACTCCATTCAAGACCCTAAACATGACTAGAATTTCAACTTCCTAAGACAGAGCAAGAAACAGAAAAGCAAGATAGTAACAACATTAAATTCCAATCTCAGTGACACCAAGTATCATATACAATAGAAAACACACACTATAGGCATTAGCTTGAATATGTTCTACCCGAAAAAAGGGGGTGTGCAAAATGTCGCCCAAGCTGCCTACGCAATTCAAAGTTCTAGAAAATGATATCTCTGCTTGCGTAGATAAAATGATAGTAAGGCTGTGTTTGGGTCATGGAATTGAGGGTAATGGTTTGGAAATGGAAAGGAAAATGTGAGGGAAACTGTGGAAAAAACACAGCCTAATAGACAAAACCACCAAGTTGAAACTGCTTAAACAAATCAACCGACCCACTGGTTTGGGTGAACCAAGTTGAAACTGCTTAAACAAATCAAACACAAAAACAGATGTTGAAACTTGAAAGCATGATTATCTTTTAGAAACTTAAGAGATATTTATAGTAATAGAAATTATTAACATTTTGAAACTTAGAATTTGAACTTTCATCCCCTAATCATGGGGTTGGGTCAATAATTGTACCACTAACACCATACCTTTTCTCCAACAGTTAAACCCAACCTCACAACTGTTATCAATCTTTAAAAAAAAAAAAACCAACCTCACATTTCTCTCTCTCTCTCTCTGTGTGCTAAAGAGTTAAGTTGTTCAGCTCAGTACAACCCATTGAAGAGAAACAGAGCTTAGAAGCCTAGAAATCACACAATGTCATGTTACAAGTCACTGTTGTTTTCTCTTCTTACCACTACCACCTTTCTCTTTACCTTCTCGCAGGGAGAGCTTGACTTCCCACCTTCCAAACACTACCCACTTCAGGTAACGCTGGAAATTTAGCTGCTATATATATGGTATAGTTTTTGGAATTTTGTTTGTCACACCCATTTTCTTATTTTTCTATTTTTCAGGGGAAGAGCATGGTGAGGTGGTTTTTTTGGGGAGCAAAAGATTTCTTGAGGAGGGACTCATTATATCTCCTCTGAATTCATCATCATCATCATCTCTGGTCTAACAGAGCAAAGTTGGAGACTTAAGAATGGAAGATCACCCAACCTAGTCAACTTTATGACCTTTCTCATAACATTCAGCGTTTATAAGTACTCAATTTGCCAACAAAGGGTCAAAAAGAAGTAAAAGGCTATATTTTTTTTTTTTTGATAAACAAAAAGGAAGCAGTAACTGTATTAGTAGGTTACATCATACGAATAATTGCCTCAAAAGTCTAATTGAGAGGATTGGGCTGGGAAAATTTCAGCTAATCTACATATCTTTATGCTGCTCATCAACTTCGCAGCATAAAAAGACACCACACAAATGAAAGGATACAATTGACAAGCAGTGTGGGGATTAAAAAAATTGATACTAGAATAATGGTAATACCTAGAACACTGAAATCAGTTTTTCCATGCCAGAAGTCCATGTTCTAAAGTTTCAAAGAATATTCAGAAGCTCAAAGTCCATAATCCAAAGAATTTGTGTCATTGCAACAAATAGTATGATATAAAAAGTAATATACAAAAAAATTTGCATAACATAGTTTTATGTCTAACTTTTAGCACTCGGTTCTCTTCTGAAAAAATTATTTCAATTTTCTTCTTTGCACTCGCTTCACAAGCACTACTGATTATGCCACTGAGACAACACTGCTGGGTATATATAGAAAGACTGCCCCAACACAACACATAATGATTTTTGAATTAAAATCCAATTGTTGATCGATCCATATGGATATTTTATGCCATGCCAGGAGGACAAATCAAAGAGATTCGAATAACTGTCTTGAATCAAAAGGGAAAGCGAAGGAGGCATAGGAAATTCAAGATCAGGCAAGGCAGAGACAGGCTACAGTTGCGATAACTACTATTATATCTTTCATGAAGGCAAATACATTTTGCAACACTGGTCAGGAAATTCAAGATGGTAATGTGATCGGTGTGATCTAAAGAATTTGAGGAATGTGATTACATATATACATTCTTCAAGCTCAAGAGATCTAAAGAATTTGACATAGGTGGTACAGCTTTCCAGGAATCAGGGCTGAAGAGATCTTGAGTTGCCTTGGCCATAGAAGTTGTATTTCTTGAAACATGAAAGAACAGATTGAGGATGATTTTGCAGAAATCACATGGCATGGCAGTGTCTTCACCTGATTGCTAATATGATAACTATTTTTTCTTACCACAATATGTATCTGTTAATACTGTATTAATTTAATAGATTTCACCACTCATGCTTTGCTATCAATGCAGTTTTGAATATAAAAAAGACAAAAGATGATAAGGAAATATGGTGATTGTAACATTATTATTGATCACCAGCACTAATCATGTACCAAAGTGAATGTTTTGTGACGTGGTAAGCCATGTTATCATATCCAATGACCATGGATACAATGTGAAAAAAATAAGAAAGTTCATCTAACATAGGCTGGCGGTAGCTTTAGTTTTGTGATGAAGATTGATTCGATTCTGCTCAGATGAAACTAACATTGAATTTGTAGTCAATGATTTCATGAATGAAAGTCAGCTGCTTAATATTTGTGCACATCAAGAACAAGAACAGATTAATATTTGGATAAATTATGCTTTAATATTTGTGCACAAACTTGGTCAGATTCACATTTGCAAACCTCAGTGCAGCAAACCACATCATCCAAAACTCTTCCAAAACATCGACTTTAACAAGTAGACTCAGAAAGCCAATATATTCTAAACCTTCTCATATTATTATCACATACTGGCTGTCCTGTGTTTTATAAAATGCGAGAAAATTAAAATTTGAACCTCACGAAAAATACTTGGCTTCAGTGGATGTGAAGAAGAGATCGTTTACCAACATTTTCTCGGCAACCAAACACAATAATATCACAAGAAAGCTAAATAATGTAAAGAAAAAGAACGAAAGAGACGCACCTGAAGCTGTGAATCCCTCACATTTTTTGCAAACTTCGAAGCTTGTGATCCAAAGGAGAGCTTCGACCAGTGATCAGAGGATTTGCCAAAACAAAGAGAACGAATACCTACAGAGAGAGAGAGAGAGAGTAAATTGAAAACCTAGATTTCCTAAGTCAGATAGAGAGAGAAGCAGGGGTGATAGATTAAATTAACTGATTCGATTCAATTCATTTAGTGATATCATTAAACAGAACATAGAGTGATGATTACCAGACGAAGCAAAGGAGCTTCGGGATCCGCAATGCGAGTTAAGGCTATGTCAGAGCTAAATAGATCCGACTCGGCTTGAAATCGGAGAGCAATGTCGGAAATTAGAGAGTTTCAAATTGCTAGAATGAGCAGAAATTTCGACGGATTTGAAGGCGACGAAGACTGATCCGACAGCGGAATAAGCAGCCGTGGAAGCTCCGGCGATTGAAGAAAGAGAGAGAGATGAAGAAGAAGAAGATCGCTACAATGTGTTGTGGTTGATTAATTTGCTTTGGAAGCTCCGAAGAGTGTGAGAATGGCGATGCATATGAAGAGCTTCGACTGTGGCCAGTCAGATTCGAGCGAGAGAGGGTGGAGAGTCAAAAGAGAGTCGAGCGAGAGAGATTTTGAGAGAGAGAGAGTTCATACAGAGAGATTTGGGAAGTAAGTGAAAAAGGGGAGATGGTTTTTTAACAACGCGGGTCTTCTTTTTTTTTTAATGTAAAAAGTTATTTTTTGCGACCACTAAACCATCCGTCGCAAAAAAATAAACGCAAAAAGTAATATTTCTAGTAGTGTTATAAGTGTTTAGTGATCCATCCCGTGTCTAATGATTCATTTTAAATTATTTCTATACAAATAGAATTGAATAATGTTATATGTATCAATTAATATATTAATTAATATGATGATGTGACATAATTTTAGAAATTTTAAATATTTATCATTTGTATAATAGGTGAGGTCAATAATAATGTCATAACACTAATATGTACATTAATTGATATATGTAATATTACCGAATAAAATTAGTAGTGAATGTTGTGGGTGTGACAACCCACTACAGTAATGCTACATCCATAAATTCACACATACAAAAATACAAAGATAATTAATGTATAAATTGTTGGAAAATTTGAATTACAATTTATTCCAATGGTTATGTGACATGGAAGGGTGTGTTCTTTTGAAGGGTCACAACCTTTATAAAGAGTCATGGAGGAATCTATAAATTCTTTTCCTCTCACTTCAATTTGAGATAGAGAATTGCTATTTTCCTCTTCACTTTGTATCTATTCTTCATATTTTCTGAATCTAATTTTCCTTTAAAGAGAGTATATGCATAGCAAAGTTCGCTAGGCTTGCAATAGTAGTGTTGCTAGTACAAGACATTGATCGTTGTATCCTGAGAGATAGACGTCTATTGAATCCTAAACACTGGTGGGAGAACGAATCTGTCTTAAGGAAAGAGTGTCACACACTTGACTCGATCAGGTTTTATCGATTTATGTGTTGTAAGTTTTGTTACGTTTTATGTCAATTTATTTCAATTTTGGTTTTGCCAAAAAAAACCATTTACATATTTTTAAATTATATTTTTCATATAGTTTAGTACTATTTTTCTAACAATCTTAAGACAGATTCGATCCTATTTATGGTTTTTGGGAAATATAATTGATTCAAATATGGTTTTCGTTCATCTTCATTTTGATAATTTAGATGTTATTTGTTTATGAATGAATAGTATGATTTGACTTTGTATGATTGATTGCAACATATTGTTAATGGGATCATTTTTTGAATTTGTGGTTTTACTAATGGGTTATGACTAGTTCGAACTGTTTCTATTTTATTTATAGAATACAATAGAGAAATGTTAGAGATCATGAAAGTTTTGTCATGAAAAGGGTCATGAAAAATTTGTGACCCTTAGATTACCTTGATTATTATGTGGTGCTTTATTGTAAGTGTAATCCAAAGGTCACAAATCTTTCATGACCATTTTCATGAAAGATTTTTCATGATACCTAGTATTGCTGAATACAATATGATAGATTTGTTTGATTGGTCATTGGTTTTCCTTTTGATCTATTTATTATTATTATGATTAGTTCCTTCCATCATTAAGATTCTGTGTGGTATGTGATCCATCACAAACCAATGTTTCTTCACAACTGTTCTGTCCGGTGAAATGCCGTCGTCCTGGCACGACTTCGTGTCTACAGGAACCAAAGGGTCCAGTCTCTTAGGCTCTGAAATCGCCACGTGGAGATACTCCATTTCGCGTAACTCGTTGAAACTATATGTTTCGCTTGTACGTTTCGCATTTCAGATTCGTACCGTTTTGAGTTCTTGGAGAATCTGATCTGGGTCTAGAGGAGAGTTACCAGAAGAACCAAGTGAGTGCTGACGACGTTGATTGCGGCCTGCGAGGATGACCATTCCTCATCTTTATAAACCTGCTATCATATCACATTCCATCTAATTATGCAGAATAAAATCTTCAGATGCACTCTTAACTTGTTATCAAAAAAAAAAAAAAAAAAACTACAACCACTTCGGTGACAAGTTCTGTGAAAGGCTTGGTGTGCCTAAACTTCCTGGTTGGGTTAATCGATTTGCAAATGCAGGTGATGCCGTTTCAGAAATAACAGGAAAAACAGCATTACGGGCCTTTCTTTTTTGAATATGGTGGAAAAGTTTAACATCTTTTATCCAAAAGCTTATTGGTGGCCTTTCCAAATTCATGGCAGTTGACTCTTTTTTTTGTTACTGCGGCCTAGCGGTGCATTTGAACTCTTGATGCCATTTTGAAGTGGGGTTCAACATAGAAATTGCTGTGTAAATCTCTTGAATGAGATTATAGTATAGATAATCCTTTGTAGCTCGAATCTCTCTGTCCCGAATGGCTCGACTGTCCAAAACGACGTCGTTTTGGGCAATTTTTTTTCCCCTCCTTATCTGAAATAGAGAGAGCAGAGAGAAGAGAGAAGAAGAGGAAGAGAGAGAGAGAGAGAGAAAAAAAAAGGGAGGGAAAGAGGGAATAGAGAGAGAGAGGATCGATTGCCGCCTCTACCTCTGCCTCTGCCTCCGATTGTCATAGCCCGGCCTCCGATCTCTGATCTCCGCCTCTGATTTGTGTATGAGAATGATGTGTTGAAGTTTTTTTTTCCAGATTTTTACATTTTTTTTTTTTGATCTCTATGGTGGGTTTAGAAACTATACCATTGCAGGAGATGTGGTAGTTTCTAAATATGCCATTTCAGCATTTCAGATGTGATGATGATGATGATGTGTTTGGTTGATGATGATGATTCTCTCTCTCTCTGCTGTGTTGATGAAGATGTGTTGGGTGGATTTGATTTTTGGTTGATGATGATGATTCTCTCTCTCTCTCTCTCTCTGCTACTCTCCTCTTCTCTTCTTTCTTCTTCTTCTTCTTTTTTGATTTTTCTTCTTCTGCCAGTTATTAAAAAATAATAATAAAAAAAAAATCAAAACAATGAAACAACGTTGTTTTGATTTCGGGCCAATTTCGAGCTACGTAGCATAACCGTTATAGTATTTTATGTCGCTAGTTTTTGAATCGTATTGGTTCACGACATTTTGTTTTGTGCAATGCTTTTAATTAATAATAATAATAAATTGAAGTCAGTTGCCCCCACAGTGATGATATACACCTCTTCTTTGTTTCATCATATGTTGCTGACATTTTTTGATCAATCATATAGCACAAGTCAATGGAAAATTTAATCATGGTGTTGAGGTTTCAACAAGAGGAACAGATTATTTTACTGTACATTCAAGTTTTGAAATATGGTTTTGAACGTTTGGTTTTTGATTTTTGAATTTAAAACCAAATGCATGGTTTATTAATGTTATTTACGCTCATATTAATTTGGAATGAATTTTATGACATCATGTTGTCATATTTTATTTTATTTTTAAATATTGTGTGATATGTGTTATTTTTTGACTAATTTAGTTTTAGTGCTATATATGGGATTTAATTAGAGTTTATTTAAAAGTTTGTGAACTTTTAATTAAATTGTGGTGGTGCTACTACCAACGGATTTCTTTTGGAGTATTATATATGTAATATTGATTATGGTAGTAGTACTCTTGCAATATCAACCAATCTTTAACACCAGATAATTTTAAATATGATAATTTAATAGTGGTGTTCCATTTAATTGGAAATAAGTTTGAGGAATCTTTTGTATTGATTATTATTTTATTAATAATCAAGTTGAAAGGTTTTTTTTTAAAAATAACTTTGACATAAGTTGTCATTATTTATTATGAAACTTGTGAAGTAGAGTTGTTTTACATGTTTTAGTGAATATTTTATTATGTCTGGGTTATATCGATATTTGTTGCACTGAACATTAACCATAAAAGAAAGAGTTAATATGTTCTCATGTGGGAGTTTATCTCTTGAATTTGAAGAGAAAATTTAATTTTCTTTTGTTACAAATATTTTTGAATAAATAATGCATGAATTTATAAAAAATGAGTTATTATTGTGACAGTGACACTTGTCTGGAATGAATCATGTTGTTTGTGCTAATTTATGTATTATCAAAAATGTGGGGGAGAGAGATTAATGGGAAATTATGATTATGATTGACTTGTTAATCTTGTCCATGTCTACATATGTTGTAGAGTTGACAATTAATAGCATCATTTTTCTTAAATGATGTCATTAATTGATATATTTGATATATCGATTTGGTATGTGGTGTATTATATATAGATGTCAATTTTTTTTTATCAAAGTGTTAATAAAAATGTGAACTTATGTGTTTTGATATAAGAAGAATTCTAACTATTCTTTCGAATAATGATTGAAATTGGTGTGGTGACCGATAACTCCATAATGAAATATTACACGAGTTAATATATTTCATGGATAAAAGACGCTTTGGTAATTGTTGACGTAGTCATTAATACTGGATAAGACAAATAAGATGTAAATGTATTTATATAGTGATATTTATATTCCATGTTGAGATTGGAATTAAGGGTTGCAGTAAACAAAAAGAAATTAATCATGGCTAAAGAAATGTTATTTGATAAAGTGTTGTGGCCACATTCGGTACTAGTCATTTCTTCTTTGTACTGCGAAAGCAAGTTATGAAGTCTAATTGTATTTTAGACAAATTAGTATTGTGATTATATTCACAGAGCAATTTACATCTTGTTATTTAGTTCAAGCACGCCAATTAATGATGTATTCTGATTTATCTCAGAATTGTGGGGATATATTAATATTTTTGTGCAATTATACACGAGTAAGAGAAATTAAGAGCTTGTTTGGTTTGTGTTTAAGAAACAATTTTTGAGAGAAAAAAGTACCAAAACGCGTTTGGCAAACAAATTTATGAAATATTCTCTGAAGACTCATCTCAAAGAAATGGTTCCTAACATATACGCATCTTTTGTCATAACTTCTCTCTCTCAAAAGAACCTTTGTGACCTCATCTCTCTGATACAAAGAAAATCCTTCAGAGGCAGTCCAACGGCTCTCTCTCGGCTGTGTCATGGAAGACGATTCACACCTGTAGGCCAAGATCTGCACTCACCCAAGTGTCTTTGAAGAGACCCACTTGCCTTCCCTCCATCAGTACGCTGTTCACGATTTGAGAAATCTTCCGCCATAGATGCACCGACACTGTCTATCACCTTCTTCATCTTTGTGTCGCACAGGCTTGAGGCAATAGGGGGCATCTGCTCGTACGGGTCTTCTTTCAACAGCCACGCCTTCTCTGCTTCACAGATTTCCCCAAATCGTGCCCAGTTTTGGTCTTAGTCAAACTGAATTAAATCTTCACACAATCGGGACTTGTAACATCAATGTCCATCATTTTTTTCTTTTGGGCTCTATAAAATACAAACTAACCAACTTTGAACCCCAACAAGAAGATGCATAACTTCATCCTTTGCTGCAAAAACGGAGAGGCCGTGCTCAAAACTTTGTTGTGGATGGTGGGATCTGAGGGCCACCAAAAGCAGGCAAGCAAGAGGTATTTGTAATGAATGAATACTTTTTTTTTTTTTTTTTTTTGTAAATTTCATTTGGGTTTGTGAGTTTTGAACAATGTATTGACTGATTTTGGTTTACAAAGTTCGCATGGCTTTTGCCTTTGGGTTTGTCAATTTGTGGTGAATTTCCCAATCGGTAAATTTTCGAAATCGTAGTCCATAGAGTCACACACCAGAGTCACTTAAGTCTGATTTACAGAGGTTTAAAAATATTTATGTTTTGTTTAATTACGAGTTTTGATTGATATTGATGAATGGGTCATCTAATGTAGTAGTTAGGTTTGATCTAATTCTTCCTTCTTGATATTATGTTTTGCTCAATTACAAGTTCTGATTGATATTAAGAATGCATCGAATTACATCTTTTATACAAACATGAGAATGTGATGACAATCATGGTAAATAAGAGGTGTAGTGAACTATTGGTTTTGCGATCCATGCAAGACGCAAGGAAGAAATATGGCCAATTTGTTCTCTGATTTTCATTAATGAGCATCTACACTCCATTAGAATATTATTGTCTTCATGATTGTTTCTGTTGTCTTTGTTCAACAGGTAGTTGTAATTATCTCATAATCAAAAATTGCATACACGGTTTGAGATGTGTAGTCTGTAATGCACTTTGCTATTCTGTAATGGTTTTTCTTGTGTAATTTTTTAATGTATAGTTGGGTATTGAATAGGTAATTGTATTTTCTTTTTTTCTTTTTTTTTTGTCTGTGAATATTAATGCATTTACTTTACCGATTTGGGCAAATAATTTAAACATAACTTCTGCTTTGATTCCTTACACTATCTTAATCACTGGTTATTCTTGTAAAATAGAAAAGTAACTCTACAGTTCACAAAATGATGAATTATGAATTGAAATTTGTTCAAAACCTTCAGAAACAGAGAAAGACCTCCAATGTTAGAGCTTTGAAGGTCAAGACATGATTTTACATTCTTCACGGGATAAAAGGTTAATATGTATAAACCACACCTATGGCATTAGAAAGTTGAAAATCCTCCCTAACAATTACAACTTGCCTTTATATGACGCAAACAATTATATCCATTGAAGTCTTTTATTTTTAGTTGATATGATATATGATTTATGAAACCATGCTAAGAACATCTCTGACTTAGAAGATATTTCCATTAAATGTATTTTTATGCTAAAAACTATGAACAAACCTCAAGGACACTTCTTCAATCCTCCCTTGTTTCAATTGAAACTAATCACGAGTAACTTTTCTTCTATTTTTCCTATTTTCTTTTTTTGTATGGTATTGCTAAGTTCTGAAGGTCTACTATTAGAGTAGTTAAATTTTGCTTCAGTTGGATATAAACACATGACAATCTTAAGATCGCTTTTGTCACCATTTATACATTTGATAAAAATTAATATAATAATAGGTTATTTTCAAGATGTCTAGGTTTAGGAAATCCAAGACTAAATGCCATGACAATGCATTTTGTGGCCAAACATAATCTTGAATTCATTACAAAAGCATGTTTCTGCAGGTAATATAAACTTGAAGAAGTCGAGTGGTTGCATAGACATGTACAGCGGTATACAAAAAGTAATGACTCGATTTATATGATTATGAGTAGAGAAGGTTAAAATACTAATGTTTGGTTGCTATTGTGGCTGGGGTTTATAATAGATGTGTAAAATACAGGTATTATGCATGAGCATTATAGCGCACAAAATTGTTCATAAGTGAACTTTTCATTTTGATTTTAAACCAGGCCAACTACGTACTCCTCGGTCATTGTTCAATACACCAACCAATAAGAGGAAAAGATCACCTCAACCATCAGTCAATTCCTCAACTGTTGAAAATGATTGTCCTTATCCGGTAAACTTTTGCACGCATAATCTCATATTACATTTTCGTAATATTCGTAATGGCCATTATTATGCATATGCTTAATTTCACTTACTGCCAAACACAATGCTATTTTTGAAACTTAATTTGTTGACATAACTATAAACGGTCATTTGTTGCACTTGTATTAGGCTAGAATGACTAACGATAATGACGACTTTAAGATGCGGGGGTTCGAAAATGTGAAGATATTTTTAGAAATATTGGTGGATGAAATTAAGAAAGAGGGTCCTTGCATGTCAAAGAAAGATAGGAGTTTTTACCCAAAGCAATGGCAAACGCAATGGCAAACAATTAATGAGGAGATGACTAAAAAAGTTGGAAAAAATTTTGGGGTGAAAAAATTGAAGGTTAAGTTCGCGCCTTTGAAGGCGAACTACAAAGAGTTTGTTGCTCTAAAAAACCACATGGGTTTGGGTTGGGATCCAATAACTCAAACAGTGACAGCCCCAGATGATGTTTGGGAAAATTATGTTCAGGTAATTATTTTGGCGCATGCATTTACCAGAACCATGTGTATAGACAAATCTTTTTTGAAATGATTAATTAATGTTTACAACTTGTAGGTACACCCAAATGCAAAACAATTCCAAACCAAAGGCCTTGAACATTATGATCTCATGTTAGAAATATTTGCCAAGTCATTTGCCACTGGCGCTTTTGCCCGTTCTTCTCGTCATGGTGCACCCACATCTGATGACGAGTGAGAAATGGATGAACGCTTTCGTGCATATACGTCGGGGAAAGGCATAGTAGATGAATCTTGCACTTCCGGAAGTAAGCGTAAGTCTAGTGGCCTGGGTCAGTCCAGCAAGAACCCAAAAATGGATGAAGCACTGCAATCATGGCAACGTTCATGTGATGCACGTGAATGGTTTTACCTTCAAGCAGAGGCAAACGCTGGGGCAGCTGATACGTACTTCGTTGCAGCATGTATGGGCATCCTAAAATCCATGGCCCGGATTCGAGCTTGTTTTTGAAGGCCATGATCATGTTCACATCACTAGAATGGCGAACCATGTTTATGACCATGGAACCGGAAATGAGGTACCTTTGGATCCTCAATTTGTGAGAAGCTTGGTCATCCCACTGTTCGGTTTGAGGTGAAGGAAATGAAGATGCTCACAGAATTGTTTAGCTAGGTTTTTTTTTTTTTTTTTTTGGTATTTGTTAAACTTGAAGTTCTAAATTTTTCTTGTTTTAATTTTTTTTGTTTTCCCTTTCGGTTTGGACTGTGTTGGGTGTTGAGCTAACTTGATATATCATGCTGTCTATGTGGTTTCCCTTTAGACTTAGCACTATGTTTTCGTAATTTATTTTCGCCATGCTTTCTTTGTTGGAATGTCCTCATTAAATTTTTAGTGCTATACTCATATCATTACTGATAATACCTTGATTGTTTTACACTTTACGCTTTAGATGTTGTCGTCACGACCCAATGGAGGGCAACCGAACAATATGTACGATCCATACAGTGACGATGACGATGATGTGATGGACTTACACACGGTTTGTCAACTAACATATGACATTCCTACGAGACAACCGCAACGTAATTGTCCATACACCGGTGACCAGTACATAAAATTCTTACTAAGTGGAAATCCTAAATGAATCCGTGAACAATTGCGAATGGAAGTCCCGACATATGTGGAATTGGTTAAACAGATTGTCTGTAGAAATGTTGTAGACTGGTCGAACATACGATTGTCACTGGAAGAGTCGTTGTCTTTGTTTTTATTTATTTGTGGTTAAAGTTCAGGCACAAGAAATACTAGAGATCAATTCAGCACTCAAATGAGACAATTCATCGTCATTTCGTACTTATGATGCGGGCGTTGGGAAATCTTGCGCCATTTGTAATCCAACCACTAAACATGGCTATTACCCATCCTAAAATTTGGAATGACAGACGGTACTGGCCATGGTTTAAGGTAACATAAATGGCAGTTGATTTGCATTATTTTATATGGCTTAAAGATTAAATTGATAAATTAATTCAAAGTTATGTCATCTAGAACTGTGTAGGGGCCATAGATGGCACACATATTGTTGTTGTGGCACCTGAAGGTGACCAAATGCCATATCGAGGTAGAAAAGTGCATACAACTCAAAATGTCATGGCTGCATGTTCATTTGACATGAAGTTTACGTTTGTATACACTGGTTACGAAGGTAATGCACATGATTCGAAATTTTTTCTAGAATCACTTACCACAAATTCCGCTGACTTTCCACACCCACCACCTAGTAAGTGTATTTGTTTTTAATTTTGTATTTTCCTTTTTTTCACACCCAAATATGCCATGACATGTTTTTACTGAAAGTGTTTTACTGTAGACAAGTATTATCTCGTTGACACCGGGTATACACACATGCCCGGGTACGTAGCCCCATATCGTGGCCAAAAATACCATTTGCAAGAGTTCAATAGGCGGCGTCGCTATCATGGTCCAAAGGAGTTGTTTAACCATGGACATTCTTCTTTGAGGAATGTTATAGAAAGAACCTTTGGAGTGTTGAAGCAACGGTTTCCATTATTGAGACACATGCCACGGTATGATATGGTACGACAAGGGCTAATCGTTATGGCATGTTGTGTTCTCCACAATTGGATCCAGAAGGTGCAAGAGCATGATGAATTTTTCGATGTAGAAGAATCAAGTGACGAAGATGAAGACGAAGATGAATATGAAGGTGAAGGTGGAGGTGAAGGTGCAAGTGAAGTTCAAGGTGAAGTTGGAGTTCAAAATGTCCACGGAAATGAAGATGGAGTACCAGCTATACAACAACACGACCATGTGAACATGTCACGTGAACAACTACTGCAGATAGGACAACGACGAGATGAGGTTACAGCATCTATGTGGGAAGCATACAACAATAGGCATATGATTACAAGTAGGTAGATTCTTTTTGGTAATTGGAAAAAATGGAGCACATAATCAAAGTAGGTTAATGTTTTAAACTTCACATTATAAAATGTTTTCTTGTATATATTTTAAAATGGGATTGCTAATTTCACGCCATATGCAGATGAAGGTGACACCAAATTGTTCATGTGGCGCTGGTCCAATGTTGGTGATTATGGCTTGCACTGAAGTGAACAATGGTCGTTATTTTTTTCGTTGTCCTAATTGGGATAATCATAGGGGCTCCTTTTTCTAGGTAGATGACTATGATGGTGGGATACAACATCTTACACTTACGCAAGTGCCTCGTACTGGCGGGAAGTGGTTGTTTTGGGTTTGTTGTGGATGCACCGCTTTTCTTTGTTTTAATATTATGATCCTTTTGTTGGTAATTTTGTTTGTCATTGTACTTACGTAGGATATTCCATATTGTGGTTGAAACAATGCTTGAACTTGTTGTTTTGTTATGGTAGCTCAATTATCGGTAGTAATTATGTTATAATATTTTGTTTTTTATTATTTTCAAACAGCTTGTGGTCATTGTTTTATGTCAGAAGTGTTGATGTATGGTTATTTAAATTCGTTTCTTGTGCATGTATGGTTCATGTATCGGTACTATAGTTGCATGTTTTTTAATGTTCGTTTGGTCATGTATGATTTTTTGGAACCATGGGGTACTTTTTTTTTTTAAAACCACGGGCTAGTTTTTCTGTTATACTTGTTGGAAAGGAATAGTCCTTCATCTTGCAGGCATGGTCCCTCGGTTGATTCGAAACATTCTCAGGCATGGGTAATTCGAAACATTCGAACCATGGGTAATTCAAAACATCAAGCTCCCTTGGTCCTTCATCTTGCAGGCATGGTTTTTCTGTTATACTTGTTGGAAAGGAACAAGCTACATTCTCATTCGGTTGAGTCTCATCTTTCTTTGTGCTTCTGATTCCTGGTTGAGATCTTCTACAAGCTTTGATTTCACCATTTTTGTGTTGTCATTGGAAGTTGTTGTTTCAAGACTCTGAATGGTGTTAGATCCAGGTCTCTTATCTATTGTATTAATGTTAAGCTCACCTCATTTATTGTTTCATCTGCTATAGCTATCATCTGAGGTTCGTTAGTGCAACTTTTTTCGCCAGTAGTCTGTTCTTCAATGATTTCACTTTCAGTAGCTCTCTCAATTTCCCTGGGCACCTGTTTGACAGATATATGTTCAATAGAGTAAATAGAACCATAGAAATAAATAATAGGGAAAAAATTAGGTAGAAGTTCATGATGTACCTATTGACTTTTTCAATACAAATTGCTCTTAGGTTTTGTTGATTTTTTTTGGGGCTCTACCTCTATATTTATCTTATGTTTTCCTACTTGAACATCTTGTCCACCAATTTGTTCTTAAATATGTAACTACTTCTTATCAATGCTCTTCTAGATAGCTTCTGAATAGATAAGTTGGTGGACAAATATTGGTGGACAAATATTGACAAATATTGTGCTGTATTGCTTGATTCTCAAAAAAAAAAAAAAAAAAAAAACCATGTTTACACACTATTTTTTTTTCTAATTGGGGGTGTTTGTATTTTTTGTTTCTAAAAAAACCAACCAAACGGATTTTTGAGAATTTTTTTTGAAAAGTGATCTTGGAAAAAGACAACCAAACACATTTCTGAGATTTTTTTTGGGAAAATCTGTTTGGTTTGATTACTCCTAGAAATGTGTTTGTAGAGAATATTTTAGAAAATTGTTTCTGAAACACAAACCAAACAAGCCCTAAGTTTCCTTGGAATGATTAAAATGTGGGGGGTGCTTGGAGGATTTTACCAAAGTAACTGTCACGACCCAAACCCGCCTCTAAAAGTTTGGTCCATGACCGGCCTGTACATAGGCCTCAAAACAGAATTTGAGAATCATATTTAATCACATATGGGGCCTTAAGCAGAAGCAATGTCAATAAAAGATAATATCCATTGAGCTTGTGCATACATGTTGGTTTAATTGAATTTAAGCATTTAAATACATTCCCATAGTTACATATACAATCACAAAATTATGCAGATCTCACATACACTTATATAAGACTCCAAAAATTGCATAACTCTCAGTAATCAAAATTAAGGCCTCAATATGGAGGCGTACCCCAGGCGGCTTGGCAAATAGGTTGACCCCAATACAATTCTAGTGGCAATCCCCGATGGCTCACCTACATAAACATACATAAAAACAGAGTGAGCAAGGCTCAGTGAATAATAGTACGTGATAATCCAATAAATAACTTGAATCACAAGGTATATAAATGCAGAGAACTTATCGTTAATCTTATCTTGTGGTTGCTTTCAGAACGGGCATAGGCCCAGTTTTTAATCAGAACGACTTTAGCCCTTGAATAGAGTGGCGTTGAGCCCTTATCAGAATGGCATATAGCCCTTATCCTTTTACGTATGTATGAACTTAAGAGGTGGCTCGTCCGGATTCTAGAGATGACTTGTATGGCAACACTTAGTTCCGTGCAGCACTTTGTTTTATACTAACAGATCATACAGAATGGCCACAGGCCCAAATGTCACAAATTGGCCATAGGCCTTACAGATGTTACAGAACGGCTATCAGCCTCATAACTTTCACAGAACGGCCATAGGCCTCATAACTTTCACATCGGCTTTAAGCCTGGTTCACGTATGTATGGACTCAAGAGGTGGCTCGTACGGATTCTAGAGGTAACTCGCATCGCAGCACTTAGTTCTGTACAACACTTTGTTCCATACCAGGAAACAATTATATCATTAGGTCTTAATCATCCATATATTGTCATAACATAGCATAACTGGAACGGATGAACAGAAACAGAAACAGAAATAATCTCAGATTCTTAAGAATACCATTATGCAATAGTACACATAAGTTTCCCATGGTTTGGTTACAAATTGATACAGGTGTCTTGCGTGTAACAGAATAATAATAATAATAACCATTAACAGAGGGCACATATATCATTACGGTACGCTTAATAAGAACAGAACAATTCACATTCTAACGTGGGTCACATAGTGATGTTAAACATTTGCATTCATGTCATAGGTTCTTAACGACCTTGGGTCCATATGTAACACAACAGAATAATCTCATATTCATACAGATACCTTGGCTCAAGGAAAAACATAAGTTTCATTTATTCGTTAAGAAACGACGTAGTTTGCTTACGAGTAACAAAATGTTAATATCAATTATTAATAGCACACCTAATGTACTACACAGTACTACTACTCACAGTGGTAGGTCTTTGATAGCGGTGGAACGATGTCCTCGTCTTGACCTACAAACACAATGCACATAGCAGATTATGAGGATAAAACCAATCTCTTTCTTATTCCTTAATCAATAGCCATGGTGGTTCTAAACTCATTAGTCCTCCATAGGTTATAATCCATGCCTCAGAAGATAGGAGGAATAGATAGGCAAATAGTTTAAGTGAAGAAATGGTACAAAACTGGTAGATAGAAAGTGAGCAACTCTCACTAATTTGGGCATAACTATTTCTGTACTTAGAATTTGGGAGTGAGATTACTACCAATGGAAACTAGACTTCCGGGGCTCGATTTAGGCTCAAGAATCACTCAAAACGGAGTCCGGATACAAAAGATATGCTTGTTCAAAGTTATCTAATAAATGCTGAAACAGGGGTGGCCGCTCGTGCGGCCCAATTCCGCTCGAGTGGAAGAACCCGGCCGCTCGAGCACCTAAAAGAAGAATGAAAACCCCTTTTTTCCCTTCATGTCCGCTCGTGCGGTTTGGGCAAAAACAAACAGTCCGAAAATGATTTTTGCTCCAACACTTGATCTATCCATTTTTTTAGCTTGATTTCAAGTCTAATTACTCAAAAACATGTATAATTCCTTCCAAAACATAATCAACTAACATCATCAAATAGAATCTTATCTTTTCTACATATACAACCTTCCATTATATATGCCCAAATCATGTAAATATAATCCTTCTATTCAACCCAATCCATTCCTTACATATCAAATTTCCACATTAAACCTTGATTTCATGTAGTAGATGGATTCTCTACAAGGATAGTAGTTAGAGCCACATACCTTACCCCAAATCCTTGTTCTTCCCTTTAAGCTCTTCAACTTTCCCAAGCTTCTTGGTTGATCTCTTCCCTCTCTCTTCTATTTTCTTCAATAATCTTCAAATCCCCCATGGGTGTTGAGTTGCCTCTCCTTCTCTCTCTCACGACTCACTCTTTCTCTCCCTTAGATATTTTTTGACCCAAAGTGATGAGTTCAACAACTCATATATCTATGCATATATAATACACACATAAGTTCACCATAAAGGAGGAAACCAAACGTGCCCTTACGAATCGCACAAAATCAATTTTCAATTAAACTTCTTAGATTACTCTAAAAATCATGCTGATCATAAATATGTTCTCTGTTCTAGTTTCTGAAGCCTCTAAGGCCTTCAATTTGCGGTATAAAGTTAACCACCCAAACGTGCATTAACGAATCAGACAAATTAGATTTTCAAAAATTCCCGTTAACATATCCAAGTACTCAATTTTGATTTCTAAACCTATATAGGTCGGTAATTTCAATTTTAAATCCGTAACTCAACAGATAATGCTTCAATTCCAAAAGATATAATTAATTAAAACGCCTCATCCCATAGTTAAATACAGATGATTTCTTTTATGCATTTTGGGGTCATTACATTCTCTCCACCTTAAGAAGTTTGGTCCTCCAAACTTGATTTACCTTAACACAAGTCAAGATTCATCCTGGATATACAACATTTCAATAATTTAGGCATTCACAATCCTATATAGTTAATTTCAATGGAGTTTGCTCCCAAAATCACAAGTAATTCATTGTTCTGACTAATTGGTAACCCAATTGATAATAATACCTAATAACATCAAAACATTGTCTCATTATTCATAATCCTGGTACATTTCAATTTATTGATTCAAAGGTCATACCTTCCAAATACTATAACAACTTAAGGACATTGAGAAATGGGTTCACTCAAGTCTTCGATTACCTGTGAGTCATAAACTCTCATACATAGTTCAAACTTTTTAGGTTCATAAACATTTCTTAAAGGTTAACTATCCTAATTCCTCAAAGGTTAAGGAAACATTTCCTACATAATCATGTTTCAAAGGCACACGCTTCTTACAATAATTAAACCTAGAATAACAAATAAGTTCTAAATCAACGACTTCGTGGCTCTTTACTCATTATCAGAATTAGACTTATCCGTTCAAATCAGATTTCTACCAGACTCTAACTAACAACTCAAATCCCATATCAAGGAACTACATGTTAGAGTAAATTAGTAGTAAAATCAAATACGGATCACACCTTAATGGTCACAATTCCCAAATTACAGTAAGTCATAATCATTTAAAATCATGTTTGCTTGGAAGATCTAAAGCCAGCATTATGACATCAAGCACATAATACATTTACCATAAAGCTATTATATTCTTGTTCCATATTTAGTAAAATGTTCCTATCATGGACAAAAACATTTTCCAAAAATATATAATACATAGTTCTTCAAACCTTTCATAATTACACACAATACGTTGTTTAGAGACATGACTCAGAAACTTATCAGACCGTTCAAAGATTATCAGAGGATGGTATAATTCCCAATAGTATTGAACTTATTTAAACTTTGACAGAACAATCTTATATTAGATAAGACAGAATGACTTCAGGTTCAACATATTATTCACAGAGAATTCTTTAAGCATGCCACAACAAATTATCGTCCATGTATAGCAAAATATCTTTTTCAAAAAACTTGTCATATCCTGAACAATCGGAGTTTCATAGTATCTCTAGCCATTTTGGGTGAAATTATTCGGAAAACTCATCATATCATAAACGTGACGGAGGTTCATAGCATATTTTAGCATTTCAGAAAATACTTATCATATAGCATAACCATTTTCAAAATCATTCATACAGAAGTATCTTTACAAAGACATTACTCACTTAGGTCCATGGTCAACTCGCACAAAGTCACACTTTATTCGTCTATGTCGGAAATACTGAATTTAATTGATGGTATGACATCTCTAAATAACACAGATCACATAAGTTTCATTCCAACGAGCACTTATTTTCATATCACAATAAAGGGACAAGCCTTGAATTAATTCTCATACAAATATTTCATCCTTATTCAATAATAGTGAGGTTATGATAACAATACGTTAGGTTCAGAACGAAAACGCATTAGAACAAAGCTAAGTTTTTCAGACAAATGACAGCCCACAAAAGAAACACAATTTTCCTTTTATTCACATTCATTCGCAAGAATATATATATATTCAATCTAAAAGGAGGAACAAAACCTCACTTATCATCCCATAGAAAGATTCACAACACAACCTACTTTTCGCCAATGATCCACTTCAATAACTCAGCAACATATCATCTCACTACGTTAACAATATCCATTCATATTCTTACTCGTGGTAGGGCAACATAAGCAACACCCCATTCTTACTACCTTTCCCTCAAGGCAGTAAATAGAAATTGGCTTAATACATAATATCATACCAAGTCATTTACCTCTATGATTCGAGATTTCAGATAATATTTGCCTTCGCCAGTATACATATCTCAAGTTCCTTAACATACACTCTATCTCTACAAATTAACATAGTCAACACCACCAACATTCTAGTCAAAATTCCAATTTCCCTGCATCACTAAACTTCTATAAAATTCCACCGAATACTATGTGATCACAGATCATAATACTTATATTTATTAACATTCCATTTCATCCCTAAGGGTCATAAGATGCAGATGGTTAACACATTGCATATCATTCATTAATTACTCCATAACACATAGTTTCACATTTTTAATCATAACACACACAAGTATACAAAAAAAAAAAAAAAAAAATGCGGATGGGGCAGTTCCTTTATTTCTGCTTCTTATATCAAGTCATTCTCTAATTCTCAAATCCCATACTCGTTATTGATCATCGCATTTCTCAATTGTCACAATTCCATACACTTTATTCATCAACCACACCTCAGTTTCCCTAAAATTTCTTATGGTTAATTTCATATATAATCCATATCGAAACTACATTTAGACTTTATTCACATCATGTTTCCACAAACATGCTTATACTGACCAATTTTAACGTCCTAGGCACATCAATAGTCCACATCTTTCATCGCTTTAGCCTCAACGTCATACTCATTACACAAACTCATTTTCATTTCATAACAACGATCAAATCCTCTTTAGTGACAAAACTCAGTCTATGAAATAACACATGGATTTCCTTCTATTACTTAAAGTCTCTAAGAATTCTTATTCTAAATCTCAATACTTAACTTACTGCACGAGCACACACATATCTTCTAAAATGCACATCACATCCTTTCGTTACTAGATGCATGCAACTTAAATGCATTCTAGACACTCTAATGCTCAATGGACACGTGTGTGAGATCTTAACTCGTGCTCTGATACCACCTGTCACGACCCAAACCCGCCCCTAAAAGTTTGGTCCATGATCAGCCTGTACATAGGCCTCAAAACAGAATTTGAGAATCATATTTAATCACATATGGGGCCTTAAGCGGAAGCAATATCAATAAAAAATAACATCCATTGAGCTTGTGCATACATGATGGTTTAATTGAATTTAAGCATTTAAATACATTCCCATAGTTACATATACAATCACAAAATTATGCAGATCTCACACACACTTATATAAGACTCCAAAAATTGCATAACTCTCAGTAATCAAATTAAGGCCTCAATACGAAGGCATACCCCAGACGGCTTGGCAAATAGGTTGACCCCAATACAATTCTAGTGTCAATCCTCGATGGCTCACCTACATAAACATACATAAAAACAGAGTGAGCAAGGCTCAGTGAATAATAGTACGTGATAATCCAATAAATAACTTGAATCACAAGGTATATAAATGCAGAGAACTTATCGTTAATCTTATCTTGTGGTTGCTTTCAGAACGGGCATAGGCCCAGTTTTTAATCAGAACGGCTTTAGCCCTTGAACAGAGTGGCATTGAGCCCTTATCAAAATGGCATATAGCCCTTATCAGAATGGCATTAAGCCCTTATCAGAATGGCATTAAGTCCTTTTACGTATGTATGAACTCAAGAGGTGGCTCGCCCGGATTCTACAGATGACTCGCATGGCAGCACTTAGTTCCGTGCAGCACTTTGTTTCATACTAACAGATCATACAGAATGGCCACAGGCCTAGATGTCACAAATTGGCCATAGGCCTTACAGATGTTACAGAACGGCTATCAGCCTCATAACTTTCACAGAATGGCCATAGGCCTCATAACTTTCACATCGGCTTTAAGCCTGGTTCACGTATGTATGGACTTAAAAGGTGGCTCGTACGGATTCTAGAGGTGACTCGCATTGTAGCACTTAGTTCCGTACAGCACTTTGTTCTATATCAGGAAACAATTATATCATTAGGTCTTAATCATCCATATATTGTCATAACATAGCATAACCGGAACGGATGAACAGAAACAGAAATAGAAATAATCTCAGATTCTTAAGAATACCATTATGCAATAATGCACATAAGTTTCCCATGGTTTGGTTACAAATTGATACAGGTGTCATGCGTGTAACAGAATAATAATAATAATAACCATTAACAGAGGGCACATATATCATTACGGTACGCTTAATAAGAACAGAACAATTCACATTCTAACGTGGGTCACCTAGTGATGTTAAACATTTGCATTCATGTCATAGGTTCTTAACGACCTTGGGTCCATATGTAACACAACAGAATAATCTCAGATTCATACAAATACCTTGGCTCAAGGAAAAACATAAGTTTCATTTATTCGTTAAGAAACGACGTAGTTTGCTTACGAGTAACAAAATGTTAATATCAATTATTAATAGCACACCCAATGTACTACACAGTACTACTACTCACAGTGGTAGGTCTCTGATAGCGGTGGAACGATGTCCTCGTCTTGACCTACAAACACAATGCACATAGCAGATTATGAGGATAAAACCAATCTCTTTCTTATTTCTTAATCAATAGACATGGTGGTTCTAAACTCATTAGTCCTCCATAGGTTATAATCCATGACTCAGAAGATAGGATGAATCGATAGGAAAATAGTTTAAGTGAAGAAATGGTACAAAACTGGTAGATAGAAAGTGAGAAACTCTCACTAATTTGGGCATAACTATTTTTGTACTTAGAATTTGGGAGTGAGACCACTACCAATGGAAACTAGACTTCCGGGGCTCTATTTTAGGCTTAAGAATCACTCAAAACGGAGTCCGAATGCAAAAGATATGCTTGTTCAAAGTTACCTAATAAATGTTGAAACATGGGTGGCCGCTCGTGCGCCGGCCCAATTCCGCTCGAGCGGAAGAACCCGGCCGCTTGAGCGCCCAAAAGCAGAATGAAAACCCCTTTTTCCCCTTCATGTCCGCTCGTGCGGTGCCCATGGCTGCTCGTGCGGTCTGGGCAAAAACAAACAGTTCGAAAATGGTTTTTGCTCCAACACTTGATCTATCCATTTTTTTAGCTTGATTTCAAGTCTAATTACTCAAAAACATGTATAATTCCTTCCAAAACATAATCAACTAACATCATCAAATAGAATCTCATCTTTTCTACATATAAAACCTTCCATTATATATGCCCAAATCATGTAAATATAATCCTTCTATTCAACCCAATCCATTCCTTACATATCAAATTTCCACATTAAAACTTGATTTCATGTAGTAGATGGATTCTCTACAAGGATAGTAGTTAAAGCCACATACCTTACCCCAAATCCTTGTTCTTCCCTTTAAGCTCTTTAACTTTCCCAAGCTTCTTGGTTGATCTCTTCCCTCTCTCTTCTATTTTCTTCAATAATCTTCAAATCCCCCATGGGTGTTGAGTTGCCTCTCCTTCTCTCTTTCACGATTCACTCTTTCTCTCCCTTAGATATTTTTTGACCCAAAGTGATGAGTTCAACAACTCATATATCTATGCATATATAATACACACATAAGTTCACCATAAAGGGGGAAACCAAACGTGCCCTTACGAATCGCACAAAATCAATTTTCAATTAAACTTCTTAGATTACTCTAAAAATTATGCTGATCATAAATATGTTCTCTGTTCTGCTTTCTGAAGCCTCTAAGGCCTTCAATTTGCGGTATAAAGTTAACCATCCAAATGTGCATTAACGAATCAGACAAATTAGATTTCCAAAAATTCCTGTTAACATATCCAAGTACTCAATTTTGATTTCTAAACCCATATAGGTCGGTAATTTCAATTTTAAATCCGTAACTCAATAGATAATGCTTCAATTCCAAAAGATATAATTAATTAAAACGCCTCATCCCATAGTTAAATACAAATGATTTCTTTGACGCATTTTGGGGTCATTACATTCTCTCCACCTTAAGAAGTTTGGTCCTCCAAACTTGATTTACCTTAACACGAGTCAAGATTCATCCTGGATATACAACATTTCAATAATTTAGGCATTCACAATCCTATATAGTTAATTTCAATGGAGTTTGCTCCCAAAATCACAAGTAATTCATCGTTACTGACTAATTGGTAACCCAATTGATAATAATACCTAATAACATCAAAGTATTGCCCCATTATTCACAATCTTGGTACATTTCAATTTATTGATTCAAAGGTCATACCTTCCAAATACTATAACAACTTAAGGACATTGAGAAATGGGTTCACTCAAGTCTTCGATTACCTGTGAGTTATAAACTCTCATACATAGTTCAAACTTTTTAGGTTCACAAACATTTCTCAAAGGTTAACTATCCTAATTCCTCAAAGGTTAAGGAAACATTTCCTACATAATCATGTTTCAAAGGCACATGCTTCTTACAACAATTAAACCTAGAACAACAAATAAGTTCTAAATCAACGACTTCAATGCGCCTGGGTCGAAGAGGATGAGGATTGGCGGGAGGTTACCCCCATGGCGGAGGAGTCCGGGGAGAAGGGAGTGGGGGTGACCTCAGAAATGGTGGTTGCCCCAGAAGTGCAAGGGGACGAAGGTCATGGGGCCAAGAGGAAGAAACGCACATGAGTGCTATGCCCAAGATACAAGTGGAGAGTGGGTCAGCCGACCTTGAGGAGGTGATGGTGCAACAGCCTAAGGGGGGACCTGCGCCCTAAAGAGAGGTGGTCAGGCTGAAGCATGCCATCTATTACGCCCCCGCAGTGGCTCGGCGACTGGAGGGAGAAGAAGGCCCCGCTAGGACAGCGGCGGATCTTCTCTTGAGGGTAGTGGACGAAGCAGCCGTGCGTTCTTCCACCAGGTTTAATGAGGCTGAGCTGCTAAGGGGGCTGTGCTCTGCCCAAATGGAGGTGACCACTTTAGCAGGGGCTTTGCTGAGAAAGGCGGCGGCTGCAAAAGGTGAAGTGAAGCCTCTGAAGGCCAAGTTGGAGGAGGCGAAGGCCCAACTTGAGAGTTTGAGGAGTGAAACTGTGGAGTGGAGAAGCACCGCACGAAGCGTTTGCGATAGGGGGTTGGAAGATGCTCAAAAGGCGAAGAAGATGGAGGTGTTGGCGATCGTGCAGCGCAATGTTGCCGCTCGAGTCCATGCTGAGCTGCTCGCGGTTAAGTTGGAGCTAGAGGACGAACTCCTCAAGGTAGTGTCGCTCGAGTTCCAGCTGGCTGGCGAGCAGAAGAAGCTGGGGGATGCTCAAAATTCTTGCACGGTCACCATCGAGCGGTTTGAAGAGGCTATGACCAGCAATGAAGAATTACGTGCCCAGCAAATCAAAGAAAATGATGAAGCAGACCTGAAGATTACTGGGCTGCAGAAGGAGCTAGAAGATGAGCGCGTTAGGGCAATGGAGGAGAAGGCGAGGTTGGAGAAGTAGTTGGAGGAAGAAAAAACTAAGGTAGCCTCTAAAAGGGCAGCATACCCCGACCTGTACGTCGTAGCAGTGGAGCAGTTCAAGGGGTCTGCTGACTTCCAGATGGCGATCGATGCCGCGGTCGCCAGCAACTTGGCGAGAGAGGGAACTGGGGAGGTTGGCCCGTCGGGAGCGACTGCTGGGGGCAGGAGTGAAGCAGAAGTGATCCAGAGCTTCCAGCGGTCGGACTTCTACAAGCACGAAATGACTGAGTTCTGGGACAGCGGGTGGAAGATGTTCAAGTGTAAAGCAGAAGAGCTATTCCCAGACTTAGACTTGAGCAGTGTCAAGATTGACGATGATGACGTGGCCCAGACCCCCCTAGATGAGGGCGTTGAAGAAGAAGACCTTGTATCAAGTGAGGAGGAATGATGGGCGCAGACAAAATTTGTACTTAGAGTTTTTTTTTTTTTTTTTTTGAATGACTGTAATAAACTTATGTACAAGTTTGTGAATAAATAAAATTTTGAGTCTCGTTTTCATGCTATTGCTTTTGTTTGTGCATCTGAAATGAATGAGAATGGTGACTTGTATAAAGCTTGTGTATAAATCATTGTGAAGTGCAAAATGTGAGGAAAACTCAATGTAAAGTAAAGTTTAAATGTAAGGCAACCTGAAGAATGTTAAAAATGAAGGTCAGCTTGTAAGAATGTTAAAAATTTAAAGTTTCAAATCATGACCCAAAAGTGGAGTCAGTCTGGCTTGTAAGGGTCCCCAAGAGTGAAGTTTTTAAATGATGGTGTAAGGGTGTTGATAAATGAAAGATTAGTTTGGAATTTGACTAAGTAAAGAATGTTGTAAAAACATAGACTTGGAATTTTGACTAAGTGTGGCCAGTATGCCATAACCGTGAAGTTTGCATGACTGGCCTTGACCGAGCTTTACATCCGTGCGCAGTTTGGGAGAAGTTTTGATTAACTGACCCTCCTAGTAATTCAGTAGCTTTAAGTAACTCAGTCTGGCCGAGCTCTTCGGGCTCAGTCTAGCTGAGGCCTTAAGGAACTCAAGCTGGCTGAGCTCATCATGCTTGGTCTGGCTGAGGCTTGTTATGCTCAGTCTAGCTAAGGCTTTGCATGCTCGGTCTGACCGAGGCTTTTATGCTCAGTCTGGCTGAGGCTTGTCATGGTCAGTCTGGCTGATTCTTTGCATACTCGGTCTGGTCGAGGCTTTTATGCTCAGTCTGGCTGAGGCTTGTCATGCTCAGTTTGGCTGAGGCTTTTATGCTCAGTCTGATTAAGGCTTGTCATGCTCAGTCTGGCCGAGGCTTTGTATGCTCGGTCTGGCCGAGCTCTTCGTGCTCAGTCTGGCTGAGGCTTTTTGTTACTCAGTCTGGCTGAGGCTGCAATCAAAGTGCTATTGGAATACCATAGGTAACAGAGATACAAGCTTGCTGTCATACAAAATGTAGCCCATTGGATCATAAATTTACACCATATGAGGAGAAAATGAGAACATTCAAGTGTGCAGATTGTCAAAAAGAACATACAACAATTGGACAATACAAAAGTATAGCTTTTATTCAAAATAGCGCTTCAAATGCTCAGCGTTCCAAGGATGGGGGAGGTCTCGACGTTCCATGTCCTGAAGTCGGTAAGTGCTCGAACGTGGTCTGGCTTTCACAATATAAGGCCCCTCCCACTTGGCTGCCAGTTTGCCCTTAGTTGGATTTTTGGTGGCAAGGGTTACTTCTCGCAAAACAAGGTCCCCCACGGTAAATTCCCTCGGTCTGACCTTGCGATTGTAGTTTGTTTTCATTTTTTGTTGGTAGGAGGCCCGTCTGACAGCGGTGGTTTCTCAGAGTTCTTCGATCAGATCTAGGTTTGCCCGACGCAGCTCTTCAGTTAGTTCTGGATCTGGATGTAGAACCTTTGGAGTGGGCAGACCGATTTCCACTGGGATGACTGCCTTAGCGCCATATGTTAAGCGAAAGAGGGTCTCCCCAGTGGGAGTTCGGGCAGTAGTGCGGTAGGCCCAAAGCACATTCGGTAATTTCTCAGCCCAGAGTCCCTTAGGGGCTTCCAGTTAGTTTTGATGATCTTCAGAAGAGAACGGTTGGTGACCTCAACTTGGCCATTGGCTTGGGGATGGCCTGGAGAGGAGAAGCATGGATGGATTTGGAGTTCTGCGCAAAATTTCCTGAACTTGGCATTGTCAAATTGTTTACCGTTGTCGGAGACGATGGCTTGAGGAATGCCAAATCTGCAGACGATTGACTGCCAGATGAATCTGGTTGTGTTTCGCTCGGTAATTGTGGCAAGGGGTTCTGCTTTCACCTATTTAGTGAAGTAATCGATGGCGACAATGGCGAATTTGGTTTGGCCTCGGCCAGTGGGCAATGGGCCGACTAGGTCGATTCCCTATTTGGCGAATGGGTAGGGACTGCAGAGTGTGATCAATTCTGTAGGAGGACCATGGGGGATGTTGGCAAAGCGTTGGCACTTATCACATTTGAGCACGAAGTCTGTCGCATCTTGATTGAGAGTGGGCCAGAAATAGCCAGTGCGAAGTATTTTGTGGGCTAAGGACTTGCCACCCGAATGATTGCCACATACGCCCTCATGGATTTCTCTCATCACGTAAGTCGCCTGAGCAGGGTTGAGGCATCTGAGGTATGGGCATGAAAAGCCCCTTTTGTACAAAAGACCACCGACAAGAATGTAATTGGACGACCGGACCCTGACTTTGGCGGCCTGCTATTTGTCATCTGGTAGTTCTTCCGTTGTCAGAAATAGAAAGATGTCGGATGCCCAGGGGATAGGTTCATTTTGGAGGAAGCAGACCACTTGCTGGTCGGGGGATATGGCAGGGTGGGTCAGGTATTCGAGGCGAACACTATGGTTGAGATCTGACTGGTCTGCAGAGGCTAATTGAGCCATCTCATCTGCCTTGGAGTTTTTTGCCCGAGGGATATGTTGGATATGGAAAGTATTGAAGAGGCGAGCAAGGGGGAGTGCAAGATCCCTCCCGTAATTTGTCCGACAATAAGCTCGGAGTCACTAAACACTCGGATATGGTTGACACCAATGTCTCTGGCTAGACGGAGACCTGCTATCAATGCCTCATACTCGACCTCATTATTGCTCGCATCGAACAGGAAGCGGAGAGCACATTTGAAATAACCACCATTAGGGGCAGTGAGGATGAGACTAGCCCCACTGCCTTCTTTGCGGGATGATCCGTCGACGTTGAGGGTCCAAGAGTGGGGTTCTTCTAGCTCGGTAGGGGTCGGTGGGGGTGGAGCAGTTGTGGTTAGGGTGAGGTTAGTGAATTCCAGGATGAAGTTGGCAACAGTCTGTCCCTTAATTGATGTCCGAGTCCGGTAGGAGATATCAAACTAACTGAGTTCGACGGACCATTGCATAAGCCTGTCGGAAAGCTCTGGTTGCTGCATTATCTTCTTCAACGGTTGGTCAATGAGGACCACTATGGAATGGGCTTGGAAGTAAGGGCGGAGTCGTCTAGACGCGGTGACTAAGGCCAAGAACATTTTTTCTAACAATGAGTATTCTGTTCTGCCCCCCGAAGAGCTCGACTGATGTAGTAGACCAGTCGCTAGATAGATCTGTCTTCCCTGACGAGTGCTGCATTGACTGCAGTGTGTGACACGGCTAGATAGAGGAAAAGGGGTTTACCCGTGATGGCTTGAGAAAGTAGAGGGGGTTAGCCATACACTGTTTTAATTGTTGAAAGGCCTCTTCAGATTCTGCCGTCCACTCAAAAGTGTGCCGAAGGACTTTGAAGAAGGGGAGGCACTTGTTCGTTGCTCGGGAAATGAAGCGGTTGAGGGCGACAACTCAGCCAGTAAGCCTCTGAACCTCCTTAACTGTTCTGGGTGACTGCATTTCGATTAGGGCCTTGATCTTTGCGGGGTTAGCTCGATGCCCCGCTGACTGACCATGAACCCAAAAACTTTCCAGATCCTACGCCGAAGGCACATTTTTCCGGATTGAGCTTCATCTGGTACTTGCATAGAGTGGCAAAGGTTTCTCGCAAGTCAGCCAGATGATCGGTGGAGAGCTTGCTCTTGACCAGCATGTCATCGACATATACTTCCATGTTCCGGCCTATCTAATGATGGAAGACGGCATTGACCAACCGTTGGTAAGTGGCCCCGACATTCTTTAACCCAAATGGCATTACACGGTAATGGTAGGTGCCTCAGTCAGTGATGGAGGAAGTGTGCTCCTAGTCAGATGGGTGCATCAAGATTTGGTTGTATCTAAAGAAGGCATCCATGAAACTGAGCATTTGATGACCGACCGTGGCGTCGACCAGCAGATCTATGCGAGGGAGAGGGTAGCTGTCCTTGGGGCAAGCTCGGTTAAGGTCAGAGTAGTCGACACAGAGTCGCCATTTACCATTGTTTTTATGAACCAGAACCACATTCGACAGCCATCTGGGGTAGTCCACATTAGTGATAAACTGTGCCTCAAGGAGTTTGTCTACTTCAAAAGCAATAAGGTTATTGCGTTTCGGGTGAAAAATGCGCTGCTTCTGGCGGATAGGTCAGAAATGGGGCTCAACATTGAGACGGTAGCTGATGGAGGAGGGATCAATACCCGGCATATCAGAGTGAGTCTGGGTAAACACGTCGTTGTGCTCAATCAGGAGGGCGGTGAGGTCGGTCTTGGCCTGGGAGGGCAATTGGCTGCCAATCTTGGCCGTTTTTGTCGGATTGGTGGGGTCGATGGAGACCTCGATAAGCTCTTTCACTAGTTCCCCTCTAACCAGCTCATCCTCGTCCCTGACGCCAAGTCCTTCAATGATCATGGTTTCCTTAAGCTTAACTTCTTTAAGTGAGGCCACATAGCATTCTCTGGCTACAATTTGCTCTCCTCTGACTGTGTCGACTCCCAGATCAATAGGGAACTTGACGGTAAGATGAAAGGTGGAGGTGATGGCTTGGAAGGTGTTTAGGGCGGTGCGGCCAATGATAATGTTGTAAGCAGAGGGGCAGTCGACAACGAGGAAGGTGAGCAGCGTTGTGGTCTGCCTGGGGTACTCGCCAATTGTGATAGGAAGATCGATGGAGTTGATGGAGGTCACCCGGTCGCCAGTGAAACTGACCAAAGGGGTTTGGAGGGGAGACAGATTTTCTTCCCCAATCTTGAGCTGGTGGAAGCAATTGAGGAAGATGATGTCTGAAGAACTACCGTTGTCGACGAGAACCTGTCTGGCCTTGTAATTGGAGAGGAGGGCGGAAATGACGAGAGGGTCGTCATGAGGATAATGGAAGCCTGTGCAGTCGGCGTCCGTAAAGGTGATAGGCTCGGTCCACTGCCTGGGGTGTTTGAAGGGTCAATCCAATGTGACAACTTCTTTGTTTGAGCCTTGCCTTATTTTCCTGAGTTCTACCCGCTGAGCTGAGCGGGATGGTCCTCCGAACGCAAGCTCGCCGGAAATAACTTTGATTTCTCCAACAGGTAGGGCGGGATTACCTTGTGCCCGAGGTTGCTGTGGAGGTGATCATGGCCTTGGTTAGGTTGGGCTAGCTGCTGGGGAGGGGTGCGTCGGCGGTTGTTTCTGATGGGCTCAGCCCTTTGCCTCTGCTGAGGACGGGTATCCGTGAACCAGCTAAGACATCCCTGACGTATTAAGGTCTCGACCTGATCTTTGAGGTTAACACAGTCATCGGTATTATGGCCATGGTCTTGATGAAAACGGCAATATTTGGGCTGGTCTTTCTGATTAGAGGGGGTTCGTGATGGTTGGGGCCATTTGAGAGGGTAATCCCGCTGGATCTGATTGATGACTTGTTCCATGGGGAAATTAAGGGGTGTGTACCGCTCGAACCGAACGGGCGATCGAGCTGGTGCCGACCGGTCAGCTCGGGGGGGTCGGTTAGTATAATGCGGAGTTTGTACAATGCGGAGTTTGGTTATTGTACAGGGTGTTTCTGGCTTCTGAGTCTTTTCGCTTTTCTCGGGAGGTCGGGTTTTTTGTTATAGGGTCTTGGCGAGCAGCTAGGGAATCTTCTGCGTTCATGTAATTTTGGGCTTTGGAGAGTAGGGCTGCCATGGAGGTTGGGGGGTTTTTTGAAAGGGAGAAAAGAAAATCAGATGACCGTAGGCCAGCCATGAAAGCCGTAAGATGACTTTGTCATCATTTTTTGCTACCTGCAAGGCTTCGGTGTTGAAGCGGGTAACGAAACTGCGCAGCGACTCCCTCTCGGTCTGGCGGATATTGAGGAGTTGGGTTGCTGGACGTCGCTGGCGCTGGGCTCCTATGAAATGGCTGAGGATGGAGTCACTAAGGTGTTAGAAAGTGGAGATGGAGTCTGCTGAGAGTTGACTAAACCAAAGTCGAGCCGACCCCTTGAATGTTACGGGGAAAGCCTGACACATGATTTCGCCAGGGAATTCATGGAGGATCATGAGGGTTCTGTAGGTCTCCAAGTGATCGATTGGATTTGTTGTACCGTCGAAAGAGTCGATGATGGGCATTTTGAACTTAAGAGGGGGAGGTTTATCTCTGATGGAGGCAACAAACGGGGAGTTGGTTGTGGTAGATGGTTTATGTTGTATGTTCTGCATGACCCCTTGGAGTTGGAGCTTCATGGCTCGGAGTTCCACGTCCCAGAGAGGGATGTTGTCACCACCGGAGGGCAGCGGGGGCTGGACGCTGCTGGTCTCTCCTTCAGGGATTGGTTCTGGGATCGATGGTGGTGGGCCCCGGGGTGGCCGGTTTATACCTGGGGGAGGGGGTTACAAGCCTTCCCAGTTGGGTGGATTAGGCTGCCGGATAGTATGGCTCAGGGCTCGTTCTTGGTTGGGAGGAATATCTGGAGGTGGTGGAGGGGGCACAAGAAGGTTTCTTTGGAGTAGAGCATTAATCGGGGCTTGGTTTTGCTCGGCCATGCAGTTAATGCTGTTGGTAAGCTCGATGAAATATTATGGTGGGTTATTTGGATTGGGGGGGTCAGTCTGATGGTCGACAGCATTATGGTGAGAAACCATGGATCTAGTCGTGACCATACACTTTGATGGGTAGTAGGAAAGTGTTATTGGGACAGGGTCTCCGGCGACAATGAGCACAACTGGCGCGCGGAGCAAAGCTTTCCCACAGACGGCGCCAACTTGTGATATAGTTTGTGATGGTAGAACGGGCCGGACTGATCCACGCTCCTTAAGCGTATGTCCGAATGACCAAGTCCACCTGAAGACCTGTACAAGAGTTCAACGGGGAACGGAGAGTCCCCCAGCGAACCCTCCGACGAGTAAGTTAGAGAGAAAAGTGGAGTGTAGAGATGGAATAGAGATAGAAAAGGTTAACCTTCTACATGTCTTCGACGTCTGCTTATATCCTTTGGTAATCATTACGTTGTCTCTTCTGACTTGTCACCTTGGCCGAAAGTCTATGCTGTAGCTTACCTTGTTTAGGGTGAGGGCGTGTTGTCCAGACGGAGAGGGGTTATCGTAATAAATGCTGTAAGAGGGGCCTCATTAATGGCGATGTGCAGCGGCAATAACTTTACAGATCTTTGTCTGTTGATGTGGCTTGCCCTTTTCTCCCTATGTGTCTTGATGTCATTGGTTCTAATTGCTACATGAAGCTTCGACAGTGCTAGGCTTCAGCATTTGAGATATGTGTTGGGCCCTAAATGATGGGCTCTAATCATTATGGGCTTACCCATGTCAGTTTGTAACCGTACATTATTTAAGTTATTTTGACTACGTATTATTACTTTAATGTTGGAGGTATTGGTTATTTATGAAATTACGGTGGATGATTTGGTTGGTGTTTAGTTTTTTTGTTTCACTCATAGGATTTGGATAATGGAATATTGATTGGGGTTTAGTCCTAATTTAATATTTAATTGCTCGAATTTTGGGGCGTGACACAAACGGCAGAACAGTTCAAGGCATCACGTCCACTGATTAGCTAGTAAGCCCGATAGGCTTTCACTAAGGAAGGTTCAAAACCGAAAGCTACCTATCCCGATGCAGGGTATTTCCTTAATGTACTCTTTCTTTGTTTGCATGTTGTTGCATGTCCCTTCCGTAAATTTCATACATGTGGGGGATTGTTGGAAAATTTGAATTACAATTTACTTCAATGGTTGTGTCTCTTGACATGGAAAGGTGTGTCCTTTTGAAGGGTCACAACCTTTCTAAAGAGTCATGAAAGAATCTATAAATTCTATCCCCCTCACTTCAATTTGAGATAAAGAATTGCTATTTTCCTCTTCACTTTGCATCAATTCTTCATATTTTCTAAGTCTAATTTTCCTATAAAGAGAGTACATGCATAACAAAGTTCGCTAGGCTTGCAATAGTAGTGCTGCTAGTCCAAGACATTAATCATTGTATCCTGGGAGATAGACGTCCATTGAATCCTAAGCACCGGTGGGAGGACGAATCTGTCTTAAGGAAAGAGTGTCACACACTCGACTCGATTAGGTTTTATCGATTTATATGCTGTAAGTTTTGTTACCCTTTATGTCAATTTATTTCATTTTTGGTTTTGCCAAAAAAAATCGTTTACATATTTTTAAATTATATTTTTCATATAGTTTGGTACTATTTTTCTAACATAAATTACATTCACTCTTATATGCTGTTTGTTTGAGTGAAAAATATTTTTTAAAAAATACATTTTATATTTTTGGTATTTGATACAATAGAAAACAAAAGTCAATGGAAAACAAGGAGATTTGAATAGAAAATATTTTTTACTTTTAAAATGCGAAAAATATTTTTTGAACTAAAATTTTACTAATGTGATACTATCATCGACACTCTCACCTCCATTAACACATCACCATCATCACCATCACCGTTGCTACCGCCCTACCACCATGTTACCATCTCCATCTCCACCTCCACCTCCACCTCCACCTCCACCTCTACCTCCATCTTCGTTTCTTCACCACTGCCACTAAACAGAGAAAAATATTTTTTGAAAAACAAAACTTGTAAAAAAATAAACGGAGCCTTAGTATAAACTCGACTATATAAAAGTTAGAATTTGAATCACATTTTTTTTTCTATATATATATATATATATTTGGTTTGTATCATTTTTTCAACCCACAATTCACAGAAATTAATTGGGTGGGTGGTTAAGCTTTGAATGGGGTTACTAGCTAGCCGTTTGCAGAGCACCTACCCCATAACCACACCCGGGTTGGTTCGGTTTTTTTATTTTTTAATTATTTTAATTTGATTAAAAAAAATTTATATTTTAGATGATAGTTTTAATTTTTTTTATAATTAATTTGATAATTATGAGAGAAAGAATAAAATAATTAAGATATAAATATAACATTTTAACTTATTAATTTTTTAAACTTATTTTATCTTTATTAATTATTTTAACTAAAAAAACCACCCACTCAACTTCAAACATCGGCAACAGAACAGACATCCCAATGAAGAATGTTGTGCAGAAAGTAAAATGGAGTTTTCAATTCATAGCCAAGCCAAGCCAAGCAGATGAAGCAATGAACTCTCTTAAGCAGGGTCGACCCTACCTTTACAAAATACTATAGACTATTTGTATCTCATCATAAATTACAAATGGTTGGTGATATTTATTGCATGAATAATACTATAGGTACTAATTAGTATATTAACTAGTATATTAATTGATGATGTGTCATAATTTAAAAGATTTTTGATATTTATAATGTGATTAATGAGTATGGTTAATAATAATGTCATAATTAGTGTTGGTATACTAATTAGTATACTAATTGGTGCATATAGCACCATCATTATTGTTGGAACAATCTTTTGTGTAAATAAAATAAATTGAAATAATTCAAACACAATAAAATAAAACTTACAGAATTTATTTTGTTGAACCGAATTTAAAAATCAAAAGACCAAGTCGAGTGTGTGACATTCTGTCCTTAAGACAGATTCACCCCGCTACGGTGCTTACGGTTGTGTGGTGTCTATCTCCCAAGATACAATGATCTTAACCAATTTGTAGTAGCACTCCAAAACAAATTGTTCGACTAACCAAACCTGTGTTCTAACTCTCTGAATATTTATTCTAAAACTAAAATGAAGAATAATGCACCAAAGATAAAAACTAGACAGCAAGAAAATATTTTAGACTAAATTTTTCTGGGCCGCAAGACTGCTGGAAAATGGCTGGTATTAATTGGCAAATAAATTTGTCCGATCAGGTGTGTAAACAGCCTGTACAGATATGAAACTGTTCTGTACAGATTCAAAATGTAAACTGGACAGATCTTGAATCTGTCCGAATTTCTTCATACCTCTAGACAGAATTATGGATGTTTTTATCAACCCCAATCTGTAGAATCAAGTCTACAATATATAGACCCGAATAGGTACAAATTTGAAGTGAACATGTGTGTTTTGAATTGAACAGATATAAGTTTAAATTCAAACAGATTTGCAAACTGTTTCAACAGATTAATTGCTGGACAGTTACACCCGGAACTGCTGGGCAGTTTCTGGACGTTAACTAACTGAAAAAACAGTTTTAATCTGTTGAGGAATTTCGGACAGAAGTTAGACAAAAATTAGAATTCAAATTTGAATTAAATTCCCGCAATATTTTTTTGAAAAAAATTCAAATGAATTTTGTCCAAAAAATTAATACAAGAACTGACCCGACCCACAACTGTGCCTGGATGGTGGTGGTGGCGCGCGCGTGTGGTGGTTTTGGCTAAGGTTTACTTTGTCCATAACTCCTCCCTTCTACAAACTTGGGGTGTCCCTTGGGGCCCACCCAAGTGTTGTAGGCTAGAGCTTATAAACTCAACAAAACTCTCTTAAAGTTTCAATGTGGGACAAGCCTCACAAGGAAACCCACATTACAAACTTTAAATGTTCATTCCACGAACCCGAAAACGACGTCATGTTCTCATTCACTCATAAATGGTTTTGACGAACCGTCTTCACTGTGTGACTTGCCACGCGGCAAGGAACACTTCACCTCTTCGGACCTACACCAAAAGACGTTTAGGGCCCACTCAATTTTAGGCTCAAAATTAACTCAAAATAAGCCTTATAAACACTATTTTTCCAACAGCTATATCATATTGTTTAAAATTGTTAAAGATGTGCATGATTCATTTGTTCTTTTGTAATTTTTTTTATTACGAAGTGACATAATTAACTTTATATAATGATGCAATAATTGTTGCAGTGCAGTCCTTTTTAGGGTTGGTGCAATTTAGATATGCCCCAACCAGGAAGAAGTCCGATTCCTTTGAACCAATAAACATGCAAAGTATTAGTGAACGCTCATAAAGCATCACAAATTTGTTCATACTGGCAACTTTAGTTGGAAGACTTTTTTTTTTTAAACAAATCAACAATTAATTCATATCATTGTAGATGATGTTAAAGAGTGAGGAGTCTTAAGGCTTATTTTAAGAAGTTAGTTAAAAGTTGATTTTTTTTTTATTTTATTTAATTTTTTTAAAAAAAAAATGTATAAAAAAATAAAAAAATAATGTAGGAAAAAATAATCTAAGGCCCTTCTCCCATTTTTAGTAATAGAAGAGATCTACAATAATATTTTGTGATGTGTAAAGTCCCTTAACCCCACACCTTTATATCACAAAGAAATTTGACTCTCACAACCATGACACTCAATTTCCGACAAAGATAGACCGGTATTTCTCTCAACATGAACAATACAGGAAGGGAGCCATAAAAGGTGGAGATTGGTCATCCATGGCGAGTGTGGGCATCATCCTCTGCAACTACTCATGAACCACTACTCCCACTCTCCATTTTCAAACCCCCAAACCAATATCAACCCCATTCCAACAACTTGTACTCAACTCTCCTTCTATACCCATATCGCTTCGGAAGATGACCGGAGGCTTGTCTGTGGTGACCCGAGTAGGTCCTGGCACTGGCACCTATATTTTTGCATTCGTCCTCCCTCTCGCTCTCTCTCGTCGTCGTCGTCACTGTCATCACTACCTTCTGAATCGCCGATAAGCTCGATCGCGATTTCCTCCAGGAGGTTTTTTTATTCTTTTTCTTCTTCTTCCTCCTATCCATTTCATATCCTTTTTTTTGTGTGTGTTTATTTCAACAATTAGAATGTTCTCCTTGGTTTTTTTGTTAATTGGTTCAAATAAATTTTGAATACTTTGGTTGATTTAATGGTCAATTGACGAGTGTCGCTATGTTGTTGATTTAATGGTCATCAGTTTGTGCCCTTTGTAGAATAAAGGATGAATCTTTAAATCACATAATGTTACATTGCTCATTTGTTTGGAAACTCTGGTCTAGCATCATCAAATGGTGGGAAGTGCAATAGGTTGTACCAGGTACAGTGGAAAGCTTGCTTCATTGGTGAAGTGGATGGAAGTTTAAAAAATGGGAACTGTAAAAATGGAAAGCTATACCAGCAGCAACTTTTTGGTCTGTGTGGAAACACAAAAATGAAGTTATTTTCAGTGAGGTCCAGCCTAATCTTGAAGAACTTTGTGACCTCATTAAGGTAAGAGTGCCCATGTGGATGAAGTCAAATTTGATGGGAAAAGATTATTTAATTAACTAGTTTGTATCAAATTTGGAGAGTGAGAAGTCCAGAGAAATTTGGAGAGAATTTATCTAGAGAGTGGGATGTCCAGAGAAATTTGGAGAGAATTTCTTTGGGGAGTGGGAAATTCAGAGAAATTTGGGGAGAATTTCTCTGGAGAGTGGGATGTCTAGAGAAATTTGGAGAGAATTTCTCTAGACCACTATAATGGTGAATTTCTCTGGTTTGAACCAGAATATCTAGCATTGTATACACCTTAGAACCATACAAAGACTGCAAACATAATGACTCTTGTACTTAGCTTGTAGAAACCATATATTGTAATAAGCAGGGCACATTTGGTTGCTGCAGATTCTTCTTACCATAACATGTATGGGAACTCATTGAAAAAGGTAATTTGTTCTTAATGTCGTCACTGTCTCTTTTTATTGAAAATTCTTGTTATGATTTTTAACAAATTGAGATAATTACATGCTTTAACAAGTGAAACTTTAGGGGAATTTGAGCTTGCCCTTTTGATAATCCAACAGTGTGCACATAATCCTGCAAAGTACTTTGCAAAGGTATTCATCCAATCTTAAGTTTTTCTTTTCTTATTAATGTAATTAGGACTTCTTAGGATGCATATATATATGGCTGTATGTAATAGTTTTAGGGACTAGACTATCATTTGAGTCTTGAACAATTGGTTTTTGAGATATTGACTTGAGATTGTGACTTCCTAATTTCTTTGTTCTTCAACAATACTTCTATGCAACGCCATTACTACATAATGTTTTATCAATTTCTCTGATTTAAACAAAATTTCTCTGGTTTGGACAAAATTTCTCTAAAACCAGAATTTCTTTGGTATGAACAGAATTTCTCTGGAACCAGAATTTCTCTAGAACCAAAATTTCTCTATGGAAGTCCAGAGAAATTCTTTGGATCAAATTTTCTCTAGTTTAATTTGAGGGACCTTAGACATTATGAAATTATTGAATGTCCTTTATGCTATAAAATCTTAATACTAGGGACCCTAAAAAAAATTCCCAATAATGTTACTCAAAATAAGTTAAAAATCAAAATTAAATTTTACCTAAATTTCTAAATTAGGCCTAAATATTTTTCAAATATGCATAAAGAATTATTAAAAATATTTTGATAACAAAACTAACACAAAATGGTAAACTTGTATATTTTCCAAAATAGTACACAAAATGGACAGGTTCATCTGAAAGCTTTTAATGGGGGGTTTTAATGGTGTACTATGTCTGGGCGGTGCACCTACCCCTCACTTCTGTCTCATTGGCTGCCAGCATCAACTCTTAAATTAGGAAAGAGAAGCAGAGGCAATGAACCCTCAAAGCAACATTAAAAATATTAGGAGAATTGAGACGATGAGTCACATTAAAAATTAGAAGTCTACATTCTCATTTCTTAAAACACAATTTCAGTTGATTTTAGTTGTGGGTGCACTATCCCACCTTCACTATATAAATGGATTAAATGAACCACTCACTCAACTTCATTTTGTAATGTTTAATAAATTAATTTTTATCTTTTCAAATTTGATTATTTTTCCATATTTTTTGACATGTTATTACTGGATTCATAGAATGAATTTTTTTTTTTGTTCAACAGTAAAAGGTATCCAAATTAATCCATTTTCTGATCCGATCAAAAGCAGGCTATTCATGCCAAAACTAAAAAGTTCACAATAATTTTTTTTCTTATGACCTGACCCAAGAGTTGAATTATGAACAATTATACAGAGAGTATAACCGCCAACCATTCAAGACAAACCTTACTGTTAGATTGAATTCTATTTTGTACAAAAATTATTCTTCCTTTTGTTATGCACTTTTACCTCACTGCCATCTACATATATTCTTAAGACTTATTAGATCCATCCAAATCTATTTCGTTAATTTAAATCATTAATTTTGTAAAATTAAAAAAACAGAACATTTATATAAACAAATAAGTTGATCAAATATATACAATTATATTTATATTTTTAAAAATAAATATGATCTAATCAAATAACTATCAATTTTGAATTGATCTGATTTTTTTATATAGATTATGTGCTTGGCAAATTCGCAAAATAAATTATTTGGCAAAATAAGTTTACAATAGACCCATCAAACCTCAACAACATCTTTTATTGGATTATCAAGCGAAACCAACTGGAGAAGTTCAACTTTAATTATAATTGTTGAACTCATTACAAACATGATGACAATGATGGTCTAGTCAAAAGCAAAGAAACATGTAGATATCTCTACTAAATTATTTTATTTATTTATTTATTATTAATCAATCGGTAGATTTGTGGGAATTTGTGAAGGCCCATATTATTTGGGCTACATCATACTGCAATCATCGGCGATAGACTGGTAGGTAGTAAAAGGCCTCATACTTACCCAAAGTCTCAACAAAAAAAATTACAAAATAATACTAAACAAATAAAAAAATTTATGCATAATTTTTATATAAAATAATTTCACTTATTATGAACATTTCACTTAAAAATAGAACACTACTGAAAATTAATTTATTTATAATAATGACATTACTACATTACTTTCATCAAATTTTATGTACGAATACAATTTTTCAACAGAGGTGTGATTGATAAAAAAAAATTACTAGTAGTGAGTAATTTACCCTAATTTCGGTTTGGCAAATATTTTTTAGTTTTGCTAGTGGGGCTTACTTATTTGGTTATTATTATTATTATTATTTATTTATTTATTCATTTATTTTAGTAATACAACAAAGTGAGAGAGTAAACTGGTCAGATTTAGATCTCATTTGACAATTTGATTTTTTTTTTAGTTAAAACAATTAAGAAATCACTTAAAAAGTGAAAAAAAAAACATTTCAATAATTTATAATTTGCGATACAACTAAAAAAAATCATTCTTAAACACTAAATTTTTTCCATTTCGTAAAAAATTCAAAAAAAAAAACATTAAAAAAGTAATTGCAAAGGAGGCCTTAATATATATATATATATATATTTATTGTCTTCTCAATAATTATTACAAAATTAGTTTATGCATTTTTAACTATTATTAAAAATAACTAAATAAGAATTTACCAAACAGAGAGCAATGAATGATTAATGGCCAAGGACCATAACTTAAGAAGTAGAAAAATTATTAGGTAAATACCACGTGTCTCCTACCTTACCAATCACCAAATGTTACACCTCTTATTATTTTTTCATATTCTAACACAAAATCGTACTTATTTTTTTCACCGATCATAATACTAATATTCTAGATAACACTCCTATTTAAATTTAATCATATATCAGAACCACCTAATAACTTTTTAAAAACGTAATGGTTAGGTGCCGTTTGGTAACACTACGTTTTCAGTTTTCTGTTTATATTTACAAAAATTTTAAAAATTCAAATAAAAACTTGTTTGGTAAAATTTTTGATTTATAAATCAGTGGTCTCAGTTTATAAATTTGGCCAAAAAATGAATACACAAAAAATGTGTTTCCATTTTGAGTTTTCAGTTTTTTTTTTAACCACCCAACACTATCCACCACCCGCCACCATTTTCCACCATCGTCTTCCGCCACCACCACCCACCCCCAACCCCCACCACCACCTGCCACCACCACTTACCGCCCACCTGCCACCACCACCCACCTGCCATCCACTCGCCACCACCACCCACCTACCCACTCCTTGTCACCACCACCACCACCATCCACCTGCCATCCACCACCCACCACCCGCTACTACCATCCACCGCCCGCCACCACCAGCCGCTACCTACTTGCCATCACCACTCACTACCCACCTGCCATCACCATCCACCACCTACCACCACCAGCTACCCACCACCACCAGCCACCTGTCACCCACTCACTCGCCCCCACTACCCACCCGCCACCTACCTGCCACCACCACTCACCACCACCACTCACTCGCTACCACCTACCACCCACCACCATCACCCACTCACCCACCCACCCACCACCACCCCCACCACCCGCCACCCACTTGCCACCATCACCAACCACCTGCCGCCACCACCACCCACCACCACCCGCTATCTGCCACCAACCACCCGCCGCCGTCGTCACCACCACCAACCACCCGCCGCCACCACCACCACCATTACCCACTCGCTACCACCCACCACCCGCCACCGTCACCCACCCAACCACCATCACCACCCGCCACCACCCACCACCACCAGGTATCCACCACCCACCGTCACCACTTTCCACCACCCGCCACCGCCACCACCCACCCGCCACCACCAGCTACCCACCACCCATCGTCTTTCGCCGCCACTTGCCACCACCGTCTTTCACCGCCATTTGCCACTACTTGCCATTTTTCACTCTTTTTTATATTTTTTAAATTTTGTAAACATTTTGTCAATTACCAAACGCGTTTGTAGTTTATGTTTTTTTAAAAATAAACAAAAAATAAACAAAAACCAATTTATAAAATTTTTATAAATATAAACTGAATATGTAAACGTTACCAAACACACTCTTATTGATTCTTTTAAAGTGATGGAGGAAGTGTTGAGTGGAAAATGTTGCTTTAAAGTTGTCTTCTGAACCAATTAAGTTGATGGTAAGTAATAAGACTGTTAGAAACTTTATTACTCTATTTTTTTAGTAAGTAGAGGACAGACTGTTAGGTGGTTTTAAAAAAAAAAAATTAAAAAAAAAAAAAACTATATTAGTTGAAACGAAAATGTTGAAATGAACGGGTTGGGTTACCCAAAAAAAAAAAAAAATTGAAATACGTAACATATAAACCGATTATGGAGAGTTTAACCTTAGATAACTGCTCTTGCGATCATTTTCATTCAAAATAAAATAAAATAAAATAAATAATTTTAATTTTATTAATTTAAACTTTATATTTCTAATTATATTTCAATGTGACTGTTCTATCAGGAGCCATTAACATTTTGGATGGGAAAAAAGATCACATCCCTATAGTTTTACCTACCTTTCACATTTGTCTCTCTAATTTCGAGGAACGCTTTTGTATGTGAAATATTAAGTGATTGCAACATTTGCCCTATACTAAAACAAAATAAAAAATATTAGTTGGAATTATGAAAATCAAAATAAAATTTTGCTAAACCTATAAAGATCAATGGTGCCTTTCAAAAACTTAAAAAATAATTAATTAGAGAAAATCAAAATTTTGATCAAGAATAGAAAAATAAAATAAAATAAAGAAGGATATATAATTAATTCCCCTCTCATGTTGCAGGCTCACATCACTCGTAGCCATCTTATATGATCCACTCAAATTGTTGTTGTGGCTGCCTCTTGGTGTTTGTTCAGGCACGTTATTCCCAACTACCCCTTCTTTTGGTCACATATATATAGACACACCTTACCAATAATTTTATTTCAAGCTCAAATATCTACTACTCCTCTTCCTAGCTAGCACATACCACACTAGCATCAGCCACCACCCTAAACATTTTTCTGGCAAAAAATGGTCACTGTCGAGGATGTTTGGAGGGCACAACGGGCCCGAGGCCCGGCGACAGTTTTGGCGATTGGAACGGCAACCCCACCAAACTGCGTTGATCAGAGTACGTACCCGGATTACTACTTTCGGATTACTAATAGCGAGCATAAGGTGGAGTTGAAAGAAAAGTTCAAGCGCATGTGTAAGAAATTTTTTATCTATATGCTTTTGGTCAATTTTTATTTTTCATGCTGATTATTAGAGTTGTACATAACAGCACATGATGTTAATTTGATTATGTGCATGAAAAGGATTTAGAAAGTTCATAATGGTGTCTTACATCATTGCTTGGTCTGTAATTGAATGGTGATTTTAATTTAACAGAAGATCTAGGAGTTAATTAAAAATGTTGTAAATCAAGTTCCTATGGTTTATTTTTAATCACTTAAATCTAACAACATTATCAAGAAATAAAAGAGAATACAAGTAAAAAAATCACAAATTTACAATCCAAATATTTTTCCTCTGTTAATTTTTTTTTGATATTTTGTGATGTCTATTTTACAGGCGACAAATCAATGATTAAAAAACGTTACATGTACTTAACAGAGGAAATTTTGAAAGAAAATCCTCTAGTGTGCGAGTACATGGCACCTTCGCTTGATGCTAGGCAGGACATGGTTGTGGTTGAAGTGCCAAAGCTAGGAAAAGAGGCTGCAACTAAGGCAATCAAAGAATGGGGTCAACCAAAATCCAAAATTACCCATTTGGTCTTTTGCACCACCAGTGGTGTGGACATGCCCGGTGCCGACTACCAGCTCACCAAGCTCCTCGGCCTTCGCCCATCAGTCAAGCGACTCATGATGTATCAACAAGGTTGCTTTGCTGGTGGCACGGTTCTTCGCTTAGCCAAGGATTTGGCCGAGAACAACAAAGGTGCCCGCGTTTTAGTCGTGTGCTCTGAGATCACTGCGGTCACCTTCCGTGGGCCTAGTGATACCCATCTCGATAGCCTCGTAGGCCAATCCCTATTTGGTGATGGAGCAGCCGCCATTATTATTGGGTCAGACCCAATTCCAGAGGTTGAGAAACCACTGTTTGAGTTGGTTTCAGCGGCCCAAACCATTCTCCCTAGTAGTGACGGTGCCATCGACGGACACCTCCGTGAAGTGGGCCTTACATTTCATCTCCTCAAGGATGTTCCAAGGCTCATCTCTATGAACGTTGAAAAGAGCCTGGTGGAAGCATTCCAGCCTTTGGGCATTTCTGATTGGAATTCCCTTTTTTGGATTGCACACCCTGGTGGGCCTGCTATTTTGGACCAGGTAGAGTTAAAATTGGGCCTTAAGGAAGAGAAGCTACGGGCCACAAGGCACGTGCTAAGCGAGTATGGTAACATGTCAAGCGCGTGCGTGCTATTCATACTAGATGAGATGAGGAAGAAATCAGCTGAAGAAGGGCTCAAGACCACTGGCGAAGGGCTTGAGTGGGGTGTGCTATTTGGGTTCGGACCTGGGCTCACCGTTGAGACTGTGGTGCTCCACAGTTTGTGCACTTAAAACTTAAAAGGGCTACTTAAAGTATAAGCATTGTTTCTTGTTTTTCTTTTAATTTGTGGTTGTGTTGTTGAATGGCTTTGTTTGGTCATACTCTGTTTGCATTTTAAAGTAAGAAATGCGAATGAAAGTTATGTAGTGACTTTTAAAAGAAATAAAATTTTCTTTATCAAAGAATTTTGGGTGTTGGTAATATTTTTGTTTTCTCTTTTTGTTTTTGTTTTTTTTTAATAGCCTTTTTGGTAATTTGCATCAATGTTTTGAAAAACGGACTGGTAAGCGAATCGGAAAAAAAAGGGGTGCACGGGTCACCGGTTCAATCGTTAGGTCAAAGCGACCGAGCCGTGACGTTATAATTAATATTATATAATTAAAAATATAATTTTAAATTATAAACAAATAAAAATATATATAAATACTCAAATAAAAATAAAAATTGTTACATAGTATTTATTAATAATATTTAATAAAGTCATAATTGATAAGAAAAAGTCACTTGTTTTAAATAAATTAATTTTTTTTAATATTCCTCCAAACAAATTGATTGAACGCTAGATTTAATTTTGGAAGGAAATGAAATTTTCAACTCTCTCTCCAATCAATATGATTCAAATAATTTGATTGAATCCCATATAGAATTTTGTAGGTTCTTTTGGAAAAATATTTTCTTATAAATAGCAATAGACTTTTATAATTTCTTCAAGTTTCAATGGGATTCCTTCTCATAAGAGGAGACTCTTGAAATAAGGATTTTTAGTCAAAATTTTGAAATATATATAAGAAAGAAAGAAAAGAAGAAAAATAAACTGGTTGAACAAGCGGTTCTACCAGTTTTGACAATCTAGGCCGGTTTTTAGCATTGTTCGGTTTTAAGGGTTCTTCCGGACCGGAACTAGGCTCGGGTCTCGGTTCAACCGGCCCGACCGGCTGGTCCAGTCCAGGTTTTAAATCATTGATCTGCATTTGTGTTTTTGATTCTTCTAAATTCAAAGATGATGAATTGGGTCGACAAAATCAAATGATATATAATAATAGTTTCTGGTTTGAGTGATTGTGTATTCTTTCTTGAAATATTTAGTTTTCTTTATTACACAATTGACTTCTGTAATGGAAGAAAGAGGGGTAAAAAAAAAATGAAATAGAGAGGCGGAGAGTCGGCTAATGTTTTAGAGAAAGAAATAGAGAATTAATCCATTTAAGGACAATTTTGTCTTGTGTTTGTATATAAAAGATTCTTGTACTAAAAAATGGGCAGACTCGGCAGACTCTTCCCCAGAAAATATGTGTATAGTTAAGATTGAATTCATGCATTCTGAATTTGGATTATATATTGATAATTTTGAGTAAAATTTTAAATCAAAATTCTGAATTTGTCTTGAAGCAACCATTCAATTTGTGGCAGTAACACTAGGACAAAAATAAAATAGAAAATGAAAGGAGTTGACTCACATGATTTGACTAGAGGATATTGTTTGAATTTGTAGAGTTCGTCATAAATCACGCTTTAATGATTCAAATCGTTTATTTATTAGGTCCTTTGTGTATATACTCTATAAAATAAAAAGAAATACGTCGATCTCATAATCGTAATTTTTCAAATTGAATAGCTTACAATTACTAAATAGACTAAATTTTTGTGTGTAAATAATAAGGTATTACAAAATAAACGATTCAAATTATTAAAATAAAACTCGTGGTGGGTTTCCCAAGTCTAGACAACACCCTCCCATCTAGGTCATGGACCAAAGGGAAGCCTAGCTCAAAATGAAAAAAATACATTTCAATTGGATGATGGAAAAATAATTTTGTTTTTATAGTGGTACAAGTTATTAATGTATTACTATATGGTATAATTTATTTATTTATTTTTTTATATTTGGTGTAATTTTTTTTATGTGTCAGACTTACACAAATAAAAATTCTTACATGTTCTACAATTATTTCAATCTGTCCCACTTACTAATAAATTTTCCAAAAAAACAAAAAATGTCATTTACATTTTCGTTGTTTGTGGGTCAGTGATAGATCCTCTCAAACACCTCACATTCAAAATGGTTGATTTATATTAGAGAGGGTCTACAAATTTTATAAAAAATAATTAAACATTTGTAAATATTTCTCATCCAATGGTAAGATTTATTCATACTATAAGTTCACAATAATTTTTTTAAATATACATTATTGATTTGATAGTGTAGTCGCTTTCTGATTTTGTTTTTCTATTAAGGGCCTATACATAATTTTGTTACAAGCCCACATATCTACTAGTACTTAGGCCTTATTTGTCATCTCTTAAAACATTCAGAAAGTCAAAAAATCACTATCCTATTTAAGTCACATCACATCTGTATCACATCACTTCAAACTCAACCCATATTTTATAAAAAGTCAAAAAGTACACTTATTTAGAACATCTCAAACAACCCCTTAGTAGTCCTTGCTAGCACATAACATACCACATAAGCTCCGGCCACCATCCTACATTTTTTGCTAGCAAAATGGTCACCATTCACGACATCCAGAGGGCAGTGGGCTGAGGGCACAGCGACAGGTATGGCGATGGAACCGTGACTCCACCAAGCTACATTGATCAGAGCATGTACCCTGATTACTACTATCGGATCAGGAACAGTGAGCATAAGACCAAGCTCACACAAAAGTTCAAGCGCATTTATTTATTTTATTTGCAGGTCCTAAATCATCTCTTGGTCTGTAATTGAATGGTGTATAATTTTAGAGAAGATCTAGAAAGGAATTAATTGATTAAAGATGTTCTAAATCATGCAGCTCATGCATGTTCTTCCAAATATAACCTTGTATATATATGTCAATACTTTACTGTATATTAACTCATTTTATGGGATTTTTTTGGAATTTCTTTTTACATTCCTAGGGACAAATAATTACACTAGGACTCTAAAAATGTCACAAATAATCTACAGTTGAGACAATTGCCAACTAACAGTCCAATGATTGGTTTTCTATGTTAATTTTCCATTATAACAGATGACAAATCTATGATTAAGAAGTGTTACACATGGCACCTTCACTTGATGTTAGGCAGGACATGGCTGTGGTTGAAGTAACAAAGCTAGGAAAAGAGGCTGCAACTAAGAAAATGGAAGAATGGGGTCAACCAAAGTCCAAAATTACCCACTTGGTCTTTTGCACCACCAGTGTTGTTGACATGCCCAGTGCTGACTACCAGCTCACACTATTAAAAAAAGTACTTTTTGTGACAGCTACAAGCCGTCGCAAACAATAAAAAAAAGTCGCAAAAGACTTTTTGCGATAGCCTATGCGACGGCAAATGAGGGTCGCAAATGTGGGGGTAACAAATACTTTTTGCGACCGCAAAACAACAGTCGCAAACTATTTGCGACCACCTAACATACTTATAGCGACAAATATTTTGCCGTCGTTAAAGAGTTTAAAAAATGCCTACAATGTATTAGTGACCATCTTCTTTCTGTCGCCAAAAAAAAAAAAAACCTACAATCATATATATATATAGATATATATTCAAATATTATATACAATAAATGTAAAGACATTTGCAAAAATCTCAACATTCATGCATTATTTTTCATTTCTTCCTTTAATAAAATCTCAACATTCATGCATTAACACTTCTTCTACACTTTCCTCGAAACTATCACAAACCTCAAAATATACTTTCCATTAAACCAAAGAACTAAACAATAAAAAAGAATTGAAAGTGAATTAAATACACATCCATGCTTCCTAGGTCCACACAATATTCTTTTCTTTTTTTAACCTAAATGATGTGTAAAAAAAAAAAAAAAAGAACTATTCTACTCTTACTTGCGTGTCTTCTTCTTTTCCATGTAACACATAACAGTGCTGCTCCTACTAGTTGGGAATGAACTTTTAGGACACAATGGAGGCGGCTCTCCCATGAGAACCATTCGAGAAGCACCAGCCTTAATGATCTGCAGCACTACTCTCCACGCTAAGACCAGAAAATGAGATGCTGGAATGGGCATGCGTTGCAAAGCAAAGATTTGGATCAGTTTTAGAGCTTATCACGGAATCAGCAGATGCCGGATTGCTGATAGCTGGCTGCATTGACTTAACTAGTCCAATTGATGACCTCTGGGGAAAACAAGCAACATTTGATGATAAGTGCATTTTAAATCAGATGTAAACTCACAAATAACAAGGGGTTTCAATAGTACTTCAATGAGAGAAAGCATAAGCGTTTATTTAGAAACTCCAGTAGAAACATTTGATGACATACATGCAAGTGTGAAATGTTTGCTAGAACGTGATTAACAGGTGTTGAAAGGAGAGGAGATGTGTTTACGTTAGTTTGGCAAGCAATAATCATGTCAGAAATTCAAGAAGCATGGCTATGATTAAAAACATGTCATATAACATTTCAAGAAGAAAGGTCCAAAGCTCAAAGCCAATGAGTAACGTTGAGAGGGCAAATAATGATGGTACTGTTTGGCTGACTAGAATGATTAAGATTGTCAGGACCAACAAAATATATGAAGAATGGAAGAGCAAAATCTTCACAACTATGCTATAAAACAAAGGTGTTGCAAGAACTATCACTAGATCATATGCAAAAGTCCTACTATGAGAATTCAGAAGAGAATGATAAACTAAGAGCAAGGTATGCAACCATGGAACTATAAAAGCAATTGGGTTACACCAACAAGGTGATCATATTTGTCTACTTGGGTAATTGACACAGGAGCTTAAGAGAAATCGGAAAAGCCCTTGCTTGACATGTATGCTGAATGAAATCACCAAATTAACATCTGATTGCCATAATATAGGAACCCTTTTAGAAAGAGAGACAGTTTGGCTCAGGCCCAATAAACAAAACACACACAATTTGTCTATATATATACATGGCTTTGATGACTCTGTTAATATGCTCAGAGAGACCGACATTATGCATTCCATCCTAAAAACTTCTTTTCACCCCAAATTTATCCTACAAGGAATTTAAATATATCTGGCATATCTAAGTTACTAAATATATCTGGCATGTTTAAATACATCGATGAATTTCAAAGATGAAACAAGATTTAAAACACAAAACAGAAATGATGTCATGTACACCTACCCTATGAGCTTCAAGAACCTTTGTCAGATAAGATAGCAATGAACTAAGAATCCATAAAGTTAGTCCCTTAGAACTGAAAATATCTACACCAGGACACCTGTTATTTGACCCTCACTTCCAAAAGACAGAATTGCAATATCACTATAAATTTGTCAGAGGCTCACGTACAGACTAACTGAAGGTGTAAATCCCAACAACAATTACACTACCCACTAAGAGAAGAGGCTTAATACGGATTCTCCTCACAAGTTACACGTCCAAGGCATGTACCAATCTTCAGACAAGTAGAAAGCAAACAGGTCAGAATTGACTACGAAGCAATATTAGAAAAATTGACCACTGAATTTTTACAAGTTCAGCAAAGTGATAAAATAGGGGGTAAGGTCTAAAAAGATTAATGTTATCAAGGACACAACCAGATTTAAATATATCAGAAGAGGATTAAGCATGCTCAATTTAATAAAGGTAAGTTACAAAGAACAATACTAAGCTGAGAGTATTAAAGGGCCTGTGTATCCCAGCACATGAGAAAGAAATAAAAGATGACTACCATGCTTTGGTCACGCCCACATGAAATTTATGAAATATGAAAAATCAATTTTGCAACTGAACATAATCATGCCCTGAAACAAATGAGGCTTGGACTATGGAGTTACAATTGAAATAAAGAAAAACATTAATAAATTTTAAAAAATTTGTTCAGAATAAAAAGAGATGACAAGTACCAAAAAATAATTGATAATGTAATACCTCTATAGCACTTTTTCCTTTTAGTACTCGTTCTTTATCAATGCCCCAAGATAGGCATTCAGTATTTCTCCTTCCTTCACGGTCTGTAAAAAATATATCTGGATTCTCTTTCCCAATCTCCATTGATTGTCCCTTCCATAGATTAGTTGAGATAAAAAGCAAAAAGGTTAACGAGTCCACATCTAAAAGAGAGATTTTTCAGGGGATTATCATGGATTGCAGTGAAATCATGAAAAATTATAATGTAAAGCATCTTCAAGCTCGATGTACTCCAAATACGAGAAATTGCAGTAAAGTTACATAGTGGCAGGCTTTAGTCATAATAGTAGATTATTAAATCCAAATTTGTATGTTCAAAAATTTGCAAGAATGGAATTCCTCGTACAATAATGAATTCAAACAATGAAGCAAAATCTTGAATGACCTGCAATTTTCAGTTGGAACTCTTGGATCATGGTAAATAGTGACCAAATTGAACTGTAGTAGTAAATTTTACCTAGCAAAAGAAATTGATCCAAATAAAAAATCACTCTACTGAGTGCGGAGGAAAGGACAGAGAAGAGTGCGCAAAGCCCTCACGAATGTATCAACTGAGATAAGAAAATACAAACCAACATCGATCCAAGTAAAAAATTGATGAACAAATTAACTTTTTTGTGTATTTCCTATGCATACTAATATTCAATACTCCATGCATTTAGCTATATGAATCGAATTCAAATTCAAAAGTGAGAAAGATATCAGTAGCAAGTAATTCATCATTTAATTAAGATCTAAATTACTTTTGAGCTTCATCAAACTTAAATTGATATTGAAAACTATAGAGAGAGCTTGAAAATGCATTGCACTAGATCTGGTACATATATACATGTACCAATTAGTTTTGTTTTAGGAGAATTTGATCAAATGATCAAAAATCTAAAATAAATAACAAATAAATGTAGTTGTTTTTTGTTAGCATGACCAATTCAAAAGTCCAAATCTTAGATTTAATTTAACATAGCAAAAAATATGATCAAATTTTCAGCACGTATTAATTCAACTAAACATTTCAAATACATATATATATATATACAAGTTTTCTTCCAATTGAGTATCAGTTGATCTACAAAATCATCAAACGTGTTTTGGCTACCTTAACCTCAATGCAAATGCCAATCTTAAAAACTTCACAAAATCGAAATTGAAAATCAATGTACATTCTTCGTGTGCATCATCAAGCCATTGCAAGTGTAGATCCCAACATCTTGAAGCTTCTTCACATCTGCGGCATTGATTCCATGAGCAATCACTGCAAAATCACATGGATACAAACAAAAATAAATTATAAATTAAACTTCGATTAAGTTAAAACAGAACACACGCCAATCCAATTTCTATACATGTAGAACCATAGAAATCCATCACCGATCATGACTATCGAACTTACAGTAAAGATATATAGATGAAAATTAAAAACAGATCAGAAAAATATGTGAATCTCGATATAAATCAAAGTTACTCAACAATGAATGAACACACACACATATATATATATATATATATATATATATACACACACACATGAAAATATAGCAAAAGGATTGATTCGAACCAAAGCTTCGTAGCTGAGAGAGAGTTAGATCAATCATGAGTTCAAATCACTCCAAAATCTATACACAGGTATTTGAAATAGAAATAAATAAGAGAAGAATAGAATTAAATCAAAGCGATTCAATCAAATAACAAGAGTTTAAACTCATTCAAATTGATTTCACACATAGGGCCAGAGTATAATACCGTGAGATTACAGCTAAACACACAGATTTCCACACACACACACACACACACACACACAGACTAGGCGCGTAGACGGTAATCGGCGCGAGTCATATCACGATCGACATAGAGCATCGCATAGAGAGCGTAAACTATTCCAGGAATGTAGCCTAAGATCGTCAATACCAAGCATATGAAGAACTCTACCTGCAATCCACAATATATATACATATATAAATATACAAATATGTATGTATATATAGAGAGAGAAAGGAGAGAGAGAGAGATTCATACCACTAGAGTTACGACCATGGTGAGCAAAGAGAGCGAGAGAGACAGAGAGCGCGAGAGAGACCTCTCTGTTTATCATCGTCGTGAAAATGACAGTGAAAGGGGCTTAGGCATAGGTGAGTGTAATAAAAGGGCAAAATAAATTGGGGTCAGTGAAGGGAATAAAAAATAGGGGTAAAATATGCCTTTTGGCACAGATCATTTCCGAAAATTCTTTCTTTTTGCGACGGCTAAATAGTGGGTCGCAAAAAACTAGACGCAAAAAGTCATTTTTTTAGTAGTGTCACCAAGCTCCTTGGCCTTAGCCTATCAATCAAGCGGGCTCATGATGTACTGCTATGTCGGTGGCATGGTGCTCCGCCTAGCTAATGACCTTGTTAAGGTGCTCGGGTCTTGGTCGTGTGCTCTAAGATCACTGTAACCACCTTTCATGGGCCTAGTGACATCCATCTCGACAACCTTGTGGGCCAAGCCCTAATTAGTGATGGTGCAGCTGCAGTTATAGTTGGGTCAGGCCCGATGCCTGAGGTTGAGAAACTGTTATTCGAGTTAGCCTCAGTGGCCCAAACCATTCTCCCTCATAGCGTCTGCGCCATCAACAGACAACTTCTAGAAATGGGCATTTCATTTCACATACATAAGGATGTTCCAGGGCTTATCTCTAGGAACATATAGAAGAGCTTCGAGAGGGATTCTATTTAAACCTAAAATATGTTTCCGTACGTCTAATTTAAATTTATAAATTTTAATTTCTATTATATCTTAATATGAATTTACTAATAAAGACAACACATATTAAATCCTAAAATAATTTTTTTTTCCATGATACACCCTAATCAGTTATTCCTATTCAAATCTCTGTATCTTTTTTCCCAAGAGATCAAAGTTATTTCTTCTTCTTCTTCTCCTTCTCCTTCTTCTTCTTCTTCTTTATCCTCCCTCCAAAACTCCAATCCACCCTACCAAAACTCACCGTCATCATCAACATCATTGTTTTTTTATTATTTTGAAATCTTAAACCCTAAACCTTATAAGAAAGTTTGAACAAAATCAAATAATGGATGAGAGTAATAATCAAAATAGTTTTTTGAAGCAACCCATCAAAAATGAGCTAAGTATTCATATAGAGGGGTTTCACAATTTTTATAGAGCATCATCAATTATTTTTTATATCCTTTTTTTTTTTGACAAAAATTAAAGGGCTCAATAGTTAGATTAACAATAACTTATTATTGGAGTTGTTTTTATTTTGTCATTTAAATAGTATATTATTTCAAAACTACTATTTCTTGTTAGTGTCTGATGCTTATGTGCTTATAAGTTTGGTTTTTACTTTTCCAAAAGCATTTTTGTGGATAATTTATAATGTAATTTTTTTCCTGTATCGGAAAGTTTTATAATGCTTATGTAAAAATTTGATTTTTTCTGTATTTATAATGCTTATGTGCTTATAAGTTTGGTTTTTTTTCCCTGCATTTGAGAATTATTTTCTGCATTGAAATTTTTTTGAAATAATTTAGTTTTTTTAGTTTGTTTATTATTTATTATTTAGGTTTACCTTGAGGATAATTTGGAAAAAAAATAATAGGGTATAATGAGAGTAAAATAAAATTTTAAATAATCAAATAAAATACACTTAAAAATTTGGAGTACTTAATAATTTTTTTTGGGTGTAAATAGAATCCCCGCTTCGTGGGAGGCATTCCAATCCCTGGGCATCTCTGATTGGAACTCTATTTTTTGGATTGCACATCTAGCGGGCCTGCTATTTTGGACCAAGTGGAATTGAAGTTGAGCCTTAAGGCCGAGAAACTACGGGCCACGAGGCAGCGAGTAACATGCAAAAGCGCAAGTGTGCTATTCAGACTGGATGGATGACATGAGGAAGAAAGAAGTCAGATGAAGATGGGCTCAAGACCACCGGTGAAGGGCTTGAGTGGGGTATGCTATTTGGGTTGGGGCCTGGGCTCACTGTTGAGATTGTTGTGCTCAACTGTTTGTGCACTTAAAAGTTAAAAAGGTTGCTTAAATTAAAGTAATGATTCATCCACATAATTTTTTTTATCTAAATCACTCTTGAATGGGTTTCTTTCCGGTGAGAGTCTGGTTTATTACCAGTAATAGTCTCATTCAGGAAAATTTGGACGAAAAATTTGTATAAATGAATCATTAATGCTTAAATTATAATCATTGTTTTTCCTTCTTTTTTTCTTTTTTATTGGTGCAAATTTTTGGTTGTGTTATGGAATCCTTTTTTGTTTTTTTTTTTGTTTTTTTTGGGTTTCCTAAGTGGTGTCTGGGGGCAGTTTAACACGTACCTCGACTAATCTCATCTCGCGGTGAGAGCCTGCACCTAGTCACGAGATGTTGCAACTGTCGAGACTCAAATTGAAAAGCAAATTCAATCAAATTCGAGAATCTTATCCAGCGGTGAACAAATCACTAGGCCACAGGCTCGCGGTTTTGTTTGGTTTCACTTTATTGTTTGCATTTTAAAGTAAGAAATGAAATTTGTGCGTTGGGAACCTTAATGATTATTGAAGGTTGATATATTCTTTGCAATTATTGGAGGTTGCAATTTGCGTAAATGTTATGACTTTGATTATGTATATCTAAGTACTGCTTTTTAAAAAATAAAAAATAAAAATTATGTATATATAAGTGCAGATTATTACCAAATAAAAAAAAAAAAGGGATGAGTTGAAGGTTGAGCAAATGAATTATTGTTTTACAAACACAAACTAAGTTATCGAAAAAAAATCAAATTTTTGTCCGGTTGTAGTTTTTAGAAATTATTTTTAGATAGATTTTTGTTTGTCTTTATTGAAATTTTTTTATATTTTAGTAATTTTTTTTTTTTTAGATATATCAAAATTAGATGCATCCAAAAAGTTAAAAAAAAATTACTAAAAATAAACGAAAACTCTAAAAAAATACACACAGATTTTTGTTCGAATTTTTATTTGTTTTAATTAAAAATAACAAGAATTCATTTAAAAATAATTTTAAAAAAAATCAAACTAAGGATTTTAGCAACTTAAAAAAAATATAAATAAAAAATGGTTTGATATGATTTCATGTCATCAAGTGAATTATATTTCTTATTTATGAAAGACGTTTTAGCTCCATACACAAACTTCATATTTCTTTTTATATTTTTTGCCCACTTTGCTTTTCTCTCTCCATTCACTCACTTTTTTTTGTCTTCTCACTTTTCATCTTTTTGCTCTTCACTCCTCTGTTTCTTGATCAGACGACTTGTTTTTTTTTCTTTCAGAGTACAGAAACAATCTTATCAAAATAAACCGACAAATTAAGAAATAATTGCATGATTTCTCAGCCACTAATCTAAATATTCTAAACTAATTAATCTTGGGAAGAAACCAAACTCGATAGTAATCTTAAAAATTTTATTAAAATTAATTACTATCTAAGATTTAACAAGTTTTAAATATATATATACATACATATATATATATATAGCCTCTATCAAAAACAAGAAAAAAGTAGAAGGTTATTTTATTTTATTTGACTTTGGTTATATATTATTGGGCAAATTACATATACCCCTCTAGGCGTAGCAAAATTACAGATACCCTCCGAGGTTTGAGAAATTATAGATATTTTTCTGAAGGTACTATTTGCATAACAAATTAGAGGGCAAATTGTTATGAAAATATAAATCTCTAGGGGCAATTTGTTATGAAAATATAAACTTCAGGGGGATATCTGTAATTTTCAAAACCTCAAGGGTGTCTATAATTTAGGTAAATCTTGAGGGAGATATATGTAATTTGCCCTATATTATACAAGATGATAAAATTTAGTTACTATTTGACATAAATTTAGATAAGTGTATTTATTTGAATCATATTATCTCTTTATTTTTATCTTTTTTGCATATTTTTTCGTAAAAAGTCAAAAAGTATATTTATTTAGATCACTTCAAATAATCCCTTAATAAATTACATTTTTATTTTGATCCTTCTAATTTTGCATATATGATTTTTTGTTTTTGAAATATTAAAAGATTACATTGAAATGGAAATCAAAGTGTATAATTATAATTGATGAAATTATAGTTATGGAGACAAAAAAAAAAAAAAAAAATCACAAAAATTATATAGAGCAATGGTATAATTTAACTTTCAAAAAATTATTTAAATAGTTAATTAGTGAAAATAAATATTTTATCAAGAATAGAAAGAAGAAAAAAAAGGGTGTAACTAATTCCCTCTGTTCCCAGTAGAAATGGCGTGATTGTTGTACAGAAGTTATTTGTAACAACCCTCGCTTCAACTTAGTCGTACTTGCATACATTTAGGTATGATCTTATTTTGTTATGCGCATTTGCAAATCTTGTCTTGTTTTGATTGAGTGTTTCTTGCATACTTTGTTCTTGCCTGGTGTGTTGCTGAGGTCATCTTAAGCCTAGACACCTTGGAACCTTTCTACACTTAGAACTGTCTTGTAACCACTTCGATTGACCTCCATCTTCACCCTGGCATATTGGCCGAGATGTCATTATCTAGGCCGATGTGTTCATCACCAAGGCCGACATGTGTACTATCTAGGCCGAGATGTTACATTTGCACCTAAGTGACCTTGTCCTGGAGTGGTATGACCTAGACCAAGGTGTGGCACATCTAGGCCAAGGTGTGGCACAACTTAGTCAAGTGTTGTCCTTCCTAACCGAGGTCATTGTCACCTTAGTTGCCGAAGCTTTGTCCCTAGCCGATGTCATCACTTGCCGGAGTGCCTTACCGAGTAGCTTGTTAGGTACACTTTGTCATGGTCTTGTCTTGTCAAGTCAGTCACCTTTTTGAGTAGAGTCAATCAGCCGATGCCACGTATCTCAGCAGAGGGTTAAGTTAGTGGCTGTCGAGAAAAACATATCATTTTGTATCAAATCTTGTGTTTTAGAGAGAGAGGCTCTAGGAAGGAGAAGGAGAAGTTTGAGTGAGAAAGAAAGAACTCCCAAGCTTGATCATTGGAGCTTGAACCGTTAGATTCGAGTTTTGAGGTTAGAATCTTAACCTACTCTTGTTGTTCTTATTGATCATCTAGCTGCATTGCACGATCAAACCTGTTCTGCACGCCATGCATTGATTTAAAGTTGGTTTAGAAAGAGAAGATGGTTTTCATGTGTTCTTGAAGAAAAGCCTTGTTTGATCCGAAAGTTGCATTAAGGTTTATGTTTTTGTGTTTGTTTTCATAAAGATCTTTGAATATGGGTACCCAGGTCCATGATTCCGGATTCTTAGCATGAAATCTCAGATTTTGTAATGGCAAGTTTAATCTTTGCATTCATCTTCCTCATGTTCATGATCATCATGTTCGTCATGTTCTTCAAGGGAGGGAAACCCAGATTTTCCCGACTTCATTTCCTTGACTGTGGCCATCGAGGCCACACCTCGGCAAGGAAGTGTAGGACCTCGGCCTAGACCTGGTAGTTGCCCAGCTTGTTTTCCAGCGATAAGAAACTGTGTTTTGATTTGATTCGACTTAGTTTTTGAAGAATGCCGAGGTCATTTGCATGCATGCTGTTTTGAGAAGTGCATTCAATAGACTTTGCCATGTGTTTGTAGGACTGGGACTTGCCTTGACCCCGACGTTTGAAGAACTATGTGAGTGGTATTTTTAATAAAGCTATGTTATCAATGTTTTGATGAACCTTGCTTTGCTTTGTTTTGATAAGTATTTGCTAAGCATGAATGATTGTCCCTATTTTGTATATCAAGCATTATCTTGTTTCGATGATCTTTCCGAAAAATCCCTTGTGCTGGAGGACTCTAAACTTTCGCAGCACATCTTGTTTTGAAAGTCCCTTGTGCTGGAGGACTCTAAACTTTTGTAGCACATCTTGTTTTGAAAGTCTCTTATGCTAGAGGACTATAAACTTTCGTAGTACTCTCGTGTTAGGAGGCTACGAGCCTTTGTAACATAGGTCCTTTGTGCTAGAGGACTCTAAACTTTTGTAGCACCCTTGTTTGAGGTATCTCCTTTGCTTTGTTTTGTTTTGCCACTGACGGTTTACCGCGTGGGTTTGTTTGTCCGGAAGGTTAGCACTTGTAATATGTTGATGCTAGTAAGCATCCCTTGAAGCTTTAAAGATTTGTTAGATGGACGAGATCCATCTCTTGTTATATAGAGTTTTGATATGTATTGTTTTGAAAGGACTTCGGCTATTATTCATGCAAACCCCTTTATTATTCATACCATTCACTGAGTATCCAAGCTCACCCTCTCTATATATATGTAGGTGATGAGCAAGACGGCGGTGACGCCTAGATGTGATTCGCGAGCTTGTTTTGGATTTTTGTCATGCCGGCTTGACTTGTAACTATGTCGGCAGTCTTGAAAATCATGCTTCTCGGCTTGTAATATTTGTATTTCGTACACGTCGGCTTGAGAAGCCTTTTGATCAAGATGTGTGTTTTGTATGCATGTTACGTCGGCAACGAGGATGTCGGCAATCTGGCAGATTGTGTTCCTTGACCTGTAGTCGTATATTTCGTTTATGTCGGCTTGTGAAGCCCTTTGTTAAGATGTAATATGAATTTTTGCACCTTGCTTTAATTGTATTCAAGTTGTATGCCATTCCATTGGACCTATGCACTTCCATTGGACCTATGCACTGCTCTTATGGACCACTTGTATTTGTAAATTATTGCTTCCGCACTGGTTAACCCCATATGTAACACTCTGATTGTGTGTGAATTTTGAAAGTTGGCCTTCGGTAATCTCGGATTACTGGCTATCACGGCACCAAACTACTAGGGGCGGTTTGGGGTCGTGACATTATTGGTTCGGTGGGACTCATTTCATATCTTAATTCGATAATTTGATTTCGTTTATTTTTTATAACACATTAAATATCAATAATTTTTTTATATATTTAATTAACAATAATCACACTTAACAATTAATATTTATCTTTTTAAATACATGATTTGATGATAAAAAAAAAAGAGAAAAAGAATCAACTTAATTTTTATAAATATATTATATTTGGTGTATTTAAACAAATAAATGACTTCAATTATGAAAAAAAAAAATATTGGGATCTCTAAATATTTTAATGGCCAAGGACCATAAATAAATTAAGAAGTAGAAAAATTATTTGGTAGATACTACGTGTCTCCTGCTTTACCAATGACCAAATGCTATACTTCTTTTATTTTCTTATATTCTAAACACAAAGTTGTACCTATTTTTTTCACCGATCATAATACTCTTAGATAACACTCCTTTTTAAATTTAATCATACCTCATAATCACCTAATAACTTTTTAAAAACGTAATAGTTATTGATGCTTTTAAAGTGATGGAGGAAGTGTTGAGTTCAAAATATTGATTTAAATTTGTCTTCTGAACCAATTAAGTTGATGGCAAGCAATAGGACTGTTAGAAACCTTACTATGCCTCCGTTTGGTATATATTTTTTTAGTAAGTAGAGGATGAACTGTTAGGTGGTTTTTTAAAATATAAATGGAAAAAAAAAAAAACTATATTAGTTGAAACGAACGGGTTGGTTTACAAAAAAAAAATTGAAATAGGTAACATAGAAATTGGTTATGGAGAACTTAGATCACTACTCTTGCGATCATTCTCATTCAAAAAAATAAATTAAATTAAATTAAACTGTTGATCTCTCTATTTTAGTGCGTTTTCACTTTGATAATAATAATTTTAATTTTATTAATTCAAATGTTAATGTGTATGTGGTATTCCTAAATATATTAGGTATTGATTTCCTAAATATATTTAGGAATGACTATAGTTAGGTTTTTAGTAAGATACTCTTTCTCATAATTAGATTTCTAGTAGGATACTATTTCTCAGTTTATATATACAGGCCTTCTATTATATATAAAATATTCAACTCTACAATTCATTCAATATAATACATATTGTTTTCTATCTCTCTTTATTATTCTAACATTAAAATCTAGATTTCTAAATATATTTCAATGTGATTGTTCCATCAAGAGTCATTAACATTTTGCATGGAAAAAAGATCACATGCAACTCATTGAGCAATTTAGCAATTCTTGCTAAAAACGAAAAAAAAAAAGATTAATAAATTACACTGATGATTCTTATAGCAACAAAGTTTTGATCGAGAATAGAAAAATAAAATAAAATAAAAAAGAATAATTAATTCCCCTCTCATGTTGCAGGCTCACATCACACGTAGCCATTTTATATGATCCACTAAATTGTTGTTGTGGCTGCCTCTTAGTGTTTGTTCAGGCACGTTATTCCCAACTACCCCTTCTTTTGGTCACATATATATAAACACACCCCGCCGTAATTTTATTTCAAGCTCAAATATCTGCTACTCCTCTTCCTAGCTAGCACATGCCACACTAGCTCCAGCCACCACCCTAAACATTTTTCCAACAAGAATGGTCACTGTCGAGGATGTTTGGAGGGCACAACGGGCCCAAGGCCCGGCGACAGTTTTGGCGATTGGAACGGCAACCCCATCAAACTGCGTTGATCAGAGCACGTACCCGGATTACTACTTTCGGATTACGAATAGTGAGCATAAGGTGGAGTTGAGAGAAAAGTTCAAGCGCATGTGTAAGAATTTTTTTATCTATATGCTTTTGGTCAATTTTTAATTTTCATGCTGATTATTAGAGTTGTACATAGCAACACACGATGTTGTTTTGATTATGTGCATGAAAAGGATTTAGAAAGTTCATAATGGTGTCTTACATCATTGCTTGGTCTGTAATTGAATGGTGATTTTAATTTTACAGAAGATCAAGGAGTTAATTAAAAATGTTGCAAATCAAGTTCCTACGGTTTATTTTTAATCACTTAAATCTAAAAACAAAATTAAGAAATAAAAGAGAATACAAGTAAAAAAATCACAAATTGACAATCCAAATATTTTTCCTCCGTTAATTTTCTTTTGATATTTTGTGATGTCTATTTTACAGGCAACAAATCTATGATTAAAAAACGTTACATGTACTTAACAGAGGAAATTTTGAAAGAAAATCCTCAAGTGTGTGAGTGCATGGCACCTTCACTTGATGCTAGGCAGGACTTGGTTGTGGTTGAAGTGCCAAAGCTAGGAAAAGAGGCTGCAACTAAGGCAATCAAAGAATGGGGTCAACCAAAATCCAAAATTACCCACTTGGTCTTTTGCACCAGCACTGGTGTGGACATGCCCGGTGCCGACTACCAGCTCACCAAGCTCCTCGACCTTCGCCCATCGGTCAAGAGGCTCATGATATACCAACAAGGTTGCTTTGCCGGTGGCACGGTTCTTCGCCTAGCCAAGGATTTGGCCGAGAACAATAAAGGTGCCCGGGTTTTAGTTGTGTGCTCTGAGATCACTGCGGTCACATTCCGTGGGCCTAGTGATGCCCATCTCGATAGCCTCGTAGGCCAAGCCCTAACTGGTGATGGAGCAGCCGCCATTATAATTGGGTCAGACCCAATTCCAGATGTTGAGAAACCGTTATTTGAGTTGGTCTCAACGGCCCAAACCATTCTCCCTGATAGTGACGGTGCCATCAACGGACACCTCCGTGAAGCGGGCCTTACATTTCATCTAGTCAAGGATGTTCCAGGGCTTATCTCCAAGAACATTGAAAAGAGCCTGGTGGAAGCATTCCAGCCTTTGGGCATTTATGATTGGAATTCCCTTTTTTGGATTGCACACCCTGGTGGGCCTGCTATTTTGGACCAAGTAGAGTTAAAATTGGGCCTTAAGGAAGAGAAGCTACGGGCCACGAGGCACGTGCTAAGCGAGTACGGTAACATGTCAAGCCCATGCGTGCTATTCATACTAGATGAGATAAGGAAGAAATCAACTGAAGAAGGGCTCAAGACCACTGGTGAAGGGCTCGAGTGGGGTGTGCTATTTGGGTTCGGTCCTGGGCTCACTGTTGAGACTGTGGTGCTCCATAGTGTGTGCACTTAAAACTTAAAAGGGTTGCTTAAAGTGTAAGCATTGTTTCTTGTTTTTCTTTTAATTCGTGGTTGTGTTGTTGAATGGCTTTGTTTGGTCCTACTCTATTGTTTGCATTTTAGAGTAAGAAATGCGAATGAAAGTTATGTAGTGACTTGTAATATAAATAAACGTTTTTTATCAAAGAATTTTGGGTGTTGGTAATATTTTTGTTTTTTCTAAAGGGATCAAGTCACTGCTGGTTATATAAGCAAGGCACCCTCGTGGGTCGAAGGTAAGTTCTTTCTTGTGAGTTTAAGCATAATTTGCTATATTTGAGAGATATTGATTATTGACTTGATCGTCAGAGTGCCCCCGGGTGGATGAACTATCGTCGGATTCTCATCTTCTTGTTGCAAGTTATTGGGCTTAATTTATTCTTTCGGTACTCTCCAGCTGAGTTTCCCGTTTGGTTGTGTGGTCAAAAATCAACACCCACAATTTGGCACCATCTGTGGGAACTTAAGGAGAACAAATGGCCAACAACGGGTAGAAAGAAAAGATTGGGGATGACATCCACAGCGAGAGTGGTGAACATACAAATCCTAACATCGGGGGGGGGGGGGAGGGAACCATGATGAAGGATCACAGGATCTGAATCCTGGCGAGAAGGACGTCGACAAAGAGGGTAATGTCCAGAAAAAAGTTAACTGAGATGAGTATTACAACGAAAACGATCTCCAAGTTTGGAAGAATAGATGGTTGAGGAAAGATGGCGAGATGAAAGGAATGGTAAACAAGTTGGCAGATCTACAGTCGGTTGTCAACTTCATGATGCAAAACAACGTGATGTAATCCCGTTACAGGACACGCCGGTACTAGCAGCCAAGACTGACGCCCAGAAAGGGGGACAAAAAACAGTCCCAGTAGTCCCACAGTATGGTAAGGAAAAAGAGCGCTCATATCGGCCTTCACGAGATGTCAAGCAAACAGAGTCAGTGAGAGGTAGTCGTAGAAGACAGCACGAACCAAGGGCACCTATGTCAAAGAACCTCGGCATATCCAGGGGAAGGGCCTCTGCTTTGATATAATGAATAAAGAGAAGTCCAAGAGGACGCACAATGACGCCGGGAGCAGTGCGCCGAAAAGGCTAAAATCTGTCGATACCCAAGCCCCAGGCCAAACGAAAGAGGATTTGAGAGACTACCTTCAGAGGAAGCGACTCAACGTCAAGCTCACATCCTCCGTTAAGCCGAGAACTCTATTCTCAATGGAGTTAGATAGGTTTGAGGCCCTAAAGAGATTTCACATGATGGTAAGTCTGATCTGAACTTTCATGTCGGCTTATATTTAAATTCAATGGCTTTGTATAGCGGGAATGAGTAGTTGCTGTGCAAAATGTCCCCTCATCCTTTGGAAAAATTACATCAGATTGGTTTCGCAAGTTGCCAAAAGGAACTGTGAAGAGTTGGGAAGGCCTAGCCAAGATGTTTGTGGCCAGGTTTATTACCAACAAGTTGCAGCTACTAAGGGTAGACTCTCTGCTAGCTTTGAGCATTAGCGAGGGTGAAAGCCTTAGGGCTTACACCAAGAGATATTACGAGGTGTTCAACCGAATTCCTACTTGTAACCAGGAGCTAGCGGTCGTGTTTTTTAAGAACGACCTAGATGATGAATGCCCTCTTCAGAAATCATTGGCAAAAACTTTACCAAAAAATATGGATGGCACAGATCGAGAAGTATGCTAGAGTAGAAAAGGACACGTAGGGGGCAAAGACACCAAAGCAGGAGAAGATAAACAGCTCGCCGAAGCAAGGCCGAGGTAACACTGGTTTTAACAAGTAAGAGATAGGGTTGAGGGCTGCACAAGTAGTCACCACTATATTCAAGATCCCAGTCTACAAAATTCTAGAAAGGATCAAGAACCAATCGGTATTACAGAGTGCCGGAATAGATCCTTGGCTTGTTTATAAGAAGGAGCCTTGGGAAGCATTGTGCTTACCATAATTAGGATGGGCACTTAACTCAAGGATGTTGGGCTCTGAAGACACACTTGGAGGATTTGGTCAGACAAGGTCACCTAAGAGACCTAGTAGATGAGGCCAGAACAAGGGAAGAGCAAGCAAGGCTACCCCAAGCACAGACAGCTCCACCTCTACCACCGCCACTACAGCAAGCAGATAGACCTTGAGTGATCAATGTGATTCACACAAAGGTCAATGAGAATGATGTATATGGGAAAACTTAGAGGGTAAGACACCTACAGAATGTGTATCAGGTCCAGCAAAAGAAGCCTAGGACAAATGAGTACTAGGGACCAATGGTTTCTTTTACTGAGGTAGACCTGGATATGGTGTAGCATCCACACAACAATGCCTTGGTGATAACACTGAAGATTGGAGAGTGCCAGGTGAGGCGCATACTGGTTGATCAACGTAGATTTTGTGACATCATGTATGTGAGATATTACAAGGAGCTTGGCCTTCACCCAGATGATCTGGAACAATCCAACAGTCCAATGGTTGGATACAACAGAACGCCGACATGGCTGCTAGGAGTCACGAATTTAGAGATGCAGGCAGGCACCAAGAAGGTAAGCATGGAATTTACACTAATTGGCACCCCTTCCCCTTACAATGTTATCTTAGGTAGGCCATGGTTACATGCAATGAGGGTTATTCCCTTAACATTGCATCAGCTGTTGCGATTCCTAACCGAACATAAGATTGAGGAGATCAGGTGCAGGCCAAAAATTGCTCCATGGCAGCAATGAAGTCAACCTGTAATGTGTGAGAAGCAGAGACAATAGAAATTGACAACAAAGACATGAAAGTCCTAGATGATGTCGGCAAAGAACCAGCCGATAAGAGTGAGGAAACTTTGAAGAAGATTTTGGTCCAAGAAGATAATAGGAAGCGCTTCTTCCTTCTCGGCTTAGACTTAGCTGAGGAGAAGAAAAGGGAGTTAGAAGCTTTCTTGTGAGCAAACATAGAGGTCTTTGCATGGACGCATACGAGATGTCCAGCATTGACCCTGAGGTCACCTGCCACAGGCTCAATGTAGACAAGTCAACTAAACCTGTCATCCAACGGGCAAGGAGGCCGATATTGATGCATGTAGAGGCAGTCGAAGAGGAAGTGGACAAGCTACTGGAAGCCCAGACCATTCGAGAAGTGCACTACTCAACCTGGTTGTCCAACACAGTGGTAGTGAAAAAGAAGAACGGCAAGTGGAGGGTTTGTGTGGACTTCACCAGCCTGAATAAGGCTTGCCCCAAGGATAGTTTCCCAGTGCCTAAGATTGACCAATAATTGGATACCACTTCAGGACATGGAAGGATGAGTTTTCTGGATGCATACAGAGACTACCACCAGATAGCAATGTATGTCCAGATGAAGAGAAGACGGTATTCATCACCCCGAAAGGACTCTACTGTTACAAAGTGATGCCTTTCGGATTGAAGAATGCAAGAGCAACTTACCAGAGGTTAGTAACCAAGATGTTCAAGCACCTAATTGGGAAGACAGAAAAGGCCTTTATCGATGACATGGTCGTGAAGACCAAAGAACCTGAGAACCATCTGGCCGACTTACAGACAGTTTTTGATATCCTGAAAGCATATCGGCTTCAGCTCAATGCCTCTAAATGTGCATTTGGAGTCTGATTCGGTAAGTTCCTGGGATACTTGGTGACTAGGAAGGGTATTAAAGCAAGCCCAGATCAAATCAAGGCCATCCTTGACTTGAAGAGCCCAACATCAGCCACGCAGGTCCAGATGTTGACTAAAAGAGCAGCGGCCTTGAATAGGTTCATTAGCCTAAGTTCAGACAAATGTAAACCATTTTTTCAATTGTTAAAGAAGGCCACAGATTTTTTGTGGACAAAGGAATGCGAAGTCGCTTTAGCTAACTTGAAAAAGTATCTAACAACAACTCTAGTTCTATCAAATCCAATACTTAGAGAAGAATTGTTCCTATACTTGGCAGTTTCAGACCACGTAGTAAGTGCAGTGGTAATCCGAGAAGAGGAAGGAGAGAAAAAGGCAGTATACTAAGTAAGTAAAACCCTAGCAAGTACAGAAATCAGGTACTTGCCCCTAGAAAAATTGACACTAGCCCCAGTGATGGCTTCCAAAAAGCTGAATCACTATTTTTAAGCCCACAAGATTGTGGTGTTGACTGAGCATCCCCTAAAGTCCCTGTTGCAGCATGGGATTTGACAGGGAGAATAACCAGATGGGCAGTAGTACTTGGCCAATACGATTTGGAGTTTAGGCCTAGAACAGTAATCAAGGGCCAGATGCTAGCCAATTTTGTGGCCGAGTTCACTCCTGGCACAATTCCAAGGCAAGCTCTAGTGGGCCACGGCTTAGGATGTCCAGGAGAGCAAGAAAAAACCCAACTGGTCCAAAAAACCCCACATCAGCAGCGCAAAAGAAGGAAGAGAAGCCAAACCTTGCAATATCTACATCAGAGACTCCTTCCGGCTCTTTGTTGATGGAAGCTCAAATTGGTGGGGAGTAGGGACAAGAGTGGTGTTGGTGTCACCAGATGGGTGAATGATTGAGCAATCTATTCGTTTGGGGTTCAAGGCCTCAAAAAACGAAACAGAGTATGAGGTGCTGATTGCAGGACTAAAACTAACAACAGCCACGGAAGCTGATGAGGTAGTAGTCTTCTGTGACTCCCAGCTTATTGTGAATCAAGCAACGAGCGAGTATGCAACTCGAGATGAAATGATAATAGCCTATGTCAAGGAGGTTGTCTATGAGAACCCGAATATAAAAATAAAGTAAATAATTAAATAATAATAATTTTACATTCTCAAATATTTTGATGGTGAATCCTAAGGTGTAAATTAAATATTTGGAGGGTTTTTAATTAATTTTAAACCTATAATAAATTTATGGTGGAAGTCTTTAATTTAGAGATAAGTTTTATTATTAAAAAAAAAATAGGGGACAAATTAGTTAGTTTATTTTGATATAATAATAGTTATATTTATTTAAATTAATGGTGAAAGAAAAAAAATATAAAACAAAGGATAATTATTTAGAGTTTTATTTAGATATATATATATATATATATATAACAACCCTAGGGTTCCTAACAACACTATAGCGGCAACAGCTAATAGCAAAATGAGAGAGGAAGAGAGAGCAAGAGATAGAAATAGTTATGGTGCATGTGAGTTGTTGGAAGAAAAAGGAATGGATTAGCTGATTGGGATAGTAATCTGTGTATATTATTATCATGCAAAATTTTAAAGCGAATTAAGGAGCGAAAGTCGTTAGATAAGAATTCTGCACAGAACCGTAAACTTTAAATATTGAGAAATCATATCAAACAGATGAATTTTGAACTGAAATTTTTATAGTAGATTAATTACATATTGAATTGCATATAAGAATTTTCTCATAATTTTTAGGAGTCAAAATCCATATTAACTGGTGTGTTCAAATTTGTCCAGAAAACTGGTGTTAAACAGTAATTTCGAAAGTGTTGTTCTCTTTGGGTATAAATTCGAAAAATTATCAAATCAGCGTCATTAGAACCGGTTATAAGTTTAGTTTCTTACATTTTTGGCCTTGCGTTGATTGCTTGTATATACTAAGAGAACCATTAATTTCTTTAAAGTGCTGCAGAAAACAACCTATTTGGATATAATTAATTATAAATAATTATTTTGATAAGCAAATCAAGTAAAACCAATTGGGTTTGAAATTTAGGATATATTAGTTGATATCTAGAGGGTTTTGGAATTTTTCAAATAGCGTGGAGTGGGTTTTCTAATTTTCAAAGTTAGAGAACAGATTGGGAAAACTTGTTTGAAACTTTGTTTTATCTTAAAGTTACTTTTAATTAAGTTTCGATCTGAACCTATGTCTTGGGTAATTTTAGACCTTGAAGAACATGAGTTTAGGTAATATTTAAGAGTAACGGTGAGTTGGGTTGAGCCGTGTTAGTGCGCTTTAATTTGGGGTTACTTAGTGTAGACATCCCATTTTTGACCGACCATGAGACTCAGACGTCATCAATTGAGTGCTTGGTGATTGTGCATGTTGTGCACGTTCTGAGGTTTCGGAGTTTTTGGCTAAGAGTCTTGCCTCTGGGCCTCTGAACTCTGTGCTTTGGCTCGGTTTGTGGACCGAATCTTGTTTTCTCTTCCCGGAGAGAGGGAGTGGTCTTGTAGACCATCTCTTTGTGGTCGTAGACCACTTTTTGTGGTCGTAGGCCACTTTTCCCGTTTGGAGACTAGTTTTCAGTTTTTGGAGCCTTCGGCCGCGCGCCTTGTCTCAGGACCGTTTAACGTTCTCCGTTTGGCGTAGTTTTTGAACCACACATTGTTACCTCTGCCTAGAGGGACACTGTCATCCGGGAGACCACTTTTGTGGTCGCATACCACTTTTGGCGCTCGTCAGCTAGTTTTTGGGGCTTTCGGCCACGTGCTTTGCCTCCCGATCTCTCATCTTGCATCCGCTATGGTTTGTTTTTGGTACAAACCTTGTTTTCCTTGTTTGGAAGGTGGTACAAGGGTGGGAGACCACTTTTTCTCCTTGGAGACCACTTTTCCTTCTGCCAACCAATTTTCTGGTCGGATAACTGGCTTTCTTGGTCTTTGGACCATCTTTTTTGGTCGGCCACCATACCACCACCTTGCATTAAGTGTGTAGACCACTCCCACCTATGGCCGACCAGTTGTCTTCTTGGGAGACCACTTGAAGTGGTCGGCCGACCACTTTAAGTAGCTGGCCGACCACTTCAAGTGGTCGGCTGCTTTTTGTCACCTTTTTGGAGATATTTTCCTCCAGCTGTAGCTGGAGGGCACCAGAGCCATCCTCCATATGTATGAAGGGATTCCCTTGGCCCTTAGCTTCTTGGAGAAGCTTTGCCTTTTGTTCTCTATAAGAGGGAGGCTCCTCTTCCCTCCTCTAAGGTCAGAAAAATTAGGGTTTGAGTTATACATATAGCTTTGTATCTATCTTGCCTTGGTTCTTCATTTTTGTGCCTTAAAGTGTCATTTTGTCTTACTTTAACACACACTCAAACACCATCCTTTTGTTGCTGAGGTGCTTAGGAGCTGATTTTGGTGTTCTTGGGTTGGTTTGAGCTTGAAAAACTTGCTGGAGTTACAGTTGTAAATGTGGTCTTCAAGGGTGAGTTTCTAACCCTCAAGTCCCCCATTTTTTCTTAAGCTTTTAGCCCTTCTTGCATGCTGTTTTAAGCTTAACTCTTAACTGGAAAAAATTTTGTTTTTGCATGCTTAAGATTTTTGTTTAAGGTCACTTTTTCATTGGGGGTGATCTACCCCCTCTTAGGCCTTGTTAGGCCTTGTTTTGAGCTATCCCTTTAGGCTCTTGTTGTAGCCTTTGCATGACCTTTCTACCATTGAAATCCAGAGGATTTTCAGTGGTGGAAAGGTGGTTTTGGTGTCTTAAATAGGAGAGGGTCATCCCATCTCCTTGTATTTTGAATACTTGCCATATATGCCTCATGTTTGAGCATGTGTTTTAAGCTTGTGTTGGCTTGTTCTTAGCATGTATTTGGGGTTATTTCAGCATGCCTTAGATCATTTTTTGGTTTTCTTGATCATCCCTTGCATGCATAATACACTTGTAGTGTAAATCTCACAAACTAGTCCTGTATGCTTCACGAAGTAGCATGCCATTCTAGCTTGTTTTGTTTTCATTTTAGCATGTTTTTGGTGATGTTTTGCCATGTCATACCTCTGTTAGGGTTTGGTTTGGTCACCTCTTGCATGCTCCATGCACTTGTAGTGCATTTCCATGAAATAGCCTAACATGCATCATGCTTTAACATGTCATTCTAGCATGCTTTTGGCCTAACTTCAAGAAGCTTTTGTCCATGTTTTAGCATACTCAAGGTCTGATTTGTGTTGTCTTAGTCATGCATGACTTGCTTTGTATAGCCATAGTGCATTCTAGCCTGTTAGCTTTGTGTGTCAAGTCCACTAGCATGCTTTGCTTGGACTATGTGAATGATTTGGCATCATTTGTAATGTGATTTCAGTGTGTGTTTCATGGCCACGCACTCACATCTGTCACTCATTCAATGCGTTGGAGGGTTTGCCCCTTTATGTCTTAACACGAACCATTGCGTATGCCTTCATGCGTAAGCTTGCGAGTTATCATTTCAATGTGTTTTTGGGGTTATTTTGCCATGATATAACTCTGATTTTTGTTACTTAAGTCATTCCATGCTTGGTCTTAATAGGTGTAGTGTAATCCACCTTATTTGCCTTACATTCATCATGCCTTATGCCCTCCATGCTAGCTCATTTTGGCTTCCTCCCATACATGTTTTAGTATCATTTTGACATGTTGTAGGACTGTTTTGGGTTGCCTTTGCCATATGCTTCATGTTTTGCATAGTTATGGTGTAAGTGCTCTTGCTAGCTTCAAGCTTTGGGCACCATAGCATGCTTTATTTGCATCATGTATATGATTTGGCATCATTCATCATGTTATTTCAGAGTGTGTAGCATTGCCATGTTCCCACTTCATTCACTCTTTAAGTGTCTTTGAGTGTTGTGCATTGTTGCCTAGTTTATGGCTTAGCTTGTATGCTTGCATGCCTAGGTTCTTGAGCCCCCATCTTAGCATGTTTTGGTCTTTGTTAAGACCTACTTAAACTCTGTTTGTGGTTGGTTCATGCTTTTGTGCCATGTATTGCATGCTTCCTTTGTAATCCTCTTTGCTAGCTTTAATGCTTAAGGACCATTGCATGTCATACTTGTGTTGTTTGAATGATTTGGCATCATTTCTTACTTAGGCCTCGTTTGGCAAGGGGTTTTTTTAGCCAAAAAGCCAAAAAGTTACTAAAAAAACCAAAAAGCCAACAATCCATACCAAAAAGTCAAAGATTTCCTTTTCTCTCTACTTTTTGCACATCTTTTCGTAAAAAGTCAAAAAGTCATCCCAAACATACTAGTTTTTTTTACATCACATTTAGTCAAAAAACCAAAAAGTTACTAAAAAAGTTTGTTCCCAAACGAAGCCTTAATTTCAGTGCTTATAGTGTTGTTACACTCTCATGTTTATCGTTTCTTGAGCACTCTTGAGAGTTGTGCTCTAAAGCCTACTTGGTTGGCCAATGCATTGTGCATGCATGCTTTGTATTTTGTGCCTTTATTTTGGTGTTATGGCCACTGATTTGGACATGGCTGAGGTCTATCCATTTCGGTTTAAGTCCATTGAGCATTGTGTATGCCGGTTACATCGCATTGTGCATGTTATGTTGTTGTTTGCATTGAGTATGCCATTATATATGCCAGGTTGTTTGCATGTCGATTCATTGCATTGTGTATGCCGTGTAGTTGCATGTTTGCATGCTTAAGTTACATTGCATGATTTCCATGTTGCTTGTTGCATTGTGTTTGGAATAGGTGTTAGTCCAAACACGGGAAACGAGAGACGTTTTATACTTAAAGTGATGAAATGTGCCTCAATTCCCGGTCGTCGACGCTCTTGATCCTACATGATAGAGTTTTAGGCTTTATGTGTTTACTTGTGCATTCATTTTCACATTGAATTGTGCAACTTTGCCTCTCGGCCATCATGCATTGAAATGCGCGATTGGTGGCCCGAGGGTCGAGAACTACACTCCCTTGAGTTCATGACATGATAGGGAGGGTGGTTGTGCACACATATCTTGCAAATACATTGCCATGCCCTTTCTTGCTCTCTGTTGCAGAAAAGTGAAGTCCAGCAACAACAACTGGTCGGCCAGCCAGAAAAACTAGCTGGCCGACCACTTTTTCTAGCTTTCAGCAAAGATAGGTGGTCGGCAGTGGCTGGTGGCACCCAAAAGTGGTCGGCCACCCTTCCACAGGTTTCCCAAGGTGAAGTTTAAGCTTTCTGGAGCTTGGTGCAGTGTTCTGAGGACAAATGAAAACAGAGGCAAATCGGGGCATCGCATTGGATTTCCAAATGACGCGACCGGGCTTGCATGCATTCCTCTCCCTCTGAGGCTCCTGATTTACTGCTTTATTTAGCTGATGTGTTTAGCTAGTTTACGCTTTGATTTGTACCTTTAATAGTTAATGCGTTTAGCTATTTAAATTTGTTTTGTAATAAATAGTTAACTAGGATTAGTTAATTAATTTGTGTGTAATAATTAGTTTAATTAGCTTATATTAGCTAGTTAGCTTATTATTCGGTCTCTCCTTCGAAAGGGCCAATTGTTGTAATAAGCATGTGTGTGTGTGATGCATGTCTTCCAACCCCCATTTCTTTCTCCATTTTACTTACCTGCTTATGATGGTTAGTTTTAGGGCATATTTTGTTTAAGCATACCTTATGCTTGCATGCATGCATCATTCATCTGTCTTGCATGCACCGGGCTCGGCGTATCATACTAACTTCATTGTATTTCAATTTCTATTTGAATACATGTATCAAGTTGCATTTCATATGTCATTCTAGAATAGCCGAGCCTATTTTAGTTGCATTTTCGCAAGTGTTGCATTAGCCATCTTAACATGAACTAGGATCATGCATGATTTCTAACTAGTTCTCTATTTTGGCTCGGAGTACACTGTGAGTGTTTACGCTTTAGCATACTGCATGTGTGTTAATGTTGCCATGAAAGCATGCTTACCATAAGGCTAATTGCTTATGTGATTAACTGCCTCAATGCCTGTGGGTGAAGGTTGGATTGCTTGAATTGGAACAATTCATCAAGTCCCTGTTTTAGCCTACTTGCGAGAAGCAAACTTCAAACTATTTCCAAACAAACAAACATGCAATGTTTTGTTCCAAATTAGGCGATCTAGTCTATACTTGTTTGCTGTGCACATCACGTAGTAAGATTATCTAATTAATCGGAATAAGAACACATGTGTTTTCAAAAATAAAATATCATGCTTAGTACAGGCCGATCTTTGATCGGGCGAGCGGGGGTGCTCATTGCATGACCTTCCCCTCTCGTACCCAAGTTCCCGAGCCGAGGCAACTTTGGTGATGACGGACACGTGGCCTTAGGCACGAGTCAGGGTTTCCTAAATTCTCCCAAAATAAAATATGTAGGTGGCGACTCTGTATCTGGTAAAGCAGTCCATATTTGACACTTCTTTATTAAAATCAGTTTTCCAAAACAGTTTGCCGGATTTGGACTATTTGGTGATTTGTTGGTCTCACATCGCACATTGTGAGATTAGATTTAGAACCGTGACATTGAGTCCGAACTGTAGTAGCTCAGAGAACAAAACGAGCATTCGCGCCCCTCGCAGGCGCGCGGATATTTGGAGAGTTCCCGGGAGTGCGTCTACACTTAGTTCTTATTCTTTAGTATTTTTAAATTAGTAGTGACGTGTAGTTTTCATACTTAGTTCAGGGCACTAGTTGGAATTTTATACTTTATTTGAGGATTACATTATTCCGTTTCTAGGTGAGTAGTTGTATGCTACATATTTTTATAAATGTTCCCTTACCCTGAACTGTTATAAACTTGGCATACTGTAAACTATTTGTTTTTGGTCTCATACTTATAATGGTGAACTACCATCTTTTGCGAAACTAATGTGTATTGATTATTGGGACCATCTGTATACTTTAGTCTAGGGAAATTATTCCACTGTGTGTGGTGACTCTAGCCACTAGAGAACAGATCCGGGTTGGGCCGTAATGACTCTAGTACTCAATGATTGTAAGGAAAAGACCTAGGTTAGGCTAGGTGACTTTCAATTGGATTGTCTTAGAGAAAAGGATTGGGTTGCCACCCTGAGGATGACTCTTGGTTCGATATTAGATCCAACGGGCTTATTGCCTTGAGAACTGTGTGGCATGTTACTTGTTATTCTTGGTACCCAGAAATTTTTTTATGTTCATGTTGTAATCTGTTTTAAGTGGAAAATGTCATTTATCATGTTCTTAACAGACATGAGTATTTTAATTGTTGAACTGTGAAAACTTATTTTTGAAACAGATTATTTTTATCAAGACTGTATGCCAATCTAATTTCTGTGATATATATCTTATTTTGGAATCGAACCCTGTTTTCAAAACTGTATTTACTATCCATGTTGCTACTCACTGAGCTATCATTTGACTTAGTTGTTTATCATTTCCTGGTGTTAGAAGGACTTAGAGTGGACTCATGGCGTAGTAGGGACTCAATTTCATAGACCTTTAGGACATTCATTATTTTGTTTTAACTTGTTATGTCGGGTTTTGTGCATACATTGTGGTTAGATTGTATTTAGAATTATTTTATTTTGTGGGTGGTTTGTGTTCCGTTTAGTATATATTTTTGGAAGTTGGTTATGGCTGGTTTTACCATTTATACTTGTGACATGTCACTGGATTGGGTTTTGATTTATTTATTTCTAGGCTATCGTCACATTTATTCTTTGTGGTTTTGGGTTCATGTTTAGGTTTACGTGTGCCTTGGGTTAAGTCCTGTGAGCCACGGTCGGTCATGCCTGGGTTTGGAGTGTGACATTGTCAAGCTACTAACACAGTTTGAAAATTACCGGCTACAACAGATTAGCCAAGATGACAATAGCCACGCTGATGCCTTGGCTAACCTGGCCAGCGCTATAAAATCAGGTGAGGCTAGGATAATAATGGTTGATTATTTGCTAGGCCCAAGTGTAGAGCCTCTGATAACGGAGTACGAAACAATGTGTGTGGAAATGGGTCCCAACTGGATGGATGCCATAGTTGTGTTCCTCAAAGAAGGCAAACTACCAGAGGACAGAAATGAGGCACACAAGACTAGGTTGAAGTCGGCCAGGTTCTGCTTATCAGCAAAAGGCCATTTGTATAGAAGATCCTTCACTGGACCTCTACTTCGGTGTATGCATCCCTCTCAGGTAGAGGACTTTTATATGAGATCCATAAAGGAGTTTTTGGAAGCCATGCAGGGGGTAGGTTACTTGTCCATAAAACCATTTTCCTGGGATACTAGTGGCCATACATGCAAAAGGATGCTGAAGCCTATATCAGGAAGTATGAGAAATGTCAAAGGTTTGCGCCTTTAATACATCAACCAGCAGCAGACCTAAACCCAGTGTCCAGTCCTTGGCCGTTTGCCTAGTGGGGCATGGACTTGGTAGGACCATTGCCCCAAGCAACTGGATAGAGAAAGTTCTTATTAACAACCACAGACTACTTTACAAAGTGGGTAAAGGCTGAACCTCTTGCGAAGATTCGAGGTATTGATGTGAAGAACTTCATCTAGAAGAACATAATAACCAGGTTCGGGATACCAATGATGATTATAATAGACAATGGTACTCAGTTTGACAATAAGCTGATTAAGAGCTTTTATGCAAAATACAAGGTTAAAAACTATTACTCTACTCTTAGTTTCCCTCAGAGTAATGGTCAAACAAAAGTATCCAATAAAAACATCTTGGATGGGATCAAGAGGAGGCTGGAAACAGCCAAAGGAAAATGGGTAGAAGAATTGCCCAATTTTCTGTGGGCATATCGGACTATGCCAAGAAGATCAACTAGTGAGTCTCTTTTTGCCATGGTTTATGGCATTAAAGTAGCCATCCCACTGGAGGTCGACATCCCTAGCATTAGAACCCAGGGAATGGAGAATGGAACCAACGAGGCATTCCTCGCCCGAGATTTGGATATATTGGAAAAAAGAAGGGAGAGAGCAACAATTCGGCTGGGGGCATACCAGCAGCAGCTTGCTAAGGCTTACAACAATAAGGTCAAACCAAGAGAGTTTAAGGTCGAGGACCTCTTCCTGATGAAAGTTGTCGGCAATAAGAAAGATCCTAGGGAGGGAAAACTTGGCCCAAACTGGAAGGGGTCTTATCGAATCATCTTGGTTGCCGGCAACGAAGCATATCGGTTGGAAGATAGTGATGGTAAGGAGTTGCTAAGACCTGGGAACACTTTCAATTTGAAGTTTTTCTTTCATTAGTTTTTTTTTTTTTTTTTTTTGAGATTTATGTAATTAGTCGAAGTTTTAATAAAGCATTAGCTTGATATTGTTTTCATATATTACTGTTGACACTTGTGTGATAGGACTAAAATAGTCTTATGAAGATGTTCCCATAGTGAGAATGACAAATGACGAATAACTTACACTTATCATATGGTAGAGTTGAATGATACTTTCCATATGATGGAGTTGAACTAAGTTTGCGATGTTTCCGAATGAAACATGACGAATAATTTAGACTTATCATATGGCAGAGTTGAATTATACTTATCATATGATAGAGTTGAACTAAGTTAGCGATGTTTCTGATTGAAACATGACGAATAACTTAGACTTGCCATATGGTAGAGTTGAACTAAGTTTGCAATGTTTCCGAATGAGACATGAAGAGTAACTTAGACTTACCATATGGTAGAGTTGAATTAACACTTGTTATATGGAAGAGTTAAACTAAGTTTGATCTAGTCAAATTAATAGAAACACCGAGGTAAAAAACCTTGGCTAAGAGTTGTTTGAACCAGACTTCGGAAAAAGTTGAAGATGCATGCTTAATGCGAACATAAGTGGTACTTAGATTCACATTAGGGGGCAGGAAGCAAGAATGAGGAATAGGCTTGACACTTGTTGAAATTTTTGAGAAATTTACAAGTTGGAGTTAGCCGAGGTAACCAGATAAGGGGATAATCGAGGTATTTGTTACTCGAGGTAGACAAAACAGTTGTCAAGCCTGGAAGGTTTGAAAGGGTGAAGTCTTGATTAAAGACAACAAACACAAGTAAAGAAATGACACTTGTTGAAAGTTACCCAGAGAAAATTTTATAAAGTGCTCGTTGGCCGAGATCACAGTAAAAGGTGAAACTCCGAGGTAGGTTGGTTTAAGGTGACCAACTAAGGGTGCACCCAAGATGAAGTGTATCTGAGGTGATACATGTCGGATGTGTTCCAACCTGAAGTGATTACACAATTAAGGTATACTTGGAAAGCTTGCAAAATTATTCTAAGTATGGAAGCGTACAAGACAGTAAAGACAAAGACAAGTATTCAACACTGAGAAGGAAATATAAAACTTGCATTCAGAAGATGGAACTTGTTCAAATACAAAAAGGCACTTCGACCTAGAAAAGAAGATACCTTGTTCGAATATAAAAGAAAACACATCGGCCAAAATGAAACTAACATTTGTTCAAACGACAAAACAAGTTACAACTGTTCAAAAGTACAAACAGAAAGAAAAAAATCTAAGTGCTGAAGTATTTGGCAGTGGTATTGGAGTGGTCAACCTTTGTCATTGGTGGGGTCTCGACCTCGAGCGCCAATGTTACACTTTTCTCCACTGCTATCTTGGTATCAATCTCCAGCAATGTTTCGTTTAAACTCTTCCCGGCGGTTTTAGCCTCGGTCTCAGGACTGGCCTTGGGAGAGGTACTTTTGGAGACCTCCACCTTCTCATCCTGAGTCAAGTCTAGGACTTGATCATTTAGAATGGGAGACTTATCCCCATCGGTGACCTCGACTTCAATCTCTTCTTCAACCTCGGCATCTTCTTCGTCATTCTTCCTCGGAATCTGTTGGAGAGGAACAGAATGGAACGGCAAGCTGACTGATGTCGCGGAGGGGGGAGTACTCAGGGACAAACAACTTTTTCAAGGCTGCCATCCAACCGAGGTCGGCAACCCCCTAGGCATATGTCTTTTCATCAGCAGCCTTTATCTCGACTTCTTTTAAGGCAATGGCCTACTTCAGATCAGCCTTTGCTTGGGCCGCCTTAGCTTCAGCTTCTTTGGCCTTAGCATTAACAACCTTAGCAACAGCTTCGACGGCTTCGGCCTTATCCTCGGCTAGATTTTGAGTAGCCTCTGCAGCCTTTGCCTTGTTCATAAATTGGCGGACACGTGTCTCGGCCCGATTCAGTGAAAAAAGGAGTTTGTCAGACTCTTTAGTCTTGCGCGTTAGCTCATTCTTCACCTCCTTGGCTTTAACCGCAAAGAAGTGAGCATCTTGAATGGCCTGCAGAGGAAAAAACAAGTTAGAGAAACCTTTTGACTAAGTACAAATGAAGAAACCAAATGGGAAACACCTAAGTTAAGGACTTACCAGAACAGAGTGTTGCATCATGAGCGTGAAGTTCTCGTACTCGGTGATCTCGACCATTCTATTCATGTCGGATAGAAGGAGAATGGCTATAGACAATGCAACGCCGACTTGAATGCTATCGATGGCACTGTCTTTGGCCGACATAGGCTAGTCCCCAACCATGAGGGCAGAGGGCCAAGGCTCATGAGAGTGAGAAGCACTTAGGCCCTCTGCACCCTCCGACCTCGGTTTCTTTTGCGAAGGCATGTCAGATGCTTCGGCCTCGACAGTCATCTTCTTGGTATTGACAAGTTTCGATATGGGGACTGAGTCCTCTGGGTCTTTTTCAGAGTCAGATAGGGCCTGGGTGATGGTGGCCTTGGCTTTGACCTTCCTTACTCTTTTTGGTTTCTGCCTTGGTTGGGATTGGGAAGAAGACTGGATAGTGATCATGCCAGGAATATCGGCAAGAAGGTCATCGGTAACAACCTTTTGTCGGCCCATCTCCTCGGTTGTAGCGGTAACAATTACTCGAGTGCCGGAATGAATCGCTGGTAGGGCAAAATGAGGGTTAAAAGGGTCCATGGCTGAGGAGACTCAACTTCAGCATTTGCGGTTACGAGTTCGTAAGGTTGAAGCGTTAGGGGAATCTTGGCGTCGGCACTAGCGTTGTGATGAAGGAATCAACTGGGGAGTAGAGGTGGATGGCTGCTCTGTTGGATCAGATGTGGAGGCCTGATCTGACCTTGGTGATGAAGTGGCTGGTGGAGTTGTGGCAAACAGAGGAAACTTGCTTTTGTGGGGAACATCGGGCAGATGGCTTCGGTAAGTTGGGACGTAGTTGAGAAGGATTGGAGCCTTACGAAGTTCAATTGGCAAGCTAAGAAGTTGGACCAAGTCTTTGCTCGACACGTAAGACTGGCAGAAGTTCTTTTCTGGCTGAGGGAGAGCTGCAAAGGCAAAAAGGAGAACATTAGAACAAAAAAAACAGAGAGATTGTTAAATAAGACAGTAAAGAAGGGACTTCGGGGAGGGGGGGAACTAAATCCTTACCCTTGTCATCCCTAAAAACTTCACAGCGCAATGGAAAAATGTGAAGCTCATCGTCTAGCGCAAACTCCCAATTGCCCGAGACAATTAGGTAGTTGTCTGCCACGCCCTTATTGAAGTTTGGAATGTCGGCTATCAACTTGTACTGCATTGATCTCGGCTTGAGGTAGGTGTTGGTCTTGAGGTCATACATAGTGTAGTAGTACTTAACTTCGGATAGGGTAATTCTAGCATTCTGTCAACGTGCCAACTCGACTATGTAGTTGATGATCTTAAAGGAGTTTACGATCAATTGCATGGGATTGAGCTTGTAGTAATGGAGGACTTCCCTGAAGAGGATGTCTAGGGAAAACCAGACTCTACCCTTGATAATGGAGACTATGGGAAAGGTTGTGTAGTCCTTCCCAGGCATGATAGAGTCATCCTCTCTAGCCAACCGAAGTTGAACGTCGATTTCAATGGAAAATTCATGCCTAAAGTATTCTAGTTTGGAAGGGATGTCTATTCTCCACCTGAACATATCCGTTATCTTGGCTAAAGTGGGTTCAATAGCAGATTTTTGGTAATAGGCTTGGTAAGGGTTCAGAGACCTCGACTAAACCCCGGAAAACACTAACGTAAGGATTTTTTGAAGATCTAAAAGGAAATTTGTCTCAGTTTTCCTAAAGGATATGGGTTCTAAAGCAAATCCCAAACCTAAAACTACAAAAACAAAAGTGCAAGGACAAGAATCTAGAAAATAGGCCAAGAAAACAAAGAGGAACATGATTCAGAATCAAGAAAGCAACATTCAAGAAATATGGAAAGTTACAAATTCCTAAACAAGCAAGACAAATGGGCATTCTAGAAACACAATGATGAAACCTCGAAGTATGGAACAGATTCAAGAACAAGGTTGATTTGCAATATGGAGAATGGCAACCAAAATCAGGAAATAAATGAAGAAATATAGAGTATAACTACGAATACAGATTCAATGGCAACAGATATAATATAAACATATGGCAGATTCAAAGAAAAAACATACTAAGAGAATAGTGGAAGACTGAAATTAAAGAGAGAAATTGTGAACTTACTGAAAATGGGGCTGAGAACGAGGATGCTGGAGTGAGATTTGCCGGAGTCAGTCAAAAGGTAGAATGACGACGGTATGTGAACTGCCGAAGGAGGCAAGTAGAGCAATTGCAGAGCTTTGATGGTATGAAAATGGCAAATTTTAGAGAGAGAAAATCTGAGTAGAATAAGGAAATGCGAAAATGAAAAGTGAAGAGGCAAGGAGAGAGAGAAAAGGAGTTTTGTTAAAAATTGAAAAGGCAGCAAAAATGAAATGAAGTGCCTTGGATAACGTGCCTGTCAAGCGGCATGAGCAGAGTCAACATGACTTGATGGCGCGTGCCAGGTACGAGCTAGTAGGAATACGTCACGTGTATGAAACGGTTGGAAAAACTGTGCATAACAGCTCTGTGGACGCGCCCTCGGGCCCTGTGCTCTTCCACAATTCGGACTCATTTTGTGTCGGTTCTTAATCTGAGCTCGCAAAGTGCAATGCAAGACTGATAAATCACCAAAGAGTCTAAATCTGAAAAATCGTTTTGGAAAATTGATTTTTTGAAAGAAGTGCCAAACATGGACTGCTTTGCCAGATACAGAGTCGCCACCTTAATATTTTTTATGGGAGAATTTAGGAAACCCTGACTCGTTTGCCTAAGGCCACGTGTCTGTCATCACCAAAGTTGCCTCGGCTCGGGAACTTGGGTATGATTGGGGAAGGTCAGTTATGAGCACTCCCGCTCGCCCGATCAAAGATCGGCCTCTACTAACCATGATATCAAGTTTTGAAAACATTATGTGTTCTTATTCCGATTATTAGCCTAGAATTACTATATGACGCGCACAACACAAAAGTATAGACTAGATTGCCTAATTTGGAACAAAGCATCGCATATTCATTGTTTGGAAATGATTTGAGGTTTGCTACTCGCAAGTAGGCTAAAATACGGATTTCGATGAATTATTCCAATTCAAAGAATCCAACCTTCACCCACAGGCATTCAGACAGTAAATCAACTAAGCAGTTAGCCTCATGGAAAGCATGCTTTTATGTTAACATTCACACTCATGCGAGACGCTAAAGCATAAACACTCACCTAGTACTCCAAGCCAAATCAAGGAACATGTTAGTAATCAAATGTATGATCCAAGTCCATGTTAAGATGGCTAATGCATCGTAGGCAAAATGCAGCTAGAATAGGCTCAGCTAATCTATGGATGGCATGTGAAATGCAACAGATAACATGTATTCAAGTTAGATTTGAAATACTATGCAGTTAGTATGATGCGCCGAGCCCGGTGCATGCAATACTGATGAACGAATGCACACATGCATAGCATAAGGATGCTAATTAAAATATGCCCTAATACTAACCATCAAAGCAGGTAAGTAAAAGGGAGAAAAAAGTGGGGGTTGGAAGACATGCATTACACACTCGTACGTTTATTACAAAATTCGCCCTCTCTCAGAGGGACCAAAAGAATAATACAAATTTAACTAACTAACAAGCTAATTAAATAGTTACAGACCACTTAACTAGTAGAGAAAATTAACTAAGCTAATAAAGCGGTAAAACTGCCTCAGGAAGAGGGTCCAATGCATGCGTGCTCGGCTTCGCTCGGAAATCCACCACCATGCACAAGCTGTCTCTGTTTACCCTGCTCTGTTCCTCTGAAAATTGTGCAAGTCTCAATGATGCTCCAGAATCACTTCTTGGTCACTATGGAAGGTCACCGACCAAGAGGAAACACCACCGGCCAGGGGAAACTGGTCATCGACCATTGGTATGGCTCTCGGCCAAAGATATTTAGTCGGCCGGCACTCAATGTGGTCGGTCAACCATATCTTCCTGCAGAATCCTGTTTTGACAACAGCAGAGGGCAAACTAGGCATGACAATGCATTTTAAAGCAAATGTTTGCACAACCAACCTCCCCATCATGTTATGAACTCAAGGGAGTGTGGCCCTCGACCCTCGAGCCACCAATCGCGCATTTCAATGCGTGATGGCCAAAGAGGCCAAGTGTGCCATTTCAAGGTCAAATGAAATGCACACCAAACAAACAAGGGACCCAACCTCTATCATGGTGATTCAAGAGGCAAGGCATGCATGCAAAATGTAACCTGAGCATGCGAGCTAAGTATGCAATACGAGCATGCAAACAAGCCATGTGTACTAGGCACACAACCTAAGCAAACAAGCATGTGAGACATGTAACAATAATGCTAATAACCAACATGCAACAACATGTGAATGAGACTTAGCATGGGAACATGTAAAGCAACTTAACGAAGAAAATGCATGCCAAATGCAAAGTGATTCAAGCATGCAACAACATGCGATAGGCCAAACATGCAACAACCCGCAAGGCAAGCATGTAACAACATACAAAGAATGGACTTACACCAAGATGGACAGCTCTCTACTAGGTTCAAAACAGTGGCCAAGATGCTAAGAGACAATGGAAAAAGTCACATACAAACATGCATGCACACATGGTCCAACACTTAAGCATAAAGAGGCAACTTTTAAGCACACTTAAAAGGGATGAACATGGGCATATGGCAAGCATAGCAAGCTCTGAAATCATGTTAGAAAAGGTGCCAAACCAATTAAACAAGGCAAGCATAACATGCAACCAAGCCCAAGGCCTAAGGCTAACCTAAGGGATCAAACCATGGCTATGCAAGGCGAGTCCCAAAGGGTCGAGGGGACTCAAAACAGTCCCAATGTAGGTCGACACAAGGCCCAAAACACACTTAGATGGCATCTAAATGGCCTACACATAGAAGCATACACAATGGTCCAAACATGGGGCATAAGACATCAACCTTTTAAAGCATCAAAGGAGTATCAAATGCAAGAATACAAGCATACCATATGGACTGAAATGACATGATAAATGGTGCCAAACCACTGAAATGATGCAAGGCGAGCATGCTAGAGAGGCCAACACTCAAGGCCTATAAGGGAGATTGCATGGTAGCTATACAAAGCAAGTCATGGACGACCCAAATAACCAAAGTCAGACCTCAAGCACACTAAAACATGCATAAAAGCTTCACAAAGATAAGCCAAAATCATGCTAAAAACAAGGCTCAAAGCACAAAGCATGTTAAGGCAATTTCATGGCATTACAAGACAAGTATGCAAAGCATGCATCGTGTGTCTAAACCAACTTGAAACAGAGATATAAGATGGCAAAACAACCACAAATACCAGCTAAGACATGGCCATCGTGAACTTAAACAAGATGCTCACATATAAGGCAAAAATGACAAATATTGAAGGCAACAAGGAGACTCCTTCTTAGGACCTCAAAACATCATCCCCACCACTAAAATCCCTCTGGATTTCAGTGGTGGGAAGACCAATACAAGGTGGTCCCAAAGCTTACAAAAAGAGTCACAAAATGAGACCAAACAAGGCCTAAGAGGGGGTAAACAACCCCAAACACCAAAGAGACCTGAAACAAAGATCAAAAGCAAGTAAAAACAGAACTTTTCTCAGTTATACACTAAGCCTAAAAATAGATGCAAGATAGGTTAAAAACTCGTGCAAAAATAACGAATAAAGGAGTAAGGTTCTTACCCTTGAAGACCTTCTTTAAGAAGAGAGCTCCAGCAGCTTCCTTAGGTCAAAACCAACTCAAAAACTCCAAGAACAACCCTTTGGCACCTCAGCAACCAAGGTATGGTGTAACACTAGGTGCCTTAGTGAAAAACTAAGAACAAACACACCTTATACACACACAAATCAAAAGGAGAGGGAGATATAGAGATAGGATAAATACAAGACTCCTAACCCTAAAACCAAACCTCTGGAACTTCTTGGAACCCTTGAGGAGGGAGGAGAAGCCCTCCCTTTATAGGAATTCAAATCTTGCAAAGCTTACAAAACAAGCTAAGCAAGAGGGAAATTCCTCCATACGCGTGTATGGAGGGGGTTAATTGTGGGTGCCAGCTATCACAGCTGGCACAAAATATCTGCCAAAAGCAAATGAGCAGTGGTCGGCCAGCCAAAAATGACAAATTGACCAAAACACTGGTCGACCGACCAGACAGAGTGCCGACCGGCCAACAAAACAGGGCCGGTGGTTTCGAGCCATGGCTGGTGAGGTATGGGGACGGCCAACAAGCTATTTCCCACCCTCAGAAGCAAAAACACAAGTGTTTGGTGCAAAACCAAACACAAAACAGGCAAATCGAGAGGTCTTGAGGCAAGGCGCGTAGCCGAGACCTCCGAGAACTCAGGACGAACACAAAGATGGATAATCATCGAGTGTTCAAATGATGACGTCCAAGTCTTGAGGACGGTCAAAAATGGGGTGTCTATAGTTGCCCCTCTTTGACAGAACTCGAAAGTCATAACAATGACGTGAGTGAGTGTTAAAGCCCAGAGACGACCCATTTTTGACAAGGCCGAAGACTTAGACAAAGCATACAAGCTACAAACAAAGATATGCGCCCGAAGGCAGGGGCAAGATGCAAGACAATGCACAAAGCTGAGCATAACTTACGATCATGCAAAGAAAGCTGTAACGAAGCATAACAATGAAACAGTTTTAAGCAAGCATAAACCAAACTACACTACAATGCAGAGAGGGTGGTTAGAGAATTATTCAATTCTTGATACGTCTCACGCGGAGAATACAATACTTGTGCGGCTTGTCTAGTCGTGCCAGCTTCAAATGAACCGTACATACAATATCGTGCCTAAAAAAGAAAGAAAACTTAACAAGTACAATATTGTTAGAAACATGCATATCAATGCAATTGAAAGTGCGTGACAACACGAGTGAGAGGGTGCACGACAATGCGGGTGAAAGGGGTGCATAACAACGCGACCCGGGTGTGTGCATAACAATGTGATTTGAAACAAGCATAACAATGCTATGAAGGCACAAACACATATAAGTAAAGTACACGTGACAACGTGTACAATGTGTGAAGGTGAGGAAAAGTATACACATGTAAGTAAAGTATGCGTGACAACGCATGCAATGGGTATAGCAGGAATGTAATGTACACATGTAAGTAAAGCACATGCGACAACATGTACAATGTGTGGAAATGAAGGAACTTGAACACATATAAGTAAAGCATAACGCAACAACGTATGCAATGTGTAAAGTAAGGAATAAAATGTACACATGTAAGTAAAGCACATGCGACAACATGTACAATGTGTGGAAATGAAGGAATTTGAACACATATAAGTAAAGCACACGCGACAACGTGAGCAATGTGTATAGAAACTTGAACACATATAAGTAAAGCAATGCGCGACAACGCATGCAATGTGTATAAAAACTTGAACACATATAAGTAAAGCACGACGCGACAATGCATGCAATGTGTATAAGAGCTTGAACACATATAAGTAAAGCATAATGCGACAACGCATGCAATATGTATAGAAACTTGAACACATATAAGTAAAGCAATACGCGACAACGCATGCAATGTATATAGAAACTTGAACACATATAAGTAAAGCATAACGCGACAACGCATGCAATGTGTGGACGGGAGGATGCAAGACAATGCAACCTAAGAATGCGAAACAACGTGGGTGGACGGGAGGATGCAAGACAATGCAACCTATACGTGACGTATAACAATGCGGAATGGATGCAAAATGATAATGCAACATTTACAAAACTATGTATAAACAATGCAAATGACATGCAATGCATTGGGGATGATCAAACCAAGAGCAGTACAAAACCACACAAATATCATAAAGATGATGGAGATGCAAAATCCGTTTACCATAAAAAAGGTGCCGACGCCCTCAAACCACAATCCCATCAGTTGAATAGGTGCGTACACATGCAGAACTATGTGTGTGTAGACGGAACACAAGATACAAGTAATTAGGTGGGATGATATAAGTGAGGCATGCTTTGCTTAGGAAAGATCATGATCCTAAATGCTGGATGCAACAGATTACACTACAATGCAATGAATGCAATGGATAAGGCGCGTGGCCAAACCGTATCTTGCCTAGGAAAGGCATGGACACAAACAGACCATGTTTAACACGGAAACGGTGCCATCACCGTCAACACTGGGTGCGTACACATAATATCATAATCGTGTTTTAACATAACAAGTATGGGCACATACTAGACCAAGCTCAACATGGAAAGGCGCAAGCTATAGATGGATAATGTAGCAAATGCATGCAAACTACAATGCAATATATTCTATATGCAATAGATGGAATGGATAAGGCATGCGGCCAAACCGTATCTTGCCTAGGAAAGGCATGGACACATACAAACCGCGTTTAATACGGAAACGGTGCCGTCACCCACAACACTAGGTACGTACACATAATATCATAACCGTACTTTAACGTGAAAAGTATGAGCACATACCAGACCAAGCTCAATCATGGAAAGACGCAAGCAATGCAATGGATAATGCAGCAAATGCATGCAATCTACAATGAAATATTTACAATGATGCATGACAATGCAACCTATGTACAATGTAATATTTACAATGATGCATGACAATGCAATCTATGTTATGAAATATTTACAATGCAATATGTACAATGTAATATTTACAATGATGCATGACAATGCAACCTATGTATGATGATGCTAGATGTTGAGATGCATGACAATGCGTGATATGCATGACAATGCGTGTGAGGTGTGCATAACGATGCATGGTAAGAAAATGCATGACAATGCATGTTTGTTTGTTGTATGTTTTTGTTTTTTTGTTTTGTTTTTGTTTTTTGTTTTCTTTTTTTGAAATGCATGACAATGCAAATGAACTCAAAATGCGCGACAACGCTCGTTTCTTGAAACGCATGACAATGCAAAAGAATCCAAATGCGCGACAACGCACGTCTTTTTGAAATGCACGACAATGCATATGAACAGTGCATAACAATGCAAGACCGGTGTGCGCTACAACGCATAATGAGGCGTGCATGACAATGCATGGTATGGAAAATGCATAATAATGCATGTGAGGTGCGCATGACAATGTGACCTAAAGAAGATGCATAACAATGCAAATATGACATGCGTAACAACGCATAAAACATATGCATAATGATATGAGTGAAACGACGTATAACCAACGCGCGTCCATGACAAAAAGTTGTGAAGTAATGCTTGTGGAGCAACTTCTGAATCTCACAAGAGACAAAAGGATACAAAAAGGATACACCGCGTACGTATCAAGTACCACGCACAGAAGGCACGGCACAGAGACCGATTAAGTTTCAGAAATGCACTCTCTTGCACTGTGTTGAGCAAAGAAGATCCCAAACCACATCAATGACCCAAACAAGGATGTAGGAGGTTCACCGGCCACCGGGGAAGACCACCGGCCATTCATCGGCCGAAAAACAAGGTCATCGGCCAAATATTTGGCCGACCGGCCAACTATGTGGCCGACCAGCCAAAAATGCCTGTGTCGGGGCAGTTTTGTCAATTCGGCCACGAGTCTTTAAATATAGGGCTTCTAGCCCTATATTCTCACTTCCATCTTGGTCGAAAATCCCTTCCCTCCCTCTTTAGGTGATTTTTCTTCCTTCAATCCTCACTTTTGTCGCGTTTTAGAGCCATTTTCGTCGTTTGATTCGCGAAATCCTTCGCGTTTCGCACGTTTTAAACCAAACAAATCTCCGTTTCGGTACACTTTTCTCGATTTCCACCATTTGGGGTTTGTTTTTCCTAAGTTTACCTCGATCTTTGTGCCATTTCCGAACTCCGACCTTTCCGGCCATTTTTCATCCTCTCGGGGTTGACTTTTCAGTTGACTTTCACATTCTCATCCGGTTTCCACACTTCCGGCCATTTTTGCACCCTTCTCGACATGGCAGACGATCTTCCACAGGGTGGGGCTCCCCCGGAGATGGACGTGGATCCTGAGGCCGAGCTCCTGCCTCTTCACATCCGGCCGTTCGATCCTGCGACCTACAGGCTGGCGTTACACGTGTTTCCTCCTGACGGCCTTCGCCACTTCCGGAGCCATGCATGAGGCGCGCCACCGGAGCTTCTACTGCGCGAGCCAGAGTCACATCTGTCCTATGGCGCTTCTGAGGTACACTCTTCCCTATTTCATTTTCTGCAAAGTAGAATACATAACTGCAATAGTTGATTCTGTTCTTTTAACTGTTTGGCCCGGACACGCCGATATATCACATTCTGTAGTTCATCTGTGAGGACACTGATACCCGATATCTGTTTGAATCTGAACACGCGCACACTTGCTGTATTTTCACTGAACCACTCAAACATACTGATACATCACATGCTGTAGTTTACTGCGAGCACACCTGCACCCGATATCTGTCTGAATCTGAACACGCACACATACGTTGTATTTTCACTGAACCACTCAAACACACTGATACATCACATGCCGTGGTTCACTGCGAGCACACCTGCACCCGATATCTGTTTGAATCTGAACACACGCACACACGCTGTATTTTCATCAATTCTAAGTGCTTTCAACGCTGTATTTGTAACACTACTTCGCAAATGTTTGTTTTGACCATAGGGGGATTCCCATGCCTTCCGGGGGTATGGGAATGTTGCCGCCAGGGCTTGGTACATGGAGCTGCCCGATGCGGTCCGCCACATCGTCGACCAAGCTGGCTTCGGCACTTTCTGCAGGGGACTCTCGCGCCTTACTGCGAGCAGGCCTCTTCTTGCTGCCTTGGTGGAGAGGTGGTGAGACACCACTGACTCCTTCCACTTTTCGGCGACAGGAGACATGACAATGACTCCCTTCGACTTCTCGATGCTTACCGACATCGGGATAGGGGGTGATCCGATCCCCTTCGATATAGATATGGATGAGTGGAAGGCCGCTCAGATGTACCTGCTTGGCGTTTAGCCGCCTCTTGCCCGTATGGGATTCGTGAGGTACTCGTGGTTCGAGGACCACTTCAGGATTCAGCCTTCCTTGGCTCTGGAGGCACCGATGGCTCAGGAGGAGGTGGAGCAGTATGCACGCGGCTTCCTCATGTTCCTGCTAGGGACTACTCTCTTCGCCGATTGGGCGAACACTGTGCCCCTTTGTCTGTTGAGTGCACTGGTTAACGTGACCAGGATCCGCCTGTATGACTGGGGTGGTGCGGGCTTGGCCACACTGTATGGATACATTAGCTCATCCTCCTGTTACAGCGGACAGTTGCTCGGAGGCTACTAGCGAGCTTGGGAGGTACATCTTCTTCTTCTGTTTTACATTTTTGCTTTACATTCTCTGTACTCTGTACACTGCGGCCTGCTTTACGTTGCACACTTTGCACAATACACCTCATATACTATATAACCTGCTGCCAACTGACTGTAGACTGAACACACTGCAAACATGCAATCTGCTTTACACTGCACACATTGCACAATACACCTCATATGTTGCATAATTTGCTGCCAACTGACTGTACACTGCGCACACTGCAAACATGCAATCTGCTTTACTTACTGACTGTATACTGCACACACTGTACACTCTGCACAATACATGGTTCTGCGATTTCTGCTTTATTCTGCATTCTGCTTTTATCTGATAAGCATACTGGTATTTGCTCTGTTACACTCCTGTAGTTGTGGGTCTACGCCTACTTCCCGAGGCTTGCCCCAGTGCCAGATGAGGAGACCCCCCTTGGCGTTCCATTCTCTCGCCGCTTCAACGTGAGATGCATGCGGAGACCACGGGAGTCTCTCATATTCTTCCGCCAATATTTTGATACCATCACCGCCGCAGAGGTATTTTAGAATTTGTAGTTCATTTAAGCTTTGCTTTACATTATTCTTTCGATAACAGTAGATAACCAACTGTGTATCATTTACAGATCACGTGGCAGCCTTGGGCTCCATTGCCAGCCATAGTTCGGGAGCGGTATACTGGTGCTGAGGAGACTGCCCAATTCAGGCTTTTGCTAGAGGGCCCGGTCTGTCGGGCTTGGTACCTGGGCGAGCACTTCCTATGCCAGACCTTGGGCTTGCTGGAGCAAATAGTCCTAGGTTTGCCTCCTACGACCATGAGGCAGACAGAGAGATACACCCCACAGGAGATAGCCGTTTGTACGATCGGTTGGGACTCGGAGGGCTTTAGAGGGGATGATGACTATGCAGAGTACGTCCAGACCTATATCATGCGGCCTCTGGGTAGTGCTCGCCGAGCTGAGAGGGAGGCCTGCGGCGCCAGCGGCTGGAACAGGAGCAGGAGCAGGAGCAGGAGCACCGAGGATGGCTCGGGCTCGTAGTAGGAGTGAGCCCCGGAGAGGGCAGAGAGCTGGGTGGCCAGCGCTGCCTACGATGATGACATGCAGAGGGTAGGGTAGAGAGACTTATCAAATCCCCATCGCTCTCCCTCCGGCTGATCATGAGTTAGTCGGGTTCTACGACTTGCTCCCGGTATGTACTACTGCATTTTGTACAGTCATTTCATTTCATTTTTCTTGATATTCCGCAGAATACTGATACTTCTAACACTTTTGTAGGCTTCATCTGAGTATACTCGCCAGTCCCTGGAGTTGAACGCCTCCATGATGGGGATGCTATAGCGGAGCCTCAACCTGCTGGCCATTTACAGTATCCCGGTACGTTCTTTCGACCATCATCTCAAACTTTGCACAATCTGATGCATCGCGCCATCAACACAGTACTTGATATATGGCCCTCATGGCATTCGATACACTGTAACCCACAGACTGTTCACAGCATTACTCACGGCCTGCACTCAGTCACTGCATTCTGTATTCATACACTGCTCACAGTATTCATACACTGTACTCACACACTGCATTCTGTATTGATACACTGCTCACAGTATTCATACTCTACTTTGCGTAGCATACTAATGCGTTTGCCATTTGTGCTTTTCAGCCTCCATTCCAGATTCCGGCTGCAGGAGGTTCTCCAGCTGGACCTTCTATTCCTGCTCGAGGAGGAGGGCGAAGAGGCACAGTATATCCCTGCACCAAAGCGGGGCGCACTCATATTGGGAGCAGCTCTCGGGCACCGATCCCTGACGATGATGAGTCTGAGGCAGAGTCGGAGGCGGAGGCAAAGTCGTCCGAGGAGGAGACCGGAGATGACACGGGCTCGGGTTCAGATGGTAGAGCTAGCGATGATGTTGTTGAACCTTCGTCCAGGAAGAGGACGAGGACAGACCCTCAGGCCTGAGACCAGTTGACATTGATCCAGACTTTTATGGCCTTTCTTCTTTTTGTTTTACTTTACTTTTTGCTGGTAGCTTGAGCACACTGTACTGCTGCAGGCAGGTTTTATTTTCTTTAAAGCTATGTACTTGAAAAGATGATGAAATGAAACAAGCTTTTTGTCTGAAAAAGTGTTGCATTTGTACATTTCATACATCGTATCGCATTGCATTATATCACGTAACAATGTAAATGAGATTGATCTTTTGTCTGAAAATTGGAACACTTGCATCGTAATAACCAAGTAGTGAACCAGCTAACGTCAAAACAACTCATACAACCCACTGCTCATTCTGAATACACAGCCTACAACACAGCGCTTGGTTTACTCGGCACACAGCCTATACAACGCACTGCTTATTCTGAACACACAACCCATTCTGAACAAACAATTCAATCTTGAAAAGACGGGATGCAAAAACGGGGCACGTAAAAGTTGGAACAAACACGGAATGCTCCACAATTTCCCTCTTTTCTTTTGCTTCGCGGTCCGGAACCCACATAGTCTCGGACAAGTCCTGGTTCTACTGTTCCGACATGGCCTGGGTTGAACCCTGCGGCTATTGAAAGAGCCAATCTTGCTTTGCACAAATGTGGAGAATGGCACAGCACTCTGAGCACAAACGATTTTTTCAAATTGAGAAATGAGTTGTCGACCGGGTATTGAGCCTACGATTGAACACAGCGCCCCTACGACTCAACAAAAGGTATACAACCTAAACACATCGAGACATGCTCGGAGCAGACTCAAAACAAGAGTTGAGGTAAACAAAACAAAAGACACGACACACAAACGTGTTACAAAGACAAGAGACCTCTCAGTTCGCGATGAGCCAGTTCTCCGGGTATTGTTTCCCACCCTTTCTTATTTGTGATTCTCACATCACTCGGCCCTCATGCAATGTTTTTTCTAAAAAAGCCCTTTTCTTACTTCTTCTCTCAACGCACATCTCTCTGTTCTTCAATCTCTCGTTTTTTTATCCCTCCCCTAGGTAGTTGATGGATAAACAAGAGGTTGTGGGTTCATGCCCAACACTGTTAGCTTACAGCTACTTCTTCCGGCGACGTCTAGTTGATGCTCTGGATGAGGGAGTGGAGTATCTTGATCCATTCCGACTCGTGCTTCGCACTCGACTTGATACCTCGCTGCTTGGAGGATGAGAGAGCTTTCAGCCCTTTGTTGTTAATTTCAGTTGTGCCCTTCTTAGCGAATAGGGTACCCTTTCCGACAAGTATGGTGCCCTTTCTGGCAAATGTATTGACAACGGGAGAAAGACAGGAAGCCTGACTCAACTGTGCCCCTAGTTCATCATTTTGACCATTTTTTGTTTTGGTTTTCTACTAAAACAATTTTGACCAAAATGAGAGTTAGATTAACATACTTGTTCGATTTTTGATTTGAAAATCATGTAAGTCAGGCTATGAGCACTGAAAATTTTCTCTTTTTTGGGTCTAAGAAAATTGTCCAGTTTTGGAAAAGATGGAATAATTTTCGAGAAAATAGTCAACCTCAGTAAAAACTCTCAAAAATCGTTTTTGCAAACAGCCAGTGCTCAACGAGCATGAAACTTACTCTCGAGATGTATAACCTCGGATCCGAAGGAAAATTGTCCCTTGCCTGAAGAGAGCTGCATGGCAACGGAAAGTTGCCCCTTGTTTGAATGGTGACTCATGGCAACGGAAAGTTGCCCCTTGTCTGGATAACGCCGCAGCATACTGTAAACAGTCCTCATTAGTGATGATCGCAACCGAACTCTCGGATAAAGAGAAAACGAAGATGGTCAAAACCAATATATGGACACAGTCACTTTGAAAGTGTTGGTGGCTGGACATCAGGATGAAGTTGCCTACGTATCCCAAACATGGGAATCAAGCCTTACGTAGTTCCAGTTAAGGTACACTCGGGTATTTAACCTCTCCCTTTGCGCTCTAACTTTTGTCAAGGCCGCCCTTCCGAGTTTTCAACCTTGCGAGCTTTGTTTTTCTTTTCTTTTCTTCTTTTTTCTCTTTCATCTTTTCTTTTCATTTTCTTCATTTTTTTTCTTTTCTTTTTTTTTTTTTGCTCTTTTTCTTCTTTTTCTTGCTCTAATTTTTGCCTGGGTCGCCCTTCTGGGTTTTCGACCCAGCGAGCCTCTCAAGGGTAAAAGTGTAACAAGTCCATGTCAAATAGTTTTTGAGATCTCGAAGTCATCTGAATCCATTTTCTTCCGTTTTGGGATTTGGCATTCTTGCCACTCTTCATTGGTTTGCAGGAATGACTCATCTTTCGCTCTTCGAGCACATCTGACATTTTTGCCCCTAGTTCCAGGAGCACTTCTGATCTAGCTTTTCAAGCTTCCTTTTGATCATATCTGATATTCTCGCCCCTGATTCATGGGCTGCTTCTGATCTGGCTACACGGGCCTTACATTATGGTTGACCTTTGAACTTTCTGCGTCCGAGCTCAAGGTTTGAAAGCAAGGGGTCGAGTCTCGAGGCTGAGAGCGATCCTAGGCTGCAGAATCTCAAGAGCGGTTCCACACAGGTCTTCGCGGGACCGCGCAAAACACATATTTTTTGAAAACTTTTAAGAAAGCGACGAATCGCTCGCGCTGAAGACAGTGCAGAACCAATCTGGATCAAACTAGGGTCCTTCTCAATACTCATACCAACAAGCATGATTCCACTCATTAAGGGCTTAGCATGCCTCTATTTCTCTCAATTTGATCAAATTTTACAAATCTCGAGGAATTCCTTCCTCTTCGTTTTCACCGCAGCGTTCGAAAAATGTTTTGAAAAACCTAGGTCAATGCAACAATTTCAAGGCACAGAAGAGCAGGTGAAATGCACTGTCGTTTCATTCAAGATTCTGGCACAACTGGCGCAAGGCAGAAGTAAACACGAGAGTGTGAAACTTACTATTATTTCATTCACATCTTCTGGTGTAACTGGCTTCGAAACAGAAACAAACTCAAAAGAAATGACGAACACAAAACAAAATAGTGAGATCCGAAGCAACAACCCTGGAATCACCCAACTTCTATACAATAGGACTGACTCGATACAACAAGACAGACCCTTAAGCAAAAAAATACTGACTCAAGACAATGAGACAGACTCAAAACAAAACCAAAGAACTGACTCAACACCCAAGCCAGAAATTACAAAAACCAACATTCGCAAATGCTCAAAACAGTGCGTGCCATACGCCACATCTGAAGCAAACTGAGTGCCGCCCGCAGGTGGTCCAACCCCTGATCATATACTCGCCCTATCCTCGAAATCCAACAACCCGACGGTGACAGACTTTGCCGAGCTTGGCGGGAGGATTACTTCATTGTCAATCAAATCTTGCACTTCGTGGCGGAAACGAAAACAGTTGTCAGTGCTGTGACCGGTCTGCTGATGATACGTGTAGTATTGAGTAGCATCATGGCCCGCTGGAAGATGACTGGGGAGAGGCCGAGGCTCAAGAGGTTTGAGATGACCCTTTTCTGCCAGGATTTGAAGTGCCTTAGACAAAGGCATGTAGAGGGCATGAAAAGCCCTGCGCCCTCGGGGCAGATACTTCGAAGTCTGTGGACCTTTGCTGGACGTGGTAGCAAAAGGATCGGTAGGTGCTACCTTGGCTCTCTGATCTTTTCTGGGTGCAGGGCCGGGATTGGAGGGAACTGTTCTGGCATGACGGGGTTTATCCTGATTTTCCGCCTGGCTTGAACTGCCCTCGGTTGGAGTGGGAAAGCATCATCCACAATCTTAGTCATAACTGCGAATACTTGCTGCTTATTGAACCCCCCGGCTTTCAAAGCCTCGACTACCCACAGTAGTTGTTCAATGGGATCAGCGTCTGCCTTCATCTTATTCTTGCCTCTAGCCTCAGCTTGATCGAGGGCTTGGGTTGCTGTATCAGAGCGAAACCCGGTTGTTGTTGACACGTCATTGCTATAGCTTGAAACAACCTCAGGTTGGCTGAGCTCGATCACAATTCGTCCCAGTAGCGGGGGCTCCTGTGATATGAAATTCCCGGCATATGATGCAGCTGGTGGCGAAGCCGACATTCCGTAAGCGAGATCAGCCACAGACCTCTGAAGGTCGCCAATCATTCCCATCAACTCATATGTTGTAGGCTTACGAGCTTGAAACAACTGGGGTTCCCAGATCGGGCGCGCGGCAGGCGACCTGGGCGGATGTGATATCTCAACATCAGTCTCACCCTGTAAGATGATCCATTGATTTAGTGCGGCTTCCATAACCACAACTTCCTCTGAATTCTGTGACATCATAAATCCGTTGAACTGAGCGGAGGTGATGTGACTGGTGCCTTGACTGATCAGATATCTGCCTTGCTTCAACGAAAGAGAACACTGGCTATTCTGAACTCAGATCTCTGAAACCCCCCTCCTCCTGAAAGAGAAAACAGGCAGCGTCTCAGCCCAATTTTACCCAAACAATCGTAAGCACAACTGAACAACTGTATTTGATCATTAATCACTGTTCCCCAAAACTACTGCCCCAAAACTGAATCTAATACCCGCAAATACTACTGATTCTCAAAACACTGACACTGATGCCCGCAGGCTTGATGCCCAAACTTGCAAACGGATATGTGCGTTCCCTGTTAAGGTCAACTCTAAAAGCACATATAACAAGAAAATGAAAGCCAATACATCCCTATATTGGGGTAGGGTTTCCCTGTCCTAGTTTCGTCAAGAACTAGGGTTTCACTACGCACGCAGCGGTTTCAAATAACCTATAATCGGGTAGCAACCTGTCCTAGCTTGGAATGGTCACTATGGATTCCGAACATGCACTAGGTCGAATGGTCAAAAGGGTGCCCCGGTGACAACCGGGGTTTGTGTTCCCATCGGGGCAGAGCCCGTAACCGGTCAGTCTTATAGCACGCTTCTCAAAGCGAGCCTCCGATAAACCGTTCAGGAATAGCAGACGGCAAACACTGTGACTTAGGCGCACCAATGCACATGCAATGCAAAGAAACACGTAAGTGTAATCAAAAGAAGATATCATGAGTTCGAGTCAAGCTCTCTAACTCCCCAGCAGAGTCGCCAGAAACTGTGGACGCGCCCTTGGGCCCTGTGCTCTTCCACAGTTCGGACTCGTTTTGTGTTGGTTCTTAATCTTATCTCACAAAGTGCAATGCAAGACTGATAAATCACCAAAGAGTCCAAATCCGGCAAATCGTTTTGGAAAACTGATTTTTAGAAAGAAGTGCCAAACATGGACTACTTTGCCAGATATAGAGTCGCAACGTAAATATTTTTTATGGGGGAATTTAGAAAACCCTGACTCGTTTGCCTAAGGCCACGTGTCCGTCATCACCACAGTTGCCTCGGCTCGGGAACTTGGGTACGATTGGGGAAGGTCAGCTATGAGCACCCCCGCTCGCCCGATCAAAGATCGGCCTCTACTAACCATGATATCAAGTTTTGAAAACATTATGTGTTCTTATTCCGATTATTAGCCTAGAATTACTATGTGGCGCGCACAACACAAAAGTGTAGACTAGATTGCTTAATTTGGAACAAAGCATCGCATATCCATTGTTTGGAAATGATTTGAGGTTTGCTACTCGCAAGTAGGCTAAAATACGGATTTCGATGAATTATTCCAATTCAAACAATCCAACCTTCACCCAGAAGCATTCAGGTAGTAAATCAACTAAGCGGTTAGCCTCATGGCAAGCATGCTTTCATGTTAACATTCACACTCATGCGAGATGCTAAAGCATAAATACTCACCTAGTACTTCAAGCCAAATTAAGGAACATGTTAGTAATCAAATGTATGATCCAAGTCCATGTTAAGATGGCTAATGCATCGCAGGCAAAATGCAGCTAGAATAGGCTCGGCTAATCTATGGATGGCATGTGAAATGCAACAGATAACATGTATTCAAGTTAGATTTGAAATACTATGCAGTTAGTATGATGCGCCGAACCCGGTGCATGCAATACTGATGAATGAATGCACACATGCATAGCATAAGGATGCTAATTAAAATATGCCCTAATACTAACCATCAAAGCAAGAAAGTAAAAGGAAGAAAGAAGTGGGGGTTGGAAGACATGCATCACACACATGCACGCTTATTACACAATTCGCTCTCTTTTGGAGAGACCAAAAGAATAATACAAATTTAACTAACTAACAAGCTAATTAAATAGTTACAGACCACTTAACTAGTTGAGCAAATTAACTAAACTAATAAAGCGGTAAAACAGCCTCAGGAAGAGGGTCCAATGCATTCGTGCTCGGCTTCGCTCGGAAATCCACCACCATGCACTAGCTGCCACTGTTTACCCTGCTATGTTCCTCTGAAAATTGTGCAAGTCTCAATGATGCTCCAGAATCACTTCCTGATCACTGTGGAAGGTCACTGACCAAGAGGAAACACCACCGGCTAGGGGAAACTGGTCATTGACCATTGGTATGGCTCTCGACCAAAGATATTTAGTCGGCCGGCACTCAATGTGGTCGGTCGACCATATCTTCCTGCAGAATCCTGTTTTGACAGCAACAGAGGGCAAACTAGGCATGGCAATGCATTTTAAAGCAAATGTTTGCACAACCAACCTCCTCATCATGTTATGAACTCAAGGGAGTGTGACCCTCGACCCTCGGGCCACCAATCGCATATTTCAATACGTGATGGCCAAAGAGGCCAAGTGTGCCATTTCAATGTCAAATGAAATGCACACCAAACAAACAAGGGACCCAACCTTTATCATGGTGATTCAAGAGGCAAGGCATGCATGCAAAATGCAACTTGAGCATGCGAGCTAAGTATGTAATATGAGCACGCAAACAAGCCATGTGTACTAGGCACACAACCTAAGCAAACAAGCATGCGAGACATGTAACAATAATGCTAATAACCAACATGCAACAACATGTGAATGGGACTTAGCATGGGAACATGTAAAGCAGCTTAACGAAGAAAATGCATGCCAAATGCAAAGTGATTCAAGCATGCAACAACATGCGATAGGCCAAACATGCAACAACCCGCAAGGTGAGCATGCAATAACATGCAAAGAATGGACTTACACCAAGATGGACAGCTCTCTACTAAGTTCAAAACAGTGGCCAAGATGCTAAGAGACAAGGGACAAAGTCACATACAAACATGCATGCACACATGGTCCAACACTTAAGCATAAATAGGCAACTTTTAAGCACATTTAAAAGGGATGAACATGGGCATATGGCAAGCATAGCAAGCTCTGAAATCATGTTAGAAAAGGTACCAAACCAATTAAACAAGGCAAGCATAGCATGCAACCAAGCCTAAGGCCTAAGGCTAACCTAAGGGATCAAACCATGGCTATGCAAGGCGAGTCCCAAAGGGTCGAGGGGACTCAAAACAGTCACAATGTAGGTCGACACAAGGCCCAAAACACATTTAGATGGCATCTAAATGGCCTACACATGGAAGCATACACAATGGTCCAAACATGGGGCATAAGACATCAACCTTTTAAAGCATCAAAGGAGTATCAAATGCAAGCATACAAGCATACCATATGGACTGAAATGACATGATAAGTGGTGCCAAATCACTGAAATGATGCAAGGAGAGCATGCTAGAGAGGCCAACACTCAAGGCCTATAAGGGAGATTGCATGGTAGCTATACAAAGCAAGTCATGGACGACCCAAATAACCAAAGTTAGACCTCAAGCACACTAAAACATGCATAAAAGCTTCACAAAGCTAAGCCAAAATCATGCTAAAACCAAGGCTCAAAGCACAAAGCATGTTAAGGCAATTTCATGGCATTACAAGACAAGTATGCAAAGCATGCATGGTGTGTCTAAACCAACTTGAAATAGAGATATAACATAGCAAAACAACCACAAATACCAGCTAAGACATGGCCATCGTGAACTTAAACAAGATGCTCACATATGAGGCAAAAATGACAAAAATTAAAGGTAACAAGGAGAGGGGATGACCCTCTCCTTCTTAGGACCTCAAAACATCATCCCCACCACTGAAATCCCTTTGGATTTCAGTGGTGGGAAGACCAATACAAGGTGCTCCCGAAGGTTACAAAAAGAGGCACAAAATGAGACCAAACGAGGCCTAAGAGGAGGTAAACAACCCCAAACACCAAAGAGACCTTAAACAAAGATCAAAAGCAAGTAAAAACAGAACTTTTCTCAGTTATACGCTAAGCCTAAAAATAGATGCAAGATAGGTTAAAAGCTTGTGCAAAAATGAGGAATAAAGGGGTAAGATTCTTACCCTTGAAGACCTTCTTCAAGAAGAGAGCTCCAGCAGCTTCCTTAGGTCAAAACCAACTCAAAAACTCCAAGAACAACCCTTTGGCACCTCAGCAACCAAGGTATGGTGTAACACTAGGTGCCTTAGTGCAAAACTAAGAACAAACACACCTTATACACACACAAATCAAAAGGACAGGGAGATATAGAGATAGGATAGATACAAGACTCCTAACCCTAAAACCAGACCTCTGGAACTTCTTGGAACCCTTGAGGAGGGAGGAGAAGCCCTCCCTTTATAGGAATTCCAATCTTGCAAAGCTTACAAAACAAGTTAAGCAATAGGGAAATCCCTCCATACACGTAATTGTGGGTGCCAGCTATCACAGCTGGCACAAAATATCTGCCAAAAGCAGATGAGCAGTGGTCGGCCAGCCAAAAATGACAAATTGACCAAAACACTGGTCGACCGACCAGACAGAGTGCCGACCGGCCATATCCAATGGCCGGTAGCAACAAAACAGGGCTGGTGGCTTCGAGCCATGGCTGGTGAGGTATGGGGATGGACAACAAGCTATTTCCCACCCTCAGAAGCAAAAACACAAGTGTTTGGTGCAAAACCAAACACAAAACAAGCAACTCGAGAGGTCTTGAGGCAAGGCGCGTGGCCGAGACCTCCAAGAACTCAGGACGAACACAAACATGGATAATCATCGAGTGTTCAAACGATGACGTCCAAGTCTTGAGGACGGTCAAAAATGGGGTGTCTACAAGCTCATGCGTAGTTAGAACTCTTGAAATTCTTAAAGTAGTGAGGCTATAACCTCGGCTAGAGAAGCATTCTCGGTTAAGATGCTTAAAGAACTTGATTCTTGGTTCTTGATCCTTGGTAAAGAGAACAGCATAGACCTGGTTGTATGAAGCCGACAAGTCATGATCTCAGTCAAAGCGAAAAATTAATTTTTAACCGACATGAAATGTGGAGAAACGATGTAAGTTCCATCACCTCAGGTTGCCGAGGTAATAGAACCTAAGGGGCAGTTGTGGGGAAGTATTTTGTGAATGACAACACGTAGCTAAGGTGATGCCGAAGTATCAGCCGATGTGCCAATTGGCTTGGTCATGTTGCCGAGATGATGTCGGCTAGGCCGAGGTTATCTGCGAAGATACCAGAATCTAAGATAAGCAGATAAGGGACAAAAGTCCTGGTTTATAGGAGGATCTTAGTCTAGATACAGATAAGGCTCAAGAAGAGTTTGTCTCTATCTAGATGAGGGTCCAGGATGAACATTGAGCCTGAGTCCATTGAAATTAGGCTTCTAAAGAGATCAAGTCACTGCTGGTTATAAAAGTAAGGCACCTTCGTGGGTAGAAAGTAAGTTCTTTCTTGTGAGTTTAACCACAATTTGCTATCTTTGAGAGATACTAATTACTGACTTGATCATCGGAGTGCCCCCGGGTGAACGAACCACCACCAGATTCTCATCTTCTTGTTGCAGGTTGTTGGACTTAATCTATTTTGCCGGTGCTCTCTAGCTGAGTTCCCCGTTTGGTTGTGTGGTCAAAAATCAACACTTACAATGTGTATAGTTATGATTGAATTCATGCATTCTGAAGTTGGATTATATATTGATAATTTTGAGTAAAATTTTAAATTAAAATTCTGAATTTGAAGCAACCATTCAGTTTGTGGCAGTAACACTAGCAAAAAAATAAAATAAAAAATGAAAGGAATTGACTTACATGCTTTGACTGGAGGATATTGTTTGAATTTGTGGAGTTCATCATAAATCACATTTTGATAATTCAAATCATTTATTTATTGGGTCCTTTGTATACAAAATAAAAAGAAATAAATCGATCTTATAATCGTAATTTATTCAAATTGAATAGCTTACGATTACTGAATCGACTAAATTTTTGTGTGTGACTAATAAGACATTACAAAATAAACGGTTCAAATTATTGAAATGAGACTTGTGGTGAGATTCACAGGTCTAGACAACACCCTCCCATCTAGGTTATGGATCGAAGGAAAGCCTAGCTGAAAATGAAAAAAATGCATTTCAATTAGAAAATGAAAAAATAATTTCGTTTTTATAGTGGTACAAGTCTTTTATGAATTACTATATGGTATAATTTTTTTAAAAAAATATTTGGTGTAATTTTTTTTATGTGCAGACTTACACAAATAAAAATTCTTACATGTTCTACAATTATTTCAATCTGTCTCACTTACCGATCAATTTTCCAAAAAAACAAAAAAAATGTCGTTTACATTTTCATTGTTTTGGGTCAGTGATAGATCCTCTCAAACACCTCACATTCAAAATGGTTAATTTATATAAGAGAGGGTCTACAAATTTTATAAAAATAATAATTAAACATTTGTAAATATTTCTCATCAAATGGTAAGATTTATTCATACTATAAGTTCACAATAATTTTTTTAAATACACGTTATTGATTTAATAGTGTAGTCGCTTTTTGATTTTGTTTTTCTATAAAGGGGCCTATACATAATTTTGTTACAAGCTCATGTATCTACTACTACTACTTAGTGGTCCTTGCTAGCACATAACATACCACATAAGCTCCAACCACCATCCTAAATTTTTTGCTAGCAAAAATGGTCACCGTCGCCGACATTCGAAGGGCATAAGCAGGCTGAGGGCACAACGACAGTTATGGCGATGGGAACCTTCACTCCACCAAACTGCATTGATCAGAGTATGTACCCTTGTAACAAGCCCGCGGGGGACCTCGCTACAGCTCAGACTCGACTTTTGCAGTCACGGTTCTAAATCTGAACCAAAGAGTCCAAATCCGGCAAATCGTTTTAGGAAAACTGATTTTTGAAAGAAGTGCCAAACATGGACTGCTTTGCCAGATACAGAGTCGCCACCTAAATATTTTATTTTGGGAAATTTAGGAAACCCTGACTCGGTGCCAAAAGGCCACGTGTCCGTCATCACCAAAGTTGCCTCGGCTCGGGAACTTGGGTACGATTGGGGAAGGTCACTTCGTGAGCACCCCCGCTCGCCCGGTCATAGACCGGCCTCTACTAACCATGATATCAATTTTTGAAAACATTGTGAGTTCTTATTCCGGTTATTAGCCTAGGTTACTATGTGATGCTCACAGCATATAAGTATAGACCGGGTCGCCCGAATTGGAACAAAACATTTTATGTTTGTTTTTTTGAAAATGGTTTGCTACCCGCAGGTAGGTTTGAAACATTTTGATGATTCATTCCAATTCAGATAACCCAACCTTCACCCACAGGCATTCAGGCAGATATATTAGATAAGCACATAGCCTCATGGTAAGCATGCTATCATGGCATTCACTCACACGCATGCAAGGATGCTAAAGCATAAAACTCACCGAGTACTCCAAGCCAAAATAGAAACTATATTAGAAATCATGCATGATCCTAAGTGTACAGAAATGCCTAATGCAACACATGCAAAATGCAACTATAGTAGGCTCGGCTATTCTAAGATGGCATACGAAATGCTATAACTAACATGTATTCAACTTGTAATTGAAAGTACAATGCAGTTAATATGATGCGCCGAGCTCGATGCATGCAATACAGATGAATGATGCAAACATGCTGTCATACTGTATGCTAATTGAAATATGCCTTAATCTAACCATCAAAAGCAGATAAATAAAAGGGAGAAAGACGTGGGGTTGGAAGACATACATCACACTCACCCACACTTATTACAGTTGTGCCCTCACTCGGAGGGTCCGAATAAATAATACAGTCCAAATACTACAGTCCCCAAATAAAAGAATATTACAGTCCAAAATATTACAGAATTCTAATTAATTAATGAATTAACTAGAAAGCAAATAAACTGGCGTGCAAGCCGGGGACTGCCTTGCTTCTGGTGGATGATGCATGTCCGGACTGTCTTGCGCGGAAATCCACCGGAATGCCCCAATTAGCCTCTGTTTACACCTGTTATTCTTGAAAAGCGTGCCAAGTCCCGGAAAGTTGCTGATTCCTGGTTTTGCTGTAACAGAGAGCAGGAAAGGGGCATAGCAATGTATTTGCACAAATATATGCATGTCTCGATCCTCGTGCCACCAATCACGCATACCGAGGCATGATGGCCGAGGAGTCGAAATGCACAACTCAATATAGGATGAATGCACATGAAACTACAGCTAAAACCTAACTCCATCATGGATAATCCGGAGTGTCGGTGACTGGGGAATTGAGACACATTCCGTCACTCGGAGTACGAAATGTACCTCGTTTCCCGTGCCCGGGCTAACTCCTATTCCGGACATGATGCAATATGCATGATATGCATGAAATGCAACTAATATACAATCTTAGCATACACAATGCTATGGAATGATATGCCTCGAAATACGTGCACTCGGGCACGCAAACCGAGAAAAAGACGGAATGCAATGAAAATGAGATGCCTCGGAGTACGTGCACACGGGCACGCAAACCGAGGCGATGACAGATATAATGAAAATGAGATGCCTCGAAGTACGCGCACACGGGCACGCAAACCGAGACGATGACAGATACAATAAAAATGAGATGCCTCGAAGTACGTGCACACGAGCACGCAAACCGAGGCGATGACAGATACAATAAAAATGAGATGCCTCGAAGTACGTACACACGGGCACGCAAACCGAGGCGATGACAGAATGATGAAAATGAGATGCCTCGAAGTATGTGCACACGGGCACGCAAACCGAGGCGATAACAGAATGATGAAAATGAGATACCTCGAAGTACGTGCACACGGGCACGCAAACCGAGGCGATGACAGATACAATAAAAATGAGATGCCTCGAAGTACGTGCACACGGGCACGCAAACCGAGGCGATAACAGAATGATGAAAATGAGATGCCTCGAAGTACGTGCACACGGGCACGCAAACCGAGGCGGTGCATACGCAATGCAAATGACATGGAAAATGACAAATGGACTTATACTAACATGAGAGAGCCTCAGCCACACTCACATAAGATGCCGATGGCAGAAAATGAGGTGCCTCGAAATGCGTGCACACGGGCACGCAAACCGAGGCAATGCATACGCAATGCAAATGACATGGAAAATGACAAATGGACTTATACTAACATGAGAGAGCCTCAGCCACACTCACATAAGATGCCGATGGCAGAAAATGAGGTGCCTCGAAATGCGTGCACACGGGCACGCAAACCGAGGCAATGATGAAATGTGATGCAACATGGCAAAAATGATATGCAAGCATGCTAATGGAATTTCAGCAACAAAACAAAGGGAAAACAGCCCCGGGATGAGGCGAAATGACGTGAAATGCAAGGAAATGTCCCGAAATGTAACATTAGGCACCCGAAATGATCTATAGCTATGCTAAACATGCACAATATGGACATGCAATGCAAAGACAAAAGCTAGACAGTCCCAAAATAAGCACTTTTCCAGTTATAAACATGGCCAAACAGCAAGTATAAGCATGGCAAAAATAGCATACAAGAATAGGGGCCAAGATAGGGGTAATGAAGCAAGTGGTATAAGCTAAACCCAAACTGAAAAATTTCCTTCTACAACACTGAAGATGGACCAAAAATATGAACATTTACAGTATATGGCAGCCTCAAAATCAGTATACAAATATGCTAAAAATGGGATGCAAAACAAGGTCCAAAAGGTGCTATAACATGAAGTATATAAAATAATCACCAAACAGAAAAAAAGTGTGAATGAAACATGAAGTATAGGCCAAAATAAGACTACTTTCAGTTCGGACCAAGGTCCAAAAACAGAAGCAAAGAGGGCTACTAATTTATGCAAAAATGGGGGCCAAATAGGGGATATAACTACAAGTGACATATGGAAATACCAAACAATGTTGAGCCCTTCTCCAATGTTGAAGAGGGGCTCAAAATATGCCTTATATCAGTTTATAACATGCTCGAAAATAAATTTCTCATGGGTCAAAAATAGCATGCAAAATCATGACATACAACATGGTCAATGAAGCAAGTATATTATGGAGGGCTCAAACAAGGTTGAGCCCTTAATGAGAAGTGAATATGAGCTCAAAATATGGCCCTTTTCAGTTAGGGCCGAAGCTTGAAACCAAAAAGAAATGAGGCTTAGAAATAGATAAAGGAAAAGGGTCAAAAGGATCAAAGTGTAACTTACCCTTGAAGATCCAAGCTTTTGTTGCTTCTTGGGTTGATTTGGAGCTCCCTTAGCCTTCAAGAATCCCTCCTTGCTGCTGGAAATGAGATGGTGGTGGTAGAGCTTGGTGGTGTAGAAGGAATGAAGGTTAAGAAGTTAGGGTTTTTTGGAGAATTGAGAAGGATGACAATGGAGTTTAGGGTTTGTGCTTGGAGAGGAATTTTTCTAACCCCCAAGAAGAAGACCCTCAGCTGGTTATAAGGTCAAGAAAGGGGTGTAAAAGGGGGGTGAATTGGAGAGCAAAACTCTCTCCCAAAATATCCCCCGGATACAGAAAATATCTGGGGGATATTGCCCCACAGCTGGAAAGGCTACAGTGAGGAGACCACGGCCGGCCTCTCACTTTGGCTGGAGGTGGCCGGCCGGCCACACCCCCTAGCCGGCCGGCTAGGGGTCAAAAGGGTCAACAAGCTTTTCTGGCCGGCCAGATATTGGGGAGGTAGCCCTATGTGTGTACAACACAACCATGTAATTGAAGTTCCAAGAAAGTGGGCCCAAGGGGTTCAACAATGGCTCGGAAAGAGGGGGTCAAAAGGGTCAAGTTGACTTACTGGCCGGCCATGAACTTTTAGGGGCCTCTCAGGTGTGTACATCACAGATATGTGGTTCAAAGTTCAAGAAAAAAGGTCCAAGGGGTTCAACATTAGCCCGGAAGAAAGGGGTCAAAAGGGTCAGGTGACCTTAATGGCCGGCCCCCAACTTTTAGTGGCCTCCCAGATGTGTAGATCACAGATATGTGGTTGAAAGTTGGCAACACTACCCCTAAGGTATTCAACATTAGCCCGGAAGTTGCAAAAACGGGCGCCGGGAGGCTCCGGAGGAGAGATAACTGGTTGTTGCAACAATTGCTGGCCTCCCACCCTTCAGTGACCTTCCCTGTGATAAAACAGAGGTACCTGCCAAAAATGAGCGAAAACCGTTGCAAAACGAATGTTCCGGAGTCAAAACACGCAGTTCGGGGTCCCGGAAATGGGCCGTTAAGCACCGAAAATGGTATTCGACCTCGAAGTGGGTTTCTCAGCCCCCAGTGTCCCTCAAAATGGATGAAATAAGATGTATGCCAAAAATCAAAGCAAAAGGAGATGGTTAAGCGGTCCCGAACCGAGGCACACGGCCTGACGGCTCCGAAAACCGGGAACCGGACTCCGAAATGGGCAAAATGGCCTACGGCCACCAAATGTAGCCTACGGACATTGAGAGATGGTCTACGAGACCTCTCACTCCCTTCAGGAAAAGAAACAGAGAAAACCGAGTCTGGTTCGCAAACCGAGACAAGGCACAAAAAAGGGTTCGGAAGTCCGGAGGCAGGGCTTACGGCCGCGACTCTGAAACTTCTGAACGAGCACATTATGCAACATCACCAAGCGCTCAATCGGTGACGTCTGAGTCTTAAGGTCGGTCAAAAATGGGGTGTCTACAACCCTGATTACTACTTTCAAATTAGGAACAGTGAGTATAAGACCAAGCTCAAAGAAAAGTTCAAGAGCATTTATTTATTTTATTAGCATGTCCTAAATCATCTCTTGGTCTGTAATTGAATGGTGGTTATAATTTAAGAGAACATCTAGGAAGGAATTAATTGATTAAAGATGTTCTAAATCATGCAGCTCAAGCATGTTCTTCCAAATATAACCTTGTATATGTCAATACTTTACTGTATATTAATAGGATTTTTTTTGGAATTTCTTTTTACATTCCTAGGGACAAAATAATTTCACTAGGACTCTAAAAATGTCACAAACAATCTATAGTTGAGACAATTGCCAGCTAACAGTCCAATGATTGGTTTTCTATGTTAATTTTCCATTATAACAGATGACAAATCTATGATTAAGAAGCGTTACACATAGTTGACTGAGGAGATTTTGAAAGAAAATCCTCAAGTGTGTGAGAACATGGCACCTTCACTTGATGTTAGGCAGGGCATGGCTGTGGTTGAAGTACTGAAGCTAGAAAAAGAGGTTGCAACTAAGGCAATCAAAGAATGTGGTCAACTAAAGTCCAAAATTACCCACTTGGTCTTTTGCACCACCAGTTTTGTTGACATGCCCAATGCTGACTACCAGCTCACCAAGCTCCTTGGTCTTAGCCTATCGGTCAAGCGGCTCATGATGTACCAACAAGGTTACTATGCCGATGGCATGGTGCTTTGCCTAGCTAATGACCTCGTTGAGGTGCTCGGGTCTTGGTTGTGTGCTCTGAGATCACTATAACCACCTTTCATGGGCCTAGTGACACCCATCTTGACAACCTTGTGGGCCAAGCCCTAATTAGTGATAGTGCAGTTGCAGTTATAGTTGGGTTAGACCTGGTGCCCGGGGTTGAGAAACTATTATTCGAGTTGGCCTCAGTGGCCCAAACCATTCTCCCTGATAGCGATTGTTACATCAACAGACAACTTCAGAAAATGGGCCTTTCATTTCACTTACATAAGGATGTTCCAGGGCTTATCTCCAGGAACATATAGAAGAGCTTCTGTCACGACCCAAACCCGCCTCTATGGGTTTAGCGTCGTAACCGACTAGAAATCCTTGGATTACCAAAGGCCTCTTAACAGAACAATATATAATAAAGGGCTGCGGAAGAAAAATATAGAAAATATGTAATGTCCATAGAGCTATGTTAACATATATGAGACAGAAAACTTCAAAACAACTTATGTGTATATACGTGACATCATAAATACATGAGTCTTATGTCACCCAAGTACACAGACAATGCTAAAAGGGAACTTAGCCCAATATACAGATAAACAAAACCAAGTAAAAACATATGTAACTAAGTTACAAACTAAACATTTGGAAGGGAACCTCCCCGGGAGGCACAGTGGTTGGATGACCCAAAACTCCAAGCAGCAGCTTAGGCCTGGTCACGCTCCTGCTCACTTACATACATAATATAAATAGTGAGCAGAAGTCCAGTGAATAATAACAGAGTAAAGGGTTTAAATGAATGATGTCCATAACAGGTACAGAAATCAGAGTTCATATTAGAAACAGATTATGTTTATGTTCTTGTTCAATCTATAAACAGAAATCAGAGTTCATGCTTTGTTCTATATAGTACATCCATTAGCGTTAACTTGCTTGTTAGTTCCATAGAGAACCTCCGGTACCGGGAACTTGTAACATACTTGGGTTACGGTATTGTTACCCCTGGCGAGGGCCATGAGACCATGGTATTATTACCCCCGGGCAAGGGCCTTGTGGTAAGGATGCCACGAATACTTGTCAGAAATTGAACAATCATTCATTGAATAGAATATTACATTTTATAAAAACAAAGCATTTCTTGTCATATCATACCATAAAAGAAATTACTTAAATGTAAACGTACCTTTACAAAGTTATTACTCACAGATGGCTCCACTTGCAGAACAGAGGAATCAAATAACTTATGGTGCGTGACCTACACACACATAGCAGAAATACATAATGAAACATACACTCGGTTGATTCTTAACTTCTTTCGTTTCATTCTTAGTGTTTTTTTTTTCCTTCTATGTCTTAGCCTCTTATTGAGTCTTAAACATGGCCTAGGAATGCCTATGATGCAATGTGAATGCCAAAATGCACTTTGGGACTCTTAACCAAACTTATTGAAAATAGGGGTCATGCTCGAGCGCAACCTCCCTCGCTCGAGCGGACAGGCAAACATGTGAGGGGCCGCTCGAGTGCAACTTACTTCGCTCGAGCGATCTGCAAACTTTGAAAAAGTACTGGTTGTGTGATTTTCACACTCGACGGACGCTCAACTACCGCTCGAGCGTGAGACTCAAGTCCTCATTCGAGCGGTCTACAAAAACATGAAACTTTTGGAAGCTCGCATTTCACGCTTGAGCGGACTTCAGGCGCTCGAGCGGAAGTGTAAGATCACAAAGTAGTCGCTTGAGTGCAGATTTTTCCACACGAGCGGAAGTGTAGAATCTGGAATTTCCAGATTACACTCCCAAGTTCCAAACTCGAATTACACAATTCGAAACTCATCTTTTTGGGCCAAAACTCCAGAAAACATTTCAAAACTTGTAAAATACCATGGTTTGAAGATCATTTCATTAAATCAAGGCCCAAAGGTATGCCAATTGATCAAAACTCCAACTTGAAATTGTGAAAACATATCATTACACATCATGCATGTAAAAGTGCAAGTTCAAAGCTTTCAAAACATAATCAAATGAGATGTCTAACTCAAAAACATATTGAATTCTTTGATCAAGGCCAAAATGAGGACATACAAAAGGAAATTCTTTGAAAACAACTTCAAATTGTGATGAAATGAGCATGCATGTATGATATGGTTCAATTCTTTTCAATTCTAACTCAATTCTTGCATAAGCCAACTTAATTCTCTAGAGTTTATGTCCCATACACTATAATTGTACAATCTAAGCACTGAATTCTTACCTAGGCTTGTCAATGAGAGAGTTAGAAGCTTGATCCTTTTGTTTCTAGGTTCAACCCTTCAATTCCTAGCAAGTTTTTTGGTTGAGCTCAAATCTCTTCTTTCTATTCCTCTCTTACGTTTGTTTACTTGTGTAGGCTCAAAGTGTATTGAAATGAAGGAAAAAGGATGAGTGGAGGTACCAATGGTGCCTTATATAGGCTTGGACAATAGTGTAATTAAATTGTTGATCAAACTAATCAAGTAGCACAAATAATGTGACACATATGCAATTTCTTTAGAATTTCACCTTAATTACTTATTAGGCATACTTAATCATGAATTAACGTTAATTAAAGGTCGGGGTTGTTACAGATTTGAGGAGGCATTCCAATCCTTGGGCATCTCTGATTGGAACTCTATTTTTTGGATTGCACACCCTAGTGGGCCTGCTATTTTGGACCAAGTGGAATTGAAGTTGGACCTTAAGGTTGAGAAACTACAGGCCAAGAGGCATGTGCTAAGTGAGTACGGTAACATGCAAAGCGCAAGTGTGCTATTCAGACTGGATGGATATGGGCTCAAGACCACCGGTGAAGGGCTTGAGTGGGGTATGCTATTTAGGTTTGAGCTTGGGCTCACTGGTGAGATTGTTGTGCTCAATTGTTTGTGCACTTAAAAGTTAAAAGGGTTGCTTAAATTAAAGCAATTATTCATCCACATAAATTTTCCGTCTAAATCCCTCTTAAATGGATTTCTTATCGGTGAGAGTCAGGTTTATTACTGGTAAGAGTCTCATTTAGGGGAATTCAGATGAAAAATTTGTATAAATGAGTTATTAATGCTTAAATTATAATCATTGTTTTTTTTTTTGGTAGTAAATTTGTGGTTGTGTTGTGGAATCTTTTCTTTTTTTTTCAATTTCTTACGCGGTGTTTGAGTTAGGTTAACACGCACCTCGACAAATCTCATCTCGAGATGGGAGCCTACCGTTAGCCATGAGATGTTGCAGCTACCAGGACTAGACCGCAATGAACAAGAACCTTACCCAGCAATAAAGAAGCTACTAGACCACAAGCTTGTGGTTTTGTTTGGTTTCACTTTATTGTTTGCATTTTAAAGTAAGAAATGAAATTTGTGTGTTTGGAACCTTAATGATTATTGAAGGTTGATATATTCTTTGCAATTATTGGTGGTTGCAATTTGTATAAATGTAATGACTTTGATTATGTATATCTAAGTGTTGGGTTTTTTTTTTTTTTTTTAAAAAAAAATTATGTGTATCTAAGAGCAGGTTATTACCAACAAAAAAAAAAGGATAAGTTGAAGGCTGAACAAATGAATTATTGTTTCACAAACACGAACTAAGTTATTGAAAAAAAGTCAAAGTTTTTTTCGGTTATAGTTTTTAGAAATTATTTTTAGATGGATTTTTGTTTATCTTTATTGAAATTTTTTATATTTTAGTAATTTTTTATTTTTTTAGATATATCAAAATTAGATGCATCTAAAAAGTTAAAAAAATTACTAAAAATAAATGAAAACTCTAAAAAAAATACACACAGATTTTTGTTCGAATTTTTGTTTGTTTTTAATAATTTTTTAAATATTGTTAGTCAATTTGTTTTACTTTTTAGATGTATCTTGATTAGATTCATCTAAAAATTATAAAACTTTAATTAAAATATAAAAATAAGTGAGAATTTATTTAAAAATAATTTTTAAAAAATCAAACTAAGGCTTTTAGCAACTTTAAAAAATATAAATAAAAAATTGTTTGAAAGGTGCTTTAGCTTCATAGACAAACTTCATATTTCTTTTTATATTTTTTGCCCACTTTGTTTTTCTCTCTCTATTCACTCACTTTTTTTTGTTTTTTTGTTTTGGTCTTCTCACTTTTTATCTTTTGGTTCTTACATGCCTCTGTTTCTTGATCAGACGACCCTTTTTTTTTTTTTTTCAGAATACAGAAACAATCTTATCAAAATAAACCAAACAAATTAAGAAATAATTATATGATTTCTCAGCCACTAATCTAAATATTCTAAACTAATTAATCTTGGGAAGAAACCAAATCCGATGGAAACATAAGTATTGTTAGAAATTTTAAAAATTTTATTAAAATTTTTATCAAACATCTTACATGGCTATAGAATTCACATCATGTAGGCTCTATGTGCGATATTTAATAGAAATTTTGATAAAAAATTTAAAATCTTTAAGCATTTTTATAATCACAGTGAAGTGATTCTCTCTAATGCATCAATTCATATCACCGCACCCCAACAATCATACCAGGACACAAGACTTACACAAGGTCTTTTTTTTTTTTAGATCGGAAGAAATATTTCATTTAAGAAAGCCAAATGGCACTTACAAGAGTCCAATCAACCCAAAACTTACACCAAACAAAGTGAAAATAAAGGAATAAGCACTAAGGAAGAAAGCTATGATAATATTCAGACGTACAATTCATACTCGTGCTCATATTGCGAAGCAGAGCTGATCATAAAAATTTGGCAATAGGGCATGTTCGAGATAAATCATAGATCCTAACCACAATGAAGGTAAGCTTAACAAATCCGCACATATGGACTCTAAGAAACCAAACAAACCCAGAAACAACAAACAAACAGTAGGAAAAAGAAAAGACAAAGGAAAGCAACTTAAGACTAAAACCAAACAACAAAACAAAAACAAACCCACAACCAAACAAAAATTGGCAGTGGCATCGGCGAATCAGGCGATGGAGAAGAAACGGTGGGGGATAGATGGTGAAGGCGGCGGGGAAGTCACGGATCCATGAAGGCCACTCTCGGAGTGAATGGATGGGAGAAAGAAACACTTCGCAAAGGAGGGAGAGGGTGGAAAGCCAAAGCTTCCAAGTTATTGGAAAGCAAAGTAAGGAAATGAAAGAGCAAAAGATGGATAGGGGGAGGGGAAAGGAGGCCAGAGGCCACCGGAACCCCCTCCCCCACCGCCGGCAACCACAAACTCTAAAAACCCTAGGGAAAGAAAAGTTTAGAGAGAGAAGCTCTCAACCTAGAGAGAGAAGCTTTTTTGGCTTTGTCCGACTTACACGTGGTCTCATAGCTTGATATGGGACTCACATAGAGCTCGTTTGGCATAAATTTTTTTAGGATTTTTTGATTATTTTAGTCACAAAAAAATAAAATAAACTTTTTAGCATAATAAGACAAAACGTCATATCCAACCCATAGCCATTACATTTTTTCTCTCACAAAAGTTAAAAAAGCCAAAAAGCCAATCCCAAACAAGGCTTTTTAGCCTTAGTCTAAAATAGCCAAAAAGCCAACCCACATCCCAAACGAACCCATAATACTTTCTTTTTTATCTAGGTTTTAATCAGTAAACCCATCTCTAATGGTTTATCAAATACATCATCAAATCAAAATTTGATAAAAAAAAGTTCACTTTTTGCTATTTTAACCATTTATCAAATAGATCATCAAATTCAGAATTTTTCAAATCTTTCATCAAATTGAGGACGGATGTGTCTTTAATCAAGTTACTATTCATTGCTATTAGATTTTTACATTGGCTTGTTGATCGGTTGGACATCCACCCAGTCGTCCGCCTAGTCAATCAGTGGTTTGATGAAGCTCTGTTCGAACAAAGTTTTTACTCAAATTTGGTGGGAAAAAAAATGAACAATTGGAGATGCCCTAAATGATTATTTACAATAGGAGTCATATTACATGTTAATGCCTTTTTTTTTTTTTTGGGAAAAAAATGTGTAAAAAAATTAAAGAGATGACGTAATTTAAATAAGTCCATAAATTATTTTTTATTTTTTTACCTTTTCAAAAGTGACCTAATAAGTAATTAATGAGTTTATTTTCATTAAATGCATCTTAAAACTTGTTAAATCTTAGTCCTCGTTTAGTAAATATTTTGGGACTAAAAAAGCACAAAAAGACAAAATAGGTTATATAAGCCAATAAGATAAAATGTTACATCCAAACCATAATCATTACACTTTTTCTCTCACAAAAGTCAAAAAAGCCCAAAAACAAAAACTTAACGAGGCTAAAAAAATCGGGTTAAAAAAATCCCAACACAAAAAAGTTAGCTACCGTAACTAATGCCAAAATGTAAGACAGTAATTATAAAATATTGTATATAAATTCAAATGTTAATAAAATAGTTAAATAATAAATATCTATAATTAAATGCACAAGATAAAAATATAAAATTATTGAGACCAATTAATATAATTATAAATACACCTTAAGAGCATCCTTACCAGCTTACCTAAATTTTATCTTAAAATATTATTAAAAAATTCATTCTCCATTTTAGGAATCACTTTTTCATCTACCTTCCCCAAAAAATTCCCTATTCTTTCTCTATTATATTAAAATAATATTTTTAATTATTTTTAAAATTAAATATTTTTTTAATATATATATTTTGTATAAAGCCAATCACAGTTCAACACGTGGCAGGTTGAGGGTAATACGGGAAGACAATTCAAACCTTCGATCGTGATCGTACACGTGGCAGTTAGTATTGGTTTTCATAAGATCTGCGTAGTACTGGATCAGCAAAGAGATGCAAAGTGATGTGGCTCCAACGGTTACTCACATTTAAATTCAAAATCATGAGGGAAACCTAACTGCAGGTATTGGCATAGTGGAGCTAACTTTAAGGCAACATGATCAACGATCATGGAGGAGCGGTTCAACGGTTAGAAGTGCAGTTCGATGGTTATCCTTGAGAAGTATAAATAACAAAGAAGGCCCTAGAAAAAGCCCAGACTTAGATCCATAAAACCAGTTTTATTCTACTTTATTTCTTTTCCAGTTTTTACATTTCTTGTTCTTTACATTTCCGTACTTCAAATTCCTGCACTGCATTTCGTTCATAGAAGTAGTTTTCAAGTAGCTTGTTGTTGTAAACCTTTACGAAGCTGATTCGGATCTTTGTAAGTCTTTCATTTTGCTTAATGAAATACCACAACTGTTCTTCAGTTAATCATTGTTTGTTTAATTCTCCTAAATAAAGCCACCAGTAAAAGTCCTCTTTATTGAGGCTGAAAGAACTAAAACACAATCGTCTGATAATTGGTTGGCAATTAACATTCTGTAAGGACTGATTGATCCTTGCTAGCATACTCATAATTACAAAAATAACCTTCAAAAGCCAAAAAAGCCAACAAATAATAAAATAATTATTATGCTTAAAGCTAAAGCTGAGAATATGTTTTCTGAAGGAGAATATTGTTAGATGAGAGACAACCTAGAGGAAGACAGAGACAGAGATATGGCGATGGGATCACACCAGATTTTCAAGTGACAGAGACCCCATCCATACCAATTCTTACAACAAATCCCTCCCAAATACATATCCATACCCATCTTTTCTCCAAATGTTCCTTAGATTTGGACTCTAATATCTCTTCTTCCTCAGGTAAAATAAACAAACTGGAAACTTGCCAAATCGTCACTGGAGGTCGTCCTCCGGACATTCGGCAAGTTGTCTGCCCGGACGTCCGACCCCTTGTTGTTTTTCTGCTGCTATGTTTTCCCTTTGCGCCTTCAACGAAATAAAATAAGAATTTATCAGATATGACAAAGCTGCAGTGACTCCCCACAAATAGGGAGTCACTATAGCAACACTTATATTTGGGGGGTTGGATAAAGAATCTGTTGGGAAAGAATTTCTAAAGAATCAACCCTTTATAATAGCAAAAAGCTATTATAAGGAAACTGTTGTGGATGTTCTAACAAATGTTTTAAAGCACTGATTAACAATAACTTTATAATATTAAAAAAATTACATAACAATCATAGTCTACTAATAGGACAACACTTGAGCAGAGCAGTATGAGTGTAAAAATGGCCCGTGGCCCGTGGATAGCCCGAAATCCGCCCGCGACCCAAGATAGGCCCAGTCTATTTAGGCTCGTTTGGGCCCAAGCCCGAGCTCAAGGGCCTGGGCCATCATTTTGACGCCTGGCCCAGCCCATTAGCCCGCTTAAGGCCTACTCAAGGCCCAGCCTGCCCGAGGCCTAGTGTCTTTTTTAGTGAAAAATAATAAAATTTTAGTAGAAAAAATTTAAAAAAACAAAAAAAAATGGTCACGCCTGCCCAAGCTCGAGACCAAGCCCAGGCCCACCGGGCCGGCCTACCCAAGGCCCGAATTTCCCTAGGCCTGGGCCTAATTTTTTGGCCCGTGGTTGGACCCAAATTTTAACGGAAGTCCGCGAGGCCCAACATGGGTTGGGCCCGGCCGGGTCGGGCCGGGCCGAACTGGGCTATATTTACACCCCTACAAAAGCAGTCTGTTCTAGCAGGATCACATCACATGCAAGCAACATAAATTGCTGTGACTAGCACGTACGAGAAAAAAACTTATCACCGAGCAATGAAGGATTATTTGGACTAAAATAATTAACAAATATAAAATATATTAAAATAAATAAAATGTTATATCTAATTAATAATTATTTTATTTTTCTCTCATAATTATTAAATTAATTATAAAAAAAATTAATTATCCTTTCAAATAAAGTAGTCAAATATTTAAAAAATTAATTAAAATAATCAACTTCACGAATGAGGCCAATATATTATCACTTACCACACTATGATGACGTAAAAATTGTAACAATGACATGAGAAGATACTTACAATTAATAGATAGAGAGGGTGTTTAGTATGATTCAAATAAAAATATTTTTAAATTTTTTACAAAAAAATATATATATAAAAAATAAAATTAAAGATAAAATAAAAATAAAAATGTATACTTTTAATATATAGAAGATACCAAATAATACCTCAATTGTGTATTACGTTATAATTGATTAATCATACCACACGTACATAATTACATAATATCACCATTACGCTCAATTTTTATCTCTCACGTAACATTTGTTCAAGTTCGGCACATGATTATTCCCAACAACCATTCATTTCTGTAGTTTACAAATACAATACTACTGCGTAACTTGAATTTGAGCTTAGCCTAAATGGCTCGAAATTCATCTTGCCGGTCGTTCAGCTAGAAGGCTGACTGTCACGACTCAAACCCACCTCTATAAGTTTAGTGTCGTAACCAGCCAGTAATCCGTGATTGCCAAAGGCATGTCTAACAATAATGACAATAATACAATACAAAGAGGCTGGCAGAAGCCAATCAATAAAAAAATGAATGTCCAATGAGCTGTGAGGACCTGAATGAAAATAACCTTTCATTTACATAGCCATATTCAAAACCATTTATGCCCATAAACACATATATAAAAACAAAACACAAGTTTGGGAATTAACTGTAACAACCCCGACCCATGATTAACGTTAATCCATGCTTAAGTATGCCTAACAAGTAATTAAGAAGAAATTCTGAGCTAATTACATGTGCATTTCATTATTTGTGTTTATATTTGTTTAACGTAAGAAGATCTGTTCATGTTTCATTTCGGTTTGTGAATTGAAGGCCTTATTCCAATTCAGAAATTGACTTGATTTTTGAGTTAATTAGAATTTTTAGAATTTTATGGTAGGTTTAATTGAAATTCAATCCAGAATGATTAAATTAGATTAATTTAATGCCCATTTGATTGACCTTAATTAATTACCACCAAGTGAGCCTATGTAAGACTCCCTACATGCTCCACTCATCTCTTTCTTTCATTTTCAACACATTTTTGAGTTTACTCACACACACAAACGTGAGAGAGAGTGAGAGGAGGGTAGACTTGAATTCAACCAAAGTGGGACTTGCTTGAGAATTGAAGAGAACTAGGGAGGATTAGCTTGATTACTCAAGAATTGGTCTACTTGAAGCTCAATTGAGAAGTTTAGGTGAGAGATCAAGCTTTTGATAATATAATTAAGCTAGCCAACTCATGAATTCAAAAGAAATCCTATAGGAAGGCAAGAATTAAGCTTAGATAGTTGATTTTGGAAGTATATCATGCATGCATGCATAATTCTCATAATTTGATAAGTTGATTTTCAGGAATCTCCACATGCATATCTATACTTGGGTTTTGTTCAAGGAACTCAACATGTCTTTGACCCAAACATCTCATTTGCTCATGATTTGGAAACTTGAAGCTCAAATCACTTCGTGCATGTCATATTCATGTCATGTTTTCATAATTCAAGTTTGAATTTTGCTCAATCATCAAGCTTATAGACCTTAATTTCATGAAATGACCTTTAATTCTCAATGTTTTTCAAGTTTAGACAAGTTTCCTCAAGTTTTTGGTCCAAATAATGAGTTTTAATGTGTTGAAATCAAGATATGCAGCTTGGAAGCAATTCTGGAAATTCTAGAATTCTACTCTCATGCTCGAACGTAGGAATCCACGCTCGAGCGACCACTTTGAGAGTGTGCACTTCCGCTGGAGCGACCAGAAGTCCACTCGAGCATGAAATGCAAGCTCCTAGAAGTTCTTATGTTTTGCAGCACGCTCGAGTGACAAAAGTTGCGCTCGAGCGAGAGCATGTCACCACGCTCGAGCGACCGTTAAGCAGAAAAATCAAGTAACCAACAATTTTACAAAAGTTTACAGACCACTCAAGCGACAGATCTTGCGCTCGAGTGACCACTCACATTTTACATGTCTGCTCGAGCGTAGGAAGTCACACTTGAGCAAGGACCCTGTTTTCAGCACTTTTTGTTAAGTGTTTTCAAGTGCATTTTTGCATCCTCTTTCCATCCTAGGCATTCTTAAGCCAAAATTAAGATACCATAATGAGGATAAAGAAGTAGAAACACACCAAGACAAGAAAGAACTAAGTTAATGATTCTGGATGTGTAATTCAATATGTATTCGTTCTATATTTGTGTAGGTCACGTGCCACAAGATATCTAAATTGCCTACTCTATCCATTACTTGGAGCCATCTGTTATCTGTGAGTAATAACTTAGTAAAGCTATGTTCAAGTTAAATTATTTTCTGTATATGGAATAAGATTTGTTCTAAGAGATGCCATGTTTTATACTATGAATGATTGTCCAACTCTAACAAATGTTTGTGGTATTATGCTATGATCCAAGTATGCTATCTGTACCCGGACCAGAGGTTCCTTATGGAACTGACAAGTTATTTGTACCCAGTCCGGAGGTTCCTTTATAGAACTAACAATTTATTTGTTCCCAGTCCGAAGGTTCCTTTATGGAACTGACAAGTTATCCGTACCCGGCCGGAGGTTCCTCTATGGAACTGACAAGTATAATCTATGATGCTTTGTATATGATCTGTTAGCGCTAACGGATAAGCCATGAATGAACAAGCACAAATTCTGAATTTTGTTTATGATTTGAATAAGAATACGAATGTGAACTAGCTTAGTCATGGGACATCATTCATTTAACCCTTTACTCTGTTATTATTCACTGGGCTCCCGCTCACTATTTAAATTATGTATGTAGGTGATCAGGCACATGACCAGGCTCAGAGTTGAGGACCTGGCATCTCAGTTTTTGTCAGCCAACCGTTACGGAGGAGGTTTCGGATTAAGTCAAGTCTAGTGGCTGTGTTGTTATGAATGTATAAGACTTTGTTTCTTTTGCTCTAAGAACAAGTTTCTCTTTTTTTTATGTACATGAAGTGGCGTGTAAGTGCTGTATCTTTTGACGTCACTTATATGTTTATAAAAGTTTAAGATTATATGTCCCGCGTATGTCTACACAGCTCAATGGACTATGTATATTTTATTTATTTGCTTCCGCAGCCCCTAATTGTACATTATTATGTTAAGAGGCCCTTAGTAATCCAAGGATTATTAGCCGGTTACAACGCTAAACCTATAGGGGGGAGTGTGGTCGTGACATAAACCCCATGATCAAAAACAATATTAACAATAGTCTTAAACATTCTTTTCACTTAACAAACTCAAAAGGGTGAATTTGAACCACCTAAAAAGCCTTGACACAATCAGGTTCGGAACCTCGCTATGAGGCACAATAGCTGGCTTGACAAAACAAGGGCTTAGGTTGGCGCCACTAGCTTTGGTCCGGTGTTCGGTCACCTACATATATAAAATAAACCGTGAGCTAAAGCCCAATGAATAACAAATGTGTAAAGAGGTTAAGAATGATGTTCTTACAGTCTTTGAAACAATTGATTTCAATCAATATCCTTTCTCAATCAATCGTTCAATCATTCGATTCAATTAATCATTTTCAATCTTATTCAAATCCATAAAGGTCATATGTGGTACATCCAATAGCAACAATACAATACAATAGGTCTTAAAGACCGAACAATCAATTGATGGCCATCATACAATAACAATAGTTCCAAGATTTGGAACTGACAGAGATCTCTATAACAATAACGATATCAATAACAATAACAATAACAATACACTATGGATGCCACGAATACTGTTCAAAATAAGTTCATCATTCAATCGATAGAAAGTAATCGTTCAGAAACAATATAATTTATCATTTACTTTTGGTTCGACATCTGACCTAAACAAACAAATTCAAGCTCACCAATTCAATAACATTCATATCGCTAGTCAAGTCTATTCGATTTGGTTGTTGCTTGTTCAATAATTATTTGTCTTTACTAATTCGATTCTAATTTTTTATTTATGCACTCTAATGCACTTGGGAGATGCCAATGATCATGAAAACATTTTAAAACCATGCAATTGGAAGCCCAGAAAGTGGAAAAGAGAAGTGAAAAACAAGTCGGGTCCGCCCAAACAGGGTTGTATGTGCGGGTGCGGGGATCTCCACCGCACCTGCTCCTGTAGGTGCATATATTTCTGAATGCACAGCAAAATTTGCCCTGTTTTTCGCACGTGCAGAGCTCTAGGCCGCACATGCGGCAGTGTTTCAATAACAATTCGAAAACTGCTATGTTTAAACAGTGTGTTCCTTACAAAAACTTAAGTTCATTCTCAAACAATTTATTACCAAAATTCATAGAAACATGTTGGACTTGAACCTTGACCATGGAACACAAATCAAAACTTGTAAACAATAACCAAATTGCTAGGAAAGAAATTAAATCCTCCCTTTGGTATGTAATTACATAAAACATGCAAGTGTAAACTTTTAAACTCAAACTTCCATGGAATGTCCTCATAAATGAAGAACCATGCAAGAATTCAAATGAATGAAACCAATTATCCATGAATCATGCCATGCATGCAAGTATATGAAGTTAATTTGATGAATTATTCCATACCAAAACATGCATGACTCATACTCTTCATATCATGAACAAATCTTTTACTCGGACTTCAATTCATCCTCAATTAAGCTTTGATCCTTAAAGATGATGGACAACAAGTCTCTATATCAAGAATTTAAGAAGAAAAATGCTTACCTTGTTGATTTATGAGAATCTAAGGCAATTTCTTTCTAGGATCTTTTTTTTCTTCCTCTCTTTCAATCTTGCTGAATTCTCAAAGTCTCTCCCTCTTCTCTCTCTACGTGTATGTCTCTCTAGGTGCAAGATAAGCCACTACACTCTTTTATTTCTAGTTCAATTGATGAGCATGTAAAACACTAGGCTCAATTAGTTAAACCAATAAATTAAGTAAAATCACCTAAGGCTAAGAAATTAATTAAAATCAATTTGACTTAACTTAATCAATCTCATCATCTTAAAAGCTTAGTTACACTAAATTAAATTATACTAATGTGAATTAGGTTCTAATTCCCTTCCTATTACTTAATTCTAATTGTTGAAATTAACGAATCAGACAGGTTTAATTTCACTCTAACCTATCTGTCAAAAATAACACAATTCAAACAATCTCATGGCATAACAACAACTCTTAACAGTATATAATCACATAATTAGCATTAAACATATAAGCATTTTAATTAATTTGCTTAATTAAGGAGGCAGTTGTTACATCCTCTCCCCCTTAGGACATTTGGTCCTCCAAACTCAATTACCTTCCTCTGGAAAGAATATAGGATCAAGTGGAAAAAGGTCCAGATATCTTCGTTTCATATCATCCTCTCTTTCCCAAGTTGCGTAAACACCATCATGATTTTGCCAATCTACTTTCACTAACGGAATTTCCTTATTTCTCAATTTCTTGATCCGTTTGTTTATAATCTGAATGGGCCTTTCTTCATACGTATAATCATCACTCAATACCACATGAGTGGGCTCAATAACATGGAAAGGATCCAGAAGATAATCCCGCAATATCGAAACATGAAAAACATTGTGCATATGTTCCATTTCGAGAAGAAGTGCCACCTGATATGCCACTGGATTAATCTTTTCAATGATTTCATACGACCCAACATATCTCGGTGCTAACTTGTCCTTGGTTCCAAAGTGAGTCTGCCCTTTCATTGGTGTCACTTTAATTGTCACAACCCAAACCCGCCCCTATGGGTTTAGCATTGTAACCGGCTAGTAATCCGTGATTACCGAAGGCCTGCTTAACAGTAGAATAGTAAAACAGAGTACAGGGGCTGGCGGAAGCCAAAACAGTAAATAAACAATGTCCAATGAGCTGTGACAGTCTGTATGCAAAAAGACTTTTCATACATATATACAATCATGTACAACATTTATAATCGTTCAGGGCAGGGACTTAATCCCTATTAAAACAGTACAGTACAGTAACATTCAGTCTATACAGATTATAAGCAAAAAGGGAAAATCTAAAACTCCCCAAGCAGCCTCAACTTGAACAGATCAGGAACCTCGAAGTGAGGCACACAGGTTGGCTTGACAAAACTGGAGTTTACCCCGACGCTTCTAGCAACGGTCCGGTGCCTGAACACCTACATATATATATGAGCAGTGAGTTAAAGCCCAGTGAATAACATAATGCGTAAAGAGGTTAAGAATGAATGTCCTTACAGTATTGAAAACGATCATTTCAATCAGTATATCAGTTATTCAGTCATTACAGTCGTAAGTGGTACATCCAGTAGCAAAACAGTACAGTAGGTCTTATCAGATCGAACAGTCAGTTGATGGCCATCATATCAGTAAACAGTAGTGGTTCCAACATGGGAACCGACAGAGATCTCTGTGATAGTAGCAGTACAATACAGTAACAGTAGGTTGCTAAGGATGCCACAATACAGTTCACAATTAGGACATCATTCATTCAATAACAGTATCATTTCAGAAAACAGTACAGTTCAATTGTTCAGAAGATAATCATATTTGAACATATCTTTACACAGTTGTTACTCACAGAGTTCTGGGCTACAGTTAAGCTAGAGCGTGTCCTCAGATGCCAACCCTACACAGTTACAGAGTGAACACACACTAAGCTATACAGTTGGAAAAATAATAACTTAATTCCTAATTTGCCTCGGTGTGGTTCTACATCTATATCCTCATTAAGATGCCTTAAACTAGGCCTAAGAATGCCTAGAATGAAATAAGGATGCAAGGATGCACTTAGAAAGCATTTTCAGAATTTTCAGAAAACAGGGTTCACGCTCGAGCGTAGGTTACTCCGCTCGAGCGGACATGCAGACAAAGGTTTCCGCTCGAGCACAGACTTACCCGCTCGAGCGTACTACAAAACAGTCAAAAGTGCTGGATATATGAAAATCACCCTCGATTGGGCGCTCGATACCCGTTCGATCGTGTGACACAAGTCCTCGCTCGAGCATCCAATACCCCGTTCGAGCGGACTGTAAAACAGTGCGAAGTGCTGGGAGCACGAATTTCACGCTCGAGCGCCAGTCACCCCGCTCGAGCGTGAGTTCAAAATCTGGAATTTCCAGATTTGAACCTCAAGCTCAAATTCAACTTCAAAAGTAACAAATTCGATTCCTTTGGGCCCATTTCCTGGAAAACACTTGTAAATACATAGTATGACATGATTCAAAACTCAATTTGTAAAATCAAGGCCCAAAGGTGAGGGAATTAAACCCAATTTCAACCAACATTTCAAGAACATGATGAATGTGTAACATGCATAAATTCAACAACTTCAAAGCTTCAAAAGCTAGCTCAAATGAGCCAATTCTTTCCAAAACATGATGAAATCGTGGACTATACCAATAATATGAACATGCATGTACCAAATTCCATGTAGTCAACCTCAAAATGCTAGGATATAAGCATGCATGCATGGAATGAGCTTCAATTCAACATATAAGGACCAATTCTAGGCTTAATTCACTAGAGGCTCATAAGCCATGCAAGAATCAACTCAAATACACAATCAAGAAAGTAATTACTCTACCATAAGTCCTGTATTCAAGTGTAGAAACCCAATTTGCACAAATCCTCTACAATTCTCCAAGTTCTCTAGCCAATTCTCAATTTCCAAGCAATACAAGATGAATTCACTCCAACTCCCTATCTCTCTCTCTCTCTAGTCGGCAATAACAAGGAAAGAGGCTGATGAAATGTTGTGTGGTCAAGTGTAATAAGGCTCAAATATTTTTAGATAGTGGCCACTTAGAGTGGCAAAATTGTGAATAAGGCCAACTTTGCAATTTAACATTATTTATCCTAATTTAATCGTACTAAATCATATTTCAGATAAATATGCCATAAAATCTTATAAATTCTAATGATCATAAAACATCAATCGATTTCAGATTCAGCCACCGATAAGGCCTTCAATTTGCAGTTTAAAGCATAAAACATGGACAGATAAGTTTAACAGTCAAACAAATAGAAATGCTTTTAAACTAGTACATTCAATCAATCAGTTCAATATTTCAGTCGATTCGATTACTTATCATATTCAGTCTCAGTTTAGCAGTAATCAGTAGGGTTATCAGTAATCAGTGGTGAGGGTTATTACATTAATAAAAACATGATCACCCACTTCATATTCTCTGTCTCGTCTTTGAACATCTGCGTAACTTTTCTGTCGACTTTGGGCGGTTTTCAATCTTTGTTGAATTAACATTATTTTTTCTATTGTTTCATGCACAATCTCAGGCCCAAGTAAGGGTCCATCTCCAACTTCTGCCCAACAAATAAAAGACTGACATTTTCTATCATATAATGCCTCGAAAGGTGCCATGCCAATGCTTGAATGGAAATTGTTATTGTAGGCAAATTCAGTTAGAGGCAAGTGAGTTTCCCAATTTCCTTGAAAATCAAGCACACTCATACGCAACATGTCCTCCAGAGTTTGGATTGCTCTTTCTGACTGGCCATCTATCTGTGGATGATATGCACTGCTCAATCTTAATTCAGTACCCAATGCTGTTTGCAGACTTTTCCAAAATCTTGATGTGAACTTCGAGTCCCTATTAGAAACAACGGACACAGGCACTCCATGCAACCTAACAATCTCAGTAATATAAATTATTACCAACTTATCCGCATTATAAATTATTTTAACAGGTAAAAAGTGTGCAGATTTAGTCAAACGATCAACAATAACCCAAATTTAGTCCACACCTCTGTTGGAGCGAGGTAGTCCAACAATGAAATCCATAGTAATATGCTCCCATTTTCACTCTGGTATTGGCAATGGTTGAAGCAATCCCGGGGATCGTTGATGCTCGGCTTCGACTTGTTGGCAACATAGGCATTTTGACACAAACTCAGCAATTTCTTTCTTCATTCCCAGCCACCAGAAAGTAAGCTTCAAGTCTTGGTACATTTTTGTATTCCCTAGGTGAATAGAAAGTCTTGAATTGTGGGCTTCTTGCAAAACTCGTTGTTTTAATTCGGGATCATTTGGTATGCATAATCTACCTTGAAATTTCAACACATCACCTTCAAACACGAAGTCCGACCTTGGTTTAGATTTCCGTTCATCAATAATCTTTTTCAGAAATTCATCTTGTTGCTGTTTTTCTTTAATTTCTTCAAGAATCACCGGTTGAGAAAAAATAGTAGCCAATATCCCTCCTTGTTCTCACAGAACAATTTCAACCTCAAATTTCTCAAGGTCATATAGCAATTCTTTTTGCCCAGTAAGTAAGCAAGCCAAATTCCCAATTGATTTCCGACTAAGTGCATCAGCAACAGTATTAACTTTCCCCAGATAGTACAAAATTTGCAAGTCATAGTCTTTTATCAATTCTAGCCATCTGTGCTGTCTCATGTTCAACTCTTTCTCGATAAAGAAGTACTTTAAGCTCTTGTGATCTGTATAAACTTCACATGTTGCCCTATACAAGTAGTGGTGCCAAATCTTCAATGAAAATACTATTGTGGCAAGCTCTAAATCATGTGTTGGATAATTCTTTTCATGTGGTCTCAGTTGTCGAGAAACATATACTATCACTTTCCCATTCTGCATCAATACGCATCCCAAACCCTTATAAGAAACATCACTCAAAATGGTAAATCCATCCGTACCTGAGGGTAAGGTGACAATCGATGCAGTCACTAATCGAGTCATCAATTCCTGAAAGGCTGATTCTCCCTGATCAGTCCAATCAAATGGTACTTCTTTCTGAGTCAACTGAGTCAAAGGCAAACTAATTTTGGAGAAATCTTTCACAAATCTTCGGTAGTATCCGGCCAAACCCAAGAAACTACGGACTTCAGTAACATTGGTAGGTCTAGGCTAATTCACTACTGCTTCAATTTTCTGTGGGTCAACTGAGATACCATCTTTATTAATCATATGCCCCAAAAACATAACATTATCAAGCCAGAATTCACACTTTGTCTGTTTTGCATATAATTTCTTCTCTCTCAAAGTTTGCAAGGCAATTCTTAAATGATGCTCATGCGCCTCTTTACTCTTAGAATAAATCAAAATGTCATCTATAAATACAACCACAAATTCATCGAGAAATGGTTTAAAAATTATGTTCATAAGATCCATAAATGCAACAGGCGCATTAGTAACTTCAAAAGGCATAACAAGAAATTCATAATGTCCGTACCTTGTTCGGAAAGTAGTCTTTTCAATGTCCTCAACTTTAACATTCAATTGGTGGTATCCGGATCTAAGGTCAATCTTGGAAAAGACTTATGCACCTTACAATTGGTCGAATAAATCATCAATACGGGGCAACGAGTATTTGTTTTTAACTGTCACCTTGTTCAGCTCACGGTAGTCAATGCAAAGCGATAATGAACCGTCTTTCTTTTTCACAAATAAGACTGGAGCGCCCCACGGTGATGTGCTAGGCCTGATATACTTTTTGTGCAACAACTCTTGCAACTGGATTTTCAATTCTTTTAATTCAGTAGGTGCCATTCTGTATGGAGCTTTGGAAATTGGCTATATACCCGGTATTACCTCAATAATGAATTCAATCTCCCTGCCAATCAGATCCCTTGGTAAATCATCTGAAAACACATCTGGGAATTCTCTGACTATAGAAATACTGTCCACATTAGCTTTAGTATCAGTAGGCATAGTTAACATACAACATAAATACCCTTTACATCTCTTTTTAATCAATTTGAATACTTTCATAGATGAAATCAAGTATGGGGGAAGTACAACACCAACTCCATTAAATACAAATTCAGGCAATCCAGGTGGATGAAAAACAACTTGTTATGTTACATAATCAATGGAGGTATGATATTTTGTTAACCAATCCATTCCCAAAATTACATCAAAATGATCAAGATTCAAAGGTAGCAAATCAACATATAAAAGCACATCTCCAATAACGATCTCACATGCAAGATACACATAAGCACAAGTCATAGACCCCCCAGTAGGTGAAGATACAACTAATAAATAGTTCATGGGTTCTAGTGATCTATTTAATTTTTGTGAAAAAGCATGCTAGACAAACAAGTGTGTAGGCCCCGAATTAATCAAAATATAAGCATTTTGAGCACAAATAAGGAGTATACCTGACACCACCGTCTCAGTGTTCTGCATATCTCCTGGTACAAGTACAAATACAACACTACTGCATAACTTGAATTCGAGCTTGGCCCAAATGGCTTGAAATTCATCTTGTTGGTCGTCCGGCTAGAAGGCTGACTGTCACGACCCCAACCCGACCCTATAGGTTTAGTGCCGTAACCGGCCAGTAATTTGTGATTACCAAAGGCCTGTCTAACAATAATGACAATAATACAATATAAAGGGGTTGGCGGAAGCCAATCAATAAAAAAAAAAAGAATGTCCAATGAACTGTGAGAACTTGAATGAAAATAAACTTTCATTTACATAGCCATATTCAAAACCATTTATGCCCATAAACACATATATAAAAACAAAACACAAGTTAGGGAATTAACCCCATGATCAAAAATAGTGTTAATAATAGTCTTAAACATTCCTTTCACTTAACAAACTCAAAAGGGTGAATTTGAACCACCCAAAAAGCTTTGACACAATCAGGTTCGGAACTTCATTATGAGGCATAATAGCTGGCTTGACAAAACAAGGGTTTAGGTTGGCGCCACTAGCTTTGGTCCGATGCTCGGTCACCTACATATATAAAATAAACCGTGAGCTAAAGCCCAATGAATAACAAAAGTGTAAAGAGGTTAAGAATGATGTTCTTACGGTCTTTGAAACAATTGATTTCAATCAATATCCTTTGTCAATCAATGGTTCAATCATTCGATTCAATCAATCATTTTCAATCTTATTCAAATTCACACAGGTCATCTGTGGTACATCCAATAGCAACAATATAATATAATAGGTCTTAAAGACCGAACAATCAATTAATGGCTATCATACAATAATAATAGTTCCAAGATTTGGAACTGACAGAGATCTCTATAATAATAACGATATCAATAACAATAACAATAACAATACGCTATGAATGCCACGAATACTGTTCAAAAGAATATCATCATTCAATCGATAGAAAGTAATCATTTAGAAACAATATAATTTATCATTCAAAAATAAATACAATTTGAACATATCTTTACAACATTGTTACTCATAGTGGGCTTCTCGATACTCGTACTTTTGGTTCAGCATCTTACCTAAACAAACAAATTCAAGCTCACTAATTCAATAACATTCATATCGCTAGTCAAGTCTATTCGATTCGGTTGTTACTTGTTCAATAATTATTTATCTTTACTAATTCAATTCTAATTTTATTTATGCACTCTAATGCACTTGTGAGATGCCAATGATCATGAAAACATTTTAAAACCATGCAATTGGAAGCCCGAAAAGTGAAAAAAGAAGTAAAAAACAAGTCGGGTCCGCCCAAACAGGGCCGCATGTACAGGGGTCCCAACTACACGTGCGGGACCTCCACCGCACCTACTCCCGCAAGTGCATATATTTTGGAATGCACAGCAAAATTTTCCCTGTTTTTCGCACGTGCGGGGCTCCAGGCCGCACGTGCGGCAATGTTTCAATAACAGTTCGAAAACTACTCTGTTTGAGCAGTGTGTTTCTTGTAAAAACTCAAGTTCATTCTCAAACAATTCATTACCAGAATTCATATAAACATGTTGGACTTGAACCTTGACCATGGAACACAAATCAAAACTTGTAAACAATAACCAAATTGCTAGGAAAGAAATTAAATCCTCCATTTGGTATGTAATTGTATAAAACATGCAAGTGTAAACTTTTCAATGTTTTCAAAACCGGACCGGTGAGCGAACCGGAAAAGGGACCGGGTGGACGGGTCACCGGTTCAACCGTCGGGTCAAAGCGGTCGAACCGTGACGTCATAATTAATATTATATAATTAAAAAATATAATTATAAATTATAAATAAATAAAAATATATATAAATAATCAAATAAAAATAAAAATTGTTGCATAATATTTATTAATAATATTTAATAAAGTCATAATTGGTAAAAAAAAAAGTCACTTATTTCAAAGAAATTAAATTTTTTAAACATTCCCTCCAAATAAATTGATTGAATGTTAGATTCAATTTTGGAGGGAAATGAAATTTTCAACTCTCCCTCCAATCAATATGTTTCAAATAATTTGATTGAATCCCACATAGAATTTTGTAGGTTCTCTTTGAAAAATCTTTTCCTATAAATAGGAATAGACTTTCATAATCTTCTCAAGCTTTCAATGAGACTCTTTCTTACGAGAGAAGACTCTTGAAATAAGAATTTTTAGTCAAAATTTTGAAATATATATATATATATAAGAAAGAAAGAGAAAAGAAAGAAAGAAAATAAAAAAAAAAGTAAAACCCGAAAAAAAAAAAAAAAAAATAGACCGGTTCTGGCCGGTTCGACCACTGGGTCACCGGTTTTGCCGGTTCGACCACTGGGTCACTGGGTTTTCCCGGTTTTGGCCCCAGTCCGGGTTTAGGGGGTTGACCGGACCGGAACATGGCCCGGTTCCCGGTTCAACCGGTCCGACCGGCCGGTCCGGTCCGGGTTTGAGAACAATGCTTTTAAACTCAAACTTCCATGGAATGTCCTCATAAATGAAGAACCATGAAAGAATTCAAATGAATAAAACCAATTATCCATGAATCATGCCATGCATGCAACTATATGAAGTTAATTTGATGAATTCTTCCATACCAAAACATGCGTGACTCAAACTCTTCATATCATGAACAAATCTTTTACTTGGACTTCAATTCATCCTCAATTAAGCCTTTTTGGGGTGAATAATTTAAATTTTTTTTGGTTTGTCACATTTCTACATATGTTTTGTCCTCAATTAAGCTTTGATCCTTAAAGATGATGAATAACAAGTCTCTATATCAAGAATTTAAGAAGAAAAATGCTTACCTTACTTGTTGATTTATGAGAATCTAAGGCAATTTCTTTCTAGGTTCTTTCTTTTCTTCATCTCTTTCAATCTTGTTGAATTCTCAAAGTCTCTCCCTCTTCTCTCTCTACGCGTATGTCTCTCTAGGTGCAAGATAAGCCACTACACTCTTTTATTTCTAGTTCAATTGACGAGCATGTAAAACACTAGGTTCAATTAGTTAAACTAATAAATTAAGTAAAATCACCTAAGGCTAAGAAATTAATTAAAATCAATTTGACTCAACTTAATCAATCTCATCATCTTAAAAGCTTAATTACACTAAATTGAATTATACTAATGTGAATTAGGTTCTAGTTCCCTTCCTATTACTTAATTCTAATTGTTAAAATTAACGAATTAGAGAGGCTTAATTTCACTCTAACCTATTTGTCCACAATAACACAATTCAAATAATCTCATGGCATAACAACAACTCTTAACAACATATAATCACATAATTAGCATTAAACATATAAGCATTTTAATTAATTTGCTTAATTAAGGAGGCGGTTGTTACACTGACAGCCACAGTCAACAAGGTGACAACCGCGATAAACAAGTGTTTCACCTGGTCGTCCGGGTGGTCGTCCAGTAAACACCAATTTAGGCCATTCGAGCCTTTCTCTTTTTGAGTTACGAGGCTTTTTTTTTTTTACAAATATCTTAGTGGATATTGGTTTATTCTAAAAAATAGATTAAAAATTAATTTTTAATTTTTTTGATTTTTTTTTTAAATATATAAAAAAAGTAAAGAGATAATGTAATCTAAAAAAATTAAAAAATTGATTTTTAACCAGCTTCTCAAAATGGACCATTGTTTGATGCATTTTATTTGAGTTAGTTTATAATTTATTTTAGGATAAATTACAAATATACTTCCTGAGATTTACTTAAAGTATAGATTGTCTCATGTGATTTGAAAAATTACAAATATCCCCTTGTCAGAAATTGTTTATTTAACAGAATTAACTGAAAAAATAAAATTCATAATTACTCTCCTATACAATAATAAAATTGTCTAAATTATTAATTGAAATATATTTTTAACATCATTAAAAACTGTTAATTGATTTGATAATTTATTAATAAAATGAATGATTTGTTATGAAATCGAAAACCTCAAAGAATGGAATGCAATTTTCAGAACCACAATCAAACCTCAGGAGTGTATTCATAATTTCCCCTTTATTTTTTATTTTAATAGTTTGGGTTAAATTGTTTGGTTTATTTTTTTTATTTTTATTAGGTAAAAACAATTTAAATAAGTTTTATAAAATTAATTCTTTTAAATATGGAGGAAGAATATTTTTAACATTTGCTTTTTGATTACCTTTTAGTTTATAATAAATTGCACCAAATAAAGTCATTATATATACATTTCTTTTAGTGTGCTAAGTAAAGCATTTTAATTTTTCAATAATGTCTTCATATCTAATAGCTACCACATTCGCCAATAATTATTTTCATCAAATTGTCCAAAATTATTTTAAAAATTCATACTATTCAAATATTTAAATATGTAATTGCAAATGCATTGCATTTACAACCACCACCAGTATCTATAAAAACACACAACTCATCATGGCACTTATTTTTTCATGTTCGAATTGTCTCTATATAACTGCATAATTTTTTGATTTTAAATTTTAATTTTTTAGTTTTTTTTTTTTTTTCCATCTACATTCAAAGAAAAAAATAAAAATTTCAAATATTTAAATTTAAATTTTTTTAGTTTTTTTTTTTCATCTACATTCAAAATAAAAAATAAAAAATCTAAATATTTCTCGCGAAGATTAAAGTGTATGGCTTATGAACAAATTTTTATCACAATTTTTTTCTATTTTTATGTTAGGCGAGCTAATTGGAAGGTGTTGTTAGGCCTCCGTAGGCCCATTACGAAACCTGTATCGATAATCCGAACCGTTTAATGTGTAAGGCTCGTTGAGCACTTCTTCCTTGCAAAAAATCACATTAATCGGATATTGATAGAGATTTGATCATATTACATTTGTGTCAACAATTTGTTTTTAAAATCATACTTATTGTTAACACAAATGTGATCTAATCAAATGGCTATCAATATCCGATTAACGTAATTTTTTTTCAAAAATAAGATACTCAACAAGTTCTACACATTGAACGGTTCAAATTATCGATGCAAGTTTCGCAGTGGGCCTATAGAAGCCCAACAATACTCTCCAATCCGATTTGGACCGAGGAGAAGCCTCCCTTTCTATACTTCAATTTTATACCTCAAATTTTGAAGGAAAAAAAAAATCATCCATCTACAATATGTTTTTTTTGAAAAATTATTATTCATTAGTAATTTTTAAAAATATTTACACATTAATAAAAAATTATGATTTTCATTATTAATATTTATTATTTTTTTATAATTATTTATGCTGACATTATTTCTCCATTTTTTTTGGGTCAATTAATAAAAATCCGAGTCTCATTATTCATCTACATCTTCAATGTCGTGTCAACAACCAAACTCACACATCACATGATAAATTATCCAAGATGATTGAAGTAAAAAGCGATTCTAACATTATATATAAAGACCCACTCTACCAAAATTTTGTTACAAGCTCACGGAGCAGGTAGTCCTTGCTAGCTCATACCACACAAGGTCCGGCCACCCCTAAAAAAATTTCCGGCGAAAATGCTCACTGTCAAGGAAGTTCAGAGGGCACAGAGGGCCGAGGGCCCAGCGACGGTTATGGCGATTGGAACGGCAAATCCACTAAACTGCGTTGATCAGAGCACGCACCCGGATTACCACTTTTGGATTACAAATAGTGAGCATAAGACAGAACTCAAGGAAAACTTCAAGCGTATGTGTAAGAGATATACTATATATGTTCTATTTGTTTTTGATAATTAATTCATTCTTCATGTGTAATTAATATTTTTTGTGATGTCTATTAATGGTGAAAAAATCGGGATTACGAAGCTTTACATGTTCTTAACAGAAAAAAAATTTGAAGGAAAATCCTAATATGTGCGAGTACATGGCACGATCACTTGATGCTAAGCAAGACATGGTTGTGGTTGAAGTACCAAAGTTGGGAAAAGAGGCTGCTACAAAGGCAATCAAAGAATGGAGTCAACCAAAATTCCAAATTACCCACTTGGTCTATAGCACCAATGGTGGTGTGGACATGCCTGGTGCCTATTACCAACTCACCAAGCTCCTCGGCCTTAGCCCATCAGTCAAGTGGCTCATGATCTACCAACAAGGTTGCTTTGCTAGTGACACAATGCTTCGCTTAGCCAAAGATCTGATTGAGAACAACAAAGATGCTCTAATGACTACCTTCACCTTCCATGGGCCTAGTGAGACCCATCTTGACAACTTTGCGGGCCAGGCCCTAGTTGGTGATGGTGCGGCTGCTCTGATGAACTTATTGAGTACAAATTTTCTTCCATTTATGGTTTGTGTTGTGGAGTAGCTTTATTTGGTTCCACTTTGTTGTTTATGTAGTGACTTGTAATGGAAATAATGTCCTTTTCAATAATATGAGGAAAATTAAAGAATTTTGGGTGTTGGGTACTTAAAATCGTTAAAGGTTGTCATGTTTTTTGTCCAATTTTTTGGGTGATTTTGATACTTATAGATAATACTATTTTGATAGTGTATATTCAAGTGCAACTCAAAATTGTAAATCTCAATGGATCTGACATAGATCCATTCGAAAAGTTATTTGGTGGTTCTATCGGGTAATAAACAATCCGGTCATGACATTTGATAATTGATAAGAGTATTGTTATTTGTACTCCATGACCACTTAATAATTTTTCAAATAAATCAACATATTACAGCCTTCCCAATATATAGAGTGTAATTATGATTATTATTATTATTATTATTATTATTATTATTATTATTACGGAAGCTTATTTATAAGTCCTATTTTGGACACTTATATTGTTAAGTCATGTGTAATTTCTTATAGAGTTTCAAGTCCTAATTAGATAGGAATGTATTCTACAAGATCCTATTAATTATAAATAAATGGTATTAATATAGTATTATACACTATAATGGCAAAACCATATATAGGAAATTGAATATTACCATAAATCACATTCAATTTAAAAAATTAAAAACCTAATAAGTTTACGAAACGTAACGTGACACGTTACGTTACGTTTATGTAGGTGTTACGTTACGTTACGTTTATGTAGGTGTCACGTCACGTTACGTCACGTTACGTTTATGTGAGTGTCACGTTACGTTTCATTTATGTACGTGTCACGTTACGTTTTGCAAATGTGCATTTTGAAATTCAAATTCACATTCATATAGATATGATTTATAGTAACATTCAATTTTCTATATATATTTGTACAATTATTTATTATATTTATAACTAATATTGAGGGTAAATGTGTCAACAAATTTCACACAGGACTTATAGGAACATAAGTTTTTCAGTAGGACCATATGTAGCATGAGTCTCCCTAATAGGACTTATAAATAATTTTCCCTTATTATTATTATTATTTGGCGGCTCCATTTGGGAAGATGGTTTATGGGCTTTTTTGGCTATTTTAGCCACAAAAGACAAAATAAGTTATTTTAGTCACAACAAATAAAACATCACATCCAATCTATAATCATTACTCTTCTCTCACAAAAAAAAGTCAAAAAAGTCAAAAAGTCCTTCTCAAATCAAGTTTTTTAGCCCAGGCTAAAATAACCAAAAAAAATTAAAAAATTAAAAAGCCAACTCACATCCCAAACGACACCAAAAATAGAGGGTTCGTTTGGTTTGTATTTCTGAAAAATTTTTTGAAAATTTTCTCTACAAATAAGTTTTTAAAAGTAATCAAACCAAACAAATTTTCCCAAAAAAATTTCTCAAAACTTGTAAACCAAACAAGTTTTCCAAACAAATCTCTCCCTCACACACATCAAATCAATCACTTTTTTCAAAACTCTCTCTCAAAATAATTTTCCAAAACATCTTTTGAAAAAAACCAAACCAAACAACTTTTCGTACATTTTATCTCTAAAACATATCTCTCAAACACAAACCAAACATACCCAGAGTTTTTCAACTTTTTTTGGAGGGTCAAAAACCAATCTCTCAGCACCTGAGTACCCTCCAAAACTAGATAAATACCAACTCTGGTACATCGTAATACTCCCTCCAAGAACTCAACAAATGGAAGCAAAAAGGGGAATCTATTCACAGCCTTCCCAATATACAAAATGGAATCTTTTTTTAAAAAAAGAAATAGAGAAAAGCATAAGGTTATTACCTTGCATTTTATTTCATTTAATTTGTCTTTGGGTATATTTTATACAAAATGATAAAATTGACAAAGGGAATGATAGCCAACGGCCCAACATGTACGTTATCGACCAATTTTTTTTATACATATAATAAATACTCAATGTTAATGGCCTTTTCTTTTTTTCTTTTTTGATCTTTTTGGAATGCTGTCCAATTCCATATCAATTAGATTGGAAGTAATTATTACCACCATCATAGTGCATAATTGTGTGGATGTCTCATCACTTGCATGGTGGAATTGGGTGGTGTGGTTCGGTTAAAATTTGGACTCCGATTTTATTCATATATATTTTTTAAAAGTATCTTTGATTGCAATATAAAATCTGAAATAAAAAGAGAAAAATGACAACTTGTCCAAGGAAAAATTAATTTCGCATTTGAAATTCGACAATAAAGAGGAAATAAAGTGAGATGATAGTCAGAGTCCCATATATTTTTTAGTCTAGTGTTTGATACACAATAATATTTTTATTAGTATTAATTTAATACTCGTATAGGAGATTAAATGAAAAAAATTAGGAATTAAATGATATCATACGAGCTGTAGTATAAGGGGATTATTTTCATTCTTTATTTAACAATAAAAAATAATTATATATTTTTATCTCATTTTAATCATACATGATACTGTTTAAATTGAAAATTAAAGTGGAACTCAACCGTCGGTTGAGGTGGGTCTGAGTGATTTTGTATTTTTTTAAGTGAGAATGTTGTAATATAAAAATAATGAGCCGACTATTAAGTTGTGAATGAAAATTATCTCATCAAATAAGCATCAATAAAAGTTGAACTTGGGCCTAGGCTTAGAGTTGGACTTAGTCTTAGGCTTGGATTTGGATTTAGTCTTAGTCTTGGTCTGGACTAGCCTAGACTTTTGTATGTGCATGTGTTGGACTTAGTCTTGGACATGGGCCAAATTGTGCTATGCTGGACTGGGCTTGTCTTGGACAATCGAGATTTTCAATCTTTATAATTCTCATATTTTGATGATAGAGTTGATAATCATATTATACACATGGGAGTTTTGCACATTTGTAACTTTAGCCCTAATGGCTAGAGTTGATGGTCATTGATGTTAAGTTTTATGATAGCCTTCATGGCTAAGACCCCTTCCTTAAAAGTATAACAATGGCCTTTCCCCTTCAACTTAGATGAATGAGATAGAAATATTTTTGAGATGAAATTTTTGTGATTTCTTTAAATAAAGTTGGAGAAAATTTTTATACCAAATATATTTTTTTATCTTCTTTGTGCTAACCCTTTCTTTGGTTCTTATTAAAGAGGGAGTGTTGTCATTGTCAAATTCGCCGAATCTATTCAGAAGGTGTTTCTGCATTAGCTGGTTTCGGTCGTCGTATCCTGTGAGACAGACGCCGGCGTACCTCTAGCACCCATCGGAAGTCGGTGAATCTGTTTTACGGAAACTGAGATATTAAAAAGGCTTCCGTTTGCATCTCTTATCTTTTGTTCTTCAAACTTTTAGATTTTAACAATTTCTTGCATATTATTTTATATGTTCATGGGAATCTATCTTGTAACATATTCCATGATGTGATCTAGTTTATTTATGTATTTTTAGTTCTATAGTTTATTTTGTATTTCATTCTTTAATAATAATAAAAAAAATATTTTGTCATTTCTATTTATTTTATTCTTTATATTTTTGTTATATTATTATGAAAAAATATCAACAGATACCTCACTTTCTTTATCAAATGTTTTATCTCATCTCTTTATTCTATTAAATAACTTTTTCCATAATTCTATTCATAATTTTATCAATAATTTCTCCATTTACATTCTCATAAAAAATAAGCTAACATGACACTTCACTTCCTTTATCAAATATTTTATCTCATCTCTTTATCGCATCATATAACTTTTTCCATAATGCTATCCGTAATTTTATCAATAATTTCTCCATTTCCAATCTCATACAAAATAATCTGACAATCGAAAGTGTCCTAAGATTACGAATCGAAAGTGTCCTAAGATTACGAAATTAGCGTAATGGATGAAATACTCTCTTATTAATTACGATGTTTGAAATTATCAATTTATAAAACCTCCTTTCTCTAATTTCATTATTACGTATTGTTAAAATAAATAAATAAAAACTTTTTAAGATTGGATCCATTACATGTTTTAATCATTTTTTATTAATTTTTCAAAAATTGGTGAGTGTGGAACAAAGCATGTTGAAAACCACTATGAACCAACTACTTTAATCAAATCGAAATAGTACAAAAAAACACATGGTGTCAATGACATTAATATAAGATAAGAGAGAAAAAACAATACATAGTTTTGTACTTATGTCGGGGTAGTTGTGGTTAAATGATGTTGAAAGTTAAACAAAGGGGTGTCTCGAGCCATCCAAAAATATTACAACAATCATCATAGTGTTCCCCACTTTAACTCACTCACATCACACTTCTAAAACAAGTAAAAAATTTGTAACAACAGTGGAGCATCTTTTGGGATTGAAAATTTTTCACTAAAAAAAAAAAAAAAAAAAAAAAAAATTGGTAAAAATAGCTAGTCATGTTTATCTTCAAAAGGGAAGGGAATTTTTTATTTTAGTTGAAAGAAAGATGTGATAACAATGCTCCAAATTGTTGCTGCTCTCAATTCAACTTTTGTCCATGTTAAGGATAGAAAGCCGAGTAGTATGGACAACGATTTTTTAAGTAAAAAGTTAAATTAAAAATTCAAGGGGTCTTTTGACATCATTGTTAGTTTTTTATTTTCTAATTTGTTCATTAAAAGAAAAAAAAAAAAAAAAAACTTATTTAGTGTATAAAATTAAATGATTATGCTTTGTGAGTTGCAAAAAGTGATAACTGATGATAAAAGGTGTTCGAATGTGGGCGACCAAAGTAATAGTAGCCGAACATAAAATGAATTCTAGGTGCAACTAATTATTTTTGTAATGTAGCGAAAGTTTTGCGCTTCAATTATGTTCTTTATCATGAATCTTAAAAATCATGAATCCTAAAAAAAAAAATTATGCTCTTTATAAAAAATAAAAAATAGTCAGATGGGATGCAAAGACAGAGGGTATGAGCGCTCCCAAGGAGATAACATTCGAGAAAAGAAGAGCTCAACCTGAGTGAGCAAATCCCAGATCCCAGAAGACATGATCTCGACCTAGATGAGTAGGTCCGAGAAAAGAAGAGCTCAACCTGAGTGAGCAAATCCAAGATTCCAGAAGATAAGATCTCGGCACCTGAGTCCGAGAAGAGAAGAGCACAATGAGCAGATCTCAGATCCCAGAAGATAAAAAGGGAACTCAACCTGGATGAGGGACAAGAGTCCTAGAATGAGAGAAGACTTCAGTTTGTATTAAGATAAGACTCTTAGAAAGTTTATCCTAATCTTACTGGGAGTCCAAGATTAGCAGTAATCCTGAGTCCATAAAAGTTAGGCTTCTATTGGGACTAGGTTTATGTTGGCTATAAAAAAGAGGCACCCCCATGGGTCTAAGATATGCTTTTGATACTCTAGCTTGTGAGTTTAGCACTTGATTATCTTTGAGAGATATACTGACTTGATCGTCGGAGTGCCCCCGGGTAGAAGAGCCACCGCCGGAATCTTCTCTTTCTGTTGCAGGTCAGCCAGGTGCCATCTATTCTGCTGGTGCTCTCCAGCTGGTTACCAAGCAGGCAGTATGGTCAGAAAATCACCCACACAATTTGGCACCATCTGTGGGAAAGAAAGAAGAATAGATGGCCAATGACGGACAGAAGGATCAGATTAGAGACAACGCTCCTGTTAAGAGTGGGAGACCTATCGATCTCGACGTTGAAGGGGACGACCGCAACATAGAAACTCGTGACCAGAGTCACGGAGTGAAAGATGCTGGCCAGGAAGGTGACGCACCAAAGACAGCAGATCGAAGCGGATACTACAACGAAGATGACCTCCAAGTATGAAATGATAGATACCTGCGGAGGAACGAAAACCCTTCTAGAAGGGATGCAAAGACAGGGGGCATGAGCGCTCCCAAGGAGATAACATTCAAGTATAGAAAAGCTCAACCTGAGTGAGCAAATCCCAGATCCCAGATCCCAGAAAACATGATCTCGGCCTATATGAGTAGGTCCGAGAAAAGAAGAGCTCAACCTGAGTGAGCATATCCAAGATTCCAGAAGATAAGATCTCGGCACCTGAGTCCGAGAAGAGAAGAGCACAATGAGCAGATCTCAGATCCCAGAAGATAAAAAGGAAACATACAAGATCAGACTAAAGTTGGCCAAAATTGAGAAGTATGCTAGGGCCGAGGAGGACATGCAGGGAACAAAGGCGTCGGAACAAGAAAAAAGAAACGGCTCGCCGATGCGACGCCGAAAATCAAACTCAGGTTGGAGCCAAGTAAGATCAATAGAGAAACCAAGGCCGACAACCTCGGCTTGAATTCAACCTTGGCGACAAGGTCAAAGCTACATGTATGATGAGAACCCAAGTGGATTTTAAGTTCACATTGGGGGCAGAGAGAAGAAGAATGCGTTTATCACTTGTTGAAATTTATAACAATTTACAAGTTGAAGTTAAGCCGAGGTAATTGTTTATCTTCACTTGTTAAAATTTGTAACAATTTACAAGTTGAAGTTAAACCGAAGTAATGCTTAACGCTTATTAAAATTTGTAGCAATTTACAAGTTGAAGTTAAGCAGAGATAATTGTTTACCTTCACTTGTTGAAATTTGTAGCAATTTACAAGTTTAAGTTAAGCCGAGATAATTGTTTATCTTCACTTGTTGAAATTTGTAGCAATTTACAAGTTGAAGTTAAACCGAAGTAATGCTTAACGCTTGTTGAAATTTGTAGCAATTTACAAGTTGAAGTTAAGCCGAGATAATTGTTTTGTAGCAATTTACAAGTTGAAGTTAAGCCGAGATAATTGTTTACCTTCACTTGTTGAAATTTGTAGCAATTTACAAGTTGAAGTTAAACCGAAGTAATGCTTAACGCTTGTTGAAATTTGTAGCAATTTACAAGTTGAAGTTAAGCCGAGATAATTGTTTATCTTCACTTATTGAAATTTATAGCAATTTACAAGTTGAAGTTAAGCCGAGATAATTGTTTACCTTCACTTGTTGAAATTTGTAGCAATTTACAAGTTGTTTAAACCGAGATGATGCTTAACCGAAGTTAGGCCGAGATGATACTTAACCGAAGTTAAGCCCAGATGATGTTTAACCGAAGTTAAACTGAGATGATATTTAACCGAAGTTAAACCGAGATGATGCTTAACCGAAGTTAAGCCGAGATGATACTTAACCGAAGTTAAGCCCAGATGATGTTTAACCGAAGTTAAACGGAGATAATACTTAACCGAAGTTAAGCCCAGATGATGTTTAACCGAAGTTAAATCGAGATGATGCTTAACCGAAGTTAAGCCAAGATGATAACCGAAGTTAAGCCCAGATGATGTTTAACCGAAGTTAAACTGAGATAATGTTTAACCGAAGTTAAGCCGAGATGATACTTAACCAAAGTTAAGCCGAGATGATGTTTAACCGAAGTTAAGCCAAAGATGATGTTTAAACTGAGATAATGCTTAACCAAAGTTAAGCCAAGATGATGTTAAAAATTGAGAAAAGTTTACAAGTTAGGTGAAACTGAGAAGATGCTCAAACACTTGTTGAAACTTGAGAAGAGTTTACAAGATTGAAGACTATGGTTAAATACTTGTTGAAATTTTACGAGCAAAAATTTACAAGTTAAATCAAGGTTATGTTGAAAGAAGTATCTACATACTTGCCAAGATTACCATATTGCCAAGGCTTGGAAGAAGTTTGAACACAGAAGTCTTGTTAAAAGTGAAGTATCAAGTTGTAAATAACACTTGTGGAAATGTTATGATAAATATTTTTCAAGTATTAGGTCAAAAACCGAGATAAGCTGATTAATGGGTACAACCAAGGTGTTACACCCCGAGGAGATTGCACAGTTAAAGACATGTATTGAAGGCGGGCATATGACTCAGGTCTGCAGAAACACTAGGAGCACACTTAGAAGATCTGATGAGGCAAGGCGATCTGAAGAGACCTCGTCGATGAAACCAGAACAAGGGAAGAACAGGCGAAACTGCCTCAGGCGCCAGCAGCTCCGCCTCCCCCAGCACAATAACCTCAGGCAGAAAGACCTTGGGTAATTAATGTAATTCACTCGAAGGTTAACGAGAACGAAATTAAGGAGGAGACTCAGAAGGTAAAGCACCTGCAACATGTCTACCAAGTCAGGGACAAGAGACATCGGGCAGATGAGTGCTTGGGACCAGTAGTGTCTTTTACCGAAACGGACCCCGAGATGGTCCAGCACCCGCATAATGATGCTTTGGTAGTATCCCTCCAGGTTGGGGAGTGCCAAGTGAAACACATCCTGATTGACCAAGGAAGCTCTTGTGACATCACATATGTCCGATGTTACAAGGAGCTTGGCCTTCATCCAGACGATATGGAGCAACCCAATGGCCCAATGGTTGGGTTCAAAGGAACGCCGACGTGGGCACTAAGAGCAGTAAGCTTGGAGATGCAGGCTGGCACCAGAAAGATCACAACAGAATTCACCATCATCGACACTCCATCTCCTTACAAATCTTGGGAAGATCATGGTTGTATGCAATGAGGGCAGTTCCCTCAACATTGCATTAACTACTGCGGTTCCCAACAAAACATGGGGTTGAAGAAGTCAGAGGAGATCAACTGCAGACGGAGAATTGCTCCATGGCAGCAATGAAGTCCACCTGCAGCATTCGAAAATCGGAGAAGGAAGAGATTGAAGACGAGGACATGAAGGTCCTAGATGATGTCGGCAAGGAACCAGCCGAGAAAAGTGAAAAAGCACTAAAGAAAGCCCTCGTCCAAGAGGATGATCAAGAACATTTCTTTCTTATCGGCTCGGGCGTAGCCGAAGAAGAAGAAAGAAAACTGAAGACTTTTCTGAGAGCAAATATAGAGGTGTTCGCTTAGACACCTTATGAAATGTCTGGCATTGACCCCGAGGTCACATGCCACAAATTGAACGTCGACAGGTCGGCCAAACCTGTAATCCAACGAGCAAGAGGGCCAACGTTGATACATGTCGAAGCAGTAGAGGAAGAAGTAGACAGATTTCTGGAGCTCATGGCCATCCGAGAAGTCAATTACCGACATGGCTATCAAATACAGTGGAAGAATGAATAATAATCAAGGAGCAAGGAATGTTAACATCAGCCAACAGCAGACATTTTTTAGAAGCAAAAAAGGTTACATATGCAAAGAAAACAAAAGTACAAAGATAAAGACTCTAAGAACTAGGGACTAAGGCAAGAATGTCGGACTAATCTACTTCAACGGTTGACGGTGGTTCAGCATTGACAGTCAGCTGGGAGAGCTTCTCTACCATTATCTCGACAACAATTTCAAGAAGGGACGTGGTTCTAAGACTATGCAGAAAATAGAAACGAAGGCAAGAATCTGGAAATACAACAAGAAAAACAAGAAAAGAAAAATCATAGTCAAGAAGACGACAAAGTTCAAGAATAAAGCCAAGTGCACAGGCACTAAATAAGTATGTGAAGAACAAGAAAGTAATGAACCAGACATGATACTAGCAACAGAAAGCGGATATGACGAGAACAGTTCCAGGCATTTTAGCAATAAAAAATCAAAAACTTGAAGACAGACGAGAATAGAAGGTAACAGATGGCAGATAAACAGATTCAAAATAAATTAGAAGAGTTATGAAAAATTGAGCTTAATAGCAAGTAAAGAGTTTATGAACCTACCAAGTGAAATGAACGCCGATATGAAAATCGTCGGAGTCAAATAAATGACTAGAAATCGGGAACTCAACAGAGAGTGTGAGTGGAGCAGTTGTAAAGCTCTTGGAGTTTACGAATTAATGGAACCAGAACCTCGGCTAGGAGGTGCGATTTCAAGCAGCTTGGAAAGCATGAAACTTGATTCTTGACACAAGTGGACAGTAAGGTCCAGGGAACTTTGAGGTCTATGAATATGATCTCGAACAGAGGGGCACAGATAAACGAACAGTGTAGGTTCCATCACCTCAGAATACCGAGGTAATAGAACCTAGGGGGCAGTTATGGGGATATATTTTCTAAGTACCAACATGTGGCAAGGTGACGCCGACGTGTCAGCCGAGGTACCACATGTCCTGGTCGGCCGAGGTGATCTCAGCAAGGCCGAGGTTATCTCCGAAGATATCAGAATCCGAGATAAATGGATAAGGGACAACAGTCCTAGAATGAAAAGGGAACTCAACCTGGATGAGGGACAAGAGTCCTAGAATGAGAGAAGACTTCAGTTTGTATTAAGATAAGACTCTTAGAGAATTTATCCTAATCTTACTGGGAGTCCAAGATTAGCAGTAATCCTGAGTCCATAGAAGTTAGGCTTCTATTGAGACTAGGTTTATGTTGGCTATAAAAGAGAGGCACCTCCATGGGTCTAAGGTATGCTTTTGATACTCTAGCTTGTGAGTTTAGCACTTGATTATCTTTGAGAGATATACTGACTTGATCGTCGGAGTGCTCCCGGGTGGAAAAGCCACCGCCGGAGTCTTTTCTTTCTGTTGCAGGTCAGTCAGGTGCCATCTATTTTGCCGGTGCTCTCCAGCTGATTACTAAACGGACAGTGTGGTCAGAAAATCACCTACACAATTTATATTAATTTCAAATTAAAAATTGATAATTAAAAGAATTACTCCTATTTAATTTGTCGTTTCAAGTTATTTTCATAAACTGATTAAAGAATTCTTGTTGAGTTGAATTTTTTTATAGGACAGTGAAAAGGTCTGCTAGGATACATGGCACAAATCGTTTACTAATTTTTAAAAAATTATATAAAAAAAATTAGTATATGAAATGAATGTGTTATGTTATAAGGAATAAATGAACAGAGAGACGTTAGAAGTGGCATGAATTTTTAATGAAATAAAAGAAAACCGTTTGAAGTGTGTCATAAAGGACGAGTGGTCTAATTTGCATTGATTGTGTTTTAAAAAAAAATGAATATATGTTAATGACAATCACATATACTATTTCATCAAATTTAGTATTCAATTTCTCGTAAGTTATCATCTCCTGGTAAGATTATTTTAAGATCGATTTCGGTGATTCGAACCATTCACTTTTTAAGACTCATTGAAAATGATATTCATGTCAAAAAAATTAAGTCAATTAAATATCAGTAATTATATGTTTAAATCATATTTATATATTTTAAAAATATAGACGATAAATATAATTTTAAGAATAACAATCCATTTTTTGTAATATAATTTTGATGCAAACATATAGCTATTGATATTCAATCATCTTATTTTTTATATAAATATTTTACTCAACAAATCTGAAAAGATGAACAATTCAGATAACCAAAATTAGTCTCAAAATGGACCTACAAAATCCAAACGCTCTCTCCATGTAAAATGACTAACTTAAGAGAAACTAAACCCTTAAAATTAATTACAAATGTATATAAGCATAATTCTTTTTTGTGTATGGAAAAATAGCAAAAATTACACCCCACAAAAATTCTTACTCATTTTTTTGTAATTATTTATCCTACCACTAGCTGATTTATAATTTTTCTATACAACTGTGATACAGAACACTAGGTGTATAGCTCTAAATTAAGCTCTACATAGTTGGAGGGGGTAAAAATGAAAAAAGAAAAAAGACAAAAAGACAAATCGTAATGAGGAAAAAGACAAATTAGAGCTCTTTTAGAGCTCTTATTTTAGAGTTCCAAAACATTTTTGTTTTTTTATATATAAATAATCAAAATGACATGATTGTCTTAAATTAGCAAAAAAAATATTTTACTACAATAGCTGGTTAGAGCATTTCCAATCCATCATCAAATGTTTTTTCAAATTTGAATTTGATAAAAAAAAGCCTCATTTTGGCACTTCAATCTTTTCACTAAATTCATATTAAATAGAGAAAAAGTCAAAACTTTTATCGAATGAAAGGGACCTTTCATCTTTCATCAAACTTAAAATGTTATCGTTGAACCGAACATCTTTCCGGATGTCCACTCAAAAGTAACTTTGATAATTTTTTTTGTTTATATCCGGACAACCTTCAGGACATCCGCCTGAACGTTCTCCCGAATAATCGAAAATGTAAAAAAAATTAATAAAAATTTTAATGTTAGTATTAGAGTGAACTGTACAAAATCAAAATTTTATTCAAATTTATAAAAAAAAAATTATTCAACGGCGGAGATAATCTTATTAATTTATGGAAAGAGATTGGACAGGCTGTTTCCAACACTCATGGATCCAAATACCCAATCATAACAAGTCAATAACCGGGTCGGGTCGGATAAAACCTATTCAGGGCGACAGCCTAATCCTACCCGACAACTAACCTAGCATAATTAAATTAACTACTCTTCCTTAAGTCTTGAGCCTTGAGATCATGCTCTAATTATAATAAACAAAATAAAATAATTAGGAAAAATATATAATTAAAAATGGAAATTTTGACCAAGAATAGAAAAACAAAATTTAAAAATAATATAGGAAAAGCAAATGCTCCCTTTTTCCAGGCTCACATGCAACCATCTTATTTTTGGACTCTCTCTCTTAAAAATTCACCTCCCCTCTCTCTCTTTCTCTCTCTCTCTCTGACTCCACATTTCCTACTCAGTGTGTTCTTATCTGTTAAAAGGTAAAATGGAACATCTGCTCTTCTTCTTTCAAATCAAACCTTACCCCCAAATTAACTCTTTTCATTGTTTTTTCTCTCTCTTCCTCTTGCACTCTTCTAAACATGGGTAAAGGGTAATCTTTTTCTCTCTTTCTCTCTCTCTCTCTCCAAAATTGTGTCTCTAGAGCTATGAATACTTGCTGTCCCAGTTTCTTTCTGTGATTCTTCTTTTGTGTTATTCCTTTTTAATATAAACAGTTCTCTGGGTTTGATTGGATGGTGGGGTTTTGTCCAATGCTTTTCTTTGTGTATTCCTTTCTTTGATTTTGGGACTTTTCAATCTCTTTATTAGATTCCCAGCCCTCTTAATTTGTTATTAGATGAAAAAAGAAATAATTTTAAAAAAAAAAAACATTTTTGCATCGTCCACATGCATGTTCTTTATCTGGATTGGATCACAAGGATCTATTTGTTGTTATTCTATTTGCAGAGGAGGTGAGACACAGAGAGGTGGTGGGGTTTACTAACTGAGTCCCTTTTGCCAGCAATCTTGGTCTTCTTTTGAGGGGTCACAGAAGCAGAAAGAAGAAGAAAGAGGTGAGATTTCTTGATCCTTTTCGATCTTTTTTTTTGCTTTTGGGCCCCCTGTAAGATTCTCTTCTTTTGTTTGTGATAACTGTTTAGTTGTATCATTTGGGTGAAATTCGAATTGTGGTTGATTCAGTTCTGGGAAAGATTGTCTGGGATTTTTCAATTTGGTGATAAATTATGAATTGGGTCTGTTTTCTATGTCTAATTCAGTGGTGTGAATGAATGAATTTGGGATTTGAATTGGTGGCAGTGTTGATTCATCATATTCTATTGATTTGGAAGAAGGGTATCTTGTTTGGTCTGCTGTTGTTGTTGGTAGTTTTGTATGTTTGAATTGGTCTTTGATTGGGTAAACTAGTCTGGGTTGGCCCTGCAATACTCCTGAGGCATGGCTGTGAGTATCGATGTTTCGAAGTATGCCCATAGTTCTGTCCACAGTGCTATAGCCATGAAAGACTATGCTGGTCTCAGGAAGATACTGGCAGGCCTTCCACGGTTATGCAACCCATCTGAAATCCACACTGAATCCGCTTCAGTGGTGGAAGAAAAGAAAGCTGATGCCATCTCTGCGGTGATTGATCGTCGTGATGTCCCTAACCGTGAAACCCCTCTTCACTTGGCTGTCAAACTAAGTGATGAGATTTCAACGGAGATGCTTATGATTGCTGGTGCAGATTGGAGCTTGCAAAATGAACAAGGGTGGAGCGCACTCCAAGAAGCTATATGTAATAGGGAAGAAGGGATTGCCCGGATTATAGTTAGGCATTATCAGCCATTGGCTTGGGCGAAATGGTGTAGAAGATTACCTCGGTTGATTGGGACAATGGGGAGGATGAGAGATTTCTACATGGAACTTACATTCCACTTTGAGAGCTCCGTTATCCCTTTTATATCGAGAATTGCACCTTCTGATACTTATAAAATTTGGAAAAGGGGTGCGAATTTGAGGGCGGATATGACTTTGGCTGGTTTTGATGGTTTCAGAATACAACGCTCAGATCAGAGTATTGTTTTTCTTGGTGATGGGTCCGAGGATGGGAAGGTTCCTCCTGGCTCACTTTGCATGATCTCACACAAAGATAAGGAAGTGATGAATGCTTTGGATGGTGCCGGTGCTCCAGCAAGCGATGCAGAGGTGCAGCAAGAAGTTGCAGCAATGTCTCAAACCAATATAATCAGGCCTGGGATTGACGTGACTGAAGCGGTTCTTTTGCCACAGGTGACGTGGAGACGACAGGAGAAAACTGAAATGGTGGGTCTGTGGAAGGCTAAAGTATATGATATGCATAATGTGGTTGTGAGCATCAAATCCAGGAGGGTCCCAGGGGCTATGACAGATGATGAGTTCTTCTCATCCTGCAATGAAAATGAGACAGAAAGTGAAGAGCTTAATGAAATTCTAACGGAGGAGGAAAGAAGGCAACTTGAAGTTGCACTCAAGTTAGATTCTTCGGATTTAAGCAACGAGAATAGTGATGGGATTATCGCGCACCGCCATAGTTTTTATGAGCAACGAGATATTCCCATGGAGGAAATGGGTGGTAGTAGAAATGGAGAGACAAAGCAGGAAAAGAAAGGGTGGTTTGGTGGATGGAGAAAACGAGATAATACTAAGCCTGAAGGGCTGAAGAGGACTACCCCACCAAGAAGTTCACTCTGTGTAGAAGAGAAGTTTGGCGATCTCCTTGAGGATTCTCCATCACAAAGTCAGATTAAACCGGGAAGGCATTCCATGGAGATTGTTGTGAGTAGGGATGAGCACCGTAGAGGAAAGGATACCAAAACATCCTCATCCATAAATTCGGAGAGTGGAACTCGGCGCAAGGATGGAAGCCGTGAAAATGAATATAAAAAAGGCTTGAGGCCTGTCCTATGGCTGTCCCCAAATTTCCCATTGCGGACTGAAGAACTCCTGCCCTTGCTTGACATTCTAGCAAACAAAGTTAAGGCCATTCGTCGCTTACGAGAACTACTTACAACAAAACTTCCTTTGGGTACCTTTCCGGTTAAGGTATGTCTCAAAAGTAATTAATCAGGTTGAATTTTCATATTTGGTTATTTAGTTCAACACTTATGGATGGTGCCTACTTTCTGAATATTCTCTTTTTGTAATGCATATGCTTGCAAAGATGAACTGGTTTAGTATAACTAAATCTGCAGGCTGTTTTCCTTACTTTTCGTATCCATCAAGTTTTGTCTGTGTGGTAAGACGTTACCCTTCTAGGTGGTTTTGTGGGGAGTGTGGTGCCCTTTTGAGGGGTGATAGTGATACAATCCAGCTAAAATCCCTGAAAATAAAATGAGATTGTTTCATGTATGTTCTGAAAGGTAACTGCTGGCCTTTTGGCAAGCACCAATAACTGGTCTATGATGGCCTCTTGCTAGTAGTTGCATTCTACGGTTAGTAGTTTTTCCCTAGAAGTGAAAACCTTTGTGAGCAACGTTTTGAAAAGCTGTTGCGGTTGCCATAACGGTTGCGGTGACGCGGTAACAATTGCGGTGACGCGGTAGCAGTTGCGGGGTATAAAGGCCGTAGCGTAATGGCTGTGGTAACCAAAATCGTGATTTTTTTTTTATATTTTTCGCACAATTTGAAGAAAACTTACCGATACACGGATTTTTTTTTTTTTTCCAGAATTACATTTATCGGTGTTTAAAATAAATTTTGATCATTTTTTGTTAATTTTTAAGTATAATCCAATATATTTCATACTTTCAAAACATTATAAAAGGAACTTTTTATATTTTATTTCAATAATTAATGATTTTAAGAATACCTTATTTTAAATATTTACAAATTATTTTTTTACCAATACCTGAACTAACTAAATAAAAAATATTCACAATTAGTAAATAAAATAATTATAAAATAAAAATTATGCCATAAATTTTATAAAAAAAAATTATATAAGATTTTTTCTTTGGACTTGGATCACTTGAGTATTTGCTCTTTTTTTGCAAGTTTTTGTTTTTTTTGGAAAAAAAGCAAGTTATTCAGAATATTATAAAAGGGTGTAACGGTGTCTAACGGGCCGTTACGACTGTTACGGTACCGCTACGGCCGTTACGTAACACCGAAACGGCTCTTACACATGAATTTCCTTCACACCGCTATAGCGGCCATATAACGGGTGGCGGTGACTACCACAACCGTTACGTAACGGTTGCAGCCTCTTTTTAAAATCTTGTTTGTGAGAAATGCTACAAGTGACACACTATCTAATTGCCATCAAATTTTATATGGAGTCCATAAAATACAGTACATACATAAATTAGAGATGTTAACTTGGTTTGCAACCCCTCATGTTTCCTTTCCAGATTTAGGGCATGGTTCCCTTATCTTCTTCCTTTTGGCATTTATAATCAATTCTGCATCAAAAAAATTTATTTCTACTTATCATATTGATGTGTTAAATTCATGTAGGCAAACAAAGATGTATACATGCTCTTGTAACTATTTATGTGCTTGCGTGTGTACATTGGTATCTTTCGTTTGAGTTTGGGACCTTGGTTAAGCTTCCATTATGATGTGTTTAAAACCTTTCCACTCTTGAAACTGAGTCAACTCTGAAGTTTCCTTACAAGTTTTTTTAGTTCATAGGAATTTTAGAAAAAGGAAGTAAAATGGTTACTCAAAAGGGTCATTAGCTATTCACCATGCCTAATTGACCTAAGTACCTGAAGAAACAGCCATCTCAGTTTTCATGTACTGATTTGGAGGTGATAATTGTGTAGTAATTTGAAGTTTGTAATTTCAATGAACACTAGGGATATATTTGACCTGTGTAGCCTACAATGTTATTCAACAGCCGAAATTTTTTTAAGAACTCTTGAGATGTTATTTGGATTATGAATTTAGAATACTGATTAATTTAGCTGTGGACAGTGGAGGACGCAGGAATTTTAGTTAGAGGGGACCGTATTCAAATTTCACAATTAAATTTTAATTCTTTTATTAATAGCTAAATCATCATACATAAGTATATCAAAAGATACACTTCTATAGCTATACAAAATAAGAATTAAAGATAACACTTTTATGAATATTATTCATCTAAATAGGGGCGGCTCAACAAGAGGTTTAATGCGAAATCTCAATGAGCAACATTTTCTTACATTTAAATTATTATAAATTTTTAATGTAAAATGCATTTTCCTCTCCAACTTTTATAATTAATCTTGAGATTATTCAGTCTTTATTATTATTTGGAAAAAAATGTATCTTTTAATTGGAATGATTTTTTTTTAAAGCTTTATTATTGAGTCTTTCAAAAATGAGAATTTTGAAGTTTTACTATTGAAGGTCTTTTGAATAAGGAGGAATTTTATCATACTTTTATTAGTGGAGCAACTATTTTTGACTTTTCATATGTTGTTCCACACTAATAATTATTTATCACCCCCCTCATATAGTTAAATAAAATATGAGCATAAAAAATTACATACCTCACTATATAAATAAATACAATAAAATTACAACATAAAAATACCCTACAAGCACTCAAAAACTTTTCTTAAATATTAAATTTTAATTCTTTTATTCATAGCTAAATCATCATACATAAGCATATCAAGAGATACACTTCTATAGCTATACAAAATAAGAATAAAAGATAACACTTTTATGACTGTACAAAATAAGAATATTATTCATCTGAATAGGGGCGGCTCAACAAGAGGTTTAATGCGAAATCTCAACGAGCAACCTTTTCTTACATTTAAATTATTATAAATTTTTAATGTAAAATGCATTTTCCTCTCCAACTTTTATAATTAATCTTGAGATTATTCCGTCTTTATTATTATTTGGAAAAAAATGAATCTTTTAATTGGATTTTTGGATAATGTTTTTTTTTTTTTAAAGCTTTATTATTGAGGGTCTTTCAAAAATGAGAATTTTTAAGTTTTACTATTGAAGGTCTTTTGAATAAGGAGGAATTTTATCATAGTTTTATTATTGGAGCAGCTATTTTTGACTTTTCATATGTTGTTCCACACTAATAATTATTTATCACCCCTCATATAGTTAGATAAAAATGAGCATAAAAAATTACATACCTCACTATATAAATAAATACAATAAAATTACAACATAAAAATACCTTGCAAGCACTCAAAAACTTTTCTTCAGATTTAATTTTTAATTATAATGAAAATTTATTAACATAAAATAATAATTTTTTTATTATTTACGAATATTTGAAAATATAAGGACTTGTGGGGGCCACCTCTAACTTGGATGATGGAATCCTTGGAGGGGCCATCCCTTCTCACTTCACCAAGTTAGCAGTAATATAACATAAATTAATGGAGTTTGTGGAAGTTTTGCAGGGGCCACAGCCCCCCCTTCCATCCGCCAATGGCTGTGGAAGTCAGGAACATGCATATGTATTAAAACACCGTTACTCTCTGACTCTCTCAAGTCATTTACCATTCCATTCCAACTTTTAAGTCAGTTTCTATGCTCAAAACCAGTAATTGGTCGAAGTACATTGGAATAACAATATTTCAACAGATCGATACCTCTTTGTAGTTTGTACTTGGTGGAGGTTGGGATGGGGATGTCGGTGGTGGTGGTAGTGGTGGTTGTGGTTGTGATGGTGGGTGGTAGGGTAGTAATGGTGGTAGAGTTGTGATGAAGGTAAGTGGCAGTGGTGGTAATGGTGCCAGTGGCATTGGTGTTGGTGGTGGTAGTAGGATGACATCGCTGGTCATGTTGATGGTACAGGGTGGTGTTGGTAGTAGGATGGTGGCGGTGGTGAATTAAATAAATTTTTGCTACTATCATTAGTTTACATCTTACTCTCCATCTGACATTTTCATTTGGGGTGATCATATCAGTCTTACTTCCAACAGCATCTACAAGTCTTAGTTGTACACGATCAAATCATCTTTGTCAGTTCTTTCTCAATTTATCTCAGTTGGTGTCATTCCTACCATTTCATGAACAGATTCTTAATACTACCAACAAAACAAAAAAAAAGAAAAAAAAAAACAAGTCATGTTTGGAAACAGTTGATCCAACATAAGAAAACCAATCACATTTCTCCTACAGAGATTTTTCTATTTGATTTCTACGGAATTTCTTTTTCTTTTTCTTTTTTCTAAACATTTACAAATGTGTCAGCGGTGTTTAATTATTGTGCTTTTCAGAGTTTTATGAACCAATTCCTTGTTTGATAGATTGGTGAGTTCTGGAAGCAGCTGATGATATAGGCCCAGGTCTCAATATATTCGTTGCTTGTCCACCTCAATATGTTCGTTGCTTGTTCACCTCAATATTGTAATTGTGAACAATTGGCTATGCAATTAGTTTTGCACCAAGCTGACCTGACCTTTTCAAGTTGGTTTTGTGCTTTTAAAGAGAATTCAGAGAAGCATGATACAAGCTCCTCCTCAATACATCAACCCCAACCTCTAGTACAAGTATTTTATAAAACTTGTTGGTGCAGAACTTCTGAAGTTATTACTCCTAGTGCGGTGCATCATTTCCCTTTACAATTCTATCATCGTCATATTAATTAAGCTCTATTGTACTAGAACACATTCAAATGTTGTTGGTGTTTGAAACAGAAGTCATGAGAATTGCAGTAATCTTGAACCGGCTCCTGGTCAAATGGATAAGCGGTTTAACCATGGGGTTGGTGGTTTACCCGGACCGGAACCTAGACCAGTTGATGGGTCAACTGGTCAAACTGGCTGGTCTGGTCCGGTCATCAACTGGTCAAACTGGCTGGTCTGGTCCGGTCATCAACTGGTCAAACTGGCTGGTCTGGTCCGGTTTTTAAAACATTGGAGAATTGTTTTCTTTATGCCCATATATTGCCACTACTAGCTGAATTTCTAAAACAAAGCAAGGTGCTTATTCTGAACCATTAATTGCCATGTAGTTAACTTGCTTCAGTAACATACACCCCTCAGTTGCTTCATTTTATTTTATTTTTTTCATAAGCAAAGATATGCCCAATAGATTGTTACAGGGAGTCATTATATAAGGTTGAGGACACTATCCCTATTTATGTTTTTTTTTTCCCCTTTACTAAGAAGTCCAACATGGTTTTCCAGGTTGCTATCCCAGTGGTTCCCACTATCAGAGTGTTGGTTACATTTACAAAGTTCGAAGAGTTACAGCCGTTGGATGAGTTCTCAACCCCTCCTTCAAGTCCAACCGCCTCAGGCCGAGAGAGCCCCGCTATAATGCCGTCCTCAAGTTCATCATGGTTTCAGTGGATAAAAACTCCATACCAAAGGCCAAATTCTTCTTCCACTGGTGGATCCAACAGCAGTCGGATAGAAAATATTCATGACCCGTTTGCAATTCCTCAAGATTACACTTGGGTTACTGCCGAAGCAAAGAAAAAGAAGACGCAGGAGAAAAGCAAATCAAAGAAAGGAAGAAGTCAGAATCAGTAGCATTTGGGATGAAATTGAGATTCATCGGATTGGTTCGGTGTACCAAGTAAGGGTTCTTGTTCATTAAGTCCGCTAATTTGCAATTTTGTTGAGAACAAAAATTAGGGGGACACAGTGATCCTTTTGTAGGGTGAAAATTTGGTAAATCCATGGGGTTGGGGGGTTATGAAAAGTTGGAAGTTATGATTCTTGCAAATGCTTGTAACCAATATGGAACAATTGTTTGGCTTTTGGTTGATATGCTTACACCATTTATATCATTTGATTAACTACTATCCATTTAATTTCTGACTTCTTCTCTGTTCATCACTAAGGACATGCTGTTTGTTTGTGTGTTTGTTTTTGTTTTTGTTTTTTTTTTTTTTTTTTTTTATGGTACTTGGAAAATGAGTTATATGTACACAATAAAGTGGGAAAGAGAGACTACCATGCCTAAGTGAAATTGCAAGAGCTCTAACCAAGTCAGTCGAAATCAGTACTGTTACGTAATGACAGGATTGTTTTGGATTATAAATTTATCAGGATTGTTTTGGGTTGTAAATTTATAAAGGAATTGAATGTTTGGATTATAAATTTATGACGGAATTTATATTTTTATGGAGGAATTGCTTGCAGGTAGGCGTTGGAGAAAACAATTACAAATGCATGGGAGGTGCAAGTGTGTCTGTAGTGGATTGCAAATGAAACGCCGTGGGGTGCAAGTGTTACTTACATTCTTCTGTGTTGATAAATTTTTTTTCTGTCAACTCTTACTTGCATGTAATTTCTACTATTTTTATCCTCTTATTTATTTTTTTTCTTTTTTCACTATTAATTTCCTCAAAAAAGTTTTCTTTAATTTAGTCAGAATGAAATGACAAGTTATATGTTGACCTTTGATTTATTACAAACATGTAAATTCAAATTTCATTGTCAAGTTTTAAATTATAAGTTTTAGCATTACTCTATAACACACAATTTTAACATCTAAATTGCAGATGTTCTTAATTTTCCGATTCCCAACCATCTGACATATTGCGATCTTGGTTCTAACCCGACACTTGTGGTAGTCCAAACTTGGATTTATGGTTTCTGAATGTTGGTCATTGTCGTTTTTCCCTTAATCTCCCTTAAATTTGATTATTGAATTGTAGTTGTGCGTTTGGAACAAGTTGGTAATTTGTTTTTCCAAACTTTTGTTGTCCAGATTTTTGCTTTTCCGCTCAAACGCCCATTCTTGCGCTCGAGCGGGCTTTGCAATTTTTGCTCCTCCGCTCGAGCAGCACTTCTTGCGCTCAAGCGGGATTTGCGAACTATCAGTACTTTGCATATTTGCAAAAGTACTGGAAGAGTGTTTTTTACGCTCCAGCGGCATTTCTTATGCTCGAGTGGGTGGGCGCTCGAGTGGCTTTTCTTGAGCTCGAGCGGTTTGTCGGTTGTCTGCAAAAGTACTGGATTTGTGTATTTTGCGCTCGAACGGGTCACTTCTTGCGCTCAAGCGGAACAACTTATTGTATCTGACGCTCAAGTGTCAACTCTTGCGCTCGAGCGGACAGTGTATATATCAAATTGCGGAAATGACTTCTTAAATCACTTTTTTAGATCTTTTCTTCCAAAAATCCTAAAGTGAGACACTCTCTCTCTCTCTCTCTCTCTACATTTTCTTCTTGATCCGTTGATCTCTCCGCTCTAGTGTCTTTGAGAAATGGGTAGAGCATCTTGAGAGCTCCGCTTTGATCCGATTAGAGTTTGGTATCGGCATCGTTGGAGTTTCGTCCTTGCTCTGTTTGGTCTTTTAAACTTGAGGTAGAGACTCTCTACACATTAATATGAGTTTTAACTTGGTTATAAGTTGTTGTGTTAAAATGGTGAGATTTGGAGGTGTTTTGAACAAACCTAGGGTTTGGGTTCAAGTTTGAAAAGAGAGGTTTCTATGTAGGCGTTATATAAATGATTATGGGGTTTTGACATAAGGTCATCTTGTGTTAAAATAGTTGATTTTGGCCTTTGGGTTAATGTTTGGAAAATGGAGATTGAATAATTATTTTGTATAAATAATGATATTAGTATGGAAAATATGAAATTGGGAAGATGTATACATGAATAGTGTTATTAGATTTGTTTAATCACTCATCTATGGAAATTTGATGATTTATCTGTTATGGGGATTGTATGTCTGTTTAGAAATATCTGCTTTGGGCTATCGGTGGGGGATAGTCATGATTGTTGTAGACATTGCATGTGGATTAGACAAATTGAAACTAATCTCTTAACCATTATCATTGAATATGATTATGAATAATATACATTGTATATGCATGATATTTGGGAGAAGAAATGTGATGTACTCCATGTTTTGAAGAGAAGAAAGGGAATAGACTCCATTGAACTAAGTTGACCTGTGTGTCCAAGGTGAAAATCCCGAAAACCATTTGTATACATGGATGCCGATTCCCGCGGATGAAATTTTCGTAAAATGGCAAATAGAAGTGAACGTATTTGTATGATGATTTTATCTGATGGGAATTTGTGAGGTGTAATCTCTGTTGACGGGTTAGATGCAGTGGATGTATTTATTGAACCAAAATGAATGAATTAAGATGCAAGTTAGGCATAACATAGTTATGGAAAAAGTTACACAGATTTTGTCATAAGACAATGAACATGTGCATTATACTTATATCTTATTAATTTTCATATATTGTATTAGTATGTTTCTACTGAGTTTTGACTCACCCTACTTGGGAACCATTTTCAGGTGTTGGAAACATGCCTCCGCCAACACAGTAGTTTGGGGGGGACTTGGAGCAAAAGCTTCCTTTTGTTTTATTTATTTTGTATAGCCAAGGGCTAAGTTATATGAGGAGTGATGGAGACCCCCTCCAATCACCATCCCCACCACCTCACACACACTTGGCAGGTGGTGATTGGAGGAGAAGAGAAACAAACAAAAAAAAAAAGAAAATCCAACCAATGAGAGAGAGAGGGGGTCAAAGGGGTGGGGAAAAAATAGGGTCTTAGACATTTTTCAAGTTATATTGAGTTAGACTCTTTATTTTGCTCTAACTAAGCAATGTCTTGGAAATGTATAAGCCCGTAAGACATTTATTTTGTTGATTATTAACTGGTAGTACATGTTATAGATTCAGAATGAACATTAATGAATGTATACTGCATGTGTTATCTTTTGTAATACGAACTCTGATGAATGAAAGCATATTATTTCTATTAACATTCTGTTTTAAGGATTGGATTTATTGTAATAATTTGGGGGCGTTACATAACAACTTCAATTTTTAGCTATTATGTTAGCAGCACTGATTTAGTGCTTTAAATTGATAGCACTAATCCCATCTCTAATGAACTAGCAGTGCCAAAAAAAAAAAAAACGAAACTATCACATAAGTGGCGAGGTTCACGTGATGCCACATCATTAATGATTAATTAGTGGTCTTCAATTAGTTGTCTGAAGCATTTTTTTTTTTTTATGTTAGACAGGGTAATAGGATTGAATCATATTTATTTAAAAAAAATCATTAATATTGTTATTTATTTATTTGTAAATACGATCTAATTATATAACTTGATTATATGGATATTTTGCTCAATGAATCACTGAAATAACTCCTAAACCCAAGATCACAAATCACCCATCTAATTGAATGGTTTGGAAAGTGAAAAAATGGTGAAAGTTAAAAAGTCATATCAAAAAAATCAATTATTCTCTTTTTTTTTTTTTTTTTATAACAAATGAGCCTAAATCCACTCCCATTTCATTTCATGGGTCAAACCGTTGGGTGACTACAATTTTATTTTGTTAGAAAGATTAGTTAACATTAAAAAATAAGAACTCACGTGATATATGTAGAAATCAAAGACGAACCTCATTTATTGTTATTCTGCAAAACAAAGTGATCATTGAAACTGATACAGTTCAGGTAGTACAACTGATCAACAATGATTCATCCCACTAAAAATACCATCACTAATAGCACTAATACATTAAAAAAGTAAAAAAAAAAAAAAAAATACAACTCTAAGACCAAAACATCACATCATTAATGACGGGACCCACTGCCACCTAATTAGTGGGAGCACTAATTAGTGCTCCTAAGCATTTTTCTGCAACTGATAAAAGAAGAACCAACTGAAAACACCACTTTCAAAACTTTGGTGGAAGATGCAAATATCCAACTTAGGGGTTGTGAGTGCAGTGTGCAACATATCTTGAAGGAGGAAACCTATGTGCTCATGCATTAGCTAAGTTTGAATCAGATTAAACAGAAGAAATGCTAGTGGTGAATGAACCAGCTGAAATTAGAAGTATTCTAATAGCAGATATGCTAGGTCTATCTAGACAAAGGTTAATTTCCATTATTGTTGTTTTCCTTTCTGATGTACTTAAAAAAAATAAACAAATAAAAATTGTTAGTATATATGAAAAAGATTCGTTCCAATTTTTGAGAAATTGAGAAATTAAAAAAAAAAAGAAGAGAAAAGAATAGATTTAGTATATTTGATTTCAGTTTTTAGAATTTAATTTTTTGAAATTTGAGTTTTTGTTTTTCATATTTTTTGGTTTTAGTGAATATTTTTAAAATTTTAAGCAATTTTTTTACTTTTTTAAATACACCTTACTTAGATATATCTAAATAATAAAATATTTGTGAAAAAATATTTTTCAAAATTAATAAATATACAAAAATACAAAAAATATACTATATTTTTATATTTTTGATAATTAGTGAATTTTTTAAAAAAATTCAAAAATATTTGCTTGGTTCCCATTTTTTAAAAACAATTTTTAGAAAATTCTACACTCTTATTTTCCGTGTTTTTTTGTTTTTACTGAATTTTTTTAATATTTTATGCAAATTTTTTATTTTTTAGACACACCTAACATAAATACACCTAAAAAGTAAAAAAATTGTAAAAAAAATCTTTTAAAAATTCACTAAATACCAAAAATACAAAAAATACAAGAATTTAGTACATTTTTTATATTTTTATGTATTTCTTAATTTTTAAAAATATTTTTTCACAATTTTTTTTTACTTTTTAGACACATCTAAGTAAGGTGCATCTAAAAAAGTAAAAAAAATATTTAAAATTTTAAAAATATTTACTAAAAACAAAAAAACACAAAAATCAAAAAATTCAGTTTTAAAAAAACTTAATCCAGAAAATTCAAACCAAACACAGTGATTATACTTTTAAATGTATTTATATTAGGTATGTTTAAAAATTAAAAAAATTAATTAAAATATTTAAAAAATTTAGAAAAAATAAAAATTTCTGAAAAAACCAAACAGTGCTCTTTTGGCGACGACACACGCATCGCATCGCCTTCTTCCTCTCTCTCTCTCTCTCTCTCACACACACACACGCTGACGTACACATACAAACCCTAACCCTATCGTTCTCCTCTGCGATCCCAACTCTGCTCCGCTCTAAAATTCTCAGGACTCTGAGCTCTGAGCTCGTTGACTCCCAGAAATGAACAGGTTCGCATTTTTCACTGAAAACATGTTTCATCTATATATGTATACTACATGTAGATGTTGTAGTCTATAGCTTCGCAGAGGTGTTGAATAAAAATCTATATTAATTCTAAAAATTAAGATAAATGTATTCAGAATCATAAATATCACTGAAAAAGTGATTGGCAAACGCTAAATTGAGGCTTCTTTGTTTTTATTATGTTTCATTGTTGTCTAATGCTTTGTGTGCTCGAAACAGAATTGTTGTGAGAAGAATTGCTTCGAATAAATATGGATTGAAAGTTGCGAGGAAGACTTTTTGTAATAATGCAGCTGCAGAAGTATCTGATTCGCAAAGCAGCAATGTAATTTTTTCTTTTTAAAACCCTGTATGTTATTCTCTTGATGTTCTTTTATGTCTCATGTAGAAGGCTCTTGATTTTCCCCTACATCCCCTTCAATTCATGTTAAAACTTGTTCTTTTTTTTTTTTTTTTTTTTTTTTTGGGTGTGTGTGTGTGGAAGTTATATCATGTTCATTTTTTCAATTTCTTCTGCCATGTGTTTTTCAAAAGCTTCAACTTTAATCATCTAGAATTTTTGTAATTTTTATTGCTTCTAGTGAATGAATTTTTGTAATGCAGCTGCAAAATTATCTGGTTCCACAACATAGCCATGTAATTTTTTAAGGGGAAATAACAAATAAGTGGTACTTTTGAAAAATAATTACAGATTCATGATAAACTTTACAAATTTTAGTGATTAAATTCATATACCTTTCCATGAATCTGTAATTTTTTTGGGAAACTACCACTGTCTTGTAATTTCCCCATTTTTTAAAACCTATATGGTTCATTATTATGCTCTCAGTGTTCTATGTAATTATGTCACTTTTTGCTTCTACATTTGTTTCAAATCCTCAACTTTAATTGCCATGACACGACTCACTTCTTGGTTATAAGATTGATGGATAAACCTACCTGCTTTCCCATGAGGGCACAATTTTATTTCAGTAAATCATGGAATTAGGTAATGAAAGAATGCTAAAGTTTTGAGGTTGATGGACATAATAATATAAATGTATTTGCAGTTGTTATTATTTTCATGTAGATATATACATATATATATAATTAGTTATTTGAAATTATGTTCTTGCTCATCGACATGTGCATATTTTGTTGTACATGTGCATATTGTGTTGTACATGTCCCCACCTGTTGGCGTGTCCATATCGTGTCATATCCATGTCCAATGTCCATATTTGCACTTCCTATGTCTGTATCTATTTGTCTGTCTATCTATTTATCAATCTCTCTCTTGTGCTTTGTGGGATCTACTTCTTAAATTTATTTGTTTTGCTTTATTGACTTCATTGTCTCTTTTTGCTAACAAAATTAATCGATTCCTCTCATCTTAGACTATTTGTCAATTAATGTTCTTATTTATTTTTTCAAACGCAGGAATTGTATTTTACTAGTTATTAAATAGTAATTAGATTAGTTGGGTGCTTTTATTTGCAGTTAGTCATTGCCTTTACCTTGGAATAGTACTCATTATTGCTTGAGATCATCATCATCTATTCATGTAAGAATGTTCTTCAAATGTTATAGGAGTTAGGTGACAAAGGTGGTTTGACAAATAATGTTCCCCAGTATGACATAGCTATAATTGGAGGTGGCATGGTTGGCATGGCTCTAGCTTGTTCCCTAGGTAATTAAAAATAATTTGCATTTATTTTATGCACAGTTTACTCTGAGTTGATGACTTTGTAGTATGTTTAGTAAATTATAGTTAGTTTTCTCCATAATGTTGGATTTTTGTAGTTTTATGGCTTGTTTGCATAAATCAGTTGATATCCTTGCTATAATTCATGCTTATTTACATTTGTTGTTGTTGTTATTTTGATAATAAAGCATGCTCACCACTGGTGTGTGTCTCAATTACAAAACATTTATAATATTTTTATTAAATTGTAGTGACTTTTTGTCCATAATGTTGGATTTTTGTAGCTTTATGGGTAGTTTGCATAAATTTGATGTCCCAGCTACAATTCATGTTTATTTACAGTATATTTTGATAATAAAACATGATCTCCCACTGGTTTGTGTCCCAATAAGCAAACACTTATATTAAAATGGATTACATTTCTCAAGATAAACATTATTGTGCTACTTCTATCCAGCTTTTTCGTTGGTTAATTAACCAAAAATAAAAAGCAACTTGAATAAAGGAAGAGAAATAGCAGAGCTGGGCCTCATTCTTTTTTATTCTTCTTTTCAATCTTTATTTTTATTTTTATTTATTTTTAATTTTTTTGAGCTTTAAGCTTTTATGTTTTATCCTTTGATCAGAAAAATTCTTACCAAAGATAAGTTTTTAGGATTTATCTTTTCGAGCAAGTTTTATGTCGAAGACTGGATTCCTAGATTTATTTAGGATTGCTATGGACAAGAGGCCCTTCTAGCCGGTTATTTGAGGACATTGGAGGCTAAGGTGGTTTGTGAACCCCACTTTGTACCCAGAATGATGTTTTTTGGCTTGCTGCTTTGTTTGATGTATGGACACAAGACACCTAGTGGAAGGCCTTGAAGACTGGTGAATCGACGCGTATACTTTCTACATTGTTTTGATTCTAACTTTCCTTTGAAGGCCCTTTCGCACTCTCAAGTTCCTTCTGATTAGCCTTTTTTGGTTAGTGGGTAAGTGATAATTTGGCCTAGTGGGATAATTTTCTAGCAAACTTGAGCTACATGACAGGGAAAACACAGAATTAATGAATTATCTTTTGATATTCACTTTTAGTTGCCAGCTAAGAAGCACGGACACTTCTAAGAAGGTGACGTATCCGTGTCATGTCCGTGTCGGACACTGACACTCTTTGGACACTCTTAGGACACGTGTCCGATACTCTTCAAAACGTGTCCTATTTTTTAAATATTTTTAAAGACCCGGACACTCTTTGGACACTTGGAGGACACACGTGTCAATTGTTTAAACACATGTGTCTGTTGATTATACATATGTGAAACTAATTATAAGTTTGAACAAAACAACTTAAGATACAATAATAAAACAAAAAGCATATAAATTTATAGGAATTAGTGCTATATTGCATTTTTTATTATCTTTGAATGATATATTCATATATATAACATATAATAAATATATAAAATTATATATTTCATGCGTGTCCTCCACGTGTCGTGTCCTACATTTTTTTAAAATTAACGTGTCGGCGTGTCCGTATCGTATTCGTGTCGTGTCACGTGTCCGTGTCCATGCTTCTTAGGTTGCCAGACATTTATGGGGTCTCCTCCTGGTCCTTGCTAAGGTGCATTACGTCATGCCTAGACCAGCGTGTTGGTATTTAACAGTGGCAGAGGACCCGATTTATGAGGATAGTTATGGAAGCATGGCAAGCAGGCTTATTATACTTGTGGTGGTGTATTCAAAAAGAGGAGAATAGGTCCTCCTTCGAGGGAGGGAGTGGCCGATTATGAAATTAAAGCATGCAATGTCAAATCTCTCATATTTTTGGATTAGAGGGTGATATTAAGCTTTAGTAGAGTCTTTTGTTGATTTCTTGAGATATTTAAACTTTTTTGTGTAATGTTGGTATAGACTGTGTATGCATATTGTGTACATGGGTTGCACACCTTTGGTACATTCTAATGGAGTATTTTTATCTATGAAAAAGAGGGATAAGATAGGGGTCCTTACCTTGCCTTTAATTCCAGTCATGGACTGTTGAATGGCTTGTGATTGAGCAGTATGAGGGCATTTTCAAACATTTAATGCTGTTCTAAATTTTTAATTCTAGAAAATTAGCCTTTTCATATAGCATATGCCAATTAATTGCATTAAACATATGCATAAGCTCCCTAATTTTCATATGCCTGCAGCAAGCATGCCACTGACAAAACAGTTGACCGTTGCCATCATTGATAGCAATCCTGCTTTGGGGAGGAAAGACTGCTTCAAGAAAGATGATCCCCCAGATCCAAGGGTCAGTACAGTCACCCCTGCAACTATTTCTTTCTTCAAAGGTATCCGTTGTTATCTTGTTATTGTTCATTATGTTTTTCTACCTTCCAAATCATATGTTCTTAGAAGTTTACTTTGCATGCATTTTTAGTGAGCCTCATCACGATTCACCATGCTAATACAGTAAATATGTTTAACAGAAAAATTCAATACTTTTGAAAGATAGAGCTGTTCATTTGAATTTTAATGACCATAATGGAACTTAGATTTTGATTGGGTTGGTTAAGATAAACATGGAAACTATGAAGTAATTGGTTTTGTGTTACTTGCTGATACTTGTTTCCGGTGTTTTTCGTGAAACTTGTTTCTTACGTTGTGGAATGACATTGACAAAAGTAAAGGTAGGCAATTCCGATATTGTAAGCTGGGTGCTTGGTAATTACCTGCATGCATAAAAGAAGACTAATTATCATATGAAGTTTTACTAGATAATTAGATGTTAGAGAAGAATAGAGAAATATTGTTTAATTTCCAATTTCTATTCAGTTCTAGTCATGTGTCATTTCAGTAATCCTAATGCAAGCAACAAATTAGCTCAAAATTGAAGTTGAAGACCGTATGATTGCATTTTCTACTATTGTTCACAAATCAATTTCATCATATGACTCAAATGATGATGTTATCCTCTTAAGAGTTCCAGTAAAATTTTCCTAACTTGTCTTTAGATATCATGCATATATATTTTAGTTTTTGCTTTCGTTAGGTGCAATATTTCTTGTATTTGTAAGTAATGGTTCTTTGTCCATCAAATATGGGTAGAAGTGTGACACTGCAAAAATCCCAATAAAACTTACAAATACATTTTTCCTTAACGACGGGTTCAACTTTACAGATGCTGGTGCTTGGCAATATGTTCAACAACATCGACATGCTTATTTTGACAGGATGCAGGTAATGACTTTCATTTTTATCAATTCATTAATACATTTTCATAATTATCTTCGACAATCAACAAAACCGAACCAAACTAAAGTAAGTCTTGTGTCCCAATCAAGTGGGGTTGGCTATATGAATTATTTTATGCGATTCCACTTTGTTAAGGACTTATCTTCAACTATTGTTGAACTAATTTTTTTCAAACGCATCTTTTCTCTGAATATGCTTTTAAGAAAGTTTTATGTCCTTTGGCGTGCTTCTAAATACTCCCAAACACCCACTTTCTCTCTACACCCACCAAAGAGACTTTAAAACTACATTTTCCCCATCCTCAATACCATCACACCCAAAAATTTCTTTCCATGACCATACATTCTCTACACCGGTAGTTGGCAGAGAGTTATTTGGCAGTTGTTTGGTATAATTTTTTGTAGATCTGTGTGTTTTAGAAAAGTTCCATCAAAGCTCGGATTGGCCATGGTTCGCTTGACGAACTTGTCTTTAATATTGTTTTGTTTTCTCCATTTCCACTGACTAACATGGTACAGTTTGCCTGTCTTTACATAAAACTTATGATTCATCAAGGGCTGATATGGTTAGTTTTTCATCTATCACTGAATGGTTCTTTGTAGGTTTGGGATTATACTGGCCTAGGATACACAAGATACAATGCAAGAGATGTAGATAAAGAAGTCCTAGGGTATGAACACTCATAGTTGCTGGACAATTTCATTTTTAGAATTATGCAAATATTAATGGCAGATGCTGCTGCTTTGGGTTTCTGTTTCAGGTGTGTGGTAGAGAATAAGGTGCTTCTTAGATCTCTGTTGTCATGTTTACAGGTACTTTTCCATAGTGAGCTTTATAGATCTATATTTCTTGAAAAATTGTTGATGAAATGTTTTGTCTCATGCTTTATCCCTATGTTTTCATCACTCATATTGTTTTTCTTAGATTTTGCATTTACATCCCTACTATACCATTTTTTTCTTTTCCTGTTACTCAGATGATCTTTTCTGCATTTCTTTTTTTAATAATGAAATTTTCTTTCTTACTAAAATATTGAAGGGAATTCCCCCCCCCCCCCCCCCCCCTTTCCTAAAAGCATGTGTAATATTCTGTTTTTTAAACTAAAATAAATGTCAAGATTCAAATTTGTGCATGTCCTGATAGTATTTGCATTTCTTGTTCCTTTCATGTGTGTTTAAGTCATGTATTTGGTCAGGGAGACAAGCAATGAGAATTGCACATGCTGAGATTCTATTACAGTTATTTGTTATGAAAACACCAAAGCATGTATAGGCGTGTGAGGTAGAGAGACATAGTTTAGGTCTGCCTCAAGAGCATGCAGGTCTTTCTTCGTTGACATTTTTGGCTCCATAATCATATCACTCACAAAGCCCTTTAAAAAATTTCTTGCAATTCTCTTATTGCCGTTGAGGCATCTCAAACCTTTCTTTTTTTTCCTTCTTTCCTTCTATTTTTATTTTTTCTTTAGGTAAGTTTCAGAGTTTTTGTGCCATGGCTTTAATGCATCCTAGTGTCCTACCACTTTAATGCATCCTGACAATAGTTCTTTCAGAAATTATTTTTATGGAGAATCTATGAGAAGATTTTATGGCAGTAGTTGTATTCTCATCACGGGAGTCTTATGAACTGTCTTGTTTATGAAAATTGCTGTATTTTTTCACTCTGAGAATCCATATGCTTTTATACAACTAATAATTTGAATACTATCAGAACACAGACTTCCAGAAGACAATCTATCCTTCCATGTTAACTTCAATGACTTTATCTCCAAGCTTGTCATCCATGGGGGTGGATGGCACATCTTCAGGAACGACAATGCCCACTTGCGGAGGTTTAGCAAAGCTGGAACTGAATGATGGCAATAGCCTGTATGCCAAGTTGGTGGTAATTTCATCTTCTGTGTAGATAAAGTTGCATATTAAGAAGGAAAATGATTGCAGAAGTTGTATTGCCCCTTATGGGTCAGATCTGAAAAAGATTGATTTGTGCTAAATTTCAATGGTGCTTACTACAGGTTGGAGCTGATGGGTCCAAGTCACGTGTCAGGGAGTTAGCAGGATTCAAAACAACTGGATGGAAATATTCACAGAATGGCGTCATCTGTACAGTGGAACATGCAGTGGAAAACCAGTGCGCATGGCAACGATTTCTACCTTCTGGTCCAATTGCACTTTTGCCAATGGGTGATAAGTTCAGCAATATTGTTTGGACTATGGACCCCAAAGAGTCATCAGACTGCAAATCAATGAGCGAGGATGATTTCGTCAATGCTGTAAATCATGCTTTGGATCATGGATATGGCCCTCATCCCCAGTCGCAATTATTTGGCGGCGGAAACATATTGTCTTGGTTTAGACCAGACGTGACATCATCTAGTAGTGAGTGTTTTGAAGTTCCACCAAAAGTGGTCAAACTGGCTTCAGAAAGAATGGCATTTCCATTATCTCTAAGGCATGCTAATCAATATGCATCAAGACGCGTAGTTCTTATTGGTGATGCTGCACACACTGTTCATCCTTTGGCTGGTCAAGGGGTTAATTTGGGTTTTGGGGATGCGTCTGCTCTTTCAAGAGTCATAGCTGAGAGCGTTGCTGTAGGGTCTGACATTGGGGAGGTATGTTCTCTTTAGTTTTTCTTATTTCCAATAGAGTTATTATTTATACCTGCACACACAACCTGAAAGACTGAGGATAATTATGGTAGTTCTGTTTACATGGAAAAGCTAGCGATTGAAAAATAATTAATAACCAATGCATCCTACACATGGATTATTTGCAACCAAATATATATATTGGATAGTTAATTTGCGTGCAGAAACATTCAAAACGCAAATTTTTGGGGTAGTGCTCTCTGTCTGCCGATTTGCAGATTAGAGAAGGAATGTGTTCTCTTTCGTGGCAAATTAATTATACCATAGAAAAAGTGATTGATTTGGCAGGATGTACTGTGAGATGTGTTAACCAGGTTCTTATGTTTCCTTCAACTGTTAGGATCCAATAAACATGTATTTCCATCCCCATAAAATCTGTGCACGAGTCTGAAATAGTTTTAAAATTTAATTTTTGATTATTTACTTGTAATGCTGACCACCTCATGTCCTATAATCATTGCTTCATCAGTGTGGTTTTGTAAATCTGTGCAGGTACATTTGCTGAAGAAATATGAGGCAGATAGGAAACCAGCAAATATTGCAATGATGGCATTACTAGATGGTTTTCAGAAGGCATACTCTGTTGATTTCGGACCTCTAAATGTGTTACGAGCCGCCGCATTCCATGGAGCGCAGTATATCTCACCGCTGAAAAGGAATATTATTTCATATGCTTCAGGCGAGCAGAGACTACCACTTTTCTCTTGAGATAGGTGTGTACTTTTTGAATCAAATGGTGCTTGCAGATGAGTTTATTTTGTATATCGGTTCTGTTATTTTATCATCTAGCATGATTAACAGCACTACGAGGAAAAATTTGAATAAGTTTGCATGTTATGGGTGGCTGGTTTAGAATTGAGTAACTTGTGCCCAACTTTTAGAGCACATTCGTTTGATGAATGTCATGCACCCAACTTTCACCTTTATGATACGCAAAAGGGAAGACACCTATGGTGTACCTTTTTTTCTCACAATTATGTGGAAACCAATATTTGTAGGATCCACATGTTTGTGAGAGACAAGGATACTCTATGTTTTTGTTTTTGAATTACTTAAAACAATCATAATGAAAAGTTTGAAAATACTTTTCTTTTCATATCTTATTCTTTTTTGTGTGACATAGTTGTTAAAATTTTAAAATACAGTTGTGTTTGGAAACAATTATGCAAACAAGTTGTGTTTTTCCCGGGTAAACAAAAATGAAAACAGAAGCAAACAGGCTTACTAGATTTTACTAAAACAAATGCATTCCTCCTTGATTAGGGAAAAATATTAAGCAGTTTCGAAGCATTATTGTAGAATGTGCATATCATAATTTTGATCAATGAGGCCTCACAAAGGGAATATGTGAGGTAGATATGTCTCTCATTCAGCTAAAAAATCAAGTGAGCCCTATCCATTCAAAAATATAACTCGTATTAGTTTGAAGCATCATATCAGCATGCTCAATTAATCGTTCACGATTATTGAATAATTACTCGTGTAATTATAAACTAGATCATTTCCTGTCATCTAAAAGTGATTAACCATTCATTCCGGCTCCATAAACCTATTATAAGATCCACTTTAATGATCTAATATATTTGTTTTTTTAAGCATTCGTGTGTAGATCATTTTTGTCGGTGCCACCTATGTCATAGGCTCCCCATTCATCCCAATCCTTTATCCTTCTAGGCAACGCCCATCTTCACGCAAAGTAGTCTCAAACCAAATCATATGAAGACAGAACATGGGGTTTCAACCTTGTGTCTTACAACTTGTTTTTCTTGTCCTTCATTCACCCATTTTGTAAGCATAGATAAGAAAAGAGCCTGAGATTTTGTTCACGCAAAGTAGTCACATGTTTTTCTTGTCTTACAGCATGTTATGCACTTTCTTTTAAGATACAATAAAATTACTATTAAATCAATTTAGTTTTTTCATATATGATAAACAACAAATAAAATTAGAAATATAGCCCATTTGATTCATCAAGGTAAGTTGATATCCCAACAATGTAAAACTGAACAGTAAATCTAAAATAATTTTATCCGACCAAATAAACATGGATCTTACTAACTTGTTAAGGAGTAATTAATTATATTTAATGAGTCTTGAAATTTATTAAATTATCATTTTTATATAAAAAAATTAAAATATTAATTGTAAAATAATTATGCACAAATTTAAAAGTCATAGTTTACTATGAGCGTTTGTGGTTCGGTTGCGGTCAGAGAACATTCAATCCATCATCCGTCGGTCGGATTAGCGGATTGAAAAAATCAATCAACATTCGTCCGCCGGATTGAGGGATGCGGATTGAGTGAATTGGTAGATTGACGGATGGATGTAAATCGATTTGGCGGTTTAAACTTTTATAAATTTTAAATATAATACAACTTGTCAACATTTTTTTTGAATAACAATCTAACTCAACATAATCAAAAAATTATGAAGTAAATTGTCAAATACTAATAATAAATACATATAAGAAAACCATACATTATCAAAACTATTTCATTACTTTTTTTATCAAAAACTATTTAATTTGATTTTTTTTAAAATGACAAAATTAAGCCGTATATTTTCTACACAAAAATACCAAATATCAACACTTGTCATTTGATAAAAGGATTTTTAAATTTAAAATACAAAAGAATATCTAAACTGTTTTTCAATTGAAAACACAAACAGAATATCTAAACAAATTACAAACATAAAATTTTATAAATTATTAAGAGTACTTGCGATTTGACGGTTCGGTTGCGGTTAAAGAAACTTTAAATCTGTTAGGCGAATTGGAAAATATTAATTCGCAACCATCTGCTGGTCATCATGCATCTGTCCAAAATGCAATGGATCAGTTTAATTTGATGTATTTAAGCAAATCGAAATATCCACTACTCACTCATAATTAAAACATGCAATAATAAATACATTTACTCATAAAAATTAAGATAAATTAATAAATCATTAAATGTATTTTAACTGGTGCGAAGAATTAGTTGTTAGCATTAGCCAATAAACAAAGACAAGACAAGAACCCTAAATCCCAAACAAACACCAACGCACGTTACCAAAATCGAATATTTATTACAGGAAAATGCGCCCCCCTTTCTTAATTAATCAATTAAATTAATCCCACGACAATTACACCCCACCCAACCCACGCGTGCGGGTGCGTATATTCCTATATGAATTATTTATACAGGAAATCCTAAAATTATTAAAAATTATTATTTTGACTCTTTAAAATATAAAGGTATATAAATAAATCTTTAAACTATTAAAAAATATCATTCATCTCCTTAAATTATAAAAAAAAATGTATAAACAAACCTTATAAATTAGGGGTGAGCATTATCTGTTAGTCCGCCCAACCCATCCTTTTTTTTTTTAAGTTTGAAAAGGTTATTTGAGCTCATAGGAATGGACTAGGCTAATATTTTCAGCTATATATATTAATAGGCTGAGTTTAAGATTTATACTATCAATCCGGTTTGGTCCAGTCCGCTGTTAAATAAATAAATAAATTAATTAATTATAATATATTAAAATATATCTCTTTTTTAGATCTAAATTTTATCTTTGTAAATTTTATTAAAACTCACATTTATAATGATATGATTAAATTTATTTAAGAAATTTTTTAATCTATACGAAACACCTTTCAATTTAGAATGATAAATATGCGGCGAATGTTCGAAAGTCTGCCTTTACTCTAAATTACTTATTTATTTTACTTTGACCACTTTTGATCTAATTTGTATAATTTTATAATTAAAAAATATTTATGTACTTTTATAATTTAAAAGATAATGTGATTGCTTTTCAATAATTTAAAGATGTATTTATACGTTTTTATAATGTGAAAGTCGAAAATGAAAAGGATCTTAGTGTAAATAAATACATTACATACATATATAATAAACTGACGTTTCTAGTTGCCCCCTGCTTTTTCTGGAAACGCACACACATGCATACATATACACGCATATATCGGTTGTTGTTGCTCTGTTTCTAGGGTTTTGACTCTCACATCTTTGCCCATCTTCATCTTCATCTTCTTGTCGAAAAAAGTGGTGATGGATAGGTACCAGAGAGTGGAGAAGCCGAGGCCAGAGGAACCCATAAACGAAAACGAGATCAGAATCACTGCCCAAGGTCTCATTCGCAACTACATTAGCTATGCCACCACTCTTCTTCAGGTATCCATTTCTTTTTATGCTCTGTTTCCTTTCTCAGAAAACCTAGCGCAACGACGAAAAATTACAATTTTGACTCTGTTTGGTTTACTAATTCAGCTTATGTGAGTCTTCGTAGTTGGTTTTCTGGAAATTATGAACTTTTCAAGTTTGTATTTCTTTACTTTTTCCTATCTTTTTCTCCGCTGCCAAACAGAAATTTGGGTGCAATATTTGTTCGAAATTTACATCCTTCTACCAACAAATCTTAAATTTGGGTGGTTTATTGACTATCTGAAATTTTTCCTGTTGTATTTATTTTTATAAGTAAATTAAAAATCAATCTCAATAACATTATGTTAAAAAAAAATTCAAATTTTAACATTACAAACCATCACCAAGCATAACAATACAACAATACAACAATCCAAGACTTAAAAACATAAAACAAATACATGAAAACAGAAATTCAATAATACACAACATTGAACGACATCATGAACCAAGTTTAATTACAAAAAATATTTATGTGTGTGTGTGTGTGATATTGATTTTAATATACCCGGGTTGAATGAGAATCAAGGGAGTCAATATTTCCGGTCCCCACGAACCCAAACCTTCATTGGGCCTAGGCTGGCCCCCTTGGTTTAACCAAAATGACCATCCCTAATACCCTTGGTTTTAAAAGTTTGCTTTTGATGATTTTTACACAAGCATGTACTCCTAGGAATCCATTGTAATGTGGGGTTAGCCTTGCATGCATTGCATATCAGGTTGAAATTGTTTTATTGTTGAGTGTTTAAATCTGGCTGCTTCATAGGGAAGTCAGGATCTATATTATTTGTTGGTTGGTTTGGCAATCACCAAATATAGCTAAAAAGGCAAAGAGTCCGTATCAAAAAGTTAACTCTTCTCTACTTTTCTGCACGTATTTTTATAAAAATCCAAAAAATCAACTAAATGTACTGATCCTTTGTGTTATGTTCAGGAAAAACAGGCTAGAGAGATTATCTTGAAGGCAATGGGACAGGCGATCAGTAAGACAGTGGTGATTGCGGAAATTATAAAGGTGGGTTTGTGTTGTGTTTTACACAAATTTTCTTTGCATCGATTATGTTCTATTTCTGTATATTTAGAAGGGAAGCCACAATAACATATATTGACATGCATTAAAAACAGAAGAGAATCCCAGGGTTGTATCAAGAAACTTCTATTAGCTCAACAAGCTTAACTGATGTATGGGAACCCATTGAAGAGGGACTTGAAATGTAAGATACCTGTAATTTTTTCTAATCTTGACGCATTGCCTACTTCAGTGACATATACTTGATTTTACTTGTTATAATTTCCTATGCAGGTTGGAGATTAATCGCCTGGTCTCACTGATAACAATTACATTATCAACTAGTGAGCTGGACAACAATTCTCCAGGGTCAGATTAGATGCTCTATAATTTATTTGAAATCAAAATTTTCCTGGTTCTATGCCATGGAAGTTTATTTAGTTTGCTATCCTTAGAGATCTAAGTTTGGAAATTCTGTCTGAATAGATACCAAGCTCCATCTAATGTAGAACAGCCAAAAGCAGAGCATCAGTATCAGCAATGGCAACAACCACCCCCAAGACAAGCACGTCGTCCAATCACTGTTGCTAATGAAGGTGTGTGTCAGATCCTCAGAGAAATTGCTTGCCAACTTAAAAAAGCCAATGAGGCTGCCGATCCAGATGACTTTTCTGGCCAGGGGGATTATTTCTTTATTTTGGGGTCCCCTTTGTTTCAGCTTTCTTGTTTTGGTAAAGGGATTTTTTTAAGCTTACAGCTATTTGACCTTTTTAATTTTTTTTTTTTTTTTATTACCCTTGATATCTAGATTCATATGGCATTGGAAGAGGTCGTGGTAGAGGCAGAGGAAGAGGTCGAGGCAGGGGCAGGTATGGGAACCCAGGTATTGATGCTGCAGTTGCTGTTCTTCCTTGTAGTTTCTTTTGTTTCTGTTATTTAAATAGCATTCAAATGTTTTACTTCAGTCATGATGGTATCGGAAAGCTTCTAGAATCTACAGTCCTAACTAACTAATATATTCGACTGACAGAAAATGTTGGGTACAATAACTATAACTGGGGTCGAGGAGGTGGACGGGGCAGGGGCTGGGGTTATCGTGGTAAGTATGGTTTACTTATTTGATGACTGCTTTCTAGATTATAAGAGTTCTTCTTACATTGCAAAATTTTGATGGTCTGTGAATTCTTCTCCTTTTTCCCAATTTTGCCAAATTTTTAATAGAGAGATGCGAGTGTGGTATTCATTGTTTTGCCCACTTGTTTGGTACTCTTGTTGTAACTTGTTACTAATAGCCTCGTGTGTGTGCATATTCAATTCCCCTTATCCAACTAGTTTAAGTTCTATACATGTGTAGCACTAACCTGTAATAACCAATAATGTAAATCGTGATGGATATTCTATATGATGCTTTAGGGCATATACTTATTTTTGAGCATTGGTTTGTGAACAGGTGCAGGATATGAAAGGGGTAGAGATAGAGGCAGAGGTTATGGTTATGGTCATGGACGGGGAAGGTTGGGCAGCAGTGGAAGGGGTGGTGGTGATGGAAACCAGACTTAGTTTGAGTTGGTGTCTCTGTTTACTCTCAAAGCTTAATATGGTTGGTTAAGAAGCTTATTAGGGATAAGATTTACTACTGTTTTTGAGCATCAAACTAGTTGGTTATCCTCTCTGAGCAGTTTTGTTGTCTTTTTTCCTCTCTATGTGGATGAGGTAAAGCCCTTTTTATTTGGTTGGGTTGCTTTGTTTTGGTTGAGAACCGTTTGTTGGTTCTTATTTTTTGCTGTAAATCTTTTCACCACCCTTCTGTAGTTGTATTCCATTTTTCATGTATATAACAATTTTAAGCGCTCTCTCTCTCTCTCTCTCTCTCTCTCTCAATTGTCTCTTAGCTTGGAATTCAACTTGGTTGTAATAATGTTTATGTCAATATGAATATGAAACCCAAAAGTATTGAATGACAAGACGTATGAAGTCTTCAAAAGTCAAAAAAGGAATTGCTTCTTAAAGTCTTCAATGGCTCTATTAATTAGTTGGGTAAATTAGACTGAGACCTTATGACGGCTATATTTATTACAGTTTATCTCATCACTTTTAAAAAATTATATTGATCTTTTTCTTAATTTAATTTTATGTATGATGATTATTACGGTGAGGGAAAAACTGTTATGAAATTTTAAACTTCATGGGGTAATCTGTAATAAAATTTTAAACCTCAAGGAAGGGAATGTAATTTTCAAAAGGTGAAGGGAAAACTGTAATAAACATAAACCTCAAGGAATTTTAATATAATTTATCCTAATTAGTTTAAATCATAGTTGTCAAATCAAAATTCGTATCGTGGATCGAAATTGTCTCGTATCGAATCGTGAATCGTAAAGATTCGGTCACTTTTTATAAATTACTTAAGAACATATATCTATATATTTAGATGTTGAATATATCTTATGAATATGAGATATTTGGACTTAAATCAATGAAAATATTATTTTCAATGATAATCACGTTTAATAAGTAAGAAGTTAATAAAATTCCTATGTGAGATTATCGTCTTATTTTTTTCTTTTTTAGATATTTTTTATCAACCATTCTTAATAAATATAATAACTGAGAGGGAAATTTATGAGCTGGATTGGGCCGTGGTAATGACCGGGCAAATTATGGGCCGAACATGTTGTGGGCCGTGGTAGCTTGGGCTTAGCCGGAGAGGGTTGTGCTCGGTAATGGCCCAGGACCATGCTAGAACCAAGCTACTTGGCTTGTTTATGTGGGAACCGAGCTAATTGGGTAATATGGCCGAGATAATGGAAGCCGGTCCTGTGGTAACGCGGTTTGGCGTCCCCAAAATTCTGATATCGGATAACGGCACCCAATTTGACGGCCGTCTATTCAGAGGATTTTGTGAAGACTTGAAGATTGAATTCTACAATTCTACATCGGCTTACCCGCAGTCTAATGGTCAAGCAGAAGCATCAAACAAGACCATTCTTGATGGGTTGAAGAAAATGCTTGAGAAAGCCAAAGGCAAATGGGCCGAGGAACTCCCAAGTGTCCTTTGGGCATACCGAACGACCCTGCGCCGATCAACCGGGGAAACTCCTTTTGCCTTGGCATATGGCATGAAGGCGGTCATCCCTTTGGAAGTTGGCATGCCCACCCTCAGAAGTGAAAGTTTTGAGCCCGAGCTGAACGCCGAAGCCATTGCCCTAGAATTGGACCTAGTGGAAGAACGCCGGGAAAAGGCTCTCATCCATGTGGCCACCTACCAACAAGAGCTTTCAAGAAAATACAACAAAACGGTGCACCCCAGGCCGTTCAAAGTAGGTGACTGGGTCTTGAGGAAGGTCATGGGCAATACCCTGGTGCCAGGTGAAGGCAAACTAGGGGCAAACTGGGAAGGACCCTACAAGATCACCGGTCTGGCGGGCAAGGGGGCATACCACTTGGAGGACCTGGAGGGAAGAGGAATACCCCGGCCATGGAATGCAGCCAACCTCAAACTGTACTATTTTTAGCTTTTGTTTTCTTTTTGTGCAAAGGAATTTTTTGCCTTACACTTCAGGATGTAATATTCTTTTTGTCAATATATAGAAGTGTCTCATCTTTGCCTTAGCATTCTGATTGTTGCTTTTTAATTTTGAGATTCTCAACCGAGATGTTTTACTCCGATTGAAAGAGTTGGTATTTTGTTCAACTTTGAGATTCAAACCGAGATGTTTTACTCCAGTTGAACGAGTTGATGTTTTGCTCAACTTTGAAATTAAAACCGAGATGTTTTACTCCAGTTGAATGAGTTGATGATTTGCTCAACTTTGAGATTCTCAGCCGAGATGTTTACACTGGTTGAATGAGTTGTTGATTTACTCAACTTTGAGATTCTCAGTCGAGATGTTTACACCGGTTGAATGAGTTGATGTTTTGCTCAACTTTGAGATTCTCAGCCGAGATGTTTACACTGGTTGAATGAGTTGATGTTTTGCTCAACTTTGAGATTCTCAACGGAGATGTTTTACTTCGGTTGAATGAGTTGATGTCTTGCTCACATTTGAGATTCTTAACCGAGATGTTTACTCCGGTTGAATGAGTTGATGTTTTGCTCAACTTTGAGATTCTCAACCGAGATGTTTACTCCGGTTGAATGAGTTTATGTTTTGGTCAACTTTGAGATTTCAACCGAGATGTTTTACTCCGGTTGACTAGGTTGATTATTTATTCAGCTTTCGTGGAGCTTTATTCCAGCTGACTGAGTTGATGATTTGCTCAACTTTTATATTTAAACCGAGATGTATTGTTCCAGTTAAAATAGTTGATGATTTATTCAACTTTATGCTTGAAACCGAGATGTCTTTTCCGGTTAAATAAGTTAAACAAGATGATTAGTTTTGCCGAGGTATTTTGTTCGGCTGAAGTTATTTAGCTTGAAGACTGTGCAAACACTTGATGGAAATTGAACTTTTTCATTGATGTGCAAAATAACTACAAGAGGGGGGACAGATAGCCCGGTTACATGTTCAGACAAAAGAAAGAAGACAAAAGAAAACTAAGCTAGGGGGGAAAGGTCAGTGAATTCATCCCCCTTGCCTCCAGGTTGACCGTTGGTGTTTTGTCTTGGACACCGGTCTCCGTTTGGCCGGGCTGCTCTTGGTGGTTCTCTTCCTCAGCATTTTTCTCGGTCTCTTCTGCGCCTTCTTCCTTGGCTTCAGCCTGCAACGCGCTGAAGACGTCGTTGGCATATGGCACGAGATACGTCGGTAGGAAGACAGCTGGCGGAGAGGCAAACACGTCGGTCCCAGGTCCTTGGTCGAGCTGTTCACAAGCAGTTTTCCAGCCCGCCTTAAAGTAGATGTCTTGGGTGGCATGGACCTGCTTTGTATAGCTTACCTCGGCCTCCTTAAAGCCGGCATTATTAGCGTCGTCCAGCGCCTTCTCCCTTGATTGTTTTAGCGCATCAAGCTCAGCGCGGAGCGCGTCTCTCTCTTTCTCGGCAGAGCCAAGCTGGCCGAACAACGGGGTGTTCTCAGTGTTGGCTATTTGCAGTGAAGATTGGGCTCTCCCGAGCTCAACTTGAAGGCTTTGAACTTGGCTGGCAGAGTCAGTTGCCTTCTTTCGAAGTCGGTGAATGCGCTCTATGACCAAGTGCTGCTTCTGAATGGCCTGCAAGAAGAGAGTTTGATTAGAAAGGAAACCGAAGTAACACTTGCGAAATTTTGAGTAAAAGTTTGAGATACTTACCCTGGTCATGGACTTGACCGAGGATTTCACCAACCGGGTGTTTGGCACATGACCGCTGCCGATCACGTCGCTCGGCAGAAGGAGAGCTTTTGTGAGGTCAAAGGCGAACAGATGCTCCTTGTCGCCTTTGACAGAAGCTGTTGCCGGGATCTCCTTGCCCCGGTGTTTGAGCTACGGCCTCCATGCAAGTGTTGAATCAACGGTGACTGCAGGTTACTCGGTATTGAGCTCTGCTACTAGCTCGGCAGAAGGGTCTGCACGAGGCTTTTTGCCAACCCGGCGGGTGTCTTGGCTTGATTGGCCGGCGGCGGGAGACGCCAATGCAACCACGGTTCCGCTGGCTTGCCCAGCAGCAGGAGAGCGGGTTGTGACGCTCGGTATCTCGGTGGAAATGGAAGTGATTAGGTTCTTGATGCGGCTTCTCTGGGCCATCTCTTCTGCTTCGATTAGACAGATGAATGGAATGTCAGGAAGTGTAGGATCTGGAGGCGGAGATGGAGCGCGGAGAAAGTCTGTGACCTTACTCCGGCGTGGAGCTGAATATCGATATGTAGGTGTGTAACCGAGGAGGTCGTGGCAGTCCTGGTTGCGGTAACAGAGCACGGTCCTGCTGGCTGCTTTGTTGGGGTAGTGATAGTTAGCTAGCAAGGCTTCGATCGCTGCAAAGAAAAGAAGAAAAATGTAAGTACAGAATAGTGAAGAAAGGCAATCGACCGAGCAAGTTAGCACGGCTTACATGTGGAACCAAAGTTTTTGCTAATGAACCAGCCTGGTACGTTGGCTGTTTCATAGTTGCCGGACACCCAGAAGAAGTCGTCGTCGTGCAAGCCCTTGTCCGGGGTGCCGGTCACTATCTTTTCTTTGCCTGGTCTAATCTTTAAGTAATAGGTGAGGCCACCGCTTATGTGTCCAAGGGTATATTGGCGGAGTATCTCGGCTAAACCTAAGTTGGTTCCAAGCCGGTTGTTCAGCTCGTGGATCCCGTTGATTATTCGGTATGTGTTTGTTGAGACTTGTGTGGGTGCTAGCCCGGTGCGACGTAAGAATTCAGTCATCAATGGGTTGACCGGGAAGCGGAGGCCTCTTTCAATGATGGATATCACAGTGAAGGGGCATTGGTCTAATCTGCCGCAAGGGTTGATGTCTAAGGCGCCGAGCTCTAATTGAACATCAGTCGGGATACCATACTCTTCCCAGAATACGGCCAAGGTGGCCGGAGTGTCAACAAGGAAGCGGTAGCCCCACGTGTGTCGCCGGCTGGTTTAGCTCGGCTAAGGTGGTTTGGCACAGACTGGTGTTTGATGGCTACTCGGTCTTTGAGAGCCTCGGTATTTGGTCTGTGGTCCCCTTGGACTCTGCAAAAAAAGGATGGCAAGTGTAAGTGGAAGCGCGGTCGCGCAAAACGAGCTTGACTTTAGCTCGGTCATGAAGAGTGCCAGACCACCTCGGACGCAAAGGTAAACCAAGGAGCTCGGTCGCTCAAATGGACCAGTTGTTAGCCCGGTCGAGCGGCCTAGTCCTCTGTCTACCTCGGTTTCTACTAAGGTTTTGGCAAACTTGTAAGTTGCTCGGTCTCAATATTTTTTGGAATCAAAAGAAGACCTGGAGCCCGGTCCGCTCTAGATCTTCATGCGTTCATGTGTTCGTCACTGGGATTGAAGAACAGCGAAGAGAATAGGGGCAAGTGAGGGTCTTGGGAGGGGTATATCCTAAAACCTACGGATTTTGTGCCCTAGAATGTGAAATACCAAGTGAAAATAGCAAAAAAGGGCCCGAAGGACTTACCAGTTAAGGGCAGAAGCTTCTCCTTCGAACACGAACTCAGGAATGGCAAGAAAGGAAGGGTTCTGGAGCTCTGGAACGTTGATAGCTTGAGGAGAGTCAGTAAGATTGAAAGGAAGTGAGATATGGCATGTTTATAGAGGTGAAAAGGCCGCCCAAATTTGAATATGAAGGGACGTGATGGTTGGCTGCTCGAGGCCAATCCAGGAATGACACGTGTCCCTATTGACGACGGCGTCAGTACTGAAGAGACAGGATGGCAAATCGAGGCATCGACTAGGCAAGTTTTGAAGACATGCATGTCAACTACCCCGGTCACCGTCTTGCAAACTGAGGACCGAGAAAGAGTTACCCCGGTCAGAACAGGTAATCCTAGTCACGCTTGCGCGGACGGAATTAAGGGACAATTGAGAGAGAAATTTATGAGCTGGATTGGGCCGTGGTAATAACCGGGCAGATTATGGGCCGAACATGTTGTGGGCCGTGGTAGCTTGGGCTTAGCCGGAGAGGGTTGTGCTTGGTAATGGCCCAAGACCGTGCTAGGACCAAGCTACTTGGCTTGTTTATGTAGGAACCGAGCTAATTGGGTAATTTGGCAGAGATAATGGAAGCCGGTCCTGTTCCCATGGTTCACGCTTCCAGCCCGGCTGGAAAGGTTTTCGGTTTATCAGCTCGACCAGTTTCAGCTTGGCTATACCGGAATGCAACCGAGCTCGGTCGTCGTTGAGCTCGGCGAGCGGAGCACTCTAGCTTGTTGTGCAACACGGCCGTTGGCAGCCGAGATGATGCAGCCCGGTTGCCGAGATCCCGGTAGTGTGGGCTGGAAGTTTGGTTAAGTGATGATTAGCTAGATTTGTGCTGACAGGTGGGATAGCAGCACCACGTGTCGAGAGATTAATGGGAGTAGATTTGGAGTGCAGAAGGTATATAAGCGAGTTTGTGCCCCCCATGCCTAGACAGATGAACATTTGGTGAGATATACACTTACACTCAACTCTCTCCTCTCTATCTATCCCTGTGTGTGTGTGCTAACTTAATCGTCGGAGGGGTTTTCCAGCCACACACCGCCGGGTAGCTCACCGCCGTTATGCTCGCAGGTCGATCAGACAGACAGGAGCTTGGAAGAAAGGAGTACGGGCTTGTCTGAATATTTGCTCCCTGTACAATAACTAAATAGACAAATTATCAATTTCTAAAGTAACAATAATTAACAACGATATTAATATTTGAATAATAAGCATACATATTTTTCTAAGTACAGTGAGCAAATCATAAGAAAAAATTATTTAGAATCTTTTATTTTAAAGCCTAAAACATTTTAAAAGGTATAGTTAACCTCACACATATAATATTCAATTTAATAAAATAACAATAGATAATTCATAGTATAACTTTAATCTTAAGCATCTTTAGAAGATATATTATTATTTTTAAAAAGAAAAAAAAAATGAAAAGAAAGGTTAAAAATATGTTGAGCTTGACTGAATCTGATTGGATCTCATTAAAAACTCCATGATCACTAAAATAACAACAAATCATACGTATATGTTGGTTATTTTGGTACTAAATGCTATTAGAAATTGTATTATGTCATTTTCACTAAAAAGATGAAGAAGAAAATAGTCGGAAAATATGTTGGACATAAAAATTTCAAAAATTGCATGAATCATGAAAAGTTAATCGAATCGTGAATCGTGCGATCCACTAGAGATTCACTTCCAAAATAGATTCACCTAAAAATTTGTATTGATTTTGCGAAAATTACGAATCCAATTACGAATCGTAAGATGCTGATAACAAAGGTTTAAATAGATATTTAACTAATTATTTTTTAGAGTTACACTATAACAATACTATGTTTTAGGTGTAAAATTTTAGTGTAATGGTGACATTATGGTTTGTTTTAGGAAGTGAAAAATTTATTTTTTTTAACTTTTACTAATATTTTTTGAAAAAAATGTATAAAAAATAGGAAAGTGATGTAATTTAAAAAATCAAAAAAATTAAAAAATATATTTTTATTCTCTTTGCCAAAATAAGCCTATATTATCATGGAAAAAGAGTGAGACCTCTAAAAGTTGAGCTCTAAATGGGCATTAAATTGTCTTTTTCCTACCCATGTTTTGTCTTTTACCTCTCTCTTTTTTCTTTTTTTTTTAAATGGTGCCAGCTCATTAGAGCTGTTTGAGGACAGCTCTAATTAGAACTCTTTAGCAAAATCCTATTATCATTAGAGCATGTGATATCATCATCATCCAATAATAAAACAGCATATAGGAAGGGAGTGTTCATATATAAATAAAAAATTTATATAGAATAAGGGGATAAATGTATGTACATTTATTTTAAATTAAAAGATTTATTAAAAGGAGTTCATTTTTTAATATTTCACTGATCTAATAAAAGGAGTTCATTTTTTAATATTTCACTACTACATTGTTCTTGTGGGATTTTTTTGTACGAAATTTTGTTTACAAAAGTTACTTGTCACTTAACCTGTATATTGGGGGGCGATATCATTACCGTTGCAATGTGTTTTTTTCCTTTTCTTTTTTTCTCTCTCTATTTTAGTTTATCTTCTTTTTAAAATATTTTATTTTTTAAAATAAAATATTATAATTATTAAATTGTCTTAATTTTTTTTTAATGATATATACAAGAAATTTTACAAATTGAACGTTTTAAATATAATTGAAGCAAGACCTATAATAAACATTAGGGAACTCAAAATTTTTTAAATTCATATTTAAACTTGATAAAAACTAAAGTAGCCTCAAAATAAGTTGGTTGGAGACATAACTTTAAGGGTAATACTATGTTACACACCCCGTGTGTGCTATACATAAATTACGTCATTTATAAGTTTGATCATCACAAATTATATAATTCAATACAATGAGAGTTATAACTAAATATATATATTAAGGTATAATCAAATATTACATAAAGTATAATAAAAAAAACTCAAGACTGGCCTTGAGATTTATGGGGTCTTAGGTGGGCTTTTAAAGTGGGACCCTTCTACATATATTTTTTTATAAAAAAATTACAGACAAAATAATAAGTTACCAATAATTTTTTATTTTATTTAGTAGCTATAAAAAGTTTCCTTATACATATAATCATTAAAATTTATTTTCATATATTAAGATACAAAAAAATCGTTGCAAAGACTCAAAATTGATAAAATATTAGTAATAATCAATACAAACAACATAATTCACTGACATTTGATTACACAAATTACAATCCACTAATTATTTGATAACAAAACACAAATTATTGAAAAATTTTGAGAGAAAAACTAAGGCAAATTTATTCAAATAAATTATGATAAAGAGAGAGGGCAAAAAAATTAGGACAAACAAAATTAAGGAAAAGAAATTAATGTAAAATTATTCAATTAAAATATGATAAACAGAAGGCAAAAAAATTAAGATAAAATTATTTATTCTATTAAAATCTTGACATTAGATTCTATTTGGACTCATTATATTATATATATTTGTTTGGACTAATTATATAAATTTATAATTAAACCTAACAATGATTATATATATTTTTTTAATTTGGCCTAACAAATTTTTTTGAGGAGCCTTTTAGACTGGATCTCAAACAATAGAAAAATATTGGACTTTGAATTTTTAATATAATATAAAACTAATAAATTTGAGACCTTATTTTGGAGGCTCTAAGTACAAGCCTTAGTGGCCTTAGCCCGGGGCCAACCTTGAAAAAACTCTTATGTCACAACCCAACTCCCGGATGCTTAGAGCTGGAATCACAACTTATTAATTCTATTGAACAAATTAAGTGGAGCAAGCAGAAGCAGAATAAAAGTAAGAAAATAATTAAACAAAAAATTAATTCGTTAATGATCGAAAATACATCCATGGGGCTTTTATTATTTTATTATGCAGTGACAAAATTTCAGAAAAAAAAGAAAGAAAAAAAAAACAAAAAAAAAACAAAGTGTAACAGGTCGACATCAAATTCCTTGCGGATCCCACTATTCGAGATTACAGTTCTTCTTTACATCTCATCACCTGAAAGAGTAACAGCTATAAGCACACAGCAGAGTGAGAAATATTATGCTCACAAAATAACCATTGATAGTTATTTAAGTTAAAACATTAACATAACTTAATTTGAATAACCAATTATTTAAGTGGCAGAAGCTGAAATATATAAATTATGTAAATAAATAACCATAACCACGGTACAGAACAGAACAAAACAAAAATCACTAGAGTGACAGTCAGAACAGAGGTCAATGAATCCATGACAAACAGAGAGCCACAAAGTGACCAATCAGAAGTCAATGGTTTAGTTAAGTTTCTGAAGGCATGAGACTCCCGTGGTGGTACTTACAGAAAATAATTGTTTATAAAATCGTAGTCAAATAATTTCTAAAATTTAAACAAACATATCCATGGGTTTCAATTTAAGCAAATAAAGTTTAGAAAATAATCAACGTAATTAAAATATTAATGTAACTTATAAAACACAAATTACGTAAAATAAATTATGGTAACTCAAAACATACGTAAAATATGACTATAATATAACTCACTTTAATGTTAACATTTTACTCTTACTTCCACTGTCACAAACCTTCTTACTTATTAGTTTACTATCTCCAATATCTCTTTCGTATTTTATTTTTTTTTTTATTTTTTTTTTTTGCACCGATCTTGAGCAAATCCTCCCAATTTATAAGGAGGCAAACCATGCCATCAACCCACAAAAGTCCTCCAAAACCAACACATGTCCACAGCCAAATCTTCATTAGATTTTGTATCATAAATCTTCTTTAGATTAATACTTATCTTATTAATTTTTGTGTTAATTATACTCAGGCCCAGTTCTTTAAAATAATTATATACCACTCGTTTGATAAAATAAAAAATAAAAATAAAACAAACAAACTAATCCCTAATTAAATTACACTCAAACCATAACATCTAATATTTACGCTACTTATATATATATATATATATATATATATATATATATAATTATGTGGTATTTAATTAAATATTTATGGTATCACATTTCTCCCCACCTACAAAGAAGTTTGTCCCTAAACTTGATGTACTTTGGTTTTCGAGGAGATGTAGGTATTTGGCTCGCATTTGAATTTCGGTTTCCCATGTTACTTTTTCGACATGATGATTCATCCACAAGACTTTTATAAGAGGTAAAGTCTTGTTTCGGAGAACTTGATCACGACGATCGAGAATCTACACTGGTTATTATTCATAAGAGAGATCTTCTTGAACTTCCAAATCCTCATTATCAACAACATGCTATGGATCTTGAAGATACCGTCGAAGCATCGATACGTGAAACACATTGTGGGCATTGGACAGTTCCGGAGGCAGTGCAAAGCGATAGGCCACAAGACCAATCCTTTCTAGTATCTCGAATGGCCCGATGTAACGTAGGTTTAACTTTCCTCGCTTCCCAAATCGGATAACCCCTCTTGTTAATGAGATCTTTAGGAACACATGATCTCCTATTTGAAATTCTAAGTCCAGTCTTCGTATATCTGCATAGCTTTTCTGGCAGCTCTGGGCAGTGCGAATTCTTTGTTGGATGAGTTGAATTTTATCACTTGTTATTTGCACGATGTCGAGGCCTAACAGTTTCCTATCTCCGACTTTCGTCCAACACAGAGGTGATTGACATCTTCTTTAATACAGTGCTTTGTATGGTGCCATTCCAATGGTTGCTTGGTAGATGTTATTATAGGCAAATTCCACTAAAGGTAGTGTAGACGTCCCCGAATGCCCCGGGAGGATGAGTCCCGTTCTGTTCATATTGGGTTCACTACAGTTCAGGACTCTCAAATTGTCACGGTTCTTAATCTGAACCAAAGAGTCCAAATCCGGCAAATCGTTTTGGAAAACAGATTTTTAGAAAAGAAGTAACAAACATGGACTGCTTTGCCAGATATAGAGTCGCCACCTAAATATTTTATTTTAGAAAATTTAGGAAACCCTGACTCGTTGCCAACGGCCACGTGTCCGTCATCACCAAAGTTGCCTTGGCTCGGGAACTTGGGTACGATTGGGGAAGGTCAACTATGAGAACCCCCTCTCGCCCGATCAAAGATCGGCCTCTATTAACCGTGATATCTTGTTTTGAAAGTATTATGTGTTCCTATTCCGGTTATTAGCTTAGAATTACTATGTTATGCGCACAGCAAATAAATATAGACCAAATCGCCTAATTTGGAACAAATCATTGCATGCTTGTTTTGAAAATGGTTTGCTACTCGTAAGTAGGCTAAAATGCAAGTTTTGCCACCCTTGGGTGGGCTTAGAAAACATGGTTTTGCCATCATCTAGTGGGCTTAAAACTCACAGTTTTAATGCATTATTCCAATTTAGGTAATTTAACCTCCATCCACAGGCATTTAAGCAGTTATATCACATAAGCAAATAGCCTCATGGTAAGCATGCTGTCATGGAAACACTCGCACGCATGCAAAGAAGCTAAAGCATAAGAACTTACCGAGTACTCCGAGCCAAAACGGATACTAGTTAGTAATCACATGCATGATCCTAGTTCATGTTAAGACGGCTAATGCAACACATGCGAAATACAACTAAGATAGGCTCGGCTAATCGACAATGACATGTGAAATGCTACAATTAGCACGTATTCAATTTGGATTTGAAATACAAATGCAGTTAGAATGATGGGCCGAGCCTGGTGTATGCAAAATGAATGAATAGATGCAAACATGCTATCATACTATATGCTAATTGAAACATGCCCTAGACTAACCAACGAAAGCTAGTAAATAAAAGGGAAGAAAGAAGTAGGGTTGGGAGACATACACACACTCACGCACACTTATTACACAATTGCCCTCACTCGGAGGGTCTGAATAAATATTACACAACCAAATTAATTATTACAGAATTCCTAACTAATTAACAAATTAAATGCAGAAGAAAGGTGGCCGCAGCCCTGCCTCAGAATGTGTGAATGATGCATGCTTGACTCGTCTCACCCGGAAACTCGCTGCCATAGCACTGCTGCCTCTGTTTTCACTGCCTTACTCCTCTGAAAATTCTAAAAGTCTCTAGACCCCTTTTGGATCATCCTCTGAGTGCTCTAGGATGTCACCGGCCAGAATTAAAGTTCACCGGCCATGGTAATGGGATTATCAACCAACTTTTGTACCACCAGCCAGCCACTGATGGTCAGTCGGCACTGTAGGTGGCCGGCCGGCCATTGCTTCCTGCAGAATCCTGCAGTTGACAGCAGCAGAGGGCAAGTAGTGTATGGCATGGAATTTTCAAGCAAATGTGAGCATGGCCACACTCCCTATCATGCAATGGACTCAAGGGAGCATGGCCCTCAACCCTCGGGCCATCAACTACGCAATTCGAGGCATGATGGCCTAAGAAGCCAAGTTAGCAACTTAATGTAGATGCATGCAATAAACAAATGAGTGCTAACACCCTATCATGTTGAGATCAAGGGTATTGGCGACCGAGGGTTGAGACGTGTTTCGTTACTTCGGGTACAAACACACCTCTCCTCTCATGCTTGGTTTGACACCCCAAACTAAGCGATGCAATGCATGTATGCCATATACAATGCAAATTGATGCAACTCATGCAAGGCTACACTAATGCAACTCATGCAAGGCTACACTAATGCAATATGAACATGTCAAGCATACAACAAGACTATATAATGCAATTCAGCTAAGTAACGTGCAAACATGTGAACATGATGCAATGTAAGCATGCAACCAATGCAATGCAACATGTCAAACATGCAAAGTGTGCAAGGATGGGCTCATACTGAAATGAGAAGGCCTCAGCCCACCCTAAAACAGTGGCCAAAAGAGTCAAAAAAAGGCACAACTTATGCATGCAAGCTTACACACACCAAGGCCTATCACCTAAGCATGAAAAGGGATAACTCTAAGCATACTTAAGGGCAATATGTTTGGACATTAAACACTCATGTTAAACTCTGAGAAGTATGCAAAAGATGACACCAAGATATGCTAGGGAATGGATGCAAAATAGAAGGTATTCAAGGCCACAAAAGAGAGCATTGCTCAACACCTACCCCAAGCAAACATGGTATGAGCTAAGCAACCCAAACAGAGTTTTTATGCATCAAAATATGCCCCAAAACCCACTGAGATGGCAGCCCAAATGACTTAAACAAAGAGGATGCGCACAAGCCCAAACATGGAGCATAAGACCACAACTCTTCAAGGCATTAAAAGGGTAACAAATGCAAGCATGTAGGCATAAAACATGAACTGAAATGGCATGACAAATGATTCTAAATCACTGAAATAGACCAAATGAGGCATGCTAGCAACTCACACACCCGAAGCCAACAAGTTAGAATACAAAGAGGCTATATAAAGCATGGCAAACATGGCTCCAAAGACTCAAGACAGACCTTAAGCATGTTAGAACATGACCAAAAACTTCACAAACCTAAGCCAAAGCATGCAAACATGATGGTCCAAAGTCAAGATGTATTTCTAGGAAAAATGGAGGAATACAAGGCAAGTATATTATGCATGCAAGAGGTCAACAAACCGACATGGGACAGAGGTAAAACATGCTAAATAAACACCAAATAACCTCTGAAATGAAGCCAAACAAAGTTAGGCATACATGCTACCCTTATGAGCCAAAAATGCAAACAAAAGAGAGACAAAGGGAGAGGGGTGTCCCTCCCCTATGCAAGACCTCAAGCCCTCTTCATCACTACTGAAAATCCACTGGATTTCAATGGTGAGAAGGCCAAAGCACAATAGTATTCAAAGCTTAACAAAAATAGCACAAAAAGAGCCAAACAAGGCCTAAGAGGGGGAGGTCGACCCCAAACAACAAAACAACCTTAATGAAGTATCTTAAGCATGAAAATACAAGACTTTTTTTAGTTATACACAAAGTCTAAATCAGTGAGAAGGATAGGTCAAAAGCTAATGCAAGATTGGAGAATCTAAAACAAAAGTGTTACCCTTGAAGAACACTTCAAGAACAGCAAGTCCAGCCACTTTCTTCTGATCAAAACCAGCTCAAAACCTCAAGAATAAACCCTCAAGACCTTCCAAGTCAAAGTATGGTGTAATGGTGTGTGTCTTAGTGCAAAACTAAGAAGAAAACACACCTTTAGGCTCTCAAACACAAACAAATGAGAAGAGAGAGGGAGATATAGAGGGAGAAAGTGTATATCAGATATATATATATATATGTATTTTTCTCTGGTTTTTTCTCAACCTCACAAAGGAGAGGGTTGGGGCTCTTATATAGACAATGCAAAGACCAAGCTTCCAAGGGAAGCTATTCAAAAAGGGTCAAGTCTTCCTAAAGAAGCTAAGGCAAAGGGGCCAAGGCTTCCTTAGGAAGTTGGGACAGGTGTCCAAGCTTCTTGAGGAAGCTAAGACAAAGGTCCAAGCTTCCTCAAGAAGCTAGACCAAAAATGTGCAAAACAGCCACACTCGTGCATGGGGAGGAGGGTCCGTGCATTCTAGCTGGCATGCATTATGCCTGTAAAAGGCAAAAAGGTGGTACCGGCCAGAAAAGGAGGCCATCGGCCAAACAAGTGGTCGGCCGGCCACACAAAATGTCGACCGGCCAATGGACTATTTCACCAATGGCCGGTAACCTCAAAACACGGCCGGTGGCCTCAAGCCATGGCCGGTGGGTATCAGGGGTAGCTAGCAAGCTACTCTCTACCCTCAGGTGCAAAAACAAACAAGTCCTTTGGGTAAAACCAAGCACAGAACAAGCAAGTCGAGAGATCCTGAGGCCAGGTGCGTAGCCAAGACCTCCGGGAACTCAAAACAAACACGAACATGGATGATCACTGAGTGTTCAAGCGATGACGTCCAAGTCTTGAGGACGACCAAAAATGGGGTGTCTACAGGTAGGTGCTCATCCCAATTACTTTTGAGGTGTAGCACGCAAACACGTAATATATCTTCCAAAGTCTGGATTGTTCTTTCGGATTGTCTATCAGTTTGCAGGTGATAAGTAGTGTTAAATTTCAACGTTGTTCCCAAAGTTTCTTGCAATTTGTTTCAGAAGTGAGATACGAAACGGGGATCTCGGTCAGACACGATCGAAACTAGGGTATTATGCAATCAAATGATTTCTTTGATGTATAATGTGGCAAACTTATTTAGGGGGTACGTGATTTTGATTGGTAGAAAATGTGCCGACTTCGTCAATTGGTCTATTATAACCCATATTGCATCGTTCTTCGAGACTGATTGAGGCAGCCCGACCACAAAGTCCATAGTAATGTGTCCCCATTTCCACTTAAGTATAGGGAGTGGTTGCAGCATTCCTGCAGGTCTCTGATGTTCTGCTTTAACCCGTTGACAATGCCGACATTTGGAAACATGGCTTGTTATGTCTCTTTTCATTCCTGTCCACCAGTAATGTTCTTTCAGATCATGGTACATCTTTGTATTGCCAGGGTGGATTGCAAACCTCGAGCTATGAGCTTCTACCAATATCTTCTTTTTGGGTTCTAGAATGTCGGGTACGCAGATTTGATTCTGAAATTTTAGTATCCCATTGCTTATAGTGAAATCAGGATTAGGCATACTTCTTTGCTCCTCGTATTTTTTCTTGAAAAGTTTATCTTCACATTGGCGTGTTTTAATTTCTTCAATCAATGCGGGTTCTACGATTATGTTAGCGAGCAATCCATTGATCTTACGGGGGACGAGGGTACATGCCAAACTTCTAGTAGTCTTTCGACTCAACGCGTCTGCTACAACGTTAGCTTTTCCTGGATAGTGATGGATCTCTACATCATAGTTCTTCATAAATTCTAGCCATCGTCATTGCCTTATATTTAGTTATTTCTGTGTAAACAGATATTTAAGACTTTTGTGATCTGTGTAAATTTCAGAGGTTACTCCGTAGAGATAATAACGCCAAATCTTGAGGGCAAAGATTACTACAGCTAATTCCAGATCGTGGATTGGGTAGTTCTTCTCGTGAGTTTTTATTTGACGCGAGGCATACGCAATGACTTTTCCATTTTTCCAAACGACGCAACCCAAACCATTGTATGAGGCATTGTTATAAAGTACGAACCCTTTCGTTCCCGTAGGGAGTGCTAGTATTGGAGTTGTCACAAGTCTGCTTTTCAACTCTTGGAAGCAACGTTCCTGCTTGTCAGTCTATTCAAAGGGTGTGTTCTTCTGAATTAGCTAGGTCAAGGGTGATCTTGTCTTCAAGAAATCTTGCACGAAGCGTCAGTAATAGCCGGCTAAACCCAAGAAACTTTGAATCTCAGACACGTTAGTAGGTCTTGGCTAATCCACGATTACTGTAACTTTTTGAGTATCAATCGAAATGCCATCCTTGTTAATGACGTGACCGAGGAAGTGTACACTAGTGATCCAGAATTCACATTTCTTCAACTTGGCATAAAGTTTGTGATCACGTAGTGTCTGTAGAACATTTCGCAAGTGGTGTTCATAATCTTCTGGCAATTTGGAGTATATGAGAATGTCGTTAATGAAGATAATGATGAACTCGTCAAAATAGGGTTTGAATACTCGATTCATGAGGTCCATAAAGGTTGTTGGAGCATTTGCGAAGCCAAATGGCATGACGAGGAACTCGTAGTGCCCCGTAACGTATTCTGAAGGCAGTCTTTTCGATGCTTTCCGTTTTAACTTTTAGTTGATGATAACCGGAATGCAAATTGATTTTGAAGAATACTTGGGCACCTTGAAGTTGATCAAACAAGTCATCGATTCGTGGCAGGGGGTACCAATTCTTGATAGTGACCTTGTTCAATTCTCGATAATCGATACACAATCTCATGGTACCATCATTGTTCTTTACGAACAATACTGGAGCTCCCAAGGGCGAAGTACTTGGCCAAATAAACCCTTTGTCCAGTAGTTATTGGAGTTGGGTCTTCAATTTTTTCAATTCCGTCATTGACATGCGGTAAGGAACTTTCAATATTGGTTGTATACCAGGTTGGGTTTCAATAGTGAATTCAATTTCCCGATCAACTAGGGTACCAGGTAAATCTTCAAGAAAGACATCCGAGAATTCTCGAACCACAGGAATTACATCAAGTGTGGGGGCTTCTTGTTGAGTATTAATCACATAACAGATATAACTAACAACCCTTGTTTAGAAGTCGTTAGGCTGTCATGGAGGATATAAGACAAAGAGGGGTGGAAACTCTAGTTCCATCAAAGACAAGCTCAAGTTGGTTTGGTAATCAGAGGAAGACTTTTTAAGCTTTGCAATCGATAGAGGCGTGGTTAGTAGCCAGCCAATCCATTCCTAAGATTATATCAAAGTCACCAATGCAGAGGGGAATCAAGTCTACATATAAGGTTACGTCTTTTAGGGATATAGCATAAGATTTGTACACATCAATACTAAGGGCAGAATTACCAGAAGGAAAAGACACAGACAATATATATTGTAAGGGTTCGGGTGTCGACGCCAACTAGGAAACAAAATGTGGTGTAACAAAAGAATGAGTTGAACCAGAGTCAAAGAGAACATGAGCTAAATGACCACAGACAGAAAGTGTACCTGACACAATATTTTTGGTAACTTCTGGTTTTCCAGGTACCAAGGCAAAAGTTCTTCCTTAGCATTTTTTTTCCTTCCTCACTTCTCCAGGTCCTACGTGTTTTCTAATTGGTTCAGAGGGGCTGGCTGTAGAATTGGTAAGCTTTAGACAATCTCTCAGCAAGTGGCCAACTTAACCGCACTTAAAGCATGCTCTCGTGTGTAGCTTGTTTTTTGTGCTCCTTTCGGATACGACTAGCTCTGCAGTTCGGACCCTCGTGGTTCTGAATCTGATTCCACAAGTGCAATGTAAAATAGATAAATACAAATGAGTCCAAATCCGGCAATTCTTTTGGAAAATCGATTTTGAATCAAAATGTCAAAAATGGACTGTTTTACCAGATACAAAGTCGCCGCCTAAATATTTTTGAAAATTTTAAAAAATCCGTGACTCGCTCCAAAAGGCCATTAGTCCGTCATCACCAAAGTGTCTCGGGAAACTTAGGTATGAGAGAGGAAGGTCATAAATTGAGCACCTCACTCACCCGATCAAAAATTGGCCTCTACTAATTATGATGTGATTCTTATTTACATTATATGCTCTTGTTCTGGTTATTAGGCTAATTTTTACTAAGTGATGCACATAAGTATAGACTAATTTGCAAAAGTTGAAACATTTGATTTCATGTTTGTTTGAAAAAAGTTTTGAATACGCGTCACTTGAAAAAGTGAGTTTGTATGTACATTAATCAATTTATTCCAATTCGAGCAATTAGCCTTCATCCATCGGCATTCAAACAGATATATCACTTAAGTACTTAGCCTCATGGAATCATGCTTTGATGACATGGCAACAATCACACACATGCGATATGCTAAAGCAATTAAATGATTACCTAGTACTCCAAGGCAAGCCAAAAAGATAAAAGAGTGAGAAAAAATGTGTGATCCTAACTAATGCAATATGACTAATGCAACACATACAATTATGCAATTAATGGGCTCAGCTACTAATATGGTACTTGAATTAATTTGATAGCATGCGGTCTAAGCACGTATTCAAAGAATTTAAGTAATAACAATGCTTGGTTAGAACCGAGCTATTATAGATAAGTGGATGCAAATCATGGAAAATGCTATGGAAACATGATGCTCTATGCTCCCATCATAAGTGGAAAAATAAAAAGAGAGAAAGAAATGGGGGTTGGAAGACATGCACACTCATTACAATTGTGGGGGTTGGAAGACATACACACTTATTACAATTGTGCCCTCATGTAAGAGGGTCCGAATGAATGTCTGAGGGTCCGAAATAAACTAACTATTACAAAACCAAATGAATAAATAAATAACTAATTAGCTAAGTTATTACAACAAAGGCTAATAATGAGTAATAAACTAGCTACCTAATTTAACTAGCTATAGCAATTACAAATAAACCAATACTACAACAATACTAATTACAACAAGAATAATTTACAACAATAATGATTACAATAATAATAATTAATTACATCAATAATGAATTAAAGCAATGCATGCACATCAAAGAAGACGGTTTTCAGAAGCCACTCTGTCTGCCTCCCTAGGAATCTGTCATGTTTCACCTTCTGCCACTGCTCTTTGTTTCTGCAAAAACACACTATTTACCAAACATTGGATCTCGGCCGGGCCCAAACAAGGCCGGTCATGCCATGATTTCATGCAAAATCCTGTTTTTGTGCTCTGAGGTGAAAACAATACAGATAGAGCCTTTTTTAGCTCTGTTTGTCCCTTCTACTCTTCTCTGTCATGGAGAGGCTCAAGAGGAGAACGAAGTTGGTTCCAAAACCATCAATAAGCAAGTTGATCGCTTGATGATTTTGAAAACAATTAGACAAAAATCAATAAATGCAATGAACAACAACCGCTCCTCACTCCTATCATAAAGTGAGCTCAAAGAGAGAGGTAGAGACATTTCAAGATTCATCAAAACATCATGAATTGATGTGTGACGACTCTTGACATGATGGATTCGGCATAACGTCCGGCCAAACCCAAGCAATCTAACTCATTTTCTTTATGTTGGTTGGTCCAATTTTAAGCCAATTTTTTTTAGTCTTTTCTATTCCTTAATCAGTTTATCTGAAGTGATAGTTAAGTCCACTAAATGAGAAGAAATGTCAAACGAGAAGTGATCCTAAGCATGAAAGAGAGACTATGCATTAACGATAAACCTTCGTACAGATTAAGCCATTGAGCATAGGTCTTTTTCCCACGCTTTGAATAACTATCAATCTTTTGACATAACTCTCAAACAAAAGAAAAGAAGAAAAGAGGGAGGTTGCAGAAATGATTGCAAGATTAATTATTAGAATGAGACTCTTGACATGAAAACCAAGCAAAGGAAACCAAAAGATAATCAAAGCATGGACAACACAACACAACACAACACAACAAGTAAGGTATTCAAAGTATATACTAATTAAATAAATTAGGACAGCCCTAAAACAGCCCCTAATATGTGAAAAACAGTGGCTAAAATGATGTTTTAAAGAGTACAAAAAAAAATAGGAAATAACAAGGAATCACAAGGCTAGTGAACAAGAGCAAGAAGGGGTGGCTAATTCCTCCATTTTTGAGATCTCAAACCGTGATTTTTAGCCTTTTTGAAATTTGAAAATCAGTTTGAAGACTAAAAAAAAAGTGTAAAGACAAGGGTGTGAGCTATGAAGTAAGATACAAGAAAGGGTGTTAAACCTTTCTACCTTTAATAGCTATTCAAACCCAAGTTCCAACACTTGAAATGGATCCAAAACAATACAAAGATACAAGAAATTGATAGTAAAAGACAGAAATGAAAGCAAGAGAAAAGGTGGTAAGCTTATACCTCTTAAAGAGGACAAGCTCTTGTTGTAAATCAAACTTGGTCCAAACACACTCTCAAGCTTGAATTGTGATGCTTAAGACTCAACCAAGGCTCCAAGGTTAAGGTTTGAGGGTTTGTATGGTGTATAGATATACTTCAAAGATGGTAAGTTTGCTCAAAGATGGCTTGGCAAGGAAGAAAGAGCTCTCAAGTGTGTGTGTATAAGCTCTTTGAAAAATTTTCAACCCTCAAAACAGAGATATAACCTCGTATTTATAGAATTTGAGCAAATATGTCGAAAATATCTTCAAAAATAGACAGTTGGCAAGCTCATGATCGGCCCTAAATGGCCACGGTCGGCCCTCGATGAGGCACGGTTGGGCCCCAATGTTCTCCCATGTTCCTCTGTTTCAGGCTAAGTGTAGGGTGGCACAATGTTCAAAAATGGACCTCTGAGATAAGAACAAGGTAAATATGAAGGTTTTCGGATTATTTTAGAGCTTGACCTTAGATTCCTTCGTTGAGAATTCGAATCATACACAATGCTATTTTCATCATCACGTGCCCAGGACGAAGCGTCCAAGTCTTACGGGCGGTCAAAAATAGGATGTCTACATCGTATCTTGATGGCATCGTCCCTAATGAGCCCTTCCATAAATAGGGCAAATAGGAATAGTTCCACCTCTGGGTTTAGTTGGACCTTGATTACCTGAACTAGTTGTGCCCGTATTTACCTTCTTTGGGGGTGCAGCACCGGATCTTCTGTTGTCTCTTTTTCAAAATCGCTTCGTTTGGCTTGTTTCTCCAGAACGGGAAGCTTTTATCCCTTTTTTCGTGATATATGCTCGATCCACCACATCCGCATAGGTTGGTAGTTTCAAAACCTTAAGTATGTCTATGGTTTCACCATCCAATCTTGCTTTAAATTTCCTTACTTTTCGAGCTTCGGTGGGGATGACATATGTCGCAAATTGAGCTAGTTGCGTGAACTTGCTCTCGTATTCAGTCACTGTCATGGTTCCTTACTTTAGATGTATGAATTCCAATGTCTTTTGTTCCCGCAACGAATCTAGAAAGTATTTTTCATAAAATACTTCCAAGAATCTTGCCCAAGTCACGATTTCTTCTTTCTCCAGGGTAAGAAGCCACTATTCCTGCGCATCATCTTTGAAACTAAAAGTGGCAAAAGTTATCTTTTGTCTTTCGGTGTAGGGTAGTGCACGAAAAATCTTTTCCATATCTTTAACCCATGCTTCTGCTACCATTGGGCTTGGACCACCGGTAAACGTGGTGGGTTTCAGATCTTGAAATTGTGTTATGGTAACCGACTCTTCTCGTCGTTCTGGCATTCCATTATTTATGTTGGTCTGGAAGACCTGCAAAAAGCTGGTAACCGCTCTTTCTATGATTCTTTCCATTGACTCAGTTCTGCTAACTGATGACTTAGTTTTGTTACCATCGTTGACTATTACTGCAAAGTAGATTTTAGTGTGAAATAATTTAATAAACGTAACATCACATTTATAAAGCATTATAAAGTATCATATATATAAAATACTAGCTTTGAATACAGTATTAGCATTACATCTTTATCCCAAAAGTTAAAAGTTATGTCAGTGTCTAACCCCTTTGGTCCCAAAAACAAAATAGGGATCAAAACTAATCATAGTTAGCTCACAAAAAGAATTCTTTTCTACAAAATCAATATTGGCGGGTCAAATAACCACAGAAAGCAATGTTGCATAAGAAGCTCAAATTCCCATCCTAGCTATACCACACCAAAACAAACCCAAGCTTCTTGAATTATGTAAATGGGGATGGACTGTATATATCACCAAAATACTCGGTCAACAATTCATCCGGGTGTCTCGACATATATTAAGTCATTACTAAAATCAACATCCTGGACATTAATAATTTCCAAAGGGTTAGGGATGTTGGTGAATATGTAATCTTCGAGGTAAACATTTTCCCTCCTCTCAGCAAAACCTGAGGGCAAATGGCCAATCATGTAGTAAGGGCAGTCAAATCTTGGGGCAAAGCCGATTACGCGGGTAGGTCCGAGATATTGTCCGCATGTGTAGGAATGGCTCTACTTCCACGATAAGTATGCTATATCATCAGGATCGGCCTGTACATATATTGGTCGACCCATCAATTGGGCAAGGCTTGGATGTAATCGCCTGACTATGTCTTCAAAGTCTCCACATCCCTCTGGAGAGGCATGGGCGTGACAGTCTGCCAAGATTCCCTCCAGACTTATAGCCTCGAGCTCGTTCCAAAACGCCTCACTAAGAATAAACTCGAACATCCCTACATCACCAGAATTAGTCATGGTACAAACGTAAGGTTCTACAAGAAAGGTTAAAATCATTGCTCTGATACCACTTTTGTCACGACCCAACCCCTGGATGCTTAGGTGTAATGCCCCAACCCTTTACACGTCATCGATATTGTCCGCTTTGGGCGACGCTCGCACGGATTTGTTCTTCCAATGGGTCACCCATCCTAGAACTACTCCAGCCTAAGCACGCTTAACTGGGGAGTTCTACTAGGGATCTCACCACCTAAGAAAAGGCCTCGATGCTATATAAGGGTTCAGGTTTTTACTTTTATAGCCCAGGAACTCCCCCTTCATTCCTGATGTTAGACACTAGGACCTTACAATCCATCCCTCTTAGGGTTGCACGTCTCGAAGCAGTAGCCTTCCAGCTCACAAGCCCGCCCACATGCACCAAGTGACGCCAGGGGCCCACACTCGGTACTCCGAAGAGTTGGCTCTGATACCATTTGTAACGCCCCAACCCTTTACACGTCATCGATATTATCCGCTTTGGGTAGCACGGATTTGTTCTTTCCAGTGGGTCACCCATCCCAGAACTACTCCAACCTAACCACGCTTAACTGGGAAGTTCTAATAGAGATCTCACCACCCGAGAAAATGCCTCAATGCTATATAAGGGTCCAGGTTTTTACTTTTATAGCCTAGGAACTCCGCCTCCACTCCGGAAAGTTGGCTCTGATACCAAACTATCACGCGCCAAAATTTGGACAATTAAATATTAAATTAGGATTAAACCCCAATCAATATTTCATCATCCAAATCCTAGGAGTGAAAATGTTTTCGTCACCATAAGGTTTACATAAATTCAATACTAAATAATAATAATAATAATAATAATAATAATAAATGCCAACCAAACTATCCATCATAGATTCATAACTATCCAATACCTCCAATATTAAAGTGACAATAAATAGTCAAAATAACTTGGATAATGTAAAGTTACAAATCATGCCAAATTATCAAAATACTAAGGTCATTAAAAAAATAATAATAAATGCATAAACTAATATCAACCTTAAGCTCAAGAAAATAAAAGAAGTTCAAACGACATAACCAACAATTATAGTTATTTCTCTTCACCACCATAGTCTCAACTAATCCTGCAAAGGAAGCTTGGCTGCGCTCAAACAGAAAGCACCTGAGATGCCAAGAGACAAAACGGCTTAGTATACAAGTATACTGGTATGAGTATAAATATTTGACATCCACGTGTCCACCAGACACAAACAAAAATACATTTAATTCTTGTTACGAGACAAGACAAATAGTTCCATCCACACCAAAACGAATGGGTAGTTTCCCAAGATACGGTGGCATTTAGTTTCTTACTCGTACACAATGAAATATAAATTGAGTATAAAATAAACAAAATAAAAATAAAAATATGGTGGATCAGGCCTGCATAAAAAGTTAGTAAGACCCACTATTCTGCAAACAAAATAAAGTTAGTATAATTTAATCATAAGTGAATTACAGAAGAAGTATAAAAAAACGCATTGTTTCATGCTTAAATAATTCGAATTAACCAAAACTCAAAGAACAAAAGTTGTACAGAATCAAATTTGCTAAAAGGCATTGTGAATAAATTTAGTAGAAACTGAACAGGCTGAGAGAAAAACTTGATAGAAGAACCTAAACGAAATTCAACTGAAAAATCTGAAACTAAAAACAAAAAGAAACTGCCCTAAGATGATTTTTTTCGAAAAAGTTCAAAACACAAAAAGTGTTCAGAATAATGTTTTACTTCAGTTTACGCGAAATCAATAAAAATGAGCTTGTTTCATGAGTTAAAACAACATCTAAAATTTACATTGCTAAAATAAATAAAACTATTGTAAACAAGATCATCCGATTATATATTCTAATCGATCTTTTTAATAAAAAGTTAAAACACAAAAGTTGTCTAGAATCATGTATACATGCCTCTGCTGAAATTTCATAATTTATTGAGATCGTTTACTATATTTCAAGATGTACAAATCAATACAATTCAAACTATACATATAAGTTCATATTTAATTCTTTGTACCTTAACTCCACCACTTTAGCCCTTCACATCCGGTCTACACATGTATCCCATGTGCCTGCATATCTAACACCGCTTTGAAGCCAAACTTGCACAGGGATATTGTCCCGAGTTTGACCGACACTCTCCGGATTGTTAGCATATACGTACATGCGAAAATCAAAGCACTCGTCTACTCCTGAGAACGAGACAACAATAGACATATACAAAACATCTCACTCATGAGAACAAACATAGTAATGCCAAACCTAAGGCATTCAAATAAATCTCATAATCTTCACTTTTTTTTGTATACACTTTTTCTCACCAACACTCAAATAAAACAACAATCCATGGAGTCATGGTGGAGTGTAAGAAATTTATCCATGGGTTCCTAATTTATTTTAATTTCATATATCCATGAGTGTGATTATAATCATAAAATAAATACATATAAAGACCCTAAACCTTACATACATATCTAACCAATTAATGAAATCAATTCATCATCTACATACAAATCAAATTAACATCAAATAAATAAATAAAAACAACGAATTAAATATAAATCAAAGAAAGTGGGTTTTGTACTCACAATTATTTTTCGATGATCAAAGAAATATTTGTAGAATTAATAAAAACCCCAAAATAAAACCCTAACCCTTTTCTTTTTTTTTTCTTCCCTCTTTTTTTTTTCTCTCCCCACTGTTTCTCTCTTTCTCAACTCTCTTTCTTGATTAATCTCTCTCTCTCTCTCTCTCTCTCACGATTTTTCTTAGCCGCACAAGCACAATCCTCTTTTTTGCTTTCTAATGGCACATCTAACCTAATATATTATTATATTATATTTTATTATATAATACAACATAGTTATAACATACATAAATATGATATATATATATATATATATCAATATATAAAACACCATTTTTTATATGTAAAAAATATAAATATATAAATATTTAGATTAATTATATATAATTAATTATCACATTAAATTAATTAAATATCACATCAAATTCTCATGTATCCACACAATTAATAAAATCAAAAATAAAATAAAGTAATAAGAATAATAATAATAAATAATGACTTAAGAAAAAATTAGGGTCGCTACAATATACACACCTCAAAAGAATCTCGTCCCAAGATTCGGTAAGAAAGAGTACTAAACAAAAAGCTCTAAGTGCATATGCCGAACTTTCTCTTCCAATTCCCAAGTGATATCATTCTCATCCTCGCTCCGTTGCACTTTCACCGAGTTCTTTTTTTTGCGCCACAACTGCTTTACACTCCGATCTAGAATAGTAATCGGTCACACCACATACGTGAAATCATCATTAATCTCCAACACTTCTAGTGATACTACTTGGGAAGGGTCTTGCACACACTTTCGCAATAAAGATACATGGAACACATTGTGAATCATAGCTAAAGCAGGTGGTCGAGCTAATTTGTTAGCCACATTACCAATCTTCTCAGTGGTCTCGTATGGGCCTACAAATCTAGGTATCAACTTTCCCTTCTTTCCGAACCGCATGATTCCCTTCATCGGCGAGACCTTCAAAAACACAAAATCTCCAACATTCAACTCAACCCCCTTACATTTTCTATCAACGTAACTCTTCCGACGACTCTGTGCAGTCTTAATATGTTCTTGAATAATGTTCACCTTCTCTGTGGTCTCTCTCACAAACTCTGGCCCTAACAACGGCGCATCTCCTACCTCCATCTAACAAGCAGGTGATCAACATAGCTTCCCATACAAAGCTGCAAAAGGTGTCATCCCGATACTTGAGTGATAGCTATTATTATAAGCAAACTCCACCAATGGCAAGTGTTCTTCCCAACTACCACCAAGATCGAGAACACAAGCTCTCAACATATCTTCTAAGATTTGATTTACCCGCTCAATTTGCCCATCTGTCTAATGATGATAAGTCGTGTTCAGGTCTAACCTAACACCCAAAGCATGTTGAAAACTCTCCCAAAACTTTGCCACAAACAACGGATCATGATCTGAAACTATAGAAACTGGCGTGCCATGAAGTCGCACCACCTCCCGAATATACAGCCTAGCCAGTTTATTCGTAGTTTGGTGAACATTGATAGGAATAAATGAGCAAACTTGGTAAGTCGATCCACTATCACCCAAATAGATTCATTGCCTCGCTTAGACCGCGACAATCGATCCACGAAGTCCATAGAGATGTACTCCCATTTCCAAGTAGGGATTTCGAGAGGCTGCAAAAGTCCAAATAGGAGTTAGTGTTCTGCCTTAACTTGTTGACACACATAACATTGAGAAACATACTCTCCTACGTCCTTCTTCATACCTTCCCACCAAAGCGTCATCTTCAAGGCATGATACATCTTAGTCCCTTCAGGGTAAATGGTATATCGGGATCTATGGGTATCATCCATAATCTCTTTCCTCAATTCAACAATGTTAGGTACACACAATTTGCCCCTGAATCTCAATCCCCCATCTGAGTCCACAGACCAATCAATAGGATAATCATCGATCAAATCCACTACAAGGTTATCGAGCTTGCTGACGAGAAACTCATCTAAATACTACATCTGATGAACTTTACCCAGTAACGTCGACTGCACGATCAAACTACCAATGTATGCCCTCTCGACACCCTCTATTGGTTGAACATCATGCATCAAAACGAACTCCAAGGACTTTCATTTTTGAATCATCAAAGAAGCTATAATCCCACATTGTCGACTAAGTGCATCTGCAACCACATTTCCTTTTCCTAGGTGGTAAAAGATCTCGAAATCATAATTACTGATGAATTCAACCCACCTTTGTTGCCTCATGTTCATCTCTTTTTGAGAAAAAAGATATTTGAGGCTCTTATGATCTGTGTATAACTCAAAGTGCTCCCCAAACAAGTAGTGTCGCTACACTTTCAACGCAAAACAACTATTGTCAACTCTAAGTTATGAGTAGGATATCATCTCTCGTGAGGTTTTAATTGTCGAAAAGCATAAGATACAACCTTCTGATGCTGCATCAACACACATCCCAACACAGTTCCACTCGTATCAGTAAGCACTACTAACTTTTCCCCTTGTACTGGTTTAATTAGCACTGGTGTTATAGTCAAACGCTACTTTAACTCCTAGAAAGCTCTCTCGTAATCATCTGTCCATATGAACTTCACATTCTTGCAGGTCAACTTGGTCATGGGTATTGCGATAGTGAAAAACTTCTCTATAAATCTTCTGTAATAACCGGCTAGTCCTAAAAACTCCTCACCTCTGAAGGATTTGTAGGCTGTTTCCATTCTTTGACTGCAACAACTTTCTGAAGATCTACTATTATCCCCTGATTGGACATAACGTGTCCCAAAAATTGAACTTCTTTCTCCCAAAAGTGACACTTACTGAACTTAATGTATAACTGTTGCTCCCTCAAAGTCTGCAACACGACTTTCAAGTATTCTTTATGCTCTTCCTCATTCTTAGAATACACCAGGATATCATCTATAAAGATAATCACAAACTTATCTAGATACGGTTGAAAAATTATGTTTATCAAGTCCATGAAATAGGCAGGAGCATTTGTCAAACCAAAAGGCATTATAGGAAATTGCATACCGAGTCCGAAAAGCAGTAAGCGGTATACTTTCCTCTGACACACCCATCTGATGGTAACCCGTTCTGAGATCAAACTGAAAGAACACGGCTGCCACCCTTCAACTGATTGAACAAGTTATCAATTCTAGGTAGCGGATACTTGTTCTTGATAGTCGCCTTGTTCAGCTCTCTGTAATCTATGCATATGTGGAGAGTGTTATCTTTCTTGGAGACAAAGATCGCGGGTGCTCCCCACGGAGAGTTACTTGAACAAATGAACCCTTTTTGAAGCAACTCTTTCAGCTGCTTCTTCATCTCCACAAGCTCTTTAGGTGCCATTCTGTATGCCTTCTTAGAAATTGGTGCAGTTCTTGGCACTAAGTCAATGCGAAATTCTACTACCCGTCGAGGTGTACCACATCTACCTCACTAATATCCTGCTTAGGGATTTCTACCGAGCACAGAAAACTCATCATTACCAAATCTTCGCCATCGTTAGAAGTGTGGGTAAGCCTGGCATACCGGGAATATCTATATTTACAGTCTTTCCAGCACAATCTAGAGTCACAAAGTATTTTCACAGCCAATCCATACCCAAAATAATTGTAAACCCCTCAAACCTAAACACAATTAGGTCTGCATACAAGACTCTACCCGCAAAGTCAATCTCAAAATCTTTACACATCCCATAAAAAGTAATTGCCCCTCCTAAAGGGGTCTCAACACGAATAGGTCTAGACAATGGTGTTCTCTTTCTACAAACTATCTAGATATGAAAGGATAAGAGGTACCAATATCAAAAAGTACTCTAATGGGTTCTTGAAAAAGATTAAAGATACCTTCCAACCATCACCTTCAAGTTAAACACACAAAAATTTGTTCATAAATACTAAGAATAAATTCAACCACCCAATTAAACGAGCTAACCCATGTTTCTATAATCCGAGGATCACTTAAACTCTCACAAGTCTAGGGTAACCTAGTGTTCTGATACCATTTGTAACACCCCAACCCTTCACATGTCATCAATATTGTCCGCTTTGGGCCACGCCCGCACGGATTTGTTCTTCCTAGTGGGTCACCCAATCCAGAACTACTCCAGCCTAAGTACGCTTAACTGGGAAGTTCTAATAGGGATTTCACCACCCGGGAAAAAGTCTCGATGCTATATAAGGGTCTAGGTTTTTACTTTTATAGCTTAGGAACTCCCCCTCCATTCTCGATGTGAGACACTGGGACCTTACAATCCACTCCCTTAAGGTTGTAGATCCCCGTGCAGTAGCCTATCAGCTCACAAGCCCACCCATATGCACTGAGAGACGCTAGGGGCCCACACTCGGTACTCCACAGAGTCGACTCTAATACCAAATTGTCAAGCCCCAAAATTTGGACAATTAAATATTAAATTATGATTAAACCCCAATCAATATTTCATCATCCAAATCCTAGGGGTGAAACAAAAAAACTAAATGTTCTCGTCGCCATAAGGTTTAAGTAAATTCAATGCTAAAAAAAAAACAAGGGATATAAAATAATAATAATAATAAACGCCAACCAAACTATCCATCATAGATTCATAACTATCCAATGCCTCCAACATTAAAGTCATAATAAATAGTCAAAATAACTTAAATAATGTAAAGTTACAAACCATGCCAAATTATCAAAATACTAAGGTCATAAAAAAATAATAAATACATAAATTAATATCAACCCTAAGCTCAAGAAAACAAAAGAAGTTCGAACGATATGACCAACAACTATAATTATTTCTCCTCACCACCATAGTCCCAACTAATCCTGCAAAGGAAGCTCGGCTGCGCTCAAACAGAACGCACCCGAGATGTCAAGAGACAAAACGGGTCAGTGTACAAGTATACTGGCATGAGTACAAATATTTGACACCCACGTGTCTACCAGACACAAACAAAAATACATTTAATTCTTATTACGTGACAAGACAAGTAGTTCCATCCGCACTAAGACGAATGGGTAGTTTCCTGAGATACGGTGGCATTTAGTTTTTTGCCAATACACAACGAATATAAATTGAGTATAAAATAAAAAAAAATTAAAATTAAAATATGATGGGTCAGTCTTACATAAAAAGTTAGTAAGACCCACCATTCTGCAAACAAAATAAAGTTAGTATAATTTAATCATAAGTGAATTGCTGAAGAAGTATAAAAAAACGCATTGTTTTATACTTAAATAATTCGAATTGATCAAAACTCAAAGAACAAAAGTTATACAGAACCAAATTTGCTAAAAGACAATAAGAACAAATTTAGTAGAAACTGTACAGGTTGAGAGAAAAACTTGATAGAAGAACCTAAACGGAATTCAACCGAAAAATTTGAAGTTGAAAACGAAAACAAACTGTCCTAAGATGATTTTTGAAAAAGTTCAAAACACAAAAAGTGTTCAGAATAATGTTTTACTTCAATTTAAGCGAAATCAATAAAAATGAGCTCGTTTCGTGAGTTAAAACAGCATCTAAAATTTCATTGCTAAAATGAATAAAAACTATTGTAAATAAATCATCCGATTACAAGTTTTAATCGATCTTTTTAATAAAAAGTTATAACATAAAAGTTGTCTAGAATCATGTATACATGCCTCTGCTCAAATTTCATAATTTATCAAGGTCGTTTACTATTTTTCAAGATGTACAAATCAATACAATTCAAACTATACATATAAGTTCATATTTAATTCTTTGTACCTTAACTCCACCACTTCAGCCATTCACTTTCAGCCTACACATATATCCCATGCGCCTCCCATATACCTAGCACTGCTCCATGACCTAGTGGTGGATTTGATTGATGATTGTCCTACTAATTGGTCTGTGGACTCAGATGGGCAATTACGAGAGAGACCACGGAGAAAGTGAACATTATTCGAGAACGTATTAAGACTGCACAGAGTCATCAAAAGAGTTACACTGATAGAATACGTAAAAGGGTTGAGTTAAATGTTGGAGATTTCGTGTTTTTGAAGGTCTCGCTGATGAAATGTATCATGCAATTCGGAAAGAAAGGAAAGTTGGCACCTAGATTTGTGAGACCATATGAAATCACTGAGAAGATTGATAATGTGGCTTACAAATTAGCCCTACCATCTGTTTTAGCTACGATTCACAACGTGTACCATGTATCTTCATTGCGAAAGTGTGTGCAAGACCCTTCCCAAGTAGTATCACCAGAAGTGTTAGAGATTAGTGATGATCTCACGTATGTGGTGCGACCGGTTACTATTCTAGATCGGGATGTAAAGCAGTTGCGGCGCAAGAAAGTAAACTTAGTGAAAGTGCAATGGAGCGAGGATGAAAACGATATCACTTAGGAATCAGAAGAGAAAGTAAATTCAGTGAAAGTAAATTCGGCGTATGCACCCGGAACTTTTTGCTTAGTACCCTCTCCTATCGAATCTCGGGACAAGATTCTTTTGATGTGTGTATATTGTAGCGACTTTAATTTTCTTAAGTCATTACTTATTATAATTATTACTTTATTTTATTTTCGGCTTTATTAATTGTGTGGATAGATAAGAATTTAATGTGGCATTTAATTAATTTAAAGTGTTATTTAATTATAGGTAATTAATCTGAATATTGATATATTTATATTGTTCATAATAACAAAAAAGTGTTTATATATTGATAAAATATATATCATATTTATATCTATTTATGTTGTATTTTTATAATATAAATATAATAGTCAATTAGGTATTATATATTAGACCTAGGGTTAATCACAATAATGAAGTGTGGCAGAATTTTCAGCAACAATCGAGAAAGAGAGAGAGAGATTAAACCCAAAAAAAAATGCACTGTAAGAAATCAAGAGAGACAGCAGAGGAGAAAAGGAAGAAAAAGATTAGGATTTTATTTTAATGACATTATTAATTATTCAAATGATTCTTTGATCTTCAAAAAAATATTGTAAGTGCAAAACTCATTTCCGTTGATTTATGTTTAATTCGTTATTTTTATTCATTTATTTTTATTTATTTGATGTTGAATTGATTTCGCATTTGCATGTAGACGATTGATCGATTTTAATTATTTTGATTAGTTGCATATGCAAGGTTTAGGGTTTTTATAGGGATTTATTTTATGATTGTAATCACACTCACGAATATATGAAATTAAAATAAACTTAGAACCCATAGATAAATTCCTTACACTTCACCATGACTCTATAGATTGTTATTTTATTTGAGCGATGGTGAGAAAGAGTGTAAAAGAAAAAAAAAATGAGGATTATGAGATTTATTTGAATGTCTTAGGCTTGGCATTATTATGTTTGTTCTCATGAGTAGATGAGAGATTGTGTGTATATATATATATTGTTGCCTCGTTTTCATGAGTAAACGAGTGCTTTGATTTACGCGCGTACGTATATGCTAACCATTCGGAAAGTGTGGTCAAACTCGGGACAATATCCCCGTGCAAGTTTGGTATCAGAGCTCTAGGTTACCCTAAACTTGTGAGAGTTTATGTGATCCTCGGATTGTGAAAACATGGGTTAGCTCCCGGTGTCCCACATCGGCAATAAAAGGGGAGTTCCAGAGCTATAAAAGTAAAAATTTGAACCCTTATATAGCATGGAGGCATTTTCTTGGGTGGTGAAATCTCTAGTAGAACTCCCTAGTTAAACGTGCTTAGGCTTGAGTAGTTCTGGGATGGGTGATCCACTGGGAAGAATAAATCCGTGAGGGCGTGGCCCAAAATGGACAATATCGATGACATGTGAAGGGTTGGGGCGTTACAAATAGTATCAGAGCCGACTCTCCGGAATACCGAGTGTGGGCCCTTGGCGTCTCTCGGTGCATGGGAGCGGGCTTATAAGCTGGCAGGTTATTGCACGAGGACATGTAGCCGTAAGGAGAGTGGATTATAAGGTCCCAGTGTCCCACATTGAGAATGAAGAGGGAGTTCATGGGCTATAAAAGTAAAAACTTGGACCCTTGTATAGTATCGAGGCCTTTTCCTATGTGGTGAAATCCCTAGTAGAACTCCCTAGTTAAGCGTGCATAATATCAATGACATGTGAAGGGTTGGGGTGTTATATTAGGGCTGGAATCACAACTTATTAATTCTAATCGAACAAATTAAGTGACGCAAGCAGAAGTGGAATAAAAGTAAGAAAATAATTAAATAGGAAATTAATTCGTTAATGATTGAAAATACATCTATGGAGCTTTTATTATTTTATTATGAGATGACAAAAAAAAAAAGGAAAGAAAAGAAAAAAAATAAAGTGTAACAGGTCAGCATCAAATTCCGTGCAAGTCCCACTATAAGAGATTACAGTTCTTCTTTACATCTCATTACCTGAAAAGGGTAACAGTTATAAGCACACAGCAGAATGAGAAATATTATGCCAAGAGTATAGGGGATACAAAATAACCATATGTAGTCATTTCAGCTAACATATTAACATAACTTAATTTGAATAATCAATTATTTAAGTGGCAGAAGCTGAAATACAGAAATTATGTAAATAAATAACCATAACCACGGTATAGAATAGAACAGAACAGAACAGAGGTTACTGGAGTGGCAATCAGAACAGAGGTCAATGGATCCATGACAAACAGAGGGTCACAAAGTGACCAATTAGAAGCCAATGGTTTAGTTAAGTCCCCAAGGCATAGGACTCCCGTGGTAGTACTTACAGAAAATAATTGCTTATAAAATCATTGTCAAATAATTTCTAAAATTTAAACAAACATATCCGTGTGTTTCAATTTAAGCAAATAGAGTTCAGAAAATAATTAACGTAATTGAAATATTAATATAATTTACAAAACACAAATTGCGTAAAACAGTTATAATAACTCAAAATATACGTAAAATATATTATGATGACTCAGGGTATAATATAGCTCACCTTAATATTAACCCTTTACTCTTACTTTCTACTATCACGAACCTTCTCAAAACATACGTAAAATATATTATGATGACTCAGGGTATAATATAACCCACCTTAATATTAACCATTTACTCTTACTTTCCACTATCACGAACCTTCTCAAAACATACGTAAAATATATTATGATGACTCAGGGTATAATATAACTCATCTTAATATTAACCCTTTACTCCTACTTTCCACTATCACGAACCTTCTCACTTATTAGGCTTTGTTTGGGAAGCCCAACTTGGGGTTTTTTTTGCTATTTTAGCCACAAAAAATAAAATAAACTTTTTAGCCCAATAAGACAAAACATCACATCCAACCTATAATCATTACATTATTTCTCACACAAAAAAGTCAAAAAGCCAAAAGTCCTTCTCAAATCAGACTTTTTAGCCCAAGCTAAAATAGCCAAAAAAATCAAAAAAGTAAAAAAATCAACCCAATTCCCAAACGAAACCTTAGTTTACTATCTCCAGTATCTCTTTCGTGTTTTTTTTTTTTTTTTTTTTTCTTTTTGTTGCACTAATCTTGAGCAAATCCTCCCTGTTTAGAGGGAGGCAAACCATGCCATCAAACCACAAGAGTCCCCTAGAACCAACACGTGTCCACGGCCAAATCCACCTTAGATTTTTTATCATAAACTTTCATTAGATTGATACTTATCTGATTAATTTTTGTATTAATTATACTTTCTCCCAATTCTTTAAAATAATTATATACCACTCGTTTCATAAAATTTAAAAAAAAAATTGAAAAAGTTAAAAAAAAAAAACTAATCCCTAATTAAATTCACTAAACCATAACATCTAATATTTACGCTATTCATATATATATATATATATATATATAATTTTACGTGATATTTAATTAAATATTTAAGATGCCACATATTAAATTATAATAATTAAAATAATATTATAACCAATATTACTGTATGCCATAACTAATAACACAGTAATTATAACTAAAAACACAAAAATCATAACCAAACATGAATATAATACACAACAATAGAATTTCCCTTACCTTACCTTGTATCTTAACTTAAGGACTTCTTTACTATTTTTGGTTTTAATTTTCTAAATTCAATAATTTGGGAATTGAGTTTTTTCTTTAATGAATATTTTTTAAATTTTAAGTATTTTTTAAAATTTGTTTAGATATACCTTACTTAGATGTATCTAAAAAGTAAAATATTTATGAAAAAAAAATATTTTAAAAAATTAATAAATACACAAGAATATAAAAAATATACTGAATTTTTATTTTTTTGATATTTAGGGAATTTTTTTAAGATTTTTTTTTATAAATATTATGCTTTTTAAGTGTATTTATATTAGGTATATCTAAAAATGAAAAATAAATAAATAAAAACAAAAAATTAAAAAAATTAAAAATTAAAAGGGCGCTTAGGCTTCGTTTGACAATTATATGTTTTAACCAAAAAGTTAAAAAATTATTATGAATTATCACATCACACTCTCTACTTTTCTGCACATCTTTTCATAAAAGAGTTTGACTTCCCTCCAGTCTAATCACGAACTGAAAGGTGCTTTTGGGCCCGTAGAGGCCCACCACAAATCATGTTTTGATAATCTGAACCGTTCAATATATAGAATTCGTCGAGTATTATATGGCTGTAAAAAATCACGTTAATCGGATATCTATAGCTACATGATCAAATTAGTTTTATATAAAAAAAATGAACTGTGAAAAAATAAACGGTTGACAGAAATCTGATCTGATGAAATAGCTATCGATATCCGATTAACGTGATTTTTTACAGACATATATTACTCGACGAGTTCTACACATTGAACGGTTCGGATTATCAAAACAGGACCCATGATAAGCCCCCATGAACCCAATAACACCCTCCAATCACGGACTGAAAAGAAGCCAATCCCCTATAAATAAATAAAAAACTAAAAAATTACTACCTATTTAGTAACTATTTCATTTTCAGTTTTCAGTTTATATTTACAAAAATTTACAAAACTGTCATAAAAACTTATTTGATAATTTTTTGGGTTTATAAATGGTTGTTTCAGTTTATAAATTTAAGAAAAAATTGTAAACTCAAAAAATTAGTTTACGTTAGTTTTTAAACAGAAATCTAAAAATTTGACTAACAATTTTTTTTTCAAATATATTTTTTTTCAATTAATTTTTTTTAATTAATTTTTTTTTCAATTATAATGTGTATGATTTCATTATCATAAATAATGAAAAAATAAATATAAATATTTTAGATCTGGACAATTTTTTTTTCTAATTTATGTTTTAAACATTTTGTTTAAACTGAATATGTTTGTAATTTATAATTTTTAAAAAATAAACAAAAATTAATTTATAAAATTTTTACCAACATAAATAAAAAATGTAAACGTTACCGAACTTAACCTAAACTAATTTATTTCCAAACTAGGCCTAATAACAGCGACTACTGATAAAGTCTAGATTATTAAATGTTTATAGGAACATCCAATGATCCAACGGCTGTCATCGTTTATGAGATTTATAAAATACACACACGTATGGATCGAGAGATATAGAGGACAATCCAAGACCAACGAACCTGGATGCTTTCCAGTCCACCTTCATTCCCATCCCATTCCATCCAATCCAGATTTTACTTTCAACATTCTTCTTCTTCTTCTTCAGTTTTCTCTTCTCTTCTCTTCTCTTCTCTCAGTCAGTCCTCCTCCTGTTCTATGAAACAAACACAAATACTCATTCCAATTTAGACACACAAAATAGAGGTGTTTGGAGAGAGAGAAAGAGAGAGGAAAAAAAAAAAAAAAAAGAAGAGAGAAAATGGATGGGGAGAGTTTGAAGAAAAAGGGAGAAAACAAACAAGAGGCTTATCACATCATTCACAAGCTTCCTCCTGGTGACACCCCATACGTTCGTGCCAAACATTTCCAGGTACATATTTGTATATAAAGATCAAACATTTACGTTTTTTTTTTTATTATTTATTTTTTTATTTTTTATGAAGTGGGTTTGAATCATGTAAGAGTGTCACCAATTCTTCATAATTTTCATCAAATTCAAATTCAATTATTTTATCAAATCGAGAGAGAGACAATTTTTTTTTTAATTATTAAACCAAGGAAGAACCAATTTATTAAATTTTTATTTGTGTTTGTTTGTGTGTGGATGTATGGATGTATGTTTGTTTGTTTCTGAGGAAACATAGCTTGAGAAAAAAGAAAAGTTGAAGAAATCAAATGACTTTAGTACTGGGTTGTGGACCGTCAATTAGGTGGACCTTTTTGAGTAATGAATCTGATACACTGATGAGTTGATCTTGGCCATTCAATCTGATAGCAAATAAGTGATTATATAGTCCCTTAACACACCAGTATTTTTGGTGTGTTAATCTCTCTTACTCGTTGGTAACTCGGCTGAGTCATGGTGGTTTGACTCAGTGAGATAACCCCTGCTTTTTCAGATCTAATCAGTTTCTTCTTCTTCTTCTTCACCCATTCTTTGTTGTTTGTTGTTGGATTGTATATCCCAAGTTTTCAGCTTATTGACATCATTGCCACTCTTTTTGCTATTTAATTTCCAACATGCCCTTGGAAAAAAAAAATCAGAAAAAGCAAAAAACCAAAAGGAATCCTAAGTCCCTATGTCTACCCATTGACGTGATTTTTTTATTTTTTATTTTTTAAATTGACTATTAGGGTACAACAAAAGCATTGCAATTGCTGATTTTTCAATTGATTTTTTTAGTTTCCAGCTGACTTACTTTTTAACCATCCATTTCCTTTAATTGAAAGTGGACACTTTATTAAACTACCTGCTAAATTTGGAACAAATATGAAGTAAAGACAGAAAACAACAATATATAGTTGTTTTTGTGTTAATTTGAAACTGTTGTGAATGATATGGAAATTCTTTTTCATTAAATGTCGAGGCATAATACATTTTGATACTTGTAGTAGAGATTTGAGAAACCAATATGATCATTCTTATAATGGATGGTAAGTTGTTTGTCATAATACACACCAACCAACCCACAAAGCTCATTGTTGTATTATTAGGTTGCTAGGAATTGAACCCTTGAGGCTCACTTGTTTCAATAACAAACATGACATAAGAACATGTTTTAGACAATCAAAACCCTCCGTTTGGTTATTCACATTCCTACATGCAACTGAGATTTTATTCGAATTTGGATTATGACATGCATCAACCAATGTAATTTGGTTTCCATATGTCTAATTTGTGCCCACTTTCACCAACTTTATTACAACTACATATTGTTGCTGAAAGATGATGCACCGACACTGAATTGTGCAATATAGACCTTTTCTTAAACTTGTTAGACCTTTTTTCAAACTTGTTCTGCTCTTTTGACTGCTCGTGCATCTCTTTTTCATTTTTCAATTTATTTTGACTCATTTTACCTCCATGCTACTTCAGTTAGTTGAGAAGGATCCAGAAGGTGCCATAGTTTTGTTTTGGAAGGCTATAAATACTGGAGATAGGGTAGACAGTGCCCTTAAAGACATGGCAGTCGTCATGAAACAACAAGACAGGGCAGAAGAAGCAATCGAAGCTATCAAGTCCTTTAGGGACCGCTGCTCCAAGCAAGCACAGGAATCACTAGACAATGTCCTTCTTGACTTATACAAGGTAAACAGACTGTAATCTTGAAAAACAGATAGTTTTCCCTTTTTTCCCTTTTTGTTTTTTGGGGTACATTCCATGGAAATTGATCACTTTAATATGAAATGTTAGTTTTCCTGCAACATATGTGACAGTATTGTGTTTTAAAGCTATAGAGTAAATCTGTTTTCTATGTTTCTGTTTATCTCTATCCTTTTAAAATAATAAATAAATAAATAATACTTGAACAAGGTAGATGCATTTTAGGATTTATGGAAATGATCTAATTTTGACAGAAATGTGGGAAATTAGAAGAGCAAATTGAATTGTTGAAGCAAAAGCTTCGGATGATTTACCAAGGAGAAGCATTCAATGGAAAGCCCACAAAGACAGCTCGTTCCCACGGAAGGAAGTTTCAAGTCACCATCCAGCAAGAAACATCTAGAATATTGGTAATAATCTCTTCAATGCCAAACTACCATTATACTAGTCACTTTAGTTATTATAGTCATGAAATAGCTTTCTTTTTGTCTGATTTTTTTTCTCCTTGTAAAAATCTTCCAAATGCAATCTACTTCCAAATACAAAAGGAAATATATACACCCTTCCGCCTTCCTAGTTATTGTGCTAAGTGAGCCAACTATTTGCATTTGGTGCAGGGCAATTTAGGTTGGGCCTACATGCAACAAACAAACTATGCAGCCGCTGAGGTTGTGTATCGCAAAGCTCAACAAATCGATCCCGATGCCAACAAAGCCTGCAACTTGTGTATGTGCCTCATTAAACAATCACAATTTACTGAGGCACAGTCTGTTCTTGAAGACATATTGCAAGGTAAGCTTTCAGGATCGGATGACTCAAAATCAAGAAACCGTGCTGAGGAATTGATGAAGGAACTAGAACCGTTGCAATCTGCAGTGTCGTCTTCCACTCCTGCAGGGCTGAGCTTGGAAGATGCTTTTGTCGAGGGACTTGATCAATTGATGAACCAATGGACCACCCCATTTCGATCAAGAAGACTTCCTATTTTTGAAGAAATCTCCCCATACAGAGATCAATTGGCTTGTTGATCACTTTTACTCTCATCTTCCTTCATTTCCCACTTTTTGAGGTTGTGTTTGAAGTTAAATGTGCTTGCATGTTTTGTATAAAAGTGAGCATGATAGAAATTGATAAAACAATACAAATCTAGAAAATTTTCAGAGAAGTGTTAATTCACTTGTCGTGCTGAAGAATCCTAAGATTCAAATGCAGACAAGCAAGAGGAAAAGAACAGAAAAGAAAACGGAATCTTTTCAGACAGGATGTATAAGACAGTAAGCATCTTCTTGCTAAAATTTCACAACATATCGGGACAAAGAATGTTGATTCATAAAAGTGTTTGCGACGACAATAATGGTAAGACTTATGGACTATACCTCTCTAGCACACGTTTTCTGATGATACTAGAGACCTTAAGATAGCAAGGCCTCTTTCACAGTTTTTGGTTGATGTTATGTGCTCAAAACTAGCCCCTAGTGCCTTACTGGGCTTTCGGATAACATCTCTTGAATTTGATAGGGGGGCGATTTTGCTCATTCTGTAGACATTCAGCAATCCATTGAAATTTGAAAGGTGGAAGATGTGTTATAAAGGTGCAGTCATGCAGTCCACCATTATTGTCAGTTGTGCTTGCATGTGCTTTTTATTTTTCGTTCGCAAATGTTTGTTGTATTGTATCATTGCATCCTAATAATCACCTAATGTGGCTTGCTATTGTTGAATCTTTGGATTTTCCACCAAGATAAGAGAATGCAATTCTGATCAAATTGGGGTTTTATTGTCATTTTACCATTAATTTTGTTTTAGATAAATACCTTGGAGGTGTTGCCTTTGTATTGTATAGTGTAGGACTCCTTCCAGATTGATTGTATGTAGAGATAGTTAAGTGTTGAATAAACTCATTTATGTCATCCATGGAGGTGCATTTTTAAGTTTAGTCATATTATTGCTCAACTAGAAATTTTTTTTATGGATTAGTTAGTTAATCATGGGCACATTTGAATGTACCATGCCAATTGAATTGATCATTGCGAATTGTGATAGATTTAGAATTTTCTTTCTACTCTGTCAAAATTGTGAGAGCTGCATATTTTTCACGCTTCAAGTTTTGACCGGACAAAGATCTTACACCTAACAAACCTCTTAGATTGAGAAAAATATTAAGATATATTTCATTTATATTTTTCTCATCTTTTTCCTTTTCTTTTTAAAGTTTCTATTCAAATTCATAATATACGTATATATGTAGTCTCACACCAAGAATACATTAATGATAAATTTTTCATAAGAAATTTTATATTCAAAAGGAGAAAATCAAATTCTCTCGTGAAAAAATGATGAAACATATAACAATTTGTAAAAAATTCAATATATAATGCTAAATTATGGAGTTAGCCCAATGTTAAGGACTGTATATCTTATTAAGAGATCACGAGTCCATTCTCTCTCCTTTCTAATGTATCAAAATACATATATATATATATATATATATAGAAAAAACATTATTTTTATCACCTCTATTTTTAAACAGACGCAAGAAAGTCCATTGACCATAAAACATCTAGAAATAAACTCATTATGTCCAAATTTCAATGAATCAATGTATTTTTGTGATGGAAAATGTCACACGACTCGAGTTGTGCTAGTATAATCTACTTGTTCTCCTATTCTGGATTGGTGTACGGTCATTTCACCAAGATGGTCGCCCTCCCAATTTGAAGTTTTTTTTTCTAGAAGTTTCAACATTGTTGACCATGAATATTCAAAGGCATAGACTTGTGAATATTCAAAGGGATATACTTGTGATGCTTGGAACCAGCAATAGCAACAACTGCAAAAATCACCAAATGGAATTGGATCCATCAACCAGTCAGTGTCTTCACATGACTGCATCACCAACAAGCAAGCATATCACAAAACGAGCCAAGTAAGAAAACAGCCATAGGATGAGCCTTACGGTGACCTTTGTGCGCTCGTAAGAACCAAATTGCAACACTTGCAAAGCTAAAATCAGAGAAAGCACAACCATAACAAGAAAAACAAGGATCGCAAAACACTCGGTTAATTCTACACACTAGTATAGCAAACTCCACTAAAACCTAGTTTAGAGCCAACTTTTCCAAAGCCCATAAAATAATAATAATAATGTTAATTGAAACAATACTAATATGACCAAAAAATAAATAAAACACATTAAAAGGCAGAACTTGAACCGAACCAAACAAGCACTACTTGTAATTTGTAAAAAGGAAACAGATCTATATGTGCAATCATCCAAGTATTCCTCCATTACATATTAAAAAAATGTCGCATGATATGTAGAAGAAAGCCTCATGCATAAAGATTTTTCTACTTTCAAGATAAGAAATTCCTGTGTATCTCCTATACAACCAAATCAAACTACAGGCCTTTAAAAAGGCTCGCAGAAAGGGGAAGGTGTAACCTAGAGCAAGAAATTTGTTAACGGAAATGTCAAAATAGGAGGACGAACCAATCCAGCAGGACAAACCTAATCAAGTACATTTGAAGCCATGGCAGATCGACAGGAAAATGATGAGAATCAACGCAATGATGATACCCAAAACAATCAATTTTATCTTCATATTCTGGAACCACATCTTCCTCCTTATCTTGGTCCCCTGTTGCCTGAAATCTTGTGCCTGAAAAACAATCAAATTTCAACAATCAAAAATCAAATCACGTCAAAAAACAAGTGCATTAAATGAGGGTGGAAACTGTTAAATGTACACAAAGGGCAGGACACGAAAGGGAAGAAAAGAGAGATATGACAAACAAATCGAGAGACCTAGAGTTTGTAGTTCTGTTTGATTTTTATTTCATTTTTTGGAGATTTCTGATTTTGCAGGACAAAGTTATGTACCCAAATTCTTGTTCTCCACTATTCTATGAATTAAGTTTTTCTCCGTTATGAGAGAGAGAGAGAGAGAGATCTAATTTTCCATTTTCGTTCTTGTCACCATATCATTGTTAAGCCATCATGCCCATATTACCCACACAATTATCACCATCACTATACCCACTGTTAGAAACCATCAGAAAGCCCTACCACTAATCATCTCTCACCATCTCAATTAAACTTCAAGATCTTTCCTTTTTGAAAGAGCAGCGCTTCATGTTGAGATATTTTTCTTGGGTTTGAGTGGTAATAATGATCAAATTGGCCGGCCGGAAAGATCAGAACCACAAACTTGATGTTTGATAAACCGGGAAAGATGTATGAGAATAGGTTTACTAATAAGGGTAATCACAAATTGTTCATCAACTTTTTTCTACTTCATGACCTTCGGCTGTAAAGGAGTATGTTCAAGCTTCTCACCTTGATCAATGTCTCATTCCAGCTACTGAATCAATCCAACCAATTTAACCCATCAGCAATCTAGAGATGAAGCAACCACTACCACCAATTTCCTCACTGCTAGCCTGAGGCAGACCCAATGAAACACCATCCCCCTAGCAACAAGCCTGCCCATCACCACCACCGTTTTGGCCCCAAACCACTTGTCCATCACCACCTCTTCCACCAGATCACCACCATCTTCATCTACAACTACCACCAATGATTGCCAGCCACCAACCAATAATGATTTTATTGGCATCAAGCATGAACACCAAACCAAATCCAACCAATGTGACCAATCAATGCAAAAGTAAACAAAAATAAGAGTGAGAACCATATGTTTTATAATGTAAATGGAGATTTTGAAACAGAGGAGTGTTTTTTTTTCTATGCTTCAATTTGGCTAGGAATTGCTGAGTAATAAAGATGATAAGTGGGTCAACTCTTCATATGTTGTACTTTTTGAAGTTTCAAATGAACTTCCAAACCCAAATGCAACATTTCCAAACCCAAATTACGAATGTTTTGACAGTTATAGAGCCAATTTGATTGGTATCACAAAACAGTGATTTGCTTCAGTATTGAAGGTTGATGGTTTTAAGTTTGCCTCGGTTCACTAAGACTAGCAACTCTGAATGCAATAGCAAAGAGATGTCATAATACACCCATATGACAAGTACAGATGGTCCATTTTTTTTTTTTTTTAGGTACATGGGAAATAGACCTTTTATTATATAATGATACAACTAAGATCATAATGGCCATCTTTAACTTTCGTAAGGATAAAAATCAGTATCATCCATAACCTAAATGATGGCAACAGCATTCAGCAACATCTCTTTCCTCACGAAGGCTCATTAATGCCAAAGCAAAACTTATTAAGAACAAGTAAAGCAACGGAGACTGAAATGTATCTACACAATAGGAGTGTAATAGAATTTATTTATTTCTATTGTTTTTTTAAAAAGCAGCAGCGAGTGCAATTTAATTTCCAAAACATCAGGGATATGTGTACAATAAACACTCTCTCGTCAGTGTGAGTACCCATTTTTTTAGAAACACCTTGCATCAGCCCTTCAGTAAAACCAATCCAAATTTTGTCCAATAACAATCCCATGCCTTCCAGAAGGTTATTAGCACATACCAACAATTAACTAATGCAATTCCAACAATTAAAGATCACCTACAGTCAAATTAATACAAAAATGTATTCGGCATGCTTTAGACTGACCTGTGAGCGAAGGTTCTCAGTTTTGTCTACCAGCAGCTCAATCTTCTCTCCACGGTCAAGAACCTACACAGCATTAAAAAAATTGTTTAACTAAAATGTACCGCATGTCAAGCATTAAAAAACATATCTGAAAATACGTTGACGAACCATTAAAAGAAATATTAGAATGTAGCCATATCTGATGTGATATACAAAGACAATTTATCACCGGCATATATTATAATCTAATCTAGAAAAAAAGCACAAAACAAAGCCAAAAAAAATAAAGAAAAGAAAGAAACAAAAAAGGACATATGTCATCATTATAATAAAGAGTCAACCACAAGAGCTAAACCTGCTTACCTTCTCAATGTTTTCCATCATCACTCCCTTGACTTCAGAAACCTGAGCCTTCACCTTCGCAAGCTTGTTGATCTCCTCCGGATGATCCACACAATATTGCATGTGCTCCTTTAATTTGGACCTACAATAGTAAAATGAAATAAAATAAAAGTCAAGTACTATGAGGAGAAGTAGCAAAAATTCGTCCACTTTCAAGAAAGACAAGAAAAGATACCCAAACTCTTTGTTCAAGCCCTTGGCAACAGCAGTTGCAGCTTTCCCTCCACCATATCTCTTGTTGAAATCCTCCTTAACTCGCTCCAAAAAGGCTATAGGAGTTTGTCTGCCAGCAGATTCAACCGCAACAACACAGTAGGCTGCAATGACCAACATAAAGTTGCAAAGTTAATAACATATAAATAAACAACTACACATGCTATGAAAAGTATTGAAAAAAAGCGTTAAAAACTTACAACCAGAAGAAACAAAAACACTGGCTGTAGATTGCCTCAACTAAAACAGATATGAAAACTTTTATATTCTAGAATGCAGCAAAAAGTTCAAAGACTACAAAATACAAAAGGGGGAACTGTTCATTTGACCAAATGATTACAATACAATGTGGTGCCAAGTTTGCAACAGAGATATTTGATTCCCTGCAGATGAGCATTATCCACCTGCCAAAATTTTTCTTCCACCACAGAAAAAAATACACATTTCATTTGGAGAGTAATCAAGAAAACTCTTGAATCAGCGAAATATTCAAACTATTTGAAACTTTCTTACCGTTGATGCAATTATGGTAATAATTAACAGAATACTAACATAAACACAGAATCTTTAAAAAATTGTTTCAATTATTGCAAACTACCAGAGAACGCAACCACATAGAATTGGAAAAAACATTTTGAGCAATACAAATAACTTCCAAAAGCAAAATTGGATGTAACCATTCAACTTCTACCAGGGTATTAAAGTAACATGGATAAATCAAACAATTGATGGACAGAACTACTGACTGAGGCCTCGTTTGGGAACCAGCCCGTTTAGCCAAAAGCCAAAAAGTTATTAAAAAAGCCAAAAAACCAACAACCCATACCAAAAAGTCAAAGATTCTTTTTTCTCTCTACTTTTTGCACATCTTTTCGTAAAAAGCCAAAAAGTAATCTCAAACATACTAGTTTTTTTTAGCTCATATTTTAGCCAGATAGTCAAAAAATTACTAAATTAGCCTGTTCCCAAACGAGGCCTGAGAACACGCTTCAGCCAAGAGCCAAACATGAGACACAGCACCCAATTTCATGTTAGACTACCTTAAACCCTAAACCAGTAGATGTTGAATTGGAATGATTTGTAAAAATAAATCAGTTGAATGTCCTCAGTTTTGTAAATGGTAAAAGAACTTTAGCAACATGATTGGTGGTAGCTTCAACAAATAAATTGCCTTTTTTAAAGACTCCAAAAATAGAGCATAATTTTGCATTTATCACAAATTTGAGATCTCTCTCTCTCTCTCTCAGCATGTCTATGACGGTTGCCGATGCTCAACAATCACCGGTTAGGGTTCTCACTATCTCTAAAACGATTGCTGATGATCGACCTGTGTGGTTTTTCACTCTATCTGCGATGGTTGACCAATTAGGGTTCTCTCTTTTCTGCGACAATAGCCCACACGTTTTGATACATTTACACTCCTCTGGCCTCTTATTCTCCCTCTCTCATCTGGCATCTTCTCCTCCTGTAGCCTCCTGTTATGAAATTATTGTTGGTAGTTCTCACAGTTTGTAGATTAGATTGGTGCGCCTTTTTAGTTATTTCCTTTTAATTTTGTTTGTCATTTGATGCATGTGACAAAGAAGTGAGGGAACTAAAGAAGGTTTGAGAGATGTCATTGAATTGGAGTTCTTTTGGTTTTGGCATTGAACTGAGATTTGTAGATTTGATCCTTAACTCATTTTGGAATTAAACTTAGTTTGTACCTTTCTTTAACTTCTTTTTTTTCATTTGATTTTTTTAATTATTATATATATTATGCACTACTACAAAATATAAATATATATATATATAGACATATCCATACACCGTACAGCATCTGTACCCTTACCCGTGCTTCATAGCTTCGAGGAGATTGGACCTCCAACAAGATCTACTCTAGGAGACCTGGCCCAGTAAAGCCTCAAAGAAATTTTGATATTATCTTCCTTATATGGCATCTACACATAATTATAGGCTAACACAAATTCAAGAATGAAAGTCAAAGGTATACAACCCAAGTTGTTTCCATAAATCATACAAGTCAGGTTCCTAAAATCTCTACCAAAACAGTTTATCAGTTCCCAACTTTTCCAAACAAGGAAATGAAACCCAACAATTGATACAATTCTATCAAAACGTATCATCCAAAAAATAAAATTAAAAAAAAAAAAGGACCAAAATGGGTATATGGTCAAACACACAACATTCGAGATCAAAAACCCAACATCAATTTCCATAATATGATTGATTAAACACATAGATCACATAAAAAAGAAAACAAAACAGGTCAATCCATTTAAAAAGAAAAGAAAAAAGACTCACTGAATCCATTTTCAACGAGGTAGTTGAAGGTGTGGCCATCGCAATTGTAGGTGAACTTGTTGTTGCTAGCGGGGAGCTTTTGGAGGCACTGAGAGGCGATACTGGTGAAATTGCCGGTGAACTCGGTGTATTCGACGAGGATCACGGTGCCTCGAGCGACGAAACTGTAGATCAGAGACTGTTGGCCCATTTCTTTCTGAGCAAAAACCCTATCCCTACAAGTTGCAGAAGAGAGAGAGAGAGAGAGAGAGAGAGAGAATGAAGAAATGGGAGACAAGGGACGATGGGATCGGAGAGAGAGGAGAAAGCTGGATTTGCGGTGTTTATATTTGGGGAAGGAAGGAACGATCGGCTGAAGTCGTATCGTATGTAAATGTAGCTGCAGGTTCTTTCTTCTGTAAATCAGTCAAATGTGTATGTATTTTTTTTTTTTCAAAAAATAAAAATAAAAATCATGACAATATTAAAAATAAAAAATTACATAATTTTATATTTTTTGAGACATAATTAAAAAATAAAAGCCATAAGACACCTCCAACAGTTCATCTTTTTTTCACTAAATTTGAATACAAATTTAAGTAAAATTTTCTTTTGATATCAAGTGCTCCAATAAAGTTTCAACAAACCACCGATCGACTGGCCAATATAAATTTTTCACAATTTTTTATCTTGAGGTGGTTATCTGAGGGAACATTAAGTTGAGAAAATCCAATGACGATGAACAGTAATTTGATAAAATACACATCCATCCTCAGTTTGATGAAAGATTTGAAAAAATCTGAATTTGATGATCTATTTAATAAACGGTTGGAGTGGCAAAAAGTAAACTTTTTCATCAAATTTAAATTTGATGAACAATTGGAGATGGTCTAATTAATTAATATATGATATATTATTAAAAAATTATAAATCATAACGAATATAAACTCATAATTAAATAAAAATAATAATTATAACTAAAGAATAAAAAATTACATAAATTATAATTACATATAATAAGAGATGTGTATATTAAAATTTCCCTTCACAAATATTATTTTAATTGGGATGAATTATTATTGGAGGTGAAAAATTATTTAATTCTTAATTTTTGAAAGTGTGATTCTATAATTTTGTATATATATTTATTTTGTGGAGGATGTTGAACATTTGTTATGACTTTGTCCAAAAGGTGTACAGGTTTGGTGTCAAATATTCAGCGGGGAATTGTACTTCAACATGCTTTAATTTGCCTTGGAGAGAGTGGGTCATTCAAAATGTGAAATGAAAGAACAAAATTCCTCACCTGTTCCTCATCTCAAGCTGGACTATTTGGAAGAATCCTAACAAAATGATTTTTAAAAATAAACATACAAATATTAATGAGTGTGTGAAAAGTCAGATTATTTTAAGGAAATTTTTCAACCTTTCAATTTAGACATCACAACGCCTCTCAAATATAAAAGTCTAACTGTGTGGTCTTGTCCTACTACATGAAAAATCAAACTCAATACAGATGGTAGCACTCGCCGGAATGCAAGAGGTGGCGGTTTTGGTGGACTATTCCAGGATGAGAAAGGAGCATGGATTAGCGGCTACTAGGGGAGACTCGAGATATACACCGGTCTTGAAGCGGAAATTGTTGGAAAAATGGCTTTAGAAAAATCCTTATTTTTTGCTAATTTCGAGCATTAATTAAAGTGGAACCCAAGCGTTATTTTTAACTTTTTTTATTAGGTTCGTGTTTAATGTCGCGTAGTGAATAAACCGTGTATTTGATTGCTCAAAACCATTTCTGAATGAATGAGAATTCAATACGTATTTTCGGGTTCGTAAAAATAGATTTAGGTGGGTTCCCTACACATTTGTAAAATGTGTTTGTCCTATATTAGAAAGGCTTATGGATTTGAATATGTTTATATAACTTAGATTGGGATACTTTGGATTGGCCCCAATGGGTACCCAAGTTTGTAAAATGGTAAGGTTATGGGTAAAGTAGGCCAAACCTATTGGACCCAAACACAAAAACTACACACGTGTCGCCGCCCATCTGATCGGACGGGTTGGGCCTGGGTGTAAAGTTGGGTTGGGCTTGTCCGGCTCAATGCTTATCTTTTTTTGAACAAAAACATTTGAACTTTATTTATTTATTTTTATTTTGGGTTTAAAAAATAAAAATAAATTGGTCAATAATTTTTCCTTCACCCAAACAGATCCCTAACAGGTTCAGACCCACCCGAACAGGTTCAACGGATTCAAAACAGGTTCATACCTATTCAATTCAAACTGAATCTATTTGGACAGATTCCAATTTGTCTAGTACTTATTCAATCTATCTGAACAGGTTTTTACCTGTTCGGAATAGCCATTATTTCTACTATAAAAAGCCCTCAATTCCAGCATTTTGTATTCAATTTTTCCTTAGAATTTCATCATTCTTCTTATGTTCTTCCTGTGCTATTGCATTTGTTTCTGTATTTATTTTTTACGAAGAAAAAAAGAGAGTTACAACAGAGTTTTGGTTCGCCATACTTGAATTTGTAGTGCTGCAAATTTAAGTGTTAGTCGTTGCATCTTGGGAAGTAGACATTGGTAAAACATGGAGCACCGGAGCGAGAGCAAAATCTACTTTAAGGAGATTATGTCCAATATAAGCCTTGACATTAATTTCTGTAAGCATTTAATTCGGAAAATAATTTATATAATTATTTTATGAATTATTTTATTTTATTGTTTATTAAATTTATACATTTAATTTACATACCCGCACCACTATAGGTATAATAGAACTTTGGGCTATATACAAGGGACATACAATCATACTCCAACGAGGTTTGAACCAAGTGATAATATAAACAGATGCGGAGCAAGTGGTGCGACTGTTGGGTGAAGAACTGGGAGACAGATGTCCTTTTCGGGGCATTGTGAATGATGCACGCATTATCACGAGAGACTGAGATTGCTCAATCCAGCACATCAGGTTGGGAACCAACATATGCGCTGATGCTTTGGCAAAATTAAGCGATACTCAACCAATTGATCTTCTAATTGTCAATGCACCACCAATGAAAATTCGTAATATACTAGTTACGGATATTGTGCACCTCATTGAGGAGGGAAATAGGGCGTAGTCCTAGCTTGTTCGTTTCTCTACCTTGATGTACCAAAAAAAAAATATTTATTTTTAGTCATATAAACTAAATTGTAAATTCACCTTTTTTAAGTATGGAATAAATTTCACATTACTTTGTGTGGGGTACTCCGGTTTATATGACATTTAAAAATAACAAATATACATATTTTTTAATTATTTTGTGGTGGGTCACCTTCATACAGTTAGGCCTCTATTAAGAAGTGTCAAAATATATATATATATATACATTAGCTTATTTAGATCATATTATTTTTGAAAAATGATTCGTAGCTCGAAAATATTTCGAGTCGAATGGCCCGACTGCCCAAAACAATGTCGTTTTGGGCAGCTTTTTTCCCCCCTATTAGATCTCTGAAAACAGAGGAAGAGAAAGAGAGAGGAATAGAGAAAAAAAATAAGAGGAAAAGAGAAGAAAGAGAGATAAGAGAGAGAGCTCCATTAGATATTGAGTTTCTTATTATTATTCTTCTTTTTTCAGGGTTTGAAATCGATGGATATGGATTTTCACAAAATCAATGGATGTTGATGATGTTGATGTTGTTGATGATGTTGATGAAGATGTTGTTGTTGATGATGGTGATGTGTTTGATGATGATGATGTTGGTGAAGATATTGTTGATGATGGTGATGATGTGTTGATAACGATGATGTTGATGAAGATGTTGTTAATGATGATGATGTGTTGTTGTTGACAAAGATTTTCCTCTTCTCTCTTTGTGTTCTTTATCTTCAAAGAGGAAAGAGAGAGAGAGAAAAAAAAAAAAAAATTCAAAACGACGTTGTTTTGGACTCGGGCCATTCGAGCAATCTTGTTTTCGAGCTACCAATCGGAACTGATTGGTTGTGTTTGATTATGTCTTCCAAACACATTTCCACCCACTCATTTGAATGTTGTGTTTGTTTTGAGCTTTAAAATTATAATTCTACACCTACTTTTGAAAACTCATTTCCAAGCGGAAAAATTTGGCTAACCCGATCATCCTCTTAGACGTCCCCCTGGATATCTAACCGGTTGACCAGAACAGTGTTTTTGTTTTTTTTTGTTTTTCCCTCTCTTGGGCACCGGTTATTTTTATATTGTAAATAAAAAATATTTTCAGAATTTTTTAAATTTTTATATGAGCTTTGAGTAGAATTTTGAGTTGTGTGTTTGTTATGAGTTGTAAATTTTTGAATCAAATAACATTTCTAATTTCAAAAACTCAAAACTCTTTCCAAAACTCAATTCAAAACTCTTTTTAAAACTCATAACCAAACAAATTTTTCACACTCAAATCATAATTCAAAAACTCAAAATACAACTCTATTATCAAATCATATTTAGAAAACTCTATCAAACGCTACAATTATTTTTTTAGTTAAGCCTTTTTTGAGAAGTGTTAAAAAAAATTAGTTTATTAATTTATTTATATCACATTATTTCTTTATTTTTTGTATGCCTTTTTTGTAATAAGTTTTTTTTTTTTTTTTTTGCACTTCATAAAACAACCCTTAAACAAGGAATTTTTTTTTTTTTTTAAATTTTTTGAGCAATATCCCAAGTTTTATTATTTTTCACTCAAATAATTTGAAATATTACATTATCTATTTATATTTTTACTTTTATGTCCATGTGCTATACCTTATTTGTTTATGTGTCATCTATATATCCACCTAATTTGTCTATCGATCAAATATTACCACAACCATTAGTCACTGGCGGCAAACTTTTTTTGGCCATTTCTCAGTGACTTTTCTCACAACCAATTGGCAGTGGTTTGGCAACAATAGGGTAAAAATGAAAAGAAAAAAAAAAAAAAATCCTTCAAACAAAAAAGTCGTTCTCATCAAATAATTTTATTTATTATGTCTTATTACAAAAAAAAAAAAAATATATTCTTGAACTTAATGCGATGTGTCTATAGAAATTGATTTATCACTAATAAACAGTTGTTAAAAGTTTATGCAAAAATATAAAAACACATTGAGATACAAAATGCACACAAATTTTATAATTTCTTACTTGATTTCACGTGCATTTTATCTTTTAACATTTAAATATAAATACATAATTTTATTATATTCAAATATATTTTGTACACTTAAGTCATCTCTAACGCTGCATTAGATGTTCCATCAGATTCAATTTTAACGAAAAATTGATGAAAATAGTGTCATTACCGTTTTATTAAACTAATATCAAAGGAATGGAGTGTTATATATTTCATCAAACTAATCGAGCGTTTAATATTTTATCAAATTTCACAAATGACTGTTGGTGAGACGGCTAGATGGATAAACTCCTGAACAATCGGGTTTGGGGATGAATTTGCTGAAAATTTACTCTTTACCAAATGATCGGTCGGACGATTGACATAATTAATGAAAACTGTTGGAGTGCATCATATTAGATCAAATTTTTACAAATTTGATGAAACATTATAAATGCTCTTTGGCCTCGTCTGGGAATAGGTTTTTTCAGTAATTTTTTATTTTTTTGGCCAAAATATGATGTAAAAAAAAGTTAGCCTCCGTTTGGGAAGTGGGTTGACTTTTTAGCTTTTTGATTTTTTGGTTTTTTTGGCTATTTTAGCCTGCGCTTAAAAGCTTGGTTTAGGAAGGATTTTTTGACTTTTTGGCTTTTTTGAGTTTTTTTGTGAGAGGAGAATGTAATGATTATGGGTTCGATGTGATGTTTTGTTTGTTATGGCTAAAATAGCTTATTTTATTTTTTGTGGCTAAAATAGGCAAAAAAGCCCAAACCATGGCTTCCCAAACGAAGCCTTAGTATGTTTTTTATGACTTTTGATTTATTACATAAAGATGTGCAAAAAGAAAAAAGAAAAGAGAATCTTTGATTTGTTAGTATAAGTTGTTGGCTTTTTAATTTTTTTAAATAATTTTTTAACTTTTAAACTAAAAAATAATATTGCCAAACGAGACCTTAGTCAATATACTTCAACTTACAAATTATTGTAAAAGATTGTGTATTTATTTTAAAATGACAGTGAAACAAACTGAACGTGAAGTAATATAAAGAAAAAAGTGAAGTTTATGTTTAATTTATGTTTTTTGTTTTGTTTTTCCTTGAATCCTTCTAAAATTTTTACTTATTAAATATATATTTTTTATACTATAAAATTTATGTCTAGAATTTAAGATATATAATTTGGTAGTACCTAAAGATATTTGTAAAAAAATATTAATAAAAAAGGCTGCAAAAAAAAATTATTTGAATTTAAAATAATTTACGTTACTGTTTCATTGGTAAAAAAAAATTAACCTTAAAAAATAAACGAAATTTTGTAAGGTTCGTGTTAGGACTGCAAATGAACCGAGCTGTTCGCGAACAAGCTCGGCTCGGCTCGGCTCGTTAACGGTTCAGCTCGGCTCGGCTCGTTTAGTAAACGAGCCGAGCTCGAACTCGAATATTAGGCTCGTTTAGTAAACGAGCCGAGCTCGAGCTCGCATGTGTTCGGGTCGTTAGGCTCGGCTCGTTTATTTTTATTTAAATTATATAATAAATATATTATTTAATATATTAAATAATATATAAATATATATAAAAATAATAATATAAATAATAATTTTTATTTAAATATTTATATTTAAATAATATAAATAATATTAAAAAAAATTTATCGAGGCGAGCCGAACCGAGTTTGAGTTTTATTAAAATTAACGAGCCGAGCCGAGCTCGAGCCCAATTCCTTTTCGAGCTCAATAAACAAGTTTGATAAATAAACGAACCAAATTCAAACTTAATAAAACTTTATCGAACCGAATTCGAATTCAATAAAACTCGGCTCCGCTCGGTTCGTTTGCACCTTAGTCCGTGCGAGGTTCCCAAATTAATTTGACAAGGGTAGTATCGGAACTGGAAGTTTCGTTTGCCGCTTCATCGTCCTCACATTCCCGCCAAAACACAGTCCCTCTCTTTTCATTCCGACTTTTGTTTTCTCTGCGACACTACACCATTCAACATCGAGATCGAGATTGAGATTGAGATTGAGGTTGAGATGGATATTGAGATGGGGATGGACAATGATATGGACATTCCTCTACCAGAAGAGCTCGAATGGCTAGAAGCTAACTCTCACCTCAACGATGACTACGAAGGTGACCTAGAGCCCCCAGAACCCTATCCAGATGAAGAAGAAGAAGAAAACAAACCCCAACCACAACCCAACAAGCAAAACCAACAACCCACAAAACCCACCTTGTCAATTCCTCCCAAACCCACACCAATTACTGACCCATCAACATCTCCCAAAACCCTAATCAATGGCAAGAAACGCTTCCGATCCGACGGCTTTGAGTTCTCTAATTCTGACGAACACGCCCAATTGGAGGATAAAAGGAGCAGGATCGATGATCTGGGGACTGAAATTGATGATGAAGACTGGATTCGGTATTCGCCGCCGCCGCAAAATGAGGCCACTGAAGTGGTGGAGCCTGTGGTTGTTGAGGCCGTGGAGAAGATTGTTTCGCGATTTGCTTCGGAGATCAACGGTGATTGTATTCCGGTGACTGGATTGGATGGTGACAGGGTTTATGCAAAGATGAGTAGAGTGGAGGAGGATAGGTTGAAGAAATTGGATGTCAAAGCGTATTCTAGTGGTATGACTACTCTTGTTCAATGATTTTTGTATTATGCTGTTTGGTTTCTGGGAAAGTGTAGGAAAAGTAAATAACTGAAACTCTAGAAATTGAAATTAATTGGCGAGAAACAGAAGATAAACGACTTTTGTTTCTGTAATTTTGTGTCTTCACGGCATTATAGTTGATTCCATGGGAACAAGAATTCTGGTTTGTAGGAAATTCTAAAATCAAATACTTGAACAACAAGCATTATTGATATTATACATATCACTTTTGATTTCCATGAATATTAATTTCGGTTATTCTATAAAGTAGCAAATTGGGGTATTTATTTATCTATTTGTGTCATGATACTGTTACTACTTAATACTGTTTTTGTTTAAAGTCTATTTCTAGTTCTCTATTTAACATAAATAGAAAAGAAATAAAATGTTATTATTTATGAACTTGATTGCATGGTTGATTTTGTGTTGTTACAATTTGTAAATCGTGTTGCCAATTTTCGCGCGACAAAACTTGGGTTCGGTTGTACAAAGTTTGGATTGTGCTGTGACTCTTGTTAACCTTCACATTCCTAGGATAGTGAACCCTGGTTATCTTTTTCCCGCTGTGGATCAACCTACTCGTGGAACAATATTTGGTGATCTGTACGGAGGACAGTATGGTTAGAGGGATCTGGTGCTAGAGTATAGAATCCTTAATAAGATAGCCATAGTGGTCTTAGATTGTAAGTGTCATCATCCGCTTGTCAATCAGAGTGTGTCAAATTTTTGCATGCCTTCTGTTGTTTTGTGCCTATCAATTTCACATCTTGCATCTGGGAAACCATTTATTAGTCATCTTACTGTCCTTCCTTACTCCTTAAAGTACAGGTAGCTTCCCATTGGTTATTTGATCACTTGGGTTTTTAGTGGTTTCTTTTTAGCCATTCAGAAAATTTTATGCTGGAAAGTGTCATTCACAGCCCTTTAGTCTTTTATTGTATTTCAAATACTGCCATGGTTCGTATTACATGTTAGCAAACTTTCAGTGCCTTTCAGTATATTACAGGTAGTTCCTCAACTTTGCAGGTCTTATTTCGGAACCCATCCATATTCTAATGCAGAGGGTGGAAACGGAGGCTTTCGCAAAGGTAGGCTTTATATTAGATTGTTCACCATGAAAGAAAGTAATGACTTCTATAAGAACATTACATGTTCACAGTTTTTGTTTTCATAAATAAATGTAATAAAAATCATTAAAGAGATGCCTCCCATGTATGACTTGCAAAACACCATCTCAGGGTCTCACATGACACAATACAAGTCTGAAAAAAGTAGCAAAAGATCAAACCACCGCCTATATATCTACTGACAATTCCCCCAAAAATCTGAAAATGAATGCAAAGAAAAGGAAGATATTGTTTAATCCAAACAAAAAATGATTAACACCGTTCCTCTCAATGCGCCCTCTGAGCTAAAACTCATGTTAACAAATTTTATTAAAGTGTTCCACCTTGATGCTGAAAATTTTCTGATGGGATATCTTGCTGCGTATTTTTATGTGTTGGATTCATGTAATTCTGATATGTTTCCACAATTCAGAATTGCTTCAATCCATATAACTGCTCCATTTAATCTGGTCTTATGAGCTCAATTTTGTGACTTTGTCATTTATATCATCTTATAATTTGAATAGAATGATGGCCACCACCCAAGCAGGTTACTTCATCCAGTTGCTTGATAGCAAATTTTCTTGGATGAGATATTTGGAGGAAGTTAAGCTTGGCAATTTACATTTCATGACTTTTCAAGTGATGAAGGTCTTTTGAGGCTTTATATAATTGACCCCATGAACCAGGAAAGTTTTCTCTAAGAAATTTTAAAATGGTTTAAGATGGCAAAGATAAATTGTTACTGGTGAGCTTACAAAGGATTAATTTATTCCTCATGTATTAGACTTTTGTTTGATGTTCATTGTTGTGGCACTACAGGCCCTGCAAGCTAGTGTTGAAGGTCAGAGTGATTCAATCCTTCCTGGAACACCAGTGGTGAATGAAAAGCTTTGGGTTGATAAATATGCTCCCAAATCATTCATGGAGCTTCTTAGTGATGAACAGACAAATCGCGAGGTACATAAGACAATTCGTAGTTTTGTTCTGAACTCTGAAGTTTCTATTTAAGTTAAAAGTTTCAAAAGCAATTTTCTTTTGAGGATGCTCTTTGCTTTGAGTTGCTGCCCATCACTTACATTGTTTCTGTTCCCAGGTCCTTTTGTGGTTGAAACAGTGGGACTCTTGTGTTTTTGGATCTGAAATTAGGACTACAGGAGATGAGGTTTTATCTTCTTTGAGACGACATTCGTTGGTTGCTCAACATCAGAAACTCTCTGATAGGAACTTTTCAAGGAACTTTGCTGGTAGATTCAGCAAAGAAACTTTCAAAGGTTATAATGGTTTAAATCAAGAAAACAATGACTGCAAAGCTATTCCGGAATTATGGAACAAGAAAGCCAAGTGTTCTGGTCCACCAGAGAGGAAGGTCAGCTATGGAGATTTGTTTAAAATATCCTTTCAGTATACAAAAGTAATTCATTGTGTTTCGCTTGAAATTTACCGCGTAGTATATAGACCTATACACTTGGACAACAATTTTACCTTTAAATACCAAGTCTTCATAATTGCTTCCCAGATCAATCCAACTTGCAATGTTGTTATCACATTTGCTAAACCTCCAAAAGTTGTGACTGTGCATGTGTGTGGACAAGAAAGTTTATAATGCTTCATTTTTGTTCCTTTTTATAGTTGTCATCCTTTCTTTGTGATCTTTTCATTTTTTATTTTTAGGGTTAAGGTAATTTATAATCAAACCTTGTAACTTTTGCAGATTCTTCTACTGTGCGGGCCCCCAGGGCTAGGAAAAACAACCCTTGCACATGTAGCTGCCAGTCATTGTGGATATCGTGTTGTGGAGGTTTTGTTATTGTTGTCTTTTAATGATGCACATAAATATGAGCATTTCATTGCTATTGTGTTTCTTCTGTCTTTTAGATAAGCTACTTCAACTATATCCTTCTTTAGGTCCTATATCCTGCTTTGGTTTTCATGTTCTGCTTGATGTATTCTATTAATGTTTTCCTTGCATATTCTAGTGCTTCTCTTTCCCAGTATTAGAATCATTCTTAAATATCTATATGTATTCTATTTCTTATTTTTATAAAACGATTCATTAAAATGGTATTATAAGCAGATTAATGCAAGCGATGATCGGTCTTCATCAACAATTGAAGGTAAAATTCTCGATGTGGTTCAGATGAATTCTGTCATGGCTGACTCAAAGCCCAAGTGTTTGGTGAGTGTTATTGTTTTGGCATTTACCATTAGCTTTTATAGTATGGTATTATACAATTGTCGGCATTTTTTTGTAGGTAATTGATGAAATAGATGGAGCTCTTGGTGATGGCAAGGGTGCTGTGGAGGTTATTCTAAAGATGGTAACTTATATTGCCTTTATATAGTATGCTATTGTTGTTTTCATGTGCAGGTGTCCATGCAGTTAAAGATTGGGTCATTTAGTAAGCTCAGCGACCTTTTTTTTCCTCCCATAATTAGGTTGGATTGTTGATAACATGACTAATTCCTACAAGCACGGGTTTCTTGTACTTTGAATGCATGGTTCTTTGTTGAGTTACAGAGCATATGGGTTAGTTGATGTGGCCTAGATGTGCCATTAAATTTAAGACCTGAAACTCGTCAAGTAGTGTCATGCTTAAGAGTGAGAAATAGCCAAGTTTATGATATAATGATGGACACTTGATTTTACTGAGGTACACTCGGTTATTAAAATTTTTAGTTATCTTATTCTTCTAATTAATGGCTGTTGAAAATAAACTTCCCATGTACTTATTCTGGTATTTGACTCTGCATCACGATGGGAGGAAGTACTTTTCTGAATAACAATGGCACATATGTTATTGATGCAGCTTGCTGCTGAGAGGAAGTCAGATATTGGAAAAGAAAATGTGTCTAAAGAGGAAGAACAAGGGAGAATGTCCTCGAGAAAGAAGCATAAAAGTGCATCATTGTCAAGACCTGTAAGATTGAGTAGCTCTTACGCGGTTAATTAATCATTTTTCTCATACTTAAAGTGGGTGGGGTTTGATATGCAGGTGATTTGCATATGTAATGACTTGTATGCACCTGCCTTAAGACCATTGCGCCAAGTGGCAAAGTAAGTTATTGTTGCTGTCAGTTAAAATGTTGTCAGTCAAAAAAAAAAAAAAAGAAAAGAAAAAAGAAAGTACATCAAAAAGCTTAATAAGCTCTCTATGTTTATGACTTAGTGATTTGAGGTATGAAAGGAAAGGTTTTGCTTTGTGTAGATTTTATTTGCTTATGTGCTGAGTAAAGAAAAGAATTTTATATAAATGTCATTTGGATATCATTTACGATGCAACAAAATATTGTGTGCCGATTTATTGTCTCTGCCCATTGGTTTGTGTATCAATCCTCAATTCACTCTAGGAGCAAACAATCTTTTGTTTTCCTTCCATATTTCTTTCTCCGTTGTTAGGATTCTCTGCCAGATTTTCTTTGTAGAGTTGGTTTGATGCTCATCATAACTGGGTTAAATGGCACATCATGCTCTGCTTTACGGTATCATAGTTAGACCATAAACAATTGCAACTCAATTCATGTTCTTGAGAATCTGTGATAGTAGATTATAAAAGTAAAAATGACGAGTCAAGACAACTATATTATGTGTCTTTGTGTTTTTTCTTGATCTTGATATGATACATACATCGCAAAGCCGAATTGTTTCATACCTCGATACTAAATATTTGCTTTTGGTTACAGAGTTCATATATTTGTTCAACCAACAGCGAGTCGTATTGTAAGCAGGTAATGGTTTATCAATTTTGCCTGTTTGATGGATCTAACATTTGACAGCCTTCATTTGGAACCATCACTTTTATCACCAATTATTGTTTCTTGACTTGGCTTTAGTTTGACCCCATTGTTTACAATTGTCGATCATTAAAATGATACCAGGGGTGGAACTAGGAATTGTATTTATTGGGGTTATTTGGTAATATACTCATTTATCAATATTCCATTCCATAAAATAAAGCAGGTTTCTCACACATGTTATTGATATATGTTTCTCATAAAATTAATCGAGTTTTCCAACACACATTATCATGATATATATTTCTTATATCATTAACAAAAGAAAATTAAATTCGTTAATCTACAATAATAAACACTTTTTTTGTTCAAATAGACAACTTTTTATGATTGTCCCCTACTGTATTTGAACTGTCACTTTTTTGTGATTGTAATTATGCAGCCTCATTTGTTGAAAAATGGTTATTGTAGGCTCAAATATATATGTAACAAGGAAGGACTAAAGGCAAGTTCCATTGCACTTACTGCACTTGCAGAGTATACTGGTGAGTAATAGCTCCTCCACAAGGGCATATCAACCTTGTGAATAAATTTTTCTTCCCTCCTTGAAGGTTTCTTGAATGAAAAGGCTAGTAGTTATATAGAAAGATAACAAAAATAAGGATGAAGCATTCAAATGGTAATTGACACTTAAAGAAAGACCATAACAAGAGAAAAACTGTCAAACAAATACTGTTTGTTGTTTTGGCAATGATAATGAAGCGTAGTGACTAAAATAAATGAAGAACCCAAATAGTTGAGTCCTCATGAGTGGGACTGTGCCATCATTTTACAACAGGTGAGACTCATGCAAAGGGTGATGGAATTAGAGTTCTACTCTGAAGTATTATTGTCATAGCTTGATTAGAAATCACAAAACATGCAGATGCAGAAATTCTCTTGATCTCAACATCTCTGTAAGCCTTTAGTTTTATTAGTCAATGGGGTTCTAAGACATTCTGAAAAATTTATTGAAGTGGAATTAAACTTTATGGGAGATGGTTAAAAAGACAATTGTACTTGAATCATTCAAGAAAATTACTTGTCTAAATATCAGATTTAGTCATGTGCTATTACTTATGATAAGCATTTATGTGCTAAAACCACTTTGGACATCAAGTAATCTTGATGAATTCTTCAGAGGCTTCTAATATTCTTTATGGTGTTGTGCTGCAGAATGTTTCTGAGTTTTATGGCCTTAGATATTCTTGTATGCTTCTATTTACAGAGTGTGATATACGCTCATGCTTAAACACTCTTCAGTTTCTCCACAAGAAGAAGGAAACCCTCAATATGGTATGATATTCAGCTGATCTCGCTCTAGCATACTTTTTGTTGCTTAATAGTGGTAGAATATATATTGCTATGCTGTATTCAATTAAGGGTTTGAGGAAGATCAAGTCTTTCTCATGAAAAGTTTCTTGGGATTTTTCTTGATAGATGTTTATTTTCTTGATTGGTCTCCTGCAAACATAATTTGCATGGTCTATTGGTTCTTAGTTGGAGATCAGTTCTCAGATGGTTGGCCGGAAGGACACCTCAAAAAGTGTTTTTGACGTATGGAAAGAGGTAAAACAATAATTTGTTAAACCGTTTAATTTTCATTTTTGGCATTATCAATTTGCATATAAATTCTGACTTATTGTTACTGTTACTATTGTTTTTTTTGGATAGATTTTTCAAAAGAGAAAAGTAAAACAAGAAAGGAAGTCAGCTAGTGGCTGCAGCAGCATCTCCAATGAATTTGACTTTCTGCACTCCATGATTTCTAACCGGTAGGTTAAGAACTCCAGTTAAAACTTTCATTTTCTCTTTCATCATTTCTAGTGAAAGGTCATCTACCTTGACTGTTCAATGATTGCCAACTATCCAGCGGTGACTACGATTTAATTTTAGATGGGATCCATGAAAATACTTTGCAGCTTCACTATCATGATCCAGTTATGCAAAAGACTGTAAGTCGTAATTGCAATAAAAACATTTTGTCCACCTTATGACTTCATTCAGTCTAGGGAATTAGCTAAATATGTCATTTTGAGATATTGTCTAACATAAAATGTAAATGAAGGTCAAATGCTTGCATAGTCTTGGTGTTTCCGATTTATTTCATCAATATATTATGCGTACACAACGGATGTCTCTTCAAGGTAAAGCATTGGGCACATATGAACTTTTGGCCTTCCATTATTAAGGATAAATTTCAAGTTAAAATTTTTAATTCCTCATTTTACATTCTGTAGTTTATCAACCCAGTATTGCAATCACTGTGCGTAGTCTGGTAGCACAAAATGAGAAACCAAATATTGAATGGCCAAAGTCTTTCCAGAGGTATTTCTATTTCTCTTAGAAGTTTATGTTTATTGGGAAGAATCAGTATTCTCACTATTGCATGTTGCTGTGAACCAACAGATACCGAACGATGTTGATGGAAAAGATGGATATTCTACGGTCTTGGCACAATAAAATATTACCACATATCTCAAGGCATATGTCAACAAAATCTTTTGTAGAAGATACAATATCTTCATTACTGCATATTCTATCACCCCCAACTCTAAGGCCGGTAATTCACCTATATTATTCCTTTGTCTTCCTTTTGTGTGTAGTTGTGCCTGCCTTGTTGCTTTCCTTTTATTTTCATATGATGTATAACACTAATTATAATGAATTCCATATCACCCTTGTCCCTTGCCCATGAGAGGCTCATTTATTTTGTGCCCATACATGAAAAAACCCCCATCCAAACCAGGCACTCTATGACCTTGTCTAGCTCCATTGTTGCAATTAGGTAAGGGGTTGATCCAACAATTGGGTTGGAAAAATAGTAAATTCAAAAGGTTTATATTTTTGGTAAGTGAAATTTATTAAGAACACCAGAAAAGGGGATGCAACCCATACAGAAGCAGAAAACAAGCATTTTGGCTCAACTAAGCACCCCAAAAGAAGGCCTACATGAAAGCAGAGATACTAGAAGGAACTGAATCTATAAACATTCCATCACTCAAATCAGTCTATATACACATTCCTTTACTTGCTGGCTTTCTCTTGTTTTCTTTCTTTCTTTTTAGAATGATGAAAAACTTCGGATTTTCTTAATGGTATGGTCTGAAACAGTATGCTGTCTTTTTCTTCAGGTGGCAGTGCACTTACTATCAGAGAAAGAGAAGAATGATATGGCTCAGTTAGTGAATACAATGGTTTCCTGTTGTATTACATATAAAAGCCTGAAATCTGATCCTCTACCCAGTGCCTCAAGACATGATGCAGTTTCAGATACTTCAATGCTTTCATTTGATCCTCCAATTGGTGACTTAATAAACTTCAAGGTTAGTGTTGTGCTTTTGTGCTATCAAATCTGATATGTGGTTTGTTTATTATCTAACTGCCTTATAATTCGGTGTTGAACAGGGTTATACGTCTGGTCATTTTGTTCTTGCTTCTGCTGTGAGGCAGGTCTTGGTGCATGAGGTAAGTTACGCAGCTTATTAAATAGTCAGCAAAAAGTTGTATAGCATCACAAATATGTTCTACCAATACAAAAGTTACAACCACATGGTTATTTTATTCTCTTCAATTTGAATGGATTGGTCAGGTTTTTGTGGAGCCTCTTTTGTGAGTTAGTGGGCCTTTCGGCCATGTCTGTGTGTCATTTTGGGCTTGTGTCTTGGGCTTTGTTGTAAGTCTTTCTTTTTTGGTAATATTTACCTATTTACCCAAAAAGAGATCACTTATAGTTTAAGCTTCTAAATGAGTTGGTGGTTAACAATTTAATATTGTATTAGAGCAGACGATGGTCCTTTTCCAAATCTCATTCCTAGCCATTAACTATAATACTTGCACGTGTTTAGACCGCTCATGGTGGAAAGCCCGGCCACATGAGGTTGCGTGTTAAAATTTGCACCACACCCTCTCTACCCTCTTAAGCTTTTAGATGAGTTGGTGGTTAACAATTTAACACTCACTTCTTTTTTAATGTAGTCCTGTCTCATCCTTTAGTTGTGAAACAAAACAATTGCTCATTTGTGCAAGGGATGTATATCATAATTTCATTTATTTGTGTCAAAATGTAAAATTCTTTCAATAGCTTCACTTAAATTTGCTTCATATGTGTTGTTTAAGAGATGCTGCAGAACTTTATTATTTACAAGATGGATTTTAATATCAAACTAATATTATGCATGTGACAAACTAACCTCAGGTGGAAAAGCAAAAAATTTTGAAAGGAAGCATCAACGGATCAATGGACCCCATTGATGCACGCAGCAAAGGAAACCAGACACTGGCAAGGGAGGAAAATGGCAGACCACAATCTTCCACATCTGGTTCTTCAACTTCACATGCTGAAAACATGCGAAGTGCCAAGAATACATCAATCCTGGAAATATCTAATTTGATTACGAACCATGTTTCATCAGCTTCAGGATCTACTGTAAATGCCAAAGCTAGTGTACAAATCAGTTCCCCTGGAGATACTAAGAAGGCTAAGAAGCCTTCTAGTGGCTCCTTCAACTTCTTTGACAGGTATACATATTATGCTTCTTTTTGAATTTGCTTTCTTAATCTTTTTCCAACATATATGCGTGGACAGATTTTATAGCGGCACATTCACTTTGATTATTTTTGTTGAAGATGTGAGTTATCTATGAGTTAACGGGGTAGCAGAATGAAGAATACTCAAGAAAATTTCCAAAGATTTATGGGCTAGAATAAAGTTCATATTAAAGGGACATGACACTAGAACAGGTAGCTCACTGGAGTTCTGGGCAGTTCACATAATAACAGAATTTCTGACAAAAATGGTAGTTTAGAATGCAGTGAAATTGGTATTTGTGATCATGTGAAGGCGTTGAATAAAATGGCTAAAGCATTTAAAATATTGAAATTTTCATATAAAATTAGAGAGCATATTTCACAAGTCACTAATTCATGATATTGAAGTTGTTTTCACAGCATTTTTTCAAGAAGTAATAATAGCTCGTGCTTTCTTTGATTTTTCTGTTTCCGATCTATGTTGTTGTATATATAATGGAAGCTTATCTTGTCCTTGTCACCTTTGGACGTTTATTTGACATTAGAAAATGAGTGGGAGCTCTAATTAGAGCTACCACTAATAATGTGACAGTGGGTCTCACCCACTGCTACAGTATGTATTGTCTTTTCAGCAGTGATTTAGACCCCCTCAAATTTCAACCCCCACCATCTCCACACACACGTGGCGGGTGGTGATTGGAGAATAAAAAAAAGAAAAAGAAAAAGAAAAAATGACCAATCAAAAAAGAAAGGGGGTCAAAGGGGTGTGGGGAAAGGGGTCCCCAATCTTTATTCTTGTCTTTTTTTTTTTTTTTTTTTGCTTTGCCACCTTATTAGTGATGGGTTTAGAGCCACTAAATTAGTGGTCTCTAACACTACTGTTTGACACTTTTATGAATAATTCAAAATTGTCCTTGTCACCACTGGTTGTTACCACCAGACATTGAAGAAACATGCTACATGGAAAAATAATTCAAATTTTGTCTTTCGAACCAGATTTAGAAAGTCAAGCAGCAAAGGTTCTCAGGATACTGACAATGCAAAGAATAAGCCAGCAACCTTGGAGAGAGATTCACGTCCTCTACTATTTAAATTCAATGAGGTAACAACCAGTCATACTTCTCAAATTTAGCATATACTCATATGCAAATTGTGCATATTGCAAGTGGATTCATGGCCTAAGTGATTTATGAAATCTTGCTGTAGTTCAAACTTTGCAAAAAAAAAAAGAACAAGAAAAAAGATGTTTTCTAACATTGGAAATGAATCTCTGAACATTCAAGTTGTTGTGGATCGGGGGCACACCAGGGAACTCAAACAAGCAATAACACACAAGTTTTAACGTGGTTCGGCAAGTCGCCTACGTCCACGGGCAGCGGATTCACTATATTGAACAAATGGTAAGAATTACACACTCTGTAATTCTCTCTCTCTTTGCTCTCAACTCACACCTCTCAGCTCCACACCTGATAATCTATATCCTCTCCCTCCCGTCTCTATTTATACACAAAGGAGTAGATGGGAGAGCCTTCATTCTTGACTTTTGACATGGTTGGTGGCCACCAAGCTTGACTTGGTTGGTTGCCTTGGTTGGTTGCCTTCCATTGTTGACATGAGGATCACCCCTTTCACATGGGGTGACCTCCAGAATCTGTAGCCAATATTCAACAAATCTCCACCTTGGCGAGGATTCTTTTATCCAACATAGTGATCGATCAACACTGCCATGCACCCGAAGGTGCTTAGTTCCGAGAGATGTTGACCAAGTCCAAACAATGTTGGAACTTGATCCCAGAAACTACCTTTGTGAGCATATCGGCCGGATTATCTGCAGTACCAATCTTTTGAAGCAGAATATCCCCTTCATTCACTATTTCTCGGATGAAATGGAAACGGACATCAATGTGCTTGGTGCGGGCATGATGAACCTGGTTCTTTGCCAAACAAATGGCACTCTGACTGTCACAAAACACCTCAACGTGCTTCTGAACAATTCCCAAGTCTTTAATCAACCCATGTAGCCAAATAGCTTCCTTAAAGGCTTCCGTTACTGCCATGTACTCTGCCTCTGTAGTAGACAAAGCCACCGTTGACTGAAGCGTTGACCTCCAACTTACCGGCCCTTTAGCAAGCGTAAATAAATACCCTGTTGTTGACCGGCGTTTGTCTAAGTCACCAGCATAATCTGAGTCCACATATCCTTCCCAATTCTGCCCGAGTCGGTTATCTCTCTCGAACTTCAATCCCAGATTGACCGTGCCATGTATGTACCTTAGGATCCATTTCACTGCCTGCCAGTGATTTTTTCCTGGATCATGCATATACCTGCTTACCATACTCACAGCATGCGAGATGTCAGGCCGTGTACAAACCATAGCATACATTAATGCACCAACTGCATTTGCATATGGAACCTGTGCCATATGCTTCCGTTCTTCTTCTGTGCGTGGAGACAACGAAGCACTAAGCCTGAAATGAGGGGCCAATGGTGTACTTACAGCTTTGGTTTTCCCATTGATGCCAAATCTGTCTAACACCTTTTTCAGATACTGGGTTTGTGTCAGACAAACCGTGCCCTTCTTCCTGTCTCTTTGGATCTCCATGCCAAGAACTTTCTTTGCTTCTCCCAAATCCTTCATTTCAAACTCCCTTGCTAACTGTGCCTTGAGTTTGTCAATCTCCACCTTGCTCGTAGATGCAATCAGCATATCATCTACATATAAGAGCAAATAGATGAAGGAACCGTCGGGAAGCTTACGGAAATATACACAATGATCAAATTGACTTCTTGTGTATTCTGTCTTCATCATGAACCGATCAAATCGCTTGTACCACTGTCTCGGGGATTGCTTCAATCCGTACAACGATTTGTTCAGCTTACAGGCCCAATTCTCTTTTCCAGCAATTTTGAAACCATCTGGCTGGGACATGTATATCTCCTCTTCAAGATCTCCATGTAAGAAGGCAGTTTTGACGTCGAGTTGGGCGAGCTCGAGATCAAACTGTGCAACCAAAGCTAACAAGATGCGAATAGACGTGTGCTTCACAACAGGTGAGAATACCTCATTGTAGCCTATTCCTTCCTTCTGAGCATAGCCTTTAGCTACCAATCTAGCTTTGAATCTGATGTTGTCTCTGCCTGGAATGCCTTCCTTCTTGGTGTAAACCCACTTACACCCAATTGCTTTCTTGCCTTTTGGAAGTTGCACCAACTCCCAAGTCTGGTTCTTGTGAAGTGACCCGATCTCTTCATCCATAGCCTCCTTCCATTTGACACTTTCTACATTATGCACGGCTTCTTTGAAAGTGCAAGGAATATTGTCTTCAATGATTGGAAGTGCATAGGCTACCATATCGGTCATCCAACTGGGTTTCTTAGTAACCCTTTTTCCTTTCCTGATTGCAATGGGTTCTGATTGTTGCGGAGCCTCTGGATCTTCATTTTCATCTGAACTCTCTTCAGAGCTATCCTCTGAGACTTCTTCAGGATGGTTAATTGGCTGACTAGTCTTTGTTGGAGTCTCAAACTCCACCTGCACTGACTTCTTCAATGCTTCCTCATTCTGTTGAGGATTTGATTGCTTCAGCATTGCAGACTCATCAAAGGTAACGTCTCTTCTGATGAGAACTTTCTTTGATTCAGGGCACCACAGTCTGTATCCCTTGACACCGTCACCGAAGCCCAAGAAGATGGCTTTCTTGGCTCTTGGATCCAACTTAGATTCTGTAACATGAAAATATGCTGGACATCCAAAGATACGTAACTGATCATAATCAGTAACTGGGACTCCTGACCATACCTCTATGGGAGTCTTCCCATCTAATGCTGCAGTAGGTAGTCTGTTGACAAGATGACGAGCATAGTTCAATGCCTCGCCCCAAAATGCCTTGCTCAATCCAGACTGTGACAGCATACACCGGACTTTCTCCACCAAAGTGCGGTTCATGCGTTCTGCAACTCCATTCTGCTGCGGTGTTCCAGGAACTGTGAAATGTCTCACTATCCCTGCATTCTGGCAAACCTCAAAGAAGGGATCTGATGTATATTCTCCACCATTGTCAGATCTGAGCTTCTTGATCCGTCTGCCTGTTTGGGTCTCAATCATCTTCTTCCACGTAAGAAAGATGTCTAAGACTTCATCTTTGTGTTTCATTGTATAAATCCAAACTCTTCTAGAGAAATCATCAATGAACGACACAAAGTAGTGTTTACCTCCCAACGAAGCAGTCTTGGAAGGACCCCATACGTCGGTGTGGACGTAGTCTAGAATCCCTTTGGTACGGTGAATTGCAGTACCAAACTTGATTCTTGTTTGCTTGCCCAATACACAATGCTTGCAGAACTCAAGCTTCCCCGTCTTGGCGCCTTTCAACAGGCCTTGCTTTACCAACCCTTGTAAAGCCTTCTCACCGACATGCCCTAGGCGCATGTGCCAAAGTTTGGAAGTGTCTGATGCATCATCTTCTGAGCTGGTGGAGACAGCCACTCTCCCTGTGACTGTAGAGCCATCTAGGAAATATAAATTTCCCTGTCGAATACCCTTCATTGCAACCAATGCTCCTCGAACAACTTTAAGGACTCCACCTTCCATGGTTACTCTGTAACCTTTGGAGTCTAAAACTCCCACTGAGATGAGATTCTTGGTTAGATCTGGTACATACCGTACATCTTCAAGAATTCTGATTGTTCCATCATGGCTCTTCAGTTTAATTGTTCCAATCCCCTTTGTCTGGCAAGCTTGGTCGTTGCCCATCAGCACAACTCCTCCATCGAACTCTCGTAAGCTCGAGAACCACTGCTTGTTAGGACACATATGGAATGAACATCCGGAATCTATTATCCATTCATCCGACTGGCCATATGATGAAACTGTGAAGGCTCCTCCTTCATCATTATCTCCATCTCGTGCAATATTCACCTTCTCTTCTGTTTTATTTGGACAATCTTTTGCCCAATGTCCCTTCTCGTGACAAGCTGCACACTCGTCTTTTGCAAGACGTCTTTTGTCTGAAGGTTTCCCCCTGGATTTTGAGCGAGACTTTCCTCGCCTTGTATTTCTTCTGTTATTTGTTCTGCCTCTAACTGTTAATGCCTCGGATGTTGAGTCCCTGTTTGCAGACTTATCTTTCCTTCTGAACTCATTGTTCACCAAGGCGTTTGCAACATCAATATACTTGATCTTCTCTTTACCGTACAGTAAAGTAGTAGTGAGATGATCATACGAGTCAGGCAAGGAATTTAACAATAACAGTGCTTTGTCTTCATCACCAATGTCATCATCCAAATTCTTCAAATCCGTAATAATTTTGTTGAAATTATTTAGGTGTTCGTTCATCGAAATACCTTTAATGTAGTCGAAACGAAACAACCTCTTCCTCAAGTAGAGCCGGTTCTCAATGCTCTTTGTCATGAACTTATCTTCCAGCGCCTTCCAAAGCTTCTTCGCAATATCATATTCTGTAAAGGCATACTTCTCCTCTTTTGCAAGGCAAAGTCGGATGGAACTGCAGGCCAGGAGATTCACCCTCTCCCATTCTATCTCGTCCAGGTCATCTGGTTTGTCTCCCAGAGTGAAGTGCAGGTTCATTTGGACAAGCATATCCTTAACTTCGCATCTCCACATGCCGAAGTTGCTGCTTCCATCGAACTTCTCTACCTCGAACTTGGCATGGGACACCGGGGTCCAATGCCTAGAAGTGCTTGTACTGGCTGGATTACTTACGGACTCGGATGCTCTAGATTCTGCCATTTTTTAGAAACTTCAATTCAAAAAACTGACCGTACAGATGTGTCCGGAATACTCCAAATAGTTGGGAAGCACTATTGGATCGTCAAAAACGGACTCCGAATGGCTCCGATCTGGCAAAAACACTTTGGACGGGTCAGATCTGCAGAATCTGGTGCGCTGAGATGCACCGGATAATTTCTCCCGTCAACGGCTGGTCAACGGCTCGGTCAACGGCGCAGGCGGCGCGGTCAACGGAGGATCGGCGGCGCGGTCAACGGCTTGACGGCTGGTCAACGCGGCTGGTCAGCGGCTCAGGCTGACTGGGCTGACACGTGGCTGACACGTGTTTGACACGTGGCCTGACTGTCGGACGCGTGGCGATGACGTGGCGGATGACGTGGCGCTGACGCGGCACTGACGTGGCGCCACGTGGCTCGTCTTCTACTTGGGAGACGCGCGTGTGGCGCGTGGGTAAGATTGGAGATCACGCGCCGGTAACTGAACGGCGCGTGGCGGCGTGTGGTGCGACTGGGGCTGACGCGCTTTGTGCAGAGAGCGCGTGAGGGCGCGTGTGAAGGCTTCTTGGCTCTGTTTTTGCTGTTCTGGACTCCTCTCGGGGAGTTCTTCCTCCTGGTATGGTCAAAAGTGGATTTTGAGCACTTCGAAATCTAGGCACTTTCGGGAAAAATTCGATTTTTCGCAACCCGAGCTCTGATACCAATTGTTGTGGATCGGGGGCACACCAGGGAACTCAAACAAGCAATAACACACAAGTTTTAACGTGGTTCGGCAAGTCGCCTACGTCCACGGGCAGCGGATTCACTATATTGAACAAATGGTAAGAATTACACTCTCTGTAATTCTCTCTCTCTTTGCTCTCAACTCACACCTCTCAGCTCCACACCTGATAATCTATATCCTCTCCCTCCCGTCTCTATTTATACACAAAGGAGTAGGTGGGAGAGCCTTCATTCTTGACTTTTGACATGGTTGGTGGCCACCAAGCTTGACTTGGTTGGTTGCCTTGGTTGGTTGCCTTCCATTGTTGACATGAGGATCACCCCTTTCACATGGGGTGACCTCCAGAATCTGTAGCCAATATTCAACACAAGTTTCAATTTAATAGAGTTTCATAATTGACTTCTAAATTTTTTTATGCCAACTTTGAAGTTTGAAGTAGATGAAGATTGATAGAGTCGTCCTTGACCAACATAATAGTTTTTATGGGTCGTAAACATCAAATTTTTTGTTGTGACCCACGTTATAGATCTCTTGAGATACCTTCATACGAAATTATCTCAAGAAATCCATGAAAAAAATTATTTTCAAACTATTTATTATTATTATTATTATTTTTGCATCTGTAACTTCCTTTCATCTATAACTTCATTTCTCTTCTTGCTGCATGCCATCCTTATGAGTTCAATTTTCTTGAGATCTGTCGTATAAATAGTTTCATTTGCAATGCAGAAAGTGAAGCTTTTTGGTAATCTGTGTCTTTTTCATTCTTTTGCAGGGTTATACAAATGCAGTAAAAAGGCCAGCTCGAATTCGCGAATTTCTTCTATAGTGCAATCCCTGTTTTAAGATGCAACAAAGAGCTGCTGTTTTCCATTGTCACATTTTAATTTATATTCGATATATTTTGTAATTCACGCCAAAGGGTACAATGCAATATTCTAAATGATGTTTGATGCACAATGACATAAATAAATAAAAAAACTGGTACTATTGGAGCATTATTTTAACCATAAATGATATATTGCAATATTATAAGTGTTTAGGAAGTGAGTTTTTTTGTAGATTTTTTTTAATTGTAAGATATTATTAGAGAAATTTTTATGTTTGGAAAGAATTGAATTTTTTTGCAGTTGGATGTAATGTTTGTGAGAGAAAAAGTAAAATAATTATAGAGTTTGATGTGATATTTTGTTTGGATTTGTTTTTTTTTTTATTTTGTAACCAAATTGTCTTTTAGTGAAAAAAACCAAAAAAAAAAAAAAAAACCAAAAAAATGAATTCCCAAACAGCGCCATTATGCATTAGAAAAATAAGTGAAATGGCAAGTCCTACAAAACAATTTCAAGGCATCATTGCCATTGAATGTCGAAACAAAAGACGTGAAAAATGACATGATAGTAACTTCCTGCCATCTGCAGCAACAACCCCTTCCACAAGGGACATAGTTGTGCACAATCATCAGTTCTATCCCCACAAACAGACATTTGAACATGTTATTTATTCTAACAAACGGACAACCTTGTACTGGAGATAAGGAGCCAAAGAAGCCTTACAATTTGATGAAACACAACTACATTATCTCAACAACAGCACGTCCAACAATACTGCCCCGGTTGAGATCTTGGTACACTTCATTTGCATCCTCGATTTTGCATTTTCTTGAAACAGCAGCACTCAGATTGAAGATACCGCTTTCGGAAAGCTTAACCAACTTTGGAAGATCCTGCCTTGCTCTGCCTCCGTATGAGCCAATTATTTTAATCTGCACCGTGATATGTTACAACCACAATCAGACGCTCTACTAATATGGAAACCAGAGCTAACTACCTCTAGTCTAAAATATGAAAAACATTGGTTACAACATGATCATAGAGTTCAAAATGAATAAATTGGGTTTGAGTATTGAATTTATAGTTATATATTTTCTCTTTGGTTCTTAACTTCTACTTTTTAGAGATATTAAATTTATTGAAACCTCAAATTAAGAAAATAAGTGTGCTACCAAAACTTGAAAGCCATGCAAGTTTTATGACTTAAAATGTACAAAGACACACCTGCCTACGAACCAGACGGTTTATATCTATCTCCCCTCTGGCAGCAGAGTGCGTAAGCCCAATCATTACAGCTTTTCCTCCATCTCGTACACTTTGTGTGCACTGCAAAAATGTCTGCGGTTTTCCAAGGGCTTCCACAGCAATGTCTACCCCCATTCCTCCAGTTATTTCCTGCCCAAATAAGCACACTAACATAAGTATCTCTCTAAAAGGATTTCTTTAGAATCCAGTGAACTCATAAATACCTTAAAAAATAAAGTCATGAAACCCAAAGGTAAAAATGCTGAAGCTTCAAAGCAACTTAAATAAATCTTATGTTTGATCCAACAATAAACAATTTCCAACGAGCAAAATATGTCATATTACATGCCATGCACAACTACTTGAAGAAATCTCCTCAGGGTAACAAACAATTCACATCACTTGAAAATAAAAAAAATATTGCAGCTCTTTACTAAATAGTTATTTTACAGCTGTAAGGCAGTACCAACATTGAATTCAACTAGATAGGCAAAATGTTTTTTTTTGATAGCCAAGAGTCCAATACTACTGAAGGAAAGATTAGAGACTTGTAGTACCTAAACTTCGTTCGAACTTGATTTTTGTGAATATTTGCGATTAATTGCAGAGGTTCCATGGCGAAGCCAACTTGTATGAAAGGTGCACATCTATGGAATAAATTATATCATATACTTTGTTTCTCAGCTTGATGAGCAAAGGCCAACTACCAGTTAGCTAAATAGAGAAATGAGCAGCCTTACTTGACAAAGTTGGTTTCATTTTCAGAATCTATTTTCAGAATTTTTTTTGAAAAATAGAAACTAGTTCGACAAAAATAAACAACCAAAAATATATTTTCAATCCTTTAAAAAGTATTTCCACACTCCATATGAAAATGATGAATGGATTTTATTTTTTAACTTTTTCACCAAATTAGTTTGTAGTTTTTTTTTTTTTTTTTTGAATTTTTTTCCAAAAACAAATTTTGAAAATCAAACCAAACAGAGATCAATATCCCAAAAAAGTAATGGCTGGCAAATCATTTTTTGGTTTTCTTCCTCTTACTTGACAAAGACTTGATATCCCAAATCAAATCGGTACTACTCTGCAATTAAAAACCTCAAGAAAGGGACTACGTACTCTAATCTTTTCAACAGCATCCTCATTTTGTGCATTTACAGTGTGTGTAGCCCCAAGCATTTTTGCTTTCTGCAGTTTATCGTCTTGTACATCAACAGCTATGATCTCAGAGGCGCCAAATGCCCGTGCTATCTGCAAACAACTGGATCACACAATCTTGTTTTTCAGATTTTAGTAGAGAGAGCCAATAGAAGAGACCACACAATTGCATGGCTCATTCTGGAAACCCAGAAAGTTTTCGAGGCATATGAGTATCATGCTTATAAATGGAAAGTATCACCAAGTCATGAACTGTTTGGTTTAGTAAAATGATAAGATAGCAATATACATTTAAAAGATCACTAATTTTAGTTTTTACCTAGAACCAACACCCCCAATGCCAATCACAGCAACGGTATCCCCAGGACGAACCTCAGCTGCATGAGCCATAGCACCATATGCAGTAAAAACTGCACATCCCAAAATAGCAGATTCTGTATACGGCAATGTGTCGGGTAGAATGCACAAACCATGTGCTGGCACGACACAAAAATCAGCAAGGCCACCCATGCTATACATATATACAGGTTTGCCTGTGGAAATGACATATTTTAGTCATTCCAACAGAGAAGTAGACAAAGGAATCAATAAACTTAAACATTCATCAAAGTTGAAACAGAAGTAAGAAAAGAACCAAAGGAAATCAGTGTCAAATAGATGGATCCCCCAGATAGTGAGTGGAACATAAGTTTTTTTTATTTTAAAAAAAAATTACACATAGGATGTATTGGTGAGACATATAAAGAAAGTCAAAATACTTATCCAATAATAAAATAAAAAAAATAAAGTCAATATGTAAGTGGAAAAGGCTCATCACAGAAGATTTGGCTTTAGAAGAGGCCGCTCAACCCTGCAGAGTTTCACATGTAAGAAGAGGCCAATATTTATATGATGAGTAACTAAAAATACTCTGTTGAGAAATCAACATGCCTAACACAAACAGAATATCCAAAAGGAAAAATTACATAATGAAAATAAAAGTGCTCAATTAGAATGTGTTGAAAATTGAGAATTCAAGTTCATATTAAGATGAAGTAAATTGTAAGTGGTAACGAAACAGTTACCACTGTTGCGGAGGAACAAGCGCGTTTCTCCGTCATAAAGGGTTCCTTTTGCGCGGTTATAAGCGAAGAAATCCTCACACAAGTCATCTTGACCCTGTATTCACTCAAAAAACTTACTATATAAGATTGATACCATGTATTATATATATCAACACCAGCAAGTCGCAATGTCAGAGACAAAATAAGATCAAGGGAAAGAAAAGTTGAGGAATTAGTTGATTTAATCACCTTATTACAGAAGAAACAGCTACCGCAAGGCATTATGAAAGCTCCAATCACATGAGCTCCGACTGGAAATCTGAAGAATCAAGGCAAAACTGATCCTGTTATCCATGTTGAGGACCAGTCCATCATTTTGGGAGTTCTTAGTGAATCGTGATTAATTACAGCATATCTTTCAAAGAAAATTTAAGTAAACCTTTCAATGATTTTGGTGTCCGTGAGGGGCCCATGCTCAACCACCTCACCTGTGATCTCATGACCCACAACACAAGGGCTAGCAAATGGAAGTTCACCTTTGATTACGTGAAGATCAGAGTGGCAAACCCCGCAGGCTGCATATTTCAAGCACTCAATAATAGATGCAACAATTAGATAACACAAAAAATAGAAAGTTGCTGAATGAACGAACTGTGTACACTGAAAACAAACTACAGGAAAAGGGGTGTACAAGCAGTAACTGAAAAACAATTCAACAACAAGAATCAAAATTTCAAATTTACTTCCTCTACATATTTAATACCTTGTTTCATTCTTACAAATGCAGGGGACAGGGAAAAAAAAGGAGAAAAAAAAAAAGGAAAATTGATTTCTTTTGTAATTTCTTCCCTACTCTAAGATAAAGACTGAATTAAAATTTCACAAATCCATTTGCATTTTCTTTTCTTCCGTGTCTTTGTGGACCAAGTAAAGGGTGTACACTTCATCGTTACTAATATGGAAGCCAAAAATTATTAATCACATTAAAATTTATAGATATAGGCCCCTTTCACATCACGGTAAAAGTTGATGATGTTGTCAATTTTTTTCTTCTTTTTTTAAGGGTCTTTCATTCTCCTGTAACTGCATTCCACTATTTCTGCACCAAAGGGTTTGAGCTGAGTAAGCCACCAGCAAATTGGCACAATGTTCTTCCAATGGGGAGGTGATTTTGCAAATCAAACACTTTCTCGCTCTCTCTGTAGTCTGTATGTGTGTGTGTACATTGCCAAACACTGATACAACTAAAGAATTTACAAAATCACCTCACGACATATAATGACATCATAAAGTGCTCAGTTATATATATACATGTTTGTGTAGTTGGTCGAAGAAAAATTTACCCTTGGTTTTGATGAGAACTTCACCAGCCTTGGGGCGAGGCATGTGGAACTCTTCAATAGAGAGAGGTTTATTAGGTTCGGTAAACATAACGCCACGCATGTAGGAAGGCCCGCCATTCAAGTGATACGATGAGGCAGACGGTGAAGATGGTGATGAGGAGGACGAGGAGACACTATTTTGGCATAATGATCTCCTCCAATTGGAAGGAGCAGAGGAGGAAGCAGCAGCCCCTGATAACCAGTTTGTTCTACTGCTGCTGCTGATAGCATTGCGGAGCACAATGGACCAACGATTAAAAGCCATACTTGGGCCTTTCTTCTAGTTTACTCAATTACAGAGAAAAGTATTTGTAATTGTTTCTGAAACAACACCACGCTGATTCAAGAAGATGACAAAGTGCATGTTATTTGTTGTGTATTCAAGATTAATGCAACTGAAAAAGCAAATAAGCTATTTACAATAACAGCATACCATATCTTCCAGAAAGCAGTAGTAAAACACAAGCACAATAAAATAAATATATATATATTAAAAAAAAAAACACTAATTGAAGGCAAATCATACACATGGCATAATGCAGTATATTATGACTGAAGAAGATTAGAAACATAGATTAAACGAAGAGCCATTTCTTCACTAACCGTCTGTTTGGCATAACAGGTGAGATAAGAAAACAATTGATTTTTTTTTTTCTTCCCCATCTGGGTGAGAAAATGAAGTTAAAAAAAAAAAAAAATTGTGTTTTCTCGATTTCATGTTTGGATGATTAAGAAATCAAATTATGTGAGAGACGAAGGATATATGAGTGAGATTTCTTTTTCTTCCTTTGTATTTTAATATTCAATCTCACTATCATGAAAATTTTATGACCAATCAGTTTATTTCTCACAAAATCTCACCACTTTTGGTGAGAAATTGAATCCCCGAAGAAAGTTATCTTTCTTACTATTTTTCATCAGTTCTCACCAAATTTATAAACCAAACTCTCTTTCCATTTTTTTTTTTTTATCATTTCTCCATCCCCCCCCCCCCCCCCAAAAAAAAAAAAAAAAAAAGAAGAAAAAGAAAAGAGAACTGTTTTCAGCAACAGCCACTTCAATAAAAAAGCTCAACTATAGAATCGCAAAGCTGAATATTTGAAATAGAGAAAAATAAATAAACCATAATCACAAAGATCAGAAACATAAAAATAACCAATACCCTTTTCTTGACTAAGCTCCATCCTCTCAAAACACACACACACACACACACAAAAAAAACTACTGATTTCCATTGAAACCCACATCAAGTAAAGCTCAATTATAGACTCGTATATACAGATAATAAACCATAATCACAAAAACTAAAAACATAGAGAACCCATTTCATCGCTTCAAATATGAGAACAAACAACAGGTTTTTCATTGACACCCAATTCAAAAAAAAGAAAAGAAAAAGAGATTAATCATGGTCCTATGTAAGCTAAATCTAGAGGCAGATTACATAGAGGTAGAAGAAGTAATTCATATAACTGAAAAGCAAATTTAGAGGCACAATCGAGAAATGTGAAAAGGTATTATACATTAGAACTGAGAAGATTAAGGAACGAGAGAGGGAGAGAAGAGTGTTGACCTTCGATCCGAAAACCCCAGATGCGAATTTAGAGTTACTGTCCACGAAGGCATTAGTCTGGACTCTCGACAGGTTTCTTCCTTTCTTTACTATATAATATATTATATCATTTTTTAATAAATATTTTATCTTATCTAGGTTCAATCCAATCCAAATCTACTTCTCTTGAATTATTTTGGGATTTCCAAAATTTTTCTTAGTGTGAGAGGAGATAAAAGATAGGTTTGAATTTGAATGACAATAATTTTGAGGTAAAATAATATGAAAATATAATTGGATATAAATTTTTGAATTAATATTAAATGTTCAGATTTAAAGTTATGAATAAAAATAAATTATTTAAATATATAGTCCGTTCAATTATTTATGTCTAAACAACTGTTTTATGTTCATAAATCTAAATCTGAACATTTGATATTTGTTCAAAAATTTATATCCGAATACATTTGTGAAGTATACTAAAAACTTATATGATGTGCAAATAAAATTATCCAAAAAAAATCCTGGTTATACCAATCAAATCTTAAGTGAGAAACTTTGAAGACATTAAAAATCCTGGTTATACCAATCAAATCTTAAGTGAGAAAATTTGAAGACAATGTGTGTAATCTCTCTCTCTCTCTCGCTATATATATATAGGAAAATGCATTGGAACCCCAGTAGAGGTGCTGGGGTCCTTATTGATTGGCTGAAATTTTTTTTATTTTTTTTTTGAACTTCAGTGCGGGTGCTAGGGTCCTTACTGATTGGCTGAATTTTCTTTTTTTTTTTTTGAACTTCAGCCACTAGCAGTGTGCCATGTGACACTGAGGGTGCACAGTCACTGGAAGTCCTTAGCATCACCCATATATATATTAAGAGATGACAAACTTAACTCAAAACTATAAATTTCTTGAATTACATTCATTTGAAACCGCTTAATGATGGATGGCATCTTATATACCTATTTACAATTAAATTTAAATGACTCACTGGTTTTAGGTAAAAAAAAAGGGATTTTTTTTTAAGGTCCCTAATAATAACAATTTAGAGGATAAAGGACACACAAAAAGATAGTGATGCCTCACGTTCCTGAAACAACTTGGCGCGCGTTTTTAATTATTTTGTGGACCAAAATACCCTCGCCAAAATCAACACAGAACCAAACTCATTCCGACGTCTCAGTTACATTCCAAACATCCAGCATCTTCACGAACAGGAGAACAGCAGAATTAGGGTTTCAACATCATTTGCACCATCGACATTAGAGCTTCGTTATCTTCTCCAAAAATCATTCCCATTCCTTCCTCACAAATTTCTCTGACCTAGGTTAAAGCTTCGTTTTCACTGCTCATCATCATCTCAGTCCATCTTCGTCACGTCGCATCTTCATCGCGGGCCATATCAGCTCATTATTCAAGTTTCATTCTAACTCTGGTCAGTTTTTCTACAATACAACTAGATTTTCTCTGGAAACACAGTTAATAGCATTTTATAATAACCTTTCATAAATTAGGGTTTCAATTTCGTAATAAAAAGCTACCTGAATTTGAAAAAATTTATTTCTGTGTATTTTGAACTTATTCTTCAACATGTTTGTGTGATTTTATCTGTAAATTTCTCTGGTATTTGAATTTCTCTGATTTTTGATTAATGTAATTTTCTTCTTTCAATTTTCTCTGGCATGTTTATTTTCACAACAATTTTTTGTGTTTTTATCTTATTCTTGAACATGTTTCTGTAATTTTGTCTATAAATTTTCCTGCTCCGTAAATTTCTCTGTAATATGTATTTTTAATTGCAATGTCTATCTTAATCTAGAATGTCTATTGCTTTCTTGCCTCTGTCTTAAGTTTCTCTGGTATTTATAATTTTCTCTGACCACATCACATCACTTTCCTCCCTTGTGTCTTTGTCATTTTAAATTTTCTCTGGAATTTTAATATTGTGGACTGGAATGAATATTTCTTCTTGGAATTTTCTCTGCCATATGTACTTTGAGAAAAAGTTATTTCTCTGAATTTTGATCTTATTCTTGAACATGTTTCTGTCATTTTGTCTCTGAATTTCTCTGCTTTGTAAATTTCTCTGGAATATGTATCCTTCTCTACAATGTCAATTACACTCTTGCCCTTGTCTAAGTTTCTCTGGTATTTATAATTTTCTCTGACCACATCGCACCACTTTCCTCCCTTGAGTGTCTCTATCATGATTAATTTTCTCTGCTTGTGTATGTAAATTTTTCTTGCATTTTAATATTATGAATTGAAATTTTCTCTGGAATGAAAATTTCCTCAAGAATGTGTAATTTTCTCCAGAATGTGCATTTTTCTCTGGTATGTTTATTTTGTTCAATTCTTGATTTCAATATGGTGTACTTCTCAGTGCCATGTTTACATTACTTTGTTTATTTTATCTTTGCTAATTGTGGAATGCAAATTTTCTTTCACTTGCCATGTTTACTTTTTTCTATCATTCATTTTCTCTGGTATGTTTACTTCTATCTGTAATTTAAACAATTATTGAAAATTTCTCTCCCATGTTTATGATGCTATGTTGATTTTCTCTGACATGTCAAATTTTCTGTAATTTTCCCTTATCTGTAATTTTCTCTGGCATCTCCAATTTTCTCCCTTATCTGTAATTTTCTCTGACATGTCCATTTTTCTCTGGGATTTAATGTTGACATCTCTATGCTTTAATCATTGACTAGAAATGGCAAAACGTAAAGGCAGCGAAACACCGGAAACACCAAGCAAAAAACAGAAACTGTCTCAGTCTTCTTATGGACTAGGATAAAAAACCAGCAGCAAAACACTAGAAACACCAAGGAAGAAAGAACAACTCTCTCAGTCCTCTTATCATCTAAGATAAAAAACCAGCACTAAAACACCACAAACTCCTTCCCAAAACACACAAGTCCAAGCTGATGAAGCAACTAGCATCCAGATGAGTACCCCAACTTCAAAAGACTCAAGCTTCAAGGGGGAAAAAACCTGTTAAACTCCACAGAAAGAGAGCTCACTACAGCATTCAATTCCGATCCAACCTCTCATCTGTCGTCTCCTTCTTTCAAACACTTAAATTCAGTTCAAAACATCTTCTAGAGCTTCAAAAGACCCCATTCTGGTATTTGATCCAAGCTCTAACCACTGGAAGGATGGATCCAAAGAAATCTAGGAAATCCGATGATGATGTAGTTGCCATAATCCAATGTTACAATGAAAAAACAAAAGCATTCACAGTTGGGAAGAAGAACCTGACCTTTACAACAAATGACATGATCTTGATTTTTGGTTTGGAAGGAGGTAAAGGAGCCATGTCATTAAGATACTCTAAAAAGCCAAAATCTGCATTCCTCAGGAGAAGATTCCAAAAGGACACAAGGCTCACCGGTCCTGTTCTTAAAAATGCCTTGGTCAAAGCAATGAAAGGCAAGCAACCAACTGACTTCAAAGATGTAGCAATCATTGTTACATTGTACTTGTGTCTCACCCTATTTTTTGCAACAAGTGGGAATTCAATAGGTTGGGTTTTTATAAAGTATGTGGAACCTCTTGAATCAATGAAACAGCATGATTGGCCGGAAGCAATCACATCAACATTGATTGATTCTATCATGGCATTGCACAGAACTCCAGAAAAAGTTACGGGGTGTGTCATTGCATTGCTGGTAAGTATAATATCCATTCAAATTTGCAGTTATCATACTTACAAATTTGTGCGTTTACAAAATTTTATTTACTTTCATTTTCATCACAGTATTGGCTATGTGAACATGCAACTATCATTGACTCAGAAGACAGTAACACAACAGACTTCCCAAGATGTGTCAAGTGGAACCTTCAAACCTTGACGAAACAGCTGCAGAAGACACCAGTCCACTCTCTTGCACCTCGACAGGTTAGATTCCTATTGCTGCTGAAATCTTAAGTGGAAATCTGAAGAATCAAGGTAAAACTGATCCTGTTATCCATGTTGAGGACCAGTCCATCATTTTGGGAGTTCTTAGTGAATCGTGATTAATTATAGCATATCTTTCAAAGAAAATTTAAGTAAACCTTTCAATGATTTTGGTGTCCGTGAGGGGGCCATGCTCAACCACCTCACCTGTGATCTCATGACCCACAACACAAGGGCTAGCAAATGGAAGTTCACCTTTGATTACGTGAAGATCAGAGTGGCAAACCCCGCAGGCTGCATATTTCAAGCACTCAATAATAGACACAACAATTAGATAACACAAAAAATAGAAAGTTGCTGAATGAATGAACTGTGTACACTGAAAACAAACTACAGGAAAAGGGGTGTACAAGCAGTAACTGAAAAACAATTCAACAACAAGAATCAAAATTTCAAATTTACTTCCTATACACATTTAATACCTTGTTTCATTCTTACAAATGCAGGGGACAGGGAAAAAAAAGGAGAAAAAAAAAAAGGAAAATTGATTTCTTTTGTAATTTCTTCCCTACTCCAAGATAAAGACTGAATTAAAATTTCACAAATCCATTTGCATTTTCTTTTCTTCTGTGCCTTTGTGGACCAAGTAAAGGGCGTACACTTCATCGTTACTAATATGGAAGCCAAAAATTATTAATCACATTAAAATTTATAGATATAGGCCCCTTTCACATCACGGTAAAAGTTGATGATGTTGTCAATTTTTTTCTTCTTTTTTTTAAGGGTCTTTCATTCTCCTGTAACTGTATTCCACTATTTCTGCACCAAAGGGTTTGATTGAGCCGAGTAAGCCACCAGCAAATTGGCACAATGTTCTTCCAATGGGGAGGTGATTTTGCAAATCAAACACTTTCTCACTCTCTCTGTAGTCTGTATGTGTGTGTGTACATTGCCGAACATTGATACAACTAAAGAATTTACAAAATCACCTCACGACATATAATGACATCATAAAGTGCTCAGTTATATATATACATGTTTGTGTAGTTGGTCGAAGAAAAATTTACCCTTGGTTTTGATGAGAACCTCACCAGCCTTGGGGCGAGGCATGTGGAACTCTTCAATAGAGAGAGGTTTATTAGGTTCGGTAAAGATAACGCCACGCATGTAGGAAGGCCCGCCATTCAAGTGATATGATGAGGCAGACAGTGAAGATGGTGATGAGGAGGACGAGGAGACACTATTTTGGCATAATGATCTCCTCCAATTGGAAGGAGCAGAGGAGGAAGCAGCAGCCCCTGATAACCAGTTTGTTCTACTGCTGCTGCTGATAGCATTGCGGAGTACAATGGACCAACGATTAAAAGCCATACTCGGGCCTTTCTTCTAGTTTACTCAATTACAGAGAAAAGTATTTGTAATTGTTTCTGAAACAACACCACGCTGATTCAAGAAGATGACAAAGTGCATGTTATTTGTTGTGTATTCAAGATTAATGCAACTGAAAAAGCAAATAAGCTATTTACAATAACAGCATACCATATCTTCCAGAAAGCAGTAGTAAAACACGAGCACAATAAAATATATATATATATATATTAAAAAAAAAAGCACTAATTGAAGGCAAATCATACATATGGCATAATGCAGTATATTATGACTGAAGAAGATTAGAAACATAGATTAAACGAAGAGCCATTTCTTCACTAACCGTCCGTTTGGCATAACAGGTGAGATAAGAAAACAATTGATATTTTTTTTCCCCATCTGGGTGAGAAAATGAAGTTAAAAAAAAAAAAATTGTGTTTTCTCGATTTCATGTTTGGATGATTAAGAAATCAAATTATGTGAGCGACGAAGGATATATGAGTGAGATTTCTTTTTCTTCCTTTGTATTTTAATATACAATCTCACTATCATGAAAATTTTATAACCAATCAGTTTATTTCTCACAAAATCTCACCACTTTTGATGAGAAATTAAATCCCTGAAGAAAGTTATCTTTCTTACTATTTCTCATCAGTTCTCACCAAATTTATAAACCAAAGACAGGGTCTCTCTTTCCTTTTCTTTTTTTTTATCATTTCTCCATCCCCCCCCCCCCAAAAAAAAAAAAAAAAAAAAAAAAGAAAAGAAAAAAGAGAACTGTTTTCAGCAACAGCCACTTCAATAAAAAAGCTCAACTATAGAATCGCAAAGCTGAATATTTGAAATAGAGAAAAATAAATAAACCATAATCACAAAGATCAGAAACATAAAAATAAGCTCCATCCCCTCAAAACACACACACACACACACACAAAAAATTACTGATTTCCATTGAAACCCACATCAAGTAAAGCTCAATTATAGACTCGTATATACAGATAATAAACCATAATCACAAAAACTAAAAACATAGAGAACCCATTTCATCGCTTCAAATATGAGAACAAACAACAGGTTTTTCATTGACACCCAATTCAAAAAAAAGAAAAGAAAAAGAGATTAATCATGGTCCTATGTAAGCTAAATCTAGAGGCAGATTACATAGAGATAGAAGAAGTAATTCATATAACTGAAAAGCAAATTTAGAGGCACAATCGAGAAATGTGAAAAGGCATTATACATTAGAACTGAGAAGATTAAAGGAACGAGAGAGGGAGAGAAGAGTGTTGACCTTCGATTCGAAAATCCCAGATGCGAATTTAGAGTTACTGTCCACGAAGGCATTAGTCTGGACTCTCGACAGTTTTCTTCTTTTCTTTACTATATAATATATTATATCATTTTTTAATAAATATTTTACCTTATCTAGGTTCAATCCAATCCAAATCTACTTCTCTTGAATTATTTTGGGATTTCCAAAATTTTTCTTAGTGTGAGAGGAGATAAAAGATAGGTTTGAATTTGAATGACAATAATTTTGAGATAAAATAATATGAAAATATATTTGGATATAAATTTTTAAATGAATATTAAATGTTCAGATTTAAAGTTATGAATAAAAATAAATTATTTAAATATATAGTCCGTTCAATTATTTATGTCTAAACAACTGTTTTATGTTCATAAATCTAAATCTGAACATTTGATATTTGTTCAAAAATTTATATCCGAATACATTTGTGATGTATACTAAAAACTTATATGATGTGCAAATAAAATTACCCAAAAAAAATCCAGGTTATACCAATCAAATCTTAAGTGAGAAAATTTGAAGACAATGTGTGTAATCTCTCTCTCTCTCTATATATATATATATACGAAAAGAATAATGCTTGGGACCCCTTTTTGGGGGTCACTCCCTCACCCCCTTTTGCCACGTGGCAGGTGATGATTGGAGGAGTAGGAAAAAAAAAGAAAAGAAAAAGAAAAGGTAGCCAATGAGAGAGAGAGGGGGTCAAAGGGGGTGGGGGGAAAAGGGAGGATGAATCATTACTCATAAGAAAATGCATTGGACCCCCAGTGGGGATGCTGGGGTCCTTGTTGATTGGCTGAAATTTTTTATTTTTTTTTTTGAACTTCAGCCACTGGCAGTGTTTCATGTGGCACTGGGAGTGCCCAGTCACTAGAGGTCCTTAGCATCACCCATATATATATATCAAGAGATGACAAACTTAACTCAAAACTGTAAATTTCTTGAATTACATTCATTTGAAACCGCTTAATGATGGATGGCATCTTATATACCTATTTACAATTAAATTTAACTGACTCACTGGTTTTAGGTAAAAAAAAAAAAAAAAAAAAATCAAAGGCATCCATCAACACCAACACCATTGCCCTAACTCTACCTCCTCCCCACCTCCTTACAAAATAAACAAGCTGATTGGATTTTTGAATTGAATTATTTTAATCCATAACTTGTTTTGACCAGCTCCGTCACTTGCCACCTCTAGTGTAGATAGACCTCAAGTTCAAATATTAAAAATCTTCCAAGTATGTCAAATAGCGACATATCATCAGCTCAACCCTCCATTTTATTTATTGCGGCCACTCAATGGTGGTGGTACATACAGATTTGCTTCCCAATGACAACACAGTAAAATTGCTTGGCCAAACTGTTAAATTGTAACCAAATCCAAATAAATAAAGGTACAATAAAAAAGATGAACAATAGCTATGGAGAGTAATCTTTCTATTCATTTTACACCAAGACCACATTAACCTGTTAACCATAACAGATATAAAGACATGCCTGTCTTTTTTTCACCTATGCATCCACTTTAGGTCGAAGCTCAATGCCCTCGACAATGAGGCCAGACTTCCCATTAAGGTGTTCGATCTCCATCAATTTTATCTCCACTTCACGATCGTTGTCTCTTTCACTGAAAAATTCTCCCAGTTCAATCTCCATCCACCCATCCTTTCTCCTTCGTGGAAGCGGACCAAGTGGAATTGTTTGCAATTTCAAATAAATTGTTTTATCTTCTATGTCCCCAACAAGTGTAACTGAGGCCTTCATTGGGGCATATTCAAATCCATAATTTCGCTCTGTAATTTTGAATACAAAGTATGCTGCATAGTTGGTCTCCGGGGACAGTATTTGAGTGTTTAATCTGCCTCCAATGTCAAACCAACACACTTCCACAAGATGGGCCACCTCCAAGAATCTGCAAAACTTTATCCACATCACTCACCAATGCAATAAGTGTTGGAAATGGTTAATTTTTTCCTAAGTTAGGTCTATTTTTTAGGTGGGCCCCGAGTGTCGATTTACTCGGGTCAAAGTGGTAACGCGTTCTATGCCGCGTTGTGATTCACGTGGTATATTTGGTTGCTCAAAACCATTACCGAGTGAATGGGAAATTGAAGCCAAAGTGTGCTCCATGAAAATGGAGTTTTGGTGGAAATTCCTTAAGGTTGTAAATTGGCTTGTCCCACATTGATTTGGTGGGAGGTTTTGAAAGGGTTTACAAGGCTTAGGGTGAGATACTTGGGGTGTGCCCCAAGGGGTACCCAAGTGTTTTAGAGGGAGAGGTTATGGGCAAAATGGGCTAGACCCATTGGACCCAAAAATCACCACACACGCGCGCCGCCGCCGTCCGTCCGTCCGTCCGGTCGGTCGGGCGGGCTGGGCTGGGCTGGGTGCGTGGTGTGTGGTTGGGTTGGGCTTCTAATCTTTTTGGGCCAAAAACATTTGAATTTAATTTTATTTTTTATTAAAATCCAGAATTCAAATTAAATTAGTTTGGATTTTTTGTTCATCCAAACAGGGCCCTTCCCGGTTTCAAACAGAAATAAACTGTTTTGGAATTAATGCACACCCAAACAGGGCCCTTCCCGTTTTACTATCTGTTTGAATTCAAAACCCAACAGGTATGATACCTGTTCAATTCAAAACCAAGAGTTACATACCTGTTTAATTCAAAATGAAGAGCCACCTTCACATCTATAAATAGGACCACCCTCATTTGATATTTTGCATTCAGAAATTTCGTATTTCACTTCTGTTTTCTATTCTTCATCTTGCTGCATTTTATTTTCAAAAGAAAGAGTGTAAACACTTAGTGTGTTCGTAAGGCAAACAATTAGTAGTGCTGCTATTATTTGTAGAAGATCATTTCATCCTGGGAGATAGACGTCCGAATTCTGAAAGCACCGTGGAGAGGACGAATCTGTCTTAAGGACACAGTGTTAAACACTGGACTTGATCAGAAAAATAATTCGAAGAAATTAAATCAAGTAAGTTATTTAATTACTTTCAGTGTTGTTTTTATTTGTTCATTTATTCAGATTTTAATTTTGTTTTTGTAACAAAATAAAATCTGTTTGTTTTTTTTTTTATTTATTTTTATTTCGAGTTTGATTTTTGTAATCAAACATATTCTCTCCTTTTTCTCTATTTCTTTTATTCTGGTTGTTGTTTTGTACACAACAAAATTAAATCCTTTTAAATACGGTGAAGATTGTCCAACAATCTTAAGACAGATTCCTTTTTGGATATCTTCATTGTATTTAATTTTCTGTGTTTTCAAATTAATATTCTGGTTGGAAAAACAAATAGTGATTTATGCTATTTGACAGATAGTAGTAATATACTGTCTCTTTTCTTTGACAACTACTAGTAGTACGATACTGGTGTCATTAACAATTCAGAATATTATTTGGTATTACAGAAAATTCTTGTGATATTTTATTTTTCAAGTTTTAGTAACAAGGAAAATAAAATTATTTTGTTGTTATAATTATTTTCTGGTTTTAGTAACTAGAAAATTAATTTGTGTTTTAATATTTTCTGATTTTTGTAAATCAAAGATTATGGCTACTACAACTGAAACTGCATCTGGCAGTGGTACTCCTATTGTTACACCTACATCGGTCCCTATCCAGAACCATGTTCATGTACCAATCAATCATGGAGAAAAACCGGAAAAATTTAATGGTACCGAGTTTAAGAGATGGCAGCAGAAGATGCTGTTCTATCTTACAACTCTTAATTTGGCCCGGTTTCTCCATGAAGAGGCTCCAGCACTTAAAGAGGGTGAAAGTGATCGGCAAGTTGTTGCCGCTGTAGATGCATGGAAACATTCAGATTTCCTATGCAGAAACTACATCCTAAATGGCCTTGACAATATGCTGTATAATGTATACAGTCCTCTGAAAACAGCAAAAGAATTGTGGGATTCTTTGGAGAAGAAATACAAGACAGAAGATGCCGGCACGAAGAAATTTGTTGTCGGTAAATTTCTGGACTTTGTTATGGTAGACTCCCAAACGGTAATATCTCAAGTTCAAAGTTTTCAAATAATTTTGCATGATATTCATTCAGAAGGTATGTCTCTTAGCGAGTCATTCCAAGTCGCAGCTTTAGTGGAAAAGTTACCACCGGCTTGGAAAGATTTCAAAAATTATTTAAAACATAAACGCAAAGAGATGACTATGGATGAATTGATTGTAAGGTTAAGAATTGAAGAAGATAACCGAAAGGCTGAAAAGAGGAATGGGAAAAATCCCATTGAGTCCAAGGCAAATGTGGTTGAACAAGTTCATAAACCACATAACAAAAAGAGAAAGTTTACTGGAGATGGTCCTAAACAAGGCGATAGTAGCAAGAAGTTCAAAGGAAAATGCTATAACTGTGGCAAAACTGGACATCGAGCTTCTGACTGCCGCCGCCCTAAAAAGAATCATGGTAGTACAAGTAAGAAGACCACCAATCAGGCCAATGTAACAGAATTGGATTACATCTCTGACGGAGTGAATGACATCAACCTTTCTGCTGTGGTGTCTGAGGCTAACTTGGTTGGAAATCCCAAAGAGTGGTGGGTTGACACTGGAGCAACTCGTCACATATGTGCGGACAAGAAGATGTTCACTACCTACAATGAGGCTGCAAATGGTGAACAACTTTTCATGGGAAATTCTTCTACTTCTGCTGTGGCTGGACAAGGGAAAGTAATCTTGAAGATGACATCAGGGAAAGAACTGACCCTCAACAACGTACTACATGTACCTGACATCCGGAAGAATTTAGTTTCTGGGTCTTTGTTAAGTAAAAATGGTTTTAGGCTTGTATTTGAGTCTGATAAGTTTGTATTAACAAAGAGTGGTATGTATGTTGGTAAGGGATACATGAGTGATGGTCTCTTTAAGTTAAATGTAATGACAGTTGTACCGAAAGTTGCTATGAATAAGAATAACACATCTTTTGTTTATATTCTTGAGTCAAATTTATGGCATGGTAGATTAGGACATGTGAATTTTGATGCTTTGCGTAGATTAATTGGTTTAGATTATATACCAAAGTTTGAAATTAATCCTAATCATAAATGTGAAATTTGTGTAGAAGCGAAACTAACTAAGGCTCCATTTAAATCGGTTGAAAGAAAAACCGAACCTCTAGATTTAATTCATACTGATGTATGTGATTTAAAATTTATTCAAACTAGAGGAGGCAAAAAATATTTCATAACATTTATCGATGATTGCACAAGATATTGTTATGTTTATTTACTTAGAAGTAAAGATGAAGCCTTAGAAATGTTTAAACTCTACAAAACAGAAGTTGAAAATCAACTTGGTAAAACCATTAAAATGGTTAGAAGTGATAGGGGTGGTGAATATGATGCACCATTAAATGAATTTTGTGCACAACATGGCATTATTCACCAAACTACAGCCCCTTATTCTCCACAGCAAAATGGAATTGCTGAAAGGAAGAATAGAACCCTAAAAGAAATGATGAATGCCATGTTACTAAGTTCAGGCTTACCACAGAACTTGTGGGGGGAAGCAATATTGTCTGCTAATTATGTTCTTAATAGAATACCCCACAAGAAAACCAAAAGCATTCCTTATGAATTGTGGAAAGGTCGACCACCTTCCTACAAATACTTAAAAGTGTGGGGGTGTTTGGCAAAAGTTGAAGTACCTGTTCCTAAAAAGACTAAAATTGGACCAAAAACAGTAGATTGTGTGTTTATTAGTTATGCTCAGAATAGTAGTGCATATCGGTTTCTGACTTATAAATCAGATATACCTGATATAAATGTGAACACTATTATAGAGTCAAGGAATGCTGTGTTTTTTGAACATGTCTTTCCTTACAAGAAAGGACAGGAATTAAGTTCACAGAAAAGAACTTATGATTGTACACAAAGTCAAGAGACTAATGACAATCAAACACAAGAGACTAGTAATAGTCTCGACCAACAGGATTTAACTAATGATGAACCAAGACGGAGTAAGAGAGCAAAAACATCAAAATCCTTTGGTCCAGATTTTCTGACATACTTGTTAGAAAATGAACCTCAAAGCTTTAAGGCAGCTATGACAGGTCCTGAAGCACCTTTGTGGAAAGAGGCTGTTAATAATGAAATTGAATCCATTATGCAAAATCATACTTGGGAATTGGTGGATCTTCCACCAGGTTCTAAACCTCTTGGATATAAATGGATATTCAAGAGAAAAATGAAAGCAGATGGTTCAATTGACAAGTATAAAGCAAGACTTGTTGTTAAAGGTTACAGACAAAAGGAAGGTCTGGATTATTTTGACACATATTCCCCTGTGACAAGAATAACATCCATTCGCATGCTTATTGCTATAGCAGCGTTGTTTAATTTAGAAATACATCAAATGGATGTTAAGACAGCTTTCTTAAACGGTGATCTAAATGAAGAGATCTATATGGAACAACCCGAAGGGTTTGTAGTATCAGGGCAAGAAAAGAAAGTTTGTCGACTTGTAAAATCCCTTTATGGATTAAAACAAGCACCTAAGCAATGGCATGAAAAATTTGATCATGCAATGCTTACTAATGGGTTTAAGATAAACGAATGTGACAAATGCGTCTATGTTAAAAACACTGACCAAGGATATGTCATAGTTTGTCTTTATGTGGATGACATGCTTATCATTGGAAGCAGTCAAAACATGATCAAATCAACTAAGCAGATGCTTAACAAGAGATTTGATATGAAAGATATGGGGGTCGCAGATGTTATATTAGGAATGAAAATTACTAAAACATCTGACGGATATGCATTATCTCAATCTCATTATATTGAGAAAATTCTTGATAAATTTATCAAGGATGATTTGAATTTAGCTAGAACACCTGTAGACATCAGTCTTTATTTATCGAAAAATAAAGGTGATGCAGTGTCTCAGTTAAAATACTCCCAAATCATTGGAAGCCTAATGTACCTAATGAATTGTACTCGTCCTGATATAGCTTATGCTATAAGTAAATTGAGTAGGTACACTAGTAACCCTGGAGAAGACCATTGGAAAGCGATCATTCGAGTTCTTAGATATCTAAGATTTACTCGTGATCATGGTTTGAACTTTACTCGATATCCAGCAGTACTCGAAGGTTATTGTGATGCCAATTGGATATCGGATACTAAAGATTCAAAATCCACTAGTGGATATGTCTTTACTCTAGGAGGCGCTGCTGTTTCTTGGAAGTCCACGAAACAAACTTGCATCGCACGATCCACAATGGAATCCGAGTTCATTGCTTTAGACAAAGCAGGTGAAGAAGCAGAATGGCTTCGTCACTTCTTAGAAGACATTCCAATGTGGCCAAAACCTGTGCCAGCTATTTGCATTCATTGTGATAGTCAATCTGCAATAGGCAGGGCACAGAATCACATGTATAACGGTAAGTCACGACATATACGTCGTCGACATAATACCGTAAGGCAATTATTGTCAAACGGAATAATCTCAATAGATTATATAAAATCTAAAGAGAATATTGCGGATCCGTTAACAAAAGGTTTGACAAAAGAGCTAGTGTATAGTTCATCAAAGGGGATGGGATTAAAGCCTATTACATAAGAGTCGTCATAATGGTAACCCTACTTATATGACTGGAGATCCCAAGAACTAAGTTCAAAGGGACAACTAAGTTATGTATGGCTCGCCAGAAATCACCAAGGGATTAAAATTTCTACCCATTCCTATGGTGAGAGTGATATCTGCAACATATGTTGTCTGCAGGGGTATAAGGATAAGCTTTGCTTTTAATGATTACTTATATCTTGATTAAGGCATAAAATCAAGACGAGTATAAAGAGATACTCACAATAAGAATCACCTATATGAGTGTTGAACTGGGGCCGGTTCTATGAGAATGAAGAGGCTAAATTCTCTAGAAACACTTATGAAAACCAGGTGCGTTCAAGGCCAAAATGAACACAACAGTGAGAACCACGATGTGTTAGAAGATATTTTGTGTGAAATCTATTGTCTTGGCTTACACAAACGGCTGAACAATTCAAGGCATCGCGTCCATTGGTTAGCCAGTAAGTCCGATAGGTTATCACTAGGGAAGGTTCAAAGCCGAAAACTACCTATCCTGATGCAAGATATTTTCGACTTATACTCTTTCGTTAAGTCTGCATATTGTTGCATTTCCGTTGTCATCAAATTCCATTCATGTGGGGGATTGTTGGAAATGGTTAATTTTTTCCTAAGTTAGGTCTATTTTTTAGGTGGGCCCCGAGTGTCGATTTACTCGAGTCAAAGTGGTAACGCGTTCTATGCCGCGTTGTGATTCACGTGGTATATTTGGTTGCTCAAAACCATTACCGAGTGAATGGGAAATTGAAGCCAAAGTGTGCTCCATGAAAATGGAGTTTTGGTGGAAATTCCTTAAGGTTGTAAATTGGCTTGTCCCACATTGATTTGGTGGGAGGTTTTGAAAGGGTTTATAAGGCTTAGGGTGAGATACTTGGGGTGTGCCCCAAGGGGTACCCAAGTGTTTTAGAGGGAGAGGTTATGGGCAAAATGGGCTAGACCCATTGGACCCAAAAATCACCACACACGCGCGCGCCGCCGCCGCCGTCCGTCCGGTCGGTCGGGCGGGCTGGGCTGGGCCTGGGCTTGGGCGCGGGTGCGTGGTGTGTGGTTGGGTTGGGCTTCTAATCTTTTTGGGCCAAAAACATTTGAATTTAATTTTATTTTTTATTAAAATCCAGAATTCAAATTAAATTAGTTTGGATTTTTTGTTCATCCAAACAGGGCCCTTCCCGGTTTCAAACAGAAATAAACTGTTTTGGAATTAATGCACACCCAAACAGGGCCCTTCCCGTTTTACTATCTGTTTGAATTCAAAACCCAACAGGTATGATACCTGTTCAATTCAAAACCAAGAGTTACATACCTGTTTAATTCAAAATGAAGAGCCACCTTCACATCTATAAATAGGACCACCCTCATTTGATATTTTGCATTCAGAAATTTCGTATTTCACTTCTGTTTTCTATTCTTCATCTTGCTGCATTTTATTTTCAAAAGAAAGAGTGTAAACACTTAGTGTGTTCGTAAGGCAAACAATTAGTAGTGCTGCTATTGTTTGTAGAAGATCATTTCATCCTGGGAGATAGACGTCCGAATTCTGAAAGCACCGTGGAGAGGACGAATCTGTCTTAAGGACACAGTGTTAAACACTGGACTTGATCAGAAAAATAATTCGAAGAAATTAAATCAAGTAAGTTATTTAATTACTTTCAGTGTAGTTTTTATTTGTTCATTTATTCAGATTTTAATTTTGTTTTTGTAACAAAATAAAATCTGTTTGTTTTTTTTTTTATTTATTTTTATTTCGAGTTTGATTTTTGTAATCAAACATATTCTCTCCTTTTTCTCTATTTCTTTTATTCTGGTTGTTGTTTTGTACACAACAGAATTAAATCCTTTTAAATACGGTGAAGATTGTCCAACAATAAGATGTAACTAAAGTATGGACAAGGACAAGTGACACGACACGAATACGACACAGACATGCCAATTTTCAAAAAATACAGGACATGACATGTGAGAAACACGCACAGAATATATAGTTTTATATATTTATTATATATGTCATATATATAAACATGTCATTCTAAGATAATAAATAAATACAATACAAAACTAACTTCTATAAATTGACTTTATTTTTGTTTTATCATTTTATTCTAAGTTATTTTGTTCAAACTTATAATTAGTTTCGTGTGTTTAGTTAATGGACACGCGTATCCTCTAAGTATCCAAAGAGTGTCTGAAGTGTGTCCGAGTCCTAAGTTCTTTATAAAAAAACTAAGACACGTTTAGATGAGTGTCGGACACGTGTCGGGAGAGTGCCTGATTAGTATCGATGTCCGACATGGACACGACACAAATACGCCACATTTTTAGAAGTGTCCGTACTTCTTAAGATGTAACAATATGCAATTTGTGTCATTTTAATCTCTAACATTTCAATTGAGCTGATATCATTCTCAAAAGTTTTAAATGTGTGTTATGTGTAGTCCTCTTAACAAACACCATCAGTATTCATCATTACAATTAGGGATCTTTTCATAACAAAATATTATACCTCATCAAAAAATAGATTAATTACACTTCTGCTCACAAAAGTATACATTTTGTCATTTTTGTCATAATATTTCAATTGCGTCAATTTGTAAAGGGCTAATTTTCTTTTTGATGGGGTATTATTTTTTTGTTAAGAAAATTATTTTTTTGTTAAGAAAATGCTGAATATTGACATCAATCAAAGGAATCATTTAACACTTCAGTATTCTAGAAATGAAAGTGAAACAAAATGCATACGTTAGGAACCAAAAGTGTAATTATCCACCCTTTAAACCCCGAATATATATAATAACTCGCAAATCAATTTAGTGCGAAAGTCAAAACCAAGCCATCCAAATTTGGGCTTGGATCCTTTGTCATTCTTTCCTTGCTATGATCGTACTAAAGTTTAAAATTAAATCAAAACAATGTTATTTTTACTTCACACCCCAAAATGATGTCGTTTTACGTCAACTTTAAACTTAGACCATAGAAACTACAACAAAATCATTGCAGAAAAAAGAATAACAAAGAATCTCGATCCTAAAAATTTACAAACATACAAAAATTGAAAGGAAGAGTAGGAAGGGAAGACCTTGATTCAGGTAAAGAGATCCATGTCCAGTATCGTGGAGTACCTCCCCATGCGATACCAAGTTGCCTGGCTGGTAGCATGAAACATTTTTTCCCACTCTGCTTATCTACCGCAAAGCTCTGATATATAAACATCACAGTACAGAGATTTGTATTAGAAGAGGTAACAACAAGTAACAAAAGCTGCAAAAATCTCTGAACTCCACTACTTTACATCATTGAGAAGTGTTGTTTTGTTCAAACATTTTATAATTTATGAATAAAATCGAACTTTTGCTGACTAGGGCTACAAAATAAATTAATGCTGTGTTTGATTGAGAGATTTGGAAAGGAATTTGGAAACGAAAAGAGAAAAGATGTGTGAAATTAAGTAAAGCATAAGTATATTTTATTCACATTTCACATACATTTTCTATTTCCCTTTTCCAATCCCTTCTCAAATGTCCAACCAAACATAGCGTAAGTCAACTTGTGTTCAACTTGATAGAAGTTTGTTCGAGATTAACTCGTTACATAAATAAGCCATGTAAAAAATCATAAAGAGGCATCATTCTAAAGTCATGTTTGATTGGGAGATTTGAGAAGAAATTTGAAAAGAGAAAGGGAAAAAGTATGTGAAATTATATGAAATGTAGGTATATTATATTTATATTTCACCTACTTTTTTTTTCTTTTCCTTTTCCTTTCCAAAACGCAGCCTATGCGTGAGACAAGCAACAGCCTATTTGGTGGACCTTTTTTTAAGTTAAAAATTGATAATAAGAACCAGATGCTAAAAGCACCCCTAACCTAACTTTCAAATAATCAATTTTTTAAAAAAAAAACTTAATTAAGCTATTTCTGTCTAAAACGCTATAAGCAAAAATTATACCAAATAGTTTGACATAAATTCCTAAATTAAAATAAATTATAATCACCAATAAAAAAAAAGAAAACTGTAACAAACAATCCTAACATCTTACTGCACAACAAATACATATTTGCCCTTTCTAAATTTCATTGTTGACTTAAATATTATAGGCTTTGTTTGGGAAGTTGTCTATTTTAGTTATTTATTTGATTTTTTTTTTTGACTATTTTAACCTGGGTAAAATAGTTTTGTTTGGGAAGTTGGTTAAGTTTTTTTTGTATTTAATTTGACGGTTGTAAAAGAAAAAGCGAAATAATTATGAATTATATGTGACATTTTATCTTATTGACCATTTTAACCTATTTTGTCTTTTAGGTGGTATTTTAGACCAAACTTCTTCCCAAACACCCCCAGGTGGTATTTTAGACCAAACTTCTTCCCAAACACCCCCATAGTATCCTTCGACCATTCTCATAAAAATTGTGTATATTTGGATTGATGATCCTTCATCTTGGAGAGGCTTCTCTGGTCCATAACCTACAACTCACTTTTAATAAATAAATACTGTATTATTATTAATGGAAGAGCCAAACATAAACATTAAAGTGCCGTTTGGTAACACTTACGTTTTCAGTTTTCTGTTTATATTTACAAAAATTTTAAAAACTCAAATAAAAACTTGTTTGGTAAAATTTTTGATTTATAAATCAGTGGTCTCAGTTTATAAATTTGGCCAAAAAATAAAAACACAAAAAACGTGTTTCCGTTTTGAGTTTTGAGTTTTTTTTTTTTTTACCACCCAACACTAGCCACCACCTACCACCATTTTCCATCACCGTCTTCCGCCACTACCACCCACCACCCACCCCCCACCACCATCACCTGCCACCACCACTCACCGTCCACCTGCCACCACCAGCTACCACCCACTAGCCACCACCACCTCCACCACCCACCGCCCGCCACCACCACCCGCCACCTACTTGCCACCATTACTCACTACCCACCAGCCACCCACCCGCCACTACAACCCACCACCACCACCACCACCCGCCATCCGCCACATACTTGCCACCACCACCCACCACCCGCCACTACCACCACCACTACTACCACTACTCACTCACTACCACCCACCACCCGCCATCGTCACTCACCCACCCATCCACCATCACCACCCACCACCCACCCACCACCACCCGCCACCACCACCACCCACTCGCTACCACTCGCCACCCGCCACCACCACTCACCCACCATCACTCGCCATCCGCCACACACCTGCCACCACCACCCACTCGCTACCACCCATCACCCGTCACCCACCCGCTACCACCCACCCACCATCACCACCCATCACCCACCTTCCACCACCACCACCACCACCACTCGCCACCCACTTACCACCACCACCAGCTACCCACCACCCACCGTCACCACTTTCCACCACCGTCTTCCGCCGCAACATGCCACCACTTGCCATTTCCCACTCTTTTTTATATTTTTAAATTTTTTTAAACATTTTGTCAATTACCAAACGCGTTTGTAGTTTATGTTTTTCTAAAAATAAACAAAAACCAGTTTATAAAATTTTTGTAATTATAAACTGAAAACGTAAACGTTACCAAACACATCATAAGGGTGTGTTTGGTTTGTATTTTAAAACATATTTTAAGAAGAAAATTTTTAAAAACATGTTTAGTTATAAATTTTCTCAAAAAAATTCTAAAATTACTCTCTATTATATATTAATCAATCAATCAATTTTTCTCTCACACACGTCTAATCAATTATAACAAAATATCAAATCATTACAAACTCACAAACCCTAAAACTTTTTTCAAAATATCCAACCAAATAAACAAAAAAAATTTCTAAACTCATTTCCAATTTTTTTTTTTTTTTTTTTTTTAAATTTATCTCAAAACACAAATCAAACGCACACTAAATCAAATCACTTATATATAGAAATAGAGAGTTAGCTAACCATTTTGCCCCCATCAAGGAGAATAGGGGAGTCGCAGAGGGTGAAGTAGAGTTGTTTCTTGCTGTGGAAAACCACAGGAGATGCCGATCTGGATATGATTTCTCGATAATCGGACGGGAGGAATTTCTCCCAGACGGTGTCCGAATCAGAAGCTAACTTGAATCCCCATGAAAGCGTTGATGATCTGCACACATCTAGAGGAGATGTGAAGGAGAGAATAGCAGATATGCACCCTTCTGGTAAGGACGAGAACAAATCCATTTCCATTTCCATCCCCACTTGTTCTCCTGTTGTTGTGTATCTCTATGCGCATCTCTATATCTTTAAAGTCAATGGGTTCACGTTGATGATCAGTAGAAGTCTCAAGGTTCAAGCTAGCAAGAAGATTTTTATTTTACCATTAACTTCAATGTAAAATAAAATAGGAAAATGATTGGTGGCCCTAAAAAATTTGTCCCTAATGTCCCTAATTTCTATTTTTCGAAACTGTTTCTTTTTTTCTTTCTTTTTTCCTTTTTTTTTTTTTACTTAAAGTGGAATTTCGGGGCATTCGAGCCCCGAAATTTAGGGCCCTCAATCACTTCCGAAAAAAATAAACACATAAATAAAAATGATTTTATTTGAAATTGATAGGATGGATGTAAAATTCTTGGAGAATTCATATTTAGGTGAAGTTTGAGAAGATAAGAAAAAGTTAAAAAATTAAAAAATTATTTAAAAAGTTAAAAAATTAATATTATTTATCAAAAGTCAACAATTACGGTTGCATAATTCTAAATTTTAATTTTTTTCTACAAATCAATTTTTATAATTTTTTAATACACATTTTTTCATAAAAATTCAAAAAGTTAATTCAAACAATCATATTTTTTTCCTCAATTTTTTAGTCTAAAAAGACAAAAAATACATTTATTTAGGACACCCCAAACAACCCTTTATAATCTTTACAATTTTTAATTATAATTTATTATAATGGTAGGGGTGACTTATGAAAAGTTTGACATCTAAAAAATAATCTAAAATGTCAAAAAATTAAACAAAAAGTAAAAATGATATTACTATTCACAAATAAAAAATATTAAAAATATATTTTATATAGAAAAATGCTTGGGAGCACTAATTAGTGCTCCCACTAATTAGGTGGCAGTGGGTCCCGCCATTAATGATGTGATGTTTTGGTCTTGGAGTTGTATTTATTTATTTTTTTTTACTTTTTTAATGCATTAGTGCTATTAGTGGTGATATTTTTAGTGGGATGAATAATTGTTATTTTATATATTACAAAAGTATAAATGGACAGCACTTGTTCTTGGCCGTCTTGTTGTGCAGAGACAGGCATTACATTGATTTGTTTGTGGCAATTTTTTTTTATATGTAAAGTCACAAAAATATTGAGTCCATGGGGGCCCGTTAAGGACTCCTTTTTGATAATCTGAACTGTCAACATGTAGAACTCGTTGATTAATATATTCTTGTAAAAAATCACGTTGATCGGATATCGTTAACTATATGATCAAATCAGTTTTGTATAAACAAAACGGATGGTGTGATAGTTAACTGTTGAAAAAAAACTAATCTGATCATATAACTACCGATATCCGATCAACGTAATTTTTTATAAGCATATAATACTCGACGAATTATACATATTGAATAGTTTATATTATTAAAATGGGACCCATAATGGCCCCCACGGACTAACCATCACTGTCCAAAAGTTATTTATCCCCGAAGGAGTTGATTATTTTTCTATTGGACATGCTGGGCAGCCGCAGGTAGCCGTACCATGAATCATCTTTCTTCCACTGCACACTATATTTACGGCAATGATTGGTGGCCACAAATTCTGTGACTCAAATGGTCCGAAAATGCCAAAACGACGTTGTTTTCGGGCCATTTGAGCCACAGAATTTGTGGCCACCAAACATTTTCTCTATATTTATACGATTTTTTATTACACATTTTTTCATAAAAAGACAAAAAATTAACCCAAATATCTATCTTTTTTTTTCCTCAATTTTTTAGTTCAAAAAGATAAAAAGTGCACTTATTTAGAACACCTCAAACAACCCCTTAGTTATAATTTATTATAGTGGTAGGTGTTATTTTATTTACAGCTTTTAATTCATTTTTAGTTACATTACCTCTCATATTTTTTATATATATATTTTTTAAAAACAAAGTCCAAAAAAGTTAAAAAGTCAATTTTTAATTATCTTCCTAAAACACCTCGTAATATTTAGTTGTAACTCATATATATTTTTTAGTTATGACCGAAGGGGTGGTTTGAGATGCACTAAAAAATGTATTTATCTATTTTTTTAAAATCTTTTTTTGAGTTACATCACTTCTTTAATTTTCTGCACATCTTTTCGTGAAAAGTAAAAATACACTTATTTAAATCATCTTAAATAACTCTTTTGGATATAACATTTGTGATAAGTAATCTCGCAAATGTCATAATTTAGATACAATACACAAAATCTGACATTGTAAAATGGAAAAATATATATACTTTACATGAGGAAATTTTACAGTATATGCATTTTTGGTTACGATTTTTGTAATCTTTGGTTATGACTTTTCTAGTGTTAGTATGAATTATTGTGATGTTGATTACGATATTATTTTAATTATGATTTAAGAGTTCATTAATTATACCTTAAGTAGTGTTATGATATAAGAGTTAATGGTGCAACAAATAAACATATATGATTTAAGTTATATTGTCCGGTTTGATTTAAATCTAAAACCAATCCTCGGTTATGAAATTTCTAATTTTCCAAATCAGGATCGAATCACAAATTAAAAAAACCAAACCAAATTGTGGGGGCTGAATAAGACTATTACGTACGGAGGCCGAGTAACTCGAGGAAAGAAACCAAGTTATGTATTATATGGCTCTATCCCGGAGGGACGGAGGCTGAATAACTAGATCGGCCGAATAATCAGCTATAGATTTGGCCGAGTACGAACAGTTAACCGAATGAGGGATTATTCATTGGACGAAAGGTGGGCCCAACCATCAACATCAAGGATGACTATAAATAAGAAGAGCATCAGCTAAGAGAGGGCATATGAGAACAAGTAAGTTTAACTTAAGATATAAGCAACCAAGAGAGTATACACTGACTTATCCGTCAGAGTGCTAATTCCGACACTCCCGACCGGAGTGCTCATTCATTTTCAGGTGATTAGCTGAGGATCTCGAGAGTCCTATTGGATCCAAAGAGTATTTCCAAACCACTTCTCCACAATTGGCGTCGTCTGTGGGAATACTCCAGCACATCCATGGCGGGCGTGACGGAGGATCCTCCGGTAGTCGCTGACGACCTTACGCTACGAGTTGATACCACTCCAAGCACCATCCTTGGACCAGAAAACATTACCGCACGAAGAGCCTTGAACTTCGACTTAGTTGCCCAGACCTCACCCTCGACATCAGCACATGAGACAATGCAAGCGATTATGGATCAGGTGAAGCAAAATGAACAGAGGTTGGAAAACATGATGGCTGAGAACGAGTGCCTTCGACAAGATTTGGCCTTGGAGGAGGCAAAATCCCAACAGGCCGTGCGCCAAGATCCGGGACGACCTCTGAGAAAGGATGGTCGACGACCTCGAATTCGGAGACAAGATAGTGGCAGTGATTCTGACTCGTCATCCCCAGAATCCAAAAAGGGACGAGTCGAAGGCTCCAGTTCTTCTGAAGAGAGTCTGCGTGCACGGAATAAACGAAGAAGAAATGATTTAGATGAAGAGGATCAACATGACCGCTTCGTGCGACAGATCGCAAGGGCAGTACTACCCAAAAAGTTCAAAGCTCCATCGTTCATCCTATATGATGGAAAATCGGACCCCACCAATCACATCCGTCATTATAAGCAAGCCATGACGCTACATGCAGACAACGAGGCCCTTATGTGTCGAATATTTCCGAGCAGTTTGGGACCATTGGCCGTCAGATGGTATTATAAATTGGAACCGGCATCGATTAAGAGCTTCCATCAACTCCAAAAGTCCTTCAGGGCAAGGTTTATCATCAATGAGGACGGGATAGACGGTGCGAATATCACAAAGACCACGGTCATAATACCGACAGTTGTTATGCGTTGAAAGACCACCTTGAGCAGTTAGTACAAGACGGTCGGCTTAAGCAACACGTCCGAAAAAACAACTCAACAAAAATAGTTGCTTTACGGCAAGATTCACCCCCACTCGGCATAATCCATATGATATACAGCTTGCCGACGGCATCCGCGGTACATATAATTCAGTCGCATCCTGACCCTCAAAAGTAAATCACACCAGCGAAACGGCCCCATGAAGCTCCGAGTATTACTTTCGATGATTCTGATTTGGCCGGCGTAACGCTCCCATACATTGATCCCTCGGTCATCGAGCTACGCGTAAATTGATTCACCGTTGACCATGTTCTCATTGACCAGGGGAACACTTCAGAAGTTATGTACTATAAGACTTTCGTCAAACTCGGTTTCATTGAGTCAGACCTGTGTCCAGCTTATTGTCCGTTATTCGGCTTCAACGCTAATCTAAAATATCTGTTGGGCAAAATCACACTACCAATTTGGGCGGGCTCCCGGTCAGTGGATGTAAAGTTTTTGGTTGTCAATCACCCTTCGCTGTATAATCTTATCATGGGACGAACTTGGTTACATACCATGCAGGCCATGTCGAGCACCTATCATCAACTACTTTGCTTTCCGACTGAATGCGACATTGAGCAAATACAAGGTTCCCAGAAATCGGCGCATGCATGTTATCTTCTTGCCGCAAAAATACCAAGGGAGCTAGAAGTGAATTCAATTGAGGTGCCGGATTGAGAGAGCCTCGACGACGTTGGGCGGCTTCCAAGTGAAAAGGCAACCGGAGCCCTGGATCGGGTTGAAATTGATGGAAATTCTGACAAGTTCTTCATGGTCGGCACCTCCCTGAATAAAGTTGATAGATAGGAGCTAATTTCCTTTTTACTCGACAACCTTGATATCTTTGCATGGTCACCATATGAGATACCGGGGGTGGATCCATCTGTGTCTCAACACTGCTTGAACGTTGATTCCAAATGTAAGCCGATTATCCAAAAAAGCCGGCGGTTAGCCGAGGAGCACACTGCTGCCATTGTTGAAGAAGTTGACCGGTTACTTGATGCCAGGGCAATCCATGAAGTGACCTATCCTACATGGCTATCGAATATTGTGGTCGTAAAGAAGAAAAATGGAACTTGGCGTGTTTGTGTGGATTTCACGGACTTAAACAAAACTTGTCCCAAGGATTACTTTCCCCTTCCAAGAATTGACCAACTCGTCGATGCAATGACACATTATCAACGTATAAGCTTCTTGGACGCATACAGAGACTACTATCAAATTGCCATGCATCCGGAGGACCAAGACAAGACCGCCTTCCTCACTTCCAGAGGAACCTATTGCTATAAGGTTATGCCTTTTGGGCAGAAGAATGCGGGGGCAACCTACCAATGACTTGTCACTGCCATGTTCAAGGAGCAACTCAGCCGTACTATGGAAGTGTACATTGATGATATGGTAGTCAAGTCCAAAGAAGAGCAAACTCATCTAGCCGATCTAAAAGAGACATTCGACATTCTTTGTAAATACAAAATGAAACTGAAATGCTTCGAAATGTGCCTTCGGCATCGAATCCGACAAATTCCTTGGCTACATTGTTTACCACCGCAGAATCGAAGCCAACCCGAGGCAAATCACAGCAATTCTAGAACTCGGCTTACCTTGGTCGGTCAAAGATGTTCAAAAACTGATGGAAATGACCGCCGCACTCAACAGATTCATCAGTCGTTCCATAGATCGCTGTCGACAATTCTTTCATACCCTGCGGCAGGAAAAAGCTTTCGAATGGACCGCCGAGTGCGAAGCCGCCTTGGAAGGTTTGAAGACTTATCTCCGATCAGCTCCACTCTTAACAACACCTTCGGCAGGTGATCCGCTTATTTTATATCTGGCAGTCTCCGACTAGGCCTTCAGCGCCGTACTGTTAAAGGAAGAACTAGGGGAGCAGCGGCCAGTTTATTATGTGAGCAAAGCAATGGTTGACGCCAAAACACGTTACCTTTCATTGGAAAAACTCATCCTTGCTCTCGTCATGGCAGCAAGAGAACTGATACATTACTTTCAAGAGCATACCATTGGGGTACTAACGGACTACCCCCTTCCGCTCAGTACTCCATAGTGCTGCCGTAATCTTCTTTTCCATTGCCAACTTCCATTTCACCGACAAATCTAACTGATACCTTCATAAGGACCGATTCAAGTCTAGAAAATTTCTCCATGATTTTGAATATAAAGAATGTTGCATAAGTGGTCTTTGGGGATAGCATTCCTGTCACGACCCCAAACCGCCCCTAGTAGTTTGGTGCCGTGATGGCCAGTAATCCGAGATTACCGAAGGCCAACTTTCAAAATCCACACACAATCAGAGTATAAATATATGGGGCTCACAAGTGCGGAAGCAATAATCTAAAATACAAGTGGTCCATAAGAGCAGTGCATAAGTCAAATGAAATGGCATACATCTTTACATAGCTTTAAAACTTGAATACAAATAAAATGAAGTACAAAAATAAATGTTACATCTTAACAAAAGGGCTTCTCAAGCCGACATGTTCAAATACAAAAGCTTCAAGATTGCCGACATCCTCACTGCTGACATAACATGCATACAAAACACACATCTCGGCGTAGCCGACTTCTTGCTTGTTGCCTACATACATACATAGGGAGGGTGAGCTTGGATACTCAGTGAATGGTATAAGTAATAAAGGGGTTAAATGAATGATTCTCGAGGTCTTTTCAAAGCAATACATAGTATATCCTTGTCAAAACCACACATAACATAGCTTAACTTGATTTGAAACCAAACATCAACCGAACCTTGGTCTTTCAAAACTTACTTACTTAACATACGTCAAATCTTAAAACATGGGGTCATGACATTCCGGACAAAACAACAAAGGTGCCACAAAAGCTTATAGTCCCCTGGCACGTACGGACTTCACATGTGTACTACGAATGCTTATAGTCCCCTAGCACGTACGGACTTCACACGTGTGCTATGAATGCTTATAGTCCCCTAGCACGTACGGACTATGTTATATAGGCTTAACGTCCCCTAACACGAAAGGACGGTTCCAAGAATGTCATCCAAAACAAAGCTTATACTTGATACATAAAATAGGGACATCATTCATGCTTAACAAATACTTTTATCAAAACAAGGCAAAGCTTTATCAAAACCTTATAACATAGCTTTATTAAAAATACCACTCACATAGTTCTTGGGACGTCGGGATCAAGGCAAAGGTCCAAGTCCTACAAACACATGGCAAAGCATACTGAATGCACTTCTTAAAACAAGTCTTACATGCATGCAAATGATCTCGGGAAAACACGCTGGAAGTCAAAACACTGTTTTACATGTCAGGAAGACATGCTGGGTACCAACCAGGTCTTTGCCGAGGTCCCACACCTCCTGGCCGAGGTGTGGCTACCTAGGCTTCGGCGTGCGGCTGCATGCCGAGGTGCGCTCAAGACAAACTAAAGGTGTAAGTGATCATGCAAGGTAGGCCAAGGTGAGATACGATGCTTGGCTTATGTGTGAGGTCTGGGTAAGAGTGATCTCGGCGACTACACATTGGGAAGTGAAGTCTGGAGATCTGGGTTTCCACCCGTGAAGAACATGATGAACATGAAGAACATGAACATGAGGAAGATGGATGCAAGGATCATAATTTGCTATTACAAAATCTGAGATTTCATGCTATGAGTTCAAAAACATGGACTTGGGTACCCATATTCAAGGATCTTGTGAGAACAAACACAAAAATATGAATCTTAATGCAAACTTTCAGATCAAACAAGACTTTTTCTTCAAGAACACATGAATGCTATTTTCTCTTTCTGAAACCGAACTTCAAAGCAATGCATGGCTTACAAATTATTTTCAATCATGCAATGCAATAACATGAACATAAAGAACAACATGAGCAGATCAAGAATCTAACCTTAGAACATGAATCAAACGGTTCGATCTCTAGGGATCAAGTTTGGAAATCTACCTCCTCTCAAGAACTCCTCTTCCTCACCTAGAGCTTCTCTCTCCTCTTCAAAACAAAGATATAGAAATGATAGGTTTTCTCTCTCTATCGGCTGACTTAACACTCAGCTCGGACACGTGGCAACGGCTGGTTGGTTCTCCTAAAAAAGGTGATAGATTGACAAGACAAGACTATGACAAAGTGTATCTAACAAGCTACCCGGTAAGGTACTCCGGCAAGTGATGACATCGGCTAAGGACAAAGCTTCGGCAACTAAGGTGACAACGACCTCGGCTAGGAAGGACAACACTTGACTAAGCTGTGCCACACCTTGGCCTAGATGTGCCACACCTCAGTCTAGGTCATACCACTCCAGGACAAGATCACTTAGGTGCAAAGGTGACATCTCGGCCTAGATAGTACACATCTCGGCCTTGGTGATGAACACCTCGGCCTAGATAATGACATCTCGGTCAATATGTCAGGGCGAAGGTGGAGGTCGAACAAAGTGGTTCCAAGATAATTCTAGACTGAAGATGACCTCGGCTTGGAATGGTCTAGGCTTAACATAACCTAGGCTTGGCATGACTTTGGCTTAACATAACTTAGGCTTGAGACACCAAGGAAGGAACAAAGCATGTAGACAACACTTAAGCAAATCACATAGGCATCAAAACAAGGCATGAATCTTACTTAGGCAAAACATGTCACAAACATACAAATGCAAGCTTAACGAGTCGTAATCATACAAATGTTCATGAACATGACTAAGACATAAATGTGGGTTGTTACAATTCCAGTCTTTATGTTGCCCCAAATTTCAAGCCAACAAACACCCTGGACTCGTGCCACCTTCCAAAATCTGCACATTTTTATGCACAGATTAATGCTAAGAATAGTAAAACCAGACATAGAGTGAAGGGAGTCGGATCCGTATTGCACCAATATTAAATATCGATATTCTTTGGATGCTTGCAAAAATGTGTTTGACATCTGTCATGTATATTAGAGTATAATTGTTGGAATAAAAAAACAAATCAATTTATTTATTTTTTTTTTACACCAAAAAAACATAATAGTGACATTAAAGTAGTACACTACTTTTTCAATTTTTATCAAATTAACGCAGCACTAAAAAAGAGTGAACTGACTGTTGACTCTTAAACTAATATCGAATTCTTAAGGAATTATTTCTCACTATTTTCTGAGCTCGTGTATAATGTAACGTCAAAAAATTTATTTCAATCTGTATCTAATTTTCTTTTATAGATTTTGTTGTACATATCATCATATCGCATTTGTATCCCACATCGGTTTCCAAGCTTTATGGCATTTATAGAAAAAACACAAAACACAAGAGAGAAAGATTGGGGGAGACCTTGATTCAGGTAAAGTTATCCATTGCCAGTGCTGTGGACCATTTTTCCAAGCAATATTGAGCTTCCGGGCCGGTAGTGTGACGCATTTCTTGCCAGTCTCCTTGTCAAGTGCAAAGCTCTGAAAAGGAATGAAGATTTGTATTAGCAAAAGAGGTACACACACAGTACTAGATTAAAATAAAATAAAACAACAGTTGTCTGTGGTTAAAGTTTAGTTATAAAACAACTATGCTGCAGACCCCCAGTGGGTCGCACCTCCAGTGAGGTGGCGAGCCCCCACTGGCTGAAACTCAGAAAAAAAAACAGTTTTTTTTTGTCCAATCACGATGCGCCACCTCACTGGGGGTCGACCCCCAGTGGGGGTCCGAAGCATTTTTCATTATAAAATTGATCTAAAAATTTCATGTCCTATATTTTTTAAAAATTCCAGTCCTAACCCCATTCAAATAGTTCAATTATAAAATTCATCTAATTAAAAGGATAAGGATCTAATTGATAAATGAAATTTTCTCAAATTATTGTATGCATAACCCTTCGTTGTTGCGAGGCCAATGCCAAAGTTATTAGCTTTTGAATTTGAGGTTCAAATCTCATTGATAATTGGCTTGAGATCCAAGTCTCAACACTTTCTATATTGATGGAAAGAAAAACTCATATACATATTCTCCATAAATGATTCACAATTTAATTTACAATTAATACAACCGATTTTATTGCTATAGAAGTTTTTTTTTTTTTTTTTTTTTTTTTTTTTTTTTTTTTATGTGGATGATGATTTTAACAAATTTAATGATCGAGTCACCCAATTCCCAATACTCCTATGTTGGCATGGTTTGGTGCAAATTATTCTAAGTTAAAAACTGCTAATCATGAAGAGTTAAAAGTTCCTTTCCCCATCTTTTATGATAATTAATTTTTTTTCAACTTATTTTGCACCAAATTATTTGACACATACTCCAAAATTAAAATAAGTCATAATTAATTTTTTTTAAGCTATTGTTATTGGTGCTGATTTTATATTTTGATTTAAAAACTTACTTCCTATTCATTTTAAAAAATTTGTAAGAGGATGGCTAACACATTGTCAAACCTTAGACATGGTTCAACAAGGATTTTTTAAACTGTGTTTGATTGCAAGATTCGACGGAAAAAATAGAAAATAAAAAGAAAAGAAAAAAGAAATAAGATTCGAATTTCAAATTATATTCGGCTGAGTTTGAAAATAGAAAAAGAAAAGAGCCTAAAGCTGTATTTGATTTATGAATTTGAGAATCGACTTAGAAAAGAAAAAAAAAAGGGATATTGACCAATAAGTCTCATATTTTGGACTTGTAATTCATATAGTCCTATATTTTTTCTTGTGATCCATTAAGTCCTTTTGGATGTATAGTGACTCATTTATCCACTACATTGGAATGTTACATTTAGACAAAGTACACTAAAAAATTTTAGTGTCACATCATACCTGTCACGTTAAAGTGTCACATTTAAGAAAAATACACTAAATTTTTTTGATTTTTTTTAGAGTGTCACATCATACTCGTCACGTTAGAGTGTCACATGTCACGTTTGGAAAAAGCACACTAAGGAATTTTTAATTTTTTTAGAGTGTCACATCATATCTGTCACATTGTCACGTTTGAGAAAAATACACTAAGAAATTTTTAATTTTTTTTAAGTGTCACATCATACCTGTCATGATGTCACATTTGATAAAAGTATACTAAGGAGTTTTTATTTTTTTTGAAGTGTTACATCATACCTTCCACGTTGTTACGTTTGAAAAAAGTATACTAAGGTGTTATTATTTTTTTTTCAGTAAAAGTTTTGGAGTGTCATATCATACCCTTCACGTTGTCACATTTAGAAAAAGTACACTAAAGAGTTTTTAATTTTTTTTAGAGTGTCACATTATTGGAGTATCATATTAATACCTGTCACATTAGATATCACATCATACCCGTCACATTAATAAAAGGGTATAACTGTCTACCAAAATAAAAAATAAGACTACACAGAAAGAAACTCTTCACTAATAGGACTTAACAAATCAATAGAAAAAATTTGAGACTAATTAGAATACTTGTTGGTGAGATGAGATTTATTGGTAAATATCCAAAAACAAGAATGTGTTAAATATATATGAAATATAATTATGTTTTAAACATATTACACCTTTTTTTCCTTTTCGTTTCCAAAACACTTTTCAAATCCATAAATTAAACAAAGTGAACTGAAAAGATAAAAAATAAATTGCCTTTCTCTCTCACTTTCTTTTCCTATGTAAACAACAGGTGTGATTATATTTCAATTTTTCCTTTTCATTTAACTCATCAAATTCACCAATCAAACGGAACACAACCTCAAAGTCAATAGCCAAGGAAACATTTTAAGTGCAGAGAATTCGATTATAGTCAGATAATCCTCTAATATGTGAGAGCATTAGGCTGGGTCTAATTTTGTGATTAGATTAGAAAAATTGATAGAAAAACAAAAGATAGTTGATCATTGCCTTACGTACACCAAACGCATACACATATACACACTAAGTCTATATAAACACAGAAAATCATATAGTATCAGTTTTGATTATTTACACAAAATAGAGGTGTACGGGAAAGAAATAAATCTTCTCGTATAATCCTGTTGATCAAGTCTGCGCTCCTCCAAACGATGTCGATTTACTCCCTGAAAACACAAACGTGAGCTAGCCGGCGGGTGTGTGCCGGATACCTCTCCGATGCCTAAGTCAGCAAAATAGACAAAGACAAAAAGCTCTGTGTATTTGAGAATCAAAGTTGTGTGTTACCTCTCCATAGGTGATGTAAGTTTTTATAGGTTCCGCGTGGCACAATCCTAGTAGGACTTTTATTCCTCCATATAGAGTCCTCCTAGGATTCATACTCCTGAAAGATAATGCCTATCCTTCAACACCCCCTTCACTGCATAAACTAAGTGAGATGGTTCTATCATGGTCAGACCTCAACATGACTGAGGTAAGCATGGCTATGCTAAGCCGCAGACTAGACCGAGATAACATTAGCTCGGCTCTGTCATTCACTGCTCTTACCTTGGCTCTTAATGCTAACCACGGTATGTCTAGACCGGAATAACCAATACTCCGGTCCAAACCGGGATAACTTTGTGAGTGACGATCAAACTTACCATAAGCTCTTTGGGATCGGAGTAACTTTACACCTCTCTTGGGCTGGAGTAATTTCATGACCTTTTTACTCAGCCCTTCGCAATGTGGCCCATAACGGCCCATTACCCAGCTCGGCCTAATTTATAAGTATAAATTACCCTCTCAATTGCCCCTTAATTCCATCTGCGTAGCATGATAGGGATTACCTGTTACCAGCCGAGCTAAAAAATTTCAGAATTCCAACCGAACTTAAACCATTTAGCCTTTCCAGCCGGGTAAAAAACCCTTTTAGCCTTTCCAGCCAGGTTAAAAACCATTTTAGCCTTTCCAGCCGAGCTAAATTCACACCGGGCTGTACCTGTCCAGTCAAAACGTCTCTTCAATCACAGCAACTGAATCGCTTCTCATTCCTATGACACGTGGCCCCCTCTGATTGGCCCAATGTAGCTGTCACGCCGTCTTCGTACTCCGTGTATTTTGAACAGTTCCCGCCTCTGGTCCTTCCACCAAAACAAAACTTTTTGTTTTTTCGAATCACTCACCACACTATTCATTTCCTCTTCAAACTCTCTCGTTCCTAAGCTTCTTTAACCCTGAACTTGCTGAGTTCGTGTTCTTCATTGCCGTTGTTTCCATCTCCGATTTCTTCCTCTTGACCTGGTAAGTTTACTCAAATCTGCCTTGTTTTTGTTGTTTTTCCCATTTGCTTTTACAATACATGTATTTTGTGTGTTTTTTCTAAACACATACCTTTCTTTTGTGTAATAGAACCTCTAGCTTTTCATGAATAAACTGAAACACTGATTTTGATCCAAAATCACTGTACAACCGAACTAAAAAGTAGTTTGTAGTTGATGTCACTCTAGCCAGGCCATTCAATCGAACTAACACCTCACGTTATAACAATAGTTTCAACAAGTCAAACCACCTCTTGTTTTAACTCAGCCGAGCTAGCAATCCGCACTAAGTCTGCGTAATAGTGTGTTAGTCTCAACCACGGCCGAGCTATAACTTGGGGCTAACCCAGCCGTCGTAGTTCAAACCGAACAGAGAGCGCTGCCCCTAGAGGTTCAACCGGGCTAACACTAACCTTTGCACAAAACGAAATAACGAACCCCTTGCACAAACCAAGATACCAAATTCTTTCTTCAAACCGAGCTAGGACTATATTTATTTTGCCCATTTTTGTTCTTTTAGCACGGTCCCACGAGCTGTGCTTAACACCTTTTTTTTCACTTTGCAGACTTTAGGTTGCCCAGGCACTCCTTTGAGCGCTCAACCGAACTACTCAGCACCTTTCTCCGACCGAGCTAACACAAGCTTAATTTATTCGTAACTTAAAAGAGAATGGGTAAATATAGGTTCTTGGTAGACACACCGGGGGGTTTGGCCAAATTCCGAAAGGATTATAACATCCCTAATGACGTCCATCTCACCTTGGCCGAACAAGATATCATACCTTGGGGGAACCCTGGTTTTGTTCCCTTCACCCTCCTTTTCATTGTAGAAACCGGCCTAAGATTCCCTGTTCAGCCCTTACTTTGTGAATTCCTTAGGCAAACTAGGATATGCCCAACTCAGCTTTCCACAAACTCATACCGCATAATTAACAATATAGCCGAGCTAAACCGCCGAGCTGGCATTAACCTCGGCTTAGCCGAACTCTTTCATCAATATTCAATAGGATCAAAAGAAGATGGCTGGGTCTACTATCTAAGAATACGACGTCGTCGAGAGAAAATAATAACGGACACACAGGATAAAGACTTGAACGATGATGATTTCTTCTGGGTTTCTGGGAACTTCGAAGACCATGAAGCCCAGATTCCTGGTGACCGAATAAACTGGAATAAAAGAACCACCGGTATAATTACCTTGGCTCTATTGCATGCTTCTCTTTATTTCGGTCTCCTATTTCTGAACCGGACTAACACTTGCTTTCTTTATGCAGATTTAGCCCACCTTAAGTCATTATACAGTTACCCCAACCTAGGCACACTTCGCGCCGCACTACGATACCCTGAAAGAAGCTGGGCCAAACTACTAAATTTTGAGCCGACGTATACATATAGTAGCCAACGAAAAGCCAGAGTAACAGATTTTTTGCTAGAGGCCTCTCCTGAACCGGACCCGACCTTGCCACAAATCAACCTAGTCCGCACTACTGCTGAAGAAGAAATGGCGAAGAGGAATAGAGTAAGGGCCCTCCTAACCGAAACCAACCGAGTCGAGGTACCACCGTCCAACCAGGCTCAGGAGACTGTGGTGGCCCTTCCATCTCAACAACCGTTCTCATCTTGCCCAAACAAGCGTGCCCGGACTACCCAAACCGAGCAACGCCTAGTTGATGAAGACGAAACCCTTCTTCCACCAAGCCCTCCACCGAGCCCGCAACCGGAGCACTCCGACTAGGCTGGCTCCTCCAAGTGGGCGCCCAAAATCACTTTCCAAAACCGAGATATTCAGGATACTGACTCGGTGGTCGCTGAGAAGGATCACATGATGGCATTCAATCTTGCCAGGAGTGTTTGCCTTCCAGCAGACATGGAGCATCACAAAAATATGACCGAACTAAAAGCCATTCGTTCGGTCACGAAATCCATGGTGCTTGTAAGTAGCTTTTTCTGTTGATCTTTCTAATTTGCACAACTTTCATCTTGGTTTGATTATAAGTCTTTCCCCTTCTTTTGCAGGCCATGCAGAAGAGCCACATCGCCCATAAGTGCGTGTTGGAACTTCGCAAGACTGCAAGGCAAGCCATAGCCGAGGTAATTGAAAAAACTGCCGAACTAGAAGAAGCCAGGAAACAAATAGCTGAGCTAAATTCCGAGAATGGTTGTCTGGCCGGACTTGTTAGCTCGGTTGAAGTAGAAAAACAAAAAGCCGCAACCGTGATCAAAGAAAAATATTTGCGCGAACTTGCTAAACTTGAGGGCAAGAAAAACGCCGAGATAGAGCAGCTGAAGAAGGATGCTGATGATGCCGAGCTCCGGGGTTTCAAGGAGGGGGAGGCGACTTACATTAAACAATGTGAAGCTGCTAAGGATCTCTTCTTCAAGTGCGGTTGGAGGGCGGCTGTAGAGCAGCTCGGTCACGATCCAGGGACTGAGGTCTTCAACACTCCAGCATACTTCATTCCGGGCTCTATGACGGAATATGCTGCTGCTCTTCAGCAACAATTTCTTGAGGACTCAGATGATGAAGAAGAAGCTGTGCCAAAGGATACTTCGGTTGTCAATGACCCTGTCGAACAATTAGTTCGGTTGGAGACATTGGTGGAAGACCTGACCAGCGAGCTGCCTACTGAAACCGTTCATCCAACTGAGACCGCGCTACCAAATGAAACCGGGCTCCGTGTAGATATTGATGCCGATCTTGATGACCTGTTTGACTGACTTTGTATTTTTCTTCCTTTTGTTGGAAAAAAAGTTTGTAACCAGGTTGGGGTCCCTCATTTGTATTTTGCTTTAAACTTTGCTAATGAAAAAATCTTCTATTGCTCTAACTGTTATCTCGGTTTGCTGCTTTACTTGTTTTTTATTGTAGTTTGAATGAAGTAGTGCATTCTCTTGCCGAGATAATTCATCCTGGTTTTAATTTTGCAATTAGACTGGCCATACTAGTCAACCGCTTCAACCTAGATTTATATCTCGGTTGAAGCATAATAAGAGTTTGGTTTTTCCAGCCTCTTTGGCTTTGATCCTTATTTCTGTTGATCTTTATGCTTATACCTTTACTTTCTAACTGATGTCTTGCATGAGGTACAACATTCTCTTGCCGAGATACTTTATCTCGGTCTTAATCATTGCAATTATGAGTATACCTGCCAATCATTCTTTAGCCGAGATCCCTACCTCGGCTGAAGAATACTAAAAGTTGGTTTAACCAGCCAACCACTCTTTAGCCGATGTCCTTACTTTGGCTGAAGAGTACCAAGAGTTGGTTTAGTCCAGCCAACCATTCTTTAGCCGATGTCTTTACTTCGGCTAAAGAGTACCAAGAGTTGGTTTAGTCCAGCCAACCACTCTTTAGCCGATGTCCTTACCGCGGCTATCAAGAGTTGGTTTAATCCAGCCAACCACTCTTTAGCCGATGTCTTTTCTTCGGCTGAAGAGTACCAAGAGTTGGTTTAGTCCAGCCAACCACTCTTTAGCCGATGTCCTTACCGCGGCTAAAGAGTATCAAGAGTTGGTTTTAATCCAGCCAACCACTCTTTAGCCGATGTTCTTTCTTCGGCTAAAGAGTACCAAGAGTTGGTTTTAATCTAGCCAACCACTCTTTAGCCGATGTTCTTTCTTCGGTTGAAGAGTACCAAGAGTTGGTTTAATCCAACCAACCTCTAAATTGGTTATTCCTGCCAATTTAGAATAAAATGTTTGGTTATTCTGACCAAACGTCCTGCAGCTTGGATCCTTATCCTGGACTTAGGAGGGGTGTTGGTTTTTCCAGCCAACCTCTAGATTGGTTATTCCTTCCAATTTAGGATAAAATGTTTGGTTATTCCGACCAAACGTCCAGCAGCCTGAATCCTTATCCTGGGCTTAGGAGGGGTGTTGGTTTTTCCAGCCAACCTCTAGATTGGTTTTTCCAGCCAACCTAGGGTAAAGTGTTTGGTTATTCCGACCAACCTTGCTGTTGATGTCCCTAACTTACTTAATACAATCTCTTTTTACAGAATAAAACATTTATGCTGAAAAAAAAACTACTTGTTTTATTGGGGAAAAAAGAAAATTACAAGTATTTTGAAGAAAAGCTAAAAATAAAATAGTTTGAGGTTGGCAGCGTTCCATGGCCTGGGAATTGCTTTGCCGTCCTCATCTTCTAAGTGGTATGCCCCCTTGCCAACTAATCCGACCACTTTGTAGGGTCCTTCCCAATTAGGCCCTAATTTGCCATCTCCTGGGACCAAGGTGTTTCCCATTACTTTGCGCAGCACCCAATCTCCGATCTTGAATTGCCTTGAATTGCCTTGGATGCACTGTTTTGTTGTATTTCCTGGATAACTCTTGTTGGTAAGAGGCAATGTGAACTAGTGCTCTCTCTCTTCTTTCTTCTGCAAGGTCGAGCTCCAATGCTATGGCTTCTCCATTCAAGTCTGGATCAAAATTTTCGCTTCTAATTGTGGGGAGGCCAATTTCCAGCGGGATTACTGTTTCCATGCCATAGGCTAAGGAGAATGGTGTTTCTCCTGTTGATCGTCGAGGTGTGGTGCAGTAAGCCCATAAGAGATGAGGAAGCTCGTCAGCCCATTTGCCTTTTGCTCTTTCTAACCTTTTCTTAAGTCCATCCAAGATGACCTTGTTTGACGCTTCCGCCTAGTCGTTCGCTTGGGGATATGTCGGTGTAGAATTGTAGAACTTTATTTTGTATTCTTCACAAAAGCCTCTAAAGATTCTGCCGTCAAACTGGGTGCCGTTGTCTGATATTAGGACTTTAGGTATACCGAATCGAGTAATGATATTCTGCCAGACGAACTTCTTCACATCTTTTTCCTTGATTGATGCCAATGCTTCTGCTTCCACCCACTTTGTGAAGTAATCTATTGCTGCGAGAAAGAACTTCCTGTTTCTAGGTGCTGTTGGAAGTGGTCCTACTATGTCCAAGCCCCACATTGCAAAGGGCCATGGGCTGGACAATGGTAGGAGTTCTCTGGCCGGCTGATGTATTTGGTGTGCGAACTTCTGACATTTTTCGCACTTCTTCACATACTTCTCCGAGTCTGCCTGCATGTATGGCCACCAGTATCCTTGTGAAATGGCTCTGTAAGCTAACGATCTTCCTTTTTGGTGGCTTCCGCACACCCCTTCGTGTATTTCGAACAAGAATGCTTTTACTTTGCTAGGGTGGACACACTTTAGATAAGGTCCTGAGAATGACTTTTTGTACAATGCCATAGATGGGGAGAGCCAAAATCGCTGCGACTTTGCTCTAATTTTGTTGGCTTCTTTCTTGTCTTCCGGTAAAACGCCGTTTTTTAAGAACAGTATGATGGGATCTATCCACGAGGGGCCTAATTTGGCGCAACATACCTCTTCTACTTCGGGGTCCTCAATGCTTGGTCTCGGGAGGTAGTCAATTAGTAGTGGGTGAGGGATGAACGTATCTGCCATTGACGCAAAGCCTGCTAGTTCGTCTGCTCTGCTGTTTTCCTCCCTGCCAATTTGTTCTATTCTTACTACTTCAAATTTCTTGATTTCTGTTCGGACTAATTCTTGGTACTTGGCCATCCTGTCATCCTTTGCTTCATAGTCGCCAGCAATTTGGTTTACCACCAGCTGTGAGTCGCTGTAGACCATTAGTTCGGTGGCCTTCATGTAGAATGCTGATTTGAGTCCTGCAAGAAGTGCTTCATACTCTACTTCGTTGTTTGATGCTGGGAAGCCAAGGTTGATTGCTTGCTCCACAACCAGGCCGTTTGGTGAGATGAGGACTATGCCAAGTCCTGCGCCATGCCGGTTGGATGCTCCATCCACAAAGAGCTTCCGCATCTCTCCAATGAACAACTTCTAGCAAGTAGAGGGGTCAGATGATGTCGTGGGGTCAAGAATGTTGCTGGTGTTTTCTCCAAGGTCCATGCTTGCTATCTGCCCATCGTTATCTGATTGTTCCAAGTCTTTATTTGTTGGTGAGTCTTGCCTCGGTGTAGCTTGGTTTGCTTCTTCCTTGCTGTCTTTACTCTGGTCTGCCATGGGGTCTGACGGAGTATACTGCACCAGGGGTTGCGCTAGTCCGGTGTCAACTTCTATCCCCAGTTCGGTTGTGTCAGTCAGGTCGACTGGGCAGATATGCTGACTTTCTGGGGTAAATTCTGCGACAAAGTCTGCCAAAGCTTGGGCCTTTATCGCAGTTCTGGGTTGGAACTTGATGTCAAATTGTCCCAACTCTACTGCCCACTTCAAGATTCTTCCAGAAAAGTTCGCTCTTTCAAACAGAGCTTTTAATGGGAAAACTGTGAGGACAACTATGGTGTGGGCGTGAAAGTAGTGCGACAACTTCCTTGATGCCATCATTAAGGCTAAGGCCAGCTTTTCTAGTGGCAAATACCTTGTTTCGGCACCCAGCAATGTCTTGCTGATATAATAGATGGGCAGATGTTAGATTCCTTCCGCACGGACCAATACTGCGCTAATTGCGTGCTGAAAGACTGCCAGGTACAGGAAGAGTTCTTCTCCAGGTATTGGGGTGACCAGCAGTGGTGGAGAAGACATGTATTCTTTCAAGCTTTCCAGAGCGCGGTCGCATTCTTCGTCCCATTCGAACTTGGCTTTTAATGCTTGAAAAAATGGTCGTAGTCTGTCTGACGACCGGCTAATGAATCGGTTGAGTGCGGCTGCCATGTCGGTGAGATGCTGTACTTCTTTTACTGAGTTAGGTCTCTCCAGATCCTGAATAGCTTTGATCTGGGAGGTGTCTGCTTCTATGCCCTGGTTGGTCACTAGGAAGCCCAAGAATTTGCCAGATCTTACACCGAACGCGCACTTAGATGCATTAAGGCGCAACTTGCGCCTCTTCAGAATCTGGAACATCTCACCTAGGTCCCTTAGATGGTCGTTCTTATCCTTGCTTTTGACCACCATATCATCGATGCAAGCTTCCATTGTTCTGCCTAACAACGGCTCAAACATTTTGGTGACCATTCTCTGGAATGTTGCTCCTGCGTTTTTTAGGCCAAAGGGCATGACCTTATAGCAATATAGTCCTCTTGGAGTGGTAAAGGACGTGACCTTCTGGTCTGGTTCGTACATGGCAATCTGATGGTAGTCTCTGTACGCATCCAGAAAGCTAAGTCAGTTGTGCCCCGCCGTGAGGTTTACCAGTTTATCTATCTGTGGTAGGAGGAAGCTGTCCTTTGGGCATGCTTTGTTGACTGTCTTATAATCGACGCAGACACGCCATTTGCCATTTTTTTTTGACATCACGACTGTGTTGGAAATCCATCTGGGGTAGTGCACCTCTCTGATAACTCCTGCTTCTAGCAGATTTCCCACTTCTTCCGCCACTATCTCGGCATGGTGGAGCGCCGACCTGCGAGTGCGCTGAATGATTGGTCTGGCGGATGGGTGGACATTGAGTTGGTGACAGATGAAGTTTGGATCGATGCCTGGCATGTCATATGGTGTCCAGGCGAACATTTCGATGTTAGAGGTCAGGAATTTTAAGACCTCTAACCTCTCAGTGCTGGACAACGACGAACCGAGTAAAAAGAACTTATCCGGGTTCTTATTATCTATTCCTACCTTTACCAAGTCTTCCACCGCTTTTTGGTCAGCTGCTTTGCCGACATCTGCGAACAGTTCATTGCTCTCAGGTTCTTTCACCGAATGAACATATCCCTTGGTAGCGCGGCTGCCATTAACCGTGACAAAGCACTGTTTGGACATAATTTGGTCTCCAAAGACCTCTTCAATTACACCGACTTCGTTGGGGAACCGCATTACTTGATGGTAGGATGACGCTACAGAGCGCATGGCATGCAACCATGTTCTTCCCAAGATTATGTTGTAAGTGGAAGGGACCTTTAACACCCAAAATTCCACTTGTTTTGTCACGCTTCCTGCCCTGACTGGAAGAATGATTTTGCCGACTGGCCACTCTGGCATTGAGTTGAATCCGATCAGGGGGGACACAGTTGGTGCCAGGTCTTTGTCCTCCAATTTCAGTTGTTTGAAAGTGTCGTAGTACATTATCTCACATGAGCTACCTTGGTCTATCAGAATTCGTTTGACGTCATAATCCTTGATGCGGAGGGTGACGACCAGTGCATCGTTGTGAGGGAAATATATTCTTTCCAGGTCCTTGTCTGAAAAAGACATGACGTTCGTGGCCTCTGTTCTCTCCCTTTTTGATGGTAGGTTGGGCACTTAATACCTCCCTTAAGTGCTTAGCCTTTTTGATCGACCCTCTAAGCTCGCATACACGCTCAGGTTCGAATACTCCATGTATCACATTGATCACATCTTGAGGTGGGGCGTCAATTGGCATTCTATTGGGGTTATTGTGGTCCTGGGGGGCTGGTTGTGTCCCTCCTTCAATGTATTTATCCAGGTGATCGGCTGCCACCAACTCCTCCAGATGCTGTCTCAATGGCATACAATTTTCAGTGCGGTGCCCCTTTTCTTTGTGGAAGGTGCATCGCAATCTTTCGTCGTAGTCTTTCTGTGCTTCTCTTAGCTTAGCTGGCCATCTGACGAAAGGCTCATCGCGTATTTCGCTTAAAATCCGGTAGATTGGTTTCTTGAATACCGTGGTTATGGCAGTGTAGATTCTCAACCATCTTTTACCCTGGTCCTCTCCGTTGTCTCGTCTGCCGCGTCCGTTTTTGTTCGGACGTTCTACGGCGTTGACCTTTGTCGCGGTCTTTTTATCTGGTACTGTGGTCGTGCTAGACTTTGCTTTAGCACAGGCGCCATCTTCTGCTACCCGAATGTGTTGGTGCACTCTCTCCATTAAGGCCTCCATCGTGAGAGGTGGTGTCATAGTGATTGAGTCTCTTAGTCTGTTTCCGATTGGAAGGCCTCTTTTGTACTGTGCAATGACGAGATTGGTGGGGCAGTCCCCAATCTGGTTGAATGTCTCCTAGTAGCGACTATTGTAGAATCTTAGTGTCTCCTTTTCGCCTATGTCGATGGAGAGTAACTGATCAATCTCCACCGGGGTTTTGGTATCCGTTCTGAACCTCGTGACGAACGCCTCCGCCAATTGTGCCCAGGAGGCTATGCTGTCTTCTGGAAGTTTTTCGAACCAAGTCAAGCTTAGGTCACTAAGGCTTGATGGGAAGAGGATGCACATCAAAGCCTCGTTTCGCCGATATACCACCATAACTTGGCGAAAGTGGCTTAGGTGTATGTAGGGGTCCGTCTTCCCCTCGTACGTGGTGAATTTGGGTTGGAGGAAACCTGAAGGAAGGGGCGCGTTTTCAATTGCTGGAATGAACGGTGAGGTCTGCAGTCTTGCTAATGCTTTGTCTGTTGGTTCGTAGGCAGGGCGTGGCAACGGCATTCTGACCTCGACGCTTCCATGCGTCCGAGGAGCTAACCGCTGAAGGGCAGATACCCTGCGAGGGTTGCGCGCCCTAGTATCCTCCTTCCATCGTGTCTTTTCTTCTAACATGTTCCGCAAATCGGACGATCTTGGCAACTCCGTCCGCCTGGATGATGTCTGGTGCGAGCGCGAGGGTCGATAGGTACTTCCCTCAGTGTAAGACCTCAATGATCTCGTTCTCTCAGACCTGGAGTAACGAGTTTTGGAGGTTCTGGATTGAGTATCGCCTGTCCTGAGGCTTCTACTCTCTGCTTGTGATGGTGTGGAATGCCTTCCATGGTCTTCTGAGCGGCGAGGGGGCGTCTTGCTTTTGCGCCCCTCTCCTGTTGCCACTCATTTTCCCTTCATCTGGCGTTTCATAATCTCCATGTCCGCCGCCATCCGTCGTATTAATTCGTCCTGCTCCTTTACACGGTCCTCCAAAACTTGAGGATCAATCCTCTGCCTTTGTCTGTCAGGACTTTGTGAATGAGGGTGACGGGGGTTGTTATTCTGCCTCCCCCTAGCATCCCTCCTGGGGTTATGTCGTTGGGGCTCCAAGTCCGCCATAGGAGGGACATGAGGCAAACCTTCGCGCCTCCCACCTCCTTCTGGTGTTTGTCCATCAATGGCGGACTGTGGTAAATCTTCGTTGTGCGCCATTGCTTCTAAAGAGGAAAAGCTTGATCAAGAGGTTTTGTTCTTGTCTGAAATTCCCACAGACGGCGCCAATTGTACGGGAAAGAAATAAATCTTCTCGTATAATCCTGTTGATCAAGTCTGCGCTCCTCCAAACGTCATCGCTTTGCTCCCTGAAAACACAAACGTGAGCTAGCCGGATACCTCTCCGATGCCTAAGTCAGCAAAATAGACAAAGACAAAAAGCTCTATGTATTTGAGAATCAAAGTTGTGTGTTATCTCTCCATAGGTGATGTTGTAAGTTTTTATAGGTTCCGCGTGGCACAATCCTAGTAGGACTTTTATTCCTCCGTGTAGAGTCCTCCTAGGATTCATACTCCTAAAAGATAATGCCTATCCTTCAACACCCCCTTCACTGCATAAACCAAGTGAGATGGTTCTATCATGGTCAGACTTCAACATGACCGAGGTAAGCATGGCTATGCTAAGCCGCAGACTAGACCGAGATAACATTAGCTCGGCTCTTCCATTCACTGCTCTTACCTTGGCTCTTAATGCTAACCACGGTATGTCTAGACCGGAATAACCAATACTCCGGTCCAAACCGGGATAACTTTGTGAGTGACGATCAAACTTACCATAAGCTCTTTGGGACCGGAGTAACTTTACACCTCTCTTGGGCCGGAGTAACTTTACACCTTTCTTGAGCCGGAGTAACTTCATGGCCTTTTTACTCAACCCTTCGCAATGTGGCCCATAACGGCCCATTACCCAGCTCGGCCCAATTTATAAGTATAAATTACCCTCTCAAGAGGTTCAAATCAAAGAAACAATGAACAGTGATTGGGTTACCAATTTGGCACCAGTTCCGTTTTGTAGCTTGAATTTTGTTTGGCTCGAGTGCCCAAAACAACGTCGTTTTTTTTTTTGTAGATGAAGATGATGAAGAAGAAGAAGGAGGAGGAGGAGAGAAGAGGGAGTTGTGTGAGAGAGAGCATATCATCATCATCATTATCATCATCAACAACAAACAACACCACATCCTCTATTTTATTTTATTTTTATTTTTATTTTCGTTTTTCTGAAGATGAAGAAGAAGAAGATGTAGAAGAAAAAGAGATAAGAAAGAGAGAAGAGGGAACTTGGCATCTTCATTAACACATCATCATCATCATCAACCATTTTTTTTTCTTTTATTTTTCCTTCATCTTCAGATCCATGAAGATGAACAAATGAACAAATCAATGAACAAATCAACGACAAATGAACAAATCAATGAAGATGGAAGAGCTAGGCATCTTCATCAACACATCATCAAATTTTTTTTTTCCTTTTTTTTCCCCCTTCATCTTCAGATCCATGAAGATGAACAAATGAACAAATGAACAAATCAATGAACAAATCAACAACGAAGATGGAGACCTCCATCCCGTTGATCACTGCCATCACTAAGAAAAAGAAAAAAAGAGGAACCCAAAACGATGTCATTTTGGATTTTGAGCCAATTCGAGCCTGTTATTTTCAAGCTACCAGATATTATTCATTTGGCACCATCGATGCGGATTGGAGAGTGGCGGAGAGTGAAATAGAGTTGTTTCTTGGTGGAGAAGTCAGGGAGAGATATTGATCTCGATATGATTTGCCGATAATCAGATGGTAGAAATCTCTCCCAGACAGTGTCAGAATCGGCGGCGGACTTTAATCGCCTCGAGATGGCTGATGACCGGCACGCATCTCGAGGAGTTGTCAACGTCAGAATCTCCAATTTGCAATCTTCCGGCAACGACAACAAATAATCCATCCCGACTCCGCTATGCATATATCATATATCTACCTCTTCTTACGTCTCTTTGGGGCTTTTAAACTATTTTGATTCAAATCATTTTTTTATTATTTATTTATTTAAAAAAAAAATTCAAAAAAAATTAAAAAATTAACTTTTAACCTACCTTTGAAAACAACTTTTACTTCGCCTGTTTGTCTATTTATATATATACTTTGGATTAGATAATCTTACTTTTATTTTATTTTATAATGTTTTTTTTTTAAATTTACTTTTAAAAAGAGATTTATCATTTTTTTTAAAAACAAATTATCTAATAAACTTAATATATATATATATATATATATATATTATTTTCTAATATAAATACATGCGTACCTATTTTGGCAATTGGATTTAAAATCAATTTTTTGAATTTTTTATTTTTTTATATCACATTATTTCTCTATTTTTTTTTATATTTTTTCAAAAAAAATTAAAAAAATTAACTTTTAACTTACTTTTCAAAATAAGCCTAAAACTAGGTGGTTTTGATCTTCTTGCCTGTAGCTTATAGGGGGTCATAATATATATATATATATATATATATATTAGAAATTTATATCAAAATATTTGATGTGTGAAATCAAAAAAAATTTAAAAAATTAGTTGCTAAGAAGTTGAAGGTTAAAATGAGAATAGTTTTCTTTCCATACTTCTCTATCTATATCGATCTATATTTTTTTTTACGGGTTTCAATCTAAAAACAGACAAATGATTTGAACCGTCTATTTTATAAATTTCATAGTAAAATTTATTCATACAAATAAATCAATTTTATTAGATAATTATAAACAAAGGAACAAATTGCATTCACCTTGTTTGGTTTCAAAAAATTGAGCCAATTTTTAAAAAAATCGAGTTTTTTATTTTTCATATTTTTAGTCAAAAATTTTAATATTGTAAGAAATTTTTCTATTTTTTAGATGCACTTAAACTAGATACAATTAAAAAGTATAATATTTATGGAAAAATCTTTAAAAAATTCATTAAGTACAAAAAAAAAGTTTTTAGTTTAAAATTTATGATATTAAGATTTTATAAGATAAAAGACATGTAATTATTTTACTTTAGTTGAGACCTTTTAACATTTTCACAGAGAAAGCAGAGGAGGAAGCAACAACCCCTGATTACTAGTTTGTTCTACTGCTTGCTGCTGTTGATTCCATTGCGGAGCACAATGGACCAACGATTAAAAGCCACACTTGGGCCTTTCTACTAGTTTACTCAATTACAGAGAAAAGTATTTGTAATTGTTTCTTATAGAGGGTCAGAAATTAAGCCCCAAACTAAGTATGGACCTAAGCACTTAGATCGCCCCAAAAAGGCGACTAGGGATAAAAAAGAAGCATGGGCCAAAGCCCAAGGGAAGTGGGTCAACAACTGGGCTGAGGCAGGTTCGACCCACCAGGGCTCCAGATAGACTCCGCGAAGAAAAATGCCCAAGTCAAGTTGCAGAGGCAACACTTGTAGTGGTGAAGTTGCCGAGGAAACATGTACAACGGTAAAGTTGTTGAGGCATTTTGCCTCAGCGTCACCATTCCAAATATCTTCGGTTCCGCCGCTATCTGAAGTTGCTGAGGGAAAGAGAAAGACCGAAATAACTAAGTTGCAGAGGCAACACTTGCAGCGACCAAGTTGCAGAGGCACTTCATCTTAGTGTCGCCATTTTAAGTAATGTCGGTGCCGCCGCCATTCCAAGTAATGTCGGTACTACAGCCATTTGGAATTGCTGAGGAAATGAGAAAACCAAAGCAACTAAGTTGCAGAGGTAATACTTGCAGCAGCCAAGTTGTGGAGGCATTCTGTCGGTGCCGCTATCTCTAATATCTTTGGTCCTGCCGCCTAAACTTGCCGCGGGAAATGACTACCGCAGCAACTACTACCGCTACAACTAAGTTGCAGAGGAAATATCCTGCCAAGGTGATAGCAGCCTTTGAGAGAGGTCTTCCTCTGCAAGTAAAGGCTAACACTTGGCACTGATAGCAGGCCCCAAGGCATCACTAGCCTAGGGCTGATAGCAAGCTCCAAAGTTTATTAACCCGGCGCTGATAGCAGGCTCCAAGACTTACTGGTTGGAGCTGATAACATGCCTAGAGATACCAGTTTACCGCGGCAATCCCGCGAAGATGGGAGCAGGGTAGCACGAACATAAGGGACTCCCTTCCCATTACCTAGGTCATGGACCTGCCTTAGTCGCACAGGCAGGACTAAGGAAGCCCCCTTGGGCTTGGTACTAAGGCGCAGCATGGCTGATAGCAGGCTTGGCTGCGGCCTTCGCCCTAGGAAGCTGGGGAGTTTGTGGTTAGGTGGTTAAGGGTGGAGGCTTCGCTGAGGTGAACACGAACATGGCTGATAGCAGGCTATGGAGTCTTGAGAATGCATGTATTGGCCAAATAGAACTGAGAAGGCAAGTGCAGTGGCAAGGTTCATCGCTGCAAGTGCACTTGCTGAGGTTTAAGCTGAGAAAGCAAGTGTAGAGGCAAACACTCCTACTGCAACTGCACTTGCTGAGGCCCAAAAAGGGAGTTGTAGTGCCAAACACTCCTGTTATAACTACACTTGCTGAGGCTTAAAAAGGTAGTTGCGGAGGCAAACAGATAGTACACAGTACATGCAGAAGGACACGTGGCACCTTCAGCCTGGTGGCTCAAGGCAGAATATTCCATGTGATCTCCTGGGACACATGTCTTCTCTCTATTTGGCCACTTGGTGTGCTCTTGGTGCCAAGGAAAAGCCTATAAATAGGACCCATTTCCCAAGGTTCATGAAGAGGAATTTTGAAAATTTGGGGGAGATGCTGCCTATTTTGGCACTACCATACACTTCTTCTTGAGCTACTTGCTTCACCCACACCCAGCTACACACTCTCCAACTCCCATACAGTTGTTGTTACTCATTCTCTAACCACTTCCACCATTATTGGACCATTAACATAGTTTTGCCTCTCTAATCACCTCTATAACCTTGAACCCTCCTACATTTCTGGCGACTCTGCTGGGAAGGCTGCTTTATTGATGGTTCATACCCTTAGTGGCTTACACACTTCGTTGAAAAAAATGACAGAAGATGAGGTTCAGCAACCCCCACAACAGCAAGGCTCTTCCAACGGCGGAGCTGCCCATGTGGAGGACCATGACCATAATGTTGTAATTGAGGCAGTTCAGTCACTCCAGGATACGCAGAGGGAGATCTTGGCAGCTTTGCAAACTTTCACAGAGGCTATTATGGCCATGGCTTCTAGGCCAGCTCCGGTGCAAGCACCTCTTCCTGTAGCAGTCCCAAACCTAGTGCCTAATTTGTTTCTTGAGGTTTGGGCTCCGATCTAGGTGCCTCTGGTGGTACCTCAGGTGAATGGTACGGCCACTAGTACAGCTACCTAGGAGCAGACTGGACCATTCCAGCCTACTCACTTTGTTACTCTAGCCAATGTACAAGCTATGCTTGAGCAAGAGTGCAGCAAGAAACAACTGCCATCTCTCCCAGATCCAGATGTGAAGCCCCTATACTCTCAGGAGATATTGATCATGCCCTACCCAACTGGGTATACAGTGCCCAAGTTTATTAAGTTTGATGGAAAACAAGGTAATGCCAGAGAACATGTGGTGAGGTTCATTGAAACCCTTGGCATCCATGGCAGTGACTACTCTCTGCGCCTTTGGGAGTTCTCCAAATCACTTTTTGAAAGGGCTTACAGTTGGTATGTGAACTTGGGTCCCAACTCGATCAAGAGTTGGGAGGAGATAGTGAACAAGTTCCACACGAAGTTCTTCCAAGTCCAAGAGAAAGTTACAACCCTCACACTTGAGCGAGATGTCCGAAAAGAAGGCGTAGATATATTGGACTATGTTAAGGGGTTCCAAGACATGGCTATTGATTATCATGAGCCAGTAGATGAGGCTCACTTAGTCAGCATATGTGTGGAGGGTGCCATACGTGACTATAAAGTTTTCTTGATGAACCATAATCTGCCTACCTTTTCAGTTTTGATTGAGGCAACTAGAAACCTTAGTACCATTGGTCCTTTACACAGATATCGTGACAGCCACCGTTACTCCCGTAATAGCAGCGTTATTGCGGTAACCTCTACAAAAGGGAGTCGCTCGCAACCAGAGACCTCGTCCTCTCGAAAAAGGAAGAGTTATGAGAACAAAAATTCATATCCTTGCAGCCTTGAGACTGTTAAGGCCTTGGTTAAAGAATGGGTCGTTGATGGTGAACTTACTTTGCCTTTCGGTTGATGTCACTCCAACCAAAAAGGACAAAGAAAGCCCAGATTATTGTGTCTATCACAAAACCACCAGACACCCTACTAGGGACTGTTGGACATTGAAAAGTATCTTCAAGAAGAAAGTAGACGCAAATGAGCTTAAGTTCAAAGATGCCGGTAATTGCGATGTAAAGAAGGATCCCTATCCTAATCACAAGAAGAAGGGGAAAAATGTACACATGATTGGCTATCGTGGGCCCGTGCGCGATCAAGTGCATAAGGCGTCCTACTATGATGAGTCAGAAGAAATCGCTAGCGGCCAGCTCCCTGAGACAGTACCTGTAGAGGCAAAATTCGCAGAGGATACTCATGCTCAGGCCTTGCAAAACTCTATTAGGTTTCGCACTTTCTTTGACCAGCTGGGGCTGAGCCAAGCTGCCATGATAGAAGCAACAAAGGCCCTCATCAATATCTCTGAAGTGTACCATGCTGAAGTTGCTGAGGCTAAGGAGTATGTGCCTCGGCGCATCCAGGAAGATTATGGGGCCATTACTTTTTCAAAAGTAGACAGAGCATACCCATTTCCTTATAACCATCCTTTTTTTGTCACAACTTATATCAATGATGTAGAGTTCAAGCGTGTTTTCCTCGATGGTGGGGCGCCCATAAACATTATCACTACTGACACCTTTGCAAAGGCTAGTATCCCAGAGTCCAGGTTAATTCGCCAACTGATCACTATAACGGGTTTTGGTGGTGAGAAAAAGTTACTAGAGGCCATGTTCTCGTGGACTTAGCAGTTGGTGAGATCCATTACGTAACTAAGTTCCATGTGATTGAAGCAGACACAAATTACCATATGATACTTGGCAGGGCTTGGATGCATCGACATGGGGCTATCTCATCCAGTTATCACCAATGCGTGAAAGCAAAGTAGGGAAAGCGCATAGTGACCATAAATGCGTCTGAAAAGCCATTCGGGGTGGAAGAGGCACACTATTCGGATGCAGTTTTCTTTACTGAGTTGTCAACAGATGAAACTCCAAGGACTGGTAAAATCGTAGGGGTAAAATTGCCGAAGTGGGAAGACATTCGAGATGTAGAGGCTGCTCCAGAAAGTAGTGGACAGAAAAGGAGCAGCAAATCCACAAGTCCTCCGCCCAAGATTGTCAAGGTGCGCGAGGGCGGCAAGACAGTTTACTACCTATGACGGTCTTGGGGGCCAGATTTCATACCTTGAGAGGATGGCCTCGAGACAAATAAATGTGAAGATGATGAGTCCCAAGAAGGGTTGGTAGAGATGCCTGAGCCGGCCCATGAATGCATGCAAGATAGGCCCAAACCCCAGCAGGAGGTACTTGCTGAGGTCAACCTCAGTGACAATGGCTCCAGCAATTAAGGCAGAATTGATAACACTACTAAAGCAATACAGTGACTTCTTTGCTTTGACATATGATGAGATGCCTGGTCTTGATCCATCCCTTGTCACTCATCATTTTGACACTTTCCCCAACTCTAAGCCAATCAAGTAGCATGCTCGAAAGTATCACCCTAATCTTAAAGCAAAGATTAAGGCAGAGGTAGAAAAGTTACAGAGGGCCAAGTTCATTGAGCCTATATAGTATCTAACTTGGCTAGCAAATATTGTACTTGTGCAGAAGAAGAACGGTTAGATCAGGGTCTATGTAGACTTTTGCGACCTGAATAAGGACTACCCGAAAGATGAGTTTCCGTTGCCTCATGTTGACACACTTATTGATTCTATCGCAGACCATCAGATGTTCTCCTTCATGGATGGGTTCAGTGGTTATAATCAGATCAAAATGGCACTAGAAGATGCAGAAAAAACGGCTTTCAAAACACCCTTGGGAAATTTTTTCTATACGGTCATGCCCTTCAGTTTGAAAAATGCGGGGGCAACCTATCAACGGGCTATGACTGCAGTGTTCTATGACATACTGCATCATGAAGTGAAAGTATATGCGGATGATCTAGTGGTCAAGTCTGCTGAGGTAAACCACCACCTCTCTGACTTGGAAAAAGTTTTTTAGCGTTACCGTAAATCTTGCCTTAAGATGAACCCTCTCAAGTGTGCCTTTGGAGTTACCGCTGGCAAGTTCCTTGGCTTTCTTGTACACCAGCGGGGGATCGAAGTAGATGGGGATAAGATCAAGTCAATTATGGAGGTGCCACCGCCACACTCTCAAAAGGCCTTGAAGAAATTCCTAGGCAAAGTGTCATACCTCAGGAGGTTCATTCCAGCCCTTGTTGAGATAACCTTTTCCTTTGGGACACTGCTGAAAGGGAATCACAAGTTTGAATGGTTACAAGAACACCAACATGCGTTTGATATGGTGAAGAAAGTACTTACCTCTCCACTTACAATGATTGCCCCATAGCCCAAAAAGCCTTTACTACTGTACTTGACCTCTACCCCTCGGTCTATTGGAGCCCTACTTGTCCAAGACATAGATGGCATTGAGAAGCCAGTCTATTACATCAGTCACAAAGTCAAGGTGCTGAGTCGTGATATACCCCAATTGAGGGGCATTGTTTAGCCTTAATCTTCACAGCGCAGAAGTTGCGCTACTACTTTTTGGCACACCCGATCCAGGTTGTGACCCGGAGTGATCCAGTCTGCTATTTGTTGAGCAAGCCTGCTCTGACTAGAAGAATGGCAAGATGGCTCTTAGCTCTAGCAGAATATGATATCACCTGTGTTACTCTTAAGGCTATTAAGAGCCAAGCACTTGCAGACTTACTGGCCTAGTTCCCATCTGGTGAACATGAACCTGCAGAGGTACCTCTATCAAGTGAGGTTCATGTCTCAGCAGCTGCAATTGAGACTTATTGGGACTTAAATTTTGATGGAGCTTCCGGAGCTGGAAAAGGTGAAGCTGGCGTAACACTAACCAGTCAAGAAAGAGAGAAATCCCATCTATCATATAAGCTTGACTTTGAGTGTTCAAACAACGAGGCTGAATATGAGGTGTTGATACTGGGTCTGATAGTTGCTCAAAAGAAGGGCCTCCGCAAATTGAAAATCTGGGGCGACTGTAAGTTAGTTGTCAAGCAAACGATGGGTGATTTCGCCTTGAAGGAGCCTCTGTTGGCCTTATACCACACTGCAGTTCAAAGGTTGCTTACTCAGTTTGATAATGTCCAAATCCAGCATACCCCTCGAACACATAACCGTTTCCCCGATGCCTTGGATACACTGGGGGCAAAGGTGGAGATACCAGATGATAGTATAGCCATCGTCATCGAGAAAAGAACAATACCAGCAGTACTGGTCGAAGAATATACAGAGCAAGATACTGAGGGGTGGAAAGTAGATATTATCCAACAGTTGAAAACTGGCCAGGCAACAATCAGACCAGCAGAACTTGCATAATTTTTACTCCTCAAATGAGAGTTGTATATTCGCAGTCCCAACAACTTGCTATCAAGGTGCATCGGTAGACAAGAAGCAACTTACATACTTAAGCAGATCCATGCTAAGTCCTGTGGAGATGGAGATATCAGTTTATACCGACAGACATAGAGGCAAGGGTATTACTGGCCAGAGATGGAGAAGGAAAGTACTGAGTTGCAGAGGCAATGTGCAAAATGTCAGTCCCATCCTAAAGAAGAGGAAACCCATTTCTTAAGTAGTGAAGAATGGAGGCAGCCATATATTGACTACCTTGGAAATGATACACTACCTGATAACAAAGCTAATGCAATTAGAGTTAAGAGGCGAGCCCTCCACTTCTTCCTTGACCAAGGCAAGCTATACCGAAGAAGCTTTGAAGAGGAACCTTTGACGTGTTTATCAAAAGATGAGGCAAATAAGGTGCTGAGGGAAGCCCACAAGACAGAGCATCAAGGAGGGCAGCGATTATATGGACATCTCATTCACCTTGGCTACTACTGGCCGACAATGGAATAAGATGCTAAAAACTTTATGAGGAGATGCCAATCTTGCCAGAAGTTTAAGAACTTGATACATGCACCAACGGTTGAACTGCACAACATCAAGACTCCTTACTCGTTCCATACTTGGTCATTTGACCTAGTAGGTCCTATAGCGCAACAATCCAAAGGCTACATATGGATACTTGCAGCAACTGAAGTTAGCATCAAATGGGCAGAGGCTATACCGATGAGGAAGACAGATGGGGCATGAACTTCATCAGAGAGAATATAATCTGTAGGTTTGGCATACCCAAAGTAATATTGTCAGACAATGGAACTCTTTTTGTAAATCACCACGTTGGAAGACTATTGGATGCCTACCAGATTAAGTACCACAAGTCTAGTCCATACTACCCCCAAGGGAATGGACAAGCTAAGGCGACCAACAAAACCCTCATCCAAATACTGAGTATAATGATGGATGAAGCAGGGGGTACATGGTCTGAACAACTCCCCCTAGCGCTCTGGGCATATAGAACGCCAAAGAGAAAGCCAGCTTAGGCAATCCCATTTTTCCTAGTGTATGGGTCCGAAATTGTGTTACCAGTTGAGTTGGTAGTACCCTCAGTAAGAATGGCTATGTCAGCACATTTAGTTCCAGGCAGCAGGAAGAATGACATAGAGGCAGCTAAAGAAATGAGGGATTGGGCCTCGCGGGCAATGAAAAAGTATCATCAATCCATAGCCCATGCCTACAATCAATCTGTTCAACATAGAAAGTTCAAGGAATGGGTAGTATGGAAAACAGTGGACGCAATCATGCGGGGGCAACGAATCCCCAAGTTCTCACCCAGATGGAAAGGCCCCTACAAAGTTGCTGAGGCAAGCAGCAACGGGTACTACAAGTTGACAAGAGTAGGTGATGGATTCAGAACTGGCCCTGTCAACGCCAAGTATGTCAAAGAATATTTTCCTTAGTCTCGTTTGTTCAGGAAAAAGAGTTGTAAGTTTCTTTGTTAATGCTTTTAAAGCAAAGTGTAAAGAAAGTATCATGCACTTAGTAAGCCTTTTGCTCTCATATACACTTAGTTTGAGGAAAGTTTCCCATACTTAGTGGAATTTTACACTTGTAAAAGCTTAGTCATAATGAAGTTTTGTTCACTGCAAGAGTTTTGCTTATCTTTAGAAGCTATGTAAAAGCAATGTAAAGAAAGCGATGAAATGAAACCCAAAAGTACTACCAAACGTCCATGCTTTCCATTAGAGTCAAACTTCTAGAACATGATTACAATGTTTGAAAAGAGGTTATGATAGAGAAGAAGAAAAGAAAAGGCACACCAAGCGTGATGAAACAACAAAATAAAGAAGAGGAAATGGAAGAAATCATAACAAAGTCACATAATTACATCAAATCAAATCAAACCCTTCAAAAGGGAGTCCATCAAAGTCACATCTCAAGGCAATTGGGCAACCAATGCAAAGTCCTTCTCTTTGAACCGAGCCAAGTTCTGTCGGTGTTGCTTCAGGGCACCCTCACACTTCTTGATAGTTTTCTCCAAGGACGCAATCATTGCCACATTATCGGCGTGCTCAAGGAAACCATCAATCTCCTGAAGCCTGTCCATCATCCATGATAGGTTCAAACCATTCCTCTCAAAACCTCCCAGATTGGCCTCGACACTCTTCACGAACTTACTGGGAGTTGTCAGGATCTGCTTGGTAGCAAGGTCACGAATAAAGCCAGCAAGTGACTCTAGCAGCGCCGTCTGTACTATAGATCCAGGAACACTAAAGGCAGTAAAGGTGTCCGGATGCAGTGCTTGGATACGAGCAAGAGTGGAAGTAGCTTCGGAAGGTAACTTTCTCCGAGGACTGGGGAGACTCTCTCACACCATCGGCAGCTTCAATCACTGGAGGGAGACTGATGGAGCAACCAAAGGTCTGAGGACGACGCACCTCTCCTGAAGATGATTGCCCAGTAGCATTAGAGTGAGTAAACGCTGGCTGGCGACCGGGTGAACTAGCCTCACGAGAAAGGCTAAAACTGTCTACACCGTCGTGTCGCTCTGAAAAGAGGTCGTCCATCTGGTAATCTTCAACATTCAGATCTGGAACAGAAGTGGTATCCATCCCAGTATAAAAATCTTGGGACACCCCAAGGTCAGTTGGCATTTCTGGGAAGTGAGTGGGGTATAAGTCTGCCAGCTATTCAGAGGTTGCCGAAGCAACTGGGTCAGAGGTTCCAACGGTAGCAGTAACAGTGTGGGTGGCTAAGGTGACAGCTACCTCTGCAAGTCGGTCCAAATTTAGGGGGGCCACAGCAGGGACAGTGACAGTAACCGCTACACCTACACTCCCCTCAGCCACTTAAAGGTTTGGAAATGAAGTCTGCTGAATTAATAGAGACTCGATAGACTGGGAGGAATCGCCAGATACAACTTTGAGAGGAGGTGGTACAACTTCCAGCAGCTCTCTCATGCTGCGATCTTCCCTAGGGGTCTCAGGTATGAAATCATCTCCGCCAACAGAGGAACGGCCGGAGTGCGCAGAGTCAGAAGGGTGTGGAGGCTCTAAACCCTCAGCTATATTACCCGCTGCAATTTCTACAGTAGGGGGAACTTGTACATTGCTTGCAACCTCGACAACTGGCTCAACCTCGGCAATTGGCTCGGCCTCAGTAGTTGGTTCGGCTCTTACACTTGGTTCCTCTTCAATATCTAGAAGAACTGTCCTGCAGGTCCTGAATCTTGTGACCCTAGTAGCCATGGAAAAGTTATCATCGTCGTCTGAGTCTGATGAACTGCCGATGGCAGTAGAGGAACCTCTTAGACCAAAGGGCGGTATGGTCGGTGGGCCCTAAAAAAAGAAGAAGAAGATCATGCGGTTATAAAAGTAAATATAAGAAGTATAAGGAAGTAATACAAAATATTTTCTAAGTATGGATACCCTTCGGAGTCTTTTCCTACTGGGCGAGGCATGTGCTTCAGGAACTGATGCCGCTGCTGCTTGGGTTGCCCTCAGCCTGGAACAGGTCATGCATATTGTTACGTCCACTTTAGGGGGAGCAATCTACAAGGGTCGAATAGACATTGTCCTAGACGGATGAGGCTCCTCCATAACGGGCAAGGATAGAAGCTTAAAGCGGCATAGTCTACTGGATTGTTTCCCTCGGCTTTTAGGCAGACGAAGGGATAAGTCAAGCTGTAGGATAGGTTTCATTGCAGGGACAACCAGAACACTGTTACAAAAATTGAAGAAAGAATTAAGATTGCGGTACCAGAATAGCCTATTATCAGGAGTAAAGGCACCCTCTCTCCCAAGTGAGGGACACAAGTAGAGCGATATAGTCACGGCTAAATCGTTGAAAACTCTAGTGGAAATCAGTCTGAGGCAGAGGAGCATATGAGATGCCCTGATCCATCGCGAACTGCCTAAGGACCCTATCTGGCCAATAGACGACGCTGGACATGCATTCTTCATTCCACACAGGTAGAAATCTGGGTCGAATCATGGCAGTAATAAGGAGGGAATTAGCCTGGACACTGTCGAGACAAAAATCAACGTGACGGGCCTCTGAAAAATAAAAGGGACAACAGAAATGCCTGGGAGAGACTGAGTGAAAGAGTGGAACACGCACTCCTCCATACAGTCAACATAGTCTGAAAATGGCCTATTGGTGCCAAGGCCAGACCGCCGAGAGATACGAGGGAGAGATTGACGCACTTGCCTTGTGACAGGCCAGCCCTCTGCATCTGGAACAGGGTGGCCCTCTGCATCAAAGACTTCATCAGTGAAGAAGGACTCGTGTTCCTTAGGGATGGGGCCCATAGCAGGAAATCTCTCATAGAAAAAGGCAGTCAGGAATTGAGTATGTACAAAGCTCCATGCATCATAGCAGCCCATGGATAGCTCCATGTCCGAATGGCTAAGGTCAAGACGGAAATATAAGTTACCCAGGAAGAGGGGAGCCAGAGGAATTTTACTGCCTCTGTAAAGCTTGACAGCCAAAGGAAACACTAAGGGGTTAATGCTTTCGGCAGGGTTACTAGGTAGAACAAAGAAGGAGATTAAATAAATGATGAACGCAGCCAAGTACAAGTCAGCTCGGTAGCCTGGCCCAACTACGGAGTCACGACTCTCATCAGTGATGTCGCCTACAACTGGTTGCATGTCCTTGAAGAAATGCTTCAACTAAGAAAGATAGGTGGTCTTATCCTTTTTAGGCCTCTCCTGGAGTAGTTCCCTGGTTTTAAGGTCATACCAGGAGCCAAACTTCCGCGCCTCCTGAAAGGCGATTTAAAGAGCAGTGACAGCAACTTACTCTGCAGGGGAGGCGTTAGGTCAAAGGAGTGATCTCCACGGGAGCTAAGGCGTAGAAGAACAACAACATCTTCTAGGGTCAGGGTTATCTCCCCCCATGCCAAGGCAAAAGTGTGAGTGTCACGGCTCTAACGGGAGACAATCATATTAGTGTTGGTTTGCACTTTATGCACCGATAACTCCCTTGAGATCAAAATGGCATTGAAAAGACGGACATCACGCAGACGCTGCTCAAAACTGCCATCTGCAATGATGTCATCAACCCAAAGAGACCAATCTGCTGGAGGGCCCAAATGAGTGCGATAGTAGATGTAAGAATGTGGAAAGTCGCCGCGCTCCACGCGAAATCGCAGCACAGAGACTGGGTTTACCATATCCGCGCCATCCAAAGTGGCCTTTCCAAAAGGAAGCAGAGGCTCCTCCAGAGGAAGGGCATCAGGAATGAAGGAGTTAACTGCCTTTCAGAAGGGGTTAGCCAGTCCTTCGAAGTATGGGGCCCTCCTCTACTCAGTAGGGGGTGGGGTAGCCTTGTCGGGAAGAAACCTCGTGCTGGCCATAAAGGAGAATAAAAAATGGTGAAAGGCTTTGGAAAGTAGGGACAAGGGAGAGAAGAAGACAAAGGGGACAGAAAGGTGTTTTGGGAAGAAGTGGGGGACCAGTGGACCCAAGGGCGTTATTTATAAAGAAAAATCAGCAAAGGGCGCCAATACGCTTCCCTAGGCCATTACGACTTGACCGTCCAAGAGGCACCCTTTTAGAGCCGACGCAAATTTTGACCCTATCGACACAACCCTTGGGTTGCTTACTGACATCATGCACGCGCGGGAAACAGGAAGCGTGTCTCTCACGCGCGCAGGGGACAAAATGTAGCAGGTCAGAAATTAAGCCCCAAGCTAAGTATGGACCCAAGCACTTAGATCGCCCCAAAAAGGCGACCGGGGATAAAAAAAGGAGCATGGGCCAAAGCCCAAGGGAAGTGGGCCAACAAGTGGGCTGAGGTAGGTCCAACCCACCAAGGCTCCAGATAGACTCTGCGAAAAAAAATGCCCAAGTCAAGTTGCAGAGGCAACACCTGTAGCGATGAAGTTGCTGAGGGAACATGTGTAGCGGTAAAGTTACTGAGTCATTTTGCCTCAGCGCCGCCATTCCTAATATCTTCGGTTCTGCTGCCATCTGAAGTTGTTGAGGGAAAGAGAAAGACCGAAACAGCTAAGTTGCAGAGCCAACACTTGTAGCAACCAAGTTGCGGAGGCACTTCGTCTTAGCGCCGCCATTTCAAGTAATGTCGGTGCCGCCGCCAATCCAAGTAATGTTGGTACCATAGCCATCTGGAATTGCTAAGAAAATGAGAAAACCGAAGCAACAAAGTTGCAAAGGCAATACTTGCAGCGCCCAAGTTGCGGAGGCATTTTGTTGGCGTCGCCATCTCTAATATCTTCGGTCCTGCCGCCTAAACTTGCCACAGAAAATGTCTACTGCAGCAACTATTACTGCTACAACTAAGTTGCAGAAGAAATATCCTGCCAAGGTGATAGGAGCCTTTGAGAGAGGCCTCCCTCTGCAAGTAAAGGCTAATGCTTGTCACTGATAGCAAGCCCCAAGGTATCACTAGCCTAGGGTTGATAGCAGGCTCCAAAGTTTATTAACCTAGCGTTGATAGCAGGCTCTAAGACTTACTGGTTGGAGTTAATAACAGGCCCAAAGATACTAATTTACTGCGGCAATCCCGCGAAGATGGGAGCAGGGTGGCCCAAACATAAGGAACTCCCTTCCCATTACCCAGGTCATGGACCTGCCTTAGTTGCACAGGCAGGACTAAGAAGCTCTCTTGGGCTTGGTACTAAGGCATAGCATGGCTAATAATAGGCTTGGCAGTGGCCTTCGCCCTGGGAAGCTGGGAAGTTTGTAGTTAGGTGGCTAACGGTGGAGGCTTCACTGAAGTGAACACGAACATGGCTGATAGCAGGCTATAGAGTCCTGAGAATGCATGTATTGGCTAAATAGAACTGAGAAGGCAAGTGCAGTGGCAAGGTTCACCGCTGCAAGTGTACTTGCTGAGGTTCAGGTTGAGAAGACAAGTGCAGAGGCAAACACTCCTACTGCAATTGCACTTGCTGAGGCCCAAAAAGGGAGTTGCAGTGCCAAACACTCCTGTCGCAACTACACTTGCTGAGGCTTAAAAAAGTAGTTGCGGAGGCAAACAAATAGTAGACAGTACATGTAGAGGGACACGTGGCACCTTTAGTTTGGTGGCTCAAGGCAGAATATTCTATGTGATCCCCTAGGACTCATGTCTTCTCCCTATTTGGCCGCTTGGTGTCCTCTTGGTGCCAAGGAAAAGCCTATAAATAGGACCTATTTCCTAAGGTTCAAGAAGAAGAATTTTGGAGATTTGGGGGAGATACTGCCCATTTTGGCATTGCCATACACTTCTTCTTGAGCTACTTGCTTTACCCGCACCCAGCTACACACTCTCCAACTCCCATACAATTACTGTTACTTATTCTCCAGCCACTTCCACCATTATTGGATCACTAACATAGTTTGCCTCTCTAATCACCTCTCTAACCTTGAACCCCCCTATATTTCTGAAACAACACCACACTGATTCAAGAAGATGACAAAGTGCATGTTATTTGTTGTGTATTCAGGATTAATGCAACTGAAAAAGCAAATAAGCTATTTACAATAACAGCATACCATATTTTCCAGAAAGCAGTAGTAAAACACAAGTACAATAATATATATATATATATATATATATTATTAAAAAAAAAAATAATTGAAGGCAAATCATGCATATGGCATAATGCTAGGACTGAGCAAGAAATCCGTAAAATCTGTAATCCGATCCAATCCAGTAGGTTTGGATTGGTTATTTGAATCTGTGGTTCGGTTTTGGATTGAAAACTTAAAAATCCGTAGTTCACGGATTGATTCCGGATTGAACCCTATGGTTTTGGATTAGAACCGATCCGAACCGTATACATAGTATGTTCTCTTATTTCATATAAAACTTAAATCCAAACCTAAACTCGTATAGTATCTTCTTTTATTACTTTTGTTTGCTAGTTTTAGTGTTAATTTGTAATGGTCTAAATACTTATCGTGGAACCAGTTTTCTTATGGTTATTTAAATTCTACAATAGTTTGTCGTTATTATGAAAAGACATGTTGCTATTGTGAAACTAATATGGTGCTATACTTATATTTTTATGAAATTAAAGTGTTATATATATTTTTTTGTCATTTAATTATGTAAATCCGCGGTCCTAAACCGATCCAATCCGTGTTTAAATGGATTGGTTCGATTGGTTCCACGATTTAAATAGAGTGGATTGATTCTAATTTTTCAAGAACCGTAAATAACAGATTGGTTCTGATTTTATTCCAATCCGATCCAATCCGGACCATGCTCACCCTACATAATGCAGTATATTAATACTGAAGAAGATTAGAAGCATAGATTAAATGAGGAGCCATTTCTTCACTAACCGTCCGTTTGGTATAACAGGTGAGAAAAGAAAACAATAGATTTTAACAATAGATTTTTTTTTCCCTATGTGGGTGAGAAAATGAAGTTAAAAAAAAAAAAATTTGTTTTTTCTTGCTTTCATGTTTGGATGATTAAGAAAGCAAATTATGTGAGAGAATAAGGATATATGAGTAAGATTTCTTTTTCTTCCTTTGTATTTTAATAGACAATCTCACTATTATGAAAATTTTATAACCAATCGGTTTATTTCTCACAAAATCCCACCACTTTTGGTGAGAAATTAAATCCTCGAAGTAAGAGAGTTATTATTCTTACCATTTCTCAGTACTTCTCACCAAATTTATAAACCAAACACAAGGTCCCTCTATCCATTTTTTTTTTAATATCATTTCTCCATCCCAAAAAATAAAAAGCCAAAAAAAAAAAAAAAAACTGTTTTCAGCAACAGCCACTTCAATAAAAAAGCTCAACTATAGAATCGCAAAGCTGAATATTTGAAATAGAGAAAAATAAATAAACCATAATCACAAAGATCAGAAACATAAAAATAACCAATCCCCTTTTCTTGACTAAGCTCCATCCTCTCAAAACACCCATTAAAAAAAAAAAAAAAAACTGATTTCCATTAAAACCCACATCAAGAAAAGCTCAATTATAGACTTGTATATACAGATAATAAACCATAATCACAAAAACTAAAAACACAGAGAACCCATTTCATCGCTTCAAATATGAGAACAAACAACAGGTTTTTCATTGACACCCAATTCAAAAAAAGAAAAGAAAAAGAGATCAATCACAGTCCTATGTAAGCTCTAGAGGCAGATTACATAGAGATATAAGAAGTAATTCATATAACTGAAGAGCAAATTTAGAGGCACAATCGAGAAATGTGAAAACGTATTATACATTAGAACTGAGAAGATTAAAGGAACGAGAGAGGGAGAGAAGAGTGTTGTTGACCTTCGATTCGAAAATCCCAGATACGAATTTAGAGTATTTACTGTCCACGAAGGCATTAGTCTGTGCTCTCGACAGGTTTCTTCTTTTCTTTACTATATAATATATTATATCATTTTTTAATAAATATGTTACCTTATCTAGGTTCAATCCAATCCAAATCTACTTCTTTTGAATTATTTTGGGATCCCCAAGATTTTTGTTAGCCTTTGTTTGGCAACTTGAATTGGGTTGGGTTAGATTTAGAGTTATTTTAGTGAAAAAAATAAAATAATTTTTTTAGTTTAATAAGATAAAATGTCACATTTAACCCATAATCATTACATTCTTTTTCTCACAAAAAGTCAAAAAAATAACAAAACCTATTTTAAATGAGACTTTTTAGACTAGACCCCACTTGCCAAACGAACTCTAGTGTGAGGGGAGATAAAAGATAGGTTTGATTGACAATAATTTTGAGATAGAATAATGTAAAAATATGTTTAGATATAAATTTTTGAATAAATATTAAATATTCAGATTTAAAATTATAAATAAAAATAAATTATTCAAATATACAATCCGTTTAATTATTTATATCTAAAACAATTGCTTTATATTCATAAATCTAAATTTGAACATTTGATATGTGTTCAAAAAAATTTATATCTAAACACATTTGTGATATATGTTGAAAGCTTATATGATGTGCAAATAGAATTATCCAAAACGTTATCCTTTGTTCTTCCAATCAAATTAATATAAGTGAGAAAATTTAATGACAATGTGTGTAATCTCTCTCACTCTATATATATATATATATATTGAGAGATGACAAACTTAACTCAAAACTGTAAATTTTTTTGAATTACATTACTTTGAAACCCGTTTAATGATGGATGACATCTTATAAACCTATTTAAAATTAAATTTAAATGACCCATTAGTTTTAGGTAAAAAAAAAAAAAATCAAAGGAAGGCATCCACCAACACCACCATTAGGGGTGTTCATGAAAAATCGAAAACCGACCCACCCGCCCGGACCGACCCAAACCGAATTAAAATGGATGGTTTCGAATATTCAACCAGTCGGCTGCAGTTTAGTTTGACTGAATTTTGTAGTTTCACGGTCGGCAACGGTTTTATATAAATTATTGCGGTCGAAACCGACCCGACCGAATTATTCAACATAAGCAGGCAACTCTTACATTTTTAATATATATTTGTATAATTATTTTATTTTTGGGAGAAGTGCAAAGCTTCCCCAAGAAGCTTTCTAATATGATGATATGCAAAAAAAAGTTGTCCAAGAGACTTTCATATTTCTCTCTTCCCTATATTTCTCTCTCTCTCTCTAATCTCTCTCTGTGTGTAACGTAAACCCACATTCCCTCTATATTAGATATCTTTTTATATCTATGATTTACCCATTTTCAAATTCCATCTCTTTCCAATCTCTCTCTCTGATACTTTGTGAGGTGTTCATCTATCCTTCAAATCAAAAGCTCCGATGCTGGTGGTGGTACTGTCTTACTAATTAAAACCGTAGGTATGAATTTATTTGTTTATTTGTTTATAATGTTTTTGATTAATTATAACTCTTGATTGATATTGTGTTTATGATTAATTTTTTATTAAATAACTGAAATCTTACATGGATTTTGTATTTTTAAATTTTGTTTTAAAAAAAGCACTAGATTTAATATATATATATATATATATTTTTTTTTTAATTTTTTGCAGAGTAACATAAACCCTACATGGATTTTTTTTTTTATTAACAAAAACCCTTGTTTTAAGTCATTGTTTTTGTTTAAAAGAAGCTAAATGTAAAAAATCTGAATGCTCATGTGTGGTTTTTTTAATTTTTTTATTATGTGGAATTTATTGTTTTTGTTTGTTTGGTTAACAAATAATTTTTTTTATTATGATAGTTTTTTAGAATTGTAAAATTATAAATTTAATATTTTTTGCTAATTATATTTTCAATTGTAAAATTGTCTATTTTTAAAATTACTAATAGTTTAACTTGGTAATAAATTAAAAATCATAAAACATGTCTATTTTCATAATAAAATTGCTAATGGTGAAGGTCCAGTTATGGTTTGGCCCAACTATCACAACCCAACCCGTGAAACCGATTGAATCTGACCGTCAATCTGATTCCTATGAACGGACGGTTTCGAACCATCATTCAATCGAAATCGGATATTAAAACACTCAATCCGAATCTATTCGGTCGGTTACCGGTTGATAGGTTAACTCGATCCGATCCGACCCGTGTGCAACCCTAACCACCACCATTGCCCTAACTCTACCTCCTCTACCACCTTCTTATAAAATAAACAAGTTGATTGGATTTTTGAATTGAATTATTTTAGAATAATACTTGGTAGCTTGAAAAAATTAGCCCAAGAGTGGCTTGAATACCCAAAACGACGTCGTTTTGAGTATGTTTTTCCTCCCCCTCTTCTTTTCTTTCCCTTCTCTTTCTTGTTCAACACCAGACAGACAGAAGAAAGAGAGAAGAGGCGAGAGAGAGAGAGAGAAGAGAGAAGAAAGAGAGAAGAGGCGAGACAGAGAGAGAAGAGGTCAGAAAAGACGAAGAGGATGAGAAAGAGAAGGTGAGAAGAAGGAGAAGAAGATCATCTGTATACACACAGATCTAGTGTTGATGTTGATGATTATGATGATGATGATCCGGTATTGATGTTGATAATAGATCTTGTATTGATCAGAGTGTTGTTGTTTGTTGATTTTTGGGTTTGATTCTCTCTCTCGCCTCTCTTTCCTCTCTTCTTCTCTTCTTTCTTCTTCTTCTTTGTAGATGAAGAGAACACTGTAAAGAGAGAGAAAAGGAAAAAAATAAAATAAAAATAAAATCCAAAACGACATCATTTTGGATTTAGATCATTCGAGCCTTATTGTTTTTGAGCTACCACTCGAAACTGCTTATTTTAAGAGAAAAGAGTGAGACCCCCACCACCCCAGTAAAATCTAATTGGTCCAATTTATTTATTTATTTATTTTTGTGTCCTCTACTGGCCCCCCACATGTATGTGGGGATGGTGGGGGTCACCCCCCAAGTGGGAGTCTGGATCATCTCTGTTATTTTAATGCATAACTTATTTTCACCAACTCCGTCACTTGCCACCTCTAGTGTAGATAGAGCTCAAGTTCAAATATTAAAAAGCTTCCAAGTATGTCAAAGAGCAACATATCATCAGCTCAACCCTCCATTTTATCTATTGCAGCCACTCAATGGTGGTGGTACATACAGATTTGCTTCCCAATGACGACACAGTAAAATTGCTTGGCTAAACTGTTAAATTGTAACCAAATCCAAATAAATAAAGGTACAATAAAAAAGATGAACAATAGCTATTGAGAGTAATCTTTCTATTCATTTTACACCAAGACCACATTAACATGTTAACCGTAACAGATATAAAGACATGCCTGTCTTTTTTTCACCTATGCATCCACTTTAGGTCGAAGCTCAATGCCCTCGACAATGAGGCCAGACTTCCAATTAAGGTGTTCGGTCTCCATCAATTTTATCTCCACTTCACGATCATTGTCTCTTTCATTGAACAATTCTCCCAGTTCAATCTCCATCCACCCATCCTTTCTCCTTCGTGGAAGCGGACCAAGCGGTGCATCGTCTTCTTCTCCATTTGTTTGCAATTTCAAATAAATTGTTTTATCTTCTATGTCCCCAACAAGTGTAACTGAGGCCTTCATTGGGGTATATTCAAAGCCTTCATTTTGCTCTGTAGTTTTGAATACAAAGTATGCTGCATAGTTGGTCTCTGGGGACAGTATTTGAGTGTTTAATCTGCCTCCAATATCAAACCAACACACTTTCACAAGATGGGCCACCTCCAAGAATCTGCAAAACTTTATTCACATCACTCACCAATGCAATAAGATGTAACTAAAGTACGGACATAGCCACGTGACATGACACGAATACGACACGGACATGTAGACACGATAATTTTCAAAAAATACAGAACACAACACGTGGGAGATACGCACAGAATATATAATTTTATATATTTATATATGTCATATATATAAACATGTCATTCTAAGATAATAAATAAATACAATACAAAACTAACTTCTATAAATTGACTTTATTTTTGTTTTATCATCTTATTCTAAATTATTTTGTTCAAGCTTATAATTAGTTTTGTGTGTTTAGTTAATGGACACGCGTATCCTCAAAGTGTCCAAAGAGTGTTCGAAGTGTGTCCGAGTCCTAAATTCTTTATAAAAAAAAACTAAGACACGTTCAGATGAGTGTCTAACACGTGTTGGGAGAGTGTCTGATTAGTGGTGATGTCTGACACGGACACGACACAGATCCTTTTTAGAAGTGTTCGTACTTCTTAAGATGCAACAATATGCAATTTGTGTCATTTTAATCTCTAACATTTCAATTGAGCTGATATCATCCTCAAAAGTTTTATATGTGTGTTAAAGTAGTCCTCTTAACAAACACCATCAGTATTCATCATTACAATTAGGGATCTTCTCATAACAAAATATTATACCTCATCAAAAAATAGATTAATTACACTTCTGCTCACAAAAGTATACATTTTGTCATTTTTGTCATAATATTTCAATCGTGTCAATTTGTAAAGGGCTAATTTTCTTTTTGATGAGGTATTATTTTTTTGTTAAGAAAATGCTGAATATTGACATCAATCAAAGGAATCATTTAACACTACAGTATTATAGAAATGAAAGTGAAACAAAATGCATACTTTAAGAACCAAAAGTGTAATTATCCACCCTTTAAACCCCGAATATATAATAACTCACAAATCGGTTGAGTGCGAAAGTCAAAACCAAGCCACCCAAATTTGGACTTGGATCCTTTGTCATTCTTTCCTTGCTATGATCTTACTAAATTTTAAAATTAAATCAAAATAATGTTATTTGCTTTACACTTCACACCTCCAAAATGATGTCGTTTTACGTCAACTTTAAACTTGGACCATCAGAAACTACAACAAAATCATTGCAGAAAAAAGTCTCGATCCTAAAAATTTACAAACATTCAAAAATTGAAAGGAAGGGAAGACCTTGATTCAGGTAAAGAGATCCATGTCCAGTATTGTGGAGTATCTCCCCATATGATCCAAAGCTGCCTGGCTGGTAGCATGAAACATTTTTTCCCACTCTGCTTATCTACCGCAAAGCTCTGATATATAAACATCACAGTACAAAGATTTGAATAGAAGAGGTAACGACAAGTAACAAAAGCTGCAAAAATCTCTGAACTCCACTACTTTACATCAATGAGAGGTTGTGTTTTGTTCAAACATTTTAAAAATTATGAATAAAATCGAACTTTGCAGACTAGGGCTGCAAAATAAACTAATGTTGTGTTTGATTGGGAGATTTGGAAAGAATTTGAAAAAAAGAAAAAAGATGTGTGAAATTAAGTAAAATGTAAGTATATTTTATTCACATTTCACATACATTTTATATTTCTCTTTTCAAATCACTTCCCATATCCCCAACTAAACATGGCGTGAGTTAATTTGTGTTCAACTTGATAGAAGTTTGTTCGAGATTAACTCGTTACATAAATAAGCCATGTAAAAAATCATAAATAGGCATCAGTCTAAAGTCATGTTTGATTGGGAGATTTGAGAAGAAATTTGAAAAGAGAAAGAGAAAAAATATGTGAAATTATATGAAATATAGGTATATTTTATTTATATTTCACCTACTTTTTTTTCTTTTCCATTTCTTTTCCAAATCTCTTCCCAGACGCAGCCTAAGCGCGAGACAAGCAACGACCTATTTGGTGGACCTTTTTTTAAACTAAAAACTGATAATCAGAAACCGATGCTAAAAGCACCCCTAACCTAACTTTCAAATAATCAATTTTTTTTTTTAAAACTTATTTAAGCCATCTCTGTCTAAAACGCTATAAACAAAAACTGTACCAAACAGTCTGACATAAACTCCTAAATTAAAATAAATTTGGGTAAATTACATGTACACCCCTAAGGTTTGGGTTTAATACATATCATCTCCTGACGTTTGAAAAATTACACTAATCCCCCTGTCATTATAATTATTTAGACGAAATGAAGATATTGAACTCATGTACTCTTTCTTTCTTTTTTTGCTTTGCTTTACTTTCTCTTTTTTTTCCCCTTTCCTTTCCTTTACTTTTTTTTTTTTTAATGTAATTTTCTCTGTTTTTCTACTAGGAGTTGCTACGATTTATATAAGTAGGGAGTTGTGAAATGAGACTATTAATTATAGGGGTGAGAATGTAATTTTCAAAACGTTAAAGGGTGGGTAGTAATTAGACCAAACCTCTGTCAATGTAATTCACCCAATAAATTATAATCACCAAAAAAAAAAAAAAAACCTGTAACAAACAATCCTCACATCTTACTGCACAACAAATACATATTTGCCCTTTCTAAATTTCATTGTTGTCTTAAATATTATAGTATCCTTCGACCAGATCTCATAAAAATTGTGTAAATTTGGATTGATGATCCTTCATCTTGGAGAGGCTTCTCTCCGGTCCATATCCTACAACTCTAAACTTTTAATAAATAAATACTGTATTATTATTAATTGAAGAGCCAAACACTGTGTTTAGTTTGTATTTTAAAACATGTTTTTGAAAGAACATTTTCAAAAACATGTTTAGTTATAAATTTTCTCAATTTTTTTTTTAAATTATTTATCACTATTATACATCAATCAATCATTTTTTATCTCAACTCTCTTCCTCTCAATCACCTATCACATGTATTACTTAATTACAACGAATATCAAATCATTCCAAACTCTCAAACTTCAAACTATTTTCAAAATATACAATCAAAAAATTAAAAAAATTTCTAAACTCTCTTCCCAATTTTTTTTTTTTTTAAATTTATCTCAAAACACAAATTAAACCCACCGTAAATCAAATCACTGATATATAGAAATAGAGAGTTGGCTAACCATTTTGCCCAAATCAAGGAGAATAGGGGAGTCGCAGAGGGTGAAGTAGAGTTGTTTCTTGCTGTGGAAGACTACAGGAGATGCCGATCTGGATATGATTTCTCGATAATCGGACGGTAGGAATTTCTCCCAGATAGTGTCTGAATCAGAAGCTAACTTGAATCCCCATGAAAGCGTTGATGATCTGCACACATCTAGAGGAGATGTGAAGGAGAGAATAGCAGATATGCACCCTTCTGGTAAGGACGAGAACAAATCCATTTCCATTTCCATTTCCATCCTCACTTGTTCTTCTGTTGTGTATCTCTATGCACATCTCTACGGGGTTATAAGAAGGGGATTGCGTTTGATAGTGAGGAGGGGGTGTTTGTTTTGAGAGATAGAGATAATCCCTTGGTATTAGTAAGGAGGAGGAAGGAGAATTGATAAGGAGGAGGTAGAGATGGTATTAGAAAAATAGTGAGGGGATTAGAAATTTTTTTATTTTTTTTATATTGAGAATTTTTTTTTAAAAATATAATGTTTAATTTTTTATATTTTTTATTTGTTTTATTATTTTATATAAAAATAATTTAATAATTCTTCACTATCAATCCTCTCACTATCAATCCCCTCACTAACAATCCCCTCACTATTAATTCCCTCACTATAAATCCCCTCCATTCTATCTCTAAAAACAAACGGGACCTATATTTTTCAAGGTTCAAGCCAGCAAGAAGATTTTTATTTTACTATTAACTTCAATGTAAAATAAAATAAACACATAAAAAAAAATGATTTTATTTGAAATTGGTTGGATGGATGTAAAATTCTTGGAGAATTCACATTTACGATCTTTGCAATTTTTAATTATAATTTATTATAATGGTAGGTGTGACTTTGTCATAATTTACTATAGTGGTTGGTGTTACACCTTTTAACTCATTTTTTTGTTAAATTACCTCTCATATTTTTTATATATATTTTTTAAAAAAAAAAAATTCAAAAAAATTAAAAAGTGAATTTTTAATTATCTTCCTAAAACACCCTGTAATGTGTAACTCATATATTTTTTTTAGTTATGACCGAAGGAGTGGTTTGAGATGCACTAAAAAGTGTATTTATCTATTTTTTTAATCTTTTTTTAAGTCACACCACCTTTCTATTTTTCTGCGCATATTTTCGTGAAAAATAAAAAATATACTTATTTAGATCATCTTAAATAACTCTTTTGGTTATAACATTTGTGATAAGTAATCTCGCAAATGTCATAATTTAGATACAATACACAAAATCTGACATTGTAAAATGGAAAAATATATATACCCTACATGAGGAAATTTTACAGTATATGTATTTTTGGTTACGATTTTTGTAATCTTTGATTATGACTTTTGTAGTGTTAGTATGAATTATTGTGATGTTGATTATGATATTATTTTAATTATGATTCAAGAGTTCTTTGGTTATACCTTAAGTAGTGTTATGATATAAGAGTTAATGGTGCAACAAATAAACATATATGATTTAAGTTATATTGTCTGGTTTGATTTAAATCTAAAACCAATCCGCAGTTATGAAATTTCTAATTTTCCAAAGGACCGAATCACAAATTAAAACAATCAAACCAAACTTACCAAGTTGGTTAGGACAGATTAGTATACCAAATTTTTTGATTTTTTTGCACAATCCTATTAAATTTATTTTCCTCTTGACTAACTTAATTTGAAAGTTTCAAAACATTTGAAAACAAGAATTGAATGACGGTGTTCAAAAAATAAAATAAAATCAAATCATGTGATTTGATCAAGACTGGGCAGGTTTGCAATTTTTTCAATATTTTTGTTCAGCAATGATTTAGAGCTCTAAATCCACCACTAGTGAGATGGAAATGATAAAAAAAATCTGCACATTTTTATGCACAGATTAATGCTAAGTGTGGGGGCATATTTTTTGAATAACAACATGTAGCCAAGGTGGCACCGAAGTGCCAGCCGAGGTGCCACGTGTCTTGGTCTTAACGCCGAGATGATCTCGGCTAGGCCGAGGTTATCTGTGGAGATACCGGAATCCAGGATAGACGGATAAGCTATAAGAGTCTTAAAATGGGGGAGGACCTCAGCCTGGATAAGGATATAGCTCTTAGGGAATTTATCTTTATCTATTGGAGAGTCCATGATGAGCATTGGGCCAGAGTCCAAGAGAAGCTAGGCTTCTACAAGGATCAGGATAGTGCTGACTATAAAAGTAAGACACCCTCATGAGTCTAAGGTACGCTTTTTGTATTATGGCTTGTGAGTTAAGCACAATTGGTTATTTTCGAGAGATATTGATTACTGACTTGATCGTCGGAGTGCCCCCGGGTGGACGAACCACTGCCGGAGTCTCATCTTTCTGTGACAGGTTGTTCGGGCACAATCTATTCTGTCGGTGTTCTCTAACTGAGTACCTGTTTGGTAGTGTGGTCAGAAAACAACACATATAATTTGGCGCCGTTTGTGGGAAAGAAAGGAGAATAGATGGCCAATGATGGACAGAAAGAGAAGATTGGGAACAACATCCCTACTGGAAGTGGTAAACACTTTGATCCTAACGTAGAGGAGGATAACTGCAACGAAGAAACTTGGGATCAGAATCCCGGAGAAAAAGATGTCGGCCAAGAGGGCAATGTACCAAAGAAGTCAGACCGAGACATGTATTATAACGAGGACGACCTCCAGGTATCAAAAGATAGATGCCTGCGGAGGGACGGTGAGATGAAGGGAATGGCGAACAAATTGGCTGACCTTCAGTCGGTCGTCAATTTCATGATGCAGAACAACGTCATGCAGCCACTGTTTCTGTTATAAGATACGTCGATTCCAGCAGCCAAAAAAGATGCCTAGAAAGAGGGACAGAAAAAAGTTCCTCTAGTTCCCTAGCACACCAGGACCAAGAAACACTCTCACCGGCCTTTAAGGGAGGTCGGACGAGGGCAGTCAATGAAGGGAGATTCTTAGAGGACACATCGTACCAAAGAAGCTGATCCCAAAGAACATCGGCATGTTCAAGGGAAGGAACTTTGTTTCGACACGACCAATGGAGAGAGGTCCAAGAGGACCCATAACGACACTGGGAGTAGCGCGCCAAAGAGGCTAAAATCCGTAGATAGTTGAGCTCCTGAATGGACCAAAGAGGATCTGAGAGATTACCTCCAGAGGAAGCGACAAGATGCCGAGGTAACCTCTCCGGTCAAGCCGAGAATGTCGTTCTTGGTAGAATTTGACAAATTTGAGGCCCCAAAGAGGTTCCACATACCGAGATTCCAGATATACGACGGTAAGTCTGACCCTAACTTCTACGTCGGCTTGTACCTGAACTCAATGGCACTATAAACCGGGAACGAGCCATTACTCTGCAAGGTGTTCCCCTCATTCTTTGGGGAAATCGCATCAGACTGGTTTCACAAGTTGCCGAAAGGAACTGTGAAAAGCTAGGAAGGCCTAGCCGAGATATTCGTGGCCAGGTTTGTGACAAACAAACTACAGCTATTGAGGGTGAACTCCCAGATGGCTTTGAGAATAGGCGAGGATGAAAGCCTCAGGGCATATGCCAAGAGATATTATGAGGCATTCAACCGAATACCAAGATGCAACCAAGAAGTGGCAGTCGTGTCTTTTAAGAACGGCCTAAACGATGCTGCTTTGAAAGTCACTGGCAAAGACACTGCCAAAAAAAATGGAAGAACTTATGGCCAGGATAGAGAAGTATGCGAGAACCGATGCAGGCACACTGGGGACAAAGGCGCCAAAACAAGAAAAGAGAAACGGCTCGCCGAAGCAAGGCCGGGGTAACACTGGATACAACAAGCAAGAGATGGGACTGAGGGCTGCACAAGCAGTCACAACCGTATTCCGAATTCCGATCTATGAAGTCTTGGAAAGAATCCGGAATCAACCCTATTATAGAGCACCAAAGAAAATACCTAGCGAAATTATGGGAAGAAGTCTGGGGAAGCACTGCGCCTACCATAATGTAATAACCCAACCTGTAATATACTTAATTACGCATGTGATTATGTGTTCGATATGAATTCGTATGTTTAATTATGTTAAAAGGTTTGAGAATTATGATTATTATGAATTAAATCTATTTACGAGGTATCCAATTTGAATATGAAATTTATCGTCAAGGATTTTGGATTTGATTTGAAATTGAGGGCCTTGGTGATTTACGGAACAAAAATTGATGATGATAATAAATTTAATTTAATATTTGGAACCTCTTTGTTTTATTTTAGGACATTGATCGAAGTGGTGACATAATGGTAAGTAGGAGTGAACCAAGAATTTAATTCGGATAAGTTTCCTACAAACAACCGTCACTCTTTTTGCCATTTTCTTTTTCCACACTTTGAATTTGGATGTGAGGCTAGAACCATTGGAAAGGTTATTTTCAGGGCTTCGATTTGGACACAAGACCGACCTAGAACAGAGTCCGGATGAGAGAGTTATACCCGTTTGAAGTTTTGGAATCTGTGTCGGAAACAAGTACGCTCGAGCGGGAAAAGCGACGCTAGAGCGGACTGCGCGAATTCAGCAAGTTTAAAGACACTTTTCTAGATCATTCTTCACACTTCCATCTCCTCTCTTCATTCCTCTCACCTTAGGTCCGAAAACCCTAGGTTTTTGACCCCAAATACTCTCCATTCTTCTAAGATTTGGGCAAGATCCCTTACAAGAAAGTGAAGAGGCTTGAAGATCCAAGAGAAAATCAACCATAAATTCTGAAATCAAAGTTTAAGGTAAGGAATTCATACTCAAATCATGTAGAATCTATATATAATACTTGAGATTAAGGAGACTATGGGATCAATTTCTTATAAGTTGTAAGAAATTGGGTTTTGAGTAAGAATTTAAAGCTAGGCTCATGGTTATGGAAATGAACATGAAAATTGATTATTTTTGGTTTGATGTTGAATATCTTACATGAATTTAGGTCTTATTTCTACATGCATGTAATTTGGAGGAATTAAAGAATAAATATGGGTTTTGACTTTGATTATTAACCCATGCATGTAATGTAATTTAAGAGTTTGATTCAAATTAAACATATTTTATAACATCTATGATTTAAGGAAATAAGTTTGGAAAAATTAATTAGTTTGAGTTTGATTTTATTATTCTTCATAAGTTTGAGGCTCATCCTTACATACATGTTAGAATTTCAAAGTTTTAGATTTAATTCATGTGTAAAAAAAAAAAGTTTTGAGTTTAAATTTGGGTTAGATATGAAGAAAATTAATAAAAATCTAAATTAGAACAATTCAAGAATTAAATTATGATTTGCTTGGAAAAAAAATATAAAATCAATAGTTTTGATCGTAATTTCATATATGCAAATATTTCTTTAAAAGAGTTTATAATTTCAATTTCATGATTTAAGAGGAATTACTAAAATGACGAAGAAATTGAATTGGATTCAAAATTATGGAAGGAAATTGGTTTGATTTTAATCTCTAATCCATGCATGTAATGTAATTTAAGAGTTTTATTTAATTTAAACATGTTATTAAATATATTAAATTGGTTAGTTTTATTGGAATTACATATATGCAATGTTTGCTATGAGAATTGATAGGAAAATGAAGAATTAGAGCCAAGATCAAGTTTGTGAAGTTAAATGAGAAATTAATTACTTTGGGTTTGGTTTTGGAATATCATGCATGAATTGAGTCTAATTTCTACATGTATGGACAAGTTCTACAAGTTTAATATTTTAATTGTACATGCATCATAGATTTCTAATAATGGATTTCATGTTTTGATGAAATAAGAATTAAGTTTTGGAAATTTATGGGTTTATGAACAATGAGCTTAATTTATAAATTAAAGAAGTTTTGATGTAAATGATTTAAAATGGATCATATTCTCTTGATTATTTAGGAGTTTGCATATTTGAGTACAAACATGCATTTCATAATGAATTGAAGGCTATTTGGCACATGCAAGCATGATAATGTTGAATTTCATGAAGTTGATAATCAATTGTACTATTTAAGTTGAAAATCAAGCCTATATTTAAGTTGAAAATTAATTTGCATGGGCTTTGAAGTTATGAAGTGAGTTTGATATGATTCAAGTTTATAAGATAGATTTATGTAAATTTGAGATTCAAATATTGTAAAATTGGCCCTTATATTCATGTTGAAAGTTATACATATGTCTTATGATATTAATTACATTGATTGGAACCAAGTTTGAAACTCAAACATAATCTGGAAAAACCCAGAATTCGACCTGTCCGCTCGAGCGTGTAGAGTCCCGCTCGAATGCATCCTGTTTTACTAGACTCCTCACTCGAGCGTCAAAAGTCTCGCTCGAGCGTAAGTTGCAAGCAACCAGTACTTTTGCAGACCAAAGGGGTCCGCTCGAGCGACTGAAGCTACGCTCGAGCGGAGGGCCCTGTTTCAGAAATTTTGAAAGGATGTTCTATACTTCGTTTTCTGTTGTCTTTCATTTCAAAGCACTCTTAGGCATGCATTAAACATTGTAAATGAATTAAAGAACATGAAAGGAGCCTGAGAATATTAAACAAGTTAAAGAACGGAATGAATTGTAATATGACCCAATATGTTATAAATTATGTAGGGTCAAGCACAGGGACGAACCAAGCACCAGAACACTATGAGTAATAACTTAGTAAAGCTAAGTACAAGATAAGGTACTTTTTGTCTATGAAGTAAGATCTGTTTAATAAGATACTATGTTTTATTTCATGAATGATTGTCCAACTCTGACAAGTATGTTACAAATGGCATTATGCTATGATTCAAGTATGTTACAAGTGACATTATGCTATGGTTCAAGTATGTTACAAGTGACATTATGCTATGATTCAAGTATGCTACAAGTTTCCAGTCTGGAGGTTCCTTATGGAACTGACAAGCTATCTATACCCGGCTGGAGGTTTCTAAATGGAACTGACAAGTTTACAAGTTCCCAGTCCGGAGGTTCCTTATGGAACTGACAAGCTATCTATACCCGGCTGGAGGTTCCTAAGTGGAACTAATAAGTTTATAAGTTCCCAGTTCGGAGGTTCTTTATGGAACTGACAAGCTATCTATACCCGGTTGGAGGTTCCTAAGTGGAACTGACAAGTTTACAAGTTCCTAGTCTGGAGGTTCCTTTATGGAACTGACAAGTTATCCTTACTCGGCTGGAGGTTCCTTTATAGAACTGACGAGTATGACCTTTGATGCTTGGTATGTGATTTGTAGCGCTAATAGATGAACTATGTATGATCGAACATGAATTCTGATTTCTGTATATAAATTGAATAAGAATATGAATATGAATCTATTATATGTACAAGACTCTTTTTTTGTGTATGGACATCATTCATTAAACCCTTTACTTTGTTATTATTCACTGGGCTTCAGCTCACTATTTATTTATGTATATAGGTGATCAGCTGCGTGACTAGGCCTAGAGCTTCTGCCTGGACTCTGTTTTGTCAGCCAACCTATGTGCCTCCCGTGGAGGTTCCGAATGTCTAGTGGTTATGGCTAAGTACATAAAGTCCAAGTTTTGTTTTCTTGTTGGTTAAACAAGTCTTTGTTTATTTTATAAATAGGGCTAAGTCCATTTTTGTCTAATTTGTATATATATGATGATGTAAGAATGATGTGTAAATATGTATATAAAAATTTTCAAATTTTTCTGTCTCATATAAGTTTGCACAGCTCAATGGATGTTGTATATTTGTTATTTGCTTCCGTTAGCCCCTAATATTATGTCATTATGTCTTAGAGGTCTTCGGTAATCTCAGGATTACTGACAAAACCTATAGGGGCGGGTTTGCGTCATGACACATAATGAGGATGGGCATCTAACTCAGGGGTGCAGAGCCCTAAAAACACATCTGGAAGACCTGGTAAGACAAGGTTATTTAAGGGACCTAGTAGATGAGGCCAGGACAAGGGAATAGCAAGCGAGATTGCCTTAGGCATCGGCAACACCACATCCCTCAGCACCACAACCGCAAGCAGACGGACCTCGAGTGATCAATGTGATTCACTCGAAAGTCAATGAAAACGAAATACGTAGGGAAACTCAGAAGGTAAAACACTTACAGCATATGTATCAGGTTCGGCAGAAAAAACCTAGGGCAGACAAGTGCCAGGGACCAATGGTGTCCTTTACTGAAGACGACCTAGAGATGGTGCAGCATCCATACAACGATGCTTTGGTAATATCCCTCCAGATTGGAGAGTACCAGGTAAAGCGAGTTCTAATCGACCAGGGCAGCTCTTGCAACATCATGTATGTCAGGTGTTACAAGGAGCTTGGCCTTCACCAAGATGATCTGGAACAATCCAATGGTCCAATGGTCGGGTTCAATGGAATGTCGACGTGGCCCGTAGGAACAGTAAGTTTGGAGGTGCATGTTGGCACCAAGAAGGTAAACACAAAGTTCACAATAATTGACACCCCCTCCCCTTACAATGTTATCCTTGGAAGGTCATGGTTGCATGTAATGGGAGCTGTTCCTTCAATATTGCACCAGCTATTGCGGTTCCCAACGGAACATGGAATTGAGGAGGTCAAAGGGGATCAGGTGCAGGCAAAGAACTACTCCATGACAGTAATGAAATCCACCTATAACATACGAGAAGCAGAAGCAGTAGAGATTGAAGATGAGGACATGGAAGTCCTTGAGGACGTCGGCAAAGAACCAGTTAAGAAAAATGAGGAAGCCCTAAAGAAGATCTTAGTCCAGCAAGGAGATAAGGAGCGCTTCTTCCTTCTCGGCTCAAGCTTGGCCGAAGAAGAGGAAAAGGAATTAGAGGCATTCTTGAGAGCAAACCTTGAAGTGTTTGCCTGGACACCATACGAGATGCCTGGCATTGATCCCGAGGTCACTTGCCATAGACTGAATATCGACAGGTTGGCCAAACCTGTCATCCAGCGAGCAAGGAGGCCTACATTGATGCATGTTGAGGCAGTAGAAGAGGAAGTGGATAAACTTCTAGAAGCTAGAGCCATTCGAGAGATAAACTACCCAACATGGCTATCAAACATGGTTGTTGTGAAGAAAAAGAATGGGAAGTGGAGGGTCTATGTGGACTTTACCAGCCTGAACAAGGCTTGTCCCAAAGACAGTTTCCCATTATCCAAGATTGACCAATTGGTGGATGCCACTTTAGGGCATGGAAGGATGATGTAATAACCCGACTCTCTTATATGCTTTATATCCCTAGATCTCTGAGAAATTATATGTTTAATGTGAAATTCCATGCAAAGTTATGCTTACATGTGTGAATTGTTTGATCATGATTTCCTATCTATTGATTATTGGCACACATCTGTTAAACTTAAAATGTTAAATTGGAAATTTAAAGCCATAAAGGCGCGATAAACTAAAATTGATTATGAGAACATGCTAGTGGAAATTTTTATAGCTACTCGGGAAGTTTAATTGAAAATCTATTTTATTTGATTCGCTAAGGCCCGTTTGGCAAGTTTAGAAGCCAAAGACCTAAAGTGTATGTTATGTAAGTCCCTTTGTTTAACTCACCTCTATCTTTTATTGGGTGGAAATCCTGGAAGGACTCTAAGAGAAAGAGAAAGAAGAGAACAAAGAGAAGAACTTAGAGATTGGAGATCTTGCTAGGGATAATTGAAGAATACAACTTAAAGTAAATGTAAATTACTTTCAATCATCAATTTCTCTTCAATTGGTTTGACTTAAGCTTGGAATGAAGCATCTTCCATAAAAACTAGGGTTTAATTGTAATTAATCAATTATACAAATCATCATGGCTCTCTTATGTGTGTGTGATGGAAATTGACCTCAATGATAAGTTAAAACTCATTCTTTGGTATGTTTGAGCTTATATGATACATATACATGTATATCTAAATATATATTTACATAGTGAGAATGAGGAATTTATGGAAGATTGGAGATGTACAAGCCCAATAAACAACTCTTGAGCTTAATAGACTAAGGGGTTGTTTGGAGTGTCCTAAATAAGTGCACTTTTTGACTTTTTATGAAATATGAGTTGGGTTTGAAGTGATGTGATAGAGAGGTGATGTGTCAAGACCCCATTCCGCTCCTAGTAGAATGGTGCCGTGATGGCCAGTAATCCGGGATTACTGAAGGCCAATTTTCAAGATTCACACATAATCAGAGTGTTACATATGGGGCTTACAAATGCAGAAGCAATAAATTCAAAACTAAGTAGTCCATAAGAGCAGTGCATAAGTTAGATGGAATGACATACATCTTTACATAGCTTTAATACAATAAAATGAAGTACAAAAATACATCTTGACCAAAAGGCTTCTCAGCCATCAAATACAAAATACAATGAAATACAACTAAGAAGAATAATCTTCAAGATGCTGCAAAAGTGTAAAATCCAAAACATGTGGCAAGTACATCTAGGCGTCACCGCCGTCCTGCTCGTCACCTACATATATAGAGAGAAAGGTGAGCTTGGATACTTAGTGAATGGTATAAATAATAAAGGGTTTTACATGAATGATATCCGAAATCTTTATCAAATCAAGGCACATCACATATTGTACAAAATCTAAGGACAAATCAAGTTATCTAACAAATCTTTCAAGTCTCAACAGTTAAAGTCTTTCAAGGCTTTCAAGTCCCAAGGGATGACAATAACAAAGATTGTACTACAAATGCTTATAGTCTCCTAGCACGTACGGACTTTCAAAGATTGTGCTACAAATGCTTATAGTCCCCTAGCACGTACGGACTTTCAAAGATTGTGCTACAAATGCTTATAGTCCCCTAGCACATACGGACTTTCAAAGATTGTGCTACAAATGCTTATAGTCCCCTAGCACATACGGACTTTCAAAGATTGTGCTACAAATGCTTATAGTCCCCTAGCACGTACGGACTTTCAAAGATTGTCAAAACCAAGGCTAATACTTGATACACAAAATAGGGATAGTCATTCATGCTTAACAAATACTTTTTCAAAACAAGCAAGGCAAAACTTTATCAAAGCTTAATAACATAACTTTATTAAAAATACCACTCACATAGTTCTTCAAACGCCGGGGGTCAAGGCAAGTCCAAGTCCTACAAATACATGGCAAGGTCTGTTGAATGCACTTTCAAACAAGTTTCACATGCATGCAGATGATCTCGGCATTCCTCAAAAACTAAGTCAAATCAAAACAAAACACAGTTTCTTATCTCGGGAAAACATGCTGGGCAACTATCAGGTCTAGGCCGAGGTCCCACACCTCCTTGCCGAGGTGTAGCCTCGATGGCCACATTCAAGGAAATGAAGTCAGGAAAATCTGGGTTTCCCTCTCTTGAAGAACATGACGAATATGAAGAACATGAACATGAGGAAGATGAATGCAAAGACCATAATTTGCTATTGCAAAATCTGAGATTTCATGCTATGAATTCAAAAAACATAGACCTGGGTACCCATATTCAAGGATCTTGTGAGAACAAACACAAAAACATGGATCTTAATGCAAACTTTCGAATCAAACAAGACTTTTTCTTTAAGAACACATGAACACTATTTTCTCTTTCTAAAACCAACTTTAAATCGATGCATGTCGTGCAGAACAGGTTCGATCGTGCAATGCAGCTAGATGATCAACAAGAACAACAAGAGTGAATCAAGAATCTAACCTCAATACACGAATCTAACAGTTTGATCTTTAGGAATCAAGCTCGAAAGCCCACTCTCTCACTCTAAAACTTCTTCTTCTTCTTAGAGCTTCTCTCTCTACAAGGCAAAGATATAATACAAAAATGTATGTTCTCTGGGTCTGTCGGCTGACTTAACCCTCTGCAGGGGTACGTGGCAATGGCTGGTTGGTTCTACTCAAAAGTGACTGAGTGAAAAGACAAGACTATGACAAAGTGTACTCAACAAGCTAGGCGGCAAGAGCACTCCGACAAGTAACGACATCGGCTAACAACAAGACTTCGGCAAGCAAGAGGCAAGGACATCGGCTAGAAAGGACAACACTTGGCCTAGTTGTGCCACACCTCGGCCTAGATGTGTCACACCTCGGTCTAGGTCGCACCAATCCAGGGGTAAGGTCACTTGGGTTCAAGGGTAACATCTCGGCCTCGGTGATGAACACCTCGGCCTAGATAGTGACATCTCGGCCAACATGTCAGAGCGAAGGTGGAGTCAACCAAAGTAAATTCCAAGACGGTCTTAGATGCAAGAGGTTCAAAACTGACCTAGGCTCAGGGTGACCTCTGCTAAACCCGCACCGAGTAAGGTACAAAGCATGCTGTAACACTCAAGCGAACAAGGACAAGATTTAAAATGCAAGCTTAACAAGACAGAATCATATGAATGCACATGAGCATGGTTAGGACAGTGTGAGGGTTATTACATGATGTGACTTAAATAAAATGATATGATTTAAATAGGATAGTGACTTTTTGAGTTTTTTTAGTTATGACAAACCAAGCCTGAACTTACATATTCACATGTTTATATGTTATATTCTTGGGGTGAATTTGTCTTAATTTTAGCTATGTGATTATTCCCTTGTGCCTTAGAATTGTTGGAGTTTCGGATAGGAAACAGAGCAAACGACCACACGTGCGAGGCCTATGGCTTCACGTGCGGGGCTCACAGCCGCATGTGCGGAAAACATGGGAGAAGATTAGGAGTATTCTGCTAAAAAGGCACGTGCGGCCCGCACGTGTAGCGAGGACTTCTGCATGTGCAGCCCAAGTTGGAAAATTCTATAATTTTCTTACGTCCTTTTTGACCATCTGAATGTGTTATTATACTCATTTGATGTTCCTATAATGCGTTTAATTACATGAAACATAGCGAATTAAATAACAAGAAATGAAGGGAAATTGAGAAAAGGTGATGTACTTATGCTTTATGTGCTCTATGTAGGGCATCCGCAAGAGGGAACCAGTGTTCACCCACATCACTGTGAGTGGTAGTAGCGTAGTATGATGTTTTGTTCATGTGTTATGTTGTGTATGTGTTGTTTAAGATCCTATTCACTCTTTAGTGGATGCCTTATGTCATATGAGATATGTTGATATATGTTGAACTTCGGCATGTGAATTATGGACCCAAGGTCGTTCTGTCTGTTGATACGATGGGCTCATGGCCATTCTGTATTTTATTGGGCCTAAGGCCATTCTGTCTTACATGGGCCGTTTTGTATTTTATTGGGCCTAAGGCCGTTCTGTCTTACATGGGCCGTTCTGTACTTTATTGGGCCTAAGGCCGTTTTGCTACCATGATGAGCCTAAGGCTGTTTTGCTATTAAAATGGGCCCAAGGCCGTTCTGTCTTACATGGGCCTGAGGCCGTTCTGAAAGGAAAAAAAAAAGTGAAATTATGATCTGTGAACATGCATTGTTAACCCATGTTCGTTATGTTTCTTTTAAATTGTTGTACTACTATCATTCACTGAGCTTTGCTCACTCTACTCTCCTGAATGTTTTGTAGGTAACCAGCTTGCGGGTCAACCCTAGGTCAGCTCAAAAGCCTATAGTTATTCCCGTTTTGCTGAGTCACCCGAAGTGACTCTTTTGTTATATTTTGGCAAATCCCTAAGGTGGCATGTTTTATTACAAACCTTGGGAAACAATAGATATGTATATAGATGTCGTTAACACTTAACTTTTGAGTTGATTCCCTTTTGCTTTCAGTGGTGTGCATGGTACATGGAATGTATTGTAAGTTTGGTAATGCAACATGATCTTGGTATTTAGTCACAGCTCAATGAATGTTTGTTCTTCTGTTATTTTGCTTCCGTTCAGGCCCCAAGCTTGAGTAACATTTAAAATAACTACGTTAAGGCCTCGAGTTGGGCCGGTAATGTCCAAACTTTTGGGGGCAGGTTTGGGTCGTGTCAGATGAGCTTTCTGGACGCTTATAGGGGGTACCATCAGATAGCCATGTACTCCCCGATGAGGAGAAGACTGCATTTATCATCCTAAAAGGGCTATATTACTACAGAGTGATGCCTTTTGGGTTGAAAAATGCAGGAGCAACTTACCAAAGATTGGTGACTAAGATGTTTAGACATCTAATAGGCAAAACAATGGAGGTATACATTGATGACATGGTCGTGAAGACCAAGGAACCTGAGAATCATCTGGCCGACCTAAAGACAGTCTTTGATATCCTAAGGACATTTTGGCTTCGACTTAATGCATCAAAGTACGTATTTGGAGTTAGGTCAGCGAAGTTCCTGGGATACTTGGTCACCAGAAAGGGCATTGAGGCAAGCCCGGATCAAATCAAGGCCATCTTAGAATTGAAGAGCCCAACGTCGGCAAAACAAGTGCAGATTCCCTAAATAGATTCATAAACAGAAACTCTAACAAATGCAAACCTTTCTTCAGTTTAGTGAAGAAAGCCACAGACTTCTTATGGACAAAAAAGTGCAAAGTCACCCTGGCCGACTTGAAGAAATACTTGATCACCGCTCCAGTTCTCTAAAATCTAGTACTTGGAGAGGAGCTGCTCTTATACTTGGCGGTTCAGAGCATGCAGTGAGTGCAGTGATAATCAGATAAGAAAAGGGAGAACAAAAGGCAGTTTACTACGCGAGTAAAACCTTAGCAGATGTAGAGACCAGATACCTACCCTTGGAGAAACTGACACTGGCTTTAGTAATGGCCTCCAAGAAGTTGAATCATTATTTTCAAGCCCACAAGATTGAAGTCTCTGTTGCAGCAAGGAGATCTGACATGCAGGATAGCCAGATGGGCAGTGGTGTTGGGTCAATATGACCTGGAATTCAGACCTAGAACAACAATCAAAGGCCAAGTTTTGGCCGACTTCGTGGCCGAGTTCACACCAAGCGCCATCATACATCGGGCTCCGTTGAGCTGGGGTATACGATGTCCAGGTGAACAAGGAGAAACCCAGCTGGGGATAGTGGAACAGAGGAAAGAAGGGAAACTCAAGCCTTGCAGTATTTACGCCAGTGACTCCTTCTGCCAATTTGTTGATGGAAGTTCAAACTGACAAGGAGCGGAGATAGGAGTAGTGCTAGTATCGCCGGATGGGCAGATGTTAGAACAATCCATTCATTTGGGGTTTAAGGCCTCAAACAACGTAGCAGAGTATGAAACACTAATTGCAGGATTAAAGTTGATAGCAGCAATAGAAGCCGACGAGATAATGGTCTTCTGTGACTCGCAACTTGTTGTTAACCAGGCAACAGACGAATACGCAGCCCGAGATGAAAGAATGATGGCCTATGTAAAGGAGGTGGGCAGACTGATAACATTATTCCAAAATTGTCAACTACAACAAGTTAGTCGAGATAACAATAGCCATGCTGATGCTTTGGCCAACCTAGCTAGTGCAATAAAATCATGAGAGGCAAGGACAATAATGGTTGACTACTTGTCAGGTTCAAGTGTAGAACCACTAAACACAGAGCATGAGGCAATGTGTGTGGAGATGGGACCAAGCTGGATGGATGTGATAATAGTATTCCTTAGAGATGGAAAACTGCCAGATAATCATAAAGAAGCACCTAAGATCAGACTGAAGTTGGCAAGATTCAGTCTGACAGCAGAAGGGCATCTGTACAAAAGATCTTTTATTGGTCCCCTTTTGAGATGTATGCATCCTTTACAAATTGAAGACTTCCTGTATGAAATATATGAAGGAGTATGTGGCAGCCACACTGGGGCAGGTCACTTGCTCATAGGGCCATTACTCAAGGGTATTGGTGGCCCTACATGTAGAAAGATGCTGAAGCTTATGTCAGAAAGTGTGAGAAGTGTCAGAGGTTTGCACCTTTGATACACCAACCAGTAGCAGATTTGAACCCAGTATCCAGCCCTTAGCCATTTGCCTAATGGGGCATGGATCTTGTTGGACAACTGCCTTAAGCGACTAGACAAAGGAAGTTCCTACTCGTGGCAACAAATTACTTCACCAAGTAGGTTGAAGTCGAACCCCTTACAAAGATTCGGGATATTGATGTAAAGAAATTCATATGGAAGAACATCATTACTAGGTTTAGGATCCCAAGGGCAATAATAACAGACAATGGTACGCAGTTTGACAGTAAGCTAATCAAGAGCTTTTGTGCAAAGTACAAAATCAAGAATTATTACTCTACTCCAAGCTTTCCTCAGAGTAATGGTCAAGCAGAAGCATCTAATAAAGTTATCTTAGATGGGATCAAGAAGAGGTTGGAAGCAGCAAAGGGAAAGTGGGTGGATGAGTTGCCCAATGTACTCTGGGCATATCGGACTATGCCGAGAAGATTAACTGGGGAGTCCCCATTTGCCATGACTTATAGCACAGAAGCAGTTATTCCATTGGAGGTTAGCATTCCAAGGGTCAGAACCCAAGGAGTAGAAAACGGAACTAATAATGCATTCTTGGCCCGAGATCTGGAACTGTCAGAAGAAAGAATGGAGAATGCAGCAATTCAGCTGAGGGCATACCAGTAGCAGCTTGCCAGGGCTTACAATAAAAAGGTTAACCCACGATAGTTTCAAGTTGGTGATCTTGTCCTGAGAAAGGTCGTCTGCAACAAGAAGGATCCCAGAGAGGGCAAGCTTGGTCCAAATTGGGAGGCACCCTATAGAATCATCTCGGTCCTGGGCAATGAGACATATCGTCTTGAAGACATTGAAGGCAAAGAGTTGCCAAGACCCTAGAATACTTGCAACCTGAAGTTTTTTTTATCATTAGATTTCTTTTTGTTTTTTTTAAGTCTTTTGTTATTAGCTGAAGTAATAATAAAATTTTAGCTCGATTTTTTTAAACTTGTGTAAAACGATTGACCAGTCCCTTGGTGATGTTTCTGATTGAGACATGACAAATAACTTAGACTTATTATATAGTAGAGTTAAATTATACTTGCATATAATAAAGTTGAACTAAGTTGGCGATGTTTCTGATTGAAACATAACGAATAACTTAGACTTATTATATGACAGAGTTGAATTATACTTGCATATAATAGAGTTGAACTAAGTTGGCGATGTTTTTGATTGAAACATCACGAATAACTTAGACTCATCATATGACAGAGTTGAATTATACTTGCATATAATAGAGTTGAACTAAGTTGAATTAACCTGGACTTGCCATATCAACAGAGTCAAACACAGATTGAAACTAAGTACATTTGGGTAAGATTAACAGAGAAACCAAGGCTGAAAACCTTGGCTAGTCTCTGTTTAATATAAACTTTGGCGACGAGGTCATAGCCACATGCTTAATGCGAACCCAAGTGGAACTTAAGTTCACATTAGGGGGCAGAGAGCTAGAGAATAATGCTTGGGAGTTGGAATTTACAAGCTAAAGTTGGGTTAACACTTGTTAAAAATTTAAGAAAAATTTACAAGTTGAAGTTAAGCTGATGTTATGTTGAAAAAAGGTTGGTTTAACACTTGTTGAAATGTTTTAAGGAAAATTTACAAGTTGAAGTTAAGTCAAGGTTATGTTGAAAGAAGTATTTATGTACTTGCCGAGATTACCATGTTCCCAAGACTTGGAAGATAATGGAAGACAGAAGTCTTGATAAGTAAAAGTAAAGTGACAAGTTTTTAATAACACTTGTGAAAATATTTTTTACAATGTTTTCAAGTGTTAAGCCAAGGCCGAGATGAACAAGATTAGATGTTGTGTCCGAGGTATATTAATTTGAGGAGACTACACGGCTAAAGGCATCAACTGAAGACATGCAAAATATTCTAAATATGAAAGCAGTAGAGCTTACAAACATACAAAACACTTGAAAGAAGGAATTATGGAATGCATTCAGATAAGGAAGTTCAAGTATAAAAAGGCACTTCGGCCTGATATTGAAGATTACTTGTTCAGAATACAAAAAGGCACATCGGCCAAATAAAAGCTAAACATTGTTCAAAAGAAAATAAAGCACAAGGTACAAGAAATAAGGAAAAGCTTCAAAACTAGACTATTTGGCGGCTGGATGGGTTAGGGGCTCAGAAGATATCTGGGAACTCTTCTCGGCAGCCTTCTCAGTCGCGAGCTCAGTATCGATCTCTTCAAGAGTCTGGTCGAGGCTCTTTTCAGCGATAGGTGCCTCGGATGGTGTTTTCGGGGGGAGGCATCTTTTGAGACCTCGTCCCCCTCATCCCGAGTCAAGTCCAAGACTTGTTCATTCAGAGTTGGGGACTTGGCCCCAGCAGCTTTGGCCTTCTCAGACTTGTCAGCCTTGGAATCTTCCTTAGACTCAGCCTCGTCCTCGGATTGGCTTGGAGTGGGGGGGAATGGCAGGACGAGGAGGTTGTTATCTCGGAGAGTTGAGTCCTCGGAGATAGCCAACTCCTTTAAGGCAGCCATCCAGCCAAGGGTGTAACCCTTGTTGCATGCCTTTTTCACTTGTTTCTTGTAGTCCTCGCGGACGTCGACTGCTCCCTCGGCATATGCCTTCTCGTCTGCCGCTTTGATCTCGGCGTCCTTTGTGGCCAAGGCAGCGAGGAGCTCGGCTTGGGCTTCGTTAGTTTTTGTTTCGGCCTCTTTCTTCTCGGCCTTGAGGACCTCAGCAATAGCCTCTACAGCCTCTACAGCCTCGACCTTTTCTTCGGCCTCGTCTTGAGCTTGCTTGGCTGCCTTAGCCTGGTTTATTAGCCCTCTCATCTTGGCCTCGGCGTTGTTCAGCGATTTGAGCGAGCTAGCAGCTTTCTTGGTCTTACGGGCCAACTTCTTCTTAATGTCGAAGGCTTGCATTGCGAAGAAGTGGGCGTGCTGGATCGCCTAGAAGAAATGAAAAAAAACAAAAGAAATGAAAAAAACTTCATCAGATTTCAGGGACCCCGAGGTTGTAGTAGACTCTAACCTCGGCTTTTTTGACCGGGTGGATTCAGAGGGAGCAGCCTCTATGGGTCTCTTTTCGGCGGCGGAGGCACTTTTTTTCTGCCCCAGCTATTTTTGAGATCGGCAAGGTGTCCTCAGAGTCAATCTGAGTCACCGTTGCCTTGGCTTGGGTTTTTTTCAGTCTCTTTGGCTTCGGTTTAGGTTGAGATTGGAAAGGTGAGGATTGAACCGTGACAACGTTGGGGATGTTGACCAAGAGGTCTTCGGCAACAGCCTTCTTGCATCCCATCTCATCGGAAGTCACGGCAACTGTGACTCTTGTGTCGAAGTGAATTGTTGGTAGGGCAATGAGAGGATTGGCTGGATCGTAAGAGGACGCCTCGGCGCTTCGGCGTCTTCGCTATGAGTCCTTCCTGCTGGTGCGAGCAGTGGAGCTTGTCATCGGCGTTGGCATTGAGAAGGTGGAATCAGTTGTGGAGCAGAGGTTGATGGCTGTTCTGCTAGGTCAGAGGTTGATCCTTGGTCTGGCCTTGATGATGACTCGGCTTGAGGAGTTGTTGCTGAGGGTGGAGACTTGCTCTTTTTCGGGATATCGGGTAAAGTGGATTTGTATGTAGGAATGTAATTAAGTAGCAGAGGGGCTTTCTGTTTGTCAACTGGCAAACCCAACAATTTCTTGAAATCCTTGCTGGGGTAGAATGTCTTGTGAAAGTCCTTGGGTGGTTGAGGAAGGGCTGCAAAGTAAACAACAACCATTAGAACATATAAGAGGAATAACAGTAATAAAGATTTGAAAGCGAGAAAAGTGACACTTGGCTCTTATCATCTCCCCCTCTGAACACTGTTCGGCTTAAAGGGTAGAGGTGAAGGTCATCTTCTGGAGGGAACTCCCAGTTGCCCGAGACGATGAAATAATCGTCTCCAGCACCCTTGTTGGAGTTTGGGAGGTCGGTGACGAGTTTGTATTCTGTGGATCTCAGCTTAAGGTAATATTTATGTAGCCCTTTTCTGACTTCAGACCACACATGGTATATCAGTATTGGATGTCGGCTAAAGTTACCCTAGCGTTTTCTCGGCTAGCTAGGGCAATTATACTGTTGATAACTCGGCAAGAGTTAATGGTAAGCTGCATTGGGTTCAACTTGTAATAGTGAAGGACTTCACGGAAGAGGATGTCAATGGGGAACCTAAGCCCATACTCAATAAAGGCTACTATTGGGAAATGCATGGAGTCCCCATCAGGCATGATGGAGTCTTCCTCCCCTACCAACCTAAGGTGGACATCGGCAGGAATGACAAACTCTTGCCTGAAGTATTCTAGCTTAGTTGGGGTGTCTACCCTCCACCTGAACATACCTATAACGTCGGCTAAGTGGGGAAGGTGTTGAATTTCAGAAGGAAGTGGTTTGTTAAGGTTTAAAGGACCTCGGCTTAAACTCAAATCAGAAGCTGAGGCAAGGGTTTTCAGGATCTAGGAGGAGTATGTTTCAATTTTTCCTAAGGAAAAGAGTTCTAGAACAAAATCCAAGCCTAATCTATATAGAAGTAGAGAATAAAAGGCAAAAATTTGGAAAACACAACAAGAAAACAGGGAAAAAAGCATGATTCAGACTCAAGAAGGTAGCAGAAAATCAAGAACAATGATAAGCTATCAAGAACATCAAGTGTATGAACAATATGTGTGTGTGCGTGTATACCCAGAAACAGATTATACAAAAGCGGAATCATGAAACGGATGATGAATGATGGAATTCAACACCCAAGTAACTATTCAAGAGCATGAATAGGTTTGTAATGGCAGTATGCAAGCATAGCAAAGTTTGAAGTAAAACAAAAAATTGAAACGAAGGGAAACAACGGCTTACCAGGAAGAGTGATGTCGGTGTAATAAATGCCAAAGTTAAACGATGGTAGAACGAGTAGCAGGACGATGAATGCCTCGCTGTAGGGGGAGAATGAAAGCAGTTGTAAAAAGCTTCAAGAGAATGAAAATGGAGAATTTGGGAGATGAGTGTTAGAGAGAGAACGTTTGGAGAAAACGAAGATATAAAAGTGAAACGGCAAAGAGAGAGGGAAGTGTTTTTGATCAAAACACGAAAAAGTGGCAAAATCGTAATTAGTGTGCCTAGGATGATGTGTCTGTCAGGCGGCGCACGCAAATGCGACACGACCTGATGGCGTGTGTCAGGTACGGTTCAATAGGGGAGAGACGCGTGGCAGAAACGGTTGAGTTACTGTACGTGACAGCTCATACGCATATAGAAACTCTTGGAGTTCTTGATTTAATGAAGCAAAGATCTCGGCTATGGGTATGATCTCGGCTAAAGAACTTGAAAAAACTTGGTTTTTGGTTCTAAGGTATTGACAAAACAGACTACAGGTCTTAGTCATATGGAGCTGACGGATGATGAGCTCGGTAATGAAGGATAGAGTAAGCTTCGCCGATGTGCTATATAGTTGAATGATATAGGTTCCATCACCTCAGTATACCGAGGTAATAGAACCTAGGGGACAGTTGTGGGGGCATATTTTTTTAATAACAACATGTGGCCAAAGTGGCACTGAAGTGCCAGTCGAAGTGTCATGTGTCTTGGTCTTGACGCCGAGATGATCTCGGCTAAGCCGAGGTTATCTGCGAAGATACCGGAATTCGGAATAGACGGATAAGCTATAAGAGTCCTAGAATGGAGGAGGACCTTAGCCTGGATAAGAATAAAACTCTTAAGGAGTTTATCTTTATCTATTGGAGAGTCCAGGGTGAGCATTGGGCTAGAATCCAAGAGAAGCTAGGCTTCTACAGGGATCAGGATAGTGCTGACTGTAAAAGTAAGGCACCCTCGTGGGTTTAAGGTACGCTTTTTGTATTCTGACTTGTGAGTTAAGCACAATTGGTTATCTTTGAGAGATATTGATTACTGACTTGATCGTCGGAGTGTCCCCCAGGTGGACGAACCACCGCCGACGTCTCATCTTTCTGTGATAGGTCGTTCGGGCACAATCTATTTTGCCGATGTTCTCTAGCTGAGTACCTATTTGGCAATGTGGTCAGAAAACAACACACACACTAAGAATAGTAAAACCAGACATAGAGTGAAGGGAGTCGGATCCGTATTGCACCAATATCGAATATCGATACTCTTTGGATGCTCACAAAAATGTGTTTGACATCCGTCATGTATATTAGAGTATAATTGTTAAAATTAAAAAAAAAAAATCTTATTTTTTTTACCAAAAAATAAAATAGCGACATTAAAGCAGTACACTACTTTTTCAATTTTTATCAAATTAACGTAGTCACTAAAAAAAAGTGAACTGACTGTTGACTCTTAAACTAATATCGAATTCTTAAAGAATTGTTTCTTACTATTTTTTGAGCTTATGTATAATATAACATTAAAAATTTTATTTCAATCTGCATCTAATTTTCTTTTATAGATTTTGTTGTACATATTATCATATTGCATTTGTATCCCACATCGGTATCCAAGCTTTATGGCATACATTATACAAAAAACACAAAACATAAGAGAGAAAGATTGGGGGAGACCTTGATTCAGGTAAAGTTAGCCATTGCCAGTGCTGTGGACCATTTTTCCAAGCAATATTGAGCTCCCGGGCCGGTAGTGTGAAGCATTTCTTGCCAGTCTCCTTGTCAAGTGCAAAGCTCTCGAAAGGAATGAAGATTTTTATTAGCAAAAGAGGTACACTAGGGGTGAAAGAATAATCGGAAGGACCGACCAAACCGATCGAACCGAACGGTTTTCGGTCGGTGTTTTAAGTTTTCAATCATTCGGTTCGGTTTGGTTTTTTTTCTGTACATTCGGTTCGGTTTATGGTTTTTGGTTTTTTGAACCGAACCGCACCGGACCGAACCGACTTATATAATATGAATAGTCTTAAAAACCTAGCCAAAATGTGAGGCCCCAAACTTATGCAAGAATTACATGGCTTGAGGCCCAAATTTTATGTAAATGGATAAGAATATAGGCTCAAAATGTGAGGCCCCAAACATATGCAGGAATAACATGGCCTGAGGCCCAAATTTTATGCAAAATGAATAGAAATATAGGCCCAAAATGTGAGGCCCAACCAACAAAAAAAAAAAAAAAAAAGAGCCGAAAAACCGAAAAAACCGCACCGCACTGTAATAAACCGAACCGCATCGGTTTATGTCATTTTTCTGTGCAGTTCTGTTCACAAATATGCAAAACTGAAATTACCGGTTCAGTGCAAAACTAGTGAAAAAATCGACCGAACTGAACCGATTTTACTCCAAAAGTACACACACAGTACTAAATTAAAATAAAATAAAACAACAATTGTCTGTGATTAAAGTTCAGTTATAAAATTGATCTAAAAACTTCATGTCCTATATTTTTTAAAAATTCCAGTCTCAACCCAATTCAAATAGTGCAATTATAAAATTCATCTAATTAAAAGGATAAGGATCTAATTGATAAATAAAATTTTCTCAAATTATTGTATGCATGACCTTTCGTTATTGTGAGGCCAATACCAAAGTTATTAGCTTTCGAATTTGAGGTTCAAATCCCATTGATAATTGGCTCAAGATCCAAGTCTCAACACTTTCTATATTGATGGAAAGAAAAAAGCATATACATATTCTCCATAAATGATTCACAATTTGACTTACAATTAATAAAATCGATTCTGTTGCTATAGAAGCTTTTTTTTTTTATGTGGCTGATGATTTTAACAAATTTAATGATCGTGTCACGCAATTCCTATTGCTCCAATGTTAAAAACTGCTAATCATGAAGAGTTAAAAGTTTCCTTCCTCATCTTTTATGATAATTTTTTTTTTCAACTTATTTTGCACCAAATTATTTGACACATACTCCAAAATTAAAATTAAAATAAGTTATAATTAATTTTTTAAGCTATTGTTATTGATGCTGATTTTATATTCCGATTTAAAAACTTACTTCTTAATCATTATAATTATTTTTTAAAAAAAATTGTAAGAGGATGGCTAACACGTTGTCAAGCCTTAGATATGGTACAACAAGAATTTTTTAGACTGTGTTTGATTGCAAGATTTGACCGGAAAAATAGAAAATGAAAAGAAAAGAAAAAAGAATTAATAAGATTCGAATTTCAAATTATATTTGATTGAGTTTGGAAGTAAAAAAAGAAAAGTGCTAAAGGTGTATTTGATTTATGAATTTGAGAATAAATTTAGAAAAGAAAAAAAAATGTGTTAAATATATGTGAAATATAATTATGTTTTACACATATCACACATTTTTTTTTTCCTTTCCGTTTCCAAAACAATTTTCAAATCTATAAACTAAACAAAGTGAACTGAAAAGATAAAAAAAATTGCCTTTCTCTCTCACTCTCTCACTTTTTTTTTCATTTTTTCTTTTTCATTTATCTCATCAAATTCACCAATCCAACCGAACACAACCTCAAAGTCAATAGCCAAGGAAACATTTTAAGTGCAGAGAATTTGATTATAGTTAGATAATCCTCTAATATGCGAGAGCATTGGGTTGGGTCTGATTTTGTGATTAGATTAGAAAAATTGATAGTGTACGGGGAGGAAATAATTCTCCTCGTATAATCCTGTTGACCAAGTCCACGCTCCTCCGTACGACGTCGCTTTGTCACCTGAAAACACAAACGTGAGCTAGCCGGCGGGTGTGTGCCGGAAACCTCTCCGATGCCTAAGTCAGAAAACTTGACAAATAGACAAAGCTCTAAGTTCTCAGAAAGATTGTGTTCAATTACCTCCTCCAAGGCGATGCTTGTGAGCTTTTATAAGTTTCATATGGCACAATCCTAGTAGGACTTGTATTTCTCCATACAGAGTCCTCCTAGGATTCAATCTCCTAAGGATAATGCTTATCCTTTTACACCCTCCCCCACTGCTCAAACCAAGTGGGATGGTTTTCTTTACGGCCGAACTTCCTTTTGACCGAAGTAAACTTGGCTATACCGAGCCACAGAAGGCCGAACTATCCTTAGCTCGGTCTTCTCCTCCAACTCTTTACTTCGGCTGCCCTGTTCGACCTTGATACGCTTAGATCAAACTTCCAGGTAACAAGTTCGGACCGACCTAACCAATGTAAGTCACGACCGGACTAATTCCGACACCGGTCTTCTCAGAACATACTGCGACCGGACTAACTCTGAGACCGGCCTAACTGCGAATTGCCTCCAGACCGGAGTAATTTTACTCTTCCTTGGGCTGAAGTAACGATCTCTTCTTGAGCCGGAGTAATTTTGCCTCCTTAGGCCGAAGTAGCTTTGTCTTCCCAAGGCCGGAGTAACTTTGCCCTTCTGGGCCGGAGTATTCTGTACGGCCTTTTTACCTAGTCCACTGCGTTTTGGGCCTCAAAACCAAACTCGAAGTTCGGCCCAATTTTCGCAAAAATTACCCTCTCAATTGCCCCTTAATTCCATCTGTGCAACATGATTGGGATTACCAGCCTTCTGGCCGAGCTAGAGTCTGTCATGCTTTTTCAGCCGAGCTAAAAACCCTTTAGCCTTTCCAGCCGAGCTAAGTTTACCTCGGGTACAACTATGTCCGGTCAAAACGTCTCTTCAATCACAGCGACTGTATCGCTTCCCATTCCCGTGACACGTGGCAAACTCTGATAGGCTGTGGCCAACTGTCACGCCGTCCTTCAGAATTTTCGTACTGTTCCCGCCTCTTTTTGCCGCCTTTTTTCTCTCTCCCTTTTCACAAAACAGCCTTTCTCCTTCTTGAATCACTCACCTTCGATTCTTCACTTTCTCTTCTCCCCTGGTTCCTGAGTTTTTGAGTTCGCTGTGTTCGTGCCTCCATTGCTGCCATTGCCTCCATTTCTAGCTTCTCTCTTATACAGGTAAGCAAGCCTATCCTTCTTGCTTTCTTTGTTTTCGTACTTTGCTTTCCATGCTCTGTATGTTTTTTGCAAACAGTTTGTCCATTTCTGATTCGCTTTTGTACTTTTATGGAGAAACCATTAGAACTCTATGTATATGTCATATACCCTAGAGAAAAAATTTCGATTTTGATCCAGAATCACGTCCCGACCGAACTTGGATGCTGTTTGTGTCATGTATGTGAATAGATTCAGAACATAACCGGACTAGAACTTGTAGGAATATCAGTAGTTTCTTTTGACCCACTCTAGCCAAGATAGGATCACCGAACAAGCTTGCTCATACCGAACTAGGTACTTCGGTCTATAACCGAGCTAAGATTTTGGGGCCAAGCCGGCTTTCTTAGTTCTTAAACCGAACTTAGAAAGCCGCCCCTAAGAGCTCAGCCGAAGTAATTTTCCTCATACTGTAACCGTTTTAGGCCTTGGGACTAGACCAGTTTTCTTAGTTTTTTAGACCGAACTCAGAAAGCTGCCCCTAGACGTTAAACCGGTCTAATGTGCTCAAAACCGTGCTAACAAACATTCTGAAGGGCCGAGGTAGAACCAGCCCACTAAGCCGAAGTAGGATTTGTATATCTTGCTTATAATTTGTAGCGCAGTCCAATCGATCTGTGCTTAACCCCTTTGTTTTCTACCTTGCAGACTTAGGTTGCCCAGACACTCCTGCGTGTGCTCAACCGAGCTACTGAGCCAAATTTTTGTACCGAAATAATTTATTCGTAATTTATACAACAAATGGGTAAGTATAGATATTTAGTCGAAACCCCTGGTGGCATGGCCGAATTTAGGCAGGACTACCAGATTCCTGATGATGTCCAACTGGTATTGGCCAAGAAAGATGCTACTCCCTGGGACAATGAAGGCTTCGTCCCTTTTACCCTTCAATCCATAATAGAAACCGGACTACGGTTTCCTGTTCAACCGCTAATCTGCGAATTTCTTAGACAGACTAGGTTGTGCCCCACCCAACTGTCTACCAATACATATCGTATCATAATGGGAATAGCCGTATTAAATCATCAAACCGGACTAAATCTCGGCCTAGCCGAGATATTCCATCAGTATTCCATCGGTTCAAAGAATGCTGGGTGGGTATATTACCTTAGAATTCGCCGCCGCCGAGAGAAGATAATTAAGCACACTCCGGACAAAGATCTTAACGATGATGATTTCTTTTGGGTCTCTGGGAACTTTGAGGATTTTTAGGCTCAAATTCCTGGCCGACCTATAAATTGGAAAATGGGAGAGCCTGGTAATTTTACTTCGGTCTTCTGCTTTGTAAGTTATCTCGGTTGTTTAGTCTATTAGCCGAACTAACACTTCTCTCTTTTTTGCAGATTTTGCCCATCTCCATTCCCTGTATAGCTATCCTAACCTCGGAGTCTTGCGAGCCGCTTTTCGGGTTAAAGAAAGGGATTGGGCCAAGCTTCTAAATTTCGAACCGACCTACCGTTACAGCAGTCGACGGAAAGCAAAGGTGACTGACTTCCTTCTTGAAGAGGCACCGGAACCGGACCCAACTTTGCCCGAGATAAGACTTGTCCCTTTAACCGCAGAAGAAGAGATGGCGAAAAGGAGCAGGGTCAGGGCCCTTCTAACCGAAACAGCTAGGCCCGAAGTGGCGCCTCCCAGCCAACCGCAACCTGCTGTTGTCGCCCTTCCTTCCCAACAGCCATCCTCTTCCCGCCGAACCAAACGTGCCCGAACTTCCGAACCCGAACGAGTTCTGATTGATGAAGAAACTCCTATTCAGCCGAGCTTACCACCGAGCCCCCAACCGGAGTCTTCTGACCGAACTATCGGCTGCTGGGCACCGAAACTAACTTTCAACGACCGAGTCATTCTAGACACAGACTCGGTCGTTGCTGAGAAAGACCACCTGTTGGCCATCAACCTGGCCAAGAGCGTGTGTCTGCCCAAAGACATGGAACACCACCAGAAACAGTTAACCACCGAGCTGAAGTCCATCCGGTCAACCACTAAATCAATGATTCTGGTAAGTAACTTCGGTCGCATTTCTGTTTTTCTACTCAACTTTTTCTTCGGCTAAATTGAGGTTGTTGCTTTGTCAGGCCATCCAGAAAAACCAAATCACCCACAGGAAAGTACTGGAGCTGAGGAAAGTGACTAGGCAAGCAGCGGCCGAGGCAGAGGCGAAATCGGCCGAACTAGAAGAAGCTCGCAAGGAACTGGCCGAACTCCGGGGTGAGGTCGGCCGACTGACCGGAATGGTTAGTTCGGCCGAAGCTGAAAAACAAAAGACTGCCATAATTCTGAAGGACAAGTACTTGCGCGAGTTGCTAAAACTTGAACGAAAGAAGGATGCCGAAATAAAGGAGAAGGTAAAAGAGGCTGACAAGCAGGGTTTCAAGAGGGCAGAGGATGCTTACGCCCTACAATGCAATGCTTCCAAGGATCTCTTCTTTAAGTGCGGCTGGAGGGGAGCCGTTGAGAAGCTCGGTCATGATCCTCAGACCGAGGTTTTCAACCCTCCAGCCTACTTCATACCGAACTCCCTGATGGAATATGCCACGGCCATGCAACAGCAGTTCCTTGAGGGCTCAGATGATGAAGATTCTGATGAAGACTCTGCCCATGGAGATACTTCGATTGTGAATGTGGATCAGATAGATCGGCCCGAGTCCAGAGTGGAAGATCTGACTATTGAACAGCCAAGTGAAACTGCGGCTCCGGTCGATACTACTGTTGTGACTGAAGGGGTCCTGCCGCCAGAGACCGGTCTTCCAGCTGACACTGATGCGGTTCTCGACGCTGAAATTGATGAACTTTTCTCTTGATTTTTTACTTTTTCTCCTTTGTAACCGAATTAAGCTTCCTTGTAATGACTTCTCTTTGAATGAAAAATTTTACTTCTTTTATTCCGGTTATTGTGTGTATGCTTGCATTTTGTAATGTCTTCTATTACTCCAAGTGTTATTTCGGTTTTTGGTTGGTTAAACTATACTTACCAGCCAACCACTCCTTAGCCGACATAATTACTTCGGCTGAGGAGTATTAAGTGTTGGTTTAATCCAGCCAACCACTCTTCAGCCTTACACTTACTTCGGCTGAAGAGAAACAAGAGTTGGTTTATTCCAGCCAACCACTCTTCAGCCTTACACTTACTTCGGCTGAAGAGTAACAAGTGTTGGTTTATTCCAGCCAACCACTCTTCAGCACTTACTTCGGCTGAAGAGTAACAAGAGTTGGTTTATTCTAGTCAACCACCCTTCAGCCTTACACTTACTTCGGCTGAAGAGTAACAAGTGTTGGTTTATTCCAGCCAACCACTCTTCAGCCATACACTTACTTCGGCTGAAGAGTAACAAGTGTTGGTTTATTCCAGCCAACCACTCTTCAGCCATACACTTACTTCGGCTGAAGAGTAACAAGTGTTGGTTTATTCCAGCCAACCACTCTTCAGCCATACACTTACTTCGGCTGAAGAGTAACAAGAGTTGGTTTATTCCAGCCAACCACCCTTCAGCCTTACACTTACTTCGGCTGAAGAGTAACAAGTGTTGGTTTATTCCAGCCAACCACTCTTCAGCCATACACTTACTTCGGCTGAAGAGTAACAAGTGTTGGTTTATTCCAGCCAACCACTCTTCAGCCATACACTTACTTCGGCTGAAGAGTAACAAGAGTTGGTTTATTCCAGCCAACCACTCTTCAGCCTCACACTTACTTCGGCTGAAGAGTAACAAGTGTTGGTTTATTCCAGCCAACCATTGAAGTTAGTTTTTCCAGCTAACTTGGAATAGAATGCTTGCAATAAACTTAGTTTCTAAAACTAACTTTTACAAAGAATATTTTGTGCTAAAAAGAATTGCTCATTTTATTGAAGGAAAGAAAAAATTACATATGTTCAAAAAGAGAAAAGCTAAAAGTAAAATAACTTGAGATTGGCCGTATTCCATGGCCTAGGGATTGCCTTGCCATCCTTGTCTTCTAGGTGGTATGCCCCTTTGCCTGCTAACCCAACCACCTTGTAAGGACCTTCCCAATTTGGGCCTAACTTGCCGTCTCCTGGGATTAAGGTGTTCCCCATTACTTTGCGCAGTACCCAATCGCCAATTTTGAATTGTCTTGGATGAACCTTTTTGCTGTATTTTTTGATTAACTCTTGTTGGTATGAGGCGATGTGGACCAACGCTCTTTCTCTTCTTTCTTCTGCAAGGTTGAGTTCTAAGGCTATGGCTTCTCCATTTAAGTCTGGATCAAAATTTTCGCTTCGAATTGTAGGGAGGCCAACTTCTAGTGGGATCACTGCTTCCATGCCATAGGCTAAGGAAAATGGTGTTTCTCCAGTTGATCGCCGAGGTGTGGTGCGGTAAGCCCATAAAACATGAGGAAGTTCATCCGCCCACTTGCCTTTTGCTTTCTCTAGCCTTTTCTTTAGTCCATCCAAGACGACTTTATTTGATGCTTCTGCTTGCCCATTTGCTTGGGGATATGCCGGTGTGGAATTGTAGAACTCTATCTTGTACTCTTCACAAAAGCTTCTAAAGATCCTGCCGTCGAACTGAGTTCCATTGTCTGAGATCAGTGCTTTTGGTATGCCAAACCGAGTGATAATATTCTGCCAAACAAACTTCTTCACATCCTTCTCTTTGATTGACGCCAATGCTTCTGCTTCCACCCACTTTGTGAAGTAGTCTGTTGCTGCGAGAAAGAATTTTCTGCCTCCGGGTGCTGTTGGAAGTGGTCCTACTATGTCTAAGCCCCACATTGCGAAAGGCCATGGGCTAGTTAAAGGTAGGAGTTCTCTTGCTGGTTGATGTATTTGGTGCGCGAATTTCTGGCATTTTTCACACTTCTTCACATATTTCTCTGAGTCTGCTTGCATATATGGCCACCAATATCCTTGTGAAATAGCCCTGTAAGCGAGCGACCTTCCCCCTTGATGACTTCCACATACCCCTTCATGTATTTCGAATAGGAAGGCTTCTACTTTGCTGGGATGAACGCACTTGAGGTAAGGCCCAGAGAATGACTTCTTGTATAATGCCAAAGATGGAGATAGCCAAAATCGCTGCGACTTTGCCCTTATTTTGTTGGCTTCTTTTTTCTCTGCTGGTAGGATGCCGTCTTTTAGGAACAGGATGATGGGATCCATCCATGAAGGGCCTAATTCAGTGCAATATACTTCTTCTGCTTCGGGGTCTTCTATACTTGGTCTTGGTAAGAAGTCGATGAGTAATGGATGTGGGATCGATGTATCTGCCATTGAGGCCAGGCCTGCTAGCTCGTCCGCTCGGCTGTTTTCCTCCCTGCCAATTTGTTCTATCCTTACCACATCAAACTTCTTGATCTCTGTTCTGACTAACTCTTGGTACTTGGCCATTCTGTCGTCCTTTGCTTCGTATTCGCCCGAAATTTGGTTTACCACCAGCAGAGAGTCACTGTATACCATTAGTTCGGCTGCTTTCATGAAGTGTGCTGACTTGAGTCCTGCGATAAGTGCCTCATACTCTGCTTCATTGTTGGATGCTGGGAAGCCAAGGTTGATTGCTTGCTCTATAACCAGGCCGTCTGGAGAGATGAGGACTATGCCAAGCCCTGCACCATGTCGGTTGGATGCTCCATCCACAAAGAGCTTCCACATCTCTCCAACAAATAGTTTCCAGCATGTGGAAGGGTCAGACGATGCCGTGGGGTCAAGGATGGTGTTTTCTTCAAAGTCCATATTGGCTGTCTGCCCTTCGTCCTCTGTTTGAACTGCTGGTGAGCCTTTGTTTGGCTCCTCCTTGTCGTCCTTAATGTGGTCTGCCTTTGTGCTTGATGGACTACTTTCCACTAGGGGTTGCGCTATTCCGGCGTCAACTTCCGTCTCTAGTTCGGTCGATGGACTACCTTTCACTAGGGGTTGCGCTATTCCGGCGTCAACTTCCGTCCCTAGTTCGGTTGAGTCAGTCAGGTCGACTGGACAGATATGATGACTTCCAGGAGTAAACTCTGCGACGAAGTCTGCCAAAGATTGAGCTTTTATTGCGGTCTTTGGTTGGAACTTGATATCGAATTGTCCCAACTCTACTGCCCATTTCAAAATTCGCCCACTGAAGTTCGCCCTCTCAAACAGAGCTTTTAATGGAAAGGCCGTAAGGACGACTATGGTGTGGGCATGAAAGTAGTGCGCCAATTTCCTGGATGCCATCATTAATGCTAATGCTAGTTTCTCCAATGGTAAGTACCTTGTTTCGGCTCCCAACAATGTCTTGCTGACATAAAAGATGGGCAAGTGTTGTATTCCTTCTGCACGAACCAACACTGCGCTGACTGCGTGTTGAGAGACTGCTAGGTACAAAAAGAGTTCTTCACCAGGTACTGGAGTAACAAGTAGTGGTGGGGAAGACATGTATTCCTTCAAGCTTTCCAGAGCTCGGTCGCATTCTTCATCCCACTCAAACTTGGCCTTTAAAGCTTGGAAGAACGGTCGTAGCCTGTCCGACGATCTGCTTATGAACCGGTTGAGTGCAGCCGCCATACCAGTAAGATGCTGCACTTCTTTAACTGAGTTTGGTCTCTCCAACTCCTGGATTGCTTTGATCTGAGAAGGGTCGGCTTCTATACCTCGGTTGGTCACCAGGAAGCCCAAGAATTTGCCAGATCCAACTCCGAATGCGCATTTGGACGCATTGAGGCGTAGCTTGTGTTTCTTCAGGATCTGGAACATCTCGCCTAAGTCTTTCAGATGGTCATTCTCATCCTTGCTTTTGACCACCATGTCGTCGATGTACGCCTCCATTGTTCTGCCTAACAATGGTTTAAACATCTTGGTGACCATCCTTTGGAATGTCGCCCCTGCGTTCTTTAGGCCAAAGGGCATGACCTTGTAGCAATATAACCCTCTTGGTGTTGTGAAGGAAGTGACCTCTTGGTCTGGTTCGTGCATGGCGATCTGGTGGTAGCCTCTGTATGCATCCAAAAAGCTAAGTCGGTTATGTCCTGCCGTTAAGTCCACCAGTTGATCTATCCTTGGTAGAGGGAAGCTATCTTTTGGGCACGCTTTGTTGACTGTTTTGTAGTCGACGCAGACACGCCATTTACCATTCTTTTTTGGTACTACGACGGTGTTGGAGATCCATTTTGGGTAGTGCACCTCTCTTATTGCTCCTGCCTCCAGCAGGTTGCCCACCTCTTCTGCCACTATTTCGGCGTGGTGGAGTGCCGATCTGCGTGTACGTTGAATGACTGGTCTGGCGGATGGGTGGACATTGAGTTGGTGACTGATGAAGTTTGGATCAATGCCTGGCATGTCGTACGGTGTCCAGGCAAACACTTCGATATTAGAGGTCAAGAATTCCATGACCTCTAATCTCTCAGCACTGGACAATGATGAGCCAAGCAAGAAGAACTTATCCGGGTTCTTCTCATCTATTTTTACCTCCACCAAGTCTTCCACCGCTTTCTGATCAGCTTCTTTGCCGACGTCAGCGAATAGTTCATTACTCTCTGGTTCTTCCACCGAATGAACGTATCCTTTGGCAGCTCGGCTTCCATTTGCTGTGGCGAAGCACTGTTTTGACATGATCTGATCGCCATAGACTTCTTCAATTATACCGGCGTCACTGGGGTACCGCATTACCTGATGGTAAGACGACGCCACCGAACGCATGGCATGCAGCCATGTTCTGCCCAGGATGATGTTGTAGGTGGAGGGGACCTTCAATACCCAGAACTCCACCTGTTTTGATACACTTCCAGCTCTGACTGGAAGGATTATTTTGCCGACAGGCCACTCTGGCATGGAGTTGAATCCAATCAGGGGAGAAACTGCAGGTGCCAAGTCTTTGTCTTGCAGCTTTAGTTGTTTGAATGTGTCGTAATACATGATCTCACATGAACTACCCTGGTCAATCAGAATCCGCTTGACGTCAAAATCCTTGACTCGGAGAGTGACAACCAGGGCATCATTATGGGGGCAGTAAATTCGTTCCAAGTCCTTATCCGAAAAGGACATGACGTTTGTTGCCTCTGTCCTCCCCTTCTTGATGGCGGGTTGGGAACTTAATACTTCCCTAAAGTGTTCAGCCTTCTTGATTGAACCTCTAAGCTCGCATACGCGCTCAGGTTCAAAAACTCCATGGATTACATTGATAATGCCTTGCGGTGGTGCGTCGTTTGGCATTCTGTTGGGTTGGTCATGATCTTGGGGGGCCGGTTGCGCTCCTCCTTCAATGTATTCGTCCAAGTGGCCTGCTGCCACCAATTCTTCTAAATGCTGTCTTAGGGGCGTGCAATTCTCAGTTCGGTGCCCCTTTTCTTTGTGGAAGGTGCACCGTGATCTGTCGTCGTAATTCTTCTGAGCTTCCCCAAGCTTGGCTGGCCACTTGACAAAAGGCTCATCCTTGATTTCGCTCAGAATCCGATATATTGGTTTTTTGAACACCGTGGTTATGGCAGTGCGAATTCTTAGCCATCTTTTGTCTGGGTCTTCTCCGTTATCTCGTCTGCCACGTCCATTTTTGTTACTTCGGTCCACCGTATTAACCTTTGCTGAGGTTTTCTTTTCTGGTACCGTGGCCGCACTTGTTTTGGCTTTGGAACGTGCGCCATCTTCTTCTACCCTGATGTGCTGATGCACTCTCTCCATCAGGGCTTCCATTGTGAGGGGTGGCGTCATGGTAATTGAATCCGTAGTCGGTTCCCTACTGGTAGGCCTCTTTTATATTGCGCAATGGCTAGATTGGTGGGGCAGTCTCCAATCTGGTTGAATGTCTCCCAGTAGCGATTGTTGTAAGATCTGAGGGTTTCTTTCTCACCCATGTCGATGGAGAGTAGCTGGTCTATCTCCACCGGTGTTTTAGTATTTGTCCGAAACCTTGTTACGAACGCTTCTGCCAATTGGGCCCAGGAGGCTATGCTGCCCTCTGGGAGTTTTTCGAACCAAGTCAAGCCTAAGTCGCCCAGACTTGATGGGAAGAGTATGCACATTAGGGCCTCGTTTCGCCTGTACACAGCCATGACTTGGCGAAAGTGGCTCAGGTGAGAATACGGATCCGTCTTCCCTTCATATGTATTGAACTTCGGCTGAAGGAAGCCTGATGGTAGGGGTGCGTTTTCGATCGCTGGGACAAACGGCGAAGTCTGTAGTCTTGCCAATGCTTTGTCCGCTGGTTCGTAGGCCGGTCGCGGTATTGGCATTCCAACCTCGACGCTTCCATGCGTTCGAGGAGCCAACCGTTGTAGGGCCGAAATTCGGTGTGGATCCTTTGCCCTGGCATCCTCCTTGCATCGTGCTTTTTCTTCTAGCACGGTTCGTAAGTCGGATGACCTGGGTAGCTCGGTTTGTCTGGATCTGGTTTGGTGTGAATGTGAAGGCCAATACGTGCTTCCTTCAGTGTATGATCTTTCGGATTTCGTCCTTTCAGACCTGGAGTGACGAGTTCTTGAAGATAAGGAGTGAGTGTCGCCTGTCCTGAGGCTTCTGCTCTCTCTTTGGGAAGGTGTAGTATTCCTACTACGACTCTCTGAGTGGCGAGGGGGCGTCTTGTGCCTGCGCCCCTCTCCTGTCGCCACATCTTTGGTCTTCATCTGGCGTTTCAAGGCCTCCATGTCCGCCGCCATCCTCCGAATCAGTTCATCCTGTTCCTTTACGCGATCTTCCAGGACTTGAGGATCAATCCTCCTCCTTTGCCTGTCGGGACTTTGAGAGTGACGAGGGCTGCCATTCCGCCTTCCCCTGCCGCTCCTCCTGGAATTATGTTGTTGGGGCTCCAAGTCCGTCATGGGAGGGACAGCAGGTAATCCCTCACGCCTTGCGCCCCCTTCTGGAGTTAGTCCGTCGACGGCGGACTGCGGCAAGTCTTCAATGTGTGCCATTGAATGAGAAAAGGAGAAGCTTAGTCAAGAGGTTTTTGTTCTTGTCTGTTCTTCCCACAGACGGCGCCAATTGTACGGGGAGGAAATAATTCTCCTCGTATAATCCTGTTGACCAAGTCCACGCTCCTCCGTACGACGTCGCTTTGTCACCTGAAAACACAAACGTGAGCTAGCCGGCGGGTGTGTGCCGGAAACCTCTCCGATGCCTAAGTCAGAAAACTTGACAAATAGACAAAGCTCTAAGTTCTCAGAAAGATTGTGTTCAATTACCTCCTCCAAGGCGATGCTTGTGAGCTTTTATAAGTTTCATATGGCACAATCCTAGTAGGACTTGTATTTCTCCATACAGAGTCCTCCTAGGATTCAATCTCCTAAGGATAATGCTTATCCTTTTACACCCTCCCCCACTGCTCAAACCAAGTGGGATGGTTTTCTTTACGGCCGAACTTCCTTTTGACCGAAGTAAACTTGGCTATACCGAGCCACAGAAGGCCGAACTATCCTTAGCTCGGTCTTCTCCTCCAACTCTTTACTTCGGCTGCCCTGTTCGACCTTGATACGCTTAGATCAAACTTCCAGGTAACAAGTTCGGACCGACCTAACCAATGTAAGTCACGACCGGACTAATTCCGACACCGGTCTTCTTAGAACATACTGCGACCGGACTAACTCTGAGACCGGCCTAACTGCGAATTGCCTCCAGACCGGAGTAATTTTACTCTTCCTTGGGCTGAAGTAACGATCTCTTCTTGAGCCGGAGTAATTTTGCCTCCTTAGGCCGAAGTAGCTTTGTCTTCCCAAGGCCGGAGTAACTTTGCCCTTCTGGGCCGGAGTATTCTGTACGGCCTTTTTACCTAGTCCACTGCGTTTTGGGCCTCAAAACCAAACTCGAAGTTCGGCCCAATTTTCCCAAAAATTACCCTCTCAGATAGAAAAGCAAAAGATAGTTGATCATTGCCTTATGTACACCAAACGCATACACATGTATACAATATGTCTATATAAACACAGAAAATCGTATAGTTATTGGGGCATTTGGGAAGAGTTTTTTTTTTTATTAATTTTTTTTTGTTAAAGGACAAAATAGGTTAAAAAATCAAAAATAAATAAATCTAGACAAAATATCATATTAAATTCATAATTATTTCATTTTTTCTCTTACAAACATCACGTCCAACTATAAAAAAATTCAACTATCTTTTCAAACACAAAAAAATTTTTCTCCAAAAATAATCAAAAACTAAAAAATCTTACTAAAATAACAAATTTTCAAACACCACAATATCAGTTTTGATTATTAACACAAAATAGAGGTTCAAATCAAAGAAAGAATGAACAGTGATTGGGTTACCAATTTGGCACCATCGATGAGGATTGGAGTATGGCAGAGAGTGAAATGGAGCTGTTTCTTGGTGGAGAAGTCAGGGAGAGATACCGATCTGATTTGCCGAAAATCAGACGGTGGAAATCTCTCCCAGACAGTATCGAAATCGGCGGCGAACTTTAATCGCCTCGAGATGGCCGATGATCAGCACGTATCTCGAGGAGTCATCAACATCAGAGTCTCTGATTTGCAATCTTCCAGCAATGACGACAAATAATCCATCCCCGACTCTGCTGTGAATTTATCATATAGGAAAATGCATTGGACCCCTAATGGGGGTGCTGGGAGTCCTTGCTGATTGGTGCAAAACAGTTTTTTTTTTTTTGGATTTCAGCCAATCACAAGCTGCCACGTCACTGGGAGTGCCACTGGGGGGTCACCCTCACTGGGGGTCGGAAGCAACAAGTAAAAAATTTGTAAAAAAATATTTAAAAAAATTAATAAATACATAAAATATAAAAAATGTACTAAATTCTTGTATTTTTGTTGTATTTTTGGTATTTAGTGAATTTTTAAAAGTTCTTTTTATAATTTTTTTTTTTACTTTTTAGGTTTATTTATGTTAGGTATGTCTAAAAAGTAAAAAAATTGCTTAAAATATTAAAAAAATTAAGTAAAAACAAAAAAACACGAAAAATAAGAAAGTATAATTTTTTAAAAAGTATTTTTTGAAAAGTGAAAACAAAGTAATTATGATTATTTAATAAATTTCATATCTCTCTCTATATATATATATATAGATATATTATGTTTTTTTTGATATAATGCATGCGTTGATTGGCAATTAAAACTAGGTGGTTTTGATCTTATTGCGTGTTGTTTGTAGGGCATTATATATCTATATCTATATGTATGAGAATCGTTTAATTGTGGAGTGTTTTAAAAAATTGGTAAAAGGTTAATTTTTTGATTTTTTTTAATTTATTTTGTCTTTTTATTAGTAAAAAATATGAAAGATGATGTAACTTAAAAAGAGTAAAAAGCTAAAAGCTGCCGTTTTTAACTCTTCCCAAAAGAGCCCTGTGTGAGATTTGTCTTTTTTATTTTTATTTTAACCTTTCATTTTGCATAATTTATTAATTATGACTCATCTATTGAGTGATTTTTTTTTTGTTGTAATTACGTAAATATTCATAGTTAATTATATAATAGTTTTTTTTTTGTAATTACGCAAATATTCTCCGTCAGTTATGGAACATGTTTTTTCGTAATTACATTCTCGGTCAATTATAAAATATAAATCTTTTATTTTTTAACAAATTACAAATACACCCATAAAATTTGTTATGTATTATCTTAGTATTTTTTTTAAGATGGGATAATTATCTTAGTATTTGTTATGTATTTTCTTCTACTTCTTTATTAGTTCAGTAAATTATCTTAGTATTTTTTTTAGATGGGATAATTATCTTAGTATGTGTTTTATATTTATCTGTAGAGAAAAATTACACATTATAATTTTTTTTAATAAATTCAAAAGGAATACATCATCAAGTGTATAACTAATTAAAAAATAATACATATCATACCACATAATTCTATCATATATCTAATAATTTATTCTATTCAATTTTATAAAATAATATTCAGTATCTTTGGTTTGAGTTTTCTAGATTAAATTTTTTGAAAATTGACTTTTTTGATTTTCATGTTTTTTTGTTTTGTTTTTAGTGAATATTTTTTAAATTTTAAATATATTTTTTTACTTTTTTAGATGTATCTTACTTAGATGTATCTAAAAAGTAAAAAATTTATGAAAAAATATTTAAAAAAATTGATAAATACATAAAAATATAAAAAAATGTACTGAATTCTTGTATTTTTTTTTATATTTTTGGTATTTTGTAAATTTTTAAAAGATTTTTTTTAATAATTTTTTTACTTTTTAGGTGTATTTATGTTAGGTGTGTCTAAAAAGTAAAAAAATTGCTTAAAATATGTAAAAAATTCAGTAAAAATAAAAAAATACAAAAAATAAGAAAGTAGAATTTTTTAAAAAGTGTTTTTTTTTTGAAAAATAGAAACAAACAATTTTTAAAAAATAATCAAAATAGAAAACTTAACATACTGTAATAGCAACTTATACCTCATAATTTAAATTATACAAACTTTATCTATTTTATATGAATTCTATTTGACAAATATTTCTTTTCCATATATTTTTCATAGTAAATTGAGATATTCCACAAATGGCACCTAATCATTAGCCTGTCATTTTAGATTACAAACAGAACCACGGTCTTTCCCTTCAATTATTTAAAGTTTATAATCAAAAAAAGAAGAATCAAATAGATAAAAAAAAAAACAAACAAAACAAAACAAAACAGAGAGACTGACCATACCGCGTGATAATGCACAGTTTATGGGCCTCGTTTTTCACAGGGTTTAAAAAAAATAATAAATAAAATAAAAAAGTCATAAAAAAACTTTATAAAATGAAAATATGGTTCGCCTTGCCTATCTCACACTAACCTATGGACAAGCCAAACCAAATTAGTGAAGCCACACAAGAGAGGATGGGGGATGATGATGAGTGGGAAGAACTGCTCAAAACTCTCCCCAAAGTGAAACTTCCAAATGGGATAGACATTTTTTTGTATAAAGGGTATTGGTATCCATATATGTTCATCCATGGCATTCTCGCTTTTCAACAACATTTCAAAGCACAAAACTCTGATTTAATACTAGCCAGTCTCCCAAAAGCAGGTACAACATGGTTAAAAGCTCTTACATTTGCTATAGCCAACCGCAACAACTACTCTCCCAGAGAAAACCCATTGCTCACCACCAACCCTCACGGTCTCGTCCCTTTCCTTGACAACTCTGTCTACGGAAAAAATCCATTCTTCAAGCTTGACGACTTTCCTAGTCCTAGAATTTTAGCAACCCATGTTCCATACTCTGCACTTCCTAACTCCATTAGAGACTCTACTTGTCGTGTCGTGTACGTTTGTCGAAACCCTTTAGACCGGTTCATCTCCTATTGCCACTATGTTGCTAAGCTTTTAAAGAATCCTCTCAATCCAAGTTTGATAGAGGAAAGTTTCGATTTGATGTGCCGAGGCGTGAGTTCGTATGGACCGTTTTGGGATCATGCGTTGGGGTACTGGAAAGCGAGTCAAGAGAGACCTGACAAGGTGTTGTTTTTGAAATATGAAGATATGAAAGAAGATCCCATTTCTCATTTCAAAGTGTTGGCTAAGTTCATGGGGTTTCCTTTCTCTGTGGAAGAAGATAGACAAGGAGTGATTGAGGAAATATCGAAGCTGTGTAGTTTTGACAACTTGAAAGATTTGGAGGTGAACAAGACTCACAAAAATGATGTTGGGCATCCAAATAGTGCCTATTTTAGGAAAGGTGAGGTGGGAGATTGGGCTAATTATCTTACTCCTTCCATGGTTGAACGCATGAATAAGCTCATGAAAGAAAAATTTTCTAACACTGATTTGAATTTCAAGTTTTGTTAAAGTCTTTTCAGTTTTTTTTTTTTTTTGTTTATTGTTATCTATATGTGCTTTGATGTTATGTTTGTGTGCTGGGAGTTGTTTACCTTCTTCGCTGAAATGTGGCTTTGATATCTGTTGTACTTCAATTTATTAGTTCTTATTGATGTACTATGAAGCATGTACCCTTCTTTTTTAAATCAATAAAATTTTTCCATTGATAATATTCATCTCACTTTTAATCATTTCAAGGACTATGGTTTAAATTATTGTTTTGTTTTTAATTCTACACTTTTTTTTTATTATAAATATTTATATAGAATTAAATTTATCTGGAGTTCAGATTTACGAAGCCCATTATCAATTTTATTTTAATAATTTAAATAATTTATTTTGTAAGTTTTTCTTTTATATTTTATATTATACTTAAAAAAAATAGATTAATATAATAATTTTAATTTTCTCATTATATCGTATTCATTTATATAAAAAAAAGTATTTTTACAAATATACTTATCATGCATTTAAGAATTTTTTTTTTTTTTTTTTAACATTCCACCCAATAAATATTTGAAAAAAATTTTGTTAAATTTTTTGAGTTTCTAACCTCACTTATTATTTTATTCATTATTTTATAGGTCAAGACCATGTGGTAACGTGACTATATAGTACAAGCAAATGAAAAAAAAAAGGAATAAATTTGCATAAGTATGAGTATCATCGAAAGATTAAAAAAAAAAGTTATATAATCATGACGTATATAATATCATATCAAGACATAATCATATGAAGATAAAAACATAAAATACCAATGTAAAATTAAATTTCTAGATTCAAAATCATTAAAGATTAAAATCAAAAGAACTATTCTAGATTTTTTTCAAGCCTGACCTTCCTATGGTTCGTAGAGAATTTTATCTAATTTTTAAGATATTTTTCGAAAACAAAATGATTTTTTTAAATTTTTAGTTATTTAAAAAATAGTGTTCAGAATCATTGACCTTTACGAAAATCAAATTTTCCTACACCTTTAAAGCTATATGCCCATTTAATGTGATCATGCCATTTCTCAAACAGCTTAATTTGACAGTAGAAAACATTTAAAAACAAGAATTGAATGATGTAAGAAAAAATCAAATCAATACAAATCAAATTGTGCGATTTGATCTAGACTGGACATGTTTGTAATTTTCTTTTAATATTTTTGCTCAAACAGATTTAGGCCGAAGCCCAATACCCGTGACAAGGAGTCCAGACTTCCAGTCGAGGTCCTTAACCTCCTGCAGTCGCATCTCCACTTCAACATCATCATTTCCTTCATCGTTGAAAAATTCCCCCAAATTCTATCTCCATCTATTCATCTTTTCTCTTTTGAGGAACTCGACCGTTGTGATCTTCAGGCACGGGTCTATCTGCTTGAAATCTCAAATACACTGAAAGTTTTATGTATAAAGAAAGCGAAAGAATTGTGTATTAAAATGTTGTATCGAATGTTATAAACTTGAAATTAACAATGTTCAGATGACTCTCTTATATAGAGGAGAGAGTGTTACAAAGGAGCCAAAAGTGGCCGAAAGAAGAAACAGGAAAGCATGCACTAAGGAGACAACATTATTAAAGCTAGTTGGTAATTTACAGCTAATATAGATATGCACTAACATATAATACATATAATATACTAACAGCCCCCCTCAAACTCAAGAAGGATAGATACTAACCAACTTGAGTTTGAAGAGAGTAACAAAACGTAAAAATAAACTGACAAATAAAAGTGGATAGGAGACACTGTATGGTCGTGTCAGACCGTTGGTGAAGACACTGTATGGTCGTGTCGAACCGTTGTAGAAGCTAACCGGAATCAATGTCGGGACAATTTACGGGGTCATGCCGGACCGTTGTAGAAGCTGACCGGAATCAATGTCGGGACAGTTTACGGGGTCATGCCGGACCGATGTAGAAGGACAGTTTACGGGGTCATGTCGGACCGATGTAGAAGACAGTTTATGGGGTCATGTCGGACCGATGTAGAAGACAGTTTATGGGGTCATGTCGGACCGTTGTAGCAGACACTGTGTGGTCGTGTCAGACCGATGTAGAAGACAGTTTATGGGGTCATGTCGGACCGATGTAGAAGACAGTTTATGGGGTCATGTCGGACCGTTGTAGCAGAGGTTGTGGTGGTGCACCAAGGGGGCGACTTAGGGAGTGCGCCATGAGCGACTTATACATGATACTATGTATAACCCCCCCTCAAACTCAAATAGGTGTGAAGATAGAAACCTATTTGAGGGTGAAACAAAGGGATTGATAAAGCTGCCCAAAAGAGATACATGGATATATACATCAAACTCTCAAAAGTCGTGCCTCAAAAAGGTGTGCCCGCACCCTCAAAAGGCGTGTCATCAAAAGGCGTGCCCGAATGCATCAAAAGGCGTGCCATGAAAAGGCGTGCCAGTTTGTCGGCGAGAAGAGGCGCGCGATGCGCGTGGCTGCCTCGGCTATTTAACCAAGACAGAGCTGAGGCAGAGGCGAAGACAAACAATTGGCGAAAATCCTCTGAAAAACTCTTCGTTTTGCTGAGAAGGTTTTGCTGAGAAGATACTCTGTAACACTCTCTATAACACTCTGTTGCCCAGAAAAAATGGCTTCGTCTTCCCGCGGGCTGCTTACCCTCTTTCCCGATCTCAACGAGTCCACAGGAGAGAGAACTGGTGCGGTGGCCAGTGAATCGCAACCAAACACCTCTGTGTTTGCTCCGTTGAACTTTCCGATGCGGTCGGTGGAGCAAAGAATGGCGGTGCAGTCGGATGTGGAGGCCAATCAGTATACGTTGAAGACATGTGTGGAGTCCATGACGGCGGTTACAAATCTGTCGCACCGGCTGCAGAGTAGGACAAATGAGGTGCAGCAGTTAAACTCCCAGCTGGCTCTGCTCCAACGCATGTATAAGGATGCGCGAGCAGAGATAAGCGTGCTAAGGGCAGAAAACAAGGAGCTGAAGCGGAAGGCCACCGTGATGTTCCGATTTGGAGGGCCGCCATATGCTGCAGTGGAGGAGCAGGGAGTAGTGATCATGCCCAGTGGAGTGGGAAACACGGAGGCAACACCGGCAAGGGTCGCCCAGGACGGAGGCAAAAAGAAGAGACCCGTAGCAGAGTAGAGAAGAAAAATCCCACTGTGGTGGGTGTGGTTGATTTGCTTGTTTTTTTTTTTTTTTTTTTTTTTTTTTTTTTTTTTGATGTAAAATGGTGAACGGGGTGAGCCCCGACATGAATAAAAGGAGGTTGGTGTGCAAGTCGTCTTCGGCTGTTTGTTTTTTTTTTTTGTTTTTTTTTTTTGTTTTTTTTTATTCAAAAAAAATAAATAAATAAATAAAGAAAGAAATAAAGAAAATAAAAGAAAGAAAGTGGAGTGCAAAAGGTGGATACTGCCAGTGAAAAAAAAAAAATGAGACCACATGCGTTGTGTGAGTGGGTGGTCTGTGGCAATGGGATGCTGGGTGTTGAAAAACTGTGTAGTATTTTTTTTTTTTTTGTTTTTTTAATAATAAAAAAAAGGAGACGACTGTAGTGTTTTGTTTAATAATAACAATAATAGTAATATAGTAAGGGAAAGCATGTGTGGGTTTTTGTTAATAATAAAAAAAAGGAGACCACTGTAGTGTTTTGTTTAATAATAACAATAATAGTAATATAGTAAGGGAAAGCATGTGTGGGTTCTGAATGCGGTCCGAAAAAGAATAATAAGAAAAAAAAAAAAAAGGAAAAGAATAGTGAGTGGGGAACAGGAGTGGGTTATGGGTTGGAGAATCGCAGCTGGGATGGGGATGATGGGTTCTCTGCCACTCCTCATGTAAGCATGAACTGATTCGGGTTGTAAGCATGAACTGATCCGCAGCATCATTTTGTTTACTCTCTCCCTCTTTATCCACATCCTCCAAGCCATCCTCAATCGGCTCCTCCGTAAACCCCCATCATCAACAAGCTTCAAGACACCTTCGCTCCCATCAGCGGTGGCAACGAGCTTCCGAAGATTGAGTGGCCTCAGGTGGCGGTGCTGATCTGCTGCGTGGTGGTACTGGTGTGGCGGCGATCGGCCGGCCAGAAGTCTTCCAAGGTGGCCGAGCCTTTGAAACCTCTGACGGTGACGACGGATCCGGAGCCGGAACCGGAGGTCGATGACGGAAAGACGAAGGCTGTCATCTTCTTTGGCACACAGACTGGTACCGCAGAAGGATTCGCCAAGGCACTTGCTGAGGAAGGTAAAGCGAGATACGAAAAGGCAATATGAGCATTTCAACAAGATAGCAAAAATCGTGGATGAGGTCCTTGATGTAGCAGGTTGTGCTGTCTGTGTTTTGTGCACTCAGTAGGTTGAAGAAAGGAAATTTCAAGGTATGTGTAGAAAATTTTAGCAGATTAGGTTGAGGTCCGGCGGGCGGCCAAGGCGAGGTTGCCGCCCGCCGGTGAAGCGAAAAATACTAAGTTCTTAACTTAACTTAGCTCTGATACCATGAAAGTTTTATGTATAAAGAAAGCGAAAGAATTGTGTATTAAAATGTTGTATCGAATGTTATAAACTTGAAATTAACAATGTTCAGATGACTCTCTTATATAGAGGAGAGAGTGTTACAAAGGAGCCAAAAGTGACCGAAAGAAGAAACAGGAAAGCATGCACTAAGGAGACAACATTATTAAAGCTAGTTGGTAATTTACAGCTAATATAGATATGCACTAACATATAATACATATAATATACTAACATACACAGTGCTACCGTAATCTTCTTCTCCATTGCCAACTTCCATTTCACCAACAAATCTAACAGATACCTTCACAGGGATCGATTCAAGTCCAGAAAATTGCTCCATGATTTCGAATATAAGGTATGCTGCATAAGTGGTCTTTGGGGATAGCATTCCAGTCTACATGTTGCCACAAATTTCAAGCCAACAAACACCAAATTTCCAGGGAGTCGGATCCGTATTGCACCAATATTGAATGTCTATACTCTTTGAATACTCGCAAGAATGTGTTTGACATCTATCATGTATATTAGAGTATAATTGTTAGAATAAAAAAAAAAATCAATATTTTCTTAATTTTTTTAACCAAAAAACAAAATAGTGACATCAAAGCAGTGCACTATTTTTTCAATTTTAATCAAATTAACGCAGTCACTAAAACAGAGTGAACTCACTGTTGACACTTAAATTAATATCGAATTCTTAAGGAATTATTTCTTACTATTTTCTGAGCTCATATATAATGTAACATTAAAAATTTTATTTCAATTTGTATCTAATTTTGTTTTATAGATTTTGTTGTACATATTATCATATTGCATTTGTATCCCACATCGGTATCCAAGCTTTATGGCATACATTATACAAAAAGCACAAAACACAAGAGAGAAAGATTGGGGGAGACCTTGATTCAGGTAAAGTAATCCATTGCCAGTGTTGTTGACCATTTTTCCAAGGAATATTTGTTAGAAATTTGGTTTTTATAGGTTTATTTTAGGCTAATTTTGAGCTCAAAATTGAGTGAGTCCCACACGTTTTTTAGGGTGGGTCCGAAGAGGTGACGTGTTCCTTGTCGCATGGCAAGTCACACAGTGAAAATGGTTCATCAAAATTATTTATGAGTGAATGAGAACTTGATGTCGTTTTCGAGTTCGTGGAATAGACAATTAAAGAATAAAATGCGGATTTCCTTGTAAGGTTTGTCACACATTAAAACTTTAAGAGAGCTTGTGTATGTATATAAGCTCTAAACAGCAACACTTGGGTTGGGCCCCAAGGGGGACCCCAAGTTTGTAGAAGGGAGGAATTATGGACAAATGCAACCTTGGCTCAAACCACCACATGCGCGCCACTGTTGCCATTTGAGCCGAGTACGGTTGTGGGTCGAGTCGGTTCTAACATTAATTTTTTAGATAAAATTTATTTGAATTTTTTCAAATTCTTGTACGAAATTATTTGAATTCAAATTTTTTGTCCAAAAATTATGCCTCCGAATTTCACTAAATTCCCAACTATTAAACAGGTTTTTTAACTGCCAGAAACTGCCCAGACATATTGAAACTTCCGTGCAGTTATTTGTTTGAATCTGCCACCAGATCTGTTTGAATTCAAACTGTATCTGTTCATTCAAATCTGCAGCTGTTTGGGCAGATCTGTTGGTCACCATTTTGCCTATAAATACCAGCATATTCCAGCAGTTTGTACATCCCAAAATTCATTACTATCCTTCTAGTTTTGCTCACTTGCATATTTTATTCATCATGTTATTTTAGGGAAAAATTTGAGAGTATAGAACACAGGTTTTGATTCGCTGTACAAATTGTTTAGAGTACTACTACAATTTGTGAAGATCATTGTATCTTAGGAGATAGATGCCTTTTATCCGTAAGCACCGCAGAACGGCGAATCTGTCTTAAGGATAGAGTGTCACACAATCGACTTGATCTTTTAAATCTTTATTCGGTTTGGTATAATAAATTCGGTAAGTAATTTATTTTATTTGTTTGATTTGTTTCATTATTTAATTTACATAGAAGATTGTCCCAACAATATTGAGCTCCCGGGCCGGTAGTGTGAAGCATTTCTTGCCGATCTCCTTGTCAAGTGCAAAGCTCTGAAAATGAATGAAGATTTGTATTAGCAAAAGAGGTACACACACAGTACTAGATAACCAAAAAAAAAAAAAAAAAAAGTTGTTTGTGATTAAAGTTCAGTTATTAAATTGATCTAAAAATTTCATGTCCTATATTTTTAAAAATTTCCTGTCCCAACCCAATTCGAATAGTTCAATTATAAAATTCATCTAATTAAAAGGATAAGGATCTAATTGATAAATGAAATTTTCTCAAATTATTGTAGGCATAACCCCCTTCGTTATTGTGAGGCCAATAGCAAAATTATTAGCTTTCGAATTTGAGGTTCAAATCTCATTCATAATTGGCTTAAGATCCAAGTCTCAACACTTTCTATATTGATGGAAAGAAAAAATCATATACATATTCTCCATAAATGATTCACAATTTGATTTACAATTAATACAACCGATTCTGTTGCTATAGAAGCTTTTTTTTTTTTTTTTTTTTTTTTTACGTGCTTGATGATTTTAACAAATTTAATGATCGAGTCACCCAATTCCCAATACTCCTATATTGGCACTGTCTGGTGCAAATTATTGCGAGTTAAAAATTGCTAATGATTAAGAGTTAAAAGTTCCCTTCCCCACCTTTATGATAATTAAGTTTTTTTAACTTATTTAAACTATTTCTGCTTAATTAGTTGTAAGTAAATTTTGCACCAAATTGTTTGACACATACTCCAAAATTAAAATAAGTTATAATTAATTTTTTTAAACTATTGTTATTGATGCTGATTTTATATTCTGATATTGCGATTTAAAAACATACTTCCTATTCATTATAATTATTTTTAAAAAAATTGTAAGAGGATGGCTGACACGTTGTCAAACCTTAGACATGGTTCAACAAGAATTTTTTGGACTGTGTTTGGTTGCAAGATTTGACGAGGAAAACAAAAAGTAAAAAGAAAAGAAAAAGAAAAGGACAAAAAATTGATAAGATTTGAATTTCAAATTATATTTAGTTCAGCTTGGAACTAGAAAAAGAAAAGAACAGAAGAGTGTATTTGATTCATAGATTTGAGAACCAATTTAGAAAGGGAAAAAAAAGATGTGTTAAATATATGTGAAATATAATTATATTTTACACATATTACACATTCTTTTTTTCCTTTCCCTTTCCGTTTCCAAAACATTTCTCAAATCCATAAACTAAACACAGTGTAAGTAAACTGAAAAAATAAAAAATAAATTACCTTTCTCTCTTACTTTCTATTCCCATGTAAACAACAAGTGTGATTGTATTTTATTTTTCCTTCTCATTTCTCTCATTAAATTCATCAATCCAACCAAACACAACTTCAAAGTCAATAGCCAAGGAAACATTTTAAGTGCAGGGAATTCGATTATAGTCAGATAATCCTCTAATATGGAGAGCATTGGGTTGGGTCTGATTTTGTGATTAGATTAGAAAAACTGATAGAAATGCAAAATATTGTTGATCATTGCCTTATGTACACCAAATGCGTACACATATGCACAATAAGTCTATATAAACACAGAAAGCACTACAGGAAAAAGTACATTTGGCGACTAAATTTCCCGACTAAAAAAAATTTGGTGGCTGAAAGTATAGCTTTTGGCGACTAAAAAAGCATTAGTAGCCAAAAGTAAAGAGTTTTGGCGACTAAAAAAATATAGCAGCTAAAAGTATAGTAATTGACGACTAAAAATTTGTTTGGTCGCCGATATATGGATTTTGCCTACTAAAAAAATTTTAGCAGTCAAAAGTTAGACCCTTTGGCGACTAAAAAAAATTAGTAGCCAAAAGTGAGGCATTCGGCGACTAAATTGATGTTTGGTAGCCAAAAGTGAGGCTTTTACCGACTAAAAAAATTTTGGTAGCCAAAAGTTAGGCCCTTTGGCAACTAAAAAAAATTTAGTAGCCAAAAGTGAGGCCTTTATCGATTAAAAAATTTTTAGTAGCCAAAAGTGAGGGTTTTTGGCGACTAAAAATAATTTAGTAGCCAAAAGTGAGACATTCGGCGACTAAAAAGAAGTTTAGTCGCCAAAAGTAGTAATTTTAGCGCGGAAATTTTATTTTTAACGACTAAAAAATTATTAGTAGCCAAAAGTATAGAATTGGTGACTAAAATTATGTTTAGTCGCCAAAAGTGGTCTCTCTTTTTTTTTTCTAACAAATAATTTATTTTTACATAAATTATGTTCAATAAAAAATAATTACCTTAATATATATACTTTTATATTAATACGGGTCTATGTACTATATAAATAATATATGTTGCATATATAATTATATGGTGTTATGAAGGCGTAGTGGAAAGAGGGTGTCGTATATGGTATGGGAGGTTGATGTTTTGAATCTCCACAAGAGCAGAGTGTAATTTTTTTTTTTCACGAAATCACTTTTGGCGACTAAAAGTTTGGTCGCCGATTCCTTGAGTATTGGCGACTAAAACATTGGTCGGTAAATGTATAATTTCAAAAAAATATAATTGACTATTGGCTACCAATAATTTAGTAGCCAAACATTGGCCTTTTGCCGACCAACTAAAATTTAGTAGCTAAAAGGTATGTTTTGCCGACTAAATATAATAGTAGCCAAATGTTTCACTTTCAGCGACCAAACACACGTTTAGTCACTAAAACATTCGCCGACAGGGTTTAGGCGACTAAGTTGGCGACAAAAAAATTTAGTCGCTAATTGGTTTTGGCGACTAAAAAAGTGACCTTTGGCGACTAATATTTTGGTCGACGAAACTGTTATTTCTTGTAGTGAAATAATATAGTATCAGTTTTGATTATTGACACAAACAAAAATGCTTCATACCACTAATTTAACACCACTAAACAAATCACTAATGACGTGGCTAGATGTGGATCCCACACTGATGTGAAAATTTGGCCTTTTTTTTTTCTTATACTGCCACGTCATTAGTGCTGCTTTTAGTGATGGTGTATTAATGGTCCGAATCGGAACTCTTGGAGAGCGGCAGAGAGTAAAATAAAGTTGTTTCTTGGTGGAGAAGTTAGGAGAGATACCGATCTTGATATGATTTGCCAATAATCTGATGGTAGAAATCTCTCCCAGACAGTGTCAGAATCGACGACGGACTTTAATCGCCACGAGATGGCCGATGATTAGCATGCATCTCGATGAGTCGTCAACGTTAGAATCTCTAATTTGCAATCTTCCGACAATGCCGACAAGTAATCCATCCCCAACTCTGTTGTGCATATATCATGTACCCACCTCTTCTTAGCTCTCCTTTTGGATTTTTAACTTAGGCTTCGTTTGTCAAGTGATGATTTTAGTTAAAAGCTTAAAAAGTCACAAAAAAATTAAAAAATTAATAATTTTTACCAAAAATTAAAGATTCTCTTTTTTTCTATTTTTTACACATCTTTTCGTAAAAAATTAAAAAGTCGTCTAAAAAATACTAATTTTTTTTACCTCATATTTTTAATCAAAAAATTACTTAAATAACCTGTTCCCAAATGAGACCTTAGTTTGAGTGGTATCATTTTTTTATACGTTTTTTAAAAAAACGTAAAAAAAAGATTTAAAAATTAATTTTTAATCTGTTTTTCAAAACAATCCTTACTCCATCCATTTGTCTATTTATATATACTTTGGATTTGATAATCTTATTTTTATTTCATTTTATGATGTTTGTTTAAAAAAATTTATTTTTTTTAAAAAAATAAACATAATAAAATAAAAATATTATGATTATCTAATAAATTTAAGGAAGCTTTTTTAATAATTTTTTTTTCTAAGAGTTTTATTCCATCCAACCCATATTCTTTTTGACTATTCCAGTAGAATCTATTTGGGATAAGAAGACCAAAACACCCTCAATCTCTCTTGTCCTCTATTAATATTGATTGTCATTATGTTTTGATAATTTTCATACATCAGGATGTTGACTGTCATTATATTCATATTAATTTGAAATGAATTTTTATCATTGTGTTGTCAATTACATGATGTGAATATTCACATCATGTAATTGAAATGAATATTCATATTAATTTGAAATGAATTTTTGTCATTGTGTTGTCAATTACATGATGTGAATATTCATATTAAAACATACGAATGTGAACGGTCACATCACTATATTAGATGAGAGAGAATGTTCACATGTTGTGAATATTCACATCACTACATGTTGTGAATAAGAATGTGTTGTCAATTAAAAATATAATGAACGCTATTTTTAATGTGTTATAAATTAAAAATAAGAAGGTTCACATGTTGTGAAGGTTCACATCACTACATTAGAAGAGAGATAATTTTTTAGAAAGGTGTTGTGAACGTTCACATCAGATAAGAGAGAATGTTCACATTATTTTTAATGTGTTATCAATTAAAAATATATTCACATCAGGTGAGAGAGAATGCTCACATTATTTTTAATTTGTTATCAATTAAAAATATATTCATGTTATATAATAATATAACTAATGACATCAATGTTATTTAATTTGTGTATGAAATTTTCCATACCTTGGTCATTTTTCTTCTCTCTCTTCTCCCAACATTAAATATCAATATTAAATAAAAGGATATAAGCGCCTAAGAAAATAGAATAAATCAAGAAAAAAGACTTTATGGAATAAAAGTATAAATGCATGGGATTAAGTGGGTTAAAAAATTCCTTCATAAATTTCTTAGGTTAGAACACTTCTAAATGGGATTTATCAATAAAAATCTCTAAATAAAATATATATATATATATATATATATATATAATTTTCTTTGATATAATGCATGCGTTGATAGTTTTGATCTTATGGCATGTTATTTATAGGGGTATTATAAGTATCTATATTTATATGTATAAGAACTACATAACTGTTTGAGATTTCTCTTTTTTTATTTGATTTTGTCCTTTCATTGTGCATAATTTACTAATGGTGACATATATATTGAGTGAAAGTTTTTTTTGTAATTACGCAAATATTCTTGGTCAATTATACAATAGGTTTTTTCATAATTACTCAAATATTCTTAGTCAATCCTGAAACAGATTTTTTCATAATTACGCAAACATTCTTGGTCAATTATAAAACGTAAATCTTTTATTTTTTAACAAATTACAAATACACACATAAGTTTGTTTAAATATGAATCGGTCCTATAATATTATAAATTACAACTATCATTTGTTATCAAATTTAATTTAACACAACACTCGAGGGGAAAAAAAAAATTCTCTTATACAATAATAAATTATCAAAATTATTTATTGAAAAATATTTCTCATATCATTAAAAACTGTTAATTGACTTAATGATTCATTTATTAACAAAATGGTTAACTAAAAAATATTTTTTATATCATTAAAAATGATTAATTTACTTAATAATTTACCTATTAATAAAATTGATCATTTGTTATTTATTTTCTTCCATAGTTCAGCAAATTATCTTAGTATTTTTTTTAGATGGGATAATTATTTTACTATTTGTTTTATATTTATCTATTAAGAAAAATTACACATTTTATAAATTCTGAATGAATACATCATTAGGTGTATAACTAATCAAAAAATGAGACATATCATACCACATAATTCTATCATATATCTAATAATTTATTCTATTCAATTTTATAGAAGAATATTCAAATTTTTAAAAAATTATCAAAATATAAAACTTAAACATATTGTAATAATAGCTCGTGTCTTGCATGAGCCTTTTTAAACTAGTATACATATAATTAATTTTAGTTTTTATATTTATTTTGTTATATAAATAATTAATTTTAGTTTTTATACAAACTAATTATTTTAAATATAATTAGTTTCTATAATAGATTATAATATTTATATTGATAATTTGTTTAATATATATATATAATTTATATTTCGGTGACGGTATTCACTGCATTAATTTTCAAATAATAATTACAAAATTTATAATTTCAATGCACATTTAACATATTTTCATTATATATTTCTTATTTTAAATACATTTTCATACATCTTTTATATAATTTTCAATCTTAACCATAGCCTATTGGGTTGTCTTTGATTTTTTGTTCGAGTCTGTCCTTGGAAATGTTTGCTCTAGCTACTTCGAATGAAGTTGTTCCCCCCCTAAATTGGACGATGCCGAGTCTACTCACTTTTCTTTTGATATTAGTAACTTTTTTGTCGTGGACTTGTGTAATTTTTTAGGGTATTGATTTAAACTCCCTTAAAACACCTACTCCCACAACCTCCTCACACACATGGAGGTTGGGGATTGGGTGAGAAGAAAAAAAAAAAAAAGAAAAAGAAAAGTTGACCATTCAAAACTAAAGGGGTCAAGGGGTGACTCCTAAAGGGGTCTCAACCTTTATTTAATTTTTTATTTTATTATATAATCTATTTTAACAGGTCCCAAAAAAATATCTTAACCCTATTTTAAAACATTAAAAATTGTGTAAAATGTAATACTTGAAAAAAAAAAAAACATATTTTTAAATAATTACTACAAAAGTTTAAGTAGCATTTGGTTTACTTTTTACATCATGATGTTGTTTTAAAATCATGATTTGGATGAAATATGTTAACAAAACATATTTTTAAAATATAAATCAAAATTATTTTCAAAACTCTTACCTTCTGTTTTTTTTTTAATTATTGTTATTAATCAATCGATAAATTATTTTTTCTCTTTCATCTCTCCTCTCACACTTTCTCACATTTTATACATCAATCAATAAAAAAAAATAAAAAAATTATAAATCATCCCAATACTATTTTCAAAACTCATAATCAACTAAATTTTCTTTCTTCAAATCATGATTCAAAAAATCAAAACTCAAAATATAACTCCACAGTCAAATCATTATTCTAAAACTAAACCAAACGAACTCTTACTTTTTCATAAAAAATAAATTTACTTGTCATACAAAATAATAATAATTATATGAATAAAAAATAGTCCTTGAAATTTCTCTTAGTTTAGTTAGTTTTTAATATTTTAATTGTGCCAATATAGGCTTGTTTTGGCAAGTGGGTAAAAAGTTACATTTTGACTTTTAACTTATTTTGAATTACATCATCTCTCTATTTTTTTACATATTTTTTTTAAAAAATCAAAAAAATTTAAAAAATCAACTTTTAACCTACTTTCCAAAACAATTTATAATTCTCAATTTGTTTATTATTATAGACAATTTAATGAAAATACTCTTACTTTTACTTGGAAAATTATTTAATAATTCCGAAATATCATGTGGCCATATTCTAAACCAATTACTAATTACTTAGCCTTTATATTATTCCTCCATCCTTAACATAAATAATAGACTCCTATTCTTTTCTACCAATCAAAATTTTATAAAATACCACACATTCATGCTCCTCGGTAGATATTGAATAATCAACCCCTCTTAATCTTACTATGGCTCCGTTTGGGAAGAAAAAAGTCAGGCTTTTTTGGCTAAAATAGCCACAAAAAATAAAATAGGCTATTTTAGCCACAAAAAACAAAACATCAAATCCAACCAATAATCATTACAATCCTCTCTCACAAAAAAGTTAAAAAAGCCAAAAAGTCAAAAAATCCTTCCTAAACCAGGCTAAAATAGCCCAGGCTAAAATAGTCAAATAGTCAAAAAACTAAAAAGTCAACCCACTTCCCAAACGGAGGCTATGAATTGTAAACTATTAGTTTTGCTATTAAAGTGGATGAGACACCAATTGGATCCAACCAATTGCTATTAAAATAGGTTATTTTAGTCACAAAAAATAAAACATCAAATCCAACCAATAATCATTACAATCCTCTCTCACAAAAAAGTTAAAAAAGTCAAAAAGTTAAAAAATCCTTCCTAAACCAGGCTAAAATAGTCAAATAATCAAAAAATTAAAAAGCCAACCCACTTCCCAAACGGTGGCTATAAATTGTAGACTATTAGTTTTGCTATTAAAGTGGATGAGACACCAATTGGATCCAAGCCACGTGTCTTCTTGCTTGAACTGTTCGAATTCCAACAATATTCAAATCTATTTAAATATTTAATATATAGATATGAATATATAAATATATGTAGGAATCATATAATCATACCATATCATATCATCATATGATATATATTATTAGAAGTAATATTTTTTCTATGCTTAAATGACATATTTTAAGAGTTTTTTTTTGGATACATCGGAAAAAGAAATGCATTGAAAATGTTAAAAAAAAAAAAAAAAGTCAAGTATAAACAGTGGGCAGGACCCCATTATCATATCATTAATGATACTATTAGCACACCACTTTAGTATTCTCAACTATTTTTTTAAAACAAAATAGTAAAACGTTATCCATTACGGTAATGATACATCCCATTAAAAGTGGTGCTCTAAAGCACCATTAATGAGTTGACAAGCACTTTAAATAAATAAATAAATAAAAAACAAGACACAAGCAGTGGGTCCCGTTCACTGCCACATCACTAGTAATGCTTTTAGAGTATCACTTTTAGTGATCTCAAGTATTATTGTATCCATTAAGAGAGAGAGAGAGAGAGAGAAGCGATAAGTAGAGTGGTCTTATCATTATCTTCTCTTTCCATGTCCGCCACCATTCAAACTTGCTAAAGTCTTCCAACCTTCATTATCTTCTCTTTCCATGTCCGCCACCATTCAAACTGGCTAAAGTCTTCCAACCTTCATCACCACACGCACACATGGCACCTAATCATTAGCCTGTCATTTTAGATTACAAACAGAACCATAGTCCTTCCCTTCAATTATTTAAAGTTTATAATTAAAAAAAAAAGAATCAAACGGATCACAAAAAACAAACAAAACAAAACAAAACAGGGAGACAGACCTACCAAGTGATAATGCGTAGTTTATGGGCCTCGTTTTTCACAGGGTTTAAAAAAAATAATAAATAAAATAAAAAAATAATAAAAATACTTTATAAAATAAAAATATGGTTCGCCTTGTCTATCTCACGCTAACCTATGGACCAGCCAAACCAAATTAGTGAAGCCACACAAGAGAGGATGGGGGATGATGATGAGTGGGAAGAACTGCTCAAAACTCTCCCCAAAGTAAAACATCCAAATGGGATAGACATTTTTTTGTATAAAGGGTATTGGTATCCATATATGTTCATCCATGGCATTCTCTCTTTTCAACAACATTTCAAAGCACAAAACTCTGATTTAATACTAGCCAGTCTCCCAAAAGCAGGTACAACATGGTTAAAAGCTCTTACATTTGCTATAGCCAACCGCAACAACTACTCTCCCACAGAAAACCCATTTGCTCACCACCAACCCTCACGGTCTCGTCCCTTTCCTTGACAACTCTGTCTACGGAAAAAATCCATTCTGCAAGCTTGATGACTTTCCTAGTCCTAGAATTTTAGCAACCCATGTTCCATACTCTGCACTTCCTGGCTCTATTAGAGACTCTACTTGTCGTGTCGTCTACATTTGTCGAAACCCTTTAGACCAGTTCATCTCCTTTTGCCACTATAGTGCTAAGGTTTTCCATAGTCCTCTCAATCCAAGTTTGATAGAGGAAAGTTTCGATTTGATGTGTCAAGGCGTGAGTCCGTATGGACCGTTTTGGGATCATGTGTTGGGGTACTGGAAAGCGAGTCAAGAGAGACCTGACAAGGTGTTGTTTTTGAAATATGAAGATATGAAAGAAGATCCCATTTCTCATTTCAAAGTGTTGGCTGAGTTCATGGGGTTTCCTTTCTCTGTGGAAGAAGATAGACAAGGAGTGATTGAGGAAATATCGAAGCTGTGTAGTTTTGACAACTTAAAAGATTTGGAGGTGAACAAGACTCGCAAAAATAATTTTGGGCATCCAAATAGTGCCTATTTTAGGAAAGGTGAGGTGGGAGATTGGGCTAATTATCTTACTTCTTCCATGGCTGAACGCATGAATAAGCTTATGAAAGAAAAATTTTCTAACACTGATTTGAATTTCAAGTTTTGCTAAAGTCTTTTCAGTTTTTTTGTTTATTGTTATCTAATTGTGCTTTCATGTTATGTTTGTGTGCTGGGAGTTGTTTACCTTCTTCACTGAAATGTGGCTTTGATATCTGTTGTACTTCAATTTGGTTCTTATTGATGTACTATGAAGAATGTACCCTTCTTTTTAAATCAATAAAATTTTTCTATTGATAATATTCATCGCACTTTTAATCATTTCAAGGACTACGGTTTAAATTATTGTTTTGTTTTTGATTCTTCACTCTCCTTTTTTTTTTTTTTAAAAAAAAATATATATTTATATAGAATTAAATTTATCTGGAGTTCAAATTTACGAACTCATTACCAATTTTATTTTAATGATTTAAATAATTTATTTTGTAAGTTTTTCTTTTATATTTTATATTATACATAAAAAAAAATTAGATTAATATAATAATCTTAATTTTCTCATTATATCCTATTCATTTATAATTTTTTTTTTAAAAAAAAAATATATACTTATCATGCATTGAAGAATTTTTTTTTTTTTTAACAGTCCACCCAATAAATATTTGATAAAAATGTTGTTAAATTTTTTGAGTTTCTAACATCACTTATTATTTTATTCATTATTTTATAGGTCAAGACTATGTGATAACGTGACTAGCACAAGCAAATGAAAAAAGAGAAGAATGCATAAGTATGAGTATCACCGCAATGACTAAAATAAAAATTATATAATCATGACATATATACTATCATATCAAGACATGGTCATATGAAGATAGGAGCATAAAATATTAATATAAAATTAAATTTTTAAATTTAGAACCATTAAAGATTAAAATTAAAAAAACTATTCTAGATTTTTTTTGAGCCTGGCATTCTTTTGGTTCGTTGAAAATTTTATCTAATTTTCAAAATATTTTTTAAAAATAAAATAAAATATTTAAAATTTTAATTATTTAAAAAACACTCCAACATCGTTCAAATTCGCCGACGGTCACGGAAATCAAGTTTTCCTACACCTTTAAATCTATATGCCCATTTAATGTGACCATGCCATTTCTCAAACAGCTTAATTTGAAAGTTTCAAAACAAAACATTTAAAAACAAGAATTGAATGATGGATGAGAAAATCAAATCAATACAAATCAAATCGTGCGATTTGATCCGGACTGTACATGTTTGTAATTCTTTTTTAATATTTTTGCTCAAACTGCTTTAGGCCGAAGCTCAATACCCTTGACTCGAATCTGGATCCTCGGTGCCCCTTTCTTATCGCACAACCTACAACCTGTAACCCCTAAAATAACGTCGTTTTGAGATTTTTTGTTTTTCTTTTCTTTTTCTTCTTTCTCTCTTTCTCTCTCTTCTGGGGAAGAAGAGGGGAGAAGAAGGGGGAGCTCAGAGGAAATGAGCTGGACCACCGATGAAATCAGAGACCTTGCGTGACCGATCTCCGGGAAGCCATTAATGGTGCTGAAGTTGCAGGAAACGTAGACGGGGACGAAGAAGAAGTCAGCTTCCCATGGGTCGAGCGTCCGTACATCGCTGTTCACTAGAGCTGTGTATGGCCACCTCAGAGGCAAAGAGGCTGTTGTATTTCGATGGTAAATCGTACACATACACCTTCATATCCTTGAACAAACCTGCCCAAAACCCAAAAACAAAAAAAGATTAAGAAAAATAAGAAAGAGAAGAGGGTTAACAGAGGATGTGATTGAAGAGGGTAGAGAAATGAATGGACCTTGGTGGGTTTTGGGTTGTTGAAGAGCAGTGTTGTTGAGGGAGAGGTGCCTACTCTTATTACTTCGTTTCTGCTTTGCAATCAAAAGATTCGAAAACTCTTAAACCCTAGTACCAAAAATGAATAACACGAACTGGGTTTGTTGTAAAGTTGTGATTTTGGTAAAGTTAAGATCCTGCAAATGGAAAAAAAAATAAAAAATAAAAAATTCAGGCTTTAGTGGTTTACAGAGGAGAGAGAGAGAGAGAGAGCAAGCCAAACTGGGTTTGTCCTAAAGTTGTGATTTTTGTGACGTTAGGATCCTAAAAAATACAAAAAAATATGAAGAAAAAAAAAGAAAGGCTCCAGTGGTTTATAGAAGAAAGGCTCCAGTGGTTTATAGAAGAGAGAGAGAGAGAGAGAGAGTCGATGAAGAGAGGAAAATGTAAAGAGGTTTGTTTGCATTTGGGATTCAAAAAGAAAAAATAAAGGGTTGAAAAAGAAAAATAAAAAAGCCAGAAAATTGATTGAGCTATGAGGTGGAAATTGGAATGGTGATCTCCCTATGTGAATGGACCTCCTTTTCCCCCTTCTATGGAGGTTGTTGAGATGAGGCTTTCGTTTTTGGTCTGAAAGAAGAAGTAGAAATCAAGAAACAGATATTGAAGATGATGAGATGAGGTTGTTGAGATGATGGTGAGATGATATTGAAGATTGGGCTTTCGTTTTTGGTCTATTGACCTCCGCCATTTCTGTCACTCTCTCTCTCTGCTTTCTCTCTCTAAATTTGGCAAGAAGAAGAAAAGAAAAAAAAAAAAACAAAAAACCCTACAGGGTTGTGCGGTAGGAAAGAGGCACCGAGGATCCGACAAGGAGTCGAGACTTCCAGTCGAGGTCCTTAACCTCCTGCGGTCGCATCTCTACTTCAACATCATCATTCCTTCATCGTTGAAAAATTCCCCCAGTTCAATCTCCATCCATTCATCTTTTCTCTTTTGAGGAACTCGACCGTTGTGATCTTCAGGCACGGGTTTATCTGCTTGAAATCTCAAATGCACAGTGTGTGGGTGAAAATCTGACCACACTGCCCGTTTAGTGATCAGCTGGAGAGCACAGGCAGAATAGATGACTTAGGCAACCTGAAACAGAAAGAAAAAGCTCCGGCGGTGGTTCTTCCACCCGGGGGCACTCCGACGATCAAGTCAGTATATCTTTCAAAGATAATCAAATACTAAACTGAATACTCAAAACATAAATTACATACCTTAGACCCACGGGGTGCCTCTTTTTTATAATATACTCAATCCAAGTCCCACTAGAAGTATGACTTCTATGAACTCTAATTTACTGTTTACTCTGGACTCTTTAAGAGATAAAGATAAACTCCCTAAGAGCTTTATCTTATCTTGGTTAAGTCCCCTTTTTGCCTTAGGACTCTTGCCCCTTATCTCGGATTCCGATATCTTCGGAGATGACCTCGGCTTCTCCGAGATTACCTCGGCTTAACTACCAGGGCACGTGGCACCTCGGCTGACACGTCGGCGTCACCATGCCACGTGTTGGTATTCAGAAAATATATCCCCACAACTGCCCCCTAGGTTCTATTACTTTGGCATTCTGAGGTGATGGAACCTATTCCGAAATTTTGTCACTTCTTTTCTGAGTAATGGCAGAAAAACTGTTTAGCCAAGATTATCTACTTTCAGCCGACGTGTTCTCTTCGGGGAACAAGGCTTCGGTCGTACTCTCCCACGCGCATGAGCTGTCATGCATATCAAACTGTTCTTTTCACGTGTTTTGTATTCATTGGAGCGTGTCAGTGACGCGCCTGAAAGCTGTCTGTTCGTTCGTCTGCGCCGTCTGACGCGTGCGTTGCTCTAGACGTAATAATTGCCCTAATTTTGCCGCCGTTTCACATTTTTGACAAAACTTTTCCTTTGCCTCTATCTTTCCTTCACTTTTTCATTCTGCCTTCTTGCTTTTTCTCTCTCTGAAAGTTCTTTCTTCTTCGAGTCTGCCATCGCTTCAATCTCTCTTCTGGAACTGCTCTTAACCCCTCATTCTTGCGAAGCCTTCTTTGCTGTTGCAACCAATTTATGAGCTCGGCGAACATTGCCCCGGCTCCATTCGTTCCGGTAAGATTCATTCTCTTTAATGTTGATTTCTCTTTATGTGCTTTTGTCTGCCTGTTGCCATTACTGATCTTTTTCGAAGCCTTGGATTTATTTGTATCTTGAATTTATGGCTATACCTTGAACTTCTATACTTTTTCACCATTCTCTTTGCCACTGTTCTTGATTCTTTTTTCTTCCCTGTATCTCTATTGTTTCTGAGTGCTATACCTCTGTTCTTGAATCTGAAACTTCGTCTTTGTTTTCTCTTTTTTGTGTCTGCCCCAGATCTGTGCCTTCAATCTTGATCTTCATAGTTCTTAGGTTTGGGATTTGTGCGTAGAACCTTCCAATTTAGAGAAAACTGAAATAAGCCTTATCAGCCATTTCTTTGATCTTTACCGAGGTTCTTGTAACCCTTCTTAAAAACGCCCATCTTCTGAAACATATTTTAAATTGACATAATGGGTATGTGGAGGCACAGGGTAAATACCCCAACAAAACTTGAATACTTTAGGCAGGAATTCTCTATCCCAGCCGATGTTCATCTTAAACTGGCTGGGGACAGTGATACCATCATGCCCACAGACCATACGATGCCCTTCCCTATAGTAGCTTTCACCGAATGTGGACTCCGGCTTCCACTTCATCCCCTTTTCCGTCATGTTCTTTATTTCTATAAGCTGAACCCCATGCAACTTACTATTAACTCCTATAGGGTGATCAATGGTATTATAGCCTTAGCTAGGCAAGAGAACCTTAGAATTACCCTGGCCGACCTTCAATACTGCTATACCATGTGCCCTCTTGACCTGAAGGATAGGGGTTTCGTTTATTACCTTAAACCGAGATCTACTCAGTACAAAATCGTAGCCGACCTCCCAGACTCCAACAAGGGGGCTGGAGATGATTTTCTCATTGCTTCTGGAAATTGGGAATTTGGCCCAGATGAAGATGTCCACCTCTACCCTCTTCCTCGAACAATTACAGAGGGCAAGAGTAAGAGCCCTGAGTCAACACTTAGTTGTTTTTATTTAAGTCCTTAATACTTTTTTGTTTCTGACGTCTGTTTCTTTGTCCTGCAGATCTTCATCAGCCACCGAAAAATTTTCGTCAATCCTTCTTCCCAGGAACAGATCTAAAAACACTCCTCAACCTTCTAATCCATAAACGAAAGGCCCCACTGTTACTAAACTTCATCCCTACATACAAATCCACTTTACCCGACGTCCCAAGAAAAAGAAAGAAGAGTCTTTCTCCACCCACAGCTACAACCTTAACTGCTTCTACATCCCGAACGGATCAAGAGTCCACATCGGACCCAGCCGATCTTCCATCAACCTCGGCCCCCTACTTAAAGACTGCCGAAATGGTTCGTCCAAGGCCTGTCGTTCAAGACCTTCTCGCCGATCTTCCAACTGATGCCGAAGCCGCACCAACGCAATCAATGCTCCCACCCAAACCAAACAGAGTTAAAAAGGCTCAGCCTAAGGCTAAGGCTACAGATGCCGAGGCTGAGGATGCTTTGCCGATTTCTAAACTAGCAGAAAGCAAAAAATCAGCCTCTACTTCAACCAAGAGGTCTGCTGAGGGCCAACCCTTGGGGTCTACACAAACAAAGAGGCCAAGGTCATCGTCTGCGACGACCTCGGCGTCAAAGAAGCCCGATGTTCCATGGGCTCCTGAACTAACCCTGGAGGACAGGCCTATCATGGCCAGTGAAAGTGCCGACGATATTAACGTTGGTGTTGCCCTTAGCACAGCTCTTCTCCTTCCAAATGATTTGGAGCGAAATGCTAAGCTTAGTGAGTATGAGAATTATGCTCTCATGCTCCAACATTCTGTTCATGTAAGTATTTCTGTTTGTATTTGTGTTTTTTCCTTCTGTTTCTTTCTGAGAAAATTTTCTGACACTTCTGCTTTCATTCAGGCTATCCAACACGCCCATTCATTTTCAATGCAATCCTTTGAAAATCGTCAAAGATTGGTTGATATGAAGAGGGAAGCATCTTCAATGAAGAGAGAGATAAAGGCCCTTGAAGCAAAAATGAAAAAACTGGAGGATCAGGCCGAGGTTGCAACGAAAGTCCAAACTTTAGCTCTTGAGAAGGCCGAGGCTGCTGAAGCCGTTAAAAAAGTAGCTGAAGCCGAGAAAAGAGAGGCTGAGGCTAGGAAGGCTCAAGCGGAGAAATAACTCCAGCAGGCTCTGGCCACCAAAGAGGCCGAAGTCAAAGAGGCCGATGAAAAGGCCTATGCTCAAGGCATGGCCGACGTCGCAGAAGACTACAAGCTTCAAGTCAGGCAGGCATGCAACAGGGGATTTTCCCTTGGTTGGATGTCCTTGATAAAGAAGCTTGATCTTCCTGCTGACTCGCCATTGCGTCAGGCCGACGCTATTCCTTTACCATTTCCTCAACCTCCTCCTGAAGGCGAATCAGAGTCTGAGGCCGATGCCGTGGATGAAGATGAAGAAAAAGATGATGGTGAGGCCTTGGTGAGAAAACCCAGGGATGCTGCCGAAGCCAAGTCTCCTCCTCCTGCTGAGCAGGTTATGGACTTAACTTTGGATGAGGAGGGTGATGAGGTTGAGGGGGTACCCAAGGAGACTACCACTGGGCAGTTATCGTCTAATCTTCTCTTGGTAGAAAGAAGTGTTGAGTCAACAATCGCAGAGATTGATGCCGAGATACAAGCGGAAAAAGTGGCCGATGAGGTACCACCGGAGTCGTCCGAGGTCCCAGTCCCTGCAGTGGCTAACACTGAAGATTCTTGAAAAAATTGCCCTTTGTACTTTTTTCCTTCTTTTTTTGTTTTTTGTGCTTTGTACTTTTTTACTTTCTGGATAATGCAAAACTCTTTTTTTTGGCCGACGTGGTTTCTTCAATATGTAACTGCAACAGTTCTTCCTCTGGATGTTTTAATCTTGTGATATTCTGTTGACTGCTTCTGCATAGTCTTGTACTTAAATTTTTTTTTTGCATGTTTCTTCATGTTGCTTCCTTTGTGCAATCTTCTCGGGATTACATATCTCGGGTATAACCGTAAGACTTTTACTTCGGCAGGATACTAACCTGCAAACTTTTCATAAATTTCAACAAGTATAGAACATATATTTCGGAATGTAAACTTTGCAAGCTTCTTCTCAACTCTTAACAAGTACTGAATGGTAATCTTAGTCTAACCTACTTGTAAATTGCTACAAATTTCAACAAGTAATGAACAATATACTTAGCCTTTATTTTAACCTGTAACTTTCTGTATACCTCAGCGGGTGGTCATATGTCGGCTTAACATAAACTTGTAAATTGCTACAAATTTCAAAAAGTGTTAAGCATCTTCCCTAGGGTTTAAACAACCCACATATTGCTATGAGAACTTTAAGTAATAACCTCGGCCTATCTTCGACTTGTAAATTGCTACAAATTTCAACAAGTGAAGATAAGGAATCAGCTTAATTCCAACTTGTAAATTGCTACAAATTTCAACAAGTGAATTAAGGAATAATCTCGGCTTAACTTCAACTTGTAAATTGCTACAAATTTCAACAAGTGAAGATAAGGAATCAGCTTAATTCCAACTTGTAAATTGCTACAAATTTCAACAAGTGAATTAAGGAAAATCATCGGCTTAACTTCAACTTGTAAATTGCTACAAATTTCAACAAGTGAAGGTAAGGAATCAGCTTAATTCCAACTTGTAAATTGCTACAAATTTCAACAAGTGAATTAAGGAAAATCATCGGCTTAACTTCAACTTGTAAATTGCTACAAATTTCAACAAGTGAAGATAAGGAATCAGCTTAATTCCAACTTGTAAATTGCTACAAATTTCAACAAGTGAATTAAGGAATAACATCGGCTTAACTTCAACTTGTAAATTGCTACAAATTTCAACAAGTGAAGATAAGGAATCAGCTTAATTCCAACTTGTAAATTGCTACAAATTTCAACAAGTGAATTAAGGAAAATCATCGGCTTAACTTCAACTTGTAAATTGCTACAAATTTCAACAAGTGAAGATAAGGAATCAGCTTAATTCCAACTTGTAAATTGCTACAAATTTCAACAAGTGAATTAAGGAATAACATCGGCCTAGCTTTGTCTGAGTTTGATATGTCTTCAATAAACATCCATGCATAACTTTATCAATCATACATGTTGAAAGGATTCTGAAAAGACTTTATTGATGATATCGGCCAAACAATGATGTTCATCTAATGATAGAAAAATTTCAAATTACAAGTATTCCAAGGTCTGGGCAATGTTTTGCCCTCATTGTCCTCAAGCCGATATGCTCCATTGCCTAACACTGAAGTAATTCTGTAGGGTCCTTCCCAGTTTGGGCCAAGCTTGCCCTCCCTGGGATCCTTCTTGTTCCCGACGACTTTTCTTAGGACTAGGTCGCCAACTTGAAAATCTCTTGGATTAACCTTCTTGTTGTAAGCTCTGGCAAGCTGTTGCTGGTATGCTGCGAGCTGAATTGCAGCTTTCTCTCTTCGTTCTTCTAATAAATCCAGGTCTCGGGCTAAGAGTATGTCATTGGTGCCATTCTCTACTCCCTGGGTTCTGATCCCTGGGATGCCGATCTCCAATGGGATGACTGCATCTGTGCCATAGGCCATGGCAAAGGGGGATTCTCCTGTTGATCTTCTCGGCGTAGTCCGGTATGCCAAAAGTACGTTGGGCAACTCGTCCACCCACTTTCCTTTTGCTGCCTGGAGCCTCTTCTTTATTCCGTCTAGGATTACTTTGTTGGATGCCTCTGCTTGCCCATTGCTTTGAGGAAAACTCGGTGTTGAGAAGTAATTCTTGATCTTGAATTTTGCACAGAAGTTTTTGATAAGTTTGCTGTCGAACTGTGTTCCGTTGTCGGCAACTATTGCTCTTGGAATCCCAAATCTTGTGATAATGTTTCTCCATATAAAATTCTTGACGTCCACATCTCGGATTTTGGCAAGAGGTTCTGCCTCTATCCATTTTGTAAAGTAGTCTGTTGCTACCAGCAAGTATTTGGCCAAGGGCTGGATACTGGGTTTAGGTCGGCAGCTGGCTGATGTATCAAAGGTGCAAACCTTTGACATTGTTCACACTTTTTTACATAGGCTTCGGCATCCTTTTGCATGTAGGGCCACCAATACCCCTGGGTAATGGCCCTGTGGGCTAACGATCTGCCCCCAGCATGGCTTCCACAAATTCCTTCATGAATCTCGTAAAGAAAATCTTCAACCTGCAAAGGGTGTACGCACCTTAAAAGTGGTCCAGTGAACGACCTCCTGTAGAGATGGCCTTCCGCTGTTAGACTGAATCTGGCCGATTTCAGCCTAATTTTATGTGCTTCTTTATGGTCTTCTGGCAGCTTCCCCTCTTTTAGGAATGCAATGATTGCATCCATCCAGCTTGGTCCAAAGCCCACGCACATTGCTTCCTGTTCGGTGCTCTGTTTATCTATGCTCGGGGCCGACATGTAGTCAATCATAATTGTCCTCGTTTTTCCAGTTTGAATTGAGCTGGCCAGGTTGGCTAACGCGTCGGCGTGGGTGTTGTCATCTCGGCTAACTTGGAGTAATCTGCAGTTCTGGAATAGGGCTGCCAGTCGGATGACTTCCTTTGCATATGCCAACATTCTTTCGTCTCTGGCTGCAAATTCTCCTGTTGACTGGTTAACAATCAGTTGTGAATCACAAAAAACAATTACCTCGTCTGCCTCTGCTGCTGCTGCTAGTTTTAGCCCTGCAATTAATGCTTCATATTCTGCTTCATTATTGGAGGCTTTGAACCCCAGACGGATGGATTGTTCTACAATTTCTCCATCTGGAGATATCAGCAGTACTCCTGCTCCTGCTCCTGCTCCTTGGCGGTTTGAACTTCCATCCACGAATAGTCTGAATGAATCGCCGATGTAGATGCTGCATGGTCTGAGCTTTTCTTTCTCTTGCTTTTTTGTCTTTGACTGGGATTCTTTTTGCTTGTTGGGGCGATGCTCATCCTGGCTCGACGGAGCCCGAGGTGTGATGGCTTCAGGTGTGAGTTCTGCGACGAAGTCGGCCAAAACTTGGCCCTTTATTGCTGTTCTTGGCCTAAATTCTAGGTCAAATTGGCCCAGTGTTACTGCCCATTTTGCTATCCTTCCTGTTAAGTCTCCTTGATGTAATAAGGACTTCAGTGGGTGCTCTGTTAGGACCACAATCTTGTGTGCCTGAAAGTAATGGCTCAATTTCTTTGAAGCCATTACCAAGGCTAGCATTAATTTTTCCAGTGGTAGGTATCTTGTTTCTGCATCAGCCAAAGTCTTACTTACATAATAGACAGCCTTCTGCTCCCCTTTTTCCTCTCGGATTAGCACTGCACTGACTGCGTGTTCAGAGACTGCTAAGTACAAAAACAATTCTTCCCCTGGAATTGGGTTAGAAAGGACCGGGGTTGTGGTCAAGTACTTTTTTAGGTCGGCTAGGGCAGCTTCACATTCTTCTGTCCATAGGAAGTCTGTGGCTTTTTTCACCAGGTTAAAGAAGGGTCTGCACTTGTGTGAGCTTCTGCTGATGAATCGGTTTAGGGCTGCGGCCCTTCCAGTGAGTATTTGAACTTGCTTTGCCGATGTCGGACTCTGTAGTTCCAGGATGGCCTTGATTTGGTCTGGGCTGGCCTCAATGCCCTTTCTTGTTACCAGATATCCTAGAAATTTACCTGACCCAACTCCAAAGGCACACTTTGAGTCGTTGAGTCGGAGCCGATATCTTTTGAGTATGTCAAAGACCTCTTTTAGGTCGGCAAGATGATCTTTTGATTCCTTGGTCTTTACGACCATGTCATCGATGTAAACTTCTACTGTTTTGCCAATCAGGTGTTTAAACATCTTTGTCACTAACCTCTGATAGGTTGCTCCTGCGTTTTTCAGCCCAAAAGGCATTACCTTGTAACAGTACAGGCCTTTCGGGGTGATGAACGCGGTCTTCTCCTCATCTGGAGGGTACATAGCAATCTGGTGGTACCCTCTGTATGCGTCTAAAAAACTCATCCTTTCATGTCCCGAAGTGGCGTCTACTAGTTGGTCGATTTTGGGCAGAGGGAAGCTGTCTTTGGGGCAAGCTTTGTTGAGGCTGGTAAAGTCTACACAAACCCTCCACTTGCCATTCTTCTTTTTTACTACTACTGTGTTGGACAGCTACGTTGGGTACTGAACTTCTCGGATGGCCCTGGCTTCAAGGAGTCTGTCTACCTCTTCCTCTACTGCTTCGACGTGCATTAACGTCGGCCTTCTGGCTCGTTGAATCACTGGCTTTGCCGATCTGTCGACATTCAGACTGTGGCAAGTGACCTCGGGGTCAATGCCAGGCATTTCATAGGGTGTCCAGGCGAACGCCTCTATGTTTGCCCTTAAAAAATCTTCTAGTTCTTTTTCCTCTTCTCTAGCTAAGCCTGAGCCGAGAAGAAAAAATCGTTCTTCGTCGCCCTCCTGGACGAGGATTTTCTTTAGCGCCTCTTCGCTCTTCTCGGCTGGTTCTTTCCCGACGTCTTCTAGGACTTCCATGTTTTCATCTTCAACTTCTGCTTTCTTTGGCTCCCGTATACTACAGGTGGACTTTATTGCTGCCATGGAGCAATTTTTGGCTTGTAGTTGATCCCCTCTGATTTCTTCAATCCCATGCTCTGTTGGGAACCGGAGTAGTTGATGCAACGTCGAGGGAACTGCCCCCATTGCATGCAACCACGGTCTTCCCAAGATGATGTTGTATGGTGAAGGCGTGTCAATTACCAGGAATTCCATCCTGATCTTTTTAGTGCCGGCTTGTACTTCTAAGCTTGTCGCACCCAGTGGCCATGTCGGTGTTCCATTAAAGCCGACCATCGGGCTGTTTGATTGTTCTAGGTCATCGGGGTGCAGGCCTAGCTCTTTGTAACATCTGACATACATGATGTCACAGGAGCTGCCTTGATCTATTAGGATGCGTTTTACTTGGCACTCCCCAACCTGGAGGGATACTACCAAGGCATCATTATGCGGATGTTGGACCAGTTCTAAGTCGGCTTCAGTAAAGGCTATCATTGGCCCTTGGCATTCTTCTGGCCAATGTCTCTTTTCCCCGACTTGGTAGATATGCTGTAAATGTCTTACCCTCTGGGTTTCTCCTCTGACTTCATTTTCGTTGACCCTTGAGTGGATCACATTAACCACCCTCGGTTCTCCTGCTTGTGGTAGCTGTGCTGGGGGAGGGGGTGCTGCTGGTGCTTGAGGCAACCTTGCCTGCTCTTCCCTTGTTCTGGCTTCATCGACCAGGTCCCTCAGAAGGCCTTGTCTTACTAGGTCCTCCAAGTGTGCTTTTAAGGCTCTGCAACCTTGAGTTGGATGCCCTTCTTCATTGTGGTAGGCACAACGTCTACCAACGTTCCTTCCCATGAATTCCCCCGGTGCTCTTGCCGGTGCCCTGAAATATGGTTGATTTCGAATCCGATCTAAGATTTTATGGATTGGGATTCGGAATACCGTTGTTACCGCCTGTTTATTTCTTAATTCTATTTCTTGTTTGGTCGGCCCAGTGTTGACTCGGCCTCCCTTTGGCGAGCCGTTTCCCTTTTCTTGTTTCACCTCTTTGTTTCCCGATGTATCTTCCTCGGTCCTGGCGTATTTCTCAATTCTTGCCATGAGTTCTTCCATGCTTTTTGGCAATGTTTTTGCCAAAGACTTCCGTAGTGGGCAGTCATCTTTCAGGCCGTTCTTGAAAGACACGACTGCTACTTCCTGGTTGCATTCGGGTATTCGGTTGAACACCTCGTAGTACCTCTTCGCATAGGCCCTAAGGCCTTCTTCCTTGGTGATTCTTAGAGCCATCAAAGCATCAACCCTCAGGGGTTGCAGCTTGTTGGTCACGAACCTGGCCACAAACATCTCGGCCAAGCCTTCCCATGTCTTTATGCTTCCTTTTGGTAACTTATGGAACCAATCAGATGCAATTTCCCCAAAGGATGAGGGGAATACTTTGCAGAGCAACGGCTCGTTCCCGCTATATAATGCCATTGAATTTAGGTATAGCCCAACATGAAAGTTTGGATCTAACTTACCATCATAGATTTGAAACCTTGGCATACTGAATCTCTTGGGCGGTTCGAATTTGTCCAGTTCCACCGAGAAGGCTGTCTTCGGTTTTACTGGGGAGTTTACCTCGGCTTCTGCATTCTGCTGCCTCCTCTTGAGGTAGTCCTTTAAGTCTTCTTTGCTCCTCCCTGGAGCTCGGCTGTCTTTAGATTTTAGTCTTTTTGGTACACTGCTTTCGGCCTCGTGGTGGGTCCGTTTGGATCTTTCTTCATGGGTTGTGTCAAAATGGAGTACTTGCCCCTGAACATGTCGATGTTCTTTGGGGTCTGGATTCTTCATGTGGTGTGTCCTTCGGGACTCTTCTTGCCTCGGTTTTTCCTGTCCGACTTCCCTGGAAGGCCGATGAGAATGCCTTCCGCTCCTGGTATGCTGAGGGACCTCGGGGATTGTTTTTCTTCCACCCTTCTGGGTGTTGGTTGCTGGCATCGGCGTATCTTGCAGCGGGTATGGTGGCTGCATAACATTATTCTGCATCATGAAGTTGACGACTGACTGAAGGTCTGACAACTTGTTCGCCAGTTCTTTTACTTCCTCATCCCTCCGTAGGCACCTGTTCCTCCATACCTGGAGGTTATCTTCATTGTAGTACTTTCCTTGGTTTGCTCTTTTTGACGTGTCGCCTTCTGGGATGACGTCGCTCTCTCTGTGACCCTGGTCACGGGTTTCTGCATTGTGGTTATCTCCTTCGATGTCAAGGTCAATTGGTCTGCCACTCCCAGTGGGAGCGTCATCCCCAATATTTTCCTGCTGTCCGTTACTGGCCATCTATTCTTCCTTCGTTCCCACAGACGGCGCCAAATTGTGTGGGTGAAAATCTGACCACACTGCCCGTTTAGTGATCAGCTGGAGAGCACAGGCAGAATAGATGGCTTAGGCAACCTGAAACAGAAAGAAAAAGCTCCGGCGGTGGTTCTTCCACCCGGGGGCACTCCGACGATCAAGTCAGTATATCTCTCAAAGATAATCAAATACTAAACTGAATACTCAAAACATAAATTGCATACCTTAGACCCACGGGGGTGCCTCTCTTTTATAATATACTCAATCCAAGTCCCACTAGAAGTATGACTTCTATGAACTCTAATTTACTGTTTACTCTGGACTCTTTAAGAGATAAAGATAAACTCCCTAAGAGCTTTATCCTTATCTTGGTTAAGTCCCCTTTTTGCCTTAGGACTCTTGCCCCTTATCTTGGATTCCGATATCTTCGGAGATGACCTCGGCTTCTCCGAGATGACCTCGGCTTCTCCGAGATTACCTCGGCTTAACTACCAGGGCACGTGGCACCTCGGCTGACACGTCGGCGTCACCATGCCACGTGTTGGTATTCAGAAAATATATCCCCACACACAGTGCTACCGTAATCTTCTTCTCCATTGCCTACTTACATTTCACCAACAAATCTAACAGATACCTTCACAGGGATCGATTCAAGTCCAGAACATTTCTCTATGATTTCGAATATAAGGTATGTTGCATAAGTGGTCTTTAGGGATAGCATTCCAGTCTTCATGTTGCCCCAAATTTCAAGCCAAGAAACACCCTGGAGTCGTGCCACCTTCCAAAATCTGCACATTTTTATGCACAGATTAATGCTAAGAATAATAAAACCAGACATAGAGTGGAGGGAGTCGGATCCGTATTGCACTAATATCGAATATCGATACTCTTCGGATACTCGTAAAAATGTGTTTGACATCCTTCATGTATATTAGAGTATAATTGTTAGAATAAAAAAAGGGGATACTTACGTGTCGGTTCTAATAAGTGAATTTATTGTCTAATAGGTCCTATGAAAAAAATTTATCGTAAAAAAAGTCACTAATTGTAAGTTTTAGCGATAATTTATAAAAATTATGACAAAAAAAAGTCACTAATTGTCAATTTTTAACGATATATAAAAAATTATCACAAAAAAATTATTTTTTGGAACAATTTTATCAAGACTTATTTTCAAAAGGACTTGATGGGAATTAAGCTCAACTATTAGGACCTATTAGTAGTTTAGCTAAAAGAAAATAAAAAATCAATATTTTCTTAGTTTTTTTTACCAAAAAACAAAATAGTGACATTAAAGCAGTGCACTACTTTTTCGATTTTTATCAAATTAATGCAGTCACTAAAAAAGAGTGAACTAACTGTTGACACTTAAACTAATATCGAATTCTTAAGGAATTATTTGTCCCTATTTTCTGAACACATGTATAATGTAACATTAAAAATTTTATTTCAATCTATATCTAATTTTCTTTTATAGATTTTGTTGTACATATTATCATATCGCATTTGTATCCCACATCGGTATCCAAGCTTTATGGCATACATTATACAGAAAACACAAAAGACAAGAGAGTGAGATAGGGGGAGACCCTGATTCAGGTAAAGTTATCCATTGCCAATGCTGTGGACCATTTTTCCAAGCAATATTGAGCTACCGGGCCGGTAGTGTGAAACATTTCTTACCGGTCTCCTTGTCAAGTGCAAAGCTCTGAAAAGGAATGAAGATTTGCGTTAGCAAAAGAGGTACACACACAGTACTAGATAACAAACACACACACACAAAAAAAAAAAAAAAACAGTTGTCTGTGATTAAAGTTCAGTTATAAAATTGATCTAAAAATTTCATGTCCTATATTTTTTAAAAATTCCAGTCCCAACCCAATTCGAATAGTTCAATTATAAAATTCATCTAATTAAAAGGATAAGGATCTAATTGGTAAATGAAATTTTCTCAAATTATTGTATGCATAACCCCTTTCGTTATTGTGAGGCCAATACCAAAGTTGTTAGCTTTCGAATTTGAGGTTCAAATCTCATTCATAATTGGATTAAGATCCAAGTCTCAACACTTTCTATATTGATGGAAAGAAAAAATCATATGTATATTCTCCATAAATGATTCACAATTTGATTTACAATTAATACAACCGATCCTGTTGCTATAGAAGCTTTTTTTTATTTTTTTTTATTTTATGTGGCTGATGATTTTAACAAATTTAATGATCGAGTCACTCAATTCCCAATACTCCTATATTGGCACTGTTTGGTGCAAATTATCACGAGTTAAAAACTGCTAATCATGAAGAGTTAAAAGTTCTCTTCCCCACCTTTATGATAATTAATTTTTTTTCTACTTATTTAAACTACTTCTGTTTAACAAGCTGCAAGTAAATTTTGCACCAAATTGTTTGACACATACTCCAAAATTAAAATAAGTCATAATTAATTTTTTAAAACTATTGTTATTGATGCTGATTTTATATTTTGATATTGAGATTTGAAAACTTACTTCCTATTCATTATAATTATTTTAAAAAAAAATTGTAAGAGGATGGCTAACACGTTGTCAAACCTTAGACATGGTTCAACAAGAATTTTTTGGACTGTGTTTGGTTGTAAAATTTGACGAGAAAAACAGAAAGTGAAAAGAAAAGAAAAAGAAAAGGACAAAGAATTGATAAGATTTGAATTTCAAATTATATTTAGTTGAGCTTGGAAATCGAAAAAGAAAAGAACATAAGACTGTATTTGATTCATAGATTTGAGAACCAATTTGGAAAGGAAAAAAAAAGAAGATGTGTTAAATATATGTGAAATATAATTATATTTTACATACATTACACCTTCATTTTTTCCTTTCCATTTCCAAAACACTTCTCAAATCCATAAATTAAACACAACGTAAGTGAACTGAAAAAATAAAAAATAAATTGCCTTTCTCTCTCACTTTCTATTCCTATGCAAACAACAAGTGTGATTGTATTTTATTTTCCCTTTTCATTTCTCTCATCAAATTCATCAATCCAACCAAACACAACCTCAAAGTCAATAGCCAATGAAACATTTTAAGTGCAGAGAATTCGATTATAGTCAGATAATCATCTAATATGTGAGAGCATTGGGTTGGGTCTGATTTTGTGATTAGATTTGAAAAATTGATAGAAAAGCAAAAGATAGTTGATCATTGCCTTATGTACACCAAACGCATACACATATACACAATAAGTCCATATAAACACATAAAATAATATACTATCAGTTTTGATTATTAACACTTTTTTTTTTGTTACAGAAAAATCCTTCTTACTCTCCCGTAGGTCCAAGGTAGTGCCTCTTGCAGAGATCACCAGGGTGTCCTGTTCGCTGTTTCGAGCGAGGAGACTATAAATCAGACCCAACCCAATGCTCTCACATATTAGATGATTATCTGACTATAATCGATTTGAAAAACTGATAGAAAAGCAAAAGATAGTTGATCATTGCCTTATGTACACCAAACGCATACACATATACACAATAAGTCTATATAAACACAGAAAATAATATACTATCAGTTTTGATTATTAACACTTTTTTTTTTGTTACAGGAAAATCCTCCTTACTCTCCCGTAGGTCTAAGGTAGTGCCCCTTGCAGAGATCACTAGGGTGTCCTGTTAGCTGTTTCGAGCGAGGAGACTATAACCTTGGAACTTGCCCCGATCTCCCAAGACATGCTCCGTTGAAGTCAGGACTCACACAGCGGGGAGCATTGAACCCATACCAAATGCTGATTAGACAACTTGAGATCCAATCTTCTAACCAACTATGCTTCGCCGAAGAGATTGGCCCAAGAGAAGAGAATTGAACCTGTGACCTGGGGGCTTAATCCCCAGGCCTTAATCACAATGCCACCCACCTTGGGTTACAAAATAGAGGTTTGAATCAAAGAAAGAATAAAGAGTGTTTGGGTTACCAATTTGGCACCATTGATGAGGATTGGAGAGTGGCAGAGAGTGAAATAGAGCTGTTTCTTGGTGGAGAAGTCGGGGGGATAGATATCGATCTCGATAGGATTTGCCGATAATTGGACGGTAGAAATCTCACCCAAGACAGTGTTGGAATCTGCGGCGAACTTTAACCACCTCGAGATGGCCGATGATCAGCACACATCTCGACGAGTCGTCAAAGTCAAAATCTGTGATTTGCAATATTCTGGCAACGACGACAAATAATCCATCCCCGACTCTGCTGTGCATATATCATATACCTACCTCTTCTTAGCTCTCTTTTTGGACTTTCAAGGTAGGTCTCATTTGGGAAGTGATGATTTTAGTTAAAAAGTCATAAAAAAAAAATTAAAAACCAACAATTTATACTAAAAAATTAAAGATTTGTTTTTCTTTTTACTTTTTGCACATCTTTTTGTAAAAAATCAAAAATTCATCCCAAATATATTATTTTTTTTTACTTCATATTTTTAACCAAAAAGTTAAAAAGTTACCCAAATAGTCTATTCCCAAACGAGACCTTAGTTTGAGTGGTATCATTTTTTTATACCTTTTTTAAAAAAACGTAAAAAAAAAGATTTAAAAATTAATTTTTAATCTGTTTTTCAAAACAATCATTACTCCACCTGTTTGTCTATTTATATATACTTTGGATTTGATAATCTTATTTTTATTTCATTTTATGATGTTTGTTTAAAAAAAATTATTTATTTTTAAAAAATAAACATAATAAAATAAAAATATTATGATTATTTAATAAATTTAATATAAATACATTATTTTCTTTGATCTAATGCATGCGTTGATTGGCAATTAAAACTAGGTAGTTTTGATCCTATTGCGTGTTTTATAGGGTCATTATATATATCTACTAGCGTATGTCCGTGCCTGAAGACACGACGTAAATAATGTTCGGTGTAAATAATGTTGAGATTAAAATGTAGTTATAATGTTCGGTGTAAATAATGTTAGGATTAAAATGTAGTTATAATGTTCGGTGTAAATAATGTCAATTAATTTAATGCATCCTAAACATTTAATTAATCATGGGGAACATGAATATATTAGAAACAGTGTATGCTGTGACCACACATAAGCCAGTTTTGTTTGAATAATTGTAGGTATCATTAAAATTTAGGAAAAATTAACCAAAAAAAAAAAAAACTTAAAATTTAATATATTCATGTGGGGTCTGTCTTTAGGAAGAAAAAAATTGTGTTGAAAGACAATTTGTCGGTAGGAAGAAGTAGCCATCAGTCCTTTACGGGGTCTGTCTTTCACATATTTTTTTTTGCATTCCTATTAAAAAAATAATAATATATCAACACATTTTGCATTCCTATTAAAATAAAATAAAATAATATATCAACACAATTTGAATAGCACATAAAATAAATAAAGATGTGATAGTGGCCAAGCATTTGAATGCGCAACAAAATTAAGAAAACCGACCACTATTTCTTTTCTTACTCTGTTTCTTTTCAATTTCTTCACCATGTCTTCAGCAGGGACGAAGAAATAGTCCATGAATTATGAATGAAAATTTAAATTGGGTTATAGAAATAAAATAAAATGAAAAAAAAATAATGACCCATGAAAGACATGCGGGTTGAAGAAAAAAATAAATAAATAAGAAAAATTGACTGCAGCATCAAATTTAAGGAACAAATAATTTATGAAGTAGTTATTATGGCAATGAGGCTACTGATATCAAATAGAAAACTAATTTAATCAAAGGTTCATTTGCAATTTTCCTAGCTAAGAATGTTAATGACATCTTCATCAAGTGCACTGAAAAGCCCAAATTTCCCTCTGTCAAGAAAACATGATCAGATTTAAAAAAGCTCACATTCTGGCTAAAACCAAGGGGGGTCAAAGAATTTATCACCCCCTGTAACTATCATTGTGCATGGTATGCAAATCATTGACCCACTGATAGTACTTGTGATACCCAACACCTAAAACCATCATTATCAGTACCTAATTACGTACCAATAGCATTACCGAGCTCCAGCTTGTATTCAATGGAATCATGACTCCGATATGAAGAGTTGAAAGAGTAACCAGATGGACCAGCTGGTACAACTCCAGCCCATATCTGATTTGCTGATATAACATGAGAGTTCTCCAATCGAACAGGAAATTCTCTGACATGGAAACCAAAGAAAAAATATTTTTTTTTATCAACTTTGAAAGTCATGACGCAACCAAGTGATATAACTAAAAGAATAATCCATGTAAAGCCAATGCAAATAAATTAAAAAAAAAAAAAACCGTTCTCCCGTATTCAAAAAATATAAAAATCTCAGCTATTCAAACAAAATGTAAAATTAAAAATAAAAAAAGAACCATTCTCCCTTATTCAAAAATAAATAAATAAAATCAGAGATGGGTATAGATGATTTACTGTCTTTGGGTCCATGAAAATCCACAGAGAACTTCTCCACCTTATAGTCACTCATCATCCTATTTCACAACAATCAAAACCCAACTATTAAAATAATAATAGAAGCCAGTTTTAGTGAATAATACAAAGTGAGCAAACCCAATATTTGTCCAAAGTAATATAGAGCATCCAATATTTGAATTTTGTTCAAATATTTGTCCAAAGTAATACAGAGCATCCAACCTAATAATAAATTAATGGAAGAAGAAGAAGAAGAAAAAAAACTGTTCTCCCTTATTCAAACTTTAGATGATTTACAGTAAATCATCTATACCCATCTTTGCATTAGATCTCAAGACAATTTGGTTTTTACAACTGTCAATACAAATTTTATTGCTGCTAACACATACATTTGTTCCAATAAAAATTCCCTCACGCCCACACATCCTAAGCATACATGCAAACTTCTTTCCCATAATAGTTTTGCATAAAAATATTCACTAAGATTAAAACAAAATATAGAAGTAAATACTAACTGAAAGCCTTGGGTTCGATATTATAACCCCCAGGTCCTGCAGCTTTGTAGATCCCATACATCAGTCTCAGATCAAAATCAAACAAAAAGAGCCTCATCCCTTTATAAACTTTTTTTACAACATCTCTCTTGGTTGCAGGTTGCCCAAGAACCTTGTAACTGTAACAATCATGTTTAGTCTTTGAGCTGTACATGAAAATCATCCCCATGCTCTCAACCCTTTTTGACACCTTTTTCTGGCTCGATGATCCAGGCTTATTTTCCAATTTAGCGGCCATTTTCTCAGAACCCCTTTGTGCCACCTGCTTATTTCTGCCCCGTTTTTTTGATCTTTTTTCTTTGTCCTTAGAATCTGCTCCTATTTTCTCTTCAGTCTTTGCTGGTTCAATAGCTTTTTCCTCATTTTCTTCTTCTTTTTCCTCCTCCTTCTCACCTTCTTCTTCGGTTGCATTTTCTTCTTCATAATCGTCTTCTTCTTCTAATGCATTCGGTTCATTCTTTTCGTCTTCTTCCATAGCATTTTCTTCATGTTTTTCTTCTTCCTCCATTGCAGTTTCTTCATTCTGCTCTTCTTCTATTGCAATTTCTCCATTCTTCATAACTACCATTGCATTTTCTTCATTCATTACTCCTTTGCCTGTATTTTCCTCCTTATCTTCACTCTCAGAAACAACCCCAGTTTCTTTAACATTCAACTTTATTGGGCTGGACACAGTTGTCTCACTTTGAGAATTATCGGCTGCATCATCATGTTTGGGACTTAAATTGGAGCTCAAAACAGTACCTTTTTCTTTGTCATTCACCATTGTTGTCCCCTACAATCACCCCCAAAATCTTTTTTTTTTTTTAAAAAAAAGATTAATAACCCGTTAAAAATCTACACTCATAGAAGTGTGACAGATTGAGTGCCCTAGTAACCTAACCCAACCATTTAACAAATTTCTGTCCAAATAAAGTGATATTAGCATAATTGAAAAGGGGAAAACCACTACATTCCAAAGTAATATGCATCATCCCAGCATTGGCGTTCTCTAATCACATGAACTTCATTAACTTATAAAGTTGACATAAAAGAAAAATTTACAAAAGGAACGTAAATTAAATTGGGACTTCGACAATAAAGATGAGAGATTTTTGAATTAGGGATTTTAAAATCAGAGAGGCCTTATATGATTTTCATTATATATATAGGCCTTATATGATTGCAAGATAGGAAACCGATTTAATACGCACCAGAGTCTACGACGACGGAACTCAACAACTCTAGGACAAAGAGAAGCAGCAAAACCAAACCATAACCAAGTACAAACACCCTTTTTTTGTGTTTTTGTCGAAAAAACCTTTTATCAGCTACAAAACATGCGCAAATCGCCAGAACCTAACCGATCTGTTCATGCGCAAATCGCTAGAACCATAACCAAATTGTCTTTTTACAATACTGAAATGCAAAGATAGGTATAGATCAGAGGTGAGTTTGAGACCTGAGATCTATAGATCGGAGGCGACGCGACGGTGGAGACGACGCGATGGTGGAAGCGGAGCGGCACTGGAGAGGAGGGAGAGGAAGAGAAAGATTTCTGAGGACAGAGAGTTTGAGACCTGAGAAGTTGGAGAGGAGATCGGAAGCGGCGCGACGGTGGAGAGAAGGGAGAGGAAGAGAGAGATCTCTGAGGACAGAGTTTGAGACCTGAGAAGTTGGAGAGAGAGAGAGAAGTCTGCAAATAATGTTTGGAGTGGATGGAACACAGGAGAGAGAGAGAGAGGGAATTGAAAATATTACAAAACATCTTAGCCCTCAATGGTTGAAAACAATTCATCTCAGCCCTTGATTCAAAATGTATCTCTCATACATTTTAAGACATTTTCAAAAAGCCTTTTGCCTTATTATATAGATATCTATATATATAATAACTACTTAACTGTTTGAGATTTTTCTTTTTTTTCTTTAATTTTGTCATTTCATTTTGCATAATTTATTAATGGTGACTTATACGTTGAGTAAAATTTTTTTCGTAACTACACAAATATTCTTTGACAATTATGCAATAAGTTTTTTCGTAATTACTCAAACATTATTAGTCAATCATGAAATAGGTTTTTTCGTAATTACACAAACATTCTTGGTCAATTACGAAACATAAATCTTTTATTTTTTTAACAAATTACAAATACACCAATAAGGTTTGTTTAAATATGAATCGGTCCTATAATATTAGAAATTACAGCTATCATTTGTTATCAAATTTAATTTAACACAATACTCAAGAAAAAAAAAAAATTCTCCTATGCAATAATAAATTATCAAAATTATTTATTGAAAAATATTTCTCATATCATTAAAAAATGTTAATTGACTTAATGATTTATTTGTTAACAAAATAGTTAACTAAAAAATAATTTTTATATCTTTAAAAATTATTAATTTACTTATTAATAAAATTGATCATTTGTTATTTATTTTCTTCCACTTCTTTATTAGTTCAATAAATTATCTTAATATTTTTTTACATGGGATAATTATCTTAGTATTTGTTTTATATTTATCTATCGAGAAAAATTACACATTTTATAAATTCAGAAGGAATACATTATTAGATGTATAACTAATCAAAAAATGAAACATATCATACCACATAATTTTATTATATATCTAATAGTTTAATCTATTCAATTTTATAGAAGAATATTTCAATTTTTAAAAAATTATCAAAATATAAAATTTAAATATACTATAATAATAGTTAGTGTCTTGTACGGCATTTTTAAACTTGTACATACATATATGTTAGTCAGAAAGCGGCGTGCTGCCAACGTGACTTATGCCCAATACAATTAATTTTTATTTTTATATTTATTTTGTTTTATAAATAAGAATAATATATACAAATAAAATATTTCAAATGGAATTTCTTGTTTAAATGTAATTAGTTTCTATAATAGATTATAATATTTATATTGATGATTTGTTTAAAAAATATATATATATATATATATATATATAATTTATATTTGGGTGACTGTATTCACTGCATTAATTTTCAAATAATAATTAGAAAATTTATAATTGCAATGCACATTTAACATATTTTCAGTATATATTTCTTATTTTAAATACATTTTCATACATCCTTTATATAATTTTCAATCTTCACCATAGCCTATTGAGTTGTCTTTGAAATTTGCCTTTATCTTTTTAGAGAACTATAAGTATAAGCAATGTTAAAATCATCTAATTTTGTCATGTATTTTAATTTAAATTTAAAGCTCCTTTAATGTCACATTTAGAGATTGCTTCACTTGTGCTGATCTAAATGTGTTTGCTTTGCAGGGTGGTGCAGTGTTTGAGACTTTTATCTGATTTTTTATTCGAGTCTGTCCTTAGAAATGTTTGCTCTAGCTACTACTTTGAATGAAGTTGTTGCCTTTGTTTTTTTCCCCCCACTATGCTGAGTCTACTCACTTTCCTTTTGATATTAACTTTTTTGTCGTGGATTAAAAATTGTGTAAAACGTAATACTTGAAAAAAAATAAAAAAAAATTTAAATAATTACTACAAAAGTTTAGGTGACATATGATTTACTTTTTAAATCATGATTTTGTTTTAAAATCATGTTTTGGATTAAATAAGTTAACAAAACATAGTTCTAAAATATAAGGTAAAATCACTTTCAAAACTCCTATCTTATATTTTTTTTTTTATTATTTATCAATCAATCAATCATTTTTTCTCTCCCATCTCTTCTCTCACAATCTCTCACATTTTATACATCAATCAATCAAAAAAATAAATTTTTTTTATAAATCATTTCAAATTATTTTCAAAACTCATAACCAAATAAATTTTCTTTTTTCAAATCATGATTCAAAAACTCAAAACTTAAAACACAACTCCACACTCAAATCATTATTTTAAAACTAAACCAAACGAATTCTTACTTTTTCATAAAAAATAAATTTACTTGTCATACGAAATAATAATAATTATATGAATAAAAAATAGTCCCTGAAATATACGATTTTTTTAGTTTAATAGTTTTTAATATTTTAATTGTGCCAATATAGACTTGTTTTGGCGAGTGGGTAAGAAGTCACTTTTTGACTTTTAACTTATTTTGGATCAGATTATCTCTTTATTTTTTTTTACATATTTAAAAAAAAAAATCAAAAAAACTAAAAAACTAACTTTTAATCTACTTTCCAAAACAATTCATAATTCTCAACTTGTTTATTATTATAGACAATTTAATGAAAATTCACTTGCTCTTACTCCGGAAATTATTTAATCATCTTGGAATATCACGTGACTATACTTTAAGCTAATCACTAATTACTTGGCCCCCATGTTATTTCTCCATCCCCAACATAAATCGTGAACCTTTATCTCTCTACCAATTAAAACCTTATAAAACACCACATATTCATACTTCGAAAATACTGAATAATCACCTCCCTACCCTTATCAATTGTAGACTATTAATTTTGCTATTAAAGTGGATGAGACACCTATTGGATCCAAGCCACGTGTCTTCTGGCTTGAACTGTTTGCATTCCAACAATATTCAAATCTAATTAAATATTTAATATATAGATATGAATATATAAAATATATATAAGGATCATATATTCATATCATATCGTCATATATATGGACTTTTTTCATGTGTGCCTTGCATATGGTATGCAAGGCACTTACACCCTTCTATTTTGCATTTACACATTTATATGTATTGGATTATATCAAAATATTTGGAAACTTACACATTGGTGACCTGCTAAGCAGGTCACTTTCCAGGTAAATTAATAAAATAATATATTATATGACTAAAGGTGAATATGGTCACAAGAAAAGTATAAGTTTTCAAGAAAGGCGTAAGGAATTTCAGAAAAAGGCGTAACTGATTACTGAAAAGTATAAATCATTTACACCTTTTATGAACACTTACTCCTTTTGTGTAAGAATTTTTGGCATAAGATTTATACCTTTTGCTTCGAACATACACCTTTTGTGGAAGCCCAACTTAAAGCTTTTCGGAAGTCACTTATACCTTTTGTGAAAAAATAAATTCATCAAATTTACACCTTTTGCTTCAGCTTATACCTTTTCGTGGAACTGCTTATATTTTTTTTGAAAAGTTACTCCTTTTGTGAAATAATTTTTCTCATAAAATTTATACTTTCTTTTTCTTCAAACTTACTCCTGTTGTGAAAGAGTATATAACCACAAAAGTATAAATGTTATGCCAAAAATTCTTACACAAAAAGAGTAACTTTTAAAAAAATATATAAGCACTTCCACGAAAAGGTATAAGCTTAAGAAAAATGTGTAAATTTGATGAATTTTTTTTTTCACAAAAGGTATAAGTGACTTCCGAAATAGGTTTAAGTTGGCCTTTCACAAAAGGTGTAAGTTCGAAGAAAAAGTATAAATCTCATGCCAACATTTCTTACACAAAAGCAGTAACTTTTCAAAAATGGTGTAAACATTTTCACGAAAAGTATGAAGGAGTAACATTTCAAAGCGTTGATAACCAGAAAAAGAGTAACAAAGGGTTCATTTCAAAATGTTCGTAAACATAGAAGGAGTAACATATGTTCATCTGAAAGTAGTAAACACAGAAGGAGTAACATTTCGAAGTGTTCATAAACCCAATTGAGACAACCACTGAACAAATCAAAGGGTCGTGACCCCCGCTGACCACCCAAGCGTTGGTGGGCTCCGGTGCTCACAGCCATCTGAGATCGGCACCTCCACTGGCACCGCCGCCGCAAATCAAAGGTTTTTTGAAAGATTGGCTATCGATCTTGGTCTCTCTGTGTCGATGTCGGTCTCTCTCTGTCGATCCCTGTTTATCTCGGTCTGTCTCCAGCGATCTTGGTCTGTCGGTGTCCATGTGGGTCTCTTCTCGGTCGATCTCTGTCGATTTCGGTCCCTCTGTCGATTAGTGTCCATCCAGGTCTCTATGTCTGTTGAGCTCAGTCTATCTCTCTCTCTCTCTCTCTCACTCTCTATCTCTCTGTCCGTTGCTCTATATTAAAAACGGTCTCTATGTCTGTCGATCTCAGTCTGTCGATCAGTTATACCTTTTGTGGAAAAATAAATTCATCAAATTTACACCGTTTCCCTAAGCTTATACCTTTTTGTGGAAGTGCTTATATTTTTTTTGAAAAGTTACTCCTTTTGTGTAAGAATTTTTGGCATAAGATTATACCATTTCTTCGAACTTACACCGTTTGTGGAAGGCCAACTTAAAGCTTTTCGCAAGTCACTTATACCTTTTGTGAAAAGATAAATTTATCAAATTTACACCTTTTGCATAAGCTTATACCTTTTCATGGAAGTGCTTAAATTTTTTTTGAAAAGTTACTCCTTTTGTGTAAGAATTTTTGGCATAAGGTTTATACCTTTTCTTCGAACTTACACCGTTTGTGGAAGGCCAACTTAAACCTTTTTCGGAAGTCACTTATACCTTTTGTGAACAGATAAATTCATCAAATTTACACCTTTTGCTTAAGCTTATACCTTTCGTGGAAGTGCTTATATTTTTTTCGAAAAGTTACACATTTTGTGTACGAATTTTTGGCATAACATTTATACATTTTCTTCGAACTTACACCTTTTGTGGATGCCCAACTTAAAGCTTTTTCGCAAGTCAGTTATACCTTTTGTGAAAAAATAAATTCATCAAATTTACACCTTTTGCTTCGGCTTATACCTTTTCGTCAAACTGCTTATATTTTTCTTGAAAAGTTACTCCTTTTGTGAAATAATTTTTCTCATAAGCACTACAAGAAAATCAAGTTTTAGCAGTGGTTTTTATTGTAGCGGCCTGAAAAATGCTGCTATAGATGGGCTATTGTAGCGGTTATTGACCACAACTAAAAATTTAATTTTTAGTAACATTTTTTTCCTAAAACGCTGCCATATTTCTTTTTATAGTGACAGTTTGTACTCAACCGTTACAAAAAGCCAGGCAAAATAAAGGCCCGCCAAATTCAACTCTGATTTCGCGCAGAATCATAATTTTTTTTTTTTTTGGCTGTGTGGCTGAATAACATATCAGTATTTCCGTCCAAAAAAAAAACCGTTCAACTCAAATTTGTGCCCTAGTCCACAACACTTCTTTGGGGCAAGTATCCGCGGCGACGCATCAACATTCATCCTCCCCCGCGGCGTTCATCATCCTCCCACTGTGATTTCAAGGTCAGTTTGCTCTCTCTGTTTCTCTTTCTCTATCCCTTTCTTTCTTCTTGTCTCTCGGTTTATCTCTCTGTCATTCTCCCTTTCTTCTACTGTCTTTGTTTCTGTTTTTCCCTTACTGTCTTTGGTCAAGTTTGGGTCAATGAAATTCATTGTTAAGCTACTACTTGCCACTCCATTCAATGCTTCTAATATCTCCAAAACTTCTCTACTTTGAAGGGATTTCATGAACATCTTGAATGATTTTGATTTGGGAAAATAATTTAGAAAATAGAAAAAAAAAAATTGTTGGTATTCTGATTTTTGATCATCTATGATATTCATATTTTAACCAATATAATTAGTGAAGTGAATAGATTGTTGTTGATGCTACACAATAAAATCTCATGCTTGAGGATTCATTATGTATGCTAGGTGTTTGATAAAATGCCACAATGGAATAATAGTGCCTACATTTTTGTTTATTGGTTTGTTCTGTTTTTCTGTCTCTCTTTTTTTTTTCTTTTTTTTTTTGTTTGTGTTGAGAAAATTGTTGTCTATGAATTTAATGCACAATTTGTAATGTTTTGTTGGCTTAATAATGTGATTAGAGAAAATTGTTGCCTCTTTTCAGAGTCTCATGTTGTTATTTATGTTGGGGGGTTATTTTACTCCATCAAAACTGCCACCTGAACTTCTTGAAATATGGGCATATAAGGTTAGACTGGGTTACTGATGGATATTTGATGTTTATATTTCAGTACAGATGAGGCACCTAATTTATTTTAGACACGCATTCTTAAGATTGGTCATACTTCCCTGTTTTTCAGTGGAACATTGTAGCTATTATTTTTACTTATAAATAGTAATATTTCATCTTTCCTTTCAGGGTTCCCCATTTTGCAAAGTTGTACGTGAAGTACTTGTAGAGTTAGAACTGCCACACTTACTTCATAGGTAAAGTCCATTATGGCCATCTTGATTAATGATTTATGCATGGACAAATGTTATTTCAACAGCACTCTTTACTTCCATGATGCCATCATGTAATCCTTTAAATGAAGAGCTAGTATAGGATTGACATCTATTTATGTAGTCTAACATAAATTTAATACACTTTCATTGATATTTTAGAATTTGAGTTAGTGGCCATATGTATGTAATAATCAAAAATGAAAAAAAAAAAGGAAAAAGGAAAAGAGAACATGTGTATATGTTATTAATCTATCCTTTTAAACCTTTGATCATTATCTTCTAATATTTGATGATTCTTGTTGACTCCTGTTCTTAACCTTATTGATATGATACTTTAAACCTTGTTACCAAAAGAATCCCCACACCTTGGGATTCCTTTGACCATTGCTGGTTACTAATTTTTGTTGTTGTCTTTGTTATTGTTGTTGCCATATATGTAAACCTTGTTTAGTTGGAAATTTGTAATATTTTATTTTTCTGAAATTATAATTAATCATTGGTATCATGACCAGATTATAAGTATTTCATGATACTCATGTACATATATCTCCTTAGATTATTATTTGAGAAAGTGAACCCACTAGATGTTTCCATTAACATATAAATATAAAGTTCAGCTTTTGTCTTCTTAGGTTGGGGATGTTTTGTGGGTGTGTAGACACCCCATTTTGACCGGCCCTAAGACTTGGGCGCTTTCTTTTGATTACTCAATGATGAAAACAGGAATATGCTATCTCACAAAGTTCTCAGTAAAAAGATGGAATGTAAACTTTAATCCTAGTCTTACACCTGTTTTTGCCAAATTATTTTAGACTCCTCCATTTTCTTTCCCTTTATTATGTATTTTATATATATATATATATATATATATATATATATATATATTATGTTATATTATTATATAATATTTTATTAAATTTATTCAGTACCCTGGTTTCACCCACGCACCATACTTTTGTATATATATAATATTATATTATATAAGGGTATTATTCCTCATTTGAAAAAAAAAATAAATAAATTCACTACACTCCCATCGTGCGTCTTTTTGTTTTCTGTGCCTTTAGACCCGCTTTGGTCAAATTATGTTGCATATTTGGCCTACTAAAATATATTTTATTAGTCCACGTATTTTAATTTTACGTATTTGTGTGTTTTTATATATTTTTCTGGGTATTTGTACATGTATTTATGCTAATAATCTCTTTTATATATTATTATATTATAAAGTGCATAGTAATTTTACTGTGCATCTTTTGAAAACAACTCCTACCACCGTTTCTTCTTTTGTCCTTTTCTTACAATTATTTTTTATAAAAGGGGGAAGATCAGAGAAGGAATGGGAGGATTTTGGGAGGGGAGAGATTAGAAGAGTCAAAAAATTGGGAGAGAGAATAAAAAATAAAGGGAATTGGTGCGAGGGAATTTTGAGAGAAAAAGAATCAGAAAGAAGGAACCGCTAAAGTTGTAATTCCAAATTTTGACTGAGAATTGAGAACACATTCCACAGACTTGAGGGCAATCAAAAGAAAGTTTGTGAATCAGAAAATTCATCATGTCCCCGAAAGGTGAGTTTTCGCAAACTTTCATTTAATTTCAAAATGTGATATAATTTGTTTAAGTACTTTATTTATTGTTTTTCATAATTTTTTTTATCGCTTTAAATGGTCGGTTGAACCACCTAATTTTACTACTTTATCTGCTGTTGTATATAAACTGTTGTAATTTACATAAAATGTTGTAGTTTACTATTTATAAATTGTTGTAATTTTATCACTTTAAATGGTCGGTTGAACCACCTAATTTTACTACTTTATCTGCTGTAATTTACTGTTGTATATAAACTGTTGTAATTTACATAAAATGTTGTAGTTTACTATTTATAAATTGTTGTAGTTTTATCACTTTAAATGGTTGGTCGAACCACCTAATTTGTTAAAAGATGTGACCCCGCCAAATGAATAGTGATCGGTGGTGAATAGTAACTGCCGGCGGTAAATAGTAACTTCCGGCGGTAAATAGTAACCCCGACGATGAATAATAACCCCATCGATGAATAGTACCTCCGGCGATGAATAGTAACAGCGGATGAAAAATGCCCGGTAAGATGAATAACGATCAAGAAAGGTGAATAGTAATTGTCATGATGAATAGTAACTTCCGGCAGTGAATAGTATCTCGGGATGAATAGTGCTCCCGCAAAAATAAGTTTCCCCGAACAGAACGGAGCAGTCTTCCTACGTCAAGCAAAATATTTTCCGGCGCACATGAAGTTTCTTTATTTTATTTTATTTTATTTTTTTTTATTTTGAGAGTTTGTGAGGTTTTTTATTTTGTTGTAATATTCCTTTCTCTCTCTCTTATCTGGTTTGTAATAATTTATTCAGAGCGTTGTAATAAATTTCCCGCCCCGCTTCTTTCTATCCCGTTCTTTTACTTGCTTTCTTTATTTGTACATAAACATCATATTTATTTTTCATCATAGTTATGCTTTGCATCCATGTTTCATGTATCTTGATTCGGCTAGGTTTGCATTTGTGGATTTAATCAATTCCTATGTGATTATGTGCGCTACCTCATGTTCTTGAGATGATTCACATATCATATTTTAGAGGCTGAATCTTTAGTTGCATCTCATGAGTGAATTGCATTAGGATTTTATATATAAGATCATGCATGTTTTACTAACTTTGTTTTGTAGCTTGTTCGCGGGTCGTCAAACATGTAAGTTTTTATGCTTTAGCATCCCGTTTGTGTATGTTTTTCTTACTATGTTTAAGCATTCTACCATGTGGCTATTTGCTTATGTGATATAATTGTATGAATGCCAGTGGATGGAGGTTGTGTCGCTTAATTTGGAATGATGTTGATTTTCATGTTTGTAAACTCAATTTATTTGGGTTATACATTTTCAAAACTCTTTCAAAACTACATGAAATCAAGTTGTTCCAAAATGGGTGACATAGTCTATACTTGTATGCTTCACATAGTAAATTTTAGGATTTATTAACTAATCAGAACATGAACATATAAATAAAATAAAATTCATATCGTGGTTAGTAAAGGCCGATCTTTGATCGGGTGGGCGGGGGTGCTCATTATTGACCTTCCCCTCTCATACCTAAGGTTCCGAGCCAAGCATCCTTGGTTACGACGAACAGTGGCCTTGGCACCGAGTCATGGGTTTCCTAATTTCCCAAAATATTAGGTGGCGACTCTGAGATCTGATGACGCAGTCCATTTTTGACAAAATTGCAATAAAAATGGATTTTCAATAAAAGTTGCCAAATCTGGACTCTCATCTACGTTTCACATTGCACTCGTGAGAATAGATCAAAGAGATCTTGGGGGTCCGAACTGTTTAACGCGCGCGGGTACCCCCCGGGCATGTTACAGGGTGCTACGACTTGTCATGTCCTGATGGATATATTGCATAACCACTTTTAGTTCTTCAAACACTTGCAATAATTTGTCATAGAAATTAGGGTCTGTTTGGAAGTCAACTTTTTAGTGGCTATTTAGTTAAAATATGAGGTGAAAAAAATTAGTGTTTGGGAATGATTTTGACTTCTATACAAAAACATGCAAGTAGTAGAGAGAATGGAAGGAATTTTTCACCTTTTTTTATGATTTTATGATTTTTTTTGGTGACTTTTTAGCTAAGCCCAACAATCCCTTAGAACCATATTTCTTTTTGTCACCAAGGCACTCTTATTTGTGAGCTGGCATAATAGGGGGAAATTTTACTCAAATCAAGGGAAAACAAATTTTGGGATGGACATCACAGAAAATTTGTGGACACCACTCATTTTTGTTTTGTAGTTTATTTTTGTTTTGAAGTTTATATTCAAATATTTTATTTTATGCATACTTGTTTTTTATTTTATATAGAAATATCAATGAAGAAGTAATATGTTTGAGATAAACTTTGGATTCAGCCCTTAAAACACACTTATCTATAATTAGTTAAGAACAATAAAGTGAAGGCATTTTAAATCAACATTAGGCAAATAATTTTGTATAGTTGTACATCTTCCAATGGAATGAGTTTAAAAAATCTGTGTTGAGTTAAAAAAGGATCCATATCTTGCTCAAATTTGAAAAATGCCCACATGAAGTTCACAATTTTTTTATTTTTATTTTTTTCATTTGATGATTTAAGTATCACATGATTCACATCCATAAATGTCTACAGAGTCTAGAGAAAGATTTAGGGGCAAGCTGCTAAAATAAATCTAAATAGTGGGTGTTAAACAAAATTTTTTTTTTTGGGGGGGGGGGATAAATTAGTGGGTGTAAAACAAATTGACTGCCATTGAAGGATCAATTAGCATTTATGATTAGGCAACAAGGATGCAGGTTGAGAAGTGGGCCGTGGTCACAGTGGAAATGGTGGCAAGGTGGTTTTAAGTTGTTTCAAGATAGATAATGGACTGATGGTCATTTTGAAAACAAACCATGGTAGTAGTGAATTTTGGAGAAGTGAGATTGCCTAATTTTATCTGTGAGTTTTCTTTATGCTGAGAGTTGCTAGCAATCTTCTTGTTGATTGCCTAAAAAGATGTTTCTTGTAAAGAAAGCTCAGCAATTTCTAAATTCATAGATTATTTTTGATACTGTTAATGTGAGTAATATTTGTACAGTTGTGATACTGATCTTGTGTTTAAATGAGTAAAAATGCAGCAATAACCTGAACAATGTATTACTTGTGCTTTGTAGAAAAGTAGAGCAGTGGATGCTATAATTCTTTGGTAATAAAACAAAAATTATAAAGTGGCCTTGTTCTTAGTATTAGAATTTAAAACCAAGTTGTGTGAGCAATACGTGCTTTGGTTGCAGGGCTTTCTGATGATACCAATGAAAGTGTTCTCAAGGATGCTTTTGGACAGCATGCTGAAATAATTGAAGGGGATGTAACACAGACTCACAATATCCTTGGGATTCTATATATACCTGTGAAATTCATTTAAGGCAATTTACGTTGTCATACTTAGCAGTGAAAGTTATATGTGATCACGTGACTGGAAAATCAAAAGGATATGGGTTTGTGCAGTTCAATTCTGAGACTGCAGCTGGTACAGCCTTGAGGGAAATGGATGGTCAGGTACATTTTGAGTGACTTGACATAGTTTGTCACTTGGTTGTAAATATGAGGTAACTAGGTATTTTTTTTTACTTTTTCCAACAACAGTATTATTATATCTCAATTCTGTCTTATGCTTCATTTCAGTTATTGGATGGCAGACGTATACGCATTCATTATGGACACAAGGGGTTATGGCAGACGTATACGCATTCATTATGGACACAAGGGGTGACCACAAGGAACTGAGGTTTGATTCAAGAACTGAGGTTTGATTCAATACTAGAGTAGTTTGAGTTCTGTTTTTCACTTGGGTGGTTCTTATACAAAATGAGAGAGCAAAACTGAAGTAGGCCTCACTCACTTCCCACAAGCAATTATTGACGAGGAAGTTGACCTTACAGTTTGAATATACCATCTTTTCTGTTGAATAGCTCAATTGTTAGTGATTGGTACAGTTCTAACCTCTACATACTGCATTGATGCTTCACCATGTTTTCCTTTGACTAGCTCTCATGATTTCATCTATTGAAGAGTGCGAGTCAAACTGTTTATCATCCTAAAAGATAAGCATGTTCAATAATTCTGTCATGATCACTACAGGTGTGCTATTGAGTTTGGTATAGGCTGCATTAGTCAGAGATTATGTGCTTATAATTTCTATGGCTGTTTAGTTGATGTTGTCAGATAAATAATCATTCCTTAACGGTCTTCCTATGTCCCTTTGTTTAAAGTATGTAGATTTTATATTTGGTGGTGAGGTTTGTTCTAGGATCTATACATGTGGTTTTATTTTCTGATTTGGGTGGGACTAAACCCACAAACTTAATATCTATGTCGATAGTCCTCTCATATGTTTGGCCACCGGACATGTGAGGTATGTATGAGGGGTGACTGTTGATACAACCTTTTAGGCTGTGGATACATGAATTTCGTTTGTTATATTTGATTTATGCTACCAAAACCCCAATTTGTATGTTAATGACAGTTATTATTTATTGGATATGGATGCTTGGTAACTATATTTTTGATTTTATGTTAGCAGTGGTGTAATGGAGTGGAAGCAGATCAATGAATTGATTGGGTGAAAGGAAAATAATGATCCAGATTAAGATGTTATGTTTGTTCTCTCTTCTCATTTCACCATTTTGGGCTATAGCAATATGTGAATTAATTTTAAAGCAGGTTTTTTGTTTTCTCCCCAACAGTTTTATTTTCTTGGGGATCAATTAGTGATAGGTAATTCGAGTTTGTACAATTATTTAACCCGACAATCAGAATTTCAACAACAAATTTCTGAGGCATTACATGTGCTGTTGATTTTCATCTCTTTTTTTCCACCATTTTGGTCCCCATTGATGTGCTACTCTGTTTGGTTTAAACGGATTCCCAAGGATGAATGTTTTCAAAGTTCTCATTGTTTTTTGTGTTTGATTCCCAAAGGTGAATGTTTTCAAAGTTCTCATTGTCTTTTGTGTTTGAAAATACAATCCCTGAAAAGAGCTGTAACTTTTGGGTAAATGAGTTTGCAGTGTCCAGGCTAAATGTCTATATATGTGTATATATAGAAATGGTTTGATTCAATTTCAAACAGGAACTGAAATCTGTGAACCTAACTGCATTTTTGTTTTGTAATTTTATATGATGTATTTATCATATGTTATCCTTTTCTATATTTATGCATACTTATGTAAATTTTATTGTATAAATTAGACGACAAATGGATCTAGTGGCATTCCGGACCAGGCTTCTCCACAAAAACATCAAAGATCGTCTTTTGGGAGTCATGAAATGCAACCTTCTAATCGGGGTAAGTCATCATTACAATACACATACATTGACACAAAATTTAGAACCACTGTTAATGACTTCTTTACCAATAAATTGTTAGTCAGTTTGGACAAAATTGGGATTTGATAGATTGACTTCTATACTTTGCTTCCTTTATTGGCATCCGTAAAAATACTAAACAAACTAGGGAAATCGAACAAATTTGAATATCAGTAACGTATCAAACTGTAATATACAATTAAAAATAGACCCTTGGATGTTGCTAGTGGTTGCTTGATTTGGTGGCTGCTACTAATGTTTGGCTTTATTGGCTGATTCAGACCAAATGTCAACCTGTTAGTTGCTTGCTTACATGTTCTAAGCCCTTTAGATGTCTTCAAGCATATCTAATCTTAGAGATCAACTTTGCAGTGCTTAAAGAACAACACGAAGAACTAATGCAGAGTTTTTTTTTGTTGGGTTTAAAAGAAAACAGAAAACATAGAAAGAAAACAGAGAGGGGTGGGTTTCATCATAATGCAGAATTTTTTTGGCTGGTATGGAGTAGGTTTCATTGCTACTTTGTTTGTTTGGCTTTTGTGATGCTTTATGGAAGCTTAGGTGGTGTTGGGTTTGGTGTGTTTAGAGTGAACCTGGAATATATGGAGTGATAAAGGTGGTGTGTAATTTCTTTGTATCTTTTTATTTCCTTCCTTTTATTTCTCTTGATTGTGTTTGCACATGATTTTGCAGTCCTCCTTGTGCCAACCTAGTTGGGATGAGTTAGGTTCGCTATGATGCAATCTCACTCTTCCTTGTTGGTTGTTATATTTCTCCTTTATCTATAATAAAGAGTGCTTTATTTGGCTGATAAAAAATAATATGCAAACATGATCTTCAACTTCATTGTAATCTTTATTTTTTGATATGTAAATCGCATACTTACCAAAAAAAAATAAGACTAGTCGAGAATTATTTGTAGTCTAAATTTTCTTTACAGATTTTCAAATTGAAAATGATATTTATGCTCATTCAATTATTTTTATTGCAGGAAATAAGACAATATGAAAGCATCAAACAATGGACGTCATTTCTCGATTTGAACATTTTTCATGGAGGTCTTTATAAAATGGCATCATGAGTAATATTTTTTAGTACAATTGTCATGTGACAAGTTTATATGTACCTTCTGGATTATGGTGTGGCTATTAGTTTGCTAGAAATATTTGATCTATTTTGGTATGACAAGCTTATGTAATGAACCTTTTAATTAAGGTGTTTTGGATATTTTGGGATTATGAAAATGCAAACTATTTTATCTTTTACAATTATTGAGTATTGAGCCATTAGAATAAAATAGTGCTTTTATAGATATATAATGTGAGCAGGGATAAGTGAGGGACAACAATTAATGGTTACCAAACCATTGAAAATTTCAAGCTATATATTATTGGTAATTGCATAGTAAACATAGCATATAATCGCGGTTAATAACCGTCGCTACAAATAAAATTCAAAAAAAATCTATTGCTATAGTGACAGTGTAAAACTGATGGAACAGAGTCAAAATATAGAAGCGGTTCACAAAGCGTCGCAAAAGCGAAGGATATAGTAGCAGTTAACCTGTCGCTATAAAGTTACCAAGTAATGGTTAAATTTATGATATTGTGACATTTATAACCGTCGCTACAGCAACCGTCGCAATAAAAAAAATTATACCAGCGTTTCACAAAAATGTCACTATAAGGCTATGCTGACGGGGCTATTGTGGTGGTTTGGCCGCCGCTATTGCAACCGCAGGTAAAGGTATTCTAGTTTTTAGCGACACTTTTTCTTGCTTTTAGCGACAGTTTTGGCCGCTGCTATAAGTGAATTTTTTTGTAGTGAAGATTTATACTTTTTCTTCAAACTTACACCTTCTGTGAAAGAGTATATAAGCACAAAAGTATAAATGTTATGCCAAAAATTCTTACACAAAAGGAGTAACTTTTCAAAAATGGTGTAAATATTTTCAGTAAAAAGTGTAAGCTTAAGCAAAAGGTGCAAAATTAATGAATTTTTTTTTTTCACAAAAGGTATAAGTGACTTCCGAAATAGGTTTAAGTTGGGCTTTCAGAAAAGGTGTCAGTTTGAAGAAAAAGTCCAAAGTATAAATCTTATGCCAACAATTCTTACACAAAAGGAGTAACTTTTCCAAAATGGTGTAAATATTTTAACGAAGGAGTAACATTTCAAAGCGTTGATAACCAGAAAAGGAGTAACAAAGGGTTCATTTCGAAATGTTCGTAAACACAGAAGGAGTAACATATGTTCATCTCAAAGTAGTAAACACAAAAGGTGTAACATTTCGAAGTGTTCATAAACCAATTGACACAACCACTGAACAAATCAAAGGGTTCGTGACCCCCGCTGACCACCCAAGCGCGGTGGGCTCCGGTGCTCACAGCCTTCTGAGATCGGCAACTCCACTTGCATCGACGTCGCAAATCAAAGATTTTTCGAAAGATTGGCTATCGATCTTGGACTCTCTGTGTCGATGTCGGTCTGTCTCTGTCGATCCCTGTTTATCTCGGTCTGTCTCCATCGATCTTGGTTTGTCGGTGTCCATGTGGGTCTCTTCTCTGTCGATCTCTGTTGATTTCGATCCCTCTGTCGATCAGTGTCCATCTAGGTCTCTATGTCTGTTGATCTCTCTCTCTCTCTCTCTCTGTCCGTTGCTCTATATTAAAAACGGTTCTCTTTTAAATTGACATACTTGGTTGGATTTGGGGTCAGAGTCGCTATTCCAAGCCCTCCCAGACTCGTCTTCTCTGAAACGGAGTTCTACTGGGACAAAGGCCAAGCCCTCCGAAACGCCCTTCTCTCTCACATTGCCATTATCTGAACAAGACAAATACAGTGTGATTGGATTTTAGGAACTTACAAAAAAAACAGAAGTTGGATGTTTTGCGAAGTTACTTACATCTCTTTGTGGCATAGATCTATACGTTTTCTCCGAACTTACACCTTTTGTGAAAGTCCAACTTAAAGCTTTTTTGGAAGTCAGTTATACCATTTGTGAAAAAATAAATTCATCAAATTTACACCTTTGGCTTAAGCTTATACCTTTTCGTGGAAGTGCTTATATTTTTTTTGAAAAGTTACTCCTTTTGTGTAAGATTTTTTGGCATAAAATTTATACTTTTTCTTCGAACTTACACCGTTTGTGAAAGCCCAACTTAAAGGTTTTTCGGAAGTCAGTTATACCTTTTGTGGAAAAATAAATTCATCAAATTTATACCTTTTGCCTAAGCTTATACCTTTTAGTGGAAGTGCTTATATTTTTTTTCAAAAATTACTCCTTTTGTGTAAGAATTTTTGGCATAAGATTTATACCTTTCTTCGAACTTACACCTTTTGTGGAAGCCCAACTTGAAGGTTTTTCGGAAGTCAGTTATACCTTTTGTGGAAAAATAAATTCATCAAATTTACACCTTTTCGTGGAAGTGCTTATATTTTTTTTTTGAAAAGTTACTCTTTTTGTGTAAGAATTTTTGGCATAAGATTTATACCTTTTCTTCGAACTTATACCGTTTGTGGAAGGCCAACTTAAACCTTTTTCGCAAGTCACTTATACCTTTTGTGAAAAGATAAATTCATTAAATTTACAACTTTTGCTTAAGCTTATACCTTTTCATGGAAGTGCTTATATTTTTTTTTTGAAAAGTTACTCCTTTTGTGTAGGAATTTTTGGCATAAGATTTATACATTTTCTTCGAACTTACACCGTTTGTGGAAGGCCAACTTAAACCTTTTTCGGAAATCACTTATACCTTTTGTGAAAAGATAAATTCATCAAATTTACACCTTTTGCCTAAGCTTATACCTTTTCGTGGAAGTGCTTATATTTTTTTTGAAAAGTTACTCCTTTTGTGTAACAATTTTTGGCATAACTTTTATACCTTTTCTTCGAACTTACACCGTTTGTGGAAGGCCAACTTAAAGCTTTTTCGCAAGTCACTTATACCTTTTGTGAAAAGATAAATTCATCAAATTTACACCTTTTGCTTAAGGTTTTACCTTCTCGTGGAAGTGCTTATATTTTTTTTCAAAAGTTACTCCTTTTGTGAAATAATTTTTGTCATAAGATTTATACTTTTTCTTCAAACTTACACCTCTTGTGAAAGAGTATATAACCACAAAAGTATAAACTTTATGCCAAAAATTCTTACACAAAAGGAGTAACTTTTCAAAAAAAATATAAGCACTTCCACGAAAAGGTATAAGCTTAAGAAAAAGGTGTAAATTTGATGAATTTTTTTTCACAAAAGGTATAAGTGACTTCCGAAATAGGTTTAAGTTCGCCTTTCACAAAAGGTGTAAGTTCGAAGAAAAAGTATAAATCTCATGCCAACATTTCTTACACAAAAACAGTAACTTTTCAAAAATGGTGTAAACATTTTCACAAAAAGTACGAAGGAGTAACATTTCAAAGCGTTGATAACCATAAAAGGAGTAACAAAGGGTTCATTTCAAAATGTTCGTAAACACAGAAGGAGTAACATATGTTCATCTGAAAGTAGTAAACACAGAAGGAGTAACATTTCGAAGTGTTCATAAACCAATTGACACAACCACTGAACAAATCAAAGGGTCGTGACCCCAGTTGACCACCCAAGCGTCGGTGGGCTCCGATGCTCATAGCCTTCTGAGATCGGCACCTCCACTGGCACCGCCGCCCCAAATCAAAGGTTTTTTGAAAGATTGGCTATCGATGTCGGTCTCTCTCTGTGTCGATGTCGGTCTCTCTCTGTCGATCCCTGTTTATCTCGGTCTGTCTCCAGCGATCTTGGTCTGTCGGTGTCCATATGGGTCTCTTCTCTGTCGATCTCTGTCGATTTCGGTCCCTCTGTCGATCAGTGTCCATCTAGGTCTCTATGTCTGTCGATCTCAGTCTCTCTCTCTCTCTCTCTCTCTCTCTCTCTCTCTGTCCGTTGCTCTATATTAAAAACGGTTCTCTTTTACATTGACATACTTGGTTGGATTTGGGGTCGGAGTCGCTATTCCAAGCCCTCACAGACTCGTCTTCTCTGAAACGGAGTTCTACTGGGACAAAGGCCAAGCCCTCCGAAACGCCCTTCTCTCTCACATTGCCATTATCTGAACAAGACAAATACAGTGTGATTGGATTTTAGGAACTTACAAAAAAAACGGAACTTGGACGTTTTGCGAAGTTACTTACATCTCTTTGTGGCATAGATCTATACGTTTTCTCCGAACTTACACCTTTTGTGAAAGTCCAACTTAAAGCTTTTTTGGAAGTTAGTTATACCATTTGTGAGAAAATAAATTCATCAAATTTACACCATTTGCTTAAGCTTATACCTTTTCGTGGAAGTGCTTATATTTTTTTTGAAAAGTTACTCCTTTTGTGTAAGATTTTTTGGCATAACATTTGTACCTTTTCTTCGAACTTACACCTTTTGTGAAATCCCAACTTAAAGGTTTTTCGGAAGTCAGTTATACCTTTTGTGGAAAGATAAATTCATCAAATTTGGACCTTTTGCCTAAGCTTATACCTTTTAGTGGAAGTGCTTATATTTTTTTTGAAAAGTTACTCCTTTTGTGTAAGAATTTTTGGCATAACATTTATACCTTTTCTTCGGACTTACACCGTTTGTGGAAGGCCAACTTAAAGCTTTTTCGCAAGTCACTTATACCTTTTGTGAAAAGATAAATTCATTAAATTTACACCTTTTGCTTAAGCTTATACCTTTTCGTGGAAGTGCTTATAATTTTTTTTGAAAAGTTACTCCTTTTGTGTAAGAATTTTTAGCATAAGATTTATACATTTTCTTCGAACTTACACCGTTTGTGGAAGGCCAACTTAAAGCTTTTTCGCAAGTCACTTATACCTTTTGTGAAAAGATAAATTCATCAAATTTACACCTTTTGCTTAAGCTTATACCTATTCGTGGAAGTGCTTATATTTTTTTTGAAAAGTTACTCCTTTTGTGTAAGAATTTTTGGCATAAGATTTATATCTTTTCTTCGAACTTACACCGTTTGTGGAAGGCCAACTTAAACCTTTTTCGGAAGTCACTTATACCTTTTGTGAAAAGATAAATTCATCAAATTTACACCTTTTGCTTAGGCTTATACCTTTTCGTGGAAGTGCTTATATTTTTTTTGAAAAGTTACTCCTTTTGTGTAACAATTTTTGGCATAAGATTTATACATTTTCTTCGAACTTACACCGTTTGTGGAAGGCCAACTTAAACCTTTTTCGGAAGTCACTTATACCTTTTGTGAAAAGATAAATTCATCAAATTTACACCTTTTGGTTAAGCTTATACCTTTTCGTGGAAGTGGTTATATTTTTTTTGAAAAGTTACTCCTTTTCTGTAAAATTTTTTGGCATAACTTTTATAGCTTTTCTTCGAACTTATACCGTTTGTGGATGCCCAACTTAAAGCTTTTTCGCAAGTTAGTTATACCTTTTGTGAAAAAATAAATTCATCAAATTTACACCTTTTGCTTCGGCTTATACCGTTTCGTCAAACTGCTTATATTTTTCTTGAAAAGTTACTCCTTTTGTGAAATAATTTTCCTCATAAGATTTATACTTTTTCTTCAAACTTACACCTTCTGTGAAAGTGTATATAAGTACAAAAGTATAAATGTTATGCCAAAAATTCTTACACAAAATGAGTAACTTTTCAAAAATGGTGTAAGTATTTTCAGGAAAAAGTGTAAGCATAAGCAAAAGGTGTAAAATTAATGAATTTTTTTTTTCACAAAAGGTATAAGTGACTTCCGAAATAGGTTTAAGTTGGGCTTTCACAAAAACTGTCAGTTCGAAGAAAAAGTATAAATCTTATGCCAACAATTCTTACACAAAAGGAGTAACTTTTTCAAAATGGTGTAAATATATTAACGAAGGAGTAACATTTCAAAGTGTTGATAACCAGAAAAGGAGTAACAAAGGGTTCATTTCAAAATGTTCGTAAACACAGAAGGAGTAACATCAAGTGTTCATTTCAAAGTATTCGTAGTAAACACAAAAGGAGTAACATTTCGAAGTGTTCATAAACCAATTGACACAACCACTGAACAAATCAAAGGGTTTGTGACCCCCGCTGACCACCCAAGCGTCGGTGGGCTTCGGTGCTCACAGCCTTCTGAGATCGGCAACTCCACTTGCACCGCCGCCGCAAAGCAAAGATTTTTTGAAAGATTGGCTATCGATCTTGGACTCTCTGTGTCGATGTCGGTCTGTCTCTGTCGATCCCTGTTTATCTCGGTCTGTCTCCAGCGTGGGTCTCTTCTCTGTCGATCTCTGTCGATTTCGGTCCCTATGTCGATAAGTGTCCATCTAGGTCTCTATGTTTGTTGACCTCAGTCTATCTCTCTCTCTCTCTCTCTGTCCGTTGCTCTATATTAAAAACGGTTCTCTTTTACATTGACATACTTGGTTGGATTTGGACTCGGAGTCGCTATTGGAAGCCCTCCCAGACTCGGCTTGTATGAAACGGAGTTCTACTAGGAGAAAGGCCAAGCCCTCCGAAACGCCCTTCTCTCTCACATTGCCATTATCTGAAGAAGACAAATACAGTGTGATTGGATTTTAGGAACTTACAGGTTTTCGGGGGAAAAAACCGAACTTAGACGTTTTGCGAAGTTACTGACATCTCTTTGTGGCATAAGATTTATACTTTTTCTTCGAACTTACACCGTTTGTGAAAGCCCAACTTAAACCTTTTGTGTAACAATTTTTTTCATAAGATTTATACTTTTTCTCCGAAGTTACACCTTTTGTGGAAAAAAAAATACATCAAATTTACACATTTTCCTTAAGCTTACACCTTTTCGTGGAAGTGCTTACACCATTTTTCAAAAGTTACTCCTTTGGTGTAAGAACTTTTGGCATACCATTTATACTTTGTCTTCGAACTCACACCATATGTGAAAGCCCAACTTAAAGCTTCGTCGGAAGTCACTTATACCATTTGTGAAAAAAAAAAATTCATAAAATTTAGACATTTTGCTTAAGCTTACACCTTTTTGGGAACATATTTACACCATTTTTGAAAAGGTATTCCTTTTGTGTAACAATTTTTGGCATAACACTTATACTTTTTCTTCCAACTTACACCTTTTGTGAAAGACCAAGTTAAAGCATCTTCGGAAGTCACTTATACCTTTTGTGAAAAACAAAATTAATGAAATTTACACGTTTTGCTTAAGCTTACACCTTTTTGGTAACATATTTACACCATTTTTGAAAATGTACTCCTTTTGTGTAAGAATTTTGGTCATAACATTTACTCCTTTTGTGCTTATACACTCTTTCACAAAAGGTGTAAGTTGGAAGAAAAAGTATAAATGTTATGCCAAAAATTCTTGCACAAAAGGAGTACCTTTTCAAAAATGGTGTAAGTATTTTCACGAAAAGGTGTAATCTTAAGAAAAAGGTGTAAATTTGATGATTTTTTTTTCCCAAAAGGTGCAAGTGACTTCCGAATAAAGCTTTAAGTTGGGGTTTCACAAAAGGTGTAAGTTGGCAGTTAAAGTATAAATGTTATGCCAAAAATTCTTACACAAAAGGAGTAACTTTTCAAAAATGGTGTAAGCCCTGGCACGAAAAGGTGTAAGCTTAAGCAAAATGTGTAAATTTTATGTTTTTTATTTATCACAAATGCTATAAGTGACTTCCGACGAAGCTTTAAGTTGCCGCTCACAAACGGTACAATTTCTTGAACAAAAGGAGTAACTTTTCAAAAATGGTGTAAGTATTTTCACGAAAAGTATGAAGGAGTAACATTTCAAAGTGTTCATAACCACAAATGGAGTAACAAAGCGTTCATTTCAAAATGTTCGTAAACACAGAAGGAGTAACATCAAGTGTTTATTTCAAAGTATTCGTAGTAAACACAAAAGGAGTAACATCAAGTGTTCATTTCGAAGTGTTCATAAACAAATTGGGACAACCACTGAACAAATCAAAGGGTTCGTGACCCCCGCTGACCACCCAAGCGTCAGTGGCCTCCGGTGCTCACAGCCTTCTGAGATCGGCACCTCCATTGGGACCGCCGCCGCAAATCAAAGGTTTTTTTCTCTCTGGCTATCGATCTTGGTCTCTCTGTGTCGATGTCGGCCTATTCTCCGTCGATGTCAGTCTCTCTCTGTCGATCCCTGTTTATCTGGGTCTGTCTCCAGCGATCTTGGTCTGTCTGTGTCCATGTGGGTCTCTTCTCCGTCGATCTCTGTCGATTTCGGTCCCTCTGTCGATCTCGGAGTGGCTGCTCTGTCGATCAGTGTCCATCTAGGTCTCTACGTCTGTTGATCTCAGTCTATCTCTCTCTCTCTCTCTCTCTCTCGCTCTCTCTGTCTGTCCGTTGCTCTATATTAAAAACGGTTCTCTTTTACATTGACATACTTGGTTGGATTTGGACTTGGAGTCGCTATTCGAAGCCCTCCCAGACTCGTCGTCTCTGAAACGGAGTTCTACTCAGAGAAAGGCCAAGCCCTCCGAAACGCCCTTCTCTCTCACATTGCCATTATTTGAACAAGACAAATATAGTGTGATTGGATTTTAGGAACTTCCAGGTATTGAGGGGAAAAAACGGAACTTACACGTTTTGTGAAGTTACTCACATCCCTTGTGAAAAAACTTACAGTATTTGTGAAAAGGTTACACATTTGTGAAATAATTTATTTTACAAAATTTAGACCTTTTCGTTGAAATACTTAAACCTTTTGTGAGATGTTACTAATTTATTAAAAATCATGTCTATTAAAAAATTTACACGTTTTATTGGAACTTACACTTTTTATGAGAACAGAACTTACACCTTTTTTGAAATAAGTTACATCTTTTCTGAACATGCTTACACCTTTTATGGAAATCTGAATTATATTTTCCTAAATTTTAAACCTTCAATGGGAAGTTACACCATTGTGACATATCTTTCATGTTTTGTGAAAACTACATACATGTTTTTGAAAATATACACCTTGCATAGAAGGAGTATTTGAATAAAATTTATACCTTTTGTTAAAAACATAAACATTTTCTGAATGATTACACCTTTTTGTGGGAATGCTTACACCGTTTCTGAATGGTTACTGCTTTTGTGAATAACTGTTTTCATAAAATTTAGACTTTTTATGGGATATTACAACTTTTCTGCCAGCAAAACTTACACCTTTTTAAAAAATTTACACCTTCTATGGAAAATATGTTTTCAGCAAGTTTACACCTTATTTTAAAAGCTTACACCTCTTCTAAAAAGGTACTCCTTTTGTGAAGCAAACATGTTTAAAAAATTGTACACCTTTTAAATAGGAGTTACATCTTTGGTGAAGACAGTTAGACCTTTTTTGAAAATTTACACGTTTTATGAAAAATAAGCTTTTGATAAAGTTTGTTAAGGCCGTTTGGTAACACTTACGTTTTCAGTTTTATGTTTATATTTACAAAAACTTAAAAAACTCAAATAAAAACTTGTTTGGCAAAATTTTTGATTTATAAATTAGTGGTCTCAGTTTATAAATTTGGCCAAAAAATAAAAACACAAAAAATGTGTTTCCATTTTGAGCTTTCAATTTTTTTTTTTTACCACCCAACACTAGCCACCACCCGCTACCATTTTCCACCACCGTCTTCCGCCTCCGCCACCCCCACCCACCCCCACCCCCACCACCACCACTACTGCCCACCACCCACCACCCACTTGCCATCCAACCGCCACCACCCACCACTTGCCATTACCATCCACCGCTCGCCACCACCACCTACTTGCTACCACCACTCACCACCCACCTGCCACCACTAGCCACCTACCACCACCTGCCACTCACCTGCCACCACCACCACCCACCACCACCATCACCATCACCTATCACCCACCTGGCACCCACCTGCCACCACCACCCGCCACCCGCCACCACCACCACCCACTCGTTACCACCTATCACCCGCCACCGTCACCCACCCACCCACCCACCCACCCACCACCACCACCACCACCATCCGTCACCTACCCGCCACCACCCACCACCACCCGCCATCCGCCACCCACCTGCCACCACCACCCACCACCCGCCGCCACCACCACCACCACCACCACCACCACCACCCGCCACCGTCACCCACCCACCCACCATCACCACCCGCCATCACTCGCTATCCGCCACCCACCTGCCACCACCACCCACCACCCGCCACCATCACCACCACCACCTACTCGTTACCACCCACCAACCGCCGCTGTCACCCACCCACCCACCCATCATCACCACTCGCCACCACCTACCACCTACCACCTACCACCACCCGCCATCCGCCACCCACCTGCCACCACCACCCACTTGCTACCACCCACCACCCGCCACCGTTACCCATCCACTCACCACCACCACCCACCACCCGCCACCACCACCCACCACCCGCCACCACCACCACCACCACCACCACCCACTCGCTACCACCTGCCACCATCACCCACCCACCACCACCACCACCACCACCACCCACCGTCACCACTTTCCACCACCGTCTTCCGCTGCCACTTGCCACCACTCGCCATTTCTCACTCTTTTTTATATTTTAAATTTTTTTTAAACATTTTGTCAATTACCAAACGCGTTTGTAGTTTATGTTTTTCAAAAAATAAACAAAAACTAGTTTATAAAATTTTTGTAAATATAAACTGAAAACGTAAACGTTACCAAACACACCAAGAAATTATTTGACAAAAGGTATAACCTTTTCAAATATGGTGTATGTTTGTCCGAAGAAGGTGTAAATGACCATAGAAAAGATGTAAGTTTTGTTTTTCACTAAAGGTGTAACTTGAAATAATAAGTGTAAATTTTACGAAAAAGGTTTTTCCACAAAATGTGTCATTTTTCAAGAAGTTGTAAATATTTCCGAGAGGAGGTGTAAATTTTTAGGAAAGGTGTAAACTTTAGGAATAGTTGTAAACTTTGTGAGTTTTTACAAAAGGTACAAGTTCCCAAGACCAATCATCGAAGCTGAATGTTTCATTTTTACAAAAGATATAAGTTCCCAAAGAAGACCAATCCCAATGAAAGCTGAATGTTTCGTTTTTAGAAAAGATCCAAGGTGTAACTTTTACTAAGAAAATTAATGTAATCTAAAGATATAAAGTTCCAAGGTGCAACTTTTATGAAGAAAATGAATTTATAAATGATGTCAGTTTTCATTAAAAGGTGTCGGTTGTCAGAACAAGTATAAAACTTTAAAAAATCCCGAAGTGTTCAGAAGAGGTGTAAGTTCCGTCGGCCCGTCCGTCTCTCTTCCATCTCGGACCTCTCTCTTTGTTTGTCTTTCTGTCTGCCCGTCTCTCCGTTGTTCCATTTCCCCGTAGCTGTAGGGTTTTACAGAGAACAATATTTGAGTGCTGAGCTTGAGTTCTTGGGAAGGCTAGCCATGGAAGTGGATGCGTAAATACTTTTTTTGAGTTGATTTTTGTCGGTGGAGCACAACCGCAAGGGTTAATCGAGCACCACCGTCGGTTCGTCTGATCCGGTTGGTATTTACTTTATTTCGTGCTGGTACATTATCTGTCTCCTTGTTTGTCTTCTATCATTCGCATATACCTTCACACCCAACCCGAAATCGACCCAATAGGAACTGTTCTGTACTCCATTTCGGTATTTTGTGCTATTCGAATAGGAACTCTTCCCTCTGCTAACCGAAATGGACCCAATACGAACTGTTCTGTACTCGATTTTTGTATTTTCTCCCTTCCGAATAGGAAGTCTTCCTCTGCTATCAGTGCTGCAAGTTGAACATAGGTATGATAGTAGTTAGTAACAAGCATAAAAGGTGTTCTGCATTTACATGGCGAACTTGTTAGGTTGGGTTATATATAACGAAAGAAGACTTTAAAAGAAATTTGTGTAATGTTGGCACGGGAAAAACAAATTTTTTTTTTCGAGTAGCCAAAAAAGCAAAAATAAGAAACTCGATAAACAAACAATGACTAATCTTGTTTCCGCAACAGGTAGCACACTCGGTTGAATTGTGCTTTAAATTTTGTAGTACTCGGTGATTTTATATTGCCAGAACTTATGTTTAGAAACAATCTGTGGTACACGGACTCTTCAAAATAGATCAAATACCTGTGTCGGACACCTGAGAGTCGGACAAGGGTATGGGATATGTGTCGGATACTTTTCAACAGACACTTCTTATATAATTGTATAAACACAATTATTATATGTGCAAATTATTGTGAAATTACTATAAATGTGATTTTGACACCGTGAGTTACATATAGTACCATTTTATGGCACATATTAGATTAAAAATATGATATTTTTTCCCTACACCGTGTACCATTGAATGTAGGGTTAAGATTTAATGAGTCGGACCTGTGCATACATACCGCACCTGGGACCCGTACCCGAGTCCGTGTAACACAGTAAACAACTCTTTCTTTCAGTGCTGAAGTTCATGCATAGTTGACGGTATTCAACTTAAAACATAGGAAAGCCAATTGAAAGAGTTGAAATGAGGATGACGATTTCCAAATTTTGTAGAGAGCTATTCGTTCCCACACCCAATTCTGAATCAAGAGTTGAAGCATTCACTTTCATGGCTAGCCTTTCCAACAACTTAAGTGGCCGGAGACGATGGCTGAAAACCAATACCTTCTCCCCACCTGAGTCGGACAACCCTAACAGATTAAGGAAGAAGTTTGGCTTCAGTCCTTGTCTAATATCCAACTTTTCTAAGATGTGGTCCATCCGGGCATCGTCAATGCCCTCTGTTTCTGTGGTTGATGTGTCTGCAGGTGAAATCTTTAGAAGGGATCTCAACTGTGCGTGCACATACAGTGTGCTCCCATCCCAGGTGATGTTCAACTGCTTAACGAAGTTGTTCAGTTTTTCAACTTCATGAACTGTCGTAAGGGTGAGGTGAAGAAATTCAGAGAGGTCAACAAGCCCAGGCAATTCACGAAGAAAATCTAATTTGTAGAAATGGACAACCTTGCCTGTCATTGCACGTAACTTTTGAATGACGGTTACCTTTCTATTGAAGTTATCATCTTGCATATATATACAGCAGTTACATTTGAAGAGGAAGGTAGCTGTCATTCATGAGTTGCGGGCTGTCTGGACTTTATTGAGCGAGTTCATGAATGCGTACTCTAATTTGTCTTTTTTATGACCTTCGTGCAGAATGAGAATGGATGGGTACGTTAGTAATATTTTTTGGCAGGCAGTGGCAGTCTTGCTTGTTTCATTGTCACATACAATTGATGAAACTTGTTTGTACGCCCGGAAAAGTATTCTTCTCTGATCTGCCCACTGTCTGAGCACCCGAAGGTAATGGAGCATGGGCCAGGATTGACCCACCTCGATTCTCTGCAACCAAGTTGCTCAGTAGGAAATTGAAGCCCTCAACTTGATGGCTGGCCTTGCCAACAACTTAAGTGGCCGGAGACGATGGCTGAAAACCAATACCTTCTCCCCACCTGAGTCGGACAACCCTAACAGATTAAGGAAGAAGTTTGCCTTCAGTCCTTGTCTAATATCCAACTTTTCTAAGATGTGGTCCATCCGGGCATCGTCAATGCCCTCTGTTTCTGTGGTTGACGTGTCTGTAGGTGAACTCTTTAGGAGGTAGTTAAGAAGTTGAACATCACCTCGGATGGGAGCACACTGTATGTGCACGCACAGTTGAGATCCCTCCTAAAGAGTTCACCTACAGACACGTCAACCACAGAAACAGAGGGCATTAACGATGCCCGGATGGACCACATCTTAGAAAAGTTGGATATTAGACAAGGACTGAACCCAAACTTCTTCCTTAATCTGTTAGGGTTGTCCGACTCAGGTGGGGAGAAGGTATTGGTTTTCAGCCAACGTCTCCGGCCGCTTAAGTTGTTGGAAAGGCCAGCCATCAAGTTGAGGGCTTCAATTTCCTTGCTTGTTTCATTGTGACATACAATTGATGAAACTTGCTTGTACGCCCGAAAAAGTATTCTTCTCTGATCTGACCACCCGAAGGTAATGGAGCATGGGCCACAATGCAGCCACCTCGATTCTCTGCAACCAAGTTGCTCAGTAGGAAATTGAAGCCCTCAACTTGATGGATGGGGTTTCATCTGGTTTTTGTGCCTGGGATGAGCACCAATTTCTGTCACAGAAGAATCGTGTCCTGATTGTTTAACCCCGTCATGAAATAGTTCAGTTGCTTCTTTGTCATTTGTAGTCGGGCCTTCATAAAAGTATGTGCGTGTAGTCCTTCAGCCCTAAATGAAAAACACAATGTAGTCCTTCCTGTTGAAGATTTGGGAAATTATGCATTTATCGCTTGTACACATAATTGTTTTAATTGTAAGCTGTGTGAACGAAATGCAAAATTTCCATGTGTGCCCTTTCTTTTGTCTGTTTCAAAATCTGTATATGTGTTGGGAAATTCTGCGTGTTGTTGTCTGTGTTTACGCAAAATTTTAAGGTTAACAGCCACATGTTGCAGCCGTTTGTTTGTGTTCTTGTAAATATTGATTGCAATACTTTGTAGGAGTTGTCGTCATTGCATCTGATGGATATTGGTCACCTCGCACCAACAATGTTAGTTTTCTCCTTAAAGACTTGCTACCAGTTGGTTTCGTACATATGTTTGTAAACAAACGAAATCCATCACCAAGGAATACGCTGATTTTTTTCTGGATCAATTCTTACAGCAGCCCTTGTACTTTTGTGTTTGTGTTATTTGTTTTGCACAAATTTTGAATGGCCTCGCTTTGCACCATCAATTTTGAACTTTTGTTTCAATTACGTCCATTTGATTTCAACTCTTCACTATTTTGTATCAGAAAATATGCATATACGTGGCAACTGTACTTTTTGTTGTAGTCAACTTATAACTTTACTGAACTTACATAATCTCAATCAATTGACATTACAATCTTTGTTTTAAAAATGACAAACGGCATTAGCAATTTGACCGAAAATGTCCACGAAATTTGAAATGGACTGTCACAATTTAGGTAGTTTAAGGTGCATCGATCGAAATTAGACAACGGACAAAATGTGTACACCACCCCTGTAATTCTCCCTTCAATCTAATTTGTATGATTTTCTCTTTCATAAGGGGAAGGAAAAGATTGAAGACAATTGCCGAACAACATATCCAAATGTCTGACACTATTGCTGGCTCTTGTCGAAAGCGGTAGTTGCACCATTCATTTGTTACAGGTACTAGTTGTTTATTTTGACAATCTGGAATTACATATTTCGTACTGAAATTACGCGCCTCGTCGAAGTTCAGTTTGTGATGTTTCAAATTGGTTTTGTTCCGCATGTCTGAAAATGTTTAACTTGGTGTCGATTCAGTCCCGGATGTACGAAAGCTGTCTTATGCCGATTTCGGGGCCAGCTTGACATGAAAACTTGCATATATATATATATGTATTCATATTTCACATTTAGTGATGATAAGCTTGACGATGCTTGCATGCAGCCAGCAACAATTCAAGGAAATGCAAGGGCCAGACAACACTCGACGAAAAATGGTGAGTGTTGAAATCTGTATTCTCTATAATACACTATGATGGAAACACATCGCTGGGTTGCTATCCACACGTTGTATTGAATGGTCGTAGTGGGCTTGTGATTGTTTCGCGTTTGTAGGATTGTAGCATGTAATAATGTCACCTTCCTATTGTTTTTGTAAATTTCAATTCGTTGTAAAAGTCCAGCTACGTTTTGTCGCTGACTTTTTGCTGCAACTGTTATTTGTATTTGCAATCTTATTTAATTACTAACAATGCACACGGATTGCGTTTGGCATAAAGTTGTAGTTACAGTAATTTCGGACTCATAGTTGTTACTTGTCTTGTACGTCTGTCATTTTCTTGGTTGAAGACTAGAAAGGAGATTGGGGAAAGGTGGAAGGCACTCCCCTCTGATGAGAAAAAGAGGTTTGTGGAAATGGCTAAGGCGAGCGCTGAGGAACACGCCAAAGTAGTACCATGTGCACCGAAGTCTGAAAAGGTCATTACGTACTTCATGTTTTCGTAAATGCATTTGGCTAGGTCCTGCTTTGCTGACATTGTTGGTTGTATTTTTGTATTAATTTAAGGGTAAAAAATGTGCAGGGTAAAAGGCAACTTCGCATATCATTGAAGTCAATTGTTGAGCTAGTTAACCGGTTCAACGAAGCACAAAAGCAGGCACTCATTGACATTGGGTTTGCTGGCCTCCTGGGGATGAAGTGTACACGTATAGATCACGACTTGTGCGCATGGTTGGTACAGAACTTCGATCCTGACAGTAGTTCATTGAATGTTCATGGTTGTCAAGTCAGGCTCACGTGTAAGGCAGTTAATGTTTTATTGGGAATACGGTGTGAAGGCGATGACGTGCAGTTGGCTGGGTCATTGGAAGCATATCCCAATATCTACGATGAGGTTGGAGTTGTTAACAGAGTCATTCCTTTGAACAAGTTGAGACTTTATCTGACCGAGACTGCTGGTGCGGAGGACGAGTTTCGGCGAAAATTTGCGCTGTACGTGTTGGGGGCCATGTTGTGTCCTACCACAATGACCGGGTTGAAGCCATCGTTCATTCATGCCGTGAAGGACGTGAATCGTATGCGAGCTTATAATTGGGCAAAGTTGACACTGCAATTCCTTCACAACGGTGTTCGGAAGTATAAAGGTCATCGCGGTGCAACTGGATGTGTTTTCCTGCTAATGGTATGCCAATACCTTGAATTTTTTTTCCAATCCCCCCTTCATGTGTTTCATGCATTGTTCTGTCATGGTTCAACAAATTGGCCTTGATTGGGACATACAATGGTACCTGCTTTGTGAGTACGACAAACAACACTCTTCCTGACCAAGTATGGTACTTGCAGAAATAAATTTTGTGTGACTACCGTCATGAATTTAAGAACAAAGATTACAGGGCAAAAAGTATGCTGAACCTCAATGGAGGAACCAATTAAAACTACGTTGTGAAGAGGGGAACATGTACATAATTTTTTTTTCTTGGTTTCATCAATAAAGTCCTTGGTGTGCTGTACAATTTTTTCCCCAAAAAACATTGCATGATATGTGCCTATAAAGTTGACAGCATCCTCAACAAAATCGGTATGCTATGTACGTTCCACTGCAAAATTGAGAATAATGAATGTCATTGTTACTGAATATAGTTCATTTTTGTGGGAAGAACAACTTAATTATGGTGTGCCCCTTAATGTCCACAGCTGTTGTACCTTGATTGTGTTTGTCTGAGCTCGACTACGACGCGGTCCACACCTCGGCTTCATGATTGGGGTGATACCCAAATACGGGAGACGCTGCGACGTATCAGAAGGAAGCAAAATTTCCCAACAATTGCGGTAAGCACTCCTACTACTGTGCACATTTCACACCAACGACCCACTTGTTTTCAACATACAATGTCAGACTTCATTTATGCGTTTCTATGATTAGGTGGAGTTTGATTACAGTAACGCCGATGATGCTAACATGGATGCATGCCATGTCGAGAACCAACAAACAGGACAGTACAATGAAGTCCGTATGAGCAATTTGGAGTCCGACATTCGTGAACTGAAGGAAATGATGAAGCAAGTTCTCCACAACCAAACAGATTTAATGGAGATGTTGCGACATTTCGAAGGCAAGCAAGTTGTTCGCAATGACAAGGTAATCCATCCAAGCATTACGCAATTTGCACACAGTTGAGCCACATCATTTGAAGATGGTTTGTAAGACTAAGTTCACGAATGTGTATGTATAATTAGGTGGAAGGCAATGATGTGTGTATCATTAACCTCTCCTCCAATGTTGCTCAACTGAAGGAAATGCTGAAGCAACTGCTTCAACGTTTCAGTTTGGGCTGCAACGAACCGTTCACTGAACAAACCAATTTACGTGAACTAAAGCAAATGCTACACCACCTCATCGAAGGTATATTCTCTACACCGCAACCGGCAGGCGTGGCCAAACAGGGTGTGGACCCTGCTGTTGGAGTCGAGGCGCATGAGGATGGCGTGGTCAAACCATCGGACGAAGTTAACCCAATGGAGTGTAATATTTCAGATGTACAAGGGGTGGATCACCAACAACATATTTTGAAGGGAACCTTGGCAAGGGACAAAAGTCATTTGCATGATGGGCGCAAGCTGAACATCGAAGAAGGTGGGGACAACAAGAAGAAGGGAGGCCTTCAGTCAGGGGAAACATATGAAACTGAAGATAAATACAGTCCTGACCTTCAGTCAGTGGGCGTGAAGAACGTGGCGTGCGATGTGCATACTTCTCCTACTAAGCTTGGCAAACCATTGGGAGCAACTGGAATCGTTAGAGGAAGTGCAAAGGGAAGACGAAAAGGAAAAGGAAAAGGAAAAATGTGCGGAAGTGGAGTTCAAGCCACTGAGGTCGGGGATATGCAATTGTGCATCGATAGCAAAACAAATAGTGGAGTTGACGACAGCAGTTCACCTGTGGATGTTGATGGTGTGGACAACGTGAACAAGGTACAAATACTGCCTTTAATGCCCCACAAGTTGTGAATACCCAATTCATGCCCACATCAATAATGTGAATCAGTAGTTTTACAATCATCTGTGTTGTATTGTACTAGTTGTCAAAGAATTGCATGTTTGCAGTTATGACTGCTGCCATATGTTAGTACACATTTCTAACAAACTCCGCTCCAAACATCACAAGTTGGGAAAAATCTGAGGCTCACAGTTTTTACATCATTTCACGTTTTTTTTATGACTACAGACCTTGTAATATAAGCTTCAATATTTTTATGAAATGTGTACTGTTAGTTGGCTGTTTATTTTTGTAGGACTCATTGACGATGTTGGACAGCGAAGGGTTGTTATCGGCGGAGGAACAAAAACTTCTTCACTATGTATTTGACGATAGCAAAAATGAAATGTATTGTTTCATTTACTACTTGCAAATTTTCAATGACAGTCCACTGTGAAATAACTATCGTTCTAAGGATCATTTATTGCTTGTAGGGACATTGTTATTTCCATGAATCTTCATGGATGGGCATGTGAAGTTGGCACCCGGCGTGACATGCGCACGCTCAAACCAGGGTCGTGGCTATCCGACACTGTAAGTGTTGGCTGCACAAATATGAATCTGCGTTTTTCAGTACCCCTAACTCAGAAACCTTTCTAATAAACTTGCTTTGTGTCTTGCATACAATGTTCCAGCCAATCAACTTGGTGGTGGTGCAATTGACTAATCGACAGAGAGATTTACACAATGACGGGAGGCACACTGATTGGTTCTTTCCCGTATATCTGTCGGTAAGTAAGTGTTTAAAGCTACGTTGTGTATTGTGTATGACATATTTTGACAAATGTTTTCGTCAATGACCTTTACGCATTACACATGCAGACTATGATTCTAAATAAAGATATGCAACCTCTGGACCATGAACATATCGTCACATCATTTTTCGGACATGATAGATACACTGGTGCGATTGATGCATGCCAGAGGGTAATATCAATGTTCATCCCGTTATATTAAAACGAAAATATGAAATCCATTACATGTTTGCATGGCCTCTAAACAAGGTCTGCCGTTGTGTTTTCGTGTAGATTTACGTGCCTTTCAATTACAGAGGAGTGCATTGGTTGTGCGTTAAAATTGATATGGTGGACCGTGTAGCCTACCTATTCGACTCAGTCCCATCCAACCGACCGAACAAAAGGAAGCTAAATGCAGCTAAAATTTTGGTATGTCCTTCTGGTGCATTTCTGAACACTACAAAAAACTTGAACATCCTTTACGTAAACCAACTTCAACCTTGTGGAACAGGTTGAAACTATGCACGACTTGCTGCAACTACACTTTGGAAATGATTATGTTACAGACGTGCGTACCTTCCACCGCTGCATGTTAGACGAGAGGCCAGTACAACAACTGGACGAGTAATCCACAATCCCTCCCTCACATTAATGTCTAAGCTGCATGACTGACTTAATGAACCTATTACGTATTGACGACAACTTTAATGTGAAATTATTTTTGTAGCACGTTTGACTGTGGGATGTTCGTCATCAAATTCATGCAGCAACCTGATTTAAGCCCCGGTCCACACGAGGTACATTCTACCGCTTAATTTCCATTTGTCAATCAAATCCTTCCTCGTACGTCCTCCAATTTTAACTGATTTGTCATACGATTTTTGTGGACAAAGTTTGCTCCCTCTGTGCGTCATAAGTTGTTGGTTGACATCGTTATGGATGTCAGTAATGCAAAGATCGCAGAGTACCGGGAGTGCCTTCATATGAGCAATGCCACAAGCTAGGCCAGTGATGGGAATGGGCTGCCAGTACGCCAGTAATTTGGGTGGCAATAGGACTTTAACTAATTTTTTATTCTTTGATTTCAATATGGATGTTAATTATGGGTCCCCAGTATTGTTTTTGCTGGACGATGTAAATATGGACCAACTGTAAACATGGATCAAACATGTCGATGTAAACATGGATCAAACATGTCGATGTGGCTGCTGACTTAGTACTATTTTGTTTACGCATGTTTCTTGTTCGGATGAATGCGACTGTAACTGTAAATAATTTACGGCTGCTTTTGTTACCGAAGTTAATTTATAATTTAATTACAAAAAAGGGAAAATTAATTTTCAAAAATGAAAGAAACCACATTATGAATGAAAACTCAATACTCTTCGTAGGTAAGTTATATATCAGCCCATTAGCACATATGACTCCAGCCAAAAAAAAACTTTCATGGCTTACAGGGAAGGATAAAAAAAAAATAAATCAAATCTACATATTTGCTGCATCATCAGCAGCGTCTTCTGAAGAGTTGTCCGTACTGTCTGACTGACTGTCCTCATCCATTGTCTTATCAGACTTCGCTTCATCCGCCGCCAATTTGTCATCGGTCAGCCAATCAACGTTCTGCTTGATAGCGCCGACTTGCCGCTCCAAACTTGACAACCGTGTGTCCACTTCATTCAGCCTTTCGAGATAGCTTGCAACTGCTGGAATACAGGAGCAACATGAGCTTCAACAATAGCTTCAATCTTGTTCGAATTGGACATTTTGTAGGAATATGTGTATGGTTTATTTTACTGACTACTTTTTTAAAGGAATGTACAGATTCATAATATTACACAACACTATGCTGTAAGTATTTGTAATATATGGTACATGACTTGTATGTTTGCAGAAGACCTCATGCATTGTGACATACATCGTATTAATTTCTCAAACTGGCCGAATTCATCTTGCAAAAATTCGTTCCTTCTTGCATGCACCAAGTCATCCGTTCAGTACCCCTGATCGTCCATTATTTGGCATTTCCAACACACATGCATTGTACCTTCCATCAGTACTATCCCACTGTCATTGATTTCCACACCCACAGTTCATCATACAGTCACATTCGTCATTTGTATTTGTGCCCCAACCCAATTACATGTCTACTCATCCATAAAGGTTAGCAAAATTGCTCTTATCAGATACATATGCCATTCCAATTGCACCGAACCTTTAAATGCAATATCCGCAGTCATTAAGTTGCTTTTACGCAGTTTGGGTAGTTGTTGCCACCAAACAACAATAAGCGTGTTCACGTCTTTAAACCTACCACCAGCGTATTAATGACTATGGGTTGAAGGTAATTTAACATTTACAACCAACCACAAAAAAGTTTGCAACCAGTGTTGTTTCCTTTGCATTTGGGTTTGTTTTTGCGTCCATATATTCTTCGTGAACCTGCGAAAACAAAGTTGGACTCAATCAAGAAGCTTCACACCTATGGATGCACACCACGGTAAACGTGGTGTTGGACAATCACTTGCAACGGCTGGAAGCTCCCGACCGAAGTCACCAGAATTGGATTATGCAGGTGGGTATATTGATTCCTTCGGTGATCGACGTTTCTTTGAAACAGGGTTCCCACTGTGGAGTTTTGAACCTCTACGGGATTACAACTGCACCCCAATACAAGATGCTTGCCTGGGGAAGTATTTTGGAATTCCAGTTTCACTGTTTGCCAAACGAGTTCAGTGTGAACACCACTGTCGATGTGCTTTTCTGAAGGTCACAAAAGCCCGATCGGTTGAAATGCACCGGCAATTCCCTCATGTCAGCGACTCCCAACTTAGGCATCGTTTGCAAAGTGAGGTTGATCAAATGACTCGTCGACTCATTAGGAACTCACAGATAGAGGACGCAAAGGCAGAGTCGAAGATACATGGATCGAACCCGGCATCTGCGATAAAGGCTATAATGGAGGATCCTGCACTGGTGTCGAACCCTGACCTTTCAGATTACTCAGACTCCGAAGTTGTTGATTTGAGCGAGGATTAGCAGACCTGGACATGTGTATGACATAGTAAGCGTAGTCTTGTGAGATGGCATCGTCGCGCGAAAATAAACGACTTAGAAACTAACAGACCGTCATACTCTGCTAACCATTGCAACGGTGCATGCGTTAACGTCTTCATCAAAATGATTTGTTGAAGGTATTTTTTTGGGTCACCGTCCTCGACTAAAATCTGTCTTATGATTTTTGTTGGTACGATGACAAGGTAATTTTTTTGTAATGTCAATGACCGATATCAGAAACTATCATTAACCTACGTTTTGTTGATTACTTCATGTTTGTGAATCGTTCAATATGGACAACAAGGTTTAAGTGTCGGAATCATTGACTGGAATCACAAGCTGTAATTGCAAACAAAAATTGTGCACAACCAGCCAACGGTCTCATACACTCTTACCATCAATATGGGCACAAAATGTTTTGTTTTTTCAAAGACGACGGTTGTGTGGAAGCATACCCCATGGGGTCAACCTGTGCATTACCAATTTTTCTCCCATTGTGCATTGTTATGAACTAATCAGCTCCCCTTCAAACAAAAAAATATACAATAGACCATGCAGAAACAGAGTATTGATATTCATTAATGAAGAAGTTAGCACGATGGTGAAGAAATGTACCACGCATCCTATATCTGCTTTCAACTTGCTAACAGATAATAGTTGAGGCCACAGATAAGTGACAAACAGATACTAGTTGACAGATAACAGATTTGCCAAATCTGTTAATTACAAACAAACCTGCAACACATAACAGAAGTTGTTCATTACAACCAAAATTGATGCACCCAGATAAGAGAACCTGCAACAGAAAACAGGCCACAGATAAGTGACAATGCACCGAAAAAATTCAGTCATCCACAAAGCATCCACAAAATTCATCCATAGAGCATCCACAAAAATGAATCCACATACCATCCACAAAATTCGTCCACAGATCTGCCAAATAGCATCCACAAAGCTCTTACAATGACACCAATGTTTCCCAAAATTCATTACAGACTAACATTATAAGTCACATCATAATAACTTATAAAATTCATTCCGTACATTCATTCTATAATAAAATTCATTCCACAAAGCTATTAAGTAAGTTACATAAGTTACATCATAATAAAATTCATTCCATAAACATTACTTACATAATGAAGTACAATACAACAAAAACTGGTACAAACTTCCATTCAATTTCCCAAAATACAAACAAGTACGAAAGTTACATGATCAAGTACAAAATGATAGAAGGGCTGTGCTACATCTCCCGAATTTGGGGGCCCCTAATCCCCCGAAAAATCAGAACAAGGCAAAAAAAAAAAAAACATGCCCAAAACGACGTTGCTTTGGGCATTAGGGGGATTAGGGGGGGCATTTTTAGGGGGACAAATCATTTCTCAATGATAGAAAATAGGAAAATGATTTGTCCCCCTAAAAATGCCCCCCCTAATCCCCCTAATGCCTCAAACGACGTCGTTTTGGGCAAATTTTTTTTTTTTTACCTTTTTTTTTTTTTTGCCTTGGTTTGAAATTTAGGGGGATTAGGGGGCCAAAAATTAGGGGCATGTAGCAAGGCCCTAGAAAAAATAATGAAATACACCATCGCTTTGATTATATTTTCTATCCTTTCAAGCCTTCGACCATGGTCATTTCCCAAGTCATGAAGCCTCGTCCTTACATCGTTGAAGTGTTCTACTGTTAAAGCATCACCAGCTCTAGTGTTGGAAGGGATTGTGGACATAACGCCTTCATCATCTTCAGCCACGAAGTTGAAGTCATTGCAATGGGGAGTGGGAGTGATACTCTACAATGCATGACAATCAGTTAGTTGAATATGACAAATATTACTGTGACTACTAAAGGATTAAAATTTCCAATACATACTTACATATTTTGATGGAAAAACAAAGCACAAACGCCCTTCATTTCCATTCTTATTGTTCTGACAATACGTATGGCAGCGGTTCTTCCACAATTGCACAGCCTCGTTAGTAATCTTATGTTGCTAATGTTAGAAGAAGAAGCCATTTTTTAAATCCGCATACATGAGAAATTTGTAGTGGTCTGCTATGCTTCTATTTGATGGGGTTAATAGCAGGTCTAGCTTAATTTGAGGGACAGAGTGTGTCTTTACTGAAAACATCTATTTGTTCAAACTGCCATGTTTAATAGCATTTGCACAGAGGTTACACAGACTAAACTGTTAATAGCATTTGAACAAACATCGCAGCTCAATGTACACACGTAGCATTTTGAAACTGAACAAATACAGCAGTTTCAAACATAGCATTTGTGATTAATTACACACATGTTACACACATAGCATTTTCAATCTGAACAAACATGGCAGTTTTACAAACATATCAGGTCAATGTCAAGTAAATTATCAATCACATATGTTAAACAACTATTATCAACAAATCATGCTGAAGTGAAATGATTAGGGGCAGATTGTTGGAGACTGTGATTCAGTAGTTATCAAACTGAAATAGTTATCAACAAATGACACATGTGATTTTCAACAAAGCACACTGAAATACTTATCAACAAATCAGTAATAGTTATGAACATTTAAGTTCAGTTTGATAATAGTTATCAATGTTGATAATAGTTAATTCAAGTCACGCAGCTAACACATTAGTTGATAGCAGTTCATTACAACAATTCATGCGTGATTGACAACAAATTCAGCAAAATCACATTATCAATCACACATTGAAAATTACACAACTATATGCATTCGTTCAACTAATTATCAATCTGCATAATCATACTATGTTCTGCAAAGATGTGATCCTTTCATTTTATGTTGGATCAGGTTCTGCGTATTCATACTACGTTCTGCAAAATTTATACTTTAACTCTAAAAGGTAAATGCCTAAATGTTCGTCACAATATGTGCCGCATTTTTCAAGCATACCATTTATCTATCTGCATAACAGTAATTTTCAAATATATTTTGTGAATCACAACCCTAACTTTTTTATTTCAGCGTTTGGAGGACGAACCTGGTTCATCTATGGTCTGAAAGCCCACGTTATCGTCAACAAATTCCTTCTCTACAGCCGATGGTGGTCGCGGTCGAGCTATGGTTCGCGAAGCAGAGAAAATGAGGGCTACAGCGGTGGGTTGGGTTTACGAGTGGGTGGCCGTCGGGAGTGGTCGCCGGTGAGGCTGGGTTCGGTGGAGGAGGAGTGAGTGTGACAGTGAGGGGGAGTGAGAATGAGATTGAGGTGTATACTCTGTATAACCTGTATAGCAGAGTGGGAAAACGGAAATTTATGTTTGGTTTGCATTTGGGAGACGAGTTTTAAAGAAAAAAATTTCTAAAAAATTGTTTGGTTTTAGTTTTTGTAAAAAAAATTTCAAAATCACTTTCTCTCACTTACATATCAATCAATCACTTTTTCTCTCTCCTCTCTCCTTTCCAATCACTTTTTCTCTCACACACATCTACTCAAATTCTCCCAAAATATCAAATCATCCCAAACTCCCAAAAAAACAACTCTCTCAAAATACACAACCATTGTTAACATAAATTTCAGAACATAAACCTTACACTTTTGATCATTTACCATGTGTATTATCAAGATATCAAGATATCAAGACAAAATGACATACCTGAATCCATTGATGAACGGTTAAACGGAAGCGTGATTATCAATGAACTCTTTGTTATTGATTATGTTATTGCCTTCTAATCCTTTCCCCTTTGGTGCCTTATGTTTTTCCTTGAGAGGATTTAGAAAATAAAATGGCAGTGTTCTTCTTTTTTCACCTTTTTCACTTGGGAAGGAATAGGGACCATAACCTTTTAAAGGTTGTAATTGGTTTTCAAAACTGAAAGGTTGTGGAAGTTCAAAATGAATGAAAACCAACTTTAACCATTATTGGTTTTAATTTCTATTTATTGGTTTTCAAAACTGAAAGGTTGTGGAAGTTCAAAAGGAATGAAAACCAATTTTAACCAATATGTTTTAATTTCTATTTCTGCCTCTCATAGAAATAGAAATTATACAACTAGCTAGTATCTACACATTAGGTCCATAACACATATACCCTTAAGCCTATTAACTAAATTGAATCACTTAAATTGTAGGCTTCTTATAAATGATAACACCACATTTAATTATGTGGTCCCATTGAGACATTATCTAACAATCTCCCACTGGACCACATATGTATCCTGAAAAATGTGCTTAACTTTACTGAGCTCAGAAATTTGTTATCATAACTTGAGGGTATCCAAACAATCTTGTCCATTAACTATATTAATATAGGATCAAAGTGGTCTTCATTACATCAATCGTAACTCGACCCACCAATGGTCACGTATACTAATACAGCTAAATGACATAGATCAATCATGGATGCGTAGCATGGAAATTACATGTGATGTGATCCATACATGCCTATTTCCAACTGGTCCTACTTAACTTTATTGAGATCAATACTTCACAATACGTAACAGAGCGTAATAAACAGAATATTTCATTTCTGTAGAAATTAATCAAATTACATAGATAAAACTCAAGGCTGACATAAAGCAGTAATATAAATACAAACTCCCACTAAACCAGAATGTTCTCAAATAGAACAACACCCATCTGAGCAGTGTGCTCATGAAAAACCTTGGGTGGTAGTCTCTTCGTAAGTGGATCCGCTATCATGGAGTTTGTCCCAATGTGCTCTATGGAAATCTGTTCACTCTGCACTCTTTCTTTTACAACTAGGAACTTGATATCAATATGCTTTGATTTTGTCGAGCTCCTGTTGTTATTTAAAAGAACAAACCCAAAAAATTTTTAAACTCTCTCCCCAAATTTTTTTTCAAAAACAACTCTTCCAAAAACAAACCAAACAGTCTTCATTTTAATTTTTAGTCCATAAGCCAAAAAATCACTAACAAAAGACAGAATGAATTAAGACTGGGACCCCCTTTCCCCGTACAAGGATCCTCTCCTTGCAAGCCCCTCCTTGTGCCCGTCCTTGCAGAGCCTTCGGGCCTAATTTTAGGCTCAATTTTGATAATCCAAACCGTTCATATTTTCTGATTTATTCAGTATATCATACCTGTAAAAAATCAAGTTGATTTATCCACTCTCTCTGCTTCCAAGTCCCTATGGAGCCTCCCTTTCTCCTCCCTGCCTTGGCGCGATCGCCCTCCAATTCCCTCTGGAGATCGCCTGTAGACACCCCATTTTTGACCGTCCTCAAGACTTGGACGTCACCGTTTGAACACTCGGTGATTATCCATGTTTGTGTTCGTTTGGAGTTCCCGGAGGTCTCGGCTCGCACGCCCCGCCTCAGGATCCCCGAACTCGACCGTTTAGTGTCTGGTTTTGCACCAAACACTTGCATCTTGCCTTTGAGAGGCAGAGTGGGGCTTGTAGACCATCCCCACCCTTCACCGGCAGTGGCTAGATGCCACCGGCTGGTTTTTGCTGCCACCGGCAATTTAGTTTGCCGGTCGGCACTATTTGTTGCCGGTCAGCACTTTTTTGTGCCGGTCGGCACTTTGTTTGGCCAAGATGGCATTTTTTGCCGGCCGATTGCTGTTCATCTGCTTTTGCAGATATTTTTGGACAGCTGTATAACTTTTGCTCCCCTCCATACACGTGTATGGAGGGATCTCCCTCTTGCAAAGCTTGTTTGGTAAGCTTTACAAGAGGCTTATAGAGAGGGCTCTCTCCAAGAAAAAAGAAGGGAGGCTTAGACATTTTAGAGAGAAAAAAGACAGAGGAGAGCTCTGGTTTTCTAGGGTTAGGGTTAGATACACTCACCTATCTCTCTTTCCTTCTCATTTTTGTTCACTAGGTGTTTTGTGCCTTACTATTACACACAAACACCTAGTGTTTCACCTTCCTCTTGGAGCTGAGGTTCCAAAGAGTGTGTTTTGAGATTTTGGTGTTAGATTCAAGCTCAAGAAGGCCATTGGAGCACCATTGTTGAAGAGGACTACAAGGGTAAGAAACTAGTCCCCTTTTCCCCCATTTTTGCTTTGATTTTATACCTATCTTAGAGCTGTTTTTGTGCTTGTTATATAACATAAAAAAGTTCTGTTTTTAGGCCCTCTTTATTGTTTATTAAGAGTGTTTTGTTGTTTGAGGGGTGTTGACCACCCTTAGGCCTCAAAAGGCCTCATTTTGAGCCATTTTGTGCTAGCTCCGGGATTTTGGTGTTGAGGTCTCTTCACCACTGAAATCTTGAGGGATTTCAGTGGTGAAGATGATCCTTTGAAGTCCCAAGAAGGAGAGGGCCACCCCCTCTCCTTGTTGTCCTTGAAAAGGGCACATTTTGGCCTCTTAAAGAAGCCTATGCTTGAGTGTGTGTTGAGCATGTTTGGTTTGTTTTTTATGCTTATATATCCATGATATAACATGATTTAAAGTTGGTTTTGGAACCTTATGCATGTTTAGCATAGTTGCCATGTAATGCCTTGTTTATGCCTTAATGTGCCTTAGGTTGTTAGCCTTAGTTGGAGCATGTTTTAGGCTTGCATTTGTGAAGTTTATGTGCTTATTTTGCCATGCTTTAGCTCTGTCCATAGTCGTTTGGGTTGATCTTTGCATGCATTATATAGCTCCTTTGTATTTGGGCTTGTTGGCCTTGAGTGTGTGCATGTGTAGCATGCCATCTTTGCATTGTTTTGGTGATTTGGAATCATCCTAAATGCTATTTCAGTCCCATTTCCATGCTTGTTTGGTTGCCTTGCATGTCTCTTTAATGCTTTGGAAGCATGCGTTGCAATGCTCCATGTTTTGGTGCCTTTGCATGCCTTTGAATTTGGGCCACTTAGATGCCATCTAAGGAGTCTTTCGGCTTTGTTTTAACATGCTAAAAATCTGTTTTTAGTTGTTTAATGCATGCCATGTTTGGTCATGATAAGTGTAGTTCAATGCCTTATCGACTTGCCTTGAACACTTGGACTTTTTGTTGCATGCTTGACTTGATTTATAATTTGATTTGGCATCATTTTATAACATGATTTTAGGGCTCATGTTGCATGCTAATTTGTCCATGTTTCCTTCTTTCAAGTGTGCTTGAATGTTGTTTGATTCATGCTTAAGTGTTGATCCTTATGTGCATGTGTGTGTGCATGCCATTTAGCTCTCACTTTTTAGCACTTTGGCTACTGTTTTAGGCCTATTTTAGAGTCGCCTAATTCATGTTTAATTCCATCTTTGCACTCATTTGTATTGCCATATGCATGCTTGTATGCTTGCATAAGTGTTTTGCCATGTCATGTTGCATTCCTAGCTTGTATGCCTAGGTTGCATTGCATTTTGCATGCATGCCTTGTTCCTTGAATTGGTGATAGGAATTGGGCCTAATTTGTTTGATTGGTTTGCATGCATTTGAAATCAAAGTTGCATACTTGGTTCTTTGGGCCATCATGCATGGAAATGCGTGATTGGTGGTCCGAGAACCGAGGTACATGTCCCTTTGAGTCATCACAATGATAAGAGACATGGTTGATGCATACATACCTTGAAATATGCTGCCATGCTTTGTTTTGCCCTCTGTTGCTGTGAGTTGCAGGTTCTGCAGGAATACTCTGCCGACCGGCAGTTTAATGTGCCGACCGGCACAATTTTCTCTGCCGACAGACCCCATTTTGTGCCGATAGCCATACTACACTGCCGGCGGAAGTTTCATCTAGCCGGTGGTGATCCCCTCTGTCCAAGGATGTAGTCCTGAGGCTTTGATAGCCTCTAGAGGAGGAAAGGAAGGAAAACAGAGGCAGCTTGTGCATGGTGGCGCGTTTCCCGAGACGCTTTCCTGCTTTAATTAATTTAATTTAATTTGTTAATTAAATTAGTTAATTTGTAATATTAATTAGCTTGCGTAGTTAATTAATTTGTAATATTTATTCGGTCCCTCCGAGCGAGGGCAAATCTGTAATAAGTGTGTGTGGGTGTGTGAATGTCTTCCAATCCCCACTTCTTTCTTCCCTTTTACTTACCTGCTTTGATGGTTAGTATTAGGTCACGTCTAATTTAGCATACCTTATGCTATGCATGTGTGCATCCATGCATTTGTATTACATGCATTAGGCTCGGTACATCACGCTAATTGCATCAATACTCCAATTTTCAAACTGAATACGTGATAATTGTGCATTTTCACATGACATGTTTAGGATAGCCGAGCCTATTCTAGTAACATTTTGTATGCGATGCATTAGGCACTTCACATGGACTTGGATCATGCATGTTTGCTAACAAGTTCTTTGTTTTGGCACGGAGTACTATGTAAGTATTTCTGCTTTAGCATATCGCATGAGTGTGAATGTTGCCATAACAGCATGCTTAACATGTGGCTAGATGCTTATGTGTTAAACTGCTTTGAATGCCTGTGGGTGAAGGTTGGATTGTTTGAGTTGGAAGAACTCATTGAAATCCGTGTTTTAGCCTACTTGCGAGTAGCAAATTCCAAAGCATTTTCAAACCAAACGGATATGCAATGTTTATTTCCAAATTAGGCAATCTAGTCTATACTTGTTTGCTGTGCGCATAACATAGTAATTCTAGGCTAATAAATGGAATAAGAACACGTAAAGTTTTCAAAAACGGATATCACGGTTAGTAGAGGCCGGTCTTCGGACCGGGCGAAAGGGGGTGCTCATAGCTGACCTTCCCCGATCGTACCCAAGCTCCCGAGCCGAGACAACTCCGGTGATGACGGACATGTGGCCTTCGGCACCGAGTCAGGGTTTCCTAAATTCTCCCATAAAAAAAATATTTAGGTGGCGACTCTGTATCTGGCAAAGCAGTCCATGTTTGGCACTACTTTTTCAAAAATCTGTTTCTCAAAACGATTTGCCAGATTTGGACTCTTTGGTTCAGATTAAGAACCGTGACACAAATCGAGTCCGAACTGTAGCATGAGGCCCGCGGATCGCCCATTCTGCTATCCACCTCGTCCTTCTGCCTGACCAGCTCCTCATTATTGCTCATAGCCTCTTCATGTCGCTCGACCGCGGCGGCACAGGCTCTTTGGGCCTCGTCGAACTTCTTCTGCTCGCCAGCAAGTTGGAACTCGAGCGACACAACCTGGCGGCGTGTGTCCTCCAGCTCCGCCTGAACCGTTTGCAGCTCAGTGTGGGCACTCTCCCAACTTGCACTCTTCTCCTTCAACTTTGCAAGCTGGGCCTTGGCCTCATCTGCCTTGAGTTTGGCACCCCCCGCCTTCCTCAGAAGGGCCCCTGCTAAGGTGGTTACCTCCATTTGAGCGAAGTATAACCCCCTTAGCAGCTCAGCCTCGTTGAATCTGGAGGCCGAGCGCAAGGTTGCCTCTTCTACAATCCCTACAAGGCGATCTGCCCCTGCTCTGGCTGGGCCTTCTTCTCCCTCCAGCCACCCTGCGGTCCTACTGACTCCTCCTTCTTGAGGTACAAGACCCCCCTGAGGCTGTCCCTCCCTCCTTGGCCCAGGGCCAGCAGCCTCATCCTCCACTTTCCTTTCGGGGACGACCTTTGCGGCCCCTACGGCGATCGCCGCCACCACTGGCACCACCTCCATGACCTTTGAGGCAAGCATTTATTACGACAACACCTCTCCGTCGGAACAGGACCCCCTTACCCTGAGCAAGGTAAGCTACAGCATAGGCTTTCGGCAAGGAGAGCAGGTCGGAAGGGACAACGAAATGATGAGAAAAGGATATAAGCAAATGTTGTAGACAAGAAAAAGGTTAAGTTCTCTATCTGGAATCCTCTCCCATATACTCTGCTTCTTTCCAACAACTTGCTCGTCGGAGAGTTCGCTGGGGGACTACTCCGTTCCCCGTTGAACTTGCCTGCAGGTTATCTGGTGGGCTTGATCATTTGGACACGGCCTGGAGGAGCTTAGACCTGTCTGATCCATACACTGGGACGAACAGCATTAACACATAATCAGTGCAAATTTCCTGTCACAAACATCATATCCAAGTACAACAAAATCTATTACTTTGAAAACACAAAAAATTAAATTTAAAAAATATGAAAATACTAAAATAACATAAAAATAGCAACTTCCTAACCACCTTTTAGGGCTGGTTTGGCATGTTTACAAAAAGCCAAAAGTCAAAAAGTCAATATTTTTGCTCAACAATGATTCATCCCACTAAAAACATCACCACTAATAGCACTAATACATTAAAAAAGTAAAAAAAAAAAAAATACAACTCCAAGACCAAAACATCACATCATTAATGACGGGACCCACTGCCACCTAATTAGTGGGAGTACTAATTAGTGCTCCCAAGCATTTTTCATTTTTACTTGGATCACATTATTTTAAGTCACATCACCTCTCACACACATCATTTCAACCCCTAACCCAAACGGAACTCATATTTCACAAAAAGTGAAAAAAATACATTTATTTATATTTAAAAAGTGAGGAAAAAAATTGGACTAAAAAAGTGCAATTTTTGTCTTTGTGGATGAAAAAAATGTGGATGTTTGGGTTAACTTTTTGACTTTTATAAAAAAATGTGTATTACAAAATTGTATAAATTAATGTGTAAGGAAAAATTAGAATTCGGAGTTGTGTAGGCGTAATTTTTGACTTCCTGTGAATAGTAATAACTTTTTGACGTTTTGGTTTTTTTTTTCCAACTTGCCAAACTTGGCCTTAATATGTAGTGTCACGTACGTTTCCGTTTCCCTCCCAAATTTGGAACAAAAACCAAAGTCGACAGACAGCCCTTTTGAAATCCCACAGACGCAGTACTTTTCATTATGACACACATGCCGTAGCCTTTCTAATCTCACCAACTCATTTCCATTTCCCATACAAATTTCGGCTACTTTGCTGTCCCTTATTCTCTCTCCATTTCGGTTTTGCTGTCCACCTCCAGTAACACACTCTCTCTCTGTGTCTCCATTTCGACTGCGCCAGGTCGCCGACGGTAACAGTCACCATTTTCTCGGGCATGTGTGAGTCTGTCTATTTTTTATTTCGGAGCACATTATTATTATGACCTACTGTGTTCCACTCGCACGACATTACCATTTATGAACTATGAAACTGTTCCTCCTTAGGTAATTGAAACCATACGTACGATTAGGTATACAAACTACACGGGTGACAAACTGATATTGCCATTGAGGAGTTCCAAACTGACAGAGGGTCTTCGTTGAGCAGTGTAGTCGGGTTTTTATTTCTCTGCATGAAGGTAAGTTGCGTATGGGTGCTGTTGGGTTGAATGTCCGATGTGGCTCTGTTTCAAGTGTGCGCATTGGTTGTTGATTCGGGCTTCAAGTCGTAAATACTATAAAACGAGTACAACATATGGCCAATTAATTTTTGTAAAACAGTGGCATGCCATATCTGCATAAATTAACGAAAACATATCGTAGTTGAAAATAAACGAAAAGTACCACTCGTACAATGCACGTACGACTCAATGGTCCGTTGATTGTAAGTTGTTAACAGTTAATTTCGTTTTGTTACAATGTGGGAGTAACGTTCTTTCTGCATCCTTATGAATATTGCATGCAATTCTTTGCAGGAATTATCGTAATTGGATATGGGCGACATGTCAGACAATGCGAAGCAACTGTGAGTTTATGTCGTTCAGTATTTGATACAGTTAGGTTTGCAAGGTTATGTTTCCTGTACCTACTAAATACCACGGTCTGTTCGTGTATGGCATATTGTGCCGTTATGTACTGCCATCAGGAGGTTGTGCGATTTGAGTTTGACACATTTGCGATAGCCTCAAATTGCACCATGAATTTCGTGTAATGGATTAAAACTGTGTCGATTTCTTACCAGAATATGTGCACATACGGCACATGTCGCGTATTCTGCGGAGAGCATTTGTGAAATCCATAATTGACTGAGTTATACTAAACCACTTCGGTTCATCATTTTCAGTGACAACGGAAAATGACGTTACCAATTTCACGAAAATGGCACAACTTTTGAAATGGGAAGGCAAGATTGACTAACTTGAAAGTTAACTGACGAAGATGATAGGATGCACAAAACGTACATACCACCGATGTAATTTGGCCTTGAACAAAATTTCATTTACGCTGATATTTGTTACAGGCAAAGGAAAACATTGAAGGCAAGTGGCAAAGGTTCAGGAATGGAAAGGGTTGACATTACCGAGCCCCCTCGTCGAAAGCGGCCACTTGGGCCATTTATTTTTTACAGGTTCGATCCGTGTCCTTCAAAGCGGCTCACAGTACGAATCCCTCTCGTCAGAAACATGTGACAGTATTTTTGCACAATTCTGCATTACATATTTTGAACTCATAGCTTGCGCCTGTGCAGATTTCAGTTTGTACTCACAAGAAATTAAGATTTTAGAGACCAAAAGTAAGGGCCAAAATAATTTGGACCATTTATAATTGTTGTTGCAGAAATGATGTGGTTATTATATTTTTAGCAACCAAAATTGGACATTACGGATGCATTATTATGTAGTTGGGACCAAATTTGTTTGTGTCACAAATTGTGTACGTATATGTATATATATCCATCCATATCTAACATATACTTGCGCCGAAATTGACAATGGTTGCAGCCAGGAACAATTCAAGGAAAGACGAGAAGCAGACAACCCCGGACCGAATATGGTTAGTGTGCAGACATGTAGTAAGTAGAGTACCGTGATGGAAACACGTGACTGCTGTGATAGCAAAGTATGGACTTCTATTCCATGCGCGCACCAGTCATGTGCTTCTATTGTGTCGCATTTAGCGATTTCCAGCAGTCATAGAAGCCATATTGCATGTTCTTATAAACTCCGATTATTTGTAAAATTCCATGTCCGTTTTTATTTCAACTGTGTGCGAAATAGTAATTTGTATGTGCAAACATATGTAAATACCAGAAAATGTGCACACATTGCGAGTGATACAACTTTTGCTGACAATTATTTTGGACTTACAGCTCCTATTTGTCCTGTATGTGTGTCACGTTGGTGTAACACTTACAGAGCCGAAAGGATATTGGGGAAAGGTGGAAGGAACTCCCCTGTGATGAGAAGAAGAGGTTTCAGGACATGGCTAAGGCAAGTGCCAAGGAACTGGGCGAAGAAGTTGCAAAGAAATCTGCAAAGGTACTTACGTGCTTAGTGTTTTCGTAACTGCATTTGGGGAGGACCTGCTATCGACACAATGTTGGTTACTTTTTTTTATTAATGTTCACGTTAATCACATTGCAGAGTAAAATGCAAGTCCGCATATCATTGAAGGCAATTTTTGATATCGTGAACCGGTGTAACGAAGCACAAAAGCAGGCAGTCATTGATATTGGGTTCGGTGGCCTCCTGGGGTTAAAGTGTACCCGTATAGATCACAACATGTGCCAATGGTTGGTACAGAACTTCGATCCCGACACGTGTTCGTCGACTGTTCATGGCCGTCACCTGAGGCTCACCTGTGAGGAAGTGCATGTCTTATTGGGTATATGGTCAGAAGGCAATGACGTGCAGTTCACTGGTTCAATAGACGCATATCCCAATATCTACGAAGAGGTTGGAGCTGTTAAAGGAATCATTCCTTTGAACCAGTTGAGAGTTTATCTGACTGAGAGTGATGGTGCGGATGACGAGTTTCGGCGGAAGTTTGCGCTGTACGTGTTGGGGGCCATGTTGTGTCCTACCACAATGACCGCGTTGAGCCTGTCGTTCGTTCATGCCGTGAAGGACGTGACCGGTATGGGGGCATGTAATTGGACAAAGGTGACACTGAAATTCCTTGTGAAAGGTGTTCGGAAGTATAAGATGAAACTTCAGCGCCAGGCAACTGGATGTGTTTTCCTTCTAATGGTAACGTAATCGACCGTTGTTTGTTTGTACCATGCCGATTACATATTTCATCCATTGCTGTGCATATGGTTCAATAAAATGGCAGTCGTTGCGAAATACAAACTTACCTGTTATTGAACAGCATGACAAATATACCTGTACGGGCCACATTTTTTGTAACAACGAAAAGCTTATCTTTTGAACCGGAAAGCTGCATGGGGATTCTGCCATCGAGACACATAAACACATACATATGATTGTGTTGTAAGTTATGCATTGTTAGTGAATACGGATTACTTTGCTCGGAAGTGTATAGTAAATATCTTTTCCCCCTTACAATGCAGCTATTTTACTTGGATCGTTTTGCCCCTCCCTGCAAGAGTACGTCGGCTACTACACGCTCCATCCCTCGGCTAAATGATTGGGGTGATGCCGAAATACGGGAGACGAGGCGACTTATGGGAAGGAAGCAAATGTTGCAGCAACATGAGGTAATCAACCTATTCGTTCTGCACATTTGACAGCATTGCCCCACCTGTGTTATGGATAACTGTGACAGACAGAATATGTGTTCCTATGACTAGGTGACAAGCAGCGACAAACAGTGACCCATTCCTTAGCGTACGTCATATTTTCAGTTTGTCCCTCCCTATTTACTCTGAAATACTCGAACTTTTAGGGGGAAAACATGAAGTTTCCATGTGGACGATGTTGTAGCCTTACAAATTCAATTTTATGTACTACTTCTGTTACGAAATGAATTTTCGTTAAGCCCTGAAGTCAGATTTTTGGAAAAGCTTGAAGATTTTGGTTTTTTAACCTTGTAAAAAGGTCAAAACATTGTTGTTCAGTTATTGTTAGTTAGTTTGTAATTGAAAGTTTCTCTTTGTTTATGTAATTGGGAAAAGGTAAAGTGGTAAACATGGGATCGACTGTGAAGTTTTTATCCACACCAGATGAGCATCATTTACAACAACATTTTTTTTCCATTTCAGACGAATGGAGTAATTAATTTTTATTAGATATATTTAATATGTAAAGTGTGTACACATATGTTGTGTGCAACTTAAGAAAGCAGACGGAAACTTTACGATTCACAGTTGAGCTCGATTAACGATTCAGTGCATTACCATTTTCATTTATGATTTGAATCCCAATTTGACAACTATGTTAGGTGGAGTTTCATCCAACAAAAGCGGAAAACAACGACATTGATGACGCAATTGACACACACCATGTCAATAACAAACAGAAACCACGGATTGATGATGTTCGTTTGAGCAAGGTTGAGACCGACATTGGTGAACTGAAGGAAACCATGAAGCAAGTGCTTCACAGCAATGCGGAAATAAGGGACATGTTGCTCAATTTCCGAGGGAAGGAAGCTGTTCACAATGCAAAGGTAAGCAAAAGCAATCAGTACACATGCTTCACACAGTTCACAGAGGTTACTTGAAGATGAAATATCGTACCAGGTTAATGTATGTGTTTGTGTGATTAGGTGGAGTCGACTGAAAGAAATTGTAACATTAACATATCCTCCAGCATTGGTGAACTGAAAGGAATGCTGAACGAACTGGTTGCAGCTATATTGTCTGGGAAACAACCGTTTACTGAACAGACACACATTGCTGAAATGAAGCAAATGATGCAGCAAGTGCTGGCAGGTTTATCGGAAACAGCATGGCTCGCTCAGAGGAAAAGGGTGTTGACCCTACCATGGGAGTCGAGTTGCATGATGGCGGCGTGGTCTTCCCAAATTATTATGGTAGCCCAAATGAGGGTAATGTTCAAGATTTACAGGGGGTGGATTGGGAGGACAATTATGTGAATGGAATGTTGTCCAATGAGATAATTGATATGCACGTTGGACAGTTGCGTACCGTCCAAGAAGTTGGGGACATGCACAACAACCGTCGCCTTGCGTTGGAGGAAACATACGCAAGCGAAGAAAGCAAATCTCTTTCAGTTCAGTTTCTGTCCATGAAGAACGTTGCAAAACAGAGTTTATCTTTGTTTGATGATTTGCAAACCTTGCCACCAATGCGAGGAGAAGCAGACAATGTGCATCCTTCTGCTGGTAAGGTTGCCCAAACATTGGGAGCGAGACAAATTGCAACAGGCACACGAAAGGGAAGAGGAAGAGGAAGAGGAAGAGGAAGAGGTGTTGAAGCGATAGACATAGGGGATATGCATTCGTGCAACGATAGCAAAATAAGTACTCGACTTACTGCCGAAAAATTCCCAAGTCGCCACATCACTTCACCTTTCGTATGTTTCATTACCAATTGATGCCGACAGCATTACTGATCATAATAGAACCATTATTTGTGTTGTATTTTAATATTTGTCATTCTACTGCAAGTTTGCAGTAACAAATGTTGTACAATTGTCTTACAGATTTCGGACAAACTCCTGTCCAAACTGCACAGGTTGGACAAGCGGTTCCGTTCAGAGGTTAGACATCGCTTCACCAATTTTAGATGCATAAGGATGTGTTATGTACTTTCCAAATTACATTTCCGAATAGTGGTGAGTTAGTTAATTGTTTATATTAATAGGAGGAGTTGATGTTACTTGATTGTTTATATTGATAGAAGGACTTGATAACACTGGAGAGCAGAGAGGTTTTATCAGCGGCCCAAGACGAAGTTGTTGACTCTGTACTTGACGACAGAAACAATGAAAGGTACGGATGAGTTTAGTACTCGCAATTCACCTGTTCCGTAGTATTTGTGAAATAAGTTTGAATTCCACAATTTTCATGTGTCGTGCTATGTTTATTTGATTCTTGTAGGTATCAGTTCTTTAATTTTTCATTCTCTATGATTTTGATGGGTTTATGATGGGTTTATCCATGTCGTATGTAGGATTCTCTTTGAATTTAATGCAGTGGGCTACGGAAAGATCAGTGGCTAAATTTCCTGTCTGAAGTTTTCTTCTTTTGGTCTTATCCTGCACACATGTACCTATTGGAAAAATTGCAAACCACTGATATTTTCACAAAAATCTTTACACATTCATGGAAACCTTTATAATTTTAATTATGAAACTTAATAAAGTTTACCAATGATTTGCAAATTTTTTTGAGAACTTATAATGAAGTGCAATTTTCCCTACCTATTTTCTTCTACTCTGCTTACATTTTCCATTTTGATCATTTTGGGATATTGTTGGCTCCAGTTTGTAAAAAACGTGTTTCTTTTTTTTTTAACTTGCTGACCTGTAAATGAGCATTTCAATTTTCACATATTATTTTAGCAAATACTATTGGACATGTCATGAGTTGTAATATCTAAAACTTTGTCTTTTCATTTTGTTTTTTAAAAACTTAAAACTAATCTTCATTGGATTGGAGCCTAGTAGAATCAGGAATATCTGCCATAGTTGTACAACAGGAAAAACTAATCTTATGTTGTAGAGTTAAGCCAGATATGTTTAAGTTTTACTAGGCTGTAGGTTGCTTCTTACTGATTGATGTATACGTTTTATGTAGGGAGATTGTCATGTCTATGAATTTGCATGAAATGCCTTGCGAATGTGCTACGCGACGTGACATGCGCACGCTGAAACCAGGGGCATGGCTATCCGACACTGTAAGTCGTGGCATCTGACAATGTTATTTCCACTATATTTGCATGATGGACATATCTATGTAGGGACATTGTTATTTCGTATTACATTTAAACAAATGGCAAACCTTATTTCGCAAGTTGCCTGGTCTGTTACAATGTTCCAGCCAATCAACTTGGTCGCGGTTCAATTGACTAACGGATAGCGGCAAGTACACAAAGACGGGAGGCATACTGCGTGATTCTTTCTAGTATATTTGTCGGTAAGTAAGTGTTTTAGGTCGGTTGTGTATTGCAGAAGACATATTTTCAGAAAACTTTGGCTGACTGAACTTTACACACTAAACATGCAGACTTTGATACTAAATCAAAAAACTCAACCTCTGAACCATGAAAATATGGTCAAATCATATTTTGGACATGACAGATATACTGGGGTGCTTGATGCATGTGAGAAGGTAATATGAATGTCCATCCCATTGAAGCGAGTAGATTTAATATGGACATCGGTAATATGAATGTCGATCCCATTTACTTGAATGTCAATGTAAATATGAAAGTGCGTACATGTTCGCATGCCCTCTAAACAATGTCTTCACTTGTGTTTATGTTTATGTGTAGATTTACATGCCTTTCAATTATCGAGGAGTACATTGGGTGTGCCTAAAAATAGATATGGTAGACCGTGTGGCGTACCTATTTGACTCATTGGCATCTGCCACACTGGACACCAACAAGCTGAACATAGCAAAAATGTTGGTATGTCGTGCTGAATTTCAAAAATCTACTTCCACACTGTCACATCCTTCACATAAACTAACCGTCTCATTCTGCAACAGGTTCAAACAATGCATGCCTTACTGCAACTACAGTTTGGAAATGAATATGCTGTAGACATGCGTACCTTTGAGGTGCGCATGTTAGAACAAAGGCCATTATAACAGCTGGACGAGTAATCCACAAACCCTGCGTCACATTGACTTCACTCTTGAATCACTCATTTAACGAACCTGCTTATATTTTACGAGAAACTGAATGTTACATTTCATTTGTAGCACTTTCGACTGTGGGATGTTTGTGATCAAGTACATGCAGCGGCCTGATATACCCAGCGGTCCACACAAGGTACATTGTACCGCTTAATTTCCAATTGCGAAATAAATCCGTTTATTCCCTACCGCTGTAACTGTACCTGATTTGTGTTATTCGCTTTCTGTACATAGTTTCATCCTTCTGTGCACCGGAAGTTGGTGCTTGACTTCGTTATGTATGTGAACAATACAAAGATGGGTGAGTATCGTTCGTGCATGTGATTGATTGCAATTACAACAAATAGTGCAGCGATTTTATCATGGCCTGCCAGTACGAGTGTAATTTCGATGCCCAACCACAACTGGATTACTGCATCAGCTTGTCGTGACAACTTTTTAGGTCGCAGCTGTGATAATACTAATTTCCCATGCGTATTGATTGTACACATAATTCCAATGTTTGGGACTCGAACAAACAAGAGAAAGTAGTCATGTTTGTTTGCTTTTATCGTGGCCTGTACGTAATGTGATACACATAATTCCAATGTTATGGGTACAGTACAGAACAAACAATGCAATGTCATATTTGCCCAAATGACTATAGTAATGTTTGTCCAGTGCAATGTGATATTTGTCCAACAAACAATGCAAGTTGAAAGTAGTAATGTTTGTTCGCTTTTACCACATGAATTATGTTTGTTCGATTTTTTTGAATGCCATGATTTTGTCCAAAACAAAGCAAAAAAAAGCCCACAGAACAAACAAATAGCGGTGACTATAATGCACTTTGAAGGGGAATTGATTACTTCATAAAAATGCACAAACGGTGAAAAATTGCACAAAAAATAAAAACAACCATACAACAGACCATTAAAAACACAGAGTATTGATATTCAATTTTTTTTTTGTTCAGCAAAATAAAAAACTGTATTGATGAAAAAGCACATACAAGGTGTCAATGATACATCAACAAAGAGGAGGTTGGAGACCAACGAAGAGAAACAAAAACAGAAGGAAAACAATAATAATGTAACTCCAAGCCCATCCTCACAAAACCACATAACAGGGCAACCAGATGAAACTCCAAGGCAGCATGAACAAACTTCAGACCATACAGCCACCATTGAGACTTGAGCCTGAACCTTCAACCTCCATTGAGACTTGAGGCTGATCCTTCAACCTCCAAAAAAAAAAAATTAGTACAACAGCAGATCAACAATTACAACAAGGCCCGCAGCAGACCTCCAATAACTTTCCCTAATCCAGCAGCAGACTTCCAATACAGCACACCAAAACATCATTCAAACAATTGCAAAAAGGCCAATATGCAGCAGCAGACTTAAGCCTATTCGTTGATCCCATATAGCAGCAGCAGAGTACATATATAGCAGAGCAGATTTGAAGCACAGCAGAGCAGCAACCAGAAATGAGCATGCTTGACCCCATAAACTAAGCCAGAGCAACAAGCCAAAAATAAGGCAAAGCATAGCAACATTGAAGCACAGCAGAGCAAAAGTAGCCACCAAGAAGATATGGTAATACCACAGACTGACCAAAATCCTGCATACCACAGCTTGACCAAACTCCTGCACCCCAGTTTCAAAAAACACCAAACACCACCCCCTAAATGAGACTTTGATACTATCCAGAATACAATATATGTCGTCCACTGAATACTGTAGGCCTCTATAACTTTGCTTACAGCAAAGTGCAACCCTCACTTTCACCATCTCAGCCAATTCAGGCCCATCAACAATCTTATCATTAAAAAGGCAATCATTCCTACCTTTCCAAATCATTCCTAGGTGTGCAATACAAAAGAATACATATATAAACTAGCCTAGGATTTGGGGAACAGAACGGCTAGAACACCCCACTCTGATTGAGCATCTGCCAGCATGGCTTGGGCTTGGTCCAACTCAGCTTTAGTTGTCTGAATGGATGCAGAACGATGTCTAATTTGGGAGAGCATCATCCTTGCTTCTTGATTAAGCTGGTCGTGTTGCTGCTGCAGATGAGCCTTTCTTTGCCGGACAGAGGCAAGTTCTGCCATGAGTTTGGCTTCCTCAAGTTCAAGTGCTGAGTGTTGCTGAAGAATGGCTGCAGAGGTCTGCTGGCTGAGTTTGAGTGAAGTAGATATGGTGTGGGCTTCGTTTAGGAAATCCTTATTGGTTTGAATATCCTTTGAGCAAGTCTGAACCATCTCTGAAAGGGTTGGCCATTCTGTGATAATCTTGGCCAATTGCTTTAGTTGAATGGGGTTGAAAGGATTAGGGGAGAGGTTTACAACAGCAGAAAGACAGGCCAAGGTTTCATCAGGTTTGTGGAGAATGATTTCTTCAACTGGGGTGTTAATGAGGTTGATGAAGGTGGTTAAGGTTTGTTGAGTTTCAGCATCAAACAGATGTAGCCTTTGAGGCAATGGGGATATTTCGTCTAGATCTTGTTGAAGAATAGAAAGTTCGGCCCAAATATCCTGGCATGGACCGACGGCCTGTGAACATTAATAGTTTGGTGAGAATATATGCTTGCAAGTAATAAAGAGTAAATAGGATGAGGTTGGAAATGGTAGTACCTGTCCTGATAACGTGCACGCAGACGGTTGGCCTTGTTCAGCTGTGGTTGTCACATGAGGACGAGTTGTTTCTGGTACTGATGAAATGGCAGCATCAGCGCCTTGAGGGTGTTTCTCTGGTTTTGCTAGCAGGGGAAAGTCATGAGGACCTTCAAGTTCTGTCTCGCCTATTGGTCGTGGAGATGAGTCCTGTATTATGTCCATCCCTGTAAATTGGAGAACAATACCAGTTACTTAAAGAGAAGTTTTTTTTCCCAAACGAACAGTAACATTTGTATTTCTATTTACCTTGGTTGTGGTGAACTTCTGGTTGAGGGGATTTTGTGTTGTCATCTGTTGGAGAGGATTGGCTGTTGATTGAAATGTCAAATTCAATCCTCTGTGATTCTTTGTTTGACGTTTGGGAATTGGAGGGGTTGGATGGTGATGGTTGAGGGCTAGAGACAGAAGGGACAATGTGTTGAGGAGAAGTGGAAGGATGTTGTGATGCAGACTGTGTGGATTGCTGTGGCGAAGACTGTGAAGCAGGTTGTAAGGAAGTTTGTTGCGATGCTTCAGGTGGTGGTGGAGTTGGTTGTACAGTGGGTTCTGTGGGTACATTACTGATTGGACTGGGAATTTGATGAATGTGTTGAGGAGAAGTGGAAGCATCGTCATCATTAGCAGCAGCAAGGAGTAATCTCCTTCTTTTTCTCTGCACAAAAGTAAGTGATTAGTCGGGTGTGAATGCAAATTCAGATGCTGTAAATATGTAAAGTGAAGGCTTACTTGGTAGAGCTGCCCTGAAGGATTTGATGTTGTTTCGCCAACCATTTGGCTGAGAGGGATATCCCACTCACTTAGGTCTGTGCTTAGAGCAGGAGCAGTGGAAGGCTCTTCTCTCTTCTTCGCCGTGACCTCTGTCTCAGCAGGGGTACGGGTGGTAGCTCCTCTCTGTGCTTGTGTCTGCGCGGCTGCGAAAGAGTCTGCCATTAATTTCGGAACTGAGGGGGTGTTTGTCTGAGTAGTTGCATCCATTGGATCCTTGCCTTTACGTTGGTCCCTAACCAATGGTTCAGCAGCAGGCCCAATTTTGGCTGTCAAGGGTTAAACAAGTTAGTGTTGTAGAGAAAAAAACAAAACAAATTGCATGACACAGTCAGGGATATGAAGTATATGAAGGAAGGATACCTGTAGCCTTAAGCTTGGAAGGCGAGGATATGCGGCCCTGAATATGAATACAAGTATCGTTAAGGCAGCTTTCAAGTGGCTTGCAGAAAATAATGGCAGTCATAAGTCCCCACCAATGGTCAAAAGCAGCCGAGCAGTCCGAAGCAGGTTTGAAGAAGAAGGGGCCAAAATCTTGGAAAAGTTTGGTGTTCTCTGTCAGAATGGATTCAGCTTGTGTAGGATCTTTCAAGTGGATTCTGGACCCAATCTCCTCATGGATGGTTGGGTGGAAATAAGGATAAGGGATAGCCTGGGAAAGACCAAATTGCCTAGACCATTGATTGGGACAGTATGTCTCAAAACTGCAGCTGGATAGCTTGGCGGAGGATATGGAACAGCCAACCAAGACATGTCTAGAGGTGAGAATGTGTCTCCAACTCTCATTTTGTTCTTGGACTTGCTCATTGTGTAAATCAAAAGGGTCTGTGAAGAGGAAGCGAAGTCTACTGGAGGAGAATTCAAAGTTTTGAAATGGCATGTACAGGTTGGAAGGTCTCTGCGAAGGAAGGTTGTAAAACATGGTAAGATGATTTGTGAAAGTGAGTTTTGAATGGCTGTTATAAGTGAGCAGTTGCTCAGCATAGGAGTGGCAAACAGGTTTCAAGGTGTTAGGTGGTGGGGGTCGTGCCTCAGGGAAATAGGCATACAACCAGGCCTGGAAGAGCCAGAAGGGGCCACCACAGTTGCCAGAAATCTTCTTGTCAACAAAGGAAAATAGGGCCTTGTAAAGGGTGACAAGAAGATAAGGGGCTAAAGCCATAAGTTGGCTGTCTTGCATACACAAGGCAAGGGGGAGGTATTCTTTCGTGATCTTGTACCCAGGGACACAAAAAAGAAACTCACAAAGCCAAAGTAAGTAAAAAGCAGTTCTTTCTTTGTCATCGACAGGGGAACCACGCTTGCCTTGGTATTTTTTGGCAAAATCTGTATAGCACATGTCAGTGTTTAAAGTAAATGTCACTTTTGGAGGCTCAAGGAGAGCATGAATTGGATTGCCCAAGATTGGCAGACCAGTCAAGTGAGCTACATCTAAGATGGTAGGGGAAATCATACCAAAATTGAGGAGTAGGGAGTTACTAGACTGCGACCAAAAGCATGCAGCAGCAGCAATCAGCCCTTTCTCCACGTCATAAATTTTAGTCGACAGTCTAATTGCTTCAGCAATGCCTTGGTGCTTCCATACTTCGGCGTCGTGACCTTCAATTCTCCTGGCCCAGCTTCGCCAATCAGAGTCTGGTGACCTCCACCCTCTGAGTGGGTTTTTGCTGACATTCCAGTTAGTCCACTTGAGTCCAGCTTGGTTGAGAAGAAGGTTCTCACCATTACCAAGGGGATAGTATGGAGCTAGCTCGTCTGGGAAGTAAGACGCGAAGGTAGGGCCTAGAGTAGCCTTAGCGACAGAGCTTGGGCTGGGCAATAGGGTTGCAGCAAATTTTAGAGGAGCGATAAGTGCTCTGATAGGGTCCGGGAAGCGGAGTAGGTCTTCATTGTTCTCCTCAGATGGAGATGGTTGAGATTTTTTCGGTGCCATGGCTTAGGGTTTTGTGGTGCTCTGGTTTTGAACGGCAATGGTTGAGAAGAAGGAGTACAGTCTGGGGAGTTCGAATCAGAGGGAAATGAAGTGGTTTGAAGTTGAAAGGGTGGGTCTTTTATAGCTTATGATGGGGCTAGTATATTTAAAAGCTCTTATATTGGGCTGTACTTTATGTTTGTTTTGGGCCCAAACAATGGCCCCATCGTTGAAGTTAAATATCATATGACTTGGACCCCCATGACCCCCTCTCTATCTGATTGGCCACTTTTTTTTTTTTTTTTTCAATTTCTTATTTTTTTTCCTTCTCCAAACAGCAGCCCCCACGTGTGTGTGTGTGTGGGGGGGGGGGTGGTGGTGATTGGGGGGGTCTCAATCACTTCCACAATATTTAACTTGAACACGGGGGCCATTGTTTGCACCAAGTTTTGCCAGTCTCTGTCGACAGATGGTCCACTTAATCGAGGGCATGTGGCCAAGTCTGAAGGAATGTCCACGACCTGAAAGTGGGCTCTCTGCATGTGGGTCACCTAGAAGTGATAGGGGAAGTTTTTACCACCAGTCATGGAGTTAGCGGGCACACTTTCAGGAGGAAGCATGAGACAAAGCAGGAGCCTTGCTCTGTCGACAGAAGTTTAAAACAGTTGGTGGCCATGAAATAAACACAAGAAAAGGGAGCTCGACAGATAGAAGTGGAGGTTTAGTATTGATATCCGTATACTGTTTTTGTGGCCCATCATTGCATGATCCCACACGTCTACACCATAACTGCCACTGTAACTGCCCCGACTTCGAATCTTCAAGTCCACTCTGCCAAATATTGACTCTTCCCTGTCGACCTTCCTTTTCACCATTGTGGGGCATGTCCCTCATCATTATGAGACAAAAATCGACAGAATATTGTCCACTAAACACAACCACAGTCCTTGCAAACTGGGTCAATGAACCGCAACACTTGGCCACTCACAGTTACTGCCCCTGACTATGAATCATCAAACTCTGCCAAATATTGAATTTTCCCTGTAATTTAATCAAAATATATTCAATGTCGGTAAACTTGAAAATACGTTTGAAATAACCTTTTTCTGTATTGTAATGACTTAAACACAATTGTTGTCCTACATTTTACGTAACGAAAATACACAACTTATTTATATCAAAAACAAAATATACATCTCGGGTTTATAATCAAAAAAATGGGAACTACTTTTTTTTAAAAAAAAGTTCACTCATATTTTCACCTACATTCTGATTGGATATTAGATTAAAAATTCCTCTTTGCACCTATTTTTCCCACATCCTCCCAACAGCTGCTCCATTCAACTAACATTGAATCTTGCATGCCACCTGACTTACACGCTGGAGCAGTTACTGGCAGTGCTCATGGATTTAGTGGCCACCCTCCAAGAGGAAACATGAACGAATTGGGAGTCTGTATTTGTCGAGGAAAGGCTAAAAGGACCTGGGCACAGGTGGTAACTTCAATTATATGCACTTCGACAGGTGGCAACTTACTTTCTACATTGTAACTTCTGTGTAGTTTTTTCCCTTCTACTTTCTACTTTGTTACAAACAACACAACAACACAACAACACAACAACTTACTTTCTACTTTCTACTTTCTACTTTGTTACTTTCTACTTTGTTACCATCAGTTCATCGAAAGAAGTCTTCATCCATTTCAAGCATTTGAACCAATACCACAATTGCTTGATTTTCTTCTTGAACTTGTCAACTTTAAATTACTGCTTCGTTGCTGTCCATATAGGCCCACCATAATTTTACTAACAATAAACCCATACTTCCATAGTAAACATTAAATAATTTCACAACTCCTGTTCGTAACTCGTAATTCATATACCGATCGGCATGGAGATAAAGTAACGAGTTCGTTGGGTTACTTTCTCCAAGTAACACCCAAAATTAACTGCCACTTGGATTATATACAAAATGCATGTGCTGGTATGTAATTTTGCAAACCCACTTGGACAAAATTCGTATTTTACTCGAAATATAATACTAATTTACGGACACAAGTCATAACAAATCAATATGAAGCGAAACACATCGTTAGTTGATAAACCACACCGCAAAAAACCCTTCAGTTAGATCCAACCAAATATGGAACAGAAACAAGCAACCCGCAATAGGAATCTTGGAATACAGACATAAGCCAATTTCCCACCCAAAACAACACACAGACAACCCATATATATCTCACCTCACCTTCAGTTAGTTTTGCAAATGACAAGTCACTGCAAACACAAATGACAACATCACTCTAAACAATATGGGAAATTTACAACTCGTGGCCTTGTACATAAGTAACGTTGTGCCATTTCCTGGCATTGTACATAACCAATTATTTACACGTTACGTACAGCAATCCGTGCAAAATGAAAACTACATACATTATTTCCATGTGTTTTCAATAGCTAAGGGAATAAGTAAATCATACAAATTATACAATTACCTGATTCACATCATCAATTGTGTTCGAATCATTTTTCCACACTGCTGCTTCAACACTACCGTATTGGCCCACAGGCTGCTTGGAATCAGGAGAAACATCAAAAAATAGTCGCCGTTGCTTAATGTGCGGTGTACTTGGATCCACCAACCCAGTTTTGCAGCGAACGGGCAATGACTCCGCATTGTACTCATGGTCAGTTATGTGGGGTGTATCTGCATCTGAGTTATTACCCACTGTTCGGTTAAACCGAACCTTAGGACACGTTCGCTTTGTGTGCCCAATGCATTTGCAATTCCCACATTTTCTTGGTCTTCAACAGTTGGACGAGGCCCGTCCTGGGTTCCCTTTTGTCTTCACAACATCAGGGTCTTCTACTCCAAATTGTCGATGGAATGAATGTTTCCCTTTGTCTCCATTCCCACCGTTCAAATTCCTCTCATATAACTCCTTCATCCGGCTCGTCATCGAAAGACATGCATCCCTAGCATCCTTGAAACCTTCCGTTGATTGCGAGGCATAGAAACACATTTCATTGTAGGAAGAACACAATATCCCATACCGGGCCGTCTGTGTTGTAGTGCTATCAATTGAGGGTTGAGGCTATTGCTGGCCATCCTTGCTTGCAGCCCTTGTCCATCTATGCAGCACACAAGTTGGGGGAATTTGCGTTAAATTTTCAGCTTTCATAACACATACATGTGGCAGCAAGGTAGCCCCAACGACTCAAACTTCATGCAAGAACATCTCATTGCAGCATCCATTGGACTGTGTGTTACTATCCATGATCTGTCCTTCACTCTGTACTTATGAATATAGTAGCATTTCTGACCATCCGGCAAAGGGAACACATCCTTCACATTCAACTTCCCCTCTTCTAAGATTTCATCACGGAACATTCTAAATATATTTCGGGTGAATAGCTCAGCTCCATGTCTCTCTATATCTCGCAATGGAGTAATCAATACCGAAAAAGTGTTTTTGTTTCAGCATCATCTCCAGCCTCGTTATACCTTATCCTTGCAAGAGCCCGATCATAGTGCCTAACAAATTCATATAGCTTCAATTTGTGTTGGAGGAAGGGATTGAAATAAGCATTCATACACTCTGAGCGCTGAGTGCTCTTCATCCCAGCAAAGAAATGTCCACGCATATATGCCTCAGCCCACATATGACGCTTCTCATATGTCTCCAACACCCAACTGTTGGTTTGAAGTCCAAATTCTTCGACCATTGTCGTCCAGCCATGCTCAAACTTTGTCTCATCCGTTTCCATGTCCATGCAATGCTTGAAAGCATGTGCAAAGCCACTTATGTGAACATTTGAAACAACATTTTTCCCAAGATGCCAATTACATAATCGATGTCTTGCATCTGGAAATACTCTTCTGATTGCCTCTCGCATCGACTTATCCCCATCTGTCAGTACGGACACAGGTGCTTTATTGCCCATCGCCTCCATAAATGTTTCTAAAACCCATGTGTATGTCTCAATTGTCTCATTAGCTAGCAAAACACATGCAAATATCGTGGTCCTAAAGTGGCTAGTCACACCAGCCAACATGACAAACGGTTTCTTGTATGCATTGGTTCTGTAAGTTGAGTCAAATATCAACACATCACCAAACTTTGCGTAGTCGGCCCGCGATTTCGAATCTACCCAGAACAGATTTTGTAACTTGTTATCGTTACACACATCATACTTGTAAAAAAAAACGTGCATCAACATCAAGTTTTGCGCATAGGTAAACCAACGCACCCTGCGCATCACCATCCTCAACTTCTGCTCTACGTTCGGCTTGAATATGGTTGTGCAGATCCGTGCGGATGAAACCAACATTCTCATAAGACCCGGACTGATTTACCATATAGTCCATGATTTGGCTAGTCTTCACACCGACATTGCGCATAGCCATTGCTTGAGCTTTGTCACCGCTGTTTAAACTGCGATGTGACCTCAGATACATCACACAGTGTTGTTCCGCCAATTCATGGTTGTGGTCTGCGACGAAGTGAGTCACAACATACTTTCCCCTTTCACCAGCATCCGCATCGTACCGTATGCGAAATTGGGCTTTGCAACCTACTCTTGTTAGTGCCTTGGGAGCTCTACTCTTCTCAGCAACACGGTCCAAGTATTTTGGTAATCTCTGACCTTCCCTTGAACACAACCACAACCTACTAACGACCTTTCCCTCTTTATTTGTGTTAAATCTGGATTTTCGTATACTAAATCCCTTGGCTTTAGCATACGCATTGTAGAAATCTTCTCCATCTTCGACCGAATCAAATTTCTGTTCCAGAATAGCACGTTCAACATCACCAACCATGTCATTGCGATGAGCATCGTCAACCATTTCTTTTTTCACATCGGCTCCGCCATCTTCAACGTTCATGTTGGTTGCTTCTTCATTGCTCGGACCAGCTTCGCAACCATGATCAGGTTCTGCCCGACTTTCATTCATCAAACGGATGTCATCTGCTTCATTTGGAATGTCATAATCATCACCTTCCCTTTTAACTTCCGCTGGGGCCATACTGCACATGACATTACTACCAACAATTACTTGATGACCGAAAATTGTTAACACAAACACAAACATGACATTTTCACACGGTTTACCTGTTTGTGCAAACATAAACACTCGCTTGAGAAACAGAAAGAGAAAGGTTAGCTGCCAATGGAGGGGTTTCCGTTGGAGCGAAGCGTAGAGCGGTTGAAGTTAGGATGGGGGTTTAGTTGAGGGAAAATAGCTGAAGTGAACGGGCTAGAGAGACAAAGAGGGAGACAGAGAGAGGGACACAGCTCCATACCTCATATCTAGTTCGAGAGAAGGGCTTCACTTCAGCAATGGAACCAACACAGCCTTCTAGTTACGTTGTTGTTGGAAATCGCCCGTTATACTGTTCCCTACAGAGCTTCGTCAATGGAACGAACCCAACAGGGGCTTCTCCCTGTTAATGGAAATCAACGGTTACACTGACTCAACCTTACACAGAGAGGAGAACAGAGAGAGATAGAGACGAAATACAGAGAGTGAGTGGGATGCAATCATGCAAATACAAGCATTAACCGGTTGCCCCGGTTTCAACTTTTTCACGATTAAACAATTCAATGGTCTTGATCAATTATTGTAATCTAACGGCTAACAATTGGGTTGCATATGGTGTGCAACCTTAAGGGGGTTGCACACTTAAGCATGACCCTACATATATTATTAAAAGTAATATTTTTTCTGTACGTAAGTGGCACATTCTAAGAGTTTATTTTATTTATTTATTTCATTTTATTTTTGATACATCGGAAAAAGAAATGCAAAGCAAACTACAAACTAAGAAGGAAAAACTAAGTACCCCAAAACGTTGTCTGAGATAATTCTGACCAACCATATCCGCCATTAGTTGACCTCGGATTTCTTCTAGAGGATCATCCATAACAACCAGCACCTCATTTTGATTTATCCTCCATTTTTGCAAGTCCGTCAGCACTCTTGTTTCCCTCCCTCTTGACATGTTGAATCGAAAAGCCACATATTTGGATGAGAAACTTGAAATCCTCCACTAAACTTCTCAGTGGGGAGTTCTCCTTTAGCATATCAATAGCATATTGAGAGTCTGGTTCGATGCTAAGATCCTTGTAGCCTTTTTCAAAAGCTATCATCAAACCCCTGTAGAAAGCCCAGATCTTCGCCACAATATAGGTACAATTTGTGAGCTTTCAGAAATACTCACAAAGCCAGATGCCTTTCTCGTCACGAATTGGCCTCCCAAATCCACTATCACCAGGATCTCCCTTTGAGCTTCTATCTGTGTTGATCTTCAATATACCTGGAGGAGGAAGAGACCAACTAATTAACTTATCAGCCAAATTGTTCACAATGGACATATTAAAAACTTCTTTAATATCAATTGCATATCTATGTATAATGTAGTTACTATTCTGCCAAGACAATTCAATATTTTCAAAAATCTTAAGATTTTTATTTTTCCAAATTTGCCATAATGAAGTAACAGAAAGAGTAGGTTCAATGAAATGATGAGATTTAGACTTTAAAGTGGACTCCACCTAGATTTTAAAGGATAAGTTCCTGCAGTTAAACAAACAAATATCACAATTTAGACCAATCCAGATAGTTCTAGCTTTGGAACAGTTTCTGAAGATATGGTTTAAGTCTTTAACCTGTTCACCACAATTATTACACACAACAGAATTTGACATTCCTCTTGTAACTCTTAGGCTGTTGGTTAGCAACTTATGATGCAACGCCAACCAAACAAAGCCTTTGAGTTTTTAGGAGATTTTCAATTTCCATAACCAGAGCCAATTCCCAAAATCAACTCCCTGACAATCACTAACTCATAGGTGTCACGACCCAAACAGGCCCTTATGGGTTGAGCGTCGTAACCGGCCAGTAATCCTTGGATTACCAAAGGCCTCTGAACAGAAAAACTTATAATTAGGGGCTGTGGAAGCAAAGAAAGAAACATGCATAGTCCATTGAGCTATGGAGACATATGTGGGACAAAAATTTTAAACTTTATGCACGTATACATGTTGTCATAATGTAGTCTTACGTCACATTCAATACTTATAACCAAAAAGGACTAGTCCAAAATACAGATAACAAAAAACTTGATCTATATCCAAAGGAAAACAAGGTCTTAAACATAAACCATTTAAACTTGACTCGCTCACAAAAGGGAACATCCTCAGAGGCACATCGGTTGGTTGACAAAACTGATATGCCAGGTCCTCAATTCTGAGCCTGGTCATGCTCCTGGTCACCTACATACATAATATAAATAGTGAGCGGAAGCTCAGTGAATAATAACAGAGTAAAGGGTTTAAATGAATGATGTCCATCACAAATATAACTTCGAATCCCTTATTGAACAGAAGCATAACCATATTCGTATAAGAAACAGAGTCATAAACATAATCATATCTTGAGTGGTGTATCCGTTAGCATTAAACATATCTCTTGGGTCAAGCATATTAAGTTCCACATTGGAACCTCTAGTGCCGGGTATCATATCTCATGCGTGGGCTACGGTATTGTTTCCCTTGGGCGAGGGCTTGTGCCACGGTATTATTTCCTCAGGCGAGGGCCTAGGCCACGATATTGTTGTGACAACCCTCACCTCCGATTAGTGCTAATCTATGATTAAGCATGATATGTAATTGAACAGACTGAAATTCTGAACTGAACGCATGAGTGTTTTGCTTGATTTCATTTTCTATCTGTTTGTCATAAATGGATCTGTTCATGTTTTTAGTTTCGAATTGCAAATTGAAGGTCCTATCGGCGACCGAATCAGAAATTGATTGGTATTTTATGCTAGTTAGAATTTATGTGATTTTATGGTAGAGTTAATTAGAATTTGATTTGGTACGATTAAATTAGATTAAATAATGTTAAATTACACTAGTTATGTTTATTACTCTTTTGCCACTTAGTGGATTATTCTAGGACCATTTAGTTGACTCATATATGTTAGCATTAGCACCTCTTCAGCCATTATTCAGACCCAAAACAGAGAGATAGAGAGTGTCTTGGGAGAGAATTGATTCATCTTGAAATCTTGGCTTGAAATTTAAAGGAATTGAAGGACAATAGCAAATTTGAGCTAGCACATTTGAAATTGAAGACTTAAGGTAGGGAGTTCTTCCTTTAAATTGTGTATTTGAGTTGGTTCTTGCATGGCTCATGGTAATTTAGTCATCTAAGTCAAGAATTGTTCTAAAGAGTTGATTCGAGTAGCTAAATCATGCATGCATGTACTAACCATGAAGTTTAAGGTTGTTTTCCATGCAATTCTTACATGCATGTTCATATTTAGGATATAGTTCAATGATTCATCATGTTTTTGAAAGGATTGACTCATTTGATCGTGTATTTGAAGCTTTGAATTCAAATGAAAACATGCATGTCATATGTTCATCATGTTCTTGAAGTTTTGATTGAAATTGTGTTTAATTGACTTACCTTTGGGCTTTGATTTTTTAAAGTGATCTTCAAAACATGTTACATTATGGGTTTAAAGTGTTTTTCCAGAAAATTGGCCCAAAAGGATAGAATTTTAAGTTTTAAAAGTTGAGTTTGTGCTTGGAGGTTCAATATGGAAATTCCAGATTTTGGACTCTCGAGCGTAGGACTTCACGCTTGAGCGTACACTTTGAGTCTTGCACTTCCGCTCGTGCATGAAATGCATATACCCAGAAGTTCTTTTGTTTTGCAGTCCCCTCGAGCGAGAGAGTTCACGCTCGAGCGAGGACCTAAGTCTCACGCTCGAGCGTGGATCGAGCGCCTATCGAGCGTGACTTTTGTGCATCCAGTATTTTTGCCTATGTTTGCAGTTCGCTCGAGCGGGGAAAGTCACGCTCGAGCAGAGCTCCTTTGTCTGCATGATCGCTCGAGCGTAGAAAGCCACGCTCGAGCGTAGACCCCTGTTTCAGCAAATTTTGAAAAGTGTTTTAAAGTGCATCTTTGCATCCTCTTTCTATCCTAGGTATTCCTAGGGCATGTTTAAGGCATCTTAAGGAGGATATTGATGTAGAACTACACCAAGTCAAGATATGGGTTAAGTTATCAAACCCAAGTGTGTAACTCTGTGTGTGTTCATTCTGTAACTGTGTAGGGTTGGCATCCGAGGACGCTCATTAGCTGCTTATAGCCCAATGCTCTGTGAGTAACAATGTTGTAAAGATATGTTCAATCATGAATATTTTCTGAATGATCTACTGTACTGCTTTCTGAAATGATATTTCTTACTGAATGAATGTTTGTCCTATTTGTGAACTGAATTCGTGGCATCCATAGCAATCTACTGTTACTGTACTGTTACTGCTACTGTTACAGAAATCTCTGTCGGTTCCCATATTTGGAACCATTACTGTTTACTATTATGATGGCCATCAACTGACTGTTCGATCTGTTAAGACCTACTGTACTGTTTTGCTATTGGATGTACCGCGTATAACTGCTATAGTTTCTAAATGACTGATATGACTGTTTAATGACTGAAAGGACATTCATTCTTAACCTTTTTACACAGTTGTTATTCACTTGGCTTTAGCTCACTATTTATATTTATATGTAGGTGTCCAGGTACCAGACCAGAGCTAGAAGCGTCGGGTTAACTCCCTTTTTGTCAAGCCAACCATGGTGCCTCACCTCGAGGTTCCAAGTCTAACCGAGCTAAGGCCGTTTTAGGGTGTCTCAGTTTCACCCTTTCACCTCTGTTTTGTAATACTGTTTAAGACTTGTGCTGTATTGTGCTAATTAGGGATTTAGTCCCTAACCTGGATATTTGTACATATGGTGTATATATGTTTTGCTTATGAATGTGAATATGTTCAGAAAGTCTTTTTGCATACAGGCTGTCACAGCTCATTGGACATCTTTTATTACTGTTTTGGCTTCCGCCAGTCCCTGTGCTCTGTAATACTGTCTTTACTGTTGAGCAGGCCTTCGGTAATCACGGATTACTGGCCGGTTACGATGCTAAACCCATAGGGACGGATTTGGGTCGTGACAGAGTGGTATCAGAGCGATGCTAAAGCACAAGTTACACCGCACACACGTGTCCAAATGAGCTATAGGATGTCCTAGAAAAGTGATTAGGACATTACATGAGCATTGAAAAAGTGTGTGTGGCCATGACATGTATATATGTGCTAATGTGCTAATGTGTCTAAGTAAGCAATCCTTATGTTTATGATTACTGTATTGCATATAGTGAAATGGACAATGCATGGAATGCCGATGAAACGGAATCATCTGATGCCAGAATGACAAGATTAGAAAGGACAGTTGAACTGTTGACTGAGGCCTTGAGGCTACAACAGAACCAACAGCCCCCACCTCCTCCAGTTCAACCGGAGCAAAATGTTAATGAGGATATAATTGCCTTGACACAGAAGTTCAGTAAAATGAAACCACCATCCTTTCAGGGAGGCCTTGAACCGTTGAAGGCCGAAGCATGGGTTCTAGAAACCGAGAAATTGTTTGAAGTGTTTCCATGTTCTGAAGCACATAAGGTGCTATTGGCTACCTTTACGTTGCAAGAGGAAGCTAGACGGTGGTGGATGCTCATCCGTGACACCGACACTGTTATGACTTGGGCTCAGTTTAAGGGAGCCTTCTTTGAGAAATACTTCCCTCAGTGTGTCAGGGATCGCAAGGTGACTGAGTTTGAACAATTGAAACAAGGTACCATGTCCGTAGCTGAGTATGAATCTAAGTTTACCGAACTCGCCAGAAATGCACCACACATGGTGGACACTGATTACAAAAAGGCCAGAAGGTTTGAAGACGGCCTTAATGTAGAGATACTTGACAAAATCAATGTACTGAAATTACTGAAATATGTGGATGTTCTTGACCGAGCAATAATGGCCGAGTCAAATATCGAAGCATTGAAACAGACTGAAACACCAGCAACTGAGTGGCGCGGTAAGAGACGGGGCTTTAAATTTAAGAAAGGTTGGAACAGTTCATTGAACAAGAAGCAAAACACTGGGTCTTCGAATAGTTCTAGCCAGGGTAACAATTCCGTACCGCCCTGCTCAGAGTGTAGGTTTGCTACAAGATTTCTGGTGCTTGTTACAGGTGTGGCAAGGTGGGCCACATGGTCAAAGATTGCCCTTCCATTTCTCAAGGCAATAGCAAAGCTACAGCTAGTGCCGTAGCATCAACTACTCCACCGAAACCCAACCCCAGAGCTACTAGAAAGGAGCCTGTAAGGCAAGGTCGGGTGTTTGCGCTCGTACCGGGAGATGTGCAGAATACCGAGACCGTTGTGTTAGGTATACTCTCAATCTGTGCCCAAAATGCTTATGTTCTGATTGATTCGGGGTTTACACATTCATATGTCTCGCATGCTTTTTCACGGAAATTGAATAGTCCATTAGAACCCATGAATTATTTGTTAGCTGTATCTTCACCTGTTGGGGGATCCATGACTTGTGCTTATATGTACCCTGCATGTGAGATTATTGTTGGAGATGTGCATTTGTATATTGATTTACTGTTTTTGAACATCAACCATTTTGATGTAATATTGGGAATTGACTGGTTAACAAAATATCATGCTACCATAGACTGTGTAACGAAACAAATTGTTTTCCGTCCACTTGGTTTACTTGAATTTGTGTTTAACGGAGTTGGTGTAGTACCTCCCCCATAGCTGATTTCATCCATGAAAGCTTTTAAACTGATTAGAAAGGGGTGTAAGGGGTATCTATGTTTTGTATTGACTGTACCTACTGATGCTAAATCTAGTGTGAACAGTATTCCTATAGTCAGAGTATTCTCAGATGTTTTTCCAGAGGATTTGCCAGGGGATTTCATTGACAGGGAGATAGAGTTCACCATTAAGTTGTTACCGAGTACATAGCCAGTTTCCAAAGCTCCTTACAGAATGGCACCTACTGAATTGAAAGAACTGAAAGTTCAGCTGCAAGAATTGTTAGATAAGAAGTTCATCAGGCCCAGTACTTCACCGTGGGTCGCACCAGTCTTGTTTGTGAAAAAGAAAGACAGCTCACTGAGACTCTGCATCGACTACCGTGAATTGAACAAGGTAACAGTGAAAAACAAATATCCATTGCCTCGTATTGATGACTTATTTGACCAGTTACAGGGTGCCCAGGTTTTCTCCAAAATTGACCTTAGATCTGGATACCACTAGTTGAGAGTCAAGACAGGGGACATTGAAAATACTGTCTTTTGAACGAGGTACGGACATTACGAATTTCTTGTTATGCCTTTCGGAGTTACTAATGCACCTGTTGCATTTATGGACCTTATGAATAGAATTTTCAAATCATTCCTCGATGAATTTGTAGTTGTATTCATAGATGACATTTTGATTTATTCCAAAAGCAAGGAAGAACATGAACGTCATTTGAACATTGCCTTACAGACCTTAAGAGAACAGAAACTCTATGCAAAACTGACTAAATGTGAATTTTGACTTGATAACGTGATGTTTTTAGGACATGTGATTAGTAAAGATGGCATTTCAGTGGACCCGCAGAAAAATTGAAGCAGTGGTAAGTTAGCCTAGACCGACAAACATTACTGAAGTTCGAAGTTTCTTAGGCTTGGCCGGGTACTACAGAAGGTTTGTGAAAGACTTCTCCAAAATTGCCCTACTATTGACTCAGTTGACTCAAAAGGGGATATCATTTGACTGGATCGATCAGAGAGAATCAGCCTTTCAAGAGTTAAAGACTCGACTTGTGACTGCACCGATTCTTACCCTACCCCCACGTACGGATGGTTTTACTATGTTTAGTAATGCTTCTTATAAGGGTTTGGGATGTGTATTAATGCAGAATGGTAAAGTGATTGCGCATGCTTCCCAACAACTGAGACCGCATAAAAAGAACTACCCCACTCATGATTTGGAACTTGCTGCAGTAGTGTTTGCACTGAAAATTTGGCGTCACTACCTTTATGGGGCAACATGTGAGGTGTATACAGATCACAAGAACTTGAAATATTTCGTCACACAGAAAGAATTGAACACGAGACAGCAGAGATGGTTAGAACTGATAAAAGACTACGATCTGCAAATTCTGTACCATCCAGGGAAAGCTAACACCGTTGCTGATGCACTCAGCCAGAAATCAGTTGGAAATTTAGCCTGTTTACTCACCGGGCAGAAAGAATTGCTATGTGACCTTGAAAAACTTGAAGTTGAGATTGTTTTGCATGAACAAGGTGGAACGTTAGCGGCTATTTCTGCTCAACCGGCACTTATTGAAGAGATCAAAGAGAAATAGCAACAGGATGACTTTTTGAAAAAGGTCATTGATGAACGGGAGCCCAAACTGAGGCCGGACTTCAAATTTGAGAACAATGTATTGAAATTTTAGGGAAGGTTGTGTGTACCGAATGACTCTGAACTGAAAAGACGAATTCTGCAAGAGGGCCACAATTTGAAACTGTCTATCTATCCAGGAAATACGAAGATGTACCAAGACTTGAAACTGAATTTCTGGTGGCCGGGAATGAAGAAAGAGATTGCTGACTTTGTATCGAAATGTCTTCATTGTCAACAAGTTAAAGCTGAACATCAACGACCCGCAGGCTTACTGCAGCCCTTACCAATACCAGAGTGGAAATTGGAACATATTACTATGAATTTCATTGTCGGTTTACCTCGCTCCAGTAAAGGTATGGACTCAATTTGGTTTATTGTTGATAGACTGATTAAATCTGCTCACTTCTTACCTGTCAAAACAATTTACAATGCGGACAAATTGGCCATAATTTATATCAATGAGATTATTAGATTTCATGGAGTGCCTGTGTCCATTGTTTCTGATAGGGATTCGAAGTTTACATCGAGATTTTGGCAAAGCCTACAGACAGCATTGGGTACTGAATTGAGACTGAGTAGTGCCTACCATCCTCAGACAGATGGCCAGTCAGAAAGAACCATCTAGACTCTAGAAGACTTACTGCGGATGTGTGTTCTTGATTTCCAGGGAAATTGGGAAAGTCATCTACCTTTAGCTGAATTTGCTTATAACAACAGCTTTCACTCGAGTATTGGTATGGCGCCTTTCAAGGCTTTATATGGCAGAAAATGTCGATCTCCTATCTGCTAGGCAGAAATAGGAGATGGGTCTTTGCTTGGGCCTGAGATTGTATAAGAAACCACTGAAAAGGTGAAACTGATTAAACAAAGATTGAAAATTGCTCAAAGCCGGTAGAAAAGTTATATGGATGTCCGAAGACGAGACAGAGAATATGAAGTAGGTGATCATGTTTTTGTTAAAGTGACACCAATGAAAGGCCAGACCCGTTTTGGGGTCAAGGGTAAGCTATCACTGAGATAAGTCGGGCCGTATGAAATCATTGAGAAGATAAATCCGGTAGCGTATCAAGTAGCGCTCTCTCCTGAAATGGAGCATATGCATAACGTCTTCCACATTTCAATGTTGAGGGACTATCTTCGGGATCCCTTCCATGTAATTGAGCCTACCCGTGTAGTGCTAAGTGATAACTACACTTACGAAGAACGGCCCATTCAAATTGTAAACCGTCAGATCAAGAAGTTGACGAATAAAGAGATTCCGCTAATGAAAGTGGATTGGCAAAACCATGGTGGCATTTATGCCACTTGGGAAAGGGAAAAAGATATGCTGAAAAGATATCCTGAGTTGTTTCCACTGGATCCAGTGTTCTTCCAAAATGAAGGTAATTCGAGTTTGGAGGACCAAACTCTTTGTAAGGAGGGGAGACTGTGACAACCCTCACCTCTGATTAGTGCTAATCTATGATTAAGCATGATACATAATTGAACAGACTAAAATTTTGAACTGAACGCATGAGTGTGTTGCTTGATTTCATTTTCTATCTATTTGTCATAGATGGATTTGTTCATGTTTTTAGTTTCGAATTGTGAATTGAAGGTCCTATCGGCGACCGAATCAGAAATTGATTGGTATTTTATGCTAGTTAGAATTTATGTGATTTTATGGTAGAGTTAATTAGAATTTGATTTGGTACGATTAAATTAGATTAAATAATGTTAAATTACACTAGTTATGTTTATTACTTTTTTGCCACTTAGTGGATTATTCTAGGACCATTTAGTTGACTCATATATGTTAGCATTAGCACCTCTTCAGCCATTATTCAGACCCAAAACAGAGAGATAGAGAGTGTCTTGGGAGAGAATTGATTCATCTTGAAATCTTGGCTTGAAATTTAAAGGAATTGAAGGACAATAGCAAATTTGAGCTAGCACATTTGAAATTGAAGACTTAAGGTAGGGAGTTCTTCCTTTAAATTGTGTATTTGAGTTGGTTCTTGCATGGCTCATGGTAATTTAGTCATTTAAATCAAGAATTGTTCTAAAGAGTTGATTCGAGTAGCTAAATCATGCATGCGTGTACTTACCATGAAGTTTAAGGTTGTTTTCCATGCAATTCTTACATGCATGTTCATATTTAGGTTATAGTTCAATGATTCATCATGTTTTTGGAAGGATTGACTCATTTGATCTTGTATTTGAAGCTTTGAATTCAAATGAAAACATGCATGTCATATGTTCATCATGTTCTTGAAGTTTTGATTGAAATTGTGTTTAATTGACTTACCTTTGGGCTTTGATTTTTCAAAGTGATCTTCAAAACATGTTACATTATGGGTTTAAAGTGTTTTTCCAGAAAATTGGCTCAAAAGGATCGAATTTGAAGTTTTAAAAGTTGAGTTTGTGCTTGGAGGTTCAATATGGAAATTCCATATTTTGGACCCACGCTCGAGCGTAGGACTTCACGCTCGAGCGTACACTCTGAGTCTTGCACTTCAGCTCGAGCGGAGGAAGCCATGCTCGAGCATGAAATGCGTATACCCAGAAGTTCTTTTGCTTTGCAGTCCCCTCGAGCGAGAGAGTTCACGCTCGAGCGAGGACCTGAGTCTCACGCTCGAGCGTGGATCGAGCGCCTATCGAGTGTGACTTTTGTGCATCCAGTATTTTTGCCTATGTTTGCAGTTCGCTCGAGTGGGGAAAGTCACGCTCGAGCAGAGCTCCTTTGTCTGCATGATCGCTTGAGCGTAGAAAGCCACGCTCGAGCGTAGACCCCTGTTTCAGCAAATTTTGAAAAGTGTTTTAAAGTGCATCTTTGCATCCTCTTTCTATCCTAGGTATTCCTAGGGCATGTTTAAGGCATCTTAAGGAGGATATTGATGTAGAACTACACCAAGTCAAGATATGGGTTAAGTTATCAAACCCAAGTGTGTAACTCTGTGTGTGTTCATTCTGTAATTGTGTAGGGTTGGCATCCGAGGACGCTCATTAGCTGCTTATAGCCCAATGCTCTGTGAGTAACAATGTTGTAAAGATATGTTCAATCATGAATATTTTCTGAATGATCTACTGTACTGCTTTCTGAAATGATATTTCTTACTGAATGAATGCTTGTCCTATTTGTGAACTGAATTCGTGGCATCCATAGCAATCTACTGTTACTGTACTGTTATTGCTACTGTTACAGAGATCTCTGTCGGTTCCCATATTTGGAACCATTACTGTTTACTATTATGATGGCCATCAACTGACTGTTCGATCTGTTAAGACCTACTGTACTGTTTTGCTATTGGATGTACCGCGTATAACTGTTATGGTTTCTAAATGACTGATATGACTGTTTAATGACTGAAAGGACATTCATTCTTAACCTCTTTACACAGTTGTTATTCACTGGGCTTTAGCTCACTGTTTATATTTATATGTAGGTATCCAGGCACCAGACCGGAGCTAGAAGCGTCGGGTTAACTCCCTTTTTGTCAAGCCAACCATGGTGCCTCACCTCAAGGTTCGAAGTCTGATCGAGCTAAGGCCGTTTTAGGGTGTCTCAGTTTCACCCTTCCGCCTCTGTTTTGTAATACTGTTTAAGACTTGTACTGTACTGTGCTAATTAGGGATTTAGTCCCTAACCTGGATATTTGTACATATGGTGTATATATGTTTGGCTTATGAATGTGAATATGTTCAGAAAGTCTTTTTGCATACAGGCTGTCACAGCTCATTGGACATCTTTTATTACTGTTTTGGCTTCCGCTAGCCCCTGTACTCTGTAATACTGTCTTTACTGTTAAGCAGTCCTTCGGTAATCACGGATTACTAGCCAGTTACGGTGCTAAACCCATAGGGGCGGGTTTGGGTCGTGACAATTGTCTCTCCCGAACGAGGTCCTCATGACCATAAGCCACAGTATTATTCCCCTGGGCGAGGGCCTTCGTTAAGGATACCACAAAGACATTTCAAAGAATTGAATCATCATTCATGTAATCACAAAATAACCTTTTGTATCATTCAAAAACAGTTCACATCATATCATAATGTTCAGAAAGTGTTTCATATCGAACATAGCTTTACTAAGTTATTACTCACAGATAGCTTGATAGCAGACCGATGGATCAACCGTTCACGGCGCGTGACCTACACCAACATAACAGGTACATACTGAAACACATGCTTGGAGTAAACATAACTTATTTCATTCGTTCTTAGAGTGTTTCTAGCCTTTAATCTCATTATTGTATCTTATCCTTGGCCTAAGAGTGCCTAGGATGCAATGAGGATGCCAAAATGCATTTGGAAACATATAACAAAACCTGTTGAAAACATGGGTCCCGCTCGAGCACAACTTCCTTTGCTCGAGCGGACATGCAAACATGTGAGGGGTCGCTCGACCGGTCTACAAACTTTGAAAAAGTATTGGTTGTGTGATTTTCACGCTCGACGGTCGCTCGAGCGTGAGACTTAGGTTCTCGCTCGAGCGCAACTTTTGTTGCTTGAGCGATCTGCAAAAACATGAAACTTCTGGGAGCTTGCATTTTACGCTCGAGCAAACTTCTAGTCGCTCGAGCAGAAATGCAAGATCACAAAGTGGTCGTTTGAGCATAGGTTTTGTCGCTCGAGTGGAGGGTCAAATTCTGGAATTTGCAGATTCACCTCCAAGCTGCAAAACTCGAATTCAACACATCAAAACTCATCCTTTTGGGCCAAAAACTTAAGAAAACAATTGTAAATTTGTTAAACACAAAGAATTGAGGATCTTTTCATAAAATCAAGGCCCGAAAGTATGCCAATTGCTCAAAACTCAAACTTGGAATTGAAAAATCATGTCATTATGTACCATGCATGCAAAGACAAAAGCTCAAGCTTTCAAAACATGATCAAATGAGGCAAATTGGTGGAAAACAAGATAAATTCTCAAAACTAAACTAAATTTGACACATGCAAGTGGAAATTCTTTGGAATCAAACTCAAAAGCAAGTGAATTCCTTTAAAACCAAACTTGATCAATATGTATACATGCCATGCATGTGTTGCCAAGAACTCAAACCTTTCAAAACTTGTACAAATGGAGTGTTAAACTGAAAAATCACAAGAGCTCCCATAATTGAACATAAATAGGTCCTTGTATGTAAAAATTGGTTGAATTCAACACTCACAATTCATGAAATGCACATGCATGTATGAAATGTTCATCTTCTCTACATTGCTAGCTCAATTCTTGCATAACTCTACTCAATCCTCAAGAATTCATGTCCTAGACACCATAATTATACAATTCAAGAGTTGAATTCCTATCTCAATTTCTTAATGAAGCCTTAGTTGGTGAATTCACTAAAGTTCCAAGCCAATTTTCTTAAATTCTCTAGAATTCCTTGCTTGAACTCAATTCTCCCCTCTACTCTCTCTCACACACGTTTGTTGCTCAAAGATGAGGGGAAAATGAGAGTGTGTAGTTGAGTCATAGCTCATAAGCCTTAGGTAGGCCCAATTAAGAAGGCCTAATTAAACTTTAATCAAATTGACATTAATTACTCTAATTACTTTGTTCTGAATCGAGTTTTAATTAAACCAACCATAAAATTCTAAAATTTTCAAGTAACACATAAATCAGGTCAATTTCAGAATCGGATGCCGATAGGGCCCTTAATTCGCAGAACAAAATAGTAATACAAAGAAATGTTTCTACGACAAACAGATAGAAACACAACTAATGCATCACATATGCAATGAAGTCAGGATTTCAATTTAATTACCCATTAGACTTACTAAATCATGGCTTAATCATGGTTTATCAGTTAATCATGGGTCAGGGTTATTATAATAGGCTGAAGTAGTAGTGGAAGCACCATTTCTCGAGCCCTTCCAATGTGGCATATCTGGCTAAGTTACAAACTTAGGAAGCTAAATCTTCAAAACAAGATCCCAAGCTTCCCTAGGCAACTTAACAGATATAACACCCACATCCTATCTACCCTCATCATCCAAGAGAGTATCCATTGTCTCCGAGCTAATGAGGTGTGAGTTAGGAACTTAATTTTTTTTCTTCTAAAAGAGTCATGTCAGTAGGTATTTTTTTAATTACATATAAAGTTATACACAAACCCAAACCTAATTTAAATTATACTAACTTTACCTATTCTATATGAATTATATTTGACAAATATTTCTTTTCTATATATTTTTCATAATAAATTGAGATAATCCACAAACTCAATACCAATTTTGCGTTTCATATTTATTTTCTTAATTCTTTATTAGAATTTTTTAATGTTAAATTGCCTTTTTTTTTATTCTTATTTTTCCGTACATTATTTTACACCCAATACCAATTATATATTATTCTATATTATGAATTTGACGTTTAAATTTTATAGTGATTTTATATATGAAATTATACTTCATTTTTTATATTATTTTATATAATCATAACTCACAAGAGGAAAATCCTACATGACAATGATATACTTGATAAATATCAAAAGTTTGGATTTACTGCTCGAATTACTTTTTCAATTGTTGAAAAATAAGTTTTTTTATATTTTGACATCATATTATAGATGATTAATCACTTCACACATTGAAATGTATCTATCATTTTTGGATGTTTTCATTATTTTTTCTTTTTGAAGAGTGTTTATTTTATAATTTTATAATCTAATATATATATATATATATATATATATATCATATAAAATCATTATATGATAATCCAACTATAACATATTTATATTTAAATCATATATATATTATTAAAAGTAATGTTTCTTTCATGTTTAAGTGGTACATTATAAGAGTTTATTTTTTTCTAAGAGAGCCACGTAAGTATGCATTTTTTTAATTACATATAGAGTTCTCCACAAATCCAAACATAATTTAAATTATACTAACTTTACCTATTTTATATGGATTCTATTTGACAAATATATCTTTTCCATATACCCAAATTTCAATTTTTTGATCTATTTAGTCCTAACTTCAATCTTATGCGCGTTAAAAGACCAAATGACCCATGTTTTATCACGTAAAGTACCAAATCGCATTTAACGTTCGTACATATAAAACATCAATCTGTATGTAATATTAACGTTGCCAAAAAACACACAAAATAATAATCCACACCGACAGATACCACTCAAAAAACAACATAACACCCCCCCAACACACCCAGCCCCACACACCACTGCACAAAAAAATGAAAAAACAACACAACGCCCAACACATCCAGCCACACACACCACTACACAAAAAAACAAAACAACGTTCAACACACCAACACCCCCTCAAACACACCCAGCCAGACGCACCACTACACAAAAACACACCCAGCCACACACACCACTACACAAAAAAACGAAACAATGTTTAACACACCAACAATCAAATTACTCACCTGCTACACTGATGGCTGTAACACAGCAAAACATCACCGGCAATGAATACAAACCCGGAATACGGCTGCCTCCAGAAAAATGTCCAGCCCCCTAGACAAAAAGCACAACGCATACTCCCCCCAAAACAATGACAACAATGTTAAACAATTCAAAACGGAATCCCCGCGATAACATTTCCTTATCCCCATCCAAAACTGTATCAGTAAATTAGAAAAACAAAATCAAGGGTACACATGTAAAATAAAAATAAAAAAATCCATTTAAATAAAACATGTCAAAAAATAGGACTAATTGGTGTACAAGAAAACTCTTAGGACTAAATGGTTTAACTTTTCTCCATTTAGGATTTATGGGTAATTTTTCCTTTTTTTAATCATAAATTGAGATAATTCCCAAACTCAATACCAATTTTGAGTTTCATGTTTTTCTTCTTAATTCTTTTAAGGGTATTAGAATTTTTTTTAAAAGCTAAAATGTCTTCTTCTTCTTCTTCATCATTTTTTTTTCATGCATTATTCTATACCCAATACCAATTCTATATTAAACTATATTATGCATTTATCGTTTAAATTTTATAGTGATTTTATATATGAAATTATACATTATTTCTTACATTATTTTATATAATCACAACTCACATGAGGAAAAACTTGCATAACATTAATACTCGAGGGACCTCTAAAGTTTGAATTTATTACTTGAGTTACTTTTTCAATTATTGAACAGTAAATTCTCTTATATTTTGACATCATATTATAAATGATTAATCACTTCACACACTGAGATGTACCTGTGGTTTGGATGTTTTCATTAATTTTCTTTTGAAGTTTAGATGTTGTTATGTGATTCTTTGTTAGTTAGTAGTTATTGAATTTTTTTATATAATTGATATTTTAATTTAATTAAGAGTGTTTATTTTACAATCTTATAATATAATATATGTATGCATATATATATATATATATATATATATATTATGCAAAATCATTATATGATAATCCAACTACAACATATTTATATTTAATTTTTTTTAATAAATTTTATATAATTTCTATTTCTGCATATTTTAATTTTTCAAATGAATAAAGAAAATTTAATAGTTAAAATTACTTTTAATTTTAACTTTATGTTACTAATTTTTCTTCTAATTTAACTATTATTTTTAACTATTTTATTATTTTATAATTTAATATATATCAAATTATTATATGATAATTACACTTTAATAATACAATAGAACTAAAATTATCAAAATACACAAGTAATTTAACTAAAATTAATATATAAGTATTCAAATAAGAATTTTATAGAACGATAGCGCCAATATTACCAAAATAAATAATTAAAATCATACTTTAATTTTAATTTTAAATTTAAATTATTCTTTTATAACACTTATCGTACCATTTAATATTTTTAGAAAAAGAAAAATAACACATGGCTCGAGCTCAGCAAAACTTGGCTCAGCTCGATTCGTTTGTAGCCCTGTTTGAGGGTTCTAGTATCTGAGTTTTGAGTGAATGTGATTTTTGAGTGGAAATAAAAAAGCTCAGAAATAATAAGGGCCTGTTTGGTAACCATTTCGTTTTCAGTTTATATTTACAAAAATTAAAAAAACTGTCATAAAAACTTGTTTGATATTTTTTTTGATTTATAAATGGTTGTCTTAGTTTATAAATTTGAGGAAAAAACGTAAACTCAAAATATGAGTTTACGTTGGTTTTTAAATCGAAATTAAAAAATTTGTCTACCAAATTTTTTTTTCAAATAATTTTATTTTTCAATTATTTTTTTTTCCAATTAATTTTTTTCAATTATAATGTGTATGATCCCATTGTCATAAATAATAATAAATAAGTATAAATATTTTATTCTTGATCAAACATATTTTTCAGTTTATATTTTTAAAAATTTTCAAACATTTTATTCAAACTAAACACGTTTGAAATTTATAGTGATTTCGGTTTTGACCCGACCTTTGTTGTGTTCCGGACTCGGGTTTCGTGGTTTGTGTAACAAGCCCGCGGGGGACCTCGCTACAGCTCGGACTCGATTTGTAGTCACGGTTCTAAGTCTGAACCAAAGAGTCCAAATTCGGCAAATCGTTTTGAGAAAAACAGATTTTTGAAAGAAGTGCCAAACATGGACTGCTTTGCCAGATACAGAGTCGCCACCTAAATATTTTATTTTGGGAAATTTAGGAAACCTTGACTCGGTGCCAAAGGCCACGTGTCCGTCATCACCAAAGTTGCCTCGGCTCGGGAACTTGGGTACGATTGGGGAAGGTCACTTCGTGAGCACCCCCGCTCGCCCGATCAAAGATCGGCCTCTACTAACCATGATATCAATTTTTGAAAACTTTGTGTGTTCTTATTCCGGTTATTAGCCTAGGTTACTATGTGATGCACACAGCATATAAGTGTAGACTGGGTCGCCCGAATTGGAACAAAACATTTCAATGTTTATTTATTTGAAAATGGTTTGATGATGCTACTCGCAAGTAGGCTAAGACGTGGATTTGCCACCCTCAGGTGGGCTTAAGAAAAGATGGTTTTGCCACTATCTAGTGGGCTTAAAACACACATTTGATGAATTATTCCAATTCAAATAACCCAACCTTCACCCACAGGCATTCAGGCAGTTATATCACATAAGCATATTGCCTCATGGTAAGCATGCTATCATGGCATTCACTCACACATATGTAAGGATGCTAAAGTATAAACTCACCGAGTACTCCAAGCCAAAATAGAAACTACATTAGAAATCATGCATGATCCTAAGTATACAGAAATGCCTAATGCAACACATGCAAAATGCAACTATAGCAGGCTCGGCTATTCTAAACATGGCATATGAGATGCTACAACTATCATGTATTCAATTTTAGAATTGAAAAATACAATGCAGTTAGTATGATGCGCCGAGTCCGGTGCATGCAATACAGATGAATGATGCAAACATGCTGTCATACTGTATGCTAATTTAAACATGCCCTAATCTAACCATCAAAAGCGGATAAATAAAAGGGAGAAAGACGTGGGGTTGGAAGACATACAACACACACACGCACACTTATTACAGTTGTGCCCTCGCGCAGAGGGTCCGAATAAATATACAGTCCAAAATAAAAGAATATTACAGTCCAAATATTATACAAATTCCTAATTAATTAACAAATTAACTAAGAAAGCTTAATAAAACTGGCATGCGAGTCAGGGACTGCCTTGCTTCTGATGGATGATGCATGTCCGGGTTGTCTTGCGCGGAAATCCACCGGGATGCCCCAATTAGCCCCTGTTTAGCAGTTTATTCTTGGAAAGCGCGCCGAGCCCCGGAAGACTGCTGATTCTTCATTTTGCTGCAACAGAGAGCAGGAAAGGGGCATAGCAATGTATTTTCACAAATATATGCATGCCTCGATCCTCGTGCCACCAATCACGCATACCGAGGCATGATGGCCGAGGAGTCGAAATGCACAATTCAATATAGGATGAATGCACATGAAAACACAACAAGAACCTAACTCCATCATGGATAATCCGGAGTGTCGGTGACTGGGGAATTGAGACGCATTCCGTCACTCGGAGTACGAAATGCACCTCATTTCCCGTGCCCGGGCTAACTCCTATCCCGAACACGATGCAATATGCATGACATGCATGAAATGCGACTAAGATACAATCCTAACATACACAATGCTATGAAAATGAGATGCCTCGAAATGCGTGCACACGGGCACACAAACCGAGAAAATGACAGAATGCGATCTAAGATACAATCTAGTATGCACTATGCTGTAAAAATGAGATGCCTCAAAATGCGTGCACACGGGCACGCAAACCAAGGAAATGCATGAATGCGATCTAAGATACAACCTAGTATGCACAATGCTATGAAAATGAGATGCCTTGAAATGCGTGCATACGGGCACGCAAATCGAGAAAATGACATACGCAATGCAACATGGCTAAAATGGCATGGAAAATGTAACATGGACTTATACTAACATGAGAGAGCCTCAGCCACACTCACATAAGAAGCCGATGGATGAAAATGAAGTGCCTCGAAATGCGTGCACACGGGCACGCAAACCGAGGCGATGGCATACGCAATGCAACATGGCTAAAATGGCATGGAAAATGTAACATGGACTTATACTAACATGAGAGAGCCTCAGCCACACTCTCATAAGAGGCCGGTAGATGAAAATGAAGTGTCCCGAAATGCGTGCACACGGGCACGCAAACCGAGGCAATGGCATACGCAATGCAAATGACATGAAAATGTGATATGGGCTTATACCAACATGAGTGAGCCTCAGCCACACTCACATAGGATGCTGATGGATGAAAATGAAGTGCCTCGAAATGCGTGCACACGGGCACGCAAACCGAGGCAATGGCATACGCAATGCAAATGACATGAAAATGTGATATGGGCTTATACCAACATGAGTGAGCCTCAGCCACACTCACATAGGATGCCGATGGATGAAAATGGAGTGCCTCAAAATGCGTGCACACGGGTACGCAAACCGAGGCAATGGCATACGCAATGCAAATGACATGAAAATGTGATATGGGCTTATACCAACATGAGTGAGCCTCAGCCACACTCACATAGGATGCCGATGGATGAAAATGGAGTGCCTCGAAATGCGTGCACACGGGCACGCAAACCGAGGCAATGGCATACGCAATGCAAATGACATGAAAATGTGATATGGGCTTATACCAACATGAGTGAGCCTCAGCCACACTCACATAGGATGCCGATGGATGAAAATGGAGTGCCTCGAAATGCGTGCACACGGGCACGCAAACCGAGGCAATGGCATACGCAATGCAAATGACATGAAAATGTGATATGGGCTTATACCAACATGAGTGAGCCTCAGCCACACTCACATAGGATGCCGATGGATGAAAATGGAGTGCCTCGAAATGCGTGCACACGGGCACGCAAACCGAGGCAATGGCATACGCAATGCAAATGACATGAAAAATGTGATATGGGATTATACCAACATGAGTGAGCCTCAGCCACACTCACATAGGATGCCGATGGATGAAAATGAAGTGCCTCAAAATGCGTGCACACGGGCACGCAAACCGAGGCAATGGATACGCAATGCAAATGACATGAAAATGTGATATGGGCTTATACCAACATGAGTGAGCCTCAGCCACACTCACATAGGATGCCGATGGATGAAAATGAAGTGCCTCGAAATGCGTGCACACGGGCACGCAAATCGAGGCAATGGTATACGCAATGCAAATGGCATGAAAAATGGAAAGCAATCATTCTAATGGAATTTCAGCACTAAAATATGGGGGAAAACAGTCCCGAAATGAGGCGAAATGATACCAAATGCATGGAATAGTCCCGAAATGCGAATTTAGGCACCCGAAATGGCCTATAGCTATGCAATGCGTGCACAATATGGACATGAAGTGCAAATACAGAAGCTAGGCAGTCCCTAAATAGGAATTTTTTCAGTTATGAACATGGTCAAACAGCAAGCATAGGTAGAGCAACAATGGCATGCAAAAATGAGGATCAAGAGAGGGGTATGAAGCAAGTGGTATATGCAAAAGCCAAAATGAAAAATTCCCTTCTACAACACTGAAGAGGGACCAAAAATATGCACATTTACAGTTTATGGCAGCCTCAAAATCAGTATACAAACATGCTAGAAATGCAATGCAAAATGAGGCTCAAAAGTGGCTATAACATGAGGTATACAAAGAATTCATCAAACAGAAAAATATTGTTAATGAAACATGACAAGGGGGTCAAAATATGGCCACTTTCAGTTCTGATCATGGTCGAAAAGTGAAAACACAATAGGCTAAAAAAACATGCAAAAATGAGGGGGAAAGAGGGCTATAATGGTAGGTGGCATATAGAAACATCAAATGGTGATGGGCCCTTCAACAATGTTGAAGAATGGCCCAAAATAAGCACATTTACAGTTTATAGAATGCTCAAAAACAGATCACACATGGGCTAGAAATATCATGCAAAAAGGATGGCATACAAGAGGGTTGTGAAGTAAGTGCCAAAAAAAAAACTCAAACAGAGAAATATCCTTAATGAAAGATGAAAATGAGCTCAAAATAAAACTAATTTCAGTTATGGCCGGAACTCAAATGTACAAGAAAGAGAGGCTAAGAAATGTTGCAAGAAATGAGCTAAAAAGAGAAAAATGGCAACTCACCCTTGTAGACCAAACTCTAGCAACTTCTTGGACCAAATTTGTTGCCTCTAAGCTGCTGGAATTCCTCTCCTTGCTGCTGAGATGGAGTGGTGGTGGTAGAGCTTGGTGGTGATGAAGAAAACAAGGTGTAGGAGTTGGAGTTTTCAAGCAAAATGAGAGGGATGGAGGGAGAATTATGTATCTAGCCTTGAAGAGCAAATTTTCTAACCCCTAAATGTGATGCCACCAGCTGGTTATATGGACAAGAAAAGGGGAGTAAAGGAGGGGCAAAAGGTGGGGGAAAATAGGCAAGTTTTCCTCCACAAAATATCCCCCGGATTGGGATATTTTCTAGGGGAAAGGGCTACACAACTGTAAAGTGGAAGGAGAGAGGAACATGGCCGGCCACCTATTGGGCTTGGAAGTGGCCGACCGGCCACCCCCCCTAGCCGGCCAGCTAGGGGTCAAAAGGGTCAACTTGAAATAGTGGCCAGCCACCACATATTGGTGGCCTCCCAGGTCTCATCTTCACAACCCTGTGGTTCGAATTTGGAAACTCTAAAACAGGAGAGAGAACAAGCCATTTTGAGGAGGGGTTCAAAAGGTTCAAATGGAATTAATGGCCGGCCATAAACTTTTAGGGTCCTCCCATGTGTGTACAACACAAATATGTGGTTCAAAGTTCAAGAAAGTGGCCCAAGGGTGTTCAACATTGGCTCGGAAGGAGGGGTTCAAAAGGGTCAAGAAGCATTAGTGGCCGGCCATGAACTTTTAGGGTCCTCCCATGTGTGTACATCACAAATATGTGGTTTGGGTTTGAAGAAAATGGCTCCAAGGTGTTCAACATTGGCCCGGAAGTGCGAAAAACGGGCGTCGGAGGGCGCCGGAGGAGTAAAAAACTAGTTGTTGAAACAATTGCTGGCCTCCCACCCTTCCATGACCTTCCTAGTGATGAAACAGAGGTACCTGCCAAAAATGAATAAAAACCGATGCAAAACGAATGTTCGGGGGCCAAAACGCGCAGTTCGGGGTCCCGAAAATGGGCTGTTAAACATCGAAAGTGGTATTCGACCACGAAGTGGGTCTCTCAGAACTCAGTGTCCCTCAAAAGGGAGAAAATAAGATGTATGCCAAAAATCAGAGCAAATGGAGATGGTTAAGCGGTCCCGAACCGAGGCACACGGCCTGACGGCTCCGAAAACCGGAAACCAGGCCCCGAAATGGGCAAAATGGCCTATAGCCAAAAAATGTAGCCCACGGCCACTGAGAGATTTTCTACGGGACCTCTCCCTCCCCTCAGGAAAAGAAACAGAGAAAATCGAGTCTGGTTCGCAAACCGAGGCAAGGCAAAGAAGAGGGTTCGGAAGTCCGGAGGCAGGGCTCACGGCCGCGACTCTGAAACTTCTGAACGAGCACATTATGCAACATCACCAAGCGCTCAATCGGTGACGTCTGAGTCTTAAGGTCGGTCAAAAATGGGGTGTCTACAGTTTGATATTGTTATTTCTGTCTATTTCCCTTCTTTCCCCTTTTGAGTTTGAATATTGGAGTATCTTGGGCATGTTTGGAACAGGTTGGTTGCTAGTCGGTCAAATTGTTGTTGTCCAGAAATTTGCTTCTTCGCTCGAGCGAGCTTTGTGAGCTCCCAATACTTTTGTAGGCCTGCAGAGATGCTAGAAGGGTAGTGTTCTTGCTGGGAGGGTAGTGTACTTTTGTAAGAATATTTTTTATGTGATTCATGATTTTTTAGATTTTTTCTAAATCTATTTCTGAAATTTGATTTCTTCTTGCTAAAGGTCAATAATTTTTGATGTTTCTAATATAATCGCTATTTGTAAGAATATTTTTTATGTGATTCATTATTTTTTTTCCTATGTATTTTTTTTTTATCATTTGAATATTCATGAAATCTATTTGTATATTTGAGGTTCATGTAATTTTAAAAGCATTATAGCAAGAAGGGGACTCATATGGCCAAAGTGATTAACAATCATTTTAGTAAGTCCTGTACTGTTGTTTATATCATAACTACACTTTTTGTTATTTCGGTCAATAATTCCCAAGCCTACTTCACAATATTTCTTACACATTTTCACATTCAAAATCTGTTGTACATGGTTTTCTAGAATGAAATCCCCTCTAGATGATCTTTTGCGTTATTCTGCAGGAAATAATTGAAGTAATTTTGATTATGCTTTTACGAGATCATCCAAGTAATTGAAGGTATTCATTGACATCTACTTTTCATATTATTCTTAATCGATCATTATTTCTGTTGGTTGTTGATTTTGATGTTTTTGATTTTTTATTAGTTGATGTGCTTTTAAATTTCTTTAGTACATTAGCTGGTTTACTTTGGTTTTATTGAATTTCTATCTTGATGGATTTGGTAAGTTGTTGGTAAGGCAGAGAGGGTGTGTAGTAGGGGAGAGAAAGACAAAGAAAGTGGTGGCAATGCGATGGGGGAATATATTTGAAAAAAACCAAATATTTAGTTTTAGAGAAAATCCTATATAACAAGGAAGGGAAGTATTTGATCCAATGGCTAGGATTGCTTCTCCCTTTCATCCACGGTCCATTTCCAACACTGATTTTGAAAATGTATTTGTCCTATGTGGCAATTTGGATGGTCTAGTTTAATTTTATCCAATGGTCTATTTTTTAACATTTCACCGATCTTAGATTCTAGATATCTCTCAATCCCTCCTCAGCTTTGCCCTTTCCTCCTAGCCACCGCCTCATCAAAGTCTAATTTTTGTTGTCTAGGTTTTCTAATTTTTGTTTTCACTATTTTTGTCTCTTTCATTACATAATGAGCTTTTCCTTTTTTGGTTTTTTCCTTTTCCCGTTATGCCAACTAATAGATCTCTAAAAACATTTCTGTCTTCAACTTAAGCTGTGATGAGATCCTTAGGTGCCTTTGTTTTCTAATTTGATTTTGATTTGGTGTTTGTTTACAATTCTATTTTGGGTTTGTTTTTAAACATCTGTATTCCTAGCATTGTTGTTTAGATCATATGAGACCTCCTTTATTTAGATTTGTATTTATTTGCTTGCTTTTCTTTTCTTTTTTTATTTCTTTTATTCTTTGTTTTGGACTTTGTTGTTAACCATTTAGAGTGAACTTTTTTTTGGGTGAATATTTAGAGTGAACTTTGTTGCATTAATATCCTTAATTTGATTTTCTTGGAAAAATTGAATCTTTGAGGACTGTTTGAGGATTAAAAATGAAGTGTGAGGCTAACAGTGAGTATTCAGATGTTGATAATTTACGCTTCATTTTGGTTGGGGAGTGCCTTTAGGCACATGTCATGCGCTAGATTATTTTGATAGATTCTTCTTTTTGATAATGTCTTTTTCTCATAGAAATGCTTATTTTTCTTTCTTTTTTATTTTTTCTTTTTTGGTGAGATGCTGAATTTTTTATTTTGTCACAAATTTTTTTTTTTTTTTAAATTTTAAAAGAGGTTCAACAACCTTCAAAGTGTTGACATTGTAGTTTTTTTTAGTCCCAGGATGGTTTTTGAACAAAATTCTTATCAACTGGTATGGTTCTTTAACAATTAAAATATTAGTATGATTCAATACTATAAAATACTTGATGCTTCATAATATTAGTATTGTTGTTAAACTTTTATTTGGTGTTATCTGTAGGTTCTGTTTTGTCAAGTTTATATGTGGCTTATAAGCTGGTTTCTGGCTTATTATGAAAAAATATACAGAAAGTAAAGAGGTGATGTGACCCAAATAAGCCAATAAGTCAATGTTTTGGTTGATTCAGATGTTTTGGCTTTTGTAGATTTTGTGAATGATTTGATTTCTTAGCTTTGTTATCCCTTTGGGGGGTGAATTTTTGTATTATTTGCATCATCATGAGGCTTTTTAATAAAGTCTGCTTATTTATGAAGAAAAAAATGATGCTGAAAGCTCCTCATGTTTGAATAATTGAATGCAGCTGAAAAATCTAGAAATCCCCTATATATTGATTTGTGATTATGTATCAATTTTAACGAGTAAATAGCAATTCTAATCAAACAATCAAAGACAAATCAACACAATGATTTTACGTAGAAAAACTACAATTGGAGCGCCTCCAATTGTGATAAAAAAATCACGAGCAAAAGCCACAAAACAATCCATTAAAAAGACATAAAGGAATTACACAAGTGTACTCTCAATTACCTAGCGAATCCACGCCCGAATTGAATCGACCCCTATGTGCCTCTTCTAGCCCCATCTTCACCTTGGAATTGTCTTGCCCAACGTTGAATCCACAACACCAATGTCAAATCACGACGATGAGCCACTCCGGAATCCACCAAAGCTTCAGGCCCGAATTCTACGGAATCCACCGAAGAATAACATTCTTTTTTGTATTGAATAAACAAACAATCCTTTGATGTATACTTCTTGAACCATGCATTGAATACTCAATTAAACATCAAAGAAACCATGCAAAATAGCCCCAGATATAAACCCTAATATCTAAGAAGAAGATCTGGAAGCCATAACTCTAAAATCTGATTGAAACACATATTTATAGCAATTTGTTCTGCGATCTCCACTCGAGCGCAAGAATGGAAGCTCAAGCGGACTGGTGCTCAAGCGCAGGAAGTTCTGTTCGAGCACAAAAACACAACTTCTAGTACGTTTGCAGACAGTTCAAACTTCTGGAACCAAAGATTCTCTGCTCGAGCGCAAAAATGGCCACTCGAGCGGACAAGCAACTTTGACTGCATTTTTGCTTTTTGCTTTGGGGGCTCTATCCCTTGATCCCACCTAGGCGCTGCTCTAGACCCGCCAAGGGGCGCTACCCCCTGGACCCTCGCGAGTTGATCGGGTAGCCCGATTCCCGACATTGTCAGCGAAGTGGCAAACATGAAAGAATTATCTTCTGAAACTTGTCTGCAAAGCACAATTCGGGTTGGATTCGCATCTAAAACTCATTGCCTCACTGAAATAAAAGTTGAGCAAAATTACAACTGAAATGAGTTTTGTCAAACGGAATTACTAAGAATAAAAACCTAACAGCAACATTGTGGTCTTTTCTTAATTCCGACACTGATACATACTTAGGAATGTAGTAATAGGTGTAATATCAGTTTTTCCATGGACTACTAGATTTGCCATGTTCATCAAAAACAAAGAATTTAAAGTGTTGACATCGCAATTTGTTTTAGTCCCAAGATGGTTCTTGAATAAAATTCTTATCAACTGGTATGGTTCTTGAAGCATTTTTATTTATTTAACAATTAAAATATTACTATGTTTCAAGACTATTGTAACGCCTCCAAAATAATATAATAAATACAACCCAAAACATTTGTTAATAGCTACATAAATCAGAGTAAATAGTCCATTCATTACATGAAGTTAATAATACAAAGGAGTTTAACATAATTAAATGCCCTTCGGGCTTACACCTTTCCAAGTCTTGGCTTGGTTATAACAAAAGGAGACTAACTCATACAATTTAAGCCCTAGGCTATACAAAAAGTGAAACAAAATATAGAAGCTCTTGCTTCCCAAAAGTCTTTCCAACGCTATTGTCTTGGTGGAGGCATACCGTCACTTGAAAATGGTTTTCCCAAATAGGGTGAGCCATAACCCAGTATGAATAATCTAACACAATATATGAGATTTAACAAAGGTATAAATGCAATGTGCATGTACAGTGCCAGGGATAAAACATTTACATTTTACACATGTTCATAAGGACATCAAGTTCATATTCCATTTCGCTTTCCTTCGATTCATTTCAATACATAAACTAATTTCATTCTTTCTAAATGACCCAAATGAGACTACAACCCAATGGTTCAACAATTTCACAATTAACACACACACTTCCAACTGCCATTTTACAGATATTTCGTTCGTGGGATCGACACCCATGTATAATTTCAATTTTCCATTTTACGGATATTTTGTCTGCGGGATTGGCACCCATGTATAATTTCTGAACTTTCACCCAGGACACTCCGACCAACTTAATTATAATGGAGTCCATCCCCTTTCTCCTCCCAAACAATGGAGCACATCCCCTTTCCACTCCCAAATAATCACACATATACAATGTATTCACAACATAATCATATATGGAGTACATCCCCTTTCTCCTCCCAAATAATCATACATATACAATGTATTCATAACATAATCATATTCAATGATAATCAACCATGGATTAGTTTCAATTCACCTAATTCACATGCAATTTCTACAACAAGCAAAGCTATCCTCCGCCGATAGCCCAATACAGATATTTCTAAACAGATATACAATCTCAAGACAAATAATTTGTCCAAAATTTCCAAGGGTGTGAAGCATTATATACTCAATTCCATCATCTATTTCAATACTCAATCAATTCCATGTTTGTAACACCAATTTCAACTATTTATACAATATAGATATAATAACCAATTTAGGGCAAAAATCCCTCTTTTCAAAATACCAATCCAAATACCAAAATCACCCATTTTGACACAACATGACTTTATTTTCCAACCCCATGTTCATTTATTTCATTTCTACCAAAAACCCTTTTTTTACATTTCACCCAAACCCTAGAATCCTACCATTGTTACACAATCACAAATAGCTAAGTTAAAAATCATAACAAAGTGTAGAAAATCCCTAGCTCAAAGAGAGAAGACCAAGAAAAGCAAGGTTGAAACTCCAAAGACACCGAAATCTAAGTTCGTTCAGATCAAAATGAAGATATTAAGAAGCTCTACCTTTTTATCAAAGGAAGTAGGGTGGAAAGATCATTAGATTTAGGTGGAAAAGTAGAGAGAATATGAGTTTTAGAGAGAGAGACTCTCAACTTTAAGGTTTAGGATGAAAAGAGATGAAAAAATGATGTAAAAAGTCATTTTCGCGATCTGATATACACGCAGTCTGCTCGAGCGGAAGAGTTGACACTCGAGCGTCAGACACAACATTTTGTTCCGCTCGAGCGCAGAATACACATATCCAGAACTTCTGTAGACAACAGACAAACCGCTCGAACGCAAAAAATGATGCTTGAGCGTCCACCCGCTCGAGCGTAGGAAACGCCACTCGAGTGTGAAAAACACTCCTCCAGTACTTTTGCAGACGCGCAAAGTACTGAGAGTTTGCAACTCCTGCTCGAGCGTAAGAAGGCCCGCTCGAGCTAAGGATCAAAATTCTGGGCAGCATATGGTTTGAAAACTAAGCAACCAACTTGTTCCAAACGCACAACCACAATCCGAAAACCAATTCTAAATAGGTACAAGGGGAACATGAGGTAAACAACAATATAAAAACATTAAACCTGAGTCCGAACTACCACAAGTGACAGGTCAAAACCAGAATCACTATAACTACAAAGCACTTGATACTTCATCATATTAGTATTGTTGTTAAACTTTTATTTGATGTCACCGGTAGGTTGTGTTGTGTCTAGTTTCTATAGTTATGCTTCTAATTATGTCGAAAGCTCCTCATGTTTGAATAATTGAATACAGCATTGTGGTCTTTTCTTAATTTTGACATTGATGCATACTTAGGAATGTAGTAATAGGTTTAATATTAGTTTTGCCATGGACTACTAGATTTGTTATGTTCATCAAAAACAAAGAATTTAAATTTCTTCCTGCATGCAAGTTTTTTTTTTTGGTTTGTATATTTTAGATTTTTCTTCCAATGAAAAGCTAGATAAGTGAATATTGACCCGAGGGCACAACAAGATGGTGACTTTGATGGCCATGGATCTCATGGATTTTTTTTATTAGTTTAAATACGTTCGTAATTTCTAAGCTTATTTCTTTTAATGGGATGAAGTGAGAAACATGGGATAATGTACTATTAATGATTGTGTACGATCTTAGATTTTAAAGATTCAAGCAGTCTCATCACTGTCTAATGAAATCATGCATGATGTAGTCAATAATTTTGTTCAATTAACTTTTACTTCAATGCCTATTTATTTATTTAACATGCTTACTTCAATTAACTTTTCTTATGTGGCTTTATTTGAACAAACTGTAAAGGTTCTTTAGATCAGGGAAGGTGAAGGAATTGAACCAATCTTTTATAATACTAATTCACAGATTGTAGTGATGGATGCATTTGGTAATTCTCGAAGGCATTTGGAAGCATTGTCCTTTATTTCAACACTACGTAAAAGGAAGTGTAGGACTTCATATTGTTTTTTCTATTTAGTTCAATGATACTCCATTATAACTCAAGGCAAATTTTTTTGAAGGGAATAAACCTTTTATGTACAGTACACTTTCATACTTATGAAGGTGAGGAACCTTGGCTAGGTGTCTTATCTTTTAAGTTTTAATACAATAGTTTGTTTTGCCTCTTAACTTTTGTAGGCAATAGTCAGTTTGGATTGTTTGGATTTTCTCAAGTGTTACTGTAGACACCCCATTTTTGACCGTCCTCAAGACTTGGACGTCACCGTTTGAACACTCGGTGATCATCCATGTTTCTGTTCGTCTTGAGTTCTCGGAGGTTTCGGCTACGCGCCTTGCCTCAAGACCTCTCGACTTGCCTCAAGACCTCTCGACTTGCCTATTTTGTGTTTGGTTTTGCACCAAACACTTGTGGTCTTTGCACCTGAGGGCAGGGATTAGCTTGTTAGCCATCCCCACACCTCACCGGCCATGTTTTGTTGCCATCGGCCAAATGTTTGGATGGTCGGCACTCTTTCCAGTCGGCCGACCATTGTTTTGGTCAATTTGTCATTTTTGGCTGGCCGATTACTGTTCATCTGCTTTTGGCAGATATTTTGTGCCAGCTGTGATAGCTGGCACCCACTTTGCATCCCCTCCATACACGTGTATGGAGGGATTTTCCTCTTTCTTAGCTTGTTTTGTAAGCTTTGCAAGAGTGAATCCCTATAAAGGAAGGGCTTCTTCTCCCTCCTCAAGGGTTCCAAGAAGTTCCAGAGGTCTGGTTTTAGGGTTGGGAGTCTTGTATCTATCCTATCTCTATATCTCACTCTCTTTGCATATTTGTGTGAGTTTAAGGTGTATTTGTTCTTAGTTTTGCACTAAGACACCTAGTATCACACCTTACCTTGGTTGCTGAGGTGCCAAAGAGTTGTTCTTGAAGTTGTTGAGTGGATTTAAGCTTGGAAAGGCTTCTGGAGCTCCATTCTTGAAGGTGGTCTACAAGGGTAAGATTCTTACTCTTTATTCTCCATTTTTGCATAGGCTTTTAGCCATCCTTGCATCTGTTTTTGAAATTAGTCTATAACTGGTAAAAGTTCTGATTTTAAGTGCTTAAAATAGTTGTTTAAGGTCTCTTTGAGGTTTGGGGTTGTTTGACCCCTCTTAGGCCTTGTTTGGCCTCTTTTTTGTGCATTTTTGGTGAGCTCCGGGACCACCTTGTGTTGGCCTCCTCACCACTAAAATCCAGAGGGATTTTAGTGGTGGGGATGGTGTTTTGAGGTCCTAACAAGGAGAGGGTCCCCTCTCCTTGTTGTCTTCAATACTTGCCATTTTAGCCTCATGTGTGAGCACCTTTCTTGAGTTCATGTTGGCCATGTCTTAGTTGGTATTTGTGGTTATTTTTCCATGTTATAGCACCGTTTTTAATTGGTTTAGACACTCCATGCATGCTTTGCATACTTGTCTTGTAATGCCATGAAATTGCCTTAACATGCTTTGTGCTTTGAGCCTTGTTTCTAGCATGATTTTGGCTTAGCTTTGTGAAGCTTTTATGCATGTTTTGATGTGCTTGAGGTCTGATTTTGGTTATTTGGGTCGTTCATGACTTGCTTTGTATAGCTATCATGTAATCTCCCTTGTAAGCCTCGAGTGTTGGCCCCTCTAGCATGCTCTCCTTGCATCATTTCAGTAGTTTGGAACCACTTACCATGTCATTTCAGTCCATATAGCATGCTTGTATACTTGTATTTGTGGCTCCTTTGATGCTTCGAAAGGTTGATGTCTTATGCTCCATGTTTGGACCTTTGTGCATGCCTTTAGACTTAGGTCATTTAGATGCCATCCAGGTGGGTTTTGGGGCTCATTTTAGCATGTCATATCTCTATTTTTGGTCGCTTAATTCATACCATGTTTGGTTGCATTAAGTGTGGTGTAATGCCTTTTTAGTGGCCTTGTATGCCTTATGCATTTGCTCCTTTTGTTTTAGCTTGTTGGCTTTGGTCATCGCATGTGTTAAGCTTACTTTGCCATGCTTTAGGACTATCTCGGGTCATATTTGCCATATGCCCTCTGTTTTGCATGGTTTTGGTTCAAGTCCTCTTGCTATTTTTGGGCTTTAAGCTTTATTGCATGCCATGTTTGGTTTGTTTATGTGATTTGGCATCACTCTTAGCGCCATTTCAGAGCTTGCAACATTGTCACATTTGCATGCTTTTCATCCTCTTTTAAGTATGCTTAAAAGTCCCCTCTTTATGCTTAAGTGTTGGTCCATTTGCATGCATGTTTGCATGTGCATTTGTCCCTCATTCTTGAGCACTTTGGCCACTGTTTTGGGCTTATTTGAGAGCTACCCAAATTAGTCTAAGTCCACATTTTGCATGTTGCTCAAATGTTGTTACATTGCTTCATGCCTGCATGCTTAGGTTGCATTTGGCATGCATGCTTTGCCTCTTGAATCACCATGATTGAGGTTGGGTTCATTGTGTGTTTATGTGCATTACATTTGACATCAAAATGCACAACTCGACACCTTGGACCATCACGCATTGAAATGCGCGATTGGTGGTCCGAGGGTCGAACACCATACCCCTTTGAGTCATAAACATGATAAGGGGTGTGGTGATGCAAACATTGCTTTGAAATGCATTGCCATGCCTTGTCTTGTCCTCTGTTGCTGTCAAAACAGGATTCTGCAGGCATAGATGGCCAATCGACCACATTAAGTGCCGGCCGACCACAAATCTCTGGCCGAGAGCCGTACCAATGGTCGATGACCACTTTCCCATGGTCGGTGACCATTCCTCATGGCCGGTGGCACCCCACAGTGTTCAAAGAGTGCTCCTTGGGACTTGTGCAATTTTTAGAGGCATAAAACAGTGAAAAAAGAGGCAGCATGTGCATGGTGGTGGATTTCCGAGCGGAGTCCAGCAAGTATGCATTGGACCCTCTTCCCGAGGCTGTTTTATCGCTTTATTAGCTTAGTTAATTTGCTTAACTAGTTAATTGGTTTGTAACTATTGAATTAGCTTGTTAGTTAATTGAATTGTATTATTCTTTTGGTCCCTCCGAGCGAGGGCGAATTTGTAATAAGTGTGCGTGTGTGTGATGCATGTCTTCCAATCCCCACTTCTTTCTCCCTTTTACTTACCTGCTTTTGATGGTTAGTATTAGGGCATATTTCAATTAGCATCCTTATGCTATGCATGTGTGTATTCGTTCATTTGTATTGCATGCACCGGGCTCGGCGCATCATACTAATTGCATAGTATTTCAAATCTAACTTGAATACATGTTATCTGTGCATTTCACATGCCATCCATAGATTAACCGAGCCTATTCTAGTGACATTCTGTATGTGTTACATTAGCCATCTTAACATGAACTAGGATCATGCATGATTACTAACTAGTTTCTTGTATTGGCTCGGAGTACACTGTAAGTGTTTTTATGCTTTGGCATCTTGCATGTATGTGAGTGTTAACATGACAGCATGCTTGCCATGAGGCTAAATGCTTAGTTGATTTACTTCTTGAATGCCTGTGGGTAAAGGTTGGATTGTTTGAATTGGAATAATTCATTAAAAACCACATTTTAGCCTACTTGTGAGTAGCAAACCTCAAATCATTTCCAAACAAACAGATATGCGATGCTTTTTTCCAAATTAGGCAATCTAGTCTATACTGTTGTGTTGTGCGCATCACATAGTAAGTTTAGCTAATTAATCGGAATAAGAACACATAACGTTTTCAAAGCTAGATATCATGGTTAGTAGAGGCCGATCTTTGATCGGGCGAGCGGGGGTGCTCATAGTTGACCTTCCCCAATCGTACCCAAGTTCCCGAGCTGAGGCAACTTTGGTGATGACGGACACGTGGCCTTAGGCAAACGAGTCAGGGTTTCCTAAATTCCCCCATAAAAATATTTAGGTGACGACTCTGTATCTGGCAAAGCAGTCCATGTTTGGCACTTCTTTCTAAAAAATATGTTTTCCAAAAATGATTTGTCAGATTTGGACTCTTTGATGATTCATCGGTCTTGCATTGCACTCTACGAGATTAGATACAAGACCGTGACAATTTGAGTCCGAACTGTAGTGACCCACAAACGAGCAAAACGGGGGATTTCCCTCCCGGGACGTTCGGGGACGTCTATAGTTTTTGGCGACTCTGCTAGGGAGTTAGAGAGCTTTCGAACTCGTGATATCTTATTTTGATTTCACTTATGTGTTTCTTTGCATTGCATGTGCATTGGTGCGCCTAGGACACCGTGTTTGCCGTCTTCTATTCTTGAGCAGTTTACCGGAGGCTTGCTTTGTTAAGCGTGCCATACGGCTGATCGGTTACGGGCTCTGCCACGATGGGAACACAAACCCCGGTTGTTACCAGGGCATCCTTTTTGACCATTCGACCTAGTGCATGTTCGGAATCTATAGTGACCATTCCAAGCTAGGACAGGTTGCTTACCCGATTATAGGTTGTTTAAAACCGCTGTGTGCGTAGTGAAACCCTAGTTCCTGACAAAATAGGACAGGGAAACCCTACCCCAACATAGGGGTGTTTTGGCTTTGATTTACTTGCTATTTGCTTTTAGAGTGTATCTCTACAGGGAATGCACATGTCAGTTTGCAAGTTCGAATACCAGGCCCGAGGGCATCAGTATCAGTGTTTTTGAGAATCAGTTATATCTGCGGGTATTTGATTCAGTTTTGGGGCAGTGATTTTGGGGAACAGTGATTAGTAGTAGAGTACAGTTATTCAGCTATGCTTGTGTCTGTTCTGATTGGGCTGAAATGCTACGTGTTTTCTCTTTCAATTCAGAGAGTTAGTTCAGAATAGCCAGTGTTCTTCTTTGTTGAGGCAAGACAGATATCTGATCCGTCACTCACCGTTCAAGTTCAGCGGATTTATGATGTCACAGAATTCAGAAGAAGTTGTGGTTATGGTACCCGCACTAAACCAAAGGGTCATCTTACAAAGTGAGACCGATGTTGAGATGTCACACCCGTCCAGGTCGCTTGCTACGCGCCCGATCTAGGAACCCCAGTTGTTTCAAGCTTGTGAACCCACAACATTTGAGTTGATGGGAATGATTGGAGACCTTCAGAGGTCTGTGGCTGATCTCGCCTATGGAATGTCAGCTTCACCACCAGCCACGTCGTATGCCGGGAATTTTGTACCACAAGAGCCCCTGCTATTGGGGTGAATTGTGATCGAGCTCAGCCAACCTGAGGTTGTCTCAAGCTATAGCAATGATGTGTCAACAACAACCGGGTTTCGCTCTGATGCAACAACCCAAACCCTCGATCAAGCTAAGGCTAGAGGTAAGAACAAAGTGGGAACAGATGCTGATCCCGTTGAACAACTGCTGTGGGCAGTCAAGGCTCTGAAAGCCGGGGGGTTCAATAAACAGCCAGTATCCGCAGTTATGACTAAGACTGTGGATGATGCTTTCCCCACTCCAACCGAGGCTAGTTCAAGCCAAGCGAAAAATCAGGATAGACCCCGTCATGCCAGAACAGTTCCTTCCAATCCCAGTCCTGCACCGGGAAAAGATCAGAAAGCCAAGGCAGTGCCTGCCGACCCTTTCGTTAATGAGTCTAGCGAGAATCCTCAGACTTCAAAGTACCTGCCCCAAGGGCGCAGAATCTTTCATGCTCTCTACATGCCTTTGTCTAAGGCGCTCCAGATCTTGGCTGAAAAGGGGCATCTTAAACCCCTTGAGCCTCGGCCTCTGCCGAAGAATCTCCCTCTCATACATGATGCTGCCTTGTACTGCGCGTACCACCAGCAAACCGGTCACAACTGCTTTCGCCTTCGCCACGAAGTGCAAGATTTGATTGACAATGAGGTCATCCTCCCACCCACCTCAGCAAAGTCTGTCACCGCCGGGTTGTTGGATTTTGAGGATAGTGCGAGTATGTGATCAGGGGTTGGACCACCTGTGGGCGGCACTCGTTTCATTTCAGATGTGGCATCTGGAATGCACTGTTTTGAGCATTTGCGAATGTAGTTTTGTAATTTCTGGCTTGGGTGTCGAGTCAGTTCTTTGTTTTCGTTTTGAGTCTGTCTCTTTCTCTTGAGTCAGTCTTTTTGCTTAAGAGTCTGTCTTGTTGTATCAAGTCAGTCCCATTGTATAGAAATTAGGTGATTCCAGAGTTGTTGCCTCGGATATCATTATTTTGTTTTGTAATTATCCTTTTGCTTTCTTTTGAGTCTGTCTCTGTCGTGGAGCCAGTTGCAACCAGGAAATCTGAACGAAACAGCTGCGACTATCATGTTTCCGTGCTTTTTGCCACTTTGAGCTAGTTGTGCCAGAGGATTTGAATGAAATGACGGAGTATCTCGCTTACTTTTCTGCACCTCGAACTCATTACATTGACCTAAGTTTTTCAAAACTTTTTTTAACACTGTGGTGATGAAAACAAAGAGGAAGGAATTCCTCGGGATTTGTAAAACTTTGATCGTTTGAGAGAAAGAAAGGCGTACTAAGCCCTTAATGAATGAAATCATGCTTGTTAGTGTGAGTACTGAGAAGGACCCTGGCTCGATCCAGACTGGTTCTACACTGCTTTCAGCGCGAGCGATTAGTCGCTTTCTTAAAAATTGTCAAAAAATGTGTTTTGCGCAGTCCTGCGAAGACTTGTGTGGAATCGCTCTTGAGATTATGCAGCCTAGGATCGCTCTCAGCCTCAAGATTCAACCCATTTGCTTTCAAACCTTGAACGTGCATTCAGAATGTTCAATGGCCAAACCGCAATGTGAGGCCCGTGTGGCCAAATTCAAAGCAGCCTTCGAACAAGAGGTACCAAAGTCAGATCAAGAAAATCAAATGTTAAAGGGACTCGAAGAGTCCACGACGAAGATCAGCAAGAATGCCAAATCCCAGAAGAGAGAAAAGAAGACAGTTCCTGCTGAAGAACAACTGAGTTCCTATCCACAACATTTGGATGGACTTCTACAGCATCAGTGAACAACAACCATTCTCCTGGAGTCAGATGGCTTTAAAATCCTAAAACCATTTGGCATGGACGAAACTACACTTTTACCTTTGAGAGGCTCACTGGGCCGAAAACCCAGAAGGGCGACCCAGGCAAAAATTAGAGCAAAGAAAAAGCAAAAAAAGAGAAAAAAAGAAAAAAGAAAAGAATACAAACAAAGAAAGAAAGAAAAATGCAAAAGAAAAGGAAATAAAAAAAGAGAATTGAAAAGAAAAGAAAAACAAAGCTCGCAAGGTTGAAAACTCGGAAGGGTGGCCTTGGCAAAAATTAGAGTGTAGAAGGTGAGGGTTAATACACGAGTGTACCTTAACCGGAACTACGTAAGGATTGATTCCCAAGTTTGGGATACGTAGGCAACTTCATCCTGAAGTCCAACCACCAACACTTTCAAAGTGACTGTGTCCATATATTGGTTTTTGACCATCTTCATCTTCTCTTCATCCGAGAGTTCGGTTGCGATCATCACTAACAAGGACTGTTTACAGTATGCTTCGGTGATTATCCAGACAAGGGGCAACTTTCCGTTGCCATGAGTCGCCATTCAAACAACGGGCAACTTTTCCGTTGCCGTGCAGCTCTTTTCAAGCAAGGGGCAATTTTCCTTCGGATCCAAGGTTGTGCATCTCGAGAGTAAGTTTCATGCTCGTTGGGCACTGGCTGTTTGCCAAAATCGTTTTTGAGAATTTTTACTGAGGTTGACTAATTTCTTGAAAATTATTCCATCTTTTCCAAAATTGGACTATTTCTTGGAACCAAAAAAGGAAAAATTTCAGTGCTCATAACCTGACTTGCATGATTTCAAATAAAAAATCGAACAAGTATGTTAATCTAACTCTCATTTTGGTCAAAATTGTTTTAGTAGAAAACCAAAACAAAAAAATGGTCAAAATGATGAACTAAGGGGCACAGTTGAGTCAGGCTTCCTGTCTTTCCCCCATCGCCAGCATACTTGCCAGAAAGGGCACAACTGGAGCTGTCTGTAAAGGGCTGAAAGCTCTCTCACCCTTCGAACAACGAGGTATCAAGCCAAGTGTGAAGCACGAGTCGGAATGGATCAAGATACTCCACCCCTCATCCGGAGCATCGACTAGACGTCACCGGAAGAAGTAGCTGCGAGCTAACAGTGTTGGGCATGAACCCACAACCACTTGTTTATCCATCAAACCACCCAGGGGAGGGATAAAAAATGAGAGATTGAAGAACAGAGAGATGTGCGTTGAGAGAAAAAGTGAGAAAAGGGCTTTTTTAGAAAAACAGAGCCTGAGGGCCGAGTGATGTGAGAATCACAAATAAGAAAGGGTGGGAATAATATCCGGAGAAACTGGCTCCTCGTGAACTGAGAGGTCTGTTGTCTTTGTAACACGTCTGTGTGTCGTGTCTTTTGTTTTGTTTACCTCAACTTTTGTTTTGAGTCTTTTTCGAGTGTTACTCGATGTGTTTAGGTCGTGTACCTTTTGTTGAGTCGTCGTATGCTGTGTTCAGTTGTAGACTCAATACCCGGTTGAGAACCTTTTTCTCATTTTCAAAACATCGTTTTGTGCTTAGAGTGCTGTGCCATTCTCCACATTTGTGCAAAGCAAGACTAGTTCTTTCAACGACTGTAGGGTTCAAACCCAGGTCATGTCAAAATAGTAAAACCTGGACCTATCTGAAGCTTTTTTTTGGGTTCTGGGCTGCGAAGCAAAAGAAGAAAAGGAAAATTTGGAGCATCTGAGTGTGTTTTAATTTCTGCCGATTCCACCTTTGTATTCCGTCTTTTCAGATTGGACTATTTGTTCAGGATTCGCCGTGTGCAGAATGAACCAAGCGCTGTGTTATGGGTTGTATGTTCAGAATTGTCGTTGGCCGGTTCATTACCTGGTTATTACGATGCAAGTGTTCCAATTTTCAAACAAAAGATCAATCTCATTTACATTGTTATGTAATGTGATGCAATGCGATGCGATGTGATATACAAGTGTAACACTTTTTCAGGCAAAAAGCTTGTTTCATTTCATCATTTTTTGAAGTACATAGCTTTGAAGAAAATAAAACCTACTTATGGCAGTACAGTGTGCTCAAGCTACCAGCAAAAAGAAAAGTAAAACAAAAAGAAGAAAGGCAACAAAAGTCTTGATCAATGTCAACTGGTCTTAGGCCTGAGGGTTAGTCCTCGTCCTCTTCCTGGACGAAGGTCCAGGAGCATCATCGCTAGCTCCACCATCTGAGCCCGAGCCCGAGTCATCTCCGGTCTCTTCCTCGGATGACTCTACCTCCGCCTTCGACTCATCATCGTCAGGGATCGGTGCCCGAGAGCTGCTCCCAGCATGAGTGCGTTCCGCTTTGGTGCGGGGATATACTGTGCCTCCTCGCCTTCCTCCTCGAGCAGGAACAGAAGGTCCTGCTAGACCACCTCCTGCAGTCAGAATCTGGAATGGGGCCTGAAAAGCACAAATGACAAACGCATCAGTACGCTAAGTAAAGCAGATTATAAATGCTGTGAGCAGTGTATTAGTACAGAATGCAATGTATGAATGCCGTGTATGAATGCTGTGAGCAGTGTATGAATACAGAATGCAGTGAATGAGTGCAGTGTATGAATGTCGTGAGCAATGCTGTGAACAGTCTGCGAGTTACAGTGTATCAAATGCCGTGAGCGCCGTGTATCAAGTGTTGTGTTGATAGTGCGATGCATCAGATTATGTGAAACAGTTTATGTAGGGTTTGAGAATGTGGTCAGAAAAGCGTACTGGGATACTGTAAATGGCCAGCAGGTCGAGGCTCCACTGGAACATCCCCATCACAGAGGCGGTCAACTCCAAGGACTGGCGTGTATACTCGGAGGAAGCCTGCAAAAGTGTTAGAAACATCAGTATTCTGCAGAATATCAAACGGGATGAAATGAAATGACGGTACAGAATACAAAATGTAGTAGTACATACCGGGGCAAGTCATAGAATCGGACTAGCTCGTGATCAGCCGGAGGGGGAGCGATGGGGATCTGGTAAGTCTCTCCACCCTGCCCTCTGCATGTCATCGTCGTGGGTAGTGCTGGCCAACTAGCCCCCCGTCCTATCCGGGACCCACTCCTACCACGGGCTCGAGCCATCCTCGGTGCTCCTGCTCCTGCTCTAGCTGTCGGCACTGCTGGCCTCTCTCTCTCAGCTCGACCGCCACTATTCAGAGGCCGCATGATATAGGTCTGGACGTACTCTGTGTAGTCGCCCTCGCCTCTGAAGCACTCTGCATCCCAGCCGATCGTGTAATTAGCCATCTGCTCAAGAGAGAACCTCTCAGTGTCCCTCATGTGGGAAGGAGGTAGACCTGGAACTATCTGCTCTAGTAAACCTAAGGTCTAGTGCAGGAAGCGCTCGCCTAGGTACCAAGCCCGACAGACCGGGCCCTCCAACAGAAGCCTGAATTGGGCAGACTCCTCAGCGCCTGCATACCGCTCCCGAACTGCGGCTGGTAACGGAGCCCAAGGCTGCCAGGTGATTTGTAAAGGATATGCAGTTTGTTATCTACTGTTATCGAAAGAATAATGTAAAGCAAAGCTTAAATGAACTGCAAATTCTAAAATACCTCTGCGGCGGTAATGGTATCGAAGTAGTGACGGAAGAATATGAATAACTCCCGTGGTCTCCGCATGCATCTCACATCGAAGCGTCGAGAGAATGGAATGCCAAGGGGGGTCTCCTCATCTGGCACTGGGGCAAGCCTCGGGAAGTAGGCATAGACCTACAACTGCAGAGCAAATATTAGTATGCTTATCAGATAAAGCAGAATGCAGAATAAAGCAGAAATCGCAGAATCGTATATTGTTCAGTGCATCGTGCAGAGTGTACAGTACGTGCAGTATACAGTCAGTGTAAAGCAGATTGTATGTTTGCAGTGTGTGCAGTGTACAGTCAGTTGGTAGCAGATTGTGCAGTATATGAAGTGTATTGTGCAATGTGTGTAGTGTGTAAAGCAGATTATATGTGTGCCATGTGTGCAGTATATGACCAGCGTGAAGTAGACCGCAGTGTGTGCAGTGTACAGAGTACAGAAAATGTAAAGTAGAAATGTAAAACAGAAAAGAAGATGTACCTCCCAAGCCCACCAGTAGCCTCCGAGCAACTGTCCGCTACAACGGGAGGATGAGCTCATGTATCCGAAAAGGGTGGCCAAGCCGGCACCACCCCAGTCGTAAAGGCGGATCCATGTGACATCCACTAAAGCGCTCAGCAGACAGAGGGGCACGGTGTTCGCCCGATCGACGAAGAGAGTCGTCCCTAGCAAAAACATAAGGAAGCCGCGTGCATACTGCTCCACCTCCTCCTGAGCCATCGGTGCCTCCTCAGCCAAGGTTGGCTGAATCCTGAAATGGTCCTCGAACCACGAATATCTGACAAATCCTGGACGGGCAAGAGGTGGCAGCTCGCCAAGCAGGTACATCTAGGTGGCCTCCCACTCGTCCATATCTGTGTCAAAGGGGATCGGATCACTCCCTACCCCGATGCCGGTGAGCATCGAGAAGTCGAAGGGAGTCATCGTCATGTCTCCCGTGGCAGAAAAGTGGAAGGAATCGGTGGTGTCCCACCACCTCTCCACCGGAGCAGCAAGGAGAGGCCTGCTCGCAGTAAGGCGCGAGAGTCCCCTGCAGAAAGTGCTGAAGCCGGCCTGGTCGACGATGTGGCGGACTGCGTCAGGCAGCTCCAAGTACCATCCATGGGCAACAACATTCCCATACCCCCGGAAGGCATGGGAATCCCCCTGTATTCAAAAGCAAATAGTTGCGAAGCAATGTTAAATATACAATTTTGAAGAACATTCAGAATTGACAAAAATATAGCGTGTGTGCACGTGTTCAGATTCAAACAAACATCGGGTGCCGGTGTGCTCACAGTGAACTACAGCGTATGATGTATCAGTATGTTCGAGTGGTTCAGTGAAATACAGCGTGTGTGCACGTTTTCAGTTTCAAGTAGATATCAGGTGCAAGTGTGTTCACAGTGGACTACAGCATATGGTATATCGGTATATCCGAGCCAAACATTTAAAAGACAGAATCAAGTATTGCAGTTGTGTATTCTACTTTGCAGAAAATGAAACGGGGAAGAATGTACCTCGGAAGCGCCGTATGACAGATGTGACTCTGGCTCGCGCAGAAGAAGCTCCGGCGGCATGGCCCTATCAAAACTCCTGAACTGGCGAAGTCTGTCAGGAGGCAACACATGAATCATCGGCCTGTAGGCCGCCGGATTGAATGGCTGGATGTGAAGAGGCAAGAGCTCAGCCTCTGGGTTCACATCCATCTCCGGGGGAGCCCCACCACTTGGAATATTGTCTGCCATCTCAAGGGTAGCGTGAAAATGGCCGGAAATGTGAAAATCGGGCGAGAATATGAAAAGTCAACTAAAAAGTCAACCCCGAGAGGGTGAAAAATGGGCGGAAAGCTCGGAGGGCAAAAAAGGCACGAGAATCAAGGTAAACTCGAGGGAAACAAACCCCGAGTGGTGGAAATCAAGAAAAGTGTACCGAAACGGAGATTTGTTCGGTTCAAAATGTTCGAAACGCGAAGGATTTCGCGAATCAAACGTCGAAGATGGCTCTAATACGCGACAAAAATGAGGATAGAAGGTTGGAAAATGCCCTGGAGGGATGGGGGAAGAGTTTTCGAGCTTGTGAGAAGTGAGAAAATAGGGCTAGAAGCCCTATATTTAAAGACCCGTGCCAAAATGTCAAAACTGCCCGATACAGCCATTTTAGTCCGGTCGGCCACATTGTTGGCCGGCCGGCCAAATATTTGGCCGATGGCCTTGTTTTGTGGCCGATGGATGGCCGGTGGACTCCCCTGATAGCCGGTGAGCCTCCTACACCCTTGTTTGGGTCATATATGTGGTTTGGGACCTTTTTTGTTCAACACAGTTCAAGAAAATGCATTTCCAAAGCTTAACCGGTCTATGTGCTGTGTCTTCTGTGTGTAGCACTCGAATACGTGCAAGGTGTATCCTTTTCGTATCCTTTGGTATCTTGCGAGATTCAGTAACTGCTTTGAATGTGTCGCATTACAATGTTTTGCCTTGTTAACGCTTAGCATACATAGGTTACATCGTTATGTATGTCTACACGCGTTGTAACGCACACAACTTGCATTGATATGCACTGTTCACGTGCATTGTCATGCATTTCTCAAGCGACATGCGTTGTCGCGCATTCGAGTTCACATGAATTTTCATACATTTCGAAAGACATGCATTGTCGCACATTCAAGCTTATTTGCATTGTCATGCATTTCAAAAGACGTGCATTGTCACGCATTCGTTCACATGCATTGTCATACATTTCGAAAGACGTGCGTTGCCGCGCATTCAAGTTCATGTGCATTGTCATGCATTTCAGAAGACATGCGTTGTCGCGCATTCGAGTTCACATGCATTTCTCAAGCGACATGCGTTGTCGCGCATTCGAATTCACATGCATTGTCATACATGTCTCATTTGCATTGCCATGCATTTCAAAAAAAAAAACAAAAATAAAAAAAAAACATAGCTTGCATTGTCATGCATACACTGTAAATATTGCATTTACATAGCATACATTGTATATAGCATACAAGACATGCACATAGTATGTATATTCCATTGTACATAGAAAACATTACATGCATTTGCTGCATTATCCATCTACGGCTTGCGCCTTCCCATGTTGAGCTTGGTCTGGTATGTGCCCGTACTCCTCGTGTTGAAGCACGGTTATGATATTATGTGTACACACCTAGTGTTGTGGGTGACGGCACCGTTTCCGTGTTAAACATGGTTTGTATGTGTCCATGCCTTTCCTAGGCAAGATACGGTTTGGCCGCGTGCCTTATCTATTCCTTCCATTGCATATTGTATATATTGCATTGTAGCTTGCATGCAGTTACTGCATCACCTCCATCTATCACTTGCGCCTTTCCATGTTGAGCTTGGTCTGGTATGTGCTCATACTTTTCGCGTTGAAGCACAGTTATGATATTATGTGTACGCACCTAGTGTTGTGGGTGACGGCACCATTTTTGTGTTAAACGTGGTTTGTATGTGTCCATGCCTTTCCTAGGCAAGATACGGTTCGGCTGCATGCCTTATCCATTGCATCCACTGCATTCATTGTAAATGTTGCATTGTACATAGTTTGCATTGTCATGCATTCATTGTAAATATTGCATTGTACATAGTTTGCATTGTCATGCATATTTCCTTACATACATTGTAATGCATTCTTCCTTACTTTGCATTGTCATGCATTTCCCTACTGCATCATCTAGTATGTAGGTTGCATTGTACATAGCTTGCATTGTCATGCATTCATTGTATTGTACATAAAGAGCATTGCATGCATTTGCTGCATCCTCCATCCACGGCTTGCGCCTTTCCATGTTGAGCTTGGTTTGGTATGTGCCCATACTTTTCACGTTGAAGCACGGTTATGATATTATGTGTACGCACCTAGTGTTGAGGGTGACGGCACCGTTTCCGCGTTAGACGTGGTTTGTTTGTGTCCATGCTTTTCCTAGGCAAGATATGTTTCAGGTGCGCGCCTTATCCATTCCATCCATTGCATACAGAATATAGGTTGCATTGTCTTGCATCCTCCCATCCACCCGCGTTGTTTTGCAATCTTAGGTTGCATTGTCTTGCATCCTCCCGTCCACCTGCGTTGTTTCGCATTCTTAGGTTGCATTGTCTTGCATCCTCCCGTCCACCCGCGTTGTTTCGCATTCTTAGGTTGCATTGTCTTGCATCCTCCCGCATACACATTGCATGCGTTGTCGCGTATTGCTTTACTTATATGTGTTCAAGTTCCCACACACATTGCATGCGTTGTCGCGTTATGCTTTACTTATATGTGTTCAAGTTTCTATACACATTGCATGCGTTGTCATGTCGTGCTTTACTTATATGTGTTCAAGTTTCTATACACATTGCATGCGTTGTCACGTTATGCTTTACTTATATGTGTTCAAGTTCCTATACACATTGCATGTGTTGTCGCGTATTGCTTTACTTATATGTGTTCAAGTTCCTTTTTATACACATTGCATGTGTTGTCGCATATTGCTTTACTTATATGTGTTCAAGTTCCTATACACATTGCATGCGTTGTCGCGTATTGCTTTACTTATATGTGTTCAAGTTCCTTTTTATACACATTGCATGCGTTGTCGCGTATTGTTTTACTTATATGTGTTCAAGTTTCTATGCACATTTCATGCGTTGTTGCGTTATGCTTTACTTATATGTGTTCAAGTTCCTATACACATTGCATGCGTTGTTGCGTATTGCTTTACTTATATGTGTTCAAGTCCCTATACACATTGCATACGTTGTTGCGTTATGCTTCACTTATATGTGTTCAAGTTCCTTTATTTTTACACATTGTACATGTTGTCGCATGCGCGTTACTTACATGTGTATACTTTTCTTCACCTTCACACATTGTACACGTTGTCATGTGTACTTTACTTATATGTGTTTGTGCCTTCGTAGCATTGTTATGCTTGTTTCAAATTGCATTGTTATGCACACACTCGGGTTGCATTGTCATGCGCCCCTTCCACCTGCATTGTCATGCACCCTCTCACTCGCGTTGTCACGCACCTTTCAATTGCATTGCTATGCATGTATCTAATGATATTGTACCTGTTAAGTTCTTTTTCTTTTTCAGGCACGATATTGTATGTACGGTTCATTTGAAGCTGGCACGACCAGACGAACCGCACAGGTATTGTATTCTCCGCGTCAAATGTAGCGAGAATTACATAATTCTCTTACATCCTTTCTGCATTGTAATGTAGTTTGATTTTTGGCTTGCTTAAAACTGTCGCATGTTATGCTTCGTTATAGCTTTCTTTGCATGATCATAAGTTATGCTCGGCTTTGTGCATTGTCTTGCATTTTGCCCTTGCCTTCAGGCGCATATCTTTGTTTGTAGCTTGTATGCTTTGTCTAAGTCTTTGGCCTTGTCAAAAACGGGTCGTCTCTGGGCTTTGACACTCACTCCCGTCATTGTTATGACTTTCGAGTTCTGTCAAAGAGGGGCAACTGTAGACACCCCATTTTGACCGTCCTTAAGACTTGGACGTCACCATTTGAACACTCGGTGATCATCCATGTTTGTGTTCGTCTTGAGTTCTCGGAGGTTTCGGCTACGCGCCTTGCCTCAAGACCTCTTGACTTGCCTGTTTTGTGTTTGGTTTTGCACCAAACACTTGTGGTCTTTGCACCTGAGGACAGGGAATAGCTTGTTGGTCATCCCCACACCTCACCGACCATGGCTTGAGCCACCGGCCATGTTTTGTTGTCATCGGCCAAATGTTTGGCTGTTTGGCACTCTTTCTGGTCGGCCGACCATTGTTTTGGTCAATTTGTCATTTTTGGCTGGCCGATCACTGTTCATCTGCTTTTGGCAGATATTTTGTGCCAGCTGTGATATCTGGCACCCACTTTGCACCCTCTCCATACACGTGTATGGAGGGATTTCCCTCTTGCTTAGCTTGTTTTGTAAGCTTTGCAAGAGTGAATACCTATAAAGGAAGGGCTTCTCCTTCCTCCTCAAGGGTTCCAAGAAGTTCCAGAGGTCTGGTTTTAGGGTTAGGAGTCTTGTATCTATCCTATCTCTATATCTCACTCTCCTTGCATATTTGTGTGAGTTTAAGGTGTATTTGTTCTTAGTTTTGCACTAAGACACCTAGTATCACACATTACCTTGGTTGCTGAGGTGCCAAAGAGTTGTTCTTGAAGTTGTTGAGTGGATTTAAGCTTGGAAAGGCTTCTGGAGCTCCATTCTTGAAGGTGGTCTACAAGGGTAAGATTCTTACTCTTTATTCTCCATTTTTGCATAGGCTTTTAGCCATCCTTGCATCTGTTTTTGAACTTAGTCTATAACTGGTAAAAGTTCTGATTTTAAGTGCTTAAAATAGTTATTTAAGGTCTCTTTGAGGTTTGGGGTTGTTTGACCCCTCTTAGGCCTTGTTTGGCCTCTTTTTTGTGCATTTTTGGTGAGCTCCGGGACCACCTTGTGTTGGCCTCCTCACCACTGAAATCTAGAGGGATTTCAGTGGTGGGGATGGTGTTTTAAGGTCCTAACAAGGAGAGGGCCATTCCCTCTCCTTGTTGTCTTCAATACTTGCCATTTTTGCCTCACGTATGAGCACCTTTTTTGAGTTCATGTTGGCCATGTCTTAGTTGGTAATTTTGGTTATTTTGCCATGTTATAGGACTGTTTTTAATTGGTTTAGACACACCATGCATGCTTTGCATACTTGTCTTGTAATGCCATGAAATTGCTTTAACATGCTTTGTGCTTTGAGCCTTGTTTCTAGCATGATTTTGGCTTAGCTTTGTGAAGCTTTTATGCATGTTTTGATGTGCTTGAGGTCTGATTTTGGTTATTTGGGTCGTTCATGACTTACTTTGTATAGCTACCATGTAATCTCCCTTGTAAGCCTTGAGTGTTGGCCCTCTAGCATGCTCTCCTTGCATCATTTCAGTGGTTTGGAACCACTTATCATGTCATTTCATTCCATATAGCATGCTTGTATACTTGCATTTGTGGCTTCTTTGATGCTTCGAAAGGTTGATGTCTTATGCTCCATGTTTGGACCTTTGTGCATGCCTTTAGACTTAGGCTATTTAGATGCCATCTAGGTGGGTTTTGGGCCTCTTTTAGCATGTCATATCTCTGTTTTTGGTCGCTTAATTCATACCATCTGTGGTTGCATTAAGTGTGGTAAGGATTCTGCATACTGGGAGATGGAGTTCGAAATGAAAGCTGAACAGCTTTTCCATCGAATAAGAACATATCAGCTACAGCAACCCAGCTTGGATAGGACAAATGACAGAATAAAGAAGGAATATAAATTTATTGACCACTGCTGGGGCAAATTTCATGACCTTGTTATTATTTCTATTCCTTATTTTTATGAACATGAATTTATAGCCAAAAAGGCCTTCAAATGTAATTATTTTCATATCAATAAAGCTACTTTTTTTTTTCTCGACATGGTCTGGTTTTATATTCCAATTACATATTTGCAATCATTTTATAATAAAATCAGAGCTTCAAATTTATCAATTTTTTCCTTTGAAACCTGATTTGAACATTTCCAATGGAATACTTGAAACCTAATTTGAATATCTCCAACATATGGATTATAATTAACAATCTTTGCCTTAGGTCTTCTCATTCCAATCATATGGTTAACACAATCAACAACTTTGAATACTATCTTTGCTTCGAAAAAACAGTCTACGTGTTTCGAAGTATGGAAACTTCCCTTAGGAATTACATTGCTTTGTTCTTAAAAAGTGAATCCCTTTGGGTTTTTTCACTGCTTAACCAAATATTGGTTTTTTGCCACTTCAAAGTCTAAAACGAACAAATTCTAGCTGCAGAGTATTTCAAAGTTTACTTCGAAAGATTTTATTTTCAACAAGAAACCTAAAAGCAAGTTCTTAATCCTGTTGAAGCAAACAAAAACCTGAGCATTCTTGTCCTCTTAGATATGAAACGTGTTTTGAAGTCAACTACCTGCTTTTGAAGCCCTTGCAAGATGTTGGACATCTGGCTTTAAAGCCAAATCTTAATTTTGAAGCCAAATACTTGCTTTTCAAAGCCAATCTGGATATTCAACATACGTTTCCCTCCAGAAACTTTTCTTCATTTTAAATTTGGGACCATCAATATTTTAAGATAAGGGTTTTAATTTCACATGGACCCAAATCAAAAAATAATCATTTCGGATCCACCTGACCCGCTCAACTTGTTCGGGTAACTTTTGGACAGAAAGTTTTAAAAACACCTTTCCTTCGTATTCCTCTTATCTACTTGCCCAAAAATTCATTTCTCTTTCTTTTGAACTTGTTTGCAACTTTCGCTTCTTACTCACTTTCCTTTTTCACCCTTTCAGTATTGGTTTCTTTGAAAGTGCAAACCGTTGAGCGTGTGAGTCCCTCTGTAGCTTTAAGGAGACTCATCAATAAAGAATGTGAAAAGTATAAAGTTGGTGAACGATGTGCTGTTGATGGACGGATTCTTATTCCTCGCCGTCATGTTCAAGGAGAGTATGTACATGGACCCATTTTCAGGGAGGCCCTCGCTCAGCTCCCTGCCTTATACCCTCATTTGGAGGATCATTACTTACTTTATGAGGGGGGCTTTGACTGGGGAAACTGGAGGTTAAATCGACCCCACCGCTGCTGGCCCACAATGAGACCTAAATGGAAAGAATGGTATGATCGAGTTGGCCCTGCTAGGACACTTGACCTTCAGGAACTCTACCTCCTTGATGCCCTTCGACTGGCCAAGTTTTCTATTCCTGAAGATGATTTCCTTATACCTGCTACATTATGTTTTTGGAATTCTTCTTTTAATTTTTTTCCAATTTTGATGCGTATGATGACCCCTACCATTCTGGATATATGCCATCTTTTAGGTTTATCCGCCATTGGCACTCCTTTTGGTGTTGACTATCACGATCTTAATGTGCCCTTTTCCATCCCTCCTTTGAACTCCTCCTTCAGTGATTTTGCACAATCTGAAAATCCAAAGGAAGGCCCTATGACAGATAGAGAGTTCTTCTTCTTTCTTTTGTGTTGGCTTTGTAAATTCTTATTTTGTACCTCTTCTCAGAGGATTATGCCTAAATTTTCTTCCCTTGCTAAGGCTCTGGCTTTGGGGAAGAAAATAGCCTTAGCTCCATATGTTCTGGGCCATGTATATAGAGCATGCTCCCAATTTTGTGAAAAATCTTTAGATACTAATCAAGGGGGGCCACTCTGGATATTACGGCTCTGGCTGTTTGCTTATTTCATTGCTTTGTATTCTAAGTGTTTGAAATTTTTGCTATCAAACCCTACCTCTTATGGAATAAAATATGCCAGAGTTTCACTTTATCCTTCCACTTTTGCCTTCTATTTTACTTTCTTTCATCAAGTCTTAGCTTCCCCTTCTTCTCACACCTTCTTCTGTCCCTCGAAACCAATGCCTAGCCTGGTTGAGGACTTTCTGGGTTGATAAAAACTGTTCCCAGCCTCAGCACAGGGATATGTGGGCTTCTATTTTAACTCCCAGAGAGCTTTTCATTGGTACTTTAAATCCTACAGCTTACAAGTGCATAGCAGAATCCTACTGCCCTGCTCAATTTGCTAGGCAATTTGGGCTTACCCAAGGGATCCCTATTCCTCTTTGCAGTCAAACCAACCCCAATCTTACCACCAGAGAGCTGAAGGTACAAAGACCCAGGTTAGAGGAGGCAACCTCCAAACTTATTCAGGACCTAATCGAATTTCAGTTCATTCCCTTCATCCCACAAGGCACTGTACTGAAGAGGTATTAGAACTGGTGGTCAGCAAACATGGAGGTACTTCTGGCAATACCTCCCAAAGACCTGCTGGTGGGACTGGACTTGCCTTCTCAGACCCAGCCTAAGGGAACTGGGCTCATCACTTCTTCTACAGCTCTTGCCATCCCAGTTTTTGCTCCTGCTGACACAAAGAAAGCTCATTCTGCCTCTCCTCCTTCTCCTAGAGTTACTAGGGTTGCTTCGAAGAAAGGCATGCATTCCTTATCTTTCTTTTCTCTTCTTCTCATAATGCTTAACTCCTTTATTTATGGCTTTCTTTTTCATGCAGGAGCTTCACAAGTAGATTCTCCTCAAAGGGCTCAAGCCCTAAACATTCTTAAGGATAAGCAACAACAGTAAAAGAAAAGAAAACTTGTGCTTAGTCCTGAAGATAAGGAAATATCTGAAGAACCACCACTTAAGAGGAAGAAGAAAATAATAATCTCTCTCTCGAATTTGAATGATGACCCTATTCATCAAGCGGCTGCCAAGGCAGTCGAGAAAGTGCAATCCAAAGAATTGGTGGTTTTTCAAAGGTTCAAGAAAAGGAGATAGCAGCAGATAATAAGGAATGAGACAGCTGCTGTGGATGCACTTCAAAGAGAAACTACAAGGAGGCAACAAACTACTGAACACTATGCTCTTCGCAGTTCTCCAACCATTATCATTACTACTTTCGAGGCTGGTAATTTCTTTTAATTTTTGTTTTTGTTTTGATAATTCCCTTTCCCAAAGTTTTAGCAATAAAACTTACCATTGTTTCTTACTTTCTGATTTGCAGCAACAGTTATTCCACCTTCTTATTCGACAAAGGTTTCCTCAGTCTTATCTGAAGTTAAAAAACCATTAGAGGCAACCTCGAAAAGGAGGAAGAATGCCGATCCTAATATGCCCTTAAATGTAGAGCCCATCCAAACAATACTTCCATTTCCCAACTTTACATTCTCTATACCTTTTTTGAGGCAGGGTATTTTTATATCCTTATCCTTTGGCTTAAGTCCATATCTTCCTCATCAAACCTTTACCTCCGCCTAATTTACTCTTCCTACAATCCTAGTTGCTCCTTCCCCACCTAAAAGGATTCCAGTTATCACTTCATCTTCAGTGATAGCTGATACTCCTAAAGAAGATACTGGTAGCTCACTAATTCTTTGTCCACAATCACTATACAGCTCCAGTCCTTCTTCTCTTGACTTACTGGTGGTTAAGACTATGGAAACTGCTAGGGACACTTCATTCTCCTCTCCTATCCCTATGCAGCCATCTCTTCATTCTACTAGAGCCCTTTCTGCTCCACCAATGTCAGTGGAAGAAATGGACATTTTTGAAGCTAGGTTGGCTAGCCTTTTTGACATAGCTTTTACCATTCCATCAACTAGTAATGAAGCTGAGCCATTGGTTCTGGATGACTCTTTTTTGGAAATTTTTGAGAGCTCTTCCACCACCAGTAGGGCTTCTTTACCTTCACTAGACTTGGATACTTGTTTGGAATTGCTAACATTATTCTCAAGGATTGCATTCGAAGCTTTGCAAAGACCTGTTATCAAGAATGGTTTCCTCCAGTGCTGCAAGATCCTTGAGCAATCCAACATGGCTATTTCAAGTCACTTGTCCCAGACAACAGCTACCATAGATATTTATGTCAACATTTGCCATATTGCCAAAGCTGCAGAGGAGAAACTATCAAATGACAAGGAATTTATTTCTCATATACATGTTGAGGTGTCTGAATTGAAAGGACAACATTCTTCTGCTTCTCAATTTTGAACCCAGCTTTTGGAGAAGAAAGCTTAATTAGAGGAAGAGTTATCAGCAGTTAACTTGGCTTTAGATCGAACCACTACAAAGCTGCAAATCACCAACCAAGGGCTAGCTGATCGAAAACAGGACATGGCTACAACCATTTAGTTGTTCCTGTCCCTTAGGAGTAGAGAATCAATTGTAAGGGAATAGCTGAAACATTGTACTGATTTTTGGGCCAACCTATGGCTGTACGTATTTAACTCCTTCTGAAATGAAATCTTTATTTACTATTTAAGTTTTTTCATACTTCTCTGTTTTAGCATTTTTTACACTCCTTGTGTTTCCCATACAGTTGGATAATAAGGTTTCAAGTACTTGCCATTAATTTTCTTAGGGTGTACATACCCATTCAAATTCCTCAAATGGTATGCTCCTCCAGACAAGACTCTATGAACTTGATATGATCCTTCCCAATTAGGTGACTATTTGCCAAACTTATGGCTTTTAATTCCTATAGGAAGTATTGTGTTCCATACCAAATCACCTTCATCAAAGCAAATGTGATTGACTTTCTTATTATAGTTTTTGGCTGCTTTCTTCTTTTGAAAGAGAATGCTATTTAATGTCAAAATTCTAGCTTCATTCACATTTTCTAATTCCAAGAATATGCTCTGATGGTACTGTTCAGGAGCTAACTGGTCCTGGCATCTCACCCTCAAGGACATAATGTTAATCTCTACAGGTAACACTACATCATGCCCATATGCTAAGGCATAAGGAGTAACTCCTGTACTTGACCTTCGAGAAGTCCTATAAGCCCACAATACATCCAACAATAAGTTATGCCAATCCCTAGGATTATCTTCCACAACTCTTCCGTATTCCTTTTTTCAAAGACTTATTGGATGATTCTGCTTGACCATTTGCTTGTGCATAATAAGGGATAGAATTAATAAGGCTAATTCCAAACCCTGCCGCGAAAGATTTTACCATATTTCCATCAAATACAGTCCTATTATCCACATTTATGGTCTGTGGGATGCCAAACTTGTGAATCAAATCTTTAATAAATCCAATAACTTTAGTTTAGTCTACAGCCTTATATGGTTTAGTTTCGACCCACTTAGTGAAGTAGTCTGTGGCCACTAAAATGAAACAATGGTGCTTCGAAGACGGTGGATGTATTTTCCCTATCATATCCATAGCCCAACCTCTAAATGGCCAAGGTTTCACAATTGCATGCAAATCGGCTATTGGCACATGTCTTATCATGCCATACTTTTGGCATGCCTGGCAACCTCTAGCATATTCTATACAATCTTTACGGATGGTGGGCCAATAGTAGGAATGCCTTCGAAGCAGCCATATCATCTTCACACTAGGCTGATGAGCACCACTGATGCCTTCATAAACTTCAGCCATGGCTGTCAATGCCTCCTTTGGCCCTAGACATTCCAATAATAACCCATCTGCCCCCCTTTTGTAAAGAGCATTACCATACACTATGTATTGCATAGATTGTAATTTGATCTTTCTACTGGCTTTCGAAGATGAGCCAGTTAGGTATTGCATTATTGGATGCCTTCAATCTTGATGTTGTAAGTCATTATGATTGACTTTTAACACCACATTCCTTTTAGCTAAAGGTGGTATTAATTTTTGATATGTTACTTGATTTATGTTCATTTGAGTGTCATTCCTTCTTTTGAAATTTGAAACTTTCTGAGCTACATCATTGGCTTTGTTATTGATGAACCTTGGGATATAAGTCACATTTGCTATCTGAAACTGAGAAAGCAAATGTAATGCAACAACATAATATGGCAACATGCTTGCACTTTGACTTTTGAAAATTCCTTTCACTTGGTTGACCACCAATTGAGAATCTCCAAATATATCGACTGCATGAGTTTGTAATTCAATAAGCATTTCCAGTCCCATTGTTAAAGCTTCATATTCAGTTTGATTATTGGAACAAGTAATTTCATCAATTCTGAAACCATGTGTGGTTTCTACCCCCTGTGGTGACTTAATTACCACACCAATTCTAGTCAGACCATTGGCTTTTGATCTATCAAACCACATTTGCCATGGCTCAATATTAACCATACCAAGATCCATTATCTCTTAGCTTTCTGTTTGACATGGATGATCTGCCAAGAAATTAGCTAAAACTTGTCCTTTTATTGCCTTTTGGGGGACATATTCTAGATGAAATTCTGATAAGGCTAGCATTCATTTTCCAATTCTTTCTCTTAACATAGGTCTAGATAACATATACTTAACCAAATCTGTGGTTGCAATTACCAAGACAACTATAGGCAAAAAATAGTATCTTATTTCATTGCAGCAAAATACAATGCAAGGCACAGTTTTTCTACAGCTGAATATTTACATTTACAAGAATATAAAAACCTACTAAAGTAATAAACTACTTACTTCTTGCCTTCTTCATTGTCCTGGGCTAAGAAAACTCCCAATGAATGTTTTTCTGCAGCAATGTACAACTTCAAGGGCTTATCACTCTTTGGTGGCATCAGTACTGGAGGCTTGGCCAAGTAGGCTTTAATTCCTCTGAAAGCAATTTGATGCTCTGCTGTCCACACAAACTCGTCCTCATTTTTCAGCTTTAATAAAGAAAAAAATACTTTAGTTTTTCTTGCAGTGTTAGAAATAAATCTTCAAAGAAAGTTAACCTGACTAAGAAACTTTTGTACTTCTTTCTTACTTAATGGAGGCTTGGCCTCAATAATGGCATTGGCTTTATTCTGACCAATCTTTATTTCCTTCTTGTGTACTACATGGCCTAAGAAGTTTCTAGTTGATACACCAAAAGCACATTTGAGAAGATTAAGCTTTAACTTGAACTTTCTCATTCTTTCGAAAGCTACTTCCAAGTGAACTAAGTGTTCCTCCATGGACTAGGATTTTACTACAATGTCATCAATGTAACACTCTTAATATTTTCCAATGAGATCATGAAAGATAGTGTTCATTGTCCTTTGATATGTAGCCCCAACATTCTTCAGACCAAATGGCATTTTGACCCATTCGAAGGTGCCAATGTTCCCTGGACATCTAAATGCTGTCTTATAGACAGCCTCCTCTGCAATACAAATTTGGTTATAACCAGAATGCCCATTCATCATAGACAAAATCTTGTTCCCTGCTGAACTGTCCACCAATAAGTCTACTATGGGCATGGATTACTCATCTTTTGTAGTTGCTAAGTTCAGGTTTCTAAAATCGATGCATACCCTCATTTTACTATTCTTTTTAACTACATGCATAATATTGGACATCCATTCAACATATTTGGCTGTTCTAATAAAGCCTGCCTTAAGGAGCCTAAGAATTTCTTCCTTGACCTTCTGAACCACCTTAGGACTCATTCTTCTTGGTTTTTGCTTTTATGGCTTGAAATTAGGCCTCATAGGGAGCCTATGTTCCGCTAATGATCTGTCTAATCCAAGCAGCTCATTATAAGACCAAGCAAAGCAATCCTTATATTGTTTTAAGACAACCAATAACTGGCTTCTATCACAAGGACTTAACCAAGCACTGATATAAATGGGTTGTTACGCAGAACTTCACCCTAAATTAACTTCTTTCAAGGGGTCTTGTACTTGAGCACTCACTAATGCTTCTCTTTTGATTTCTTCTGCCCTCAAAGCAGATTCTTGGTTTTGTTTTGCTCCCATTTTCTTTGGTTCAACATCTTTGCCTTCTTCCTCATAGACAAAGTTTGTCCATAAGGTGTCTTCCTCCTGTATTTTCTGGACTTTTGTTTTGATGTCCAATGCACAGTATTTACCAAAGGTCAAAGACCTGACCTATTGTTGCTCCTGATCACAGCCAACTATCATGGTTTCTTTCTCTTGTTCTTGAACCTTCTAGACTATTGATTTTATGTCCAATATTGAAAATTTAATTAAAACCAAGGGTCTGGCTTCTTGGGTTTCATCTTTTTGCCTACAACCAGGCATTATTATCATCTCTAATGACAAATTTTTCATCAGCACTCTCCTGTACTAAGTGCTTCGGGTGTGCTACTTCCTCATCAGCCGTCACTTCGGCTGAACAATTAGCTTTTCTCAATAAACTGAGTGGTGTCACTTCTTCAGTATACAACTTGGCCTCTCAAAGTCAGCACAAGCAATAAAGGGTTGAGGATCTGTATTGACCTTCCCTGTCTCTCCATTGCATAAGGCCATCATTATCTTCTAATGTAGAGAGGAAGGTACATATTTGCTGGTGTGAACCCAATCCCTGCCAAGTAAAGCATTATACTTAGCATTATTATCTATAAAAAAGAATGTCATCATGCAATCTCTGGTTCTTACACTCAGGTTGATGGGCAAAATACCCTGAGCCATCTGCTTATCCCCAGTAAAACCAGTAATGGTTGTACTGGTTGGGATTAATCTGGGGTTTCTTTTTGCTAATTTTTTCAAAGAGGATTTCGGAAGTAGGTTCATTGCTGCCCCATTATCCACCAATACCCTATTCATTTGTATCCATAAAAAAAAGCCTTGATATACAAGGGCTTGACATGCTGTGTCATGGATGTTATAGGATACTCAAAAGGATATGAGACATTAATACTCACTTCCTCACTCTCGTCCTCAGTTTCCATTGGTGTGGCCACTTCAGATTCATCTTGAACCATGCTAACCTTTGAATCTTCACTAGAAACTGAAATACGGTCAATCTCCTAACCTTCTTGGTTTCCATCTTCAACCTGGAACTCCTGTGGTAGTATATGCACCATATTTACTGACACTGGAGGAAATGAGCCAAACTGAACTACTGGCTGCACTTACTTCTTTTCCAAGCTAACTTGTTTAGTTATTTCAGAAGCATCTTCCATGCTGAATGGTCTGTTCCTGCTGGTTTTTCGACCAAAAATGTCTGTTCAGCCATGAAGGCTTCAAACATCTCTTCCTCAACCATTTCTTTCCTTTGGCCTAGGTCAACTTTTCTTTTTGTTTCACTACCGCTTTCCATCAAGGCCTTTTCAAGACCTGCTAAGCTGGATCTTTCCTTGGCTTTTAGTTCAGAGTGAACGTTAGCCAACTGCTCTTTGCTGAAACTTCTTTTGTTCTGAGGAGTCAATTTTGGACTATGATCCAATTTTGGACTTTGTCTTTCCTCTGTCTGGCCTTTTGGCTGGGCCAATGAAGAACTCTCTCCACTTTCATTCAGATCCTTTTGGTACTAAGTGTACCTTCGTTGGATTTTTCTCCTTTGAGCCCTAGAAATTACTAGAACCATATTTGGTTCCTTTGTTTTTTGGGTGTTTTAGTGACACCAAATTATTTGGAGCCACCAAAGGAGGTTTAACCATTCTACCCTGGTCTCCAAACAAACTTCTTTGGGTAGGCATTTCCTTAGGCTTGTTCTGCATAACGAACCAATCTGGAACCTCAGGTACCAATGAACTCACTAGTTCAGTTGCTGAACTAGCTTTTTCTGCCTTCGAAGCCAGCTTTGAAGCTGCTTGTAGAGGCCACTGCTTGGCCCTGATCCCCTATCTTAAGCCTAATTTAGGCCTTCTGTCAAGGTGGTTACCTTCCATCTTGTTTGAGGCTGATCTTGGAGGCTAATCTCTGGCTGTGATTCCGTAACTTAAGCCCACTTCAGACCTCTTCTTAGGTTGATTGCCCTCCATCCTGTAGTAGTTGGGTGGTCTAAACTCATGCAGAGGTCTCTTACCCTTGGAGTGCACTTTAGCGGTTGGTGGTCCAACCAAGAATGGCTGCTGTCTGGGACCAGTTGGGTATGCCCTCTTGTTGTAAGTACTGGTTGGTTTAGGGCGTCTTTGCATATCTTCCATCAATTGGGAAACCTTTCAACCATTTGTAATTTAACTTGTATCTGGGACACATCCTTTACATAACAGCTGCCTTTAGAGAGCCATCATCCAGTGCCTCCTCACTAGAGTCCTCCTTTTGGTCCGCAAAGCTTTGTTCATCTACTGGTGAACTTCTGATATCTTTCTTAGATAGTTTGGCTGGCAACAAGCATCTGCACATTAACCTCCTCCAATTCGTTCAAGGATAAGTTTTGGAAGTCAGGCACACCAACATTGGCTGTAACTTCCCCGATCTCTGGGAATGGGTTAGTGTCAATCCTCATAGTTTTTTCTGCTTTGGCTGGGAACTTTAAACTCCCCTTTCAAATCTGTTCTTAGATCCTGTCCTGAAAAATAATACAATTTTTAGTTAAGTGAGACTAAGAATTGTGCCATTTACAATACATTTTCCCTTTAAGGTCTTCTGGAGAAGGAATTTTAACTCATTTTGATAACTTTAGGAAATTTGCTGCAAGCAAATGATCAAAAATGTCATCTGCCTTTGTTAAATCGAAAGAGTATTTCCTATGAAGGTCTTTCTTTTTAAACTACTGGTCTATTATAGTATCCTAATGAATTAACGCCTCACAGGTCATAGGCTCTTTCCCTACAATCTCTGCTACATCAATCTCGTAATTAGGGTCTTTATAATAAGTCTTATATGATGCATTACTTCGATCTTATTCTTTCTCAAGTAATGATTCATATCTAGACACCTTATAAGTTAATGCAACTAAGTCTCGAAACTCAGTTAAGTCGAACTTCTTTCGAAGCCTAAACTCTAAACCATTTTGAGCCAATCTCATAAATTCAGGCTCTAGTAGAATGACCCTACACTTGCTTCGTACTCTTTTGAATCTAGCAATAAATTGAACAACCTCTCATTAGGCCTTTGACTCAACCTTGCCAAGTTTGCCATAGAAACTTCTGGCTCTATTTGGAAGAATTGGGCATGAAATGCCTCCTCCATTTGCTGCCAAGTTTCGATAGAGCCAGGTGTAAGGTTAATATACCATACAAAAGCTGCCCCAATTAGAGAATTTGAAAAAAGCCTTAACTTCATGTAATCATTATTGGTAAATTCACCACATTGGGCTGCGAACTTAGCAATGTTTTCTACTGTTGACTGGTTTCCATTCCCATAAAAAAAAGTAAAGTTTGGTATTCTAAATTCCCTTGGGTATTCATGTACCCTATCCACCCATTCTGTGTATGGCTTCCTATACACAGGAGTTTGAACCCCCCGAGCCATAGGTCTACATATTTCTCTGACAATATCAGCAATTTGGTCCCTAGGAACTATATTTTGTACTAGTTGGACTACCGCTGGAGGAACAAACACAGGATTTGGTGGAAACCCTTGTGCCTGAGGCCCTCTTGGTCCATAGGGAGGCATATTTGGGATTGGCTGTCCATGTGGTACTGGCTGCTGTTGAGGGTCCGATCAACCTCTCTGAGCGTGTCCTGTGAAAGGACCTGCGAAAGGTGATGTAATAGGAGGTATAGGTGTTGTTTCTCTCCTAGCCCCAGGAAACTCTTCCAACCCCTCAGATGTGAACTCGAACAAGGGATTAGTGAACCCCCATGTGCCAAGTATGGCTTCGAACATGGGATTTGGAAACATTCTCACACCATTTTCTTGTGTTGGCCCAAATCCACTAATTTGTATCACTTCGCTGTTAGGTAATGAGGCATTTTGATTTACCATGGGCCTCGAAAGAGACTTATACCATGACTGAGGTATATGTGATGGTCTTTCATAATTTTGATTACTAGTCAGACCATTAGTATGACCATTACTTTGCATAGGCTGTTTATCTCTAGCCAATCTTTACTGAGGAACATTTGAATTTTCCTCCATATGCCTTGTGTTAGTTGGTTGATGGGAATTCATCCGATCCATAAAGGATATTGCCCATCTTTCCATTGTGTTCATTAACTGCTGTCCCATGGCATCTACCAGGCCTTCCTATAGATTCATTGGCTGAGTAGATGGAACAGTGGATGGTCTAATTCCATGGCATCGTCCAATATTTTGAACATGTGGTGCATAATCTGAATTACTGGTCTTTTCGACCATAGGTTCTGATGAGATAGGTGCTTCCATAGAAGGTGTTATCACATTATCCTCTAGATCGGCTGCTTCTGCCTCTCCTTTCACACCTTCTTCCAAGCGTTCATTTTCTCTTTGTCTCCTACGTTTAGCCATTTCAATTAGTCCCATTGGGCGTGCCAAAAATATATGTTGGTTGTTTTGGCTTTTGAAGGTTAATTTTGTAATTTTAAGTGTGCCAACAGTGATCAATCAGTCCTTACAGAAGATTAATTGCCAATCAATTATCAGACGATTGTATTTTAGTTCTCTCAGCCTTAATGAAGAGGACTTTTACTGGTGGCTTGTTTAGGAGAGTTTAGTAAATAACAATTAAGTGAAGAAGAATTTCAGAATTTCATTAAATAAAATGAAAAACTTACAATGATCTGACCCAGCCTCATAGAGGTTTACAGCAACAAGCTATTTGAATCTACTCCTATGAATGAAGTGCAGTACAAGAATTTGAAGTACAGAAATGTAAAGAACTGTAAAAACTAGAAGGGAAAACAAAGTAAATAAAACTAGTGTTTTGATCTGAGTCTCGGTCCTTCATTTTGGAGCCTTCTCTGCTATTTATACTTCTCAATGATAACTGTCGAAGTGGGTTTCTAACCGTCGAAATGTCCTCCCATGATTGCTGAACATGCTTTCTCACAGTCAGTAACACTACGCCACCTTTGCAGTTGGGCTTCCCTCCTGATTTTGAATTTGAACTTCGTGAGTAACCGTTAGGCCACATCACCTAATATCCCTCGATTGTTCTAATGCTACGTAGATCCATTATTATCAATACGGGCTGACACATGTTTGACTTTGGTTGACAACTTGTATTAACTCCCTAAATTGCCCTCTTCATGCCACGTGTTGAATTGTGATTGGCTTTTACAAATTATACAGCCAACAAATGTATGTATAATTAGCTTGTCACCATTCAAACTTTCTAAAGTCATCCAACCTGCCACACGCACACTTGGCACCTAATCATAAGCCTGTCATTTTAGATTCAAACAATTCCATGGTCTTTCCCTTCAATTATTTAAAGTATATAATTAAAAAAGAAGAAGAAAACAGATCAAAAAAAAAAAGAAAAAGAAAAAACAAAACAAAACAAATAGACAGACAAGCCATACCACGTGATAATGTGTAGCTTTATGGGCCTCGTTTTTCGTACGGTTTAAAAAAATAATAAATAAAATATAAAAAACAAAAAAAAAAAAAACTTTATAAAATGAAAACATGGTTCGCCTTGTCTATCTCACACTCACCTATGGACAAGCCAAACCAAATTAGTGAAGCCACACAAGAGAGGATGGAGGATGATGATGAGTGGGAAGAACTGCTCAAAACTCTCCCCAAAGTGAGACTTCCAAATGGGAGAGACACGCTTTTGTATAAAGGGTATTGGTATCCATGTATGTTCATCCATGGCATTCTCTCTTTTCAACGACATTTCAAAGCACAAAATTCTGAGATAATACTAGCCAGTCTCCCAAAAGCATGCACAACATGGTTAAAAGCTCTTACATTTGCTATAGCCAACCGCAACAACTACTCTCTCAGCAAAAACCCATTGCTCACTACCAACCCTCACGATCTTGTCCCTTTCCTTGACAACGCTATCTACGAAAAAAAACCCATTATTCAAGCTTGATGACCTTCGTAGTCCTAGAATTTTAGCAACCCATGTTCCATACTCTGCACTTCCTAGCTCCATTAGAGATACTTGTCGTGTCGTCTACGTTTGTCGAAACCCTTTAGACCAGTTCATCTCCTTTTGCCACTATGTTGCTAAGCTTTTAAAGAATCCTCTCAATCCAAGTTTGATAGAGGAAAGTTTTGATTTGATGTGTCGAGGTGTGAGTCCGTATGGACCGTTTTGGGACATGTGTTGGGGTACTGGAAAGCGAGTCAAGAGAGGCCTGACAATGTCTTGTTTTTGAAATACGAATATATGAAAGAAGACCCCATTTCTCATTTCAAAGTGTTGGCTAAGTTGATGGGGTTTCCTTTCTCTATGGAAGAAGATAGACAAGGGGTGATTGAGAAAATATTGAAACCATGTAGTTTTGACAACTTGAAAGCTTTGAAGGTGAACAAGACTCGCAAAAATGATGTTGGGCATCCAAATAGTGCCTACTTTAGGAAAGGTGAGGTAGGAGATTGGGCTACTTATCTTACTCCTTCCATGGCTGAACGCATGAACAAGCTTATGAAAGAAAAATTTTCTGACACTAGTTTAAATTTCAAGTTCTATTAAGTCTTTCAATTTTTGTTTGTTTTTATCTTTATGTGCTTTGATATCAAGTCAACTATTTTCATTTCTTTGTTTGTTTGTTGTGATGGGGTAATATTGTGTGCTAGGAGTTGTTTATCTTTTTTGTTGAAATGTGACTTTGATTTTTGTTGCACTTCAATTTGATTCTTATTAAAGTAGTATGAGTCATGTACTCTGCTTTTTAAATCAATAAATTTTTATTTTGATCAAGGGAAAAAAAATATCCATGTCAATTTTAGATTACTTTTTTCAATTCTGCTCATTTTTTATGACCATAAGTTGACATATTGACAGGGTTTTTCAAGAAAAATTATTCCGATGAAACAATCTTAACCTTTCAGAAGTGTAAATTTTATATAAGACCCCAAAAATAAAGAGTTGAAATTTAGTTGTGACATACATGTCAATAACACCATTAATAGTGGATAATTACTTGTTTTCAAAAGGTATTTCTCTATTATTGTAGAAACTTGTACTTTTTGAAGGCCATGTTTGTTTATCGACATGGGTGTAGACCCAACTTTCTCAGCGCGTCCCCCCTTTCGGAGAGGGCGCGAATTTGGTCTTACTACAGTTCGGACTCCTGTCACGGTTTTGAATCTAATATCACAAAGTGCAATGTGAGACTGATAAACACTAAAGAGTCCAAATTTGGCAATTGATTTTCGAAAATCAATTTTGAATAAAAAAGTGCCAAACATGGACTGCTTTGCCAAATTACAGAGTCGCCACCTAAATGTTTTATTTTTGGGAAATTTAGGAAACCCTGACTCGTGCCAAAGGCCACGTGTCCGTCATTACCAAAGTTGCCTCGGCTTGGAAACTTGGATACGAGAGGGGAAGGTCCTGAAATGAGCACCCCCGCTCGCCCAATTAAAGGATCGGCCTCTACTAAGCATGATATGTTGTTTTATAAACCTCATGTGTTCTTATTCCATTTATTAGTCTAATTACTATGTGATGCGCACATCATACAAGTATAGACTCAATCACGAGAATTGGAACAAAACAACTCATGTTTGTTTTTGAAAATAGTTTGAAAGTGCTACTCGCAAGTAGGCTAAAACGCGGATTTGCCACCCTCAAGTGGGCTTAAAACATGATTTTGCCACCTCGTAAAGTGGGCTTAAAACTCACAATTATCGAGTTGTTCCAATTCTGGCAATAAAGCCTCCACCCACAGGCATTCAAGCAGTTAAGCATATAAACAAATAGCCTCATGGCAAGCATGCTATCATGGCAACACTCACACTCGTGCAAGTATGCTAAAGCGTAAACACTTACAGTGTACTCCAAGCCAAAACAAAAAACTAGTTAGAAATCATGCATGATCCTAACTATATTAAAATGCCTAATGCAACACATGCAAAATGCAACTAAATAGGCTCGACTATCTAAGATGGCATATGAAGCCACAATTGATACACGTATTCAAATAGGTATTGAAATACAATGCAGTTTGAATGATACGCCGAGCTCGGTGTATGCAAGACAAATGAATGATGCACACATGCAAAGCATAAGGTATGCTAATTGAAATATGCCCCTAAACTAACCATCGAAAGTGGTTAAGTAAAAGGGAGAAAGAAGTGGGGTTGGAAGACATGCACACACACGCACGCACGCTTATTATAATATTGTGCCCTCTCGAAGGAGGGTTCGAATAATTAAGCTAAGCTACACTAAGCTAAACTAATCAAACTAACTAATTAACTAACTTAGCTAATTAATTATTAAAAATCAAATTGAATTGAATAACTAGCTAATCTAAGCTAATCAGAATATTACAAAGATGAATTGAATTAGCTAAACACATTAACTAATTAATTACAAAACTAGTAAATTAACTAGCTAAGTAAAGCAGTAAAATGGCCTCGGGGGAGGGAGATATGCATGCTCGGTGTGCTTCGCCCGAAAATGCATTGCCTTGCCATGAGTTGCCTCTGTTTGCACTCACTGTGATCTCAGAACACTGCACAAACTTCCAGATGGCTTCTGCCCCAAAATAGGAACACTTTGGACAATTTCTCCTTCAGGTGGCCGGCCGCCCACCTCAACTGGTCGGTAGGCTACCTCAACTGGCCGGCTGGCCAGTACAAGTGGTCGGCAGGCTAGTGCAAGTGGCCGGCCGGCCACTTCTCTTTCCAGAATCCTGCCTTTGCTGCACAGAGAGCAACAGAGCTAAATGCAATGTATTTGGCAAGAAATGTATGTACTACCACCCTCCTCATCATATCTCAAGCTCAAAGGAGTGTGATACTTGGCTCTCAAGCCACCAATCAAGCATCTCAATGCATGATGGCTCGAAAAGCAAGCTTGTACAAGCTTAGTGATTGTGTACGTAAGACTCAAAGTGCCTCCACCCTATCATGCATGATCAAGGGTGTTGGCGACCAAGAAATGCAACACGTTTCATCACTTTGAGTATGAAACATCTCGCATTTCTTGTGTTTGGATTAACGTCTGATCCAAACACATGCAATGCAACACACATATGTTATCTTGGCATATTTTACTCGGCTCAATTCTTGTTTACTCATTTACATTACCAAGCCATTCCTTAATTGGTTAAGTCCAATTGTGAAAAGTCCTCTAATTTGAAAGATGACCTAAGCTTCGACTGCCTTAAGCATGAAAAAAGTATCATGCTATTGGTTAGTAGAAATCCTCAAGGGAGGATTAAAACCAATAGACATGAATACCTCAAGTTCATGCTCAAGCCAACAAGGGCTTAAGTCCACTTTCAAGGTGAATGAAAATTTGAAACAATGGAGTGCAATGACACACATTTCAGCATTGAAATAACATACTAGGTGACTTAGAAACAATGCAAACAACTCATGTAATGCATGCTCAAAGGCTTAACTCATTAAGCTAATGAAAGGGCTTCTGCCACCACCTTACAACACAAGCCTCAAAGGGCTAAACTAAATCAAAACTGACCTCAAACATGCCAAAACAATGGCCAAATCATGTTGAGATTGAAGTTTACAAGGCAAGAAAATCACGCATACCAATTGGCCAACAAGCAAGGCATAAGGCTTAACTCTTAGAAGCAATGAGGGAGTAACACATGCAAGAGTGTGACAATGGTATGAGCTCTGAAATTACAAGCTAAATGATGCCATATCATGGAAATAATTCAAACAAAGCATGCTAGATAACCCAAGGCTATTAAACAAGATTACACTACAAGTGTAAGAAGCAAGCAATAGGTGGCCAAACCAGCCAAAAACAAAGTTAAAGCAGGTCCAAAAAGTCACAAAAACATGCTTGAACTAAGCTTCAAAAAGGGAGAAACACATGCTCACTTGATAGGCCATCTATGCATACAAACAAGATACAAGGAGAGGGGACCACCCCCCCATATTTTGAGCCTCAAAACCAACTTTCTACTAGTGAAATTCCTCTAAGTTTCAATGGTAGAAAGGCCAAACAAATGTGATTACAAAGGCTAAAAAAGGTGGCTCAAGAGGCTTTACAAACCAAAGAGCAAAAGAGGAGAAACACCCGCTAACCAAACAAGGCTCTAACCAACACTTAGAGACCTTAAAAAATAGAACTTTTGAGACTAAAACCAGCTTCAAAGTTGCATACAAAGATGGAAAAACAATGAACTTAGAACAAAGCTTGAAATGGTGAAATTCTTACCCTTGAAGCAAAGCAAGAAGACAGCAAGCTTCTGAGCCAAAACCAAGCCAAAATAACTCCAAGGAGCTCAAACAAGGCCTCCAAGATCTTCAACACTAATGTGAAGGTGTTTGACTAGGTGCTTTAGTGCAAATGTATGAAGAAAACTCATTTTTAAGCTCAATATAGCACGAGAGAAAGAGAGAGAGAGAGAGAGAGAGAGAGAATTCTAGAGAGAGAGGGAGATTTCAACTTTGAAATTTTGTCAACCCCTCTAAAGGGAGAGGGAGCTTTCCTTATATAGAGCAAGCAAGCAAAAACGCTTGCTTGATCCCTCCATACACGTGTATGGATGATGAGTTTTAGTGAGCCACAGCCGGCTCAAAAGATCTGAAAATATCTAAAAAGGAGAAAAATTGGCCGTCGGCTAGTTAAGGTGGCCTGCCGGCCACTTCCCCTAGTTGGCCAACCACTTGAAGTGGCCTACAAGAGAGGAAAGTGGTCGGCAAGTGCCATAAGTGGCCGGTAAGGCCTTCCCCTCTCCTAAGCAAGAGGGAATAAGGTTTGGCCCCAAATCAAGGGCAAAATACAGAGAGTTAAGAGGCTCAAAGACAAAGTACTCAGCCGAGACCCTTGGGCGCTTAAAATAAGCACAAACATGCGCAATCATCGAGTGTACAACCGATGACGTTAAAGTCTTGAGGTCGGTCAAAAATGGGGTGTCTACAATGGGTGGTCGGACTGAATTGATATGGCTGTGGGTCCTCTCCAAAACTTGTTTGGTGTTGATTTGGGAGGGGGGATTGCTAATGTGGAGAGCTTAATAATCTCCCTCAGGAGGATTAGTTTGGTTAAATTTTGAATGAGATTTGAAAAATAGTGAACAAATTGAATTTATTTTATATAAAAATTTTACTTTTTTTTTTATACCAAGTGCACCTATTTGTTTTAGTTTCTTCTTTTAATATAGAAATAATTTATTTACTTATTTTATATAAAAATAATTTGACAATCTCATTATTAATCATCTTTCACACTATCATCAAAATAAACACGTTTTTATTTAATCCCCTCATCAATAATTTTTACATAAACAATCTTTTCATTAATCATCTTTTTATTAACAATTTTATTTAACCTAATCCGTCCAACAAATGTATCCAAAGAATTCACAGCATTACTTTCTTCATGATACATATTAGGCATGGTTGCGTACCAAGTTAATTTGATTAGTAGGATTTATAAGACCGACTACAAAATCTGTTTGGTTTTGAATTTTTATATATAAGTTTTAGTTTTTCATGTTTTTATATTTTTAATAATTTTTAAAAATATATTCAATCTAAATGTATTTAAAAAATAAAATAAAATTATAAAAAATTAATACATTTTTGAATTTAGTATATGTATTTTTTTTTTTAAAAATATAACTCCATATTTTAAAATTAGGATTAAAATCACAAATGATATAACTTGGGTCTAGCATAATATTTTCAAAAAAGAGATCGTAGGCATTGTTTGGGAGAGATTATTTGGTTTAAAATAAATTAAAATAATTAATAAAATAAAATATTATATTATATTATATTTAATTTATAATCATTTCATTTTTTTTTTCATTACAACCATCAAAATAATACTAACAAAAAAAAAACCAATTAATTTTTTAAATATAACTTTTTAAACCAGACTAAAATAAAAAAAATGAAAAAACTAAAATCTAACTAAAATAGTTAACTTTTCAAAGGAGACCTATGTTTATAAAATTTTAATCGATTTGTTTGGGATGATTTATATAAGTACATTTTTTTACTTTTTGGTTAAAAAAGTAGAGAAAAAAAAATATATGTTTGGAATAATTTTTTGACTTTTTATGAAAAATGATCATTTTACTTTTGTTGACTTTTTGACTTTTGGGTATTTAAATTCAAAGAGCAAAATTTAAACATCCCCCATAAGTTTCCCCCAAGTAATATGGATTTTTTTAGTTTTTTTAGTAATGTTTTGACTTTTTAACTTTTTGACTTTTGTAGGTTATCCCAAATATCTACTTAAAATTTCTCCCAAAATTAAAAAGTTGTTTGAGATGATCTACTTCAACATATTTTTTTTTATTTTATTTTATTTATATTACATCACATTTTTTTCACATTATACATCTTTTTATAAAAAATTAGAAATATATTTAGATCATTCAAATAATTCTTAAGAGCATCTCTAACAGTTCAGTAAAATTTTCACCACATCTGAGTAAAAGAAAGGTAATTTTCTCAATACGAGCCAGTTCCAACCGTTTCATTGTAACGTGCGTCAAAACAAAAGGAACGCCCAGTGAGATGATTGGCTAGTCGACTGGTCAAGCCAACTGAAATTTGGGTTTAGTTAAGTTGAAATCCAATGTAAAGAAGTTGGAGATGGAGATGGAGGGTTCGCTAGATCTACAGAATTTTGAGAGCTAAAATGGGTAAAATTGATGTGTGTGAGATTGGGAGGGATAATGGTTACGTATGAGGTCAAATTTTTCTGGGTTTGTGTCAGAATTTGGTGAGTGTTTTCATGGAAGGTTAAATTGGGATGAACAGAGGCAATAAATCAAATTCTCATTAATTCGAGTTTGGTTACTGAGTTTGAAAACAAGAAAATCATTGTGGAAACTACTAACACTCCATTTATTAATCCCCCAAACGATCAAAATTCTGAGAAAAACTGACAAAGTTAGGACCTTGAACGACCAATGAATCATCGGATTCAATCGGAAAATGCATGAATATGGTGGCATAGAGTTCGCAGCTTTCTCTGGCACCCCCCCCCCCCCCAAAAAAAAAAAAAAACCCTACCAAAAACTGAGTGAACTTACACTAATGCTTCACTGTGCAGAGGAAAAACATGGAGAAGAAACCTGAAAGTTGTCTTTGCTTTCAATGCAGCTCGAAATCTGTCTATTCCTAGAAAATATTAGTCTATATGTGTGAATATTAGTATATATTTGTGTATATAATCTGTATAGATACAGGTACGTGTGTGTGAATGGAGAGAAAGTGAAACATTATTTGTATGCAAGGAGACCTGTGACGGCTGGCAGGTTGTCTGGTGAGACTCACTTCCAACGTAAATGTACAGTGAAATAAAAACAGACGTAGCTTTTTAATTTGATAAAATTTTTACTCCGATTTCAATTTGATATCAATTTGATAAAATTATTGGAGGTCTAAAAACTATAATTTTTCATTAAATTTAAATTTGATGAACAACTTGATGAAACGTTAAAGGTGGTCTAATATTATATTTGATTAAAAAATATAAAATAAAATAAAATATATATAAAATATAATCATATTTCACATAATTTTATATAATTTATTTATTTATTTTAATTTTCTAAATTCCTTCCCAAAATCCGTTAATCAAACGCAGCGTAAGTAAAAACAGGAGAGAGAGAGAGAGAGCAGCCAGCAGAGTGAAACCAATGGAAGCCGAAGCAAAATCATCAGCAGCAGCAGAGAACGAGCAAGATGATCAATCGATTGCTCAATCGCCGCCGAAGCTCCCAGACGATGTCCTCTTCGACATCCTCTCCAGACTCCCCGTTCAGTCCTTAATCCAGTACATTTGCGTCTGCAAATCATGGCGAACCATGATCTCCAACCCCCAATTCATCAAAACCCACCTCCATCGATCCTCCAATTCCAAATCCTCCGATTCCCAGAGACTATTACTATCATCTCACGACTCCTTTCGTTCCATCACCCGTCAATTCCCCGATCACGCACCCAAAACACTTCAATCTCCATTGAAGAAGACCAACCCTTGTGTTCCTGTGATGGGTTGATTCTCTTGTCTGTTTCTCACAAACCCTTTCCCTTCGCCAGAAATCCCGCAAGTCCTTCGATCTGTGGAACCCATCGATCAGAGCATACAAGGAAATTTGGCACCCTTTTGAGTTTAATGACTTCGGAATTCGCGGAATTTGTTACGATCCCAATATTGATGATTACAGGGTGATTATTCTCTGGCAATACTTTCAAACCCTTGTTTTGATTTATGATTCGAAAAGCAATCCTTGGAATACGATTAGTGAACCTTGTTATTCGATTTTGGTTCGCCAAAGTGGGGTTCTTGTGAATGGTGTTCTTCATTGGGTTATGGCTTCGAAAGAATTGTGTTCTTGGGTCATTGTTTACTTTGATTTAGTGGAAGACAAATTGAAGGAAGTTCCGCGGCCAAGTTTTGGAGATGAAGATGATAAAAAGATCGATTTGGTAGGTTTTGGAGATGGAGATAAAATGATTGATTTGGTGGTTTTGAGGGAATGTCTTTGTGTGTATCGTTGTGTGGATCGAGAGAAGGTTGAGATATGGGAGATGAAAGAGTATGGGAAGAAAGAATCATGGACTAAATTGATTGTCATTCCATATTTGATACATTTGCAGTGCTTGAAGCCTTTGTTTTTTCAAATAATGGTGAAGTTCTTATTGAGGTAGACAATCGGAAAATATTAGTTTATGATCCTAAAGATAGTACATTTAGGAATGTTAGAAGCTATGGTGATTTTAGTGGTTTCAGGGTGGTTACATATGTGGAGAGTCTAGTTTTTCTAAATGGTGATGCTGATGGTGATGTTCAGAGGCGACACCAAGCATATCTGGAAAGAAGAAACATGAAGGGAAGGTAACTCTAGTTTTTTTGCTTTTTTTTTTTTTTTTTTTCTTGTAGATGTCTATTCGCATCCGGGTATTGTTTTTATATTGCTGTTCTTTGTATGTATTAATAATTCTTGCAGTACCATGTTGTAAGCGTATTGAAGCTGATTCCTGGATCAAGCTTATAAAAACTTCGAAACATAAGTAAAATTCCATGGGTTTCTCTGCTTTGAAGGAAAAGTACAATTTTTTGTTTGTTTTTGTTTTTGTTTTTGTGGGTGCTTTCAAATTGCTTTATAACTCTAGTGTAATTCTAATGTACTCTTTATAAATAATGAAATCTATATATACATGATACATTTGACTCTTCTGATACTCCTCAGTGGTTCGAGGATTGTACTCTTTTGTGCATATACTTTGTGATCAAACTATATGAATATCCTTGTTATATTTTTTGATTGTATATTTCTTGATATCATTCTTTCCAAAGTTTGCTTGTATGAGATTCTTGAATGCTTTCTCAAGCCATGACAATTGTGGATGCTAGCTTTTTGGAGTTTTATTCATTGCGTTGGCCAAATCACATTGGATTAGACTCACCAATGATTGTGTTCCAGGTTTTTGACATTTGTTCACTTAAATACCTGCTTAGGAAGGACCTGTGGCCAATTTGGTCCAGTACAAAAATTTGAGGGTTCCATATGTTTTATTAGTGAGTACACCAAAAAATGACTGTTAATATAGAATTCGAGGTTTAGAGGAAGTTAAGGAAAATGAGATGCCATATTTCATTTCCTTTCCATAGCTCTTCCGCTCCGTTTGGATTGCGAGGTGACATGAGAAAAGAAAATGATTGTGGTTTCTCACTTGGGTGAGAAAAGAAAAGAAATAGTCTCTCACTACACCATTATATTTGGATGAATAAAAGAGAAGAAGATGTGATTTCTCACCTATTCTTGTTTGGATAGAATAAATAAGAAAAAAGAAAGGGGAAGTGTTTTATTTTATTTTATCAAAATAACCTTCCATATTAATAAGTTAGGTTTTTTCATAAGGATAATTTTGGTATTTTAGAAAACTTTCATTAAATCCAATTCTTTTTTGACCAAATCTCATCATTTCTCAACTATTTAACCATCCAAACAAGTGAAGGGGTTTCTTATTCTCATCATTTTTTTTCTTTTCTCAACGAACCCCTCCATCCAAATGGAAAATGCACTGTTGGAGTGAATCTCTTTCTGTACCCCATGGCCCTAGTTTTCTACTCCTGTTTGGCCACATCCCATGTTACATGGAATGTGGATCGTTTTGTTACGTGGAACGAGACGGGAAGTGAATGCGGTATACAACATGCTCTAAATTGTGGAATAATAACGCTGTGTTTGGTTGGAGAATTTGGGAAGGGATTTGGAAAGAGAAAGAGAAAAAGTAAGTGAAATGAGAATAAAATATACTTACATTTCACTTAGTTTCACACAGTTTTTCCCTTTCTATTTCCAAATTTCTCCCAACCAAACACAGCATAGGGGTAGACTTGTACACTATATAGTATCTCCAATGGTGACGTATAAAGGTTGCTATTGCTAAAATATAGCATGAAGTTCAATTTTTTTTCTCTCTCTCCAATGACTTGCTAAAAGGCTGCCTATATTTGTAGTAATGTTATACCTTGTGCCAGGTTTGGCACTTAATTACAACCTAGTTTTCTCATAATACGTACATAAGATGCATTTGTATTCTAATTTGAATTACCCTGTTAGGTACACTCGAAAGTTAGGGGTATGCAATGCCAGCGACTGAGTATGTCGAGCAGCTTGTATCTTGAAGGTTGTCAATGGTCAGCAGTGGTGGTTACTTTGAATAGAGATCTTAATTTCCACTGATGTTTGTTGATTTTTCTTTCCTTCTTTTTCTTCTTGTTTTTTCAGTGTACTAGTAACTTAGTAAGAAAGAACTTCATCACAACCTTACTAGCTTGCTTCCTGCAATAGTTTCACTAGTCTATGCAAAGCACATTGGCATAAACTAAAGAGTAAATTTTTATGACTAATCTGATTTGGATCGTGCTGTCTATAAACAGAATCTTTATATTACCTCTCAAATAACTGTAGCAGCACAGTAATGACATTGGCAACTGGCAATCGACCAGAAGTTATGTCATCTTTACTGCACGTTTTAAGATAGGGGGGAGACCTTGATTCAGGTAAAGCTATTCATTGCCAGCGCTGTGGACTAACTTTCCAAGCAATATTGAGCTCCCAGGCCAGTAGCGCCAGTCTCCTTGTCAAGTGCAAAGCTCGGGAATGGAATGAAGATCTGTATTAGCAAAAGAGGTACACAGTACTAGATAACAAAAAAACAGTTGTCTGTGATTAAAGTTCATTTATAAAATTGATCAAAAACTTTCATGTCCTATATTTTTTAAAAATTCAGGTCCCAATTCGAAAAGTTCAATCATAAAATTCATCTAATTAATAGCATAAGGATCTAATTGTAAAATGAAATTTCCTCAAATTATTGTATGCATAACCCTTCTTGATATAGATGGAAATAAAAAAATCATATACATATTCCTTAATAAATGATTCACAATTTGATTTATACAATTAATATAACTATTCTATTACTATAAAACTCTTTTACGTGGTTGATAATTTTAACAAATCTAATGATCGAGTCACCTGATTCTCAATACTCGATAGTTTGATATTCCTATATTATAATCGACTACCTTACACATATACACAAGTCTATATAAACGCACAAAATCATATATAAATCAGTTTTGAAGATGATTTGATTAACACAAAAATAGACTTGAAAGGACTTTGATTAGGTTACTAGTGTGGCACAATCGATGAGGATTGGAGAGTCACAGATAGTGAAGTAGAGCTGTTTCTTGGTGGAGAAGAGATGAGGAGGAGATAGCGATAATTGGATGGTAGAAATCTCTCCCCAACGGTGTTGGAATCGGCGAATGGAAAAATTATCCAATACGATTGTATTTGTCTCAATCCGATTTTAACACAAAAAAAAAAAAAAAAAAAAAGGTTTGGGAGAGTATTGATAGGGTTGGGTAAAAAGGGAGAAGTGCAAAAAAGCATGATAGCATAACCTCAAGGTCCCGAACTAAAGAAGCACCAAGAAGAACGCCACAAGCGAGCACTACCCACATGGTTGGTGAGAAGCCAATAGGTGACAAAGCACAAAAACAACAAAAAGCAATAAAGACAAAGCAAAATAAACAAACCAAACCCACCCCCAGTGAGCAATTCACCCTTAGTTATGACAGCAACCCACCAAGGTCTACTCCAGCCCACCAATCACTCCAGCCCCAGCAAAAAAACAACAGCGACCCTGCAACAATAAAATCAGAGTAAACCCACCCTATGCTCTGCTGAAAATGACCTGATGCAATTTAAACACCAAGTCATGCACTGAAAAATCGCATCTGGGGTAATGATATCTGACCCAAACTGCTAGCCTGACCTTCACAAGATCCGAAAGCACATCCAACTGCGGTTGTGTTCCCGAAAGACATAATCATTCCTGCATTTCCAAATAAACCACATCAAGCCAATGGGATAGATTTCTATAGGGACCCTTCCGTCTTTTAAACTTAAACCCAGCCCACCAGTCCAGTAGCCCCCTGACTGTCCAGGAACAACCCATTGGAGGCCCCACCAATCCACCAAACTTGACCACACCTTCCAAACCTCCGAACACAAGAAGAGAACATGGTTAATAAACTCAATTTCAGTATTAAAGAACTTGCACATAGCCGAAATACTTCTATTAAGGACACCAACTCTTTGAAGATAGTCCACTGTCTTGACCCTGCCCTTCCACGCCAACCACCCAAAAAATTGTGTTCTAGGAAGGGAGAGATTATTCCAAATCAGAGAGGACACCACAGATGAGAGACCAACCCCATTTCTATTATAGAGGGAAGCAACAGTGAACTCACCTGAGGAAGATGCTCCCCAACTTAATCTATCATCTGCTTCAGACAATGTCAAACTGATTCAATTCAACAAATTGCACAACCTACCAAGCTCTACTGCTTCCCAAGCTCTAAGAGCTCTTCTGAAAGTAAACGCTCACTCCTCCGAAGGTCCTTTTCTTTCTACAACAACACTCAATGAGACATAATTCTCAACTGACAGTGAGTAAAGTCTTGGGAATTCAGCTTTCAAGATTTCGTTGCCAGCCCAACAATCAATCCAGAAGTGGATTCTATACCCATTCCCTGCGACAATCATACAATTTGATAAATAGAAAGTTCTCAGATCTGGAATGCATGTAGTCACTGAGAGAATGTCACCCCAAATTCTTGAAACCTTGCGTAAGTCATCCATAAAAGGCATCCAGCTCCCTCCATTAACTGCATACTTAGAGCATAAAACATTCTTTCACAAGGCGTTGTCCTCCTTTCCAAATCTCCACCACCACTTCACTTGTAAGCAAGCATTGAACTCTCGAATGTCCTTAATGCCCAAGCCTCCTTGATTCCTACCTTTTGTAATATCCCCCCACTTTACCATGTGCAACTTCCTCTTCAACTCTGCACCACCCCATAAAAAAGCCGTTTGCACTCTATTGATAGCCTTAGCTACCCCTTCAGGTAGTTTAAACAAGGAAAGATAGTACACCGGTAAACTATTTAGGACTGATTTGATCAATGTAACTCTACCCCCATATGATAGAAATCTCCTCTTCCATGAAGCTAACTTAAGCTTGAACTTATCCAACACTGGCTTCCAAATAGACAACCTTCTAGAGCTTGCCCCTAAAGGAAGGCCTAAATAGATGAACGGAAGTGTTTGACTCTTGCACTTAAGAATCTCAGCAAAATCAGCCACAACTGTATCCTCCACACCCACACCACACACACTACTCTTATGAAAATTTATTTTTAAGGCCAAACATTAACTCAAAACAGCGAAGAATTCTTTTAATAGTTAGAAATTTCCCCCTATCCGCTTTGCAAAATATGATTGTATCATCTGCAAATTGTAAGTGCGTTAAACCTACATCACCACCCTCAACCTTCACACCTCTAATTAGACCCAGGTTCCTGGCTCTGACCATCAAAACATTCAATGCTTCAGCAACAATATTGAACAGAAAAGAAGACAATGGGTCACCTTGTCTAAGCCCTTTTTAAGGTGACCCATTAACCAAAACTGAAACCCTTGCTGAAGATATACAGTCCTTAATCCATTTTATGACCCGAGCTCCAAACCCAAACCCTTCCATCATATGCAGCAAAAAACCCCAATTTACTGAGTCATACGCTTTTGAAAATCAAGTTTTAATATCGCTCCTTTCTGATGACACGTTTTCCACCAGCCAACAACTTTGTTGGCGATCAGAACCCCATCCAAGATATTCATACCTTTCAAAAAAGCAGACTGAACATTACCAGCCACCCTATGTAAAACTTTCTTCACTCTATTTGCAAGCACTTTAGAGAGTATCTTGTACATAGACCAAGCAAACTGATTGGTCGATAATCCGCCAAAGTAACTGGGCAATCCTTCTTAGGGATAAGAGTGATGAAGGAGCTAGCAATGCCTTTGAATAACTTCCCATGTCTATGAAATTCCTCGAAGAACTGCATACTGCAGATTAGCATGGCACCCACAATGATACTTTAAAATTCCATAATAATCACAATGCTCTAAAATAATACATACTTAATTGCTCAAGTCAACAATTTTTAAACGTAGATAACCAAACCATCATAATCAGTATTTCCTACATCATATAATTCTACCATATGACCACACGCAATACCAGTATGGAAAGAAGCCACTAGATCATATAGTAATATATTACAGTGCCAATTTAGAGTGAATAAATCTTTATTACTTTAAAATAAGCATTCTAATATAACAGTTCCAGATCCAAATTGCCAACAATATAATCATTGATTGCATAAAGTAACAGTCCAAAAAAGCATTACTGTAAATACCATTTTACAACAAATTGAAAGTGTTACCCAACAACAATGATTTCAAATAAGTAATGCTATACAACCAAATGAAATAATTATTTTTAAAAAAATAGAACTAATGCAGAGACGATATATATGCAAATATAACAAACTGGTATGTGTCAAATTAATTCTCTAGTCATATTTTATATAGAAGCACAAACTATTTTTAGAACTGAAATTATTTTTATAAAGATGAATTTTTATTTTTCAAAGAACAAAAATAAGTCACTGGACAACTAGAACTTTTCCCTTAAGGCAAAGCAAAAAACTATTTTATCTACTATAGAGAATTGTGGACAATACATTCAGTCCCACAAAACCAAATAATACAATAATTAAGAATGTTAGAAAAATGTTATGCATTAATATAATTTAATTGATAAAATAATTAAGAGATTTACAATAAATAAAATATGAAAGTAAGTAAATTCATATAGAGTAAGAAAGAGTTGGAGATTGAAAGGCATGTAATTATTGTCCTAAAGTCGTTGTTTCTCCCTACGTGAAGGTACAACCGAAGTGCAACGGCTCTAAGATACAACCCAAGTGCTGCCTTCCTCATCTGATGTTCATGTCCACCAGGAGGATATGAACGAGTCACCATATGTCACGCCCCGAATTAATAAGGTCCGGCTCATGTGAATAAACTACCCGACGATGAATAATAGATAACAACTCTCATGCAAATGAATATTATATAATCACACAATACATGTGTTTTATTCTATTTTATACATTCCTAGATACAACATCTAAGTCGAATGGATGCTTTGTAACTAAAACATGTACAAATATTATAAAATAAAATTAGATGTCTTGAGGTTTACATCATACACAAGGGTGCAACCCTTACAAGAAATTGCACACGGCCAATAAATAACACATATGGCCCTTGGCCTACAATTAAAAAGCCACCCTACACGATTCCGAATACAACTTCACGTCACAATCCACATCCACACATGTACACCTGAAAAACATTTTAGCCACGTAGAGAATATTTCAAAAACTAAACATGTTCCACTAGCATAAATGATCATGATGCAATACATATATATAATATGTCCGAATGTATTTTCAAATCCATTTGATTTCTCAACAAAATCCTTTATTTCCAATTCCCAAAACTTTACGTTTAATCAAAACGTTATCCGAGTTCAAAATATTTGTTTGATATAAAATTCATTTCCAAAAACCAATCCAAGTATCTCAATACCAACCAGCAAATACATTGCTAAATCAAATACGAATACATCGCTAAAATCTTTTTCCAAAACATTCTTTCAAGCCAAAATGATAATAAATAAAATGGGTAAATCTCAGGGCTAGTGTTCATATAAGTAACTATACAAGTCACAAGGTCATTTTTACCGGTGCTAACCGGAAGGCTCGACACCTACCGCGCAGGTTTAGGTCTTTCACCATAGACACACAAGCCAACTTAATTCTGCTTTAATACCCCATCGTAGCTTTACCATTTTATTTACTTTTTTCCACTAGCAAAATACATGTGATTCAAAATATTATTTTTCCAAAACAATGCAAATGTTTTAAAACATAGCACAAGAATTTTCAAAACCTCTTTCCCAAAATACGATTTTAAATTCCAAAAAATTCATTACATGCTCCATGATATGAATGATTTCAAATTGCCTAATCCACATACGATTTCTAACCACGGCAATGCTATCCTCCACCGATAGCCAAAATAGTTATCTCTAATACAATAATCAAAAGATATCAATATAGATATATCTTCCAAAAGAGTAACAACAATCATTTTCAAAATCTCACAAACCATTTTCTTCCCATCTCTTACAAAACCAACATCATTTTTTATTTGTTTTCCAACACAAGTCAAAACCCATGTTTTTAGAATAAAACCTTATTTTCTTTCAAAATTACTTTTGAGTAAAGGAAGACCACTATGTCAATATATTTCAACCACCAATACAAAATCATAACCATGTTCAAGAACTCATTTGAAATCTCCTTTTCACATTTCAAAATCCAAATCCTAAGTTTAACCCAAAACACCCAAACCCATTGATCCTTTGAAATAACAAATAAATAGGATAAAGATCATATCCAATGACTGCCAAATATGAATAATAAAATAAGTCACAAATATGCTACCTGTGGGGATATATTTTCTGAGTACCAACACATGGCAAGGTGACGTCGACGTGTCAGCCGAGGTGCCACGTGTCCTGGTCGAGATGCCGAGATAATCTCGGTGCGGCCGAGGTTATCTCCGAAGATATCGGAATCCGGGATAAGCGAATAAGGGACAAGAGTCCTAGAATGAGAGAGGACTTCAGTTTGAGTAAAGATAAGACTCTTATAGGGTTTATCCCAATCCTATTGGGAGTCCAAGATTAGCAGTAATCCTAAGTCCATTGAAGAGAGGCTTCTATTGGGATTAGGATTGAGTTACTATAAAAGAGAGGCACCCCCATGGGTCTAAGGTACGCAATTTATATTCAGAATAGTGAGTTAAGCACTATTGATTATCTTTGAGAGATATACTGACTTGATCGTCAGAGAGCCCCCGGGTGGACGAACCACCACTAGAATCTTCTCTTTCTGTTACAGGTCAGACAGGTGCCATCTATTCTGCCAGTACTCTCTAGCTGAATACTGAATTGGAAGTGTGGTCAGAAAATCCCTCACACAATTTGGCGCCGTCTGTGGGAAGAAAAGAAGGATAGATGGCCAGTAACGAATAGCAAGAAAAGATTGGGGACGATACTCCTGCTAGGAATGGGAGACCTATCAACCTCGATATCGAAGGAGACAACCGCAACACAGAAACTCATGACCAGAATCACGGAGCAAAAGACGTCGGCCAGGAAGGCGACACTTCAAAGAAGACAGATCAAAGCAGGTACTATAACGAAGAAAACCTCCAGGTATGATGGGATAGGTGCCTACGGAGGGACGAAGAGGTAAAAGAAATGGCAAACAAGTTGGCGGACCTGCAATCGGTCGTCAACTTCATGATGCAAAACAATGTCATGTAGCTACATTTCCCGCTGTAGGACACGTCGATTCCAGCGGCTAATGCCCAGAAGGGGGGGCAGAAAACAATCCCTATAGCCCCTCAACACACCAGGAGCGAAAGACACTCTCATCGGCCTTCCAGAGAGGTCAGGCGAAGGGAGTCGAGAAGAGAAGAATCACGGAGGACGCACTGCACCAAGGAGGCAAACCCAAAAGAACATCGGCATGTTCAGGGAAAGGCGTTGTGTTTCAACACACCTAACGGAGAAGGGTCAAAAAGGGTCCGCAACGAAGCTGATAGCAGTGCTCCGAAAAGACTGAAGTCAGGAGACAGCCGAGCTCCTGGCCGGACTAAAGAAGACTTGAGGGATTACCTCAAGAGGAGGCAAGATCATGCCGAGGTAACATCTACTGTCAGACCAAGAACACCATTCTCAGTAGAGTTGGACAAATTTCAGACACTGAAGAGATTTAGCATGCCGAGGTTCCAAATATACGATGGAAAGTCAGACCCCAACTTCCACGTTGGATTATATTTGAACTCAATGGCATTGTGTAGTGGTGTAGACACCCCATTTTTGACCGACCTTAAGACTCAGACGTCACCGATTGAGCGCTTGGTGATGTTGCATAATGTGCTCGTTCAGAAGTTTCAGAGTCGCGGCCGTGAGCCCTACCTCCGGACTTCCGAACCCTCTTCTATGCCTTGCCTCGGTTTGCGAACCAGACTCGGTTTTCTCTGTTTCTTGTCCTGAGGGGAGGGAGAGGTCCCGTAGACCATCTCTCAGTGGCCGTGGGCTACATTTTGTGGCCGCAGGCCATTTTGCCCATTTCGGAGTCCGGTTTCCGATTTTTCGGGACCGTTGGCCGTGTGCTTCGGTTCGGGACCGCCTAACCATCTCCGTTTGTTCTGATTTTTGGCATACTTCCTTTCTACTCCCTTTTGAGGGACACTGGTGTTTGAGAAACCCACTTCGTGCCCGAATGCCACTTTCGATGCTTAATAGGCAATTTTTGGGGCCTCGAACTGCGCGTTTTGGCCCCCGAGCATTCGTTTTGCATCGGTTTTTGTTCATTTTTGGCAGGTACCTCTGTTTTATCACCGGGAAGGCCGTAGAAGGGTGGGAGGCCAGCAATTGTTTCAACAACCAGTTTTTGCTCCTCCGGCGCCCTCCGATGCCCGTTTTTCTCACTTCCGAGCTGATGTTGAACACCCTTGGGCCACTTTCTTGAACTTTGAACCACATACTTGTGATGTACACACATGGGAGGACCCTAAAAGTTGGTGGCCGGCCACTAATTCCATTTGACCCTTTTGAACCCCTCCTTCCGAGCCAATGTTGAACACCCTTGGGCCACTTTCTTGAACTTTGAACCACATATTTGTGATGTACACACTTGGGAGGATCTTAAAAGTTGGTGGCCGGCTACTAATGTCACCTGACCCTTTTGAACCCCTCCTAAAAATGGCTTGTTATCCCTCCTGTTTTATAATTGCCAATTTTTGAACCATAGGGTTGTGTTGTACACACATGGGAGGACCCTAAAAAGTGGTGGCCGGCCATTAATTCAACTTGACCCTTTTGACCCCTAGCCGGCCGGCTACGGGTGGTGGTCGGCCGGCCACCTTCAAGTCCAAAAACTAGTCGGCCATGATCCTCACAAATCACACTTTACAGCTATATAGCTTTATCCCCTAGAAAATATCTGTATCTGGGGGATATTTTTTGGGGGAAAACTTACCTCCTTTTCTCCCACCTTTTTCCCACCTTTACACCCTCTTTTTGTTCCTTATAACCAGCTGCAAGCCTTTGTAATAGGGGTTAGAAAAATTGTCTTCAAGTCTTGCATCCAAATCTCCCTCTATCTCTCTCATTTTCTCAAAAACATCCAAGTTCTACACCTCATTTCTTCATCACCACCAGGCACCACCACCACCACTCCATTTCCAGCAGCAAGGAGGGCTTCTCAGAGGCTAAAGGTGCTGCAACTTGGTCCAAGAAGCAACCAAAGAATGGTCTACAAGGGTGAGTTGCCATTTCCCCCTTTTTGAGCTTATTTTTGCAACATTTCTTAGCCATATATACTTTTTGCTTTGAGCTCCGGCCATAACTGAAAGTGGCCTTATTTTGAGCTCTTTTTCACTTTTTCTTCAGGGCTCAACCCTGTTTGAGCCCCCCATCTTACACTTGCTTCAATGTCTTCCTTAAATGCTATTTTCTTGCATGCTTTGGCAGCCTATTGTGCTTCGGTTTTTAGTCTTTTTACAGTACTAAAAATAGTCTTATTTTGGTCCATTCTTCATGTTTTATTAAGGGCCTTTCATGGTTTGGGACCTCCATATGCTACTTCATGTTATATCCCTCCTTGGTCCCCTTTTCTTGCATGCTTTGGCAGCCCATTATGCTTCCATTTTTGGGCATTTTACAGAACTAAAAATAGGCTTATTTTGAGCCCCTCTTCAACATTGAAGAAGGGCTCAACACTGTTTGGGACCTCCATGCTATACTTTCCTTTATATCCCCTCTTTGGTCCCCATTTTTGCATGTTTTGGTAGCCTATTATACTTTGGTTTTTGGCCATTTTACAGAGCTATAAAAAGTCTTATTTTGACCTTCTTAACATGTTTTATTAAGGGTCTTTGCTCATTTGGCGAATGTTTTGTATACCTCATGTTATAGCCACTTTTGAGCCTCATTTTGCATTGCATTTCTAGCATGTTTGTATGCTGTTTTTGGGGTTTTTACAGTTCTGTAAATATGCTTATTTTTGGTCCCTCTTCAATGTTGTAGAAGGGAATTTTTCAGTTTGGGCTGTGCATATACCACTTGCCTCTTTGGCCACCTTTTGGCCCATTTTCTTGCATAAGAGCTTAGCCATATCTATGATTGTTTTTGGGTTTTTTACAGTTCTGTAAATGTGCATATTTTGGGCCCCTCTTCAATGTTGTTGAAGGGCCCTAACCTGTTTGGAGCCCGCAGCTGTGAGCTGCTTCATAATCTCATGTTTAGGGCCATTTTTGCATGCCATTGTTGCCCTATCTTTGCTTGCTGTTTGGCCATGATTTGTACTAGTAAAATGCTAATTTTGGGGCTGCCTTGCTTCTGTCTTTTCATTCCATGTACCAATTATGCATGCTTTGTATAGCTGTAGTTCATTCTATGTGCCTAATTCTGCATTTCGGGAGAGATTCCATGCATCGGGTGTGTCTTCGCCTCATTTCGGGGCTGTTTTCCCCCACATTTCAGTGCTGAAATTCCATTAGCATGTTTGCATGCCATTTTCATGCCATTACATTGCATATGCCATTGCCTCGGTTTGCGTGCCCGTGTGCACGCATTTCGAGGCACTTCATTTTCATTCATCGGCCTCTTATGTGAGTGTGGCTGAGGCTCTCCCATATTAGTGTAAGTCCATGTTGCATTCTGCATGCCATTTCCATGCCATTACATTGCATATGTCATTGCCTCGGTTTGCGTGTCCGTGTGCACGCATTTCGAGACACTTCATTTTCATTCATCGGCCTCTTATGTGAGTGTGGCTGAGGCTCTCTCATGTTCGTGTAAGCCCATATCATATTTCCATGTCATTTGCATTGCGTATATCTTTTTCTCGGTTTGCGTGCCTGTGTGCGCGCATTTCGAGGCATCTCATTTTTACAGCATAGTGCATACTAGGTTGTATCTTAGATCGCATTCTGTCATTTTCTCGGTTTGCGTGCCCGTGTGCACGTATTTCGGGACATCTCATTCTCATAGCATTGTGTATGTTAGGATCGTATCTTAGTCGTATTTCATGCATATCATGCATATTGCATCGTGTTCGGGGTAGGAGTTAGCCCGGGCACGGGAAACGAGGTGCGTTTCGTACTCCGAGTGACGGAACGTGTCTCAATTCCCAGTCACCGACACTCCGGATTACCCATGATGGAGTCAGGTTCTTGTTGTGTTTATACGTGCATTCATTCTATATTGAGTTGCACATTTCGACTCCTCTGCCATCATGCAACGATATGCGTGATTGGTGGCACGAGGATCGAGGCATGCATATATCTGTGAAAATACATTGCTATGCCCCTTTCCTGCTCTCTGTTGCAGCAAACGAAGAATCAGCAAACTTCCGGAGTTTGGCGCGCTTTTCAAGAAAAATCACAAAACAGAGGCTAATTGGGGCATCCCAGTGGATTTTCGCGTGAGACAACCCGGACATGCATCATCCATCAGAAGCAAGGCAGTCCCTGGCTTGCATGCCAGTTTTATTTATTTTCTTAGTTGATTCGTTAATTAATTAGGAATTTGTATATTATTTGGACTGTAATATTTGGACTGTAATATTCTTTTATTCGGGACTGTATATTTATTCGGACCCTCTGCGCGAGGGCACAACTGTAATAAGTGTGCGTGTGTGTGTTGTATGTCTTCCAACCCCACGTCTTTCTCCCTTTTATTTATCTGCTTTTGATGGTTAGATTAGGCCATATTTCAATTAGCATACAGTATGATAGCATGTTTGCATTCATTCATTAGTCTTGCATGCACCGGGCTCGGCGCATCATACTAACTGCATCTGTATTTCAATTCCAAGTTGAATACATGTTAGCTGTAGCATTCCATAGGCCATGTTTAGAATAGCCGAGCCTGCTATAGTTGCATCCTTGCATGTGTTGCATTAGGCAATCCTGTGTATCTAGGATCATACATGGATTTCTAATGAGTTTCTATTTTGGCTTGGAGTACTCGGTGAGTTTTTATGCTTTAGCATCCTTGCATGCGTGTGAGTGACTGCCATGAATAGCATGCTTACCATGAGGCTATTTGCTTATGCGATATAACTGCTTGAATGCCTGTAGGTGAAGGTTGGGTTGTTTAGATTGGGACAATTCATCAAATATTTGTTTTAAGCCCACTAGATAGTGGCAAAACCATCTTTTCTAAGCCCACCCGAGGGTGGCAAAATCTGCATTTTAAGCCTACTTGCGAGTAGCAAACCATCTTTCAAAAACAAACATGAAATGTTTTGTTCCAATTCAGGCGATCCAGTCTATACTTGTATGCTGTGCGCATCACATAGTAAGCTAGGCTAATAACCGGAATAAGAACACACAATGTTTTCAAAAATAGATATCATGGTTAGTAGAGGCCGATCTTTGATCGGGCGAGCGGGGGTGCTCACGAAGTGACCTTCCCCAATCGTACCCAAGTTCCCGAGCCGAGGCAACTTTGGTGATGACGGACACGTGGCCTTTGGCACCGAGTCAGGGTTTCCTAAATTGTCCAAAATAAAAACATTTAGGTGGCGACTCTGTATCTGGCAAAGCAGTCCATGTTTGGCACTTCTTTCAAAAAAATCTGTTTTTCTCAAAACGATTTGCCGGATTTGGACTCTTTGGTTCAGACTTAGAACCGTGACTACAAATCGAGTCCGAGCTGTAGCGAGGTCCCCCGCGGGCTGGTTACAGTTTCTGGCCACTCCGCTGGGGATTTAGAGAACTTGACTCGAACTCGTGATATCTGTTTTTTACTACACTTGTGTGTTTCTTTGCATTGCATTTGCATTGGTGCGCCTAGGACACCGTGTTTGCCATCTGCTATTCCTGAACGGTTTGCCGGAGGCTTGTCTTGTCAAGGCATGACCATAAGGCTGACCGGTTGTGGGCTCTGCCAGTATGGGAACACAAACCCCGGTTTTACCGGGGCACCCTCTTTGACCATTCGACCTAGTGCATATTCGGATCCATAGTGACCATTCCAAACTAGGACAGGTTGCTTACCCGTTTATAGGTTGTTTGAAACCGCTGCGTGCGTAGTGAAACCCTAGCTCCTGACAATATAGGACAGGGAAACCCTACCCCAACATAGGGGTGTTCTGGCTCTCACTTATCTGTTATGTGCTTTAGAGTGCGTCTCTACAGGAATGCATGTATCAGTATATGAGTTTGGGCATCAGGCCTGCGGGCATCAGTTCAATATTGTCAGCATCAGGCCTACGGGCATCAGTTCAGTATATGAGTTTGGGGCATCAGGCCTGTGGGCATCAGTTCAGTAGTATGGGTATCAGGCCTGCGGGCATCAGCCAGTATTTGAGAATTAGTTATCTGCGGGTATCAGATTCTGTTTTAGGGGACAGTGATACAGGGATAATAATCAGTGTTTGAGGACAGTGTGTATTCAGCTTATTGACTGTGTGTTGTTATGCCAGACTGTGTGTCATGCATTTTATTTTAAGCTGTTATGCTGTCCGTTTATCTGCTTATTTATTTCCTTTTCGCTTTATTTATCTTTTGCTAGGTCAGTTCTAGCACAATTGCTTTCAACCCAGCAGGCATTCCCCAAGCACTTTGGACACGAGGTCGTCGACTCAATCGATCTGAGGATCTAATCGACGGACAGCCAGTGTTCCATTCTCTACCCCCCGTTACCAAAAGAAAGCCGAAAAAGCGCAGTGTGTCAGAACAGAGGTTGTCAGAGCAGTGGGTTACTTCATCAGAGGACTATAGGACTGAGGTCTCAATTACTGCTGTAGAAATAGACATACCAGTTAGTCAGATGGATTAGCAAAATACATCAGGGATGGAGGCTCTAATGCGCCAGATGCAGGAGAGCATGAGACAGATGCATGATGATGCCGCCCGTCAAGCGGAGTTCTCCAAACAGCAAGCCGCGATCATGGCCCAACAGGCCGAACTAATCACCAGACTGCAACAGCAGAATGCAGCATCTGTTTCACACCAAATTCCTCCTCCGGCAGGGGCTCCATTACCTGAGCAAACACCTACTGTTCAGAACGCTCCGCCAAACACCCAGAACGCTGTGCCAAATCTTCAAAACTTACAAGAGGACACGAATCTTCCAACGGGGCCAGCTCCGCCCCCGCTTCCGCCACAACTGTCCAAGGTCCATACACCTAATCACCCGGACTCCCCCTTCGAGTTCGAGGTTGATCATACAGCTCTGAAATTGAGCAAACTTGAGAAGCTCTTCAAGAAATCCCAAGGGGTCAAGGCTATCCCGGATATCGAGGACGGATATACCGACGTGGCCGTAACATTGCCCGATAGGTTCAAAATGCCTCAAATTGACCGCTTTGACGGGTCCGGGGACCCATGGTCCATCTCCGACTGTTCTCAGACATCTTGCGGCCAATGGGCCTAACGCGACCACAGAAGCTTTCATTATTAGGCCGAACCCTGTCGGGTGTGGCCGCCCACTGGTATGCAAAGTTAGAGGATGAAGTGAAGAAGAATTGGGATGAAATGGCTGAGGCCTTTGTCGCGCAATATTCGTACAACACTCAGATCGAGATTACAACTCGTGATCTCGAAACGACAAGGCAAGAGCCCAAGGAAACTTTCTCGGACTTTGTAATCCGATGGAGGGCAAAGGCGTCAATGATGACTCTAAGGCCCACGGATAAGGACCAAATCCGGATGATTATGCGCAATCTCCACCCAAAGTTGATGCAGAGAATGATTGTAATCCCCTTTCCTACTTTCTCAGATTTACACGAGATGGGGGTGCAAATCGAAGATGCAATGAAACAAGGTCTGTTTGACCACGACAGGGAACAACCGAGGAGGACTTTCAACCGTAACAACAATGCGGGCCCGAGTGGCGCTGCAAATACAAGAGCCTCGGAAGTCAGTATGGTCACCACCACTCCCCCTCCCCCTCCAAGGCCCATGGCTGCCACACCCTTCTCCGGCGCGTTCGAAAGCAACAAACAAACCACCAGATTCCAACCTCGAGGCCAAAGAACCTTCACCCCATTATATATGCCCCTGTCCAAAGCTCTAGGGGTATTGATCAGGAAAAAGCATTTGAAACCCCTGGAGCCGAAGCCACTACCGAATCCACTCCCTCCGTCTCATGACCCAGCAAAGTACTGCGCGTATCACCAACAACACGGTCACGACACCGACCGTTGTTTCAGATTGCGTCATGAGATCCAAGATCTTATCGACAAACAGGTGATCGCGCCTCCCGATAAACCCAATGTTACAACCAACCCTCTCCCACCACATAACCAAGCTCCCCCTTCCAACAGAATCAATTTTATCCAAACTGGGGTCGCATCTTACGATCCTAGTATCTATATCACCCCATCCCACCTACCCAAGCCGGAGGTGTTCCTCCCCGATTGCACCGACTTCTTGTGCATGGTGGACATCTCTAAAACCCAACCAGAACCGACGGTGGTGACCGTCGAAGATGGGGAAGGGCAGATTTCGGGAGAGAATGAGATTGTTGAATCTGGGACTGGACAGAGTTTTGCTGGGGGAGCCTATGATCCAAGCGAGTACATCCTATCAACGAGCCGAATTGGGCTAGGTATAGAATTGCTAGAGACAGGAGAGCTGTGCATGATCCGGGGGGATGGATCTGGGCTAGGGGCAGATGATCTGACAACCGTAGGGGGGGACTTTGCCAACCTGCAATTTTTCGATGACCAGGAACCGGGGGATGCGTCAATCAACTGGTTCGACTATGAGGAATCGGCGGAGGCCACGGGATGGCTCGAGGATCAACCAGATGAAGTGGGGGAAGCCCAACCAGAACAGAGCCCGGCAGGGGCAGGAGTATCAGCTGTGGCCGGAATGGCCGAAAGTCAAGTTGAATCGCCGGAGAGCGCCGGTGTTAAGAATTCCGCTCGAGACTTGGGCATTATGGATACAGGAGTTGTTGAACAACCAGCTGTACTGATGCAGCTGGAACGAGAAAAGTTTGGGGATGCCGAGAGAATTAGGAAAGCTAAGGGCCTTGAGGGGACTGAAAGTGCTGTGTGCTCGAAGATAGAGAATGCTGCGGGCATGTGGACAGGGAGTACTGCGAGTGCAACTAAACCGGAGCCAGACAGGTGTCTGTTGGCTGCCGACGGAATGTGGTGGGAAGACGATGACTTATGTCTTGCCCACACGGATGAAGACTGGGGAAATAATCAACCGGATGACACTTGGTACCTCGATGAGGTTGACCATATGACGAGAAGTGGGCGGTACTTCAAGCCCCCACACCTGGACCAACCCGAGGCATCCGGGAAGGATAGAGAAGCGGAGAAACAGAAGGAGAAGCAGATTGAAGAGGAAGCTGTGCTGAAACAGTTAAAAAAGATACAAGCAGACATCTCTATCTGGGGACTGCTAATGGCATCACGAGTACATAGGGAAGCTGTCCTGTCTGCTATGGACAAGTCCAAACTCTCCATAGACACCACGCCTGAACAGCTGGTTGGGTTGGTTTTTCCGAGAGGAGGTTCCCCGGCATTAACCTTTTCGGACAAAGAACTACCGCCTGAGGGCACAAATCATAACAAACCTCTCTATATTTCTGTGGAATGTAGAGATAAGTGGATACCGGTGGTACTTGTTGATACCGGGTCTGCGATTAATGTCTGCCCGACTAGAACGGCATATGCAATCGGGTTGAAGCCCGTGGACTTCATCCCAACTACCCAAGTGATCAGAGCATACGACAATACCAGCAGAGAAGTGATGGGGACTGTTAAAATTCAAACCAAGGTTGGTCCAGGACAACACAGCATTGAATTTCATATCTTTGACGTTCCCGCAACCTTTAACCTACTTTTAGGGCGACCGTGGTTGCACCAGGTCAAGGCAGTCTCTTCCACTCTACATCAGATGCTAAAGTACCCTCACGGGAAAGGGGTAGCGATCGTTTTTTGGAATTCATCGATCCATCCGCCGCCGGAAGTGTCCACACCTGTCTTGGAGATCGAGCACGGCACGGAGGATGTGTTTTTATCGAGGTTCACTTTGGCCGAGGCTCAAGTGGTGCAGAATGTCATGGCTGTGAATGAAGGTATGTACGTCAGTGCTCAATCTGTCTACCTCATGAACAAGCTACAACATATCCCCGGAATGGGATTAGGAAGAAACGGCCGGAAAGGCATCGCGGTATCGGCCGAAGTGCCACACAACCCTCACACCTTTGGATCGGGTTATCTGCCCACCAAAGAGGACTGGGTGAGGAAAGGGAGAGAAATGGCCGGAAGGGCCAGAGCAAAGAAGGATGGGAAGCCATTTGAGTTAATGCATAGGCCCATCTGGGGTACCCTAAACGGACGCTTCGTCCGGGAGGGGGAAGACTTTCCATTCTGCGGCTTTCCAGAACCATGGCTGAACGCGGAGAAGAAGCGCGTGCCTGGTTTCGAAATCTTCTTCGATTTACAATTACCTGGGGATGACGTTGCCGAAGCGCAGACAGACCCACCAACTGAGGTTGAGCAGTGTAAAGCAGTAGATTCTGGGAGCACCGAGCTTGAAATGGGGGTAGCACTGGCTTGTCTACTTTCAGATCCTCCGATCAACCAAGAGTGCTTGGGGGATAACTCTTCGGTTTCTATGATTGGGGATGAAATAGCTGCGGGCTTCCCAGCGCCGATCTTGGATGCATCTATCGCACCTTCTCTCACCTGGCAATATGAAGAAGGCTTTTTATCTAGCAGCACCGGGTCAGGTAGTGAGCCGGAATCTGATTCCACCGAATCTTGTGCGTCGGAATCAGGTTCCAGCTCGACTGAGTCTGAGTCCGGTATTCCTGGGGGTGATAACCCGGATGCCACAGTCCTGTCTAGGTCGTCATTTTCATTTTCTTTTGAGTCTGTTGTAACAGAGGAATCTGACGGCTTGGAAATATTTAATGAGAATGATGTGGATGTGGTTTCTGAGTATTTTTCTGTGCCTTTGATTTATTGCTTAAATCAGGATTTTCAAAATTTTGATGAAAACAACGAGGGAGAAATTCCTCCGGTTTTGCAACGGTTAATTGATCAAGAGCAGGAAAGATTTGTTAAACCCTTAATGGATGAAATCACTACTGTGAATATTGGTACTGAGAAGGACCCGCGGCTGGTCCAGATCGGGTCCACGTTGTCTTCGGAGGAACGCGAGCGCTTAGTCGCTTTATTAAAAGATTTCAAAGATGTTTTTGCGTGGTCCTACGAAGACATGCCTGGAATCGATCCTGAGATTGTACAGCACCGGATCCCTCTTGACCCCGAGGCCCGACCTGTCAAACAAAAACTCAGAAGGATCCGCCCGGACTGGGCCCTCAAGATTAAGGAAGAAGTCACCAAGCAAATTGACGCAGGTTTCCTGCTGGTATCCGAATACCCAACTTGGTTGGCCAACATTGTTCCGGTGCCAAAAAAGGATGGCAGAATTTGGGTCTGTGTAGACTTCAGAGATTTGAACAGGGCCAGTCCGAAGGACGACTTTCCCTTGCCACACATTGATGAATTGGTGGATTTCACGGCAGGACACTCTTTGCTTTCGTTTATGGATGGTTTCTCAGGCTATAATCAGATAGTAATGGCACCCGAAGACCGAGAGAAGACTGCATTCACTACCCCGTGGGGTATATATTGTTATAGAGTGATGCCATTTGGGTTGAAGAATGCTGGAGCTACTTATCAACGGGCAACAACTACAATACTGCATGATATGATCCATAAAGAGGTCGAGGTGTATGTGGACGACATGATTGTCAAGTCCAAAGAAAGAGAAGGCCACTACACCGCCTTACAAAAATTCTTTCAAAGGATCAGAGAGTTTCGGCTGCGATTGAATCCCCAGAAGTGCACGTTTGGTGTTACAGCAGGGAAGATGCTAGGGTTTCTGATTACACAAAGGGGCATCGAGGTCGACCCTTCCAAAATCAAGGCCATCTTAGAAATGCCACCACCAAGGACTGAAAAGGAGGTGCGAGGCTTTCTAGGTAAAGTGCAATTCATAAGACGGTTTATCTCTAAATTAACCTTGACTTGTGAACCACTTTTTGGTCTCCTGAAGAAAGGAAAGAAATTCCAATGGGACGGCCGATGTCAAGCAGCTTTTGAACAGATCAAAGAATATATACAGAACCCGCCCGTGTTGTCACCACCAGAGCCGGGGAGACCGTTGATATTGTACCTTTTGGTAACTGAGACTACCATGGGCTGCATGCTCGCGCAGGAGTCAGAAGACAAAGTGGAAAGGGCCATCTACTATCTGAGCAAAAAGATGCTGGATTACGAGACCCGCTATACACCGCTGGAGAAGGCTTGTTTGGCCTTGGTATGGGCTACCAGGAAGCTGCGGCACTACCTGTTAGCTCACTCTGTAATGTTGGTTTCACGTTTGGATCCCATCAAATATCTTTTCGAGAAACCAGCACTTACGGGTAGGCTAGCTCGTTGGCTGCTGTTGCTCTCCGAATTTGATTTGAAGTATGTAACGCGCAAGTCAGTAAAAGGAAGAGTGGTAGCAGAGTTCCTTGCCGACCACCCGGTTGAGGGGGATGAAGCGGTTGAGTACCTATTCCCAGATGAAGCCATTCTGCACATCGAAGATGAAACTTGGACGATGTACTTTGACGGAGCGTCAAACCAGTATGGATATGGGATAGGGGTGTTGCTGATAGCGCCTGACGATTCCCGTATCCCTTTAGCATTCAAGCTCCGGTTCAAAGTCTCGAACAATGAAGCAGAGTATGAGGCATGTATTGCTGGCCTGGAAGCAGCCCTAGAGCTAGGGGCAAGACGGTTGGACGTCGTTGGGGACTCAAACCTTGTTGTGTCTCAAGCAAAAGGAGATTGGAAAGTCAAGGAGGAAAGGATGATAATTTACCACCAAACCTTGGATTTGTTAATTCCTCGGTTTGAGAAGCTAAATTTCACCCACCTCGTAAGAGAGAACAACAGGTTCGCAGATTCACTAGCAACTCTATCTTCCATGATAGACATCCCGTCCGGAGTCCGGATGCGTCCAGTCATTATTGATCAGAAGTTTGCGCCAACATACGAGTCGATTTCCGCCATAGATGAGGCTCAAGACGGCAACCCCTGGTATTACGACATCTGGAACTTCTTGGAAAAGGAGACGTATCCACTAGGGGCAAATGCCAAGGATAAGAGGGCCATCAGAAGAATGGCTACCCAGTTCATCATCTGCGGGGGTAAGCTGTACAAAAGGGGTCATCTGGGAATGCATAAGCTCTGTGTAGAAGCTGAAGTGTCGAAGCGCCTGATGGAGGCCATCCATGGAGGGGAGTGCGGTGCACATATGAATGGAGTAATGCTGGCCAGAAAGATCCTCAGACAGGGCTACTACTGGTCAACCATGGAGGAGGATTGTATTAGTTTTGTTCGGTGATGCCACAAGTGTCAAATTCATGCAAACCGCATGAACATCCCGCCGTCAAAGCTGTACAACATGACTTCGCCATGGCCTTTTTCAGTTTGGGGAATTGATGTGATCGGCACTGTTACCCCGAAGGGGTCAAACGGGCATGAGTTTATCCTGGTGGCAATAGATTATTTCACAAAGTGGGTCGAGGCCCAATCATACGCGGTGTTGAAGGCGTCGCACGTTGCAAAGTTCATCAGAAACAACATCATCTGTCGCTACGGGGTGCCAAACGAGATAATTTCAGATAATGGTTCCCACTTCAAGAAAGAAGTGATAGACTTGTTGGAAAAATACAATGTGGCTTTCCATAAGTCATCTACATACCGACCACAAACCAACAGAGCGGTCGAGGCCGCCAACAAGAATATCAAGCATATACTGCAGAAGATGGTGGGAACCTACCGGGATTGGCCAGACAAGCTGCCATTTGCTCTGTGGGGCTACAGGACTTCAATCAGAACTTCTACTGGAGCGACTCCGTATTCATTGGTCTATGGAATGGAGGCTGTTCTACCCATCGAGATTGAGGTTCCGTCGTTACGAGTATTGGCTGAGTGCCAAATAGCCGAAGCAGATTGGCAACAGAGCAGATTTGAAGAACTCATGCTCTTTGATGAAAGAAGACTGAAAGCACTGTACCACGTCCAAGGCTATCAACGCAGAATTGCCCGGGCTTTCAACAAGAAGGTTAAGTCCAGGAATCTGAAAGAAGGAGATTTGGTGCTCAAAGACAACCGAGCTCCCATCCACGACCCAAGGGGCAAGTTGAAACCCAATTGGACTGGTCCTTACATCATCAAATCTATCTGGTCAGGTGGAGCTGTGGTTCTGATGGATCTAGATGGCTTGGAGTTCTCACAACCGATCAATATGGACAAGTTGAAGAAATATTACCCTTGAGAGGCTCGCTAGGCCGAAAACCCGAAAGGGCGACCTAGGCAAAAGTCAGAGCACAAAAAATTAGAAAATATAAAAACTGAGCTCGCAAGGTTGAAAACCCGCAAAGGGCGGCCTTGGCAAAAGTTAGAGCGCAAAAGGAGAGTGAAAATACTCGAGTGAACCTCGGCCTGAACTACGTAAGGCTTGATTCCCATCTTTGGGATACGTAGGCAACTTCACCTTGAAGTTCAGCCATAAACTTTTCCCCGATCAACTCTGTCTATTTTGATCATCTCAGTCATCTTTATCCATCAGCATTTATCGCGATCTTCGGTACAGTGCTATTCAGACTAGGGACAACTTTCCGTTGCCGCAACGGTGCAAAGTTACTCAGACTAGGGGCAACTTTCCGTTGCCATGCAGTGCCGCATTGTTCTTCAGACTAGGGGCAACTTTCCAGTTGCAGGGATCTGGGGTTGTGCATCTCAGTGACAGATCTTCGGCGTGTCCAATTCTGATCCACATCGAAAATAGTTTTGAAAAGTTTTAATAAAAGTCGACTTTGTTCAAATTAATCTTTTAGGACTAAGACCATTTTTGGACCAAAGCGGAAAATTTTTAGTACCACAACCTTCAATTTCATTGATTTCAAAACAGAGTTCTCCTGCTCTTGCATACAATCGAGGTTGCTTTTTTATTACTTTCATAGAGAAAACTTGAAAATACTAATAAAGCAATAAATTTGGGGCATAGTCGAGTCAAGTATCTCTGCGCCCCCTTCCAGAGCTGGACGAAGCATCTGATGCCAAGCTAGGCCCAACCTGTGCCTCCTCGTTGAGCCAATCCAAGCACTCGTCGGACAAAGTGCAACTGAAAGTGGGAGCAGGGGCCAGGAGCTCTCTAGTCCTCCATGCTGTGGCATATCGGACAAGCTGTGCACCCCGGACCGGGAAAGCAGCTGGGTACTCAATCCCCTCCGGTGGGCAGATCTGATCGTGACCAAACTGGCGCAGGAACCGGAACGGAAAATAGAATACGCAGTGGGTTAGACCAACCAACTGGATCCCAATCAGCCGGGACATACTATAGCTCATTGCCGGGAGGTTGAGCCAAGGACAACGCCAAGCAATGCGGTCTGCGGACAAATTGCACATCCAATCAAACCACCACCTTTCGTCAAGAGCATTGACTAGGCGCTGCCAAAAGAAGTAGCCTCGAGCTGAATAGGCCAGGCAAGAGTCCACAACCTGCAACTTGTCCATTAACCATACCTGGGGGAGGGATGGAAAATGAGAGAATAAAGAACAGAGAGATGTATGATGAGAGAAAAGTAAGACAAGGGTTTTGTGAGAAAAACCGAGCCTGAGGGTCGAGTGATGTGAGCAAATATATATGTAAGGTTGGGTGGGAAACATTACCTGCAGCAGCAGTGGACTCCCAGCAAACCTAGTCGCCTCCCGGCAATAGACAGAATCTAAACCCATCAACGTCTCGGCCAAGGTCATAGCGATGCAGCTCTTTCCCTCTCTCAAGCCTTGGGCAACTTCAATCAGGCGAATGCTAGCCCCGCCGAAGCCCGAGGAAAGCAGAAAGTGAGACAACAAACACAAGCAGAGGACGTGTTGCCGGAAACCTTGCCAATAATGGTTGCTGCGGTCACCGGCGTTGGAAAAACGATGGATCAAGCCGAGGATGTCCAGTTCCCCACTGCAGATCAGAGATCGAGCATCATGCGCCGTGAGCCCACACATCCGCCCTAAAGCCTGGGCATGGCCAAAACGGAGCTGGGGCAAGATCACTTCAGAGCATTCAGACTCCATCAAAACCTGAAAATCTTCGAAAGTGGGACATACCTCTTGGCCGCCGAAGCTAAAAACGTGCGTCACTAGGTTCCAGAACCTTGCCGCGGCATGGAGAAAAGGGAGATGTAGTGGAGTACGGCTCAGCGTGAATAATGCATTCAAACCGAAACCCCGGAAATTCAGCTTTTCCGAGCCATCTAGAGAAGAGATCCAAGATGTGAGATTTTCCGCGAGAAACGCCTCCATCTTTATGTAAAACTAAGATAAAATGAATGTTCCCGAAGTTGAGGCTTTTATAGTGGAAGAGACACTATTCACGGGGACACGTGTCAAAAACTAGGTGGCTGCAGGAATAAGTAGTCGGCCGGCCACCTTTTCTGGCTGGCCGGCCATTCTCTTTTTCAAAACTGGCCGGCCGACTCCCCCTCTCCATAAAATTGGCCGGCCGGCTCCCAAAGATGGCCGGAAATGCTCCAGTGTATCTCCTTGGCCCTATTTTACCCTTCGAGGGAAAGTTTCGAGCATTTCCATGCAACGGGAGAGTCAAAGGCCTTCATTTCCCTCTGTTTCGGATGCGTTCCGGTGCCCAGATCGTCCGAAGTGCACTTTGTTGTTGTGGAGTTTTGTTCATCGAGTTGTTGTTTTGATTATCGAGTTGTTGTTTTGCTTATCGAGTTGTTTGTCGAGCGGACGTGCTTCGTGTTTTCGAGTCATTGCTCTCTGTTTAAACAATCTTTGTTTAAGTCTTGTTTATTTACGTTGTCAACACTATTGTATTTTGCTTATTGAGTTGTAAACTTCCTAAGGTTCTGTTATATCTTAGTAAGTTAAGTTGCTTAGTTTGTTGCGTCGGCTCACTACTTGACTTGGTGATTACACAATGCATATTCCCATTCAATTTTTGTGCGAAATAAAATGATGTGATACGATGCTAAAAGTTTAAAATACAAACACCTTTTCGAAAGCTGTTTCATTCCATCATGTTTTACAATGAACAAAGGTACAAGTTTTACAAAAAATAAAACTGCCTAACAATGTGCAAAGTGCTACAAACTACTAGCAAAAAGAAAAATAAAGCAGGAAACAGCAACATCAATGTCCTCGGGAGCGGGAATGAGAAGCACTCCTCATCCTCTTCTGCGGGACAACCTCTGCACCATCATCATCATCCGGGTCGGAGCTGTCGTCCTCAGGATCCCCCTCAGCCTCGCCTCTGTTCCCCGAACCAAGACCGGAGCCCCCCTCCTCAGCAGATGTCTCTGACTAGCGGTCGGTAGCCTCCTCCTCCTCCTCCTCCTTGGGCTCCGCCTCTACAACGTGTGCCCTACGTCTGCGGGAGGACCCTCCTCGAGCTCCTCGAAAAGGCCTGGATGGCCCAGCTCCTCGAAAAGGCCCAGATGGCCCAGCTCCCTGAGAAGGCCCAGATGGCCCAGCTCCGTAAAAAGGCCCAGATGGCCCAGCTCCCCAAGAAGGCCCAGTTGGCCCGGCCCGCGGCGTAGCATATACAGGAGGTATCTGAAAATGAAAAGTTCAATACATCAGTTCAAATATGAAAATCAGATGCGAGTACAGTGTATGAGTGGGGTGTGTGTCGGATGTGCTCTACAATGCAGAAGAATGTTCAAAACCAGTGTGTCATCAGAAGTATGATAAATACAAGAAAGATGAACGGTACCTGCGCACCCATAACGGATAGGTGTGTCTCTCTCCGAAGGACCATGCCCTCAAGTGCGGCCATCACCCCGAGCATCTCGTCCACATACTCAACCGGAGGCTGCAGATACAAATGCAAAACTATCAGTAAAGGAATGAATGTCCAAGTACCCGACTGATAAATCAAAGCTATAAATCATACCAGTGGTGAATCAGGATCCCTGACATATCTATGGTCAGGAAGTGGAGGCTCTAGCGGAATCGGGTAAGGAGTCCCAAAATGCCATCCCGTCAACTCAGACGGCATGTCCGGCCATCCAGGATGAGGATAAGTCGGAGGAGTCGGAGGAACCGATCTACCCCTACCTCTCGATGTACCAGCCCTACTAGTAGAAGGGGCGTCTGCAGCCCGAGCCCGGGCCTGGCTCGAAGATGACGTACCAGCAGACCTCATCATCGGGGTGCAAGCCCCCGCCAGTGGAGGCATCAAATATGTATGACGGTAAGTGGCATAGTCCCCCTCCTCGAGGTGCAACAGGGCATCACTACCCAGCATACCGCCGACTATCTCCTGGTGAGAGAGCCTATCAGCAATCCGCATACTAACTGGGGGTGCTGCGGGAGGGTCCTGAGAAGTATACCCCCATACCTGACGCAGAAAGCATTCTCCCAGAAACCATGCTCTACCAACAGGTCCTTCGAGCAGGAACCTGTACTGGGAGGTGCCCGATCCTCCGGGATACTGAAATCGAAGACCATCGCCCAAGGGTGCCCAAGGCTGCCATGTAATCTGCGGATAACAAGTGAATAAATCAATCAGAAATCAGGAACATGCAGGGCAAATCAGAGATAAAAATGGGAAGAACTGAGGGTTCTGAAGTACCTCCGATGGGCGCACAGTGTCAAAATACTGTCGCAGATAAATGAGAGTCTCTCGGGGTCTCGGCCGGTGCGGGCCCTCGAACACCAGTGAATATGGGGTCATGGGGGGCCCTGCCACCTCCAACTCTGGGGCTAATGCTGGGAAGTATACGTAGACCCATAGCTGAGAAAAGCAGTGCAGAATGTAAGTACAAAGTGCTGAGAGCAAAATACAGACTGTAAAGTGCGCTGTGTGTGCAATGTACAAGTAGTGAAGAGCAGAAATGTAAATCAAGGGGACAGAAAAGTACCTCCCAGGCTCGCCAATAACCGCCAAGTAAGTCTCTCCGCCCGCGGGAGGTGGCGCTCATATAGTAGTAAAGGGTAGCCAGGCCGGCGCCACCCCAATCGTATCGACTGACCTGTGATAGGTCAACCAGAGCGCTCAACAGATATAGCCCGACTGTGTTCCCTCTATCGGCGAACAGGGTAGTCCCGAAGAGGAACATAAGGAAACCACGGGCGTACTGCTCCGTCTCCTCAGAAGTCTCGGGCACCATCTCCGCCCGCCGGAAGTGGGAAGAGAACCAAGTATATCGGACTCTCCCAGAAACCCTGTCAACAGGCGGGCGAGCTCCCAGTAGATATGTCCAAGCGGCCTCCCACTCGCCCATGTCCTCGTCATAGGGAATAGACCAACCTCCTATGTCTAGGCCGATCAATACCGCAAAATCCAGAGGGGTCATAGTCATGTCCCCGGTGGTAGAGAAATGAAAGGAGTTGGTGGTGTCCCACCATCTCTCCACCAGAGCCGCCATCAGCGCCCTCCTGGCAGGACAACGTGATAATCCAATGCAGAAGGCCCCGAACCCTGCCAAGTCTACTGAATCTCGGACACCCTCCAGGAGCTCAGCATACCAATCCCTCGCGGCGGTGGAGCCATATCCCCGTACACTGCGAGAACCAACCTGCATTCAAAATGAATACATGTGTCAATAATGGAAAGTTTAGGCTGCGTGCCAATGAAATGAAATGGGCTGTGTGCCGATGAAGTGAAATGGGTTGCGTGCCAATGAAGTGAAATAAGCTACATGCAAATAAAATGAATGAGCCGTGTGTTCAGAAGTGAAGTGTACGAACTGTGTGTTCAGTATAAGCTACTCTCAATCAGTGTGGGCTACGTGTTCACTATCAATCTGGGCTGCGTGTTCAGGAAATTAAAGTTTGGGCTGCGTGTTCAACTTTCAATCAGTGTGGGCTGTGTGTTCACTATAAATCTGGGCTGCGTGTTCAGGAAATTAAAGTTTGGGCTGCGTGTTCAACTTTCAATCAGTGTGGGCTGCGTGTTCACTATCAATCTGGGCTGCGTGTTCAGGAAATTAAAGTTTGGGCTGCGTGTTCAACTTTTAATCAGTGTGGGCTGCGTGTTCACAATCAAATCTGGGCTGCGTGTTCAGGAAATTAAAGTTTGGGCTGCGTGTTCAACTTTCAATCAGTGTGGGCTGCGTGTTAACAATCAAATCTGGGCTGCGTGTTTAGGAAATTAAAGTTTGGGCTGCGTGTTCAACTCTCAATCAGTGTGGGCTGCGTGTTCACTATCAATCTGGGCTGCGTGTTCAGGAAATTAAAGTTTGGGCTGCGTGTTCAACTTTCAATCAGTGTGGGCTGTGTGTTCACTATAAATCTGGGCTGCGTGTTCAGGAAATTAAAGTTTGGGCTGCGTGTTCAACTTTCAATTAGTGTGGGCTGCGTGTTCACAATAAAATCTGGGCTGCGTGTTCAGGAAATTAAAGTTTGGGCTGCGTGTTCAACTCTCAATTAGTGTGGGCAGCGTGTTCACTATCAATCTGGGCTGCGTGTTCAGGAAATTAAAGTTTGGGCTGCGTGTTCAACTTTCAATCAGTGTGAGTTGTGTGTTCACTATCAATCTGGGCTGCGTGTTCAGGAAATTAAAGTTTGGGCTGCGTGTTCAACTCTCAATTAGTGTGGGCTGCGTGTTCACTATCAATCTGGGCTGCGTGTTCAACTCTCAATTAGTGTGGGCTGCGTGTTCACTATCAATCTGGGCTGCGTGTTCAGAAAATCAGAGTTTGGGGCTGTGTGTTCTACTCCTAATCAGTGTGGGCTGTGTGTTCACTTTCAAATTCGGGCTGTGTGTTCGACAAATCAGTGTTGGAGCCGTGTGTTCATTTCTTAACTAATGTGTACTGTGCGTTCGCAATCAATGAATGAGCCGAGTGTTCAGAAATTCAAGTGTTTAAACTATATATTCAGGATGCAAATAAAGTACTATGTCATAAGCTAAATTGTGTGTTCAAGCATGGCAAAGGCACGAAATGTACGAAAAATGCAGAAAATGAAGTAAATACCTCTCGGGCCTCATGGGAGAGGTGATGCTCTGGCTCTCGGAGAAGCAGATCCCCAGGTGCTCGCTCATCAAAATCAGTGAAGTGACGAAAAACGGCACGAGAAAGGACATGTGCTGGCGGAGCGTACCTCCCGGGAATAAAAGGTCGGACCCTCGGGGGCAAAGTCATGGGATCAAAATCGTCCCCGGCACCCGGAAAGCCCCCACCATGAGGAGAATGACCCGCCATTTTCAGCAAATCTGCAAAAGGAGCAAAAATGAGCGAAAATGAGCCAAAATTGGAAAAAGTCAACAAAAGTCAACTCTCGGGAAATGAAAAAGTCAACAAAAGTCAACTCCCGAGAAAATCTTCCAAATATTGAGACAAACTTACCTCAAGTGGCGAAAATGAGAAAAGAAGCTCCGAAACCAAAATTTAATCAGTACAAAGTGCTTGAAACTGAATATTTTTGCGAAAACAACTTGCGTGGGGCGTTGGAAAACGCGTATGGAACTCAGATCTGGAGAAGAAAGTGGTGTAGGAGGCAAGAGAAGAGAAGATCTCGGCTGCATTTATAGGCTCAAAGTCTTGGGATGAAGGAGCATAAAGAAAGGAGGTGAAAGGACCAAAATGCCCTCGGATTTGGGTATATGGCCGGCCGGCCACCTTTTCCAGCCGGCCAGCCATTTCCTTTTTGGAAAACCGGTCGGCCAGCCATTCTCTTTTTGGAAAACCAGCCGGCCAGCTCTCATCCCTCATAAAACTAGCCGGCCATGTCCCTCACAGGCTCACCTAGCTCCCTGCAAATTTTGAGGAAGATTGGAGTTCCCGGGACCCGAAAAAGTTCAAGAAAAGTACACTTCCGGTCGCAAAATTGCTTCGCCGGAACTTCAGCTTCAAGTTCTGACATGTGTCTCATTATTCATCAAAATCAAGATGTATCCTTGTGAATATGTTGTAGTCTTTCCAGGAAATTGAATCGAAGGCCGTCATCGAAGTCGCCTTCGCCGAAACACGCGTTTCCTCGCTCATCATTTCGTAACAAATGGGCACCATGATTTATGCTCGTTTTGCACTATCATGCACATAACTTGCATCCTCATGAGCATACTTGCATTATTATGCACATTTCTTGACATTGCCATACCTCTGTGCTTGAGCATGCGTTGTCACGAACGTTCCTTTCTCGCATCGCGATGCATTCATTTGCCGACATTGCGTGTGTCGAACTTTCAGAATCACATTGAATACATGTTGTTAGCATGTTGTGCTTGTTGAATTTCTCTCTTTTGCAGGCACGATATTGTATGTACGGTTCATTTGAGGCTGGTGCGACCAGACGAATCGCGCAGGTATCGTATCTTCTCCGTGTGAGACGCGACGAAAATTGAACAATTCTCCGCATTCTTAACTGCATGAAATGTAGTTGTTGCTTTACATTCTTGCTTAAAACTGTTGCATTTATTTGCGAATACTTGCTTCATTACAGCTTGCTGCATTCGCATGATCATTGAGTTATGTTCGGCTTCTTCCACATCGCTTTGCATTTTGCCCCCCCTGCCTGCGGGCCTGCCTGCGGGCACATCTCTGTTTACTTTGTACGTTTGTCTAAGTCTTCGGTCTTGTCAAAAATGGGTCGTCTCTGGGCTTTGACATTCACTCTCGTCACTTCTGACTTCCGAGTTCTGTCAAAGAGGGGCAACTGTAGACACCCCATTTTTGACCGACCTTAAGACTCAGACGTCACCGATTGAGCGCTTGGTGATGTTGCATAATGTGCTCGTTCAGAAGTTTCAGAGTCGCGGCCGTGAGCCCTGTCTCCGGACTTCCGAACCCTCTTCTATGCCTTGCCTCGGTTTGCGAACCAGACTCGGTTTTCTCTGTTTCTTGTCCTGAGGGGAGGGAGAGGTCCCGTAGACCATCTCTCAGTGGCCGTGGCCTACATTTTGTGGCCGCAGGCCATTTTGCCCATTTCGGAGTCCGGTTTCCGATTTTTCGGGACCATTGGCCGTGTGCCTCGGTTCGGGACCGCCTAACCATCTCCGTTTGTTCTGATTTTTGGCATACTTCCTTTCTACTCCCTTTTGAGGGACACTGGGGTTTGAGAAACCCACTTCGTGCCCGAATGCCACTTTCGATGCTTAATAGGCAATTTTCGGGGCCTCGAACTGCGCGTTTTGGCCCCCGAGCATTCGTTTTGCATCGATTTTTGTTCATTTTTGGCAGGTACCTCTGTTTTATCACCGGGAAGGCCGTAGAAGGGTGGGAGGCCAGCAATTGTTTCAACAACCAGTTTTTGCTCCTCCGGCGCCCTCCGACGCCCGTTTTTTCTCACTTCCGAGCTGATGTTGAACACCCTTGGGCCACTTTCTTGAACTTTGAACCACATACTTGTGATGTACACACATGGGAGGACCCTAAAAGTTGGTGGCCGGCCACTAATTCCATTTGACCCTTTTGAACCCCTCCTTCTGAGCCAATGTTGAACACCCTTGGGCCACTTTCTTGAACTTTGAACCACATATTTGTGATGTACACACTTGGGAGGATCCTAAAAGTTGGTGGCCGGCTACTAATGTCACCTGACCCTTTTGAACCCCTCCTAAAAATGGCTTGTTGTCCCTCCTGTTTTATAATTGCCAATTTTTGAACCATAGGGTTGTGTTGTACACACATGGGAGGACCCTAAAAAGTAGTGGCCGGCCATTAATTCAACTTGACCCTTTTGACCCCTAGCCGGCCGGCTAGGGGTGGTGGTCGGCCGGCCACCTTCAAGTCCAAAAACCAGCCGGCCATGATCCTCACAAATCACACTTTACAGCTATATAGCTTTATCCCCCATAAAATATCTGTATCCGGGGGATATTTTTTGGGGGAAAACTTACCTCCTTTTCCCCCACCTTTTCCCCACCTTTACACCCTCTTTTTGTTCCTTATAACCAGCTGCAAGCCTTTGTAGTAGGGGTTAGAAAAATTGTCTTCAAGTCTTGCATCCAAATCTCCCTCTATCTCTCTCATTTTCTCAAAAACATCCAAGTTCTACACCTCATTTCTTCATCACCACCAAGCACCACCACCACCACTCCATTTCCAGCAGCAAGGAGGGCTTCTCAGAGGCTAAAGGTGCTGCAACTTGGTCCAAGAAGCAACCAAAGAATGGTCTACAAGGGTGAGTTGCCATTTCCCCCTTTTTGAACTTATTTTTGCAACATTTCTTAGCCATATATGCTTTTTGCTTTGAGCTCCGGCCATAACTGAAAGTGGCCTTCTTTTGAGCTCTTTTTGACTTTTTATTAAGGGCTCAACCCTGTTTGAGCCCCCCCATCTTACACTTGCTTCAATGTCTTCCTTAAATGCCATTTTCTTGCATGCTTTGGCAGCCTATTGTGCTTCGGTTTTTAGTCTTTTTACAGTACTAAAAATAGTCTTATTTTGGTCCATTCTTCATTTTTTATTAAGGGCCTTTCATGGTTTGGGACCTCCATATGCTACTTCATGTTATATCCCTCGTTGGTCCCCTTTTCTTGCATGCTTTGGCAGCCCATTATGCTTCCATTTTTGGGCGTTTTACAGAACTAAAAATAGGCTTATTTTGAGCCCCTCTTCAACATTGAAGAAGGGCTCAACACTGTTTGGGACCTCCATGCTATACTTGCCTTTATATCCCCTCTTTGGTCCCCATTTTTGCATGTTTTGGTAGCCTATTATGCTTTGGTTTTTGGCCATTTTACAGAGCTAGAAAAAGTCTTATTTTGACCTTATTAACATGTTTTATTAAGGGTCTTTGCTCATTTGGCGAATGTTTTGTATACCTCATGTTATAGCCACTTTTGAGCCTCATTTTGCATTGCATTTCTAGCATATTTGTATGCTGTTTTTGGGGTTTTTACAGTTCTGTAAATATGCTTATTTTTGGTCCCTCTTCAATGTTGTAGAAGGGAATTTTTCATTTTGGGCTGTGCATATACCACTTGCCTCTTTGGCCACCTTTTGGCCCATTTTCTTGCATAAGAGCTTAGCCATATCTATGATTGTTTTTGGGTTTTTTACAGTTCTGTAAATGTGCATATTTTGGGCCCCTCTTCAATGTTGTTGAAGGGCCCTAACCTGTTTGGAGCCCGCAGCTGTGAGCTGCTTCATAATCTCATGTTTAGGGCCATTTTTGCATGCCATTGTTGCCCTATCTTTGCTTGCTGTTTGGCCATGATTTGTACTAGTAAAATGCTAATTTTGGGGCTTCCTTGCTTCTGTATTTTCATTCCATGTACCAATTATGCATGCTTTGTATAGCTGTAGTTCATTCTATGTGCCTAATTCTGCATTTCGGGAGAGATTCCATGCATCGGATGTGTCTTCGCCTCATTTCGGGGCTGTTTTCCCCCACATTTCAGTGCTGAAATTCCATTAGCATGTTTGCATGCCATTTCCATGCCATTACATTGCATATGCCATTGCCTCGGTTTGCGTGCCCGTGTGCACGCATTTCGAGGCACTTCATTTTCATTCATCGGCCTCTTATGTGAGTGTGGCTGAGGCTCTCTCATATTAGTGTAAGTCCATGTTGCATTCTGCATGCCATTTCCATGCCATTGCCTCGGTTTGCGTGCCCGTGTGCACGTATTTCGAGGCACTTCATTTTCATTCATCGGCCTCTTATGTGAGTGTGGCTGAGGCTCTCTCATATTAGTGTAAGTCCATGTTGCATTCTATATGCCATTTCCATGCCATTACATTGCATATGCCATTGCCTCGGTTTGCGTGCCCGTGTGCACGCATTTCGAGGCACTTCATTTTCATTCATCGGCCTCTTATGTGAGTGTGGCTGAGGCTCTCTCATGTTCGTGTAAGCCCATATCATATTTCCATGTCATTTGCATTGCGTATGTCTTTTTCTCGGTTTGCGTGCCCGTGTGCGCGCATTTCGAGGCATCTCATTTTTACAGCATAGTGCATACTAGGTTGTATCTTAGATCGCATTCTGTCATTTTCTCGGTTTGCGTGCCCGTGTGCACGCATTTCGGGGCATCTCATTCTCATAGCATTGTGTATGTTAGGATCGTATCTTAGTCGCATTTCATGCATATCATGCATATTGCATCGTGTTCGGGGTAGGAGTTAGCCCGGGCACGGGAAACGAGGTACGTTTCGTACTTCGAGTGACGGAACGTGTCTCAATTCCCAGTCACCGACACTCCGGATTACCCATGATGGAGTCAGGTTCTTGTTGTGTTTATACGTGCATTCATTCTATATTGAGTTGCACATTTCGACTCCTCTGCCATCATGCATCGATATGCGTGATTGGTGGCACGAGGATCGAGGCATGCATATATCTGTGAAAATACATTGCTATGCCCCTTTCCTGCTCTCTGTTGCAGCAAACGAAGAATCAGCAAACTTCCGGAGTTTGGCGCGCTTTTCAAGAAAAATCACAAAACAGAGGCTAATTGGGGCATCCCAGTGGATTTCCGCGTGAGACAACCCGGACATGTATCATCCATCAGAAGCAAGGCAGTCCCTGGCTTGCATGCCAGTTTTATTTATTTTCTTAGTTGATTCGTTAATTAATTAGGAATTTGTATATTATTTGGACTGTAATATTTGGACTGTAATATTCTTTTATTCGGGACTGTATATTTATTCGGACCCTCTGCGCGAGGGCACAACTGTAATAAGTGTGCGTGTGTGTGTTGTATGTCTTCCAACCCCACGTCTTTCTCCCTTTTATTTATCCGCTTTTGATGGTTAGATTAGGCCATATTTCAATTAGCATACAGTATGATAGCATGTTTGCATTCATTCATTAGTCTTGCATGCACCGGGCTCGGCGCATCATACTAACTGCATCTGTATTTCAATTCCAAGTTGAATACATGTTAGCTGTAGCATTCCATAGGCCATGTTTAGAATAGCCGAGCCTGCTATAGTTGCATCCTTGCATGTGTTGCATTAGGCAATCCTGTGTATCTAGGATCATACATGGATTTCTAATGAGTTTCTGTTTTGGCTTGGAGTACTCGGTGAGTTTTTATGCTTTAGCATCCTTGCATGCGTGTGAGTGACTGCCATGAATAGCATGCTTACCATGAGGCTATTTGCTTATGTGATATAACTGCTTGAATGCCTGTGGGTGAAGGTTGGGTTGTTTGGATTGGGACAATTCATCAAATATTTGTTTTAAGCCCACTAGATAGTGGCAAAACCATCTTTTCTAAGCCCACCCGAGGGTGGCAAAATCTGCATTTTAAGCCTACTTGCGAGTAGCAAACCATCTTTCAAAAACAAACATGAAATGTTTTGTTCCAATTCAAGCGATCCAGTCTATACTTGTATACTGTGCGCATCACATAGTAACCTAGGCTAATAACCGGAATAAGAACACACAATGTTTTCAAAAATAGATATCATGGTTAGTAGAGGCCGATCTTTGATCGGGCGAGCGGGGGTGCTCACGAAGTGACCTTCCCCAATCGTACCCAAGTTCCCGAGCCGAGGCAACTTTGGTGATGACGGACACGTGGCCTTTGGCACCGAGTCAGGGTTTCCTAAATTTCCCAAAATAAAAACATTTAGGTGGCGACTCTGTATCTGGCAAAGCAGTCCATGTTTGGCACTTCTTGCCGGATTTGGACTCTTTGGTTCAGACTTAGAACCGTGACTACAAATCGAGTCCGAGCTGTAGCGAGGTCCCCCACAGGCTGGTTACAAGTGGGAACGAGCCGTTGCTCTGCAAATTGTTCCCCTCGTCCTTCGGGGAGATTGTATCAGATTGGTTCCACAAACTGCCAAAGGGAAGTGTAAAGACCTGGGACGGCCTGGCTGAGATGTTCATGGCCAGGTTTGTCACAAACGAACTACAACCCTTGAGGGTGGATGCATTGATGGCTTTAAAAATCAGCAAAGATGAATATAGCGATCCCGGTTGTCCCTTTACTGTTCTGTTGTGTTCCGGACTCGGTTCCGTGAAGTTGGTAGTGGTATATATCTTGTTGTCGTCCTTTAATTCCACTTGATTGAGTTTTAGGATGTTTTGAGCAGGGTTGTTACAGATTGGTTAGGCCTTGGTTTCAATTCCTTGTTGTCCAGTTTTTAGGCGATTAGCTCGAGCGGGTCTTCTTGCGCTCGAGCGGGGATTGCACACTTCCAGTATTTCGTGTTCCTACAAAACTTCTGCAGATGTGATTTTTACACTCGAGCGGGTTTGTTTACGCTCGAGCGGTAGCGCTCGAGCGGGTTTGGTGGCGCTCGAGCGGGTAGTACTTTCTGGGTATAAGTTCTGGGAGGTGGAAATCTACGCTCGAGCAGACTGGTTTTTGCGCTCGAGCGGAAGTGCTTTATTCTTGTGTCTTGGCGCTCAAGCGGGCCTTATTGCGCTCAAGCGTGTTCAGATTTTTGTTCTTGGCGCTCGAGCGTTGTGTTCTCCGCTCGAGCGGGTCATACGTATATGAGTTATTCGCTGGGTGATTTTAAATCACTTTTTGCCTTTCTTTCTCTCTCCTACTTTTTCAAAAAAACATTTTTGAGAGCCTCTCTCTCTAGAAACTCCCTTCCCTCTAGGGTTTGATCTAGTTAGAGTGTCCTCATTCCCTTTGGCCTTTGTAAAAGTTGTGTTGATCGTCGAGGGCGTCGTTTTGATCCAAAAATCTTGGTCTTTGGAGCACTTTGGTTTTGGTCTCTTCTCCTTTCGAGCTCTAACTTCGAGGTAGGGATATCCTACTCCTCTTTATGAGCTTTGTCTTTAAATTTTAGTATTTTGAGATGTTGGGGTTGGTTTGGTAATTTTGTGAAAGTTTGGGGCTTTTGTGTAAATTTACAAAAGTTGGGGTTTTAGCTATATAAAACCTAGATGCATGTTTGGCTTGGAAAAGTGAAATTAATGTTAAAACATTAATGAAAATGGAACCTAAGGGTTGTAGTGTTAATTATGGAAAATGCCCTAATTACATTGGTTAATTAATTTGCATAATTAATTATGAGAAATGAGGAATTGATTTGGAAAGATATGGGATTAAAGGGTGTAGTTGGATTATTTATCACTCACCTAGTTGGAATGTTGATTATATATCCATTGTTGCATTTATTTTCTGTATAGAAATAACTGCTTTGGGCTATCGGTGGAGGATAGTCTTGATTGTTGTAGACAATGCATGATGATTAGGCAAACTGAAACTAATCACTGGAATGTGTCATTGAGTATGACGGTTGAAAGAATACATTAAATTTATGTGTTGTGTGATGATGTGTATAATTATTGTTTATATGCATTGTGTTGTGTTGGAGGAGATAGGGGATGTACTCCACGGTTTAGGGGAAGATAGGGGATGGACCTCTAAATCGGATGTTGTTGGGAGGAGATAGGGGATGGACTCCATAGATAGAACTCATATGCTTATCTAGTAATGTGTTGACAGAGCTCATATGCTTGTCATTGGAAGTGTGATAGTGCTCTTATGCATATCTGTGGAAGTGATGATATAGCTTGTATGCTTATCTGTTGGTGTGCGATATAGCTTGTATGCTTATCTGTTGGTGTGTGATATAGCTAGTATGCTTATCTATTATGAAATGGGGAAGTGCTTAATATGAGTTACTGTCTCATATGAGTTGTTTGGCCAGGTTCTGAGCCATGGTTATAAATTGAGAATTGAAAAGAATTGGAAAATGGATTGTAACATGGACTTGTATGTCATGAAACTATAAAGTGTGATAAGGGAAAGTATCAGTGTTGGCCATCTATCAACTGCTAATCTTTTAGTCATTGTTCACATTTGGTTTAGTATATTTCTACTGGGCTGTGGCTCACCCTATATGGGAATATCATTTTCAGGTACAGGTAGCATGCCACCTCCAAGGACGTAGCTTGGGAGGCTAGAGGCAGGCGGACTTTTGTTGTTTTATTTCTTTGATGTATTACATGTATATTCAAGCCAAGGGCTTAATGTGTAAATGAGTTAGCACTCTTTTGTTGTAACCAAGTGTTAACTTGGAAAGCTGTAAGCCTGTAGGGCATTTGCTTTTGTTGTTAACATGTAATACTTTTGGTAATGGAACTCTGATGAATAGAAGAAAGTGGAGCTTTTATATTTCAATGTATGTCTCTATTGATGGGTTTAATGTTATTATTTTGAGGGCGTGACAATGAAGGCCTTAGGGCCTATGCCAAAAGATACTATGAGGTGTTCAACCGAATACCTGAATCTAATCAAGAGGTGGCCATCGTATCTTTCAAGAACGGCCTGAAAGATGACTGTTCATTACGAAATTCGTTGGCAAAGACATTGCCAAAAAGCATGGAAGAGCTCATGGCCAGAATCGAGAAGTATGCTAGAGCCGAGGAAGACACGTCGGGGAATAGGGAGGCAAAGCATGAGAAAGGAAACGGCTCGCCGAAGTGAGGCCGAGGTAACAATGGATCCAGCAAGCAAGAGACGGAATTGAGGGCTGCATAGGCAGTGACAACTGTGTTCCGAATCCCGATTCACAAAGTCCTGGCTCAAATTCAGAACCAACCCTACTTCAGAACACCAGCAAGGGCACCAGGAGAATTAATGGGAAGGAACGTTGGCAGGCATTGTGCCTACCGCAATGAAGATGGACACATGACTCAGGGTTGTAGAGCCCTGAACACACACTTGGAAGACCTGGTAAGGCAGGGCCCTCTGAGAGACCTTGTCGATGAGACCAGGACAAGGGAAGAACATGCAAGATTACCTCAAGCACCAGCAGCTCCGCCTCCCCCAGCATAGCAACCTCAGGCAGGAGGACCTCGGGTAGTTAATGTAATTCACTTGAAGGTCAACGAGAATGAAATTCAGGGGGAGACTCAGAAGGTGAAGCACTTACAGCATGTCTACCAAGTTGGGGAGAAGAGACATCGGGTAGAGGAATGTCAAGGACTAGTAGTGTCCTTTACTAACGCCGACCTTGAGATGGTTCAGCATCCGCATAACGATGCCTTGGTAGTATCCCTCCAGGTTGGGGAATACCAAGTGAAGCGCATCCTGATTGATCAAGGTAGCTCTTGTGACATCATGTACATCCGATGTTACAAGGAGCTCGGCCTTTACCCAGACGACATGGAGCAATCCAATAGCCCTATGGTCGGGTTCAATGGAACGCCGACATGGCCACTGGGAACAACGGATTTGGAGGTGTAGGCTGGCACTAGGAAGATAAGGATAGAGTTCACCGTAATCGACACACCCTCCCCTTACAATATAATCTTGGGAAGGCCATGGCTGCATGCAATGGGGGCAGTTCCCTCAACATTGCATCAACTATTGCGGTTTCCAACAGAGCATGGGATAGAAGAAGTCAAAGGGGATCAGTTGTAGGCGAAGAACTGCTCCATGGCAATAATGAAATCTACCTGCAGCATTCGCGAACCAGAGAAGGCAGAGATTGAAGATGAGAACGTGGAAGTCCTAGAAGACGTCGGCAAGGAGCCAGCCGAGAAGAGTGAAGAAGCACTGAAAGAAATACTCGTCCAGGAGGGCGATGAAGAGCGCTTCTTTCTTCTCGGCTCGGGCTTAACCGAAGAAGAGGAAAAAGAGTTGGAAGCTTTTTTGAGAGCAAATATTGAGGTGTTTGCCTGGACGCCTTACGAAATGCCTGGCATTGACCCCGAGGTCACTTGCCATTAACTGAACGTTGACAGGTCGGCCAAACCTGTAATCCAACGAGCGAGAAGAGCGACATTGATGCACGTCGAAGCAGTGGAAGAGAAGGTAGACAGACTCCTGGAGGCCAGGGCCATTAGAGAAGTCAATTACCCGACATGGCTGTCGAATACAGTAGTGGTGAAGAAAAAAAATGGTAAATGGAGGGTCAGCGTAGACTTTACCAGCCTCAACAAAGCCTGTCCCAAAGACAACTTTCCCCTACCCAAGATTGACCAACTGGTATACGCCACTTCAGGGCATGGAAGGATGAGCTTCCTGGATGCCTACAGAGGGTGCCATCAGATAGCCATGTACTCCATAGATGAAGAGAAGACTGCGTTTATCACCCCAAAAGGACTGTACTGCTATAGAGTGATGCCTTTTGGGTTGAAAAACGTAGGAGCAACTTACCAAAGGTTGGTAACCAAGATGTTCAAACATCTAATTGGCAGAACGGTGGAAGTCTACATCGATGACATGGTCGTGAAGACCAAGGAACCCGAAAGACATCTGGCCGACCTCAAAGAAGTATTTGAAATCCTTAAGACATATCGGCTCCGACTCAATGCCTCGAAGTGTGCATTTGGAGTTGGATCTGGTAAGTTTTTAGGATACCTGGTGACCAGAAGGGGCATTGAGGCCAGCCCAGATCAGATCAAGGCCATCCTAGAACTGAAGAGCCCGACATCGGCAAAACAGGTGCAGATGCTAACTGGAAGGGGCGCAGCCCTGAATAGATTCATCAGCAGAAGCTCAGACAAGTGCACATCTTTCTTCAACTTAGTGAAGAAAGCCACAAACTTCCTGTGGACCGAAGAATGCGAGGCCGCCTTGGCCGACCTAAAGAAGTATCTGACCACAACTCCAGTTCTTTCAAATCCAGAACCTGGAGAGGAGCTGTTTTTATACTTAGCCGTTTCAGAGCATGCGATAAGCGCAGTGGTAGTCCGTGAAGAAAAAGGGGAACAAATGGCTGTTTACTATGTAAGCAAAACCCTGGCCGATGCAGAAACAATGTATTTACCCCTAGAGAAGTTGGCACTGGCTTTAGTAATGGCTTCAAAGAAACTGAACCATTACTTTCAAGCCCACAAGATTGTGGTGCTAACTGTGCACCCTTTGAAGTCCTTGTTGCAACAAGGAGACCTGACAGGAAGAATAGCAAGGTGGACAGTCACCCTGGGCCAGTATGACTTGGAGTACAGGCCCAGAACAACAATCAAAGGCCAGGTTTTGGCCGACTTCGTGGCCGAGTTCACGCCAGAATCCATCGAACATCGGGCTCCGTTGAGCCAGGATGAACGATGCCTAAACAAGCAAGGAGGAGCTCAGCCAAAGGCGAAAGAACAAAGAAAAGAGGAAAAACTCAGACCCTGTAGCATTTACATCGGTGACTCCTTTCGACGATTCGTTGATGGGAGTTCAAACCGATAGGGAGCGGGGGCAGGAGTAATGTTGATATCTCCAGATGGGCAGGTACTAGAACAATCGATTCGTTTGGGGTTCAAGGCCTCAAACAATAAAGCAAAATACGAAGCACTCATTGCAGGACTGAAACTAGCAGCAGCAGTACAAGCAGATGAGGTAATAGTTTTTTGTGACTCACAACTGATGGTTAATCAGACAACAGGAGAATTTGCAGCCCGAGATGAAAGGATGTCGGCCTACGCAAAGGAGGTAATCGGGTTGGTAGCCTTGTTTCAAAACTGTTGCCTACTTCAGGTTACCTGAGATGATAACAGTCACGCCGATGCGTTGGCCAACCTAGCTAGTGCAATACAACCTGGAAAAGCAAGGACAATAATGGTTGAATACTTGTCGGGCCTGAGCACCGAACCAATAACCACAGAGTGTGAAGCAATGTGCGTGGACATGGGGTCAAGTTGGATGGATGCAATTGTTGTATTCTTGAAAGAAGAAAAATTGCCAGATGATCACAAAGAGGCACACAAGATCAGATTGAAGTCGGCGAGATTCAGTCTGACGGCAAAGGGACATCTATACAGAAGGTCCTTCACTGGACCCCTTTTAAGGTGCGTACATCCTTTACAAGTTGAAGATTTTTTATATGAAATTCATGAAGGAATTTGTGGAAGCCACGCTGGGGGCAGATCACTCGCCCATAGGGCCTTTACCTAGGGGTATTGGTGGCCTTATATGCAAAAGGATGTAGAAGCATATGTGAAGAAATGTGAAAAGTGCCAGAGATTCGCACCACTGATACACCAACCAGCAGCAGACCTGAACCCTGTATCCAGTCTTTGGCCATTTGCCCAATGGGGGATGGATCTCGTTGGGCAACTGCCCCAAGCAACTGGACAAAGGAAGTACTTGTTGGGAGCAACAGATTACTTTACTAAGTGGATAGAAGCTGAACTCCTTGCCAAAATCCGAGATGTGGATGTGAAGAAATTCATTTGGAAAAATATCATCATCAGATTCGGGATTGGAAGAGCAATAGTTGCCGACAATGGAACACAATTTGACAGTAAGCTAATTAAGAGCTTCTGTACAAAGTTCAAGATCAAGAACTACTTTTCAACTCCTAGCTTTCCCCAAACCAATAGACAAGCAGAAGCATCCAACAAAGTAATCTTGGATGGGATAAAGAAGAGGCTGCAGGCAGCAAAAGGGAAGTGGGTAGACGAGTTGCCCAATGTACTCTGGGTATATCGGACTACGCCGAGAAGATCAACAGGGGAATCCCCCTTTGCCATGGCTTATGGCACAGAAGCTGTCATTCCGCTGGAGGTCGGCATCCCAGGGATCAGAACCCAGTGAGTAGAGAACGGAACTAATGATGTACTCTTAGTCGGAGATCTGGATCTTCTAGAAGAACAAAGGGAGAAAGCTGCGATTCAACTCGCAGGATACCAGCAACAGCTTGCCAGGGCTTATAACAAAAAGGTCAACCCAAGGGAGTTTCAATTGGGTGACCTCGTCTTACGAAAAGTCATCGGCAACAAGAAAGATCTCAGAGAGGGCAAGCTTGGCCCAAATTGGGAAGGACCCTACAGAATCACCTCCGTGCTGGGTAATGGGGCTTATCGACTTAAAGATAAAGAGGGCAAAGAGTTGCCAAAGCCTTGGAACACTTGTAATTTGAAATTTTTCTATCATTAGAATTTTTTGAAACAAGTGTCATTCGCCAAAGTGCATAAATAAAGTTTTCACTTGTCAATATGTCTATACACTTGCGACTGATAAAGATACATAACGTTGTTTTTGGAATCCAAGTATAATGAGAACCCAGGTGGAACATAGTCTCACATTAGGGGGCAGAGAGAAGAAGAATGATGTTTACTTGTTGAAACTTGAGAAAAGTTTACAAGTTAAACCGATATGATGTTTACTTGTTGAAACTTGAGAAAAGTTTACGAGTTAAACCGATATGATCTTTACTTGTTGAAACTTGAGAAAAGTTTACAAGCTAAACCGATATGATCTTTACTTGTTGAAACTTGAGAAAAGTTTACAAGTTAAACCGATATGATGTTCACTTGTTGAAACTTGAGAAAAGTTTACAAGCTAAACCGATATGATGTTTACTTGTTGAAAACTTGAGAAATATTTACAAGCTAAACCGATATGACGTTTACCTGTTGAAACTTGAGAAAAGTTTACAAGTTAAACCGAAATGATGTTTAACACTTGTTGAAACTTGTGAAAAGTTTACAAGTTAAAGTTAAATCGAGATAATATTTAAACACTTGTTGAAACATGTGAAAAGTTTACGAGTTAAAGACTAAGGTTAAGCACTTGTTGAAATTTTATGAAAAATTTACAAGGTGAAACCAAGCTTACGCCGAGAAAGATACTTGGGTACTTGCCGAGGTAAAATCATCAGTTGTATAACCGAGGTGTGTCACCTCGAGAAGGTTGCACAAGGATTGGAGTGTATTGAAAGATATGCAAAATATTCTAAGTATGGAGGCATACAAGGCAAGCATGCAAGCATTCAAAAGCAAAAGAGTTGTTGTATTAAAAACACATCAGCAATGTGAAGAAGTTTACAGTACTTCAAAAAAGAGAAGAACAAAAGTACAAAATACATAGGGAAAAGACATGAAACTAAGATTCCTCAGCATCATTAGCAGGCTGGGTCTGGACCTCAGAAGGCTGCTGGGAAGACATCTCGGCAGCCTTATCCGCCGCGAGCTCGGCGTCAATTTCTACAAGGGTTTCATCTAGGCTCTTGTCGGCAAGGGAAATGTCGGCCGATGCCTTCTTAGCTACAACATCTTCAGGAACCTCCTCACCCTCCTCATCTTAAGTCAAGTCCATGACTTGCTCATTCAGAGAAGGGGACTTGGTTCCAGTAGTCTCTTTTGATTTCCTTACCAAAACTTCCTCCTCGGCCTCATCCTCATAATCAGACTCGTCGTCAGATTGATTGGGAGGTGGAGTTGGAGGGAATGGCAAGGGAATGGTATCGGCGTTCTTAAGGGAGGAGTCCTCAGGGACATCAAGTTTCTTCAACAAGGTCATGCAACCAAGGGTGAAACCCTTGTTGCATGCTTGCTTGACTTGCTTTTCGTAGGCCTCCGTAACATTGGCCATGCCCTGAGCATACGTCTTCTCGTCGACATCTTTGATTTCGGCCTCTTTGGTGGCCAAGGCGTCTTGAAGCTCCTTCTGGGCCTGGGCCACTTTTTCCTTGGCCTCCTTCAGCTGGGCTTGAAGGACTTTATTTATCACTTCAGCAGCACCAACCTTCTCTTCGGCATCGTCCTTGGCTTTAATAGCGACATCGGCCTGATCCTCCAGTGTCTTCATCTTTGATTGCAAGTTTTTATTTGTTTTCTAAAGGCTGGAGACCTCCCTCTTCTTCTCGGCCAACTTCTCACGGTTCTCAAAAGATTGTATTGAGAAAGAGTGGGCATGCTGGATGGCCTGAAAGAAAACAAAAGTATTAGAAAATATTCTAAGTATAAAATGAAGAGAAAGAAAGAAACAAGTACCAAGCAAAAACACTTACCTGAACAGAGCGCTGAAGCATCAGAGCGTAGTTCTCGTACTCGCTGAACTCGGCGTTTCGCTCCAGATCGCCTGGAAGAAGCAGAGCAGTACTAAGGGCAACGCCGACATTGATGTCGTCGGCGCTATCACTAGCCATAACAGGCTTATCTTCCAGAGTGATTTCGGGGGCCCAGGGGACATTAGGCTTTTTAGACCCCGAGGTCGTTGCAGAAGATGACCTCGGCCTTTTGGATTTGGTAGTTTCGGATGGAAGTGTTTCAGCGAACCTCTTCGTGGGAACAGAGGCAGTTTTCTCACTCGGAGCCAGTTTGGAAATTGGCAAGGTATCCTCAGAATCGATCTTAGGCACCTTTGCCTTTGGCTGAGCCTTTTTGATTCGTTTCGGCTTCGGTGGAGGCAGGGTTTGTGTTGATTGAGCATCAACATCAGTTGGAATGTTGGCTAGAAGATCTTTTGCAACTGGTTTTGGGCGACCCATTTCGGCAGTAAGAACCAGTCGTCGTCGACGTTTTCGTTGAGATATTAGGATCAGGTATGGAGCCGAGGTTGACGACTGCTCAGCTGGATCAGAGGTTGATCCTTGGTCTGTCCGAGATGTGGACGCGACTTGTGGAGTTGTGGCAGAAGGGGGAGATAGACTCTTCTTCTTTTTCTTCTTTGGAACGTCGGGAAGAATAGACTTGTAGAAGGGAATGAAATTGAGCACCAGTGGGGCCTTTCGCTTATGAACAGGAAGGTCTAGTAGTTTCTTTAAACCAGGACTTGGGTAAAAAGACTTGCGGAAGTCTTTTCCTGGTTTTGGAAGAGCTGCGAGGAAAAACAAACGTCAGAATATTTGAAGTATTAAAGACTTTGAAAGTAAGTAAATGTGAAACACCGGGCTCTTACCATTGCCCTCTACGAAAACTGTCCGAGGAAGAGGGTAGAGGTCGAGGTCCTCATCTGGAGCAAATTCCTAGTTTCCCGAAGTAATAAAGTAATCATCTCCAGCTCCCTTGTTGGAGTCTGGGAGGTCGGCAACGATTTTGTACTCTGTTGACCTCGGCTTGAGGTAGTAAACATAGACTGTGTCCTTTTTTAGGCCACACATGGTATAACAATACTGGATATCAGCTAAAGTGGCCCTAACGTTTTCCTGTTTTGCTAAGGCTATGATGCCATTAATAACTCGGTAGGAGTTGATGGCGAGTTGCATTGGGTTTAACTTGTAATAATGGATAATCTCGTGAAAAAGAATGTTGAGTGGAAACCGAAGTCCGCACTCAATAAAAGCAACAACAGGAAAGGGCATCGAATCAGCTGTGGGCATGATGGACGTCGGCAGGAATGGAGAACTCTTGCCTAAAATATTAAAGCTTGGTCGGGGTGTCTACCCTATGTCTCCACATACCCATGACGTCGGCCTAAGATAGAAGAACTGGGTTTCAGAAAAGAAGTGCTTTAGAAGGGTTATTAAGACCTCGGCTAAAACCTCAAGATACACAGAGTCTGGAGGAATTGTTTCAATTTTCCCTAAGAAGACTGTCTTAAGTTCTACAAACAAGTCCCAAACCTAGATCTATGGAAGCAAAAATCAAAGGCACGAATCTGGAAAAGACACAGAAAAACAGAAAACAAAAGCATGTTTCAAAATCAAGAACAAGGGTGAACTACCAAGAACACTGTGACAAAGTGTGTGAAAGGGTATAAAGGCAAGAATAGTGGCAAAAATGCAAAAAATTTGTGAACAGTGCGTGTATTCAAGACATGAGCACAGAGCAAGGTCATGAAATAAACACACTCAGATACAAGATTCGTGAAATCACCTCAGAATGCTTGAGTAAAGTAGCAATGGCGAATAAATTATGAAGCAAAATTTCTTGAGGAGCAACAAGAAATTGAAACCAGGAGGAACAGTGGCTTACCAGAAAAAGGGAAACCGAAGTGGGATTTGCCGAAGTCTGACAACGGTTGCAGAGGCGGAAGAACGGTGGAAATCACGCCGGAGGTGGTGAATGGAGCGAATAGTAGAGCTCCGAAAGCTAGGAGACAATGGCGGACTTGGGAGAGAAAGCTAGAGAGAGAGAGAGAGCAACAGAGACAATGAAAAGTGAAAGAGCAAAAAACGGAAACAAATTTTGTTAAAAATTGGAAATGGCGGCAAAAATGAATTGATAAGCCTAGAAAGATGGACTCGTCAGACGGCGCCTGCAGACACGAGACGACTTCCAGGCGCGTGTGCAGTACGATCTAGTGAAAAGAAAACACGTGGCTAAGGCAGTTGAGTTTTTGTATAACAGCTCATACGCGTGAAGGGATTCTTGGAATTCTTGTTCTTTAAGAAACATGTCAGCCTTTATGAAGATCTCGGCTGAGGAATTTGAAGCCGGTGTACTGATATAGGTTCCATCACCTCAGAATGCCGAGGTAATAGAACCTAGGGGGCAATTGTGGGGATATATTTTCTGAGTACCAACACGTGGCAAGGTGACGCCGACGTGTCAGCCGAGGTGCCACGTGTCCTGATCGAGATACCGAGATAATCTCGGCGCGGCCGAGGTTATCTCCGAAGATATCGGAATCTGGGATAAGCGGATAAGGGACAAGAGTCCTAGAATGAGAGAGGACTTCGGTTTGAGTAAAGATAAGACTCTTAGAGGGTTTATCCCAATCCTACTGGGAGTCCAAGATTAGCAGTAATCCTAAGTCCATTGAAGAGAGGCTTCTATTGGGATTAGGATTGAGTTAACTATAAAAGAGAGGCACCCCTATGGGTCTAAGGTATGCAATTTATATTCAAAATAGTGAGTTAAGCACTATTGATCATCTTTGAGAGATATACTGACTGGATCGTCGGAGAGGCCCCGGGTGGACGAACCACCACCGGAATCTTCTCTTTCTGTTACAAGTCAAACAGGTACCATCTATTCTGCCAGTACTCTCCAGCTGAATACTGAGTTGGCAGTGTGGTCAGAAAATCACTCACACACTACCGAACTCATATTGTGTTTAAGAAATAGACCCTACCTCTTGAAATGAAGAGGAAAACTCCAAAAAACTCAAATTCGAAGAAATCACGAAACTCTTGAATCAAAAGAAAGCCCTTGGCGAGATCTACGATCTTTCTCAAAGGGCCAAGGTGAAAAAATGCCTTTATGTGAGTAGATCTAGAGATCTAAGTGGAAAAAGTTGAGTTTCTAAGAGAGAAAGAGAGAGAGAGAGATTCACGGTGTGAACAAGAAAAAGAGAGAGAGAGAGAGAGAGAGAGAGAGAGAAAGAAAGAAAAGGTGAATGAGAAAAGTGTGTTTGGGGTCTATTTATAGTGGTAGAATAATATCCCTAAGTCAAATAAAAGAATAAGTCAAACCCCTAAAAGTAGAGCCCCAAAACCTAACCAAAAATCTAGAAATTTACTCACAAGGGTTGACCCTTCTGACAGAGGCGTCGACCCTGAGACACTAATATGTGCAGAGGACAAAGGTTGACCCTTAGAACCAGTGGTGTCGACCCTTTATTTCAAAATGCAACCCAGAGCAAAACAACAAGGGAAGGGTCGACCCTAGGAACTCAGGTATCAACTCCAAAAACCAGTAGAGGCACTAAGAGTAAGGCAACAAAGTGGTGTCGACCCCTAAAAGGCAAGTGTCGACCCCAGAATATATTTTGTAAATATCTTAGGTGAAATGAAAAAATCAATAAATAATATAAAAGTGGTTAGAGTTGCACCGATGTCATCGAGCGATTTAAAAATCTGTTCCCAGAACATTTTGGAACAATCTACATAAAAGGCTGCAAAGTTATAAATACGTGCTCCCTCATACTATTTTTCCCAAATTGAAACCCTAGATTCACTTTCTGCCAAAACTTTTTATCGCTCTTGTGTGTGTCAATTTCCGACCACACTGCCAATCAAGCTCTCAGCTGGAGAATATTAGCAGAATAGATTAAGCCCGAACGACCTGTCACAAAAAGAAGAGATTCTGGCGGTGGTTCATCCACCCGGGGTCACTCCAACGATCAAGTCAGTTATCTCTCAAAGATAGCAAAAGTGCTTAACTCACTATTCAGAACATAAAAAGCATACCTTAGACCTATGGGGGTGCCTCTCTTTTATAGCCAACACTTACCTAATCCCAATAAAAGCCTAGCTTCAATGGACTTAGGATTTCTGCTAATCTTGGACTCCCAGTAAGATTGGGATAAACTCTCTAAGAGTCTTATCTTTATCCAAACTGAAGTCCTCTCCCATTCTAGGACTCTTTTCCCTTATCCGCTTATCCCGGATTCCGGTATCTTCGCAGATAACTTCGGCCTAGCCGAGACAATCTCGGCGTCATGACCAGGACACGTAGCACTTCGGCTGGCACTCCGGTGACACTTCGGCCACGTGTTGTCATTCAAAAATTATGTCCCCACAACTGCCCCCTAGGTTCTATTACCTCGGCATCCTGAGATGATGGAACCTCTATCATTCATTCCTTTAATCATGACCCCGGTTTAATTTCAGCTTGTAAATTTTTCTTAAAATTTCAACAAGTGTTAAATATAACCTCGGTTTAATTTCAACTTGTAAATTTAAATTTCAACAAGTGTTAAACACATCTTCGGTTTAACCTCAACTTATAAATTTTTCTTAAATTTCAACAAGTGTTAAATATGACCTCTGTTTAACTTCAACTTGTAAATTTTTCTTAAATTTCAACAAGTGTTAAACCGATCTTGGCTTGAAAATTCCAACTCCCAAGCATCATTCTCCAGCCCTCTGCATGGCTCCCAGCTACTCCTTTGTGGACCTTATATAAAAAGTCTTTAACTTGGGCTGAGCTTTTCTCTTCTCGGACTTAATCATCTAGGTCGAGATCTTGTCTTCTGGAATCTGGGATCTGATCACTTTAGGCTGAGCTCTTCTCTTCTCGGACCTAATCATCTAGGCCGAGATCGTGTCTTCTGGGATTCTCCATGCCCGACCTCCGGCGAAGGCCGGTGAGAATGTCCCTTAGTCCCGCCATGCTGAGGGACTCTAGGAACCGTTTTCTGCCCTCCTTTCTGGGCACCTTTCTTGGCCGCTGGAATCGGCGTATCTTGTAGCGGGAACGGTGGCTGCATGACGTTGTTCTGCATCAGGAAATTAACGACCGTTTGCAGGTCCGCCAATTTGTCCGCCATTCCTGCCATCTTGTCGTCCCTCCGCAGGCATTTATCTTTCCATACTTGGAGGTCATCATCGTTATAATACCCGCTCCAGTCCGATTTCTTCGGTACGCCACCTTCCTGGCCGACGTTCTTTCCTCCGTGATTCTTATCACGAGTCTCTTCATTGCCGTTGTCTTCTTCGACATTAAGGTCAATATGTTTCCCACTCTGAGTAGGGGTGTCGTCCCTAACCTTCTCTTTCTGTCCGTCATTGGCCATCTATTCTTCTTTCTTTCCCACAGACAGCGCCAAATTGTGTGTGTCAATTTTTGACCACACTGCCAATCAAGCACTCAGCTAGAGAACACTGGTAGAATAGATTAAGCTCGAACGACCTATCACAAAAAGAAGAGATTCCGGTGGTGGTTCGTCCACCCGGGGGCACTCCAACGATCAAGTTAGTTATCTCTCAAAGATAGCAAAAGTGCTTAACTCACTAGACCGAACATAAAAAGCATACCTTAGACCCATGAGGGTGCCTCTCTTTTATAGCCAACACTGTCCCAATCCCAATAGAAGCCTAGCTTTAATGGACTTGGGATTACTGCTAATCTTGGACTCCCAGTAGGATTGAGATAAACTCTTTAAGAGTCTTATCTTTATCCAAACTAAAGTCCTCTCTCATTCTAGGACTCTTGTCCCTTATCCGCTTATCCCGAATTCTAGTATCTTCGTAGATAACCTCGGCCTAGTCGAGATGATCTCGGTGTCATGACCAGGACACGTGGCACCTCGACTGGCACTTCGGTGACACCTCAGCTACGTGTTGTCATTCAAAAATTATGTCCCCACAGCTCTTTTGTTTTTTTTTCCCTCTCTTCAAATTCAATTCTCTCTATCTTTGCTTTTTCGATCCATATTAGAGTTTTGTCATGCCCGGATATGGATAGAAAAAGCAAAGACAGAGAGAATTGAATTTGAAGAGAGAAAAAAAAAAACAAGAGAGCGATAAAAAGTTTTGGCAAAAAGTGAATCTAGGATTTCAATTTGGGAAAGATAGTATAGGGGAGTGTGTATTTATAACTTTGTGGCCTTTTGTGTAGATTGCTCCAAAGTGTTCTGGGAACAGATTTTTAAATCGCTCAATGACGTCGGTGCAACTCTAAACTCTGAAAAACTCAAAGTCGAAGAAACCACGAAACTCTTGGATCAAAAGAAAGCCCTTGGCGAGATCTACGATCTTTCTCAAAGGGCCAAGGTGAAAAAATCCCTCTCTGTTAGTAGATCTAGAGATCTAAGTCGAAAAAGTTGAGTTTTTAAGAGAGAGAGAGAGAGAGAGAGAGAGAGAGAGAGAGAGAGATTCACGGTGTGAACAGGAAAAAGTTAGAGAGAGAGAAAGAAAAGGTGAATGAGAAAAGTGTGTTTGTGATCTATTTATAGTGGTAGAATAATAGCCCTAAAGTCAAATAAAAGAATAAGTCAAACCCCCAAAAGTAGAGCCCCAAAAACCGAACCAAAAATCTAGAAATTTACTCATAGGGGTTGACCCTTCCGACAGAGGCGTTGACCCTGAGACACTAATATGTGCAGAGGACAAAGGTCGGCCCTTAGAACCAGTGGTGTCGACCCTTTATTTCAAAATGCAACCCAGAACCAAATAATAAGGGAAGGGTCGACCCTAGGAACTCAGGTATCAACTCCAAAAACTAGCAGAGGCACTAAGAGTAAGGCAACAAAGTGGTGTCGACCCCTAAAAAGGCAAGTGTCGACCCCAAAAAATATTTTGTAAATATCTTAAGTGAAATGAAAAAATCAACAAATAATATAAAAATATGAGGTTAGAGTTGCACCGATGGCATCGAGTGATTTAAAAATCTGTTCCCAAAACATTCTAGAACAATCTACACAAAAGGCTGCAAAGTTATAAATACATGCTCCCCATACTATTTTTCCCAAATTGAAACCCTAGATTCACTTTTTGCCAAAACTTTTTGTCGCTTTCTTGTTTTTTTTTCTCTCTCTTCAAATTCAATACTCTCTATCTTTGCTTTTTCGATCCATATTAGAGTTTTGTCATGCCCGAATATGGATCGAAAAAGCAAAGACAGAGAGAATCGAATTTGAAGAGAGGGAAAAAAAAAAAAACAAACACAAGAGTGATAAAATTTTTTGGCAGAAAGTGAATCTAGGGTTTCAATTTGGGAAAGATAGTATAGGGGAGTGTGTATTTATAACTTTGCGACCTTTTGTGTAGATTGTTCCAAAATGTTCTAGGAACAGATTTTTAAATTGCTCGATGATGTCGGTGCAACTCTAAACTTATATTTTTATATTATTTGTTGATTTTTTCATTTCACCTAAGATATTTACAAAATATAAATTTTCCAAGTTTCCAAAGAACTTTTCAACGTAAACAAGCATGAACGAACAAATAAATTATTCATAAAACTCTAAAATTCATGTAATTACATGGAATATTCAACAAACATGTTATGGTCATTTTCCATAAAGAAATTCCTAAAAGTAAGTTATGAATAATTTTGTAAAATTTCAAGAAATTTCATGACACAGATTCGTCACATTTTCTTAAAATAATTCCACACTTAAAATTTATAAATCAATTCCATAATCTAAAAATTATTATGAAATTATCTCAAATTTCATTTTTTATTTAGAAATTACCAGATTTGGTTTAATATAGGATTTTTAATGATTTTTCAAACATGCAGTAAAATCTGTCTACAGTTTCAGATTTAATTAAAATTTTGTATAAATTCGTACAAAATTATAATAATTTTTACAAAAATTCGTGGATGAACTAAATATCATTCTTAACAACTTTGAGTATAAAATTGTCTAAAAATTCGTACAAGTTTCTGGCAAATTTAAGAGTCATATAACCAAATCAAATAAAATCTTTAATCATCTCTTTAATGGCACAAACTACACATACAAGGCTAATTCCAAAATTATATCATGATTTTAAGGCTACTAATATAAAAATATCCTTCAAATATTTGATATACAAATCACAAATTTACATCTAATTATAAATAAAATTCTATCTACAATTTTAGACATTTTCTCATATGAATACAATCTGAAAATTTCAACAATTAAAAATAATGAGAGGGTTGAGAGGGTTTTCTTACTTAGTGATAGGATTAAAATGAGGTAATGAAATGGTAGGAAAAATTGTAAACTTCTTTGTTCTTCTACTCTTCTTCTTTCTATTTTGACTTAGATTTGCTCAAAGATTTTTTTTTTTTTTTCAATTCTTCTCCGATCAGTTGAGAAGAGAATTGCAAGCCATACATATATAGCAGCTTCATCAAAACACCTTAGGCGCTCTCTCTCTCTCTCTCTCTCACATCCCATCTAACTTTCTAAATCCAAGACTAATCATAATCCTACTCTCCCTACTATTGCATGCATGTTTACAAGTGTTGTATGATTACTCACCACACTGCCACCAAATTTCACATTTTTTTTAAGAATAATTAAATGTGAGTTCTCTCATAAGATAGATATTTAAATCAAAAGCTAAAGAATTTTGAAATTTTCAAATGAGTTATAAAAGAAAATAAGTTATAAAATTTTGTCACTATGTGTTTTGGAAGACCTAAACTAATATAGAAAGTTATGCTGTCCTTATCCTTCTAAAAAAATATTAATCGGATCTTAAACAAAAAACTCCTTTTTTTTCCCCTAATAATATAAGATTTTATGTATAAAATATAAGATCTTATGTAATATATATATATACACACCCTAGCCTAATACTTGTGTTATGCATGGACATAAATAAATTCTTAATTTTTTAAACGTCACATGTAATTTTTAGTTTTTAAAAATTAAAAAGTTGATTAATAATATTTTTAAAATTTGAAATTATACAAGACTACAATTATATTTATAATTTAAAACAAAATTAAATTTCAAATTAAAATTTCCTCTCTTTTTTTTTTTTTTTTTTAAATTTTGATGTAAAGATTTTTAAATATCAAAAAAATAGACAAGATTAAATTGGCCAACTAAGATTATTGTGGATTGTTTGTCACATTTCAAAGAAAAATTGAAGGGGTTTTTAGTTTAAGATCTTTGATATTAAGATTTTATAAGATAAATGACATGCAAAATTTTCATAATAGTTAGGATTGCTTAATATTTTCACAGAGAAATTTCTACACTGAGAAATTTCAACTCTTTATTAAGGGACCTTAACTAATAAGAAAAAATATATTGGATCTCTCTTCATATGAAAAATTAATAAATGATGTTTCACTAATTTGTCTAAAATCTAAATAATTAATTCAATAATTTATTTTCTTTCAAATTTTATTATCATTGCTAATATAAAAATCGTTAGGTCTGGGACTCCAACATCAATAATCATAAGGTGTGTTTGTACTATCATAATAAAGCTATATTTTATTATCATAAACGGTGAAACTTTTATTCTTGGCACCCCAATAAAGATGGCAAAAGAAAGGAGTGATTCCAAGAAAATTAGGATTGAATTTCCATCTAAATATTTTGCCATATCTAAGTGTATAAATTCTGAGATCGTTGTCTCTGGAGTGATAAGTACTATGTAAGTCTGACCGATTCTATCTCGGTCCAGTTTGCTATTGTTTCATGCTAGCTACACTACAAGAAAAAGCGTTTTTGGCGACTAAAACTTCATTTTTCGTCGCTGAAAGTAGTAGAATTGGCGACTAAAATGGAATTAGTCACCAAAATTGAACACTTTTGCCAACTAAAAGAGTTTAGTCGCCGAATACAGGGGTTTTAGCGACTAAAAGGCAGTTTAGTCACCGAATGTAGGGGTTTTAGCAACTAAAGGTTGTTTAGTAGCCAAAATTGACGGTTTTTGGCGACTAAAATAATTTAGTAGCCAAAAGTGATGGTTTTGGCGACTAAAAAACATTTTCGTCGCCGATTATAGGTGTTTTGCCGACTAAAAATAGATTGGTCGCTGAAAATGAAGCTTTTTGGCTACAAAAAAAAAATTTAGTAGCTAAAAACAGTCAATTGGCGACTAAAATTTAGTTTAGCAGCCAAAAGGGGACGTTTTTGGCGACGAAAAACAGATTTAGTCGCCAAAACTGCTTATTTTTAATTTGAACTTATTTTTTTAGCGACAAAAAATTAATTAGTAGCCCAAAATAATAGAATTGGCGACTGAATAATGGATTTAGTCACCAAAAGTGGCCTAAATTTTTTTTTAATAAATAATTTATTTTTTACATAAATTATATTGAATAAAAATAATTATATTTACATATATAGTTTTGTATTAATACCGGTCAATATACTATATAAATAATATATATTGCATATATATTCATGTGATGTTGAAGTGGCATAGTGGAGGGAGTGTGTTGCTAAAAGTGTTGGCGGTTCGAATGTGGGAGAGGTTGGCGGTTTGAATCTCAGAAAAAGCAAAGAAATTGATTTTTTTTTTCCTTCACGAAGGACCTTTGGCGACAAAAATTTTAGTCACCAAAAGTTTTTATTTTGGGCGACTAAACCGTTTAGTCGGCGATTCATGGACTATTGGCGACTAAAAGATTAGTCGCCAAATGTGTGATTTTAAAAAGTGTAAATCACTATTGGCGACTAAATAGTTGGTCGCTAAAGAGCTATTTTTTGCCGACTAAAAAAATTTTAGTCGCTAATACCTCCGGCGACTATATATACGCGACAAAAGGGGCGACTAAAAAAATTAGTCGCTAAAAGTAAAAACTCAACTTTCGGCGACTAAAAACGAACTTTTGGCGACTAAAAATTTAGTCGCCAAAAATGCTTTTTCTTGTAGTGCTATCTGCAACAAATAAAATCCAATAATTAGACATATTTCAGGCACGATTATGAAGAGCTACTTAGGGTGGATATTCATAATCGTAGTGAATGACATAAGGCTATTAATATTTGGATTTGTTGGACCATTTTAATATCTTATATTTATTTATTGATTTATCTTTTTCATAAATGAGATTTTATTACTTTGGTAACCTCTTGGTCATAAATGGAGGTTAAATAGAATTCATGAACTTGGTTAACGGTCATTATTTTTTGGTGTAATTGTAAGGTCCTAGCGGCCAATAAATAGTCTCTCTTATCTACTCTTTTCTACACCACCAACACACCAACTATTTTCTATACAAGAGCGATTACTAGCAAAAAATGGTGTTTTTCTTGATGGAGCTTTGGGTTCACCTTCTTGTGCAGAGTTGGCTTGAACCATACGACAAGTGGTCGGGCTGTTGTATCCTGGAGGGGACAAGTCATAACTGCTACATCGGTATTTGGATTCTTCCTACCGCAGTGGGCTTGATCTCCTTAAAGAAAACGAGATATTCGTGCCTTAGCCTAATCTATTTGTATCTCATTTCCTTTGCATCATTTATCAATAAAATATAATTTTTTCTGGTATTTTCACGAACAATTTTAAGGAGATCAACCATGGAGCAAGTACCAGAAAAAACCAATGATGAAATTGGAGATCTCAACAAGCCTTTCAAGTTCAAAGGAGTTCATTTTAAGAGGTGGAAAGGAAAAGTTCTTTTTTACTTTAGCCTTTTGAAAGTTGCATATGTTCTTACCGAAAAGAATCCAAACAAAATCCCAACCGAGGAGATGAATGATGAAGACTACGAGGCACATGAAGCAAAAGTGCCTTCCTATAATACAGATGAGTATAAATATCGCTTTTATCTCTTAAATTTCCTTGCTGATTAATTTTATGATTATTACTATGACACCACTTACACTTTGTCCTCTGTTAATTTTTGGCATGCTCACTTGTGTCATATTAACAGTAAATATGTGGGAATCATGAGTAGTTTAGAGTTAATTCCCAAAGTGACAAAAAAAATTTGAGAAATATGAAGTTTGCAGTAAAGCAAAAATTACCAAGAGGCCTCATAAAAGTGTTGAAAAAAATACCGAATTGTTAGAATTATTTCATACTGATTTGTGTGAGTTTGAAGGAATTTTAACTCGGGATGGTAACCGATATTTTATCACTTTTATTGATAAGTTTTCAAAATACACAAGCGTATATTTATTAAAATATAAAAGTGATGCTTTTGAGAAATTTAAAGAATTCCTTCTTGAAGTGGAAAATCAATTCGGTAAAAAGATTTAAAGAATTAGAAGTGATAGAGGCCGAGAGTATGAATCTCTTGGATTCAACTTTTTTGTTCAGTCTTTGGGAATTATTCATGAGACTACTCCACCATATTCACCTTCATCAAATGGCGTAGCTGAAAGAAAAAATAGAGGGTTAATTGACTTGATGAATGCTATGCTTATTGATTCAGGTGCTCCCTCAAATCTTTGGGGCGAGGCTATTTTGACAGCTTGCCATATGATAAATAGAGTACCCCACAAAAAGACTAAAATTGTACCTATGAGTTGTGGCGGGGGCACAAACCAAATCTAGGTTATTTGAGGGTTTGGGGTTGTTTAGTTTTTGTGAGGCTTGCAGATCTTAAACGACCTAAATTGGGTGAACGAGCTACCACCTGTGCTTTTCTTGGATATGCATTGCATGGTACAGCTTATAGATTTTTTGACATAAAAAATAATATTATTTTTGAATCAGGTGATGCTATCTTTCATGAAAATAAATTTCCTTTCAAATCTAGAAATAGTGGGGGTCAAATAATTTCTAAAAATATTTTATCTATGTCTAGCTCTTCTACTCCTTCTCAAGTTTTTCAATAAAAAGAAAATTTTCAAATTCAACCAAGAAGAAGTAAACGAGCTAGAGTTGAAAAAGATTTTGGCCCTGACTATTATCTTTACAATGTGGAAGAAATTCCTCTTACGGTGCAAGAAGCTTTATCATCACCTGATGCTATTTTCTGGAGAGAGGCTGTAAATGATGAGATAGACTCACTACTTTCAAATAAAACATGGAAGCTAGTGGATTTACCTCCAGGTTGTAAAACTATTGGGTGTAAATGGGTCCTTCGTAAAAAACTTAAACTGGATGGAACTATAAATAAATATAAAGCGAGGCTTGTCGCTAAAGGTTTTAAGCAACAAGTTGATCTTGATTTCTTTGATACTTTTTCTCTGGTTACTAGAGTTACATCCATTAGACTGTTGATTGCAGTGACTGCAATTCATGATTTAAAAATTCATCAAATGGATATAAAAACAACATTTTTAAATGGAGTTCTAGATGAGGAGATTTACATGGACCAACCCGAAGGCTTTGTGGAGCCTGGCCAAGAAAGCAAGGTGTGTAAGCTAACTAAATCCCTTTATGGTTTAAAACAAGCTCCTAAACAGTGGCATGAGAAATTTGATTCCTGCATGCTTGAGAATGACTATAAGACGAATGAATGTGATAAGTGCATATATTATAAAACTTGTGAGAATACACATGTGATTATTAGCCTATATGTGGATGATCTACTTATCTTTGGCTCTAATTTGCATATTATAAATGAGACTAAAAATATGGTTAATAGTCACTTTGATATGAAAGATCTTGGTGAAGCCAATTTTATTGTGGGAATTAAAATTACCAAGACTAATGATGGTATTTTTCTTGATCAGTCGCATTATGTTGAGAAAATGTTAAAGAAATATAATTTTCTAGACTGGAAATATGTTGCTACTCCTTTTGATGCAAGCATACATTTGTCTGTTGTAACAAATGAAAAGGAAGTAATTAATCAAAAGGAATATGCTAGCATGATTGGTAGTTTGAGATATGCTACTGACTGTACTAGACCTGACATTGCATATGCTGTTGGAGTTCTTAGCAGGTTTACTAGCAAACCAAGTCAAGATCATTGGCTAGTCATGGGAAGAATTATGAGATATTTATCTGGAACAAAAAAATTATAGTTTGTTTTATAACAAGTATCCTGCGGTACTTGAGGGATATAGTGATGCCGATTGGAACACTTTGTCAGGTGATTCTCTCTCTACCTCGGGTTTTATTTTTACCTTGGGTGGTGATGCTATGTGTTGGAAGTCTAAAAAACAGACTATAATTGCTAATTCTACAATAGAAGCTGAGCTTATAGCGTTAGCTTCAGTATGTGAGGAAGCGAATTGGTTGAGAGATTTGTTACATGAAATTCCTTTTTGGGAAAAATCAATTCCTCCTGTGTTAATTCGTTGTGATAGCACTGCTACTATTGGTAGAGTGAACAATCATTTTTATAATGGGAAATCCAGACCTATTCGAAGGAAACACAATAATGTGAGATCCTATTTGAGTAATGGCATCATAACTGTGAATTATGTAAGATCTTGTGATAATCTTGCGGATCCGTTAACTAAGGGCTTGGCGAGAGATAGGGTCTGGAATACATTGAGGAGGATGGGTTTGAAGCCTATAAAATCATAACCATGTATGAGGATACCCAACCTAGGGACCAAAGATCCTGTAATTAGGTTCAATGGGAAGAACGAATCATATGGTGGTTGTAAAAAATGCACTCTTTAATATTTTGTTATCCATTCCTATGATGTAAGTGCATTTGTCCTGTAATGTTGGAGGGTTGAGTTTTTATACTCTTAATGAAATTCTGTAGCTCTTGTTGAGTGGGGTGTGGAAATTACAGGAACATCCTTGATAGATTTCACCTATGTGAGCATGAAAGTGGGGCCGCTTTCTATGAGAACAGGGCTTATTCTCAAATATGCTCATGAAAACTGGGATAAACACAAGGCCGTAATGTGCTAGCTATTAAAAGCTCATGTCAACACCTGGATTATTATGTGTTAGCAGTAATTCTTTATTTTTCCTAAGCAGTCATAGTTCAAGTCTGAGACCACTACTGACTCTGGAGTAGAGGTTGCTATTTCACTAATGAAGGTTCAATGCAGAGCACACCTTCATGATGCATACTAGTCTACCTTTGTTTGGTAATCTCTCTTATCTTTTTTGATATTAAAATGAGTGGGGGATTGTTGGACCATTTTAATATCTTATATTTATTTATTGATTTATCTTTTTCATAAATGGGATTTCATTACTTTGGTAACCTCTTGGTCATAAATGGAGGTTAAATAGAATTTATGAACTTGGTTAATGATCATTATTTTTTGGTGTAACTGTAAGGTCCTAGTGGCCTATAAATAGTCCCTCTCATCTACTCTTTTCTATACCACCAACACACAAACTATTTTCTATACAAGAGAGATTACTAGTAAAGAAGGGTGTTTTTCTTAGTGGAGCTTTGGGTTCACCTTCTTGTGCAGAGTTGGCCTGAACCATACGACAAGTGGTCGGGCTGTTGTATCCTGAAGGGGACAAGTCATAATTTTGTGACTGCTGCATCGGTATTTGGATTCTTCCTACCGCAGTGGGCTTGATCTCCTTAAAGAAAATGAGATATCCGTGACTCAGCTTGATCTATTTGTATCTCATTTTCTTTGCATCATTTATCAATAAAATATAATTTTTTCTAGTATTTTCACCAACAGGATTGAATTGTTAATTGCATTACCGTGTAAATATAGGGGTCCTTACGACCTCCTACGCCCATCCTCTCGATCTTTTCTTGCTTTAACAACCTGAAATCAAATTACATGATCACCCCCAAAACAACTCAACAGAAACCATCACCGTTGATCCTAGCTTGTAAAATACATTAGTAGAGAGAGAGAGAGAGAGCACATTCTCAAGGCTTTGCTAGTGTCGGGGCTGTCACCGAGTAGCTCGCGTATCCTGAGCTCAGAAGCACGATGTTTAGACAAGAGTTTCTTGATCTCTTTGGCTCAGTAGCGCATGGAAGCGGAGATGATCAGCGGCTTGGAGTTACTTAACAGCTCCAAGCTCTTCTCTAATTCGTTGCTCTTGCTTTTACTGCCATAAATTCAAAAATCAAAGCACAAATTAATTATCATTACACAAGTTGAATCGAAATGAGCCTAAATTTCATTTCGATTGGTTTGTAGCTTTTACTTTGGAGGAGAGAGAGAGGGTGGTGTGGTGGTGAGAAGGAGAAGAGCTGAAGCAACTGTGCGTTCGAGCGGACATGGAAACGCTTCCATTGTTTTTGAAAATGTTTGAGAGCTGAAGGAGCTTTATTAGCTTTGGTTTTATCGTGTTGATGATGCCTGTATATATCCTAGAACCTTTACATGAAGCCTATATATATCCAATGAGGAAACCTAGGCATGGGAAATCAAGGAATTAGAAACTACTAGTAAAGCAATAAAAATCCTATTAAACCATTATTTCTAATTATAGTAAAATTCATATAATTTTCTATTTATTGATGATGTCTTTTCAATCCCCATCACTCAGTGGGACAAGTTATGATATGTAAGAGTGATAAAGAAAAAAATTGAAGCAAGAAATTAGACTAGGAAAGAAATGTTGATGACTTGGTTAATTGATTCCTCATAATACATTGTATCTGTTAACTAATGTTTTATGCTACTATATGGTATTGTTTCGGTATAAGAAGGGCCCCATGTGAAACTAGAATCATAACATGTTCAAACATTTTCAAAAACAATGGAAGCGTTTCCATGTCCGCTCGAACGCACAGTTGCTTCAGCTCTTCTCCTTCTCGCCACCACACCACCCTCTCTCTCTCTTCCAAAGTAAACTCTACAAACCAATCGAAATGAAATTCAAGCTTATTTCGATTCAACTTGTGTAATGATAATTAATTTGTGCTTTGATTTTTGAATTTATGGCAGTAAAAGCAAGAGCAACGAATCAGAGAAGAGCTTGGAGCTGTTAAGTAACTCCAAGCCACTGATCATCTCCGCTTCCATGCGCTACCGAGCCTAAGAGATCAAGAAACTCTTGTCTAAACATCGTGCTTCTGAGCTCAGGATACGCGAGCTGCTCGGTGACAGCCCTGACACTAGCAAAGCCTTGAGAATGTGCTCTCTCTCTCTACTAATGTATTTTACAAGCTAGGATCAACGGTGATGGTTTCTGTTGAGTTGTTTTGGGGGTGATCATGTAATTTGATTTCAGGTTGTTGATGCAAGAAAAGATCGAGAGGATGGGCGCAGGAGGTCATAAGGACCCCTATATTTACACGGTAATGCAATTAACGATTCAATCCAAATATTAATAGCCTTATGTCATTCACTACGATTATGAATATCCACCCTAAGTAGCTCTTCATAATCGTGCCTGAAATATGTCTAATTATTGGATTTTATTTGTTGTAGATAGCTAGCATGAAACAACAGCAAACTGGACCGGGATAGAATCGGTCAGACTTACATTGGCGTGGAGTTGTTTGGTATGTCATGGATGAGATGTTGTTTGTCTCTTATCATAGATTGTTGGATGATATTTCCAGTTTTAATTTCTTCATGTTGATCCTCTTCTTCCTCTTTTGGAAAATCACGGTAAGGGTAAAAACTGTTGAAATTTTAATAAAAATAAAAATATTATTTCTATTTAATTTGTTTGACCGTTATTAACATTTATACTAGTTTTAAACATTTCAGTCACATGAATTTTATTTGATATTATTATAGTACTTATGTCATATTTAATACATATATTAATAGAGTTTTAATTCTTTTATCTATTTATGTTTACTTATTTGAGTTGTGTAGATTTTTGTACAGAAAAGGAGAAAAAGAAGAGATGATTTGAGAGAGAAAATGTGATTTCAAATATATGAGAGTTTCTAGAGAGAGTTCTCTATATTGTTGTATATTTTATATTGATATTTTTGGGCAACTATGGTGTAGCAGTTGTATCCTTTAAATTATTGGAGAGCGTATTTAATTCCTTCATTTTTATTTTGGGAGTTTTTGGAATTGTTGTATTTTGATTTTGGATGAATACAATTCGATTTGAACTTATTTTTACTTTCCAAATAAGGATTTTTAAATTCCAAAATTATAGATACAATTAAATGGCCAACTCAAAAATTTTTAAATTTTAAATTATATATGGATTAAATATGGGCTAAATTTGGCCATACTTTTATGTTTTTTTACTTTGTATATAAGGATTTTTAAATTCCAAACTTATGGATAAGACTAAATATGGCTCTACTTTCATGTTTTTTGCTTTCTATATATGGATTTTTATATTTCAAAATTATAAATACGATTAAATGGGCCAACTCAAAAAAATTTAAATTTCAAATTTTATAGTATCCTCTTCTGGAAAATCACGGCAAGGATAGAAACTGTTGAAATTTTAATAAAAATAAAAATAAAAATAATTAATTTGTTTGACCATTATTAACATTTATACTAGTTTTACACATTTCAATTAAATGGGCCAACTCAAATTATTGTACAGAAAAGGAGAAAAAGAAGAGATGATTTGAGAGAGAAAATGTGATTTCAAATATATGAGAGTTTCCAGAGAGAGTTCTCTATATTGTTGTATATTTTATATTGATATTTTTGGGCAACTATGGTGTAGCAATTGTATCCTTTAAATTAGTGGAGAGTGTATTTAATTCTTTCATTTTCATTTTGGGAGTTTTTGGAATTGTTGTATTTTGGTTTTGGATGAATACAATTCGATTTAAACTTGTTTTTACTTTCTATATAAGGATTTTTAAATTCCAAAATTATAGATACAATTAAATGGCCAACTCAAAAAATTTTAAATTTCAAATTATATATGGATTAAATATGGGCTAAATTTGACTATACTTTTATGTTTTTTTACTTTGTATATAAGGATTTTTAAATTCCAAACTTAGGGATAAGACTAAATATGGCTATACTTTCATGTTTTTTGCTTTCTATATAAGGATTTTTATATTTCAAAATTATAGATATGATTAAATGGGCCAACTCAAAAAATTTTAAATTTCAAATTTTATGGTTATACTTTATGTTTTTTTTTACTTTCTATATAAGGATTTTTAAATTCCAAAATTATAAATACAATTAAATGGGCCAACTCAAATTATTGTAAATTCTTTGCCACGTTTAAATGAGTAGATGCCATATGTATTTATGAATGTGGATCTCATAACTTTGTGTTTAGAAGTAAGAAAAAGAGGTGAGAAATGGAATTATGTATTGTATTGCTCTAAAAGAAAACTATCATATATTATCCCTTATCTTACATTTTTTTCTCACTCCATGACACGAGTGTAGTCCATATGCATTTACGAATGTGCCTCATTATTTTGTGTTTATTAGTGAAAAATTGTGTTAAGAAATGAGGTTAAGTATAACATTGCTTTAAAAGAAAAATGCTTCATATAATTCAATTTCTTACTTTATTTTCTCAATCCAAGAGATAAGTGAGTTTATATGCATTGATTAATGTGATCCTCATTGCTTTGTATCTAAGGGTGAGAAAAAAATATAAGAAATAGGATTATGTATAGCATTGCCCAAAATAGAAGAAAAATCAAATTGGATTCAACCTAGATTATTCTGGGTGTATAAATGAGTGAAAGGAGTTAAAGGTAAGAGGAGTGGGAGATGTTCTGGTAAGAGAAGGTGGTGGTAGAGATGTGGTTGTAACCTTCAACTCCAAGGAAGATATGAAATCGAAACTACCACGATTCTATCCATGGATTCACGAGTGGTGTGTTTTTATTACTGAATGGAAAGCTGGTCTGCAGCTAGAACAAGAGAGAATGGTATGGTTGAGTTGTTATGGTATACCATTAAATCTTTGGAATAGCGTCACTCTGAAGAAGATTGGAAACATTTGGGGTGAAGTTATTAATTTTGATGATGATACAAGCCATCCAGTTTCATTTCAGAGTGACGCTATTCCAAAGATTTAATGGTATACCATAATAACTCAACCATACCATTCTCTCTTGTTCTAGCTGCAGACCAGCTTTCCATTCAGTAATAAAAACACACCACTCGTGAATCCATGGATAGAATCGTGGTAGTTTCGATTTCATATCTTCCTTGGAGTTGAAGGTTACAACCACATCTCTACCACCACCTTCTCTTACCAGAACATCTCCCACTTGTAGACACCCCATTTTTGACCGACCTTAAGACTCAGACGTCACCAATTGAGCGCTTGGTGATGTTGCATAACGTGCTCGTTCAGAAGTTTCAGAGTCGCGGCCGTGAGCCCTGTCTCCGGACTTCCGAACCCTCTTTTGTGCTTTGCCTCGGTTTGTGAACCAGGCTCGGTTTTCTCGGTTTCTTTTCCTGAGGGAAGGAAGAGGTCCCGTAGACCATCTCTCAATGTTCGTAGGCTACATTTGGTGGCCGTAGGCCATTTTTCCCATTTCGGAGTCCGGTTTCCGGTTTTTCGGGACCGTTGGCCGTGTGCCTCGGTTCGGGACCGCCTAACCATCTTCGTTTGTTCTAATTTTTGGCATACTTCCTATTTTCTCCCTTTTGAGGGACACTGGGGGCTGAGAAACCCACTTCGAGGTCGAATGCCACTTTCGGTGCTTAACAGCCCATTTTCGGGACCCCGAACTGCGCGTTCTGACCCCCGAACATTCGTTTTGCAACGGTTTTCGTTCATTTTTGGCAGGTACCTCTGTTTTATCACCGGGAAGGTCACTGAAGGGTGAGAGGCCAGTAATTGTTGCGGCAACCAGTTATACATCCTCCGACGCCCCCCGGCGCCCGTTTTTCACACTTCCGGGCTAATGTTGAACACCTTGGGCCCACATTCTTGAACTTTGAACCACATATTTGTGATGTACACACATGGGAGGACCCTAAAAGTTGGTGGCCGGCCATTAATGTTACTTGACCCTTTTGACCCCCTCCTTCCGGGCTAATGTTGAACACCTTGGGCCAATTTTCTTGAACTTTGAACCACATATTTGTGATGTACACACATGGGAGGACCCTAAAAGTTGGTGGCCGGCCAGTAATTCCATCTGACCCTTTTGAACCCCTCCTTCCGGGCTAATGTTGAACCCCTTGGACCCACTGTCTTGGACTTTTAACCACAGGATTGTGTTGTACATACATAGGAGGACACCATCAGTTGGTGGCCGGCCATTAAATCAGATTGACCCTTTTGACCCCTAGCCGGCCGGCTAGGGGGTGTGGCCGGCCAGCCACCTGGAGCAAAAGTAACTGGCCGGCCGTGTTCCTTGCACTGTGCACTTTACAGCTGTGGAGCTTTATCCCCCAGAAAATATCTTTATCCGGGGGATATTTTGTGGGGGAAAGTTGCCCTCCTTTTCCCCCACATTTACACCCCCTTTTTGGCCCTTATAACCAGCAAGCCATATCATTTGTTGGGATTAGAAAAATTTGTCTTCAACCTTCCATACACAAATCCATCTTTATCCCTCTCATTTCCTTAAAAAACTTCCAAGTCCCTAATCACCATTTCTTCTACACCACCAAGCTCTACCATCACCACTTCATTTCCAGCAACAAGGAAGGCTTCTCAAAGGCTAAAGGAGCTGCAAATTGGTCCAAGAAGCAACAAAAGCCTTAGTCTTCAAGGGTGAGTAACATTTCTCCTCTTTGACCCTTTTTCTTGATCCATTTGTAAGCCCCACATGCTTTTTGTTTCAAGCTCCGGCCCTAACTGAAAGTGGCCCTATTTTGAGCTCATTTTCACTTTTCATTAAGGGCTCAACCCTGTTTGAGCCCTCCATGATACACTTGCTTCATTGATCCTCTTATATGTCATAATCTTGCATGCTATTTTTTGGCCCATGAGTAATCTGTTTTTGAGCATGTTGTAAACTGATATTAGGCTTATTTTGAGCCCCTCTTAAACATTGAAGAAGGGCTCAACACCATTTGGGACTTCCATGTTGTACCTACCTTTGTACTCCCCTTTTGGTCCGATTTTTGCATGCAATGGCAGCCTACCATGCTTTTGTTTTTGGCCATTTTACAGTTCTGAAAAAGTGCTTATTTTGGTCCATTCTTCATGTTTCATTTAGGTCCTTTCATGGTTTGCGACCTCCATATGGCACTTCATGTTATATCTCTCTTTTATTCCCCATTCTTGCATGTTTAGTTAGCCTATCATGCTTTTGTTTTTGGCCATTTTACAGTTCTGGAAATAGTCCTATTTTGGCCCATTCTACATGCTTTATTAAGGGTCTTTGGCTGTTTGGTGAATATTTTGCATACCTCATGTTATAGCCACTTTTGGGCCTCATTTTGCATCACATTTATATCATGTTTGTATACTGATTTTGAGGCTACCATATACTGTAAATATTCATATTTTTGGTCCCCCTTCAGTGTTGTAGAAGGGAAGTTTTCAGTTTGGATTTTGCTTATATCACTTGCTTCATTACCCCTCTCTTGGCCCCTATTCTTGCATGCCATTTTTGCCATACCTATGCTTGCTGTTTGGCCATGTTTATAACTGTGAAAGTGCCTTTTTTGGGACTGTCTAGCTTCTGTCTTTGCATTGCATATCCATATTGTGCATGTTTGGCATAGCTATAGGCCATTTCGGGTGCCTAAATTCGCATTTCGGGACAATTCCTTGCATTTGGTGTCATTTCGCCTCATTTCGGGACTGTTTTCCCCCATATTTTACTGCTGAAATTCCATTAGAATGATTGCTATCCATTTCATGCCATTGCATCGCATTCTGTCATCGCCTCGGTTTGCGTGCCCGTGTGCACGCATTTCGAGGCACTTCATTTTTTTTCGTCGGCATCCTATGTGAGTGTGGCTGAGGCTCACTCATGTTGGTATAAGCCCATATCATGTTTTCATGTTATTGCATCGCATTCTGCCATCGCCTCGTTTTGCGTGCCCGTCTGCACGCATTACGAGGCACTTCATTTTCATCCATCGGCATCCTATGTGAGTGTGGCTGAGGCTCACTCATGTTGGTATAAGCGCATATCATGTTTTCATGTCATTGCATCGCATTCTGCCATCGCCTCGGTTTGTGTGCCCGTGTGCACGCATTTCGAGGCACTTCATTTTTTTTCGTCGGCATCCTATGTGAGTGTGGCTGAGGCTCACTCATGTTGGTATAAGCCCATATCATGTTTTCATGTCATTGCATCGCATTCTGCCATCGCCTCAGTTTGCGTGCCCGTGTGCACGCATTTCGAGGCACTTCATTTTTATCCGTCGGCATCCTATGTGAGTGTGGCTGAGGCTCACTCATATTGGTATAAGCCCATATCATGTTTTCATGTCATTGCATCGCATTCTGCCATCGCCTCGGTTTGCGTGCCCGTGTGCACGCATTTCGAGGCACTTCATTTTCATCCATCGGCATCCTATGTGAGTGTGGCTGAGGTTCACTCATGTTGGTATAAGCCCATATCATGTTTTCATGTCATTGCATCGCATTCTGCCATCGCCTCGGTTTGCGTGCCCGTGTGCACGCATTTCGAGGCACTTCATTTTCATCCATCGGCATCCTATGTGAGTGTGGCTGAGGCTCACTCATGTTGGTATAAGCCCATATCATGTTTTCATGTCATTGCATCGCATTCTGCCATCGCCTCAGTTTGCGTGCCCGTGTGCACGCATTTCGAGGCACCTCATTTTCATCCATCGGCATCCTATGTGAGTGTGGCTGAGGCTCACTCATATTGGTATAAGCCCATATCATGTTTTCATGTCATTGCATCGCATTCTGCCATCGCCTCGGTTTGCGTGCCCGTGTGCATGCATTTCGAGGCACTTCATTTTCATCCATCGGCATCCTATGTGAGTGTGGCTGAGGCTCACTTATGTTGGTATAAGCCCATATCATGTTTTCATGTCATTGCATCGCATTCTGCCATCGCCTCGATTTGCGTGCCCGTGTGCACGCATTTCGAGGCACTTTATTTTCATCCGTCGGCATCCTATGTGAGTGTGGCTGAGGCTCACTCATGTTGGTATAAGCCCATATCATGTTTTCATGTCATTGCATCGCATTCTGCCATCGCCTCGGTTTGCGTGCCCGTGTGCACGCATTTCGAGGCACCTCATTTTCATCCATCGGCATCCTATGTGAGTGTGGCTGAGGCTCACTCATGTTGGTATAAGCCCATATCATGTTTTCATGTCATTGCATCGCATTCTGCCCTCGCCTCGGTTTGCGTGCCCGTGTGCACGTATTTCGAGGCATTTCGTTTTTATCCGTCGGCATCCTATGTGAGTGTGGCTGAGGCTCACTCATATTGGTATAAGCCCATATCATGTTTTCATGTCATTGCATCGCATTCTGCCATCGCCTCGGTTTGCGTGCCCGTGTGCACGCATTTCGAGGCACTTCATTTTCATCCATCGGCATCCTATGTGAGTGTGGCTGAGGCTCACTCATGTTGGTATAAGCCCATATCATGTTTTCATGTCATTGCATCGCATTCTGCCATCGCCTCGGTTTGCGTGCCCGTGTGCACGCATTTCGAGGCACTTCATTTTCATCCATCGGCATCCTATGTGAGTGTGGCTGAGGCTCACTCATGTTGGTATAAGCCCATATCATGTTTTCATGTCATTGTATCGCATTCTGCCATCGCCTCGATTTGCGTGCCCGTGTGCACGCATTTCGAGGCACCTCATTTTCATCCATCGGCATCCTATGTGAGTGTGGCTGAGGCTCACTCATATTGGTATAAGCCCATATCATGTTTTCATGCCATTGCATCGCATTTTGCCATTGCCTCGGTTTGCGTGCCCGTGTGCACGTATTTCGAGGCACTTCATTTTCATCCGTCGGCATCCTATGTGAGTGTGGCTGAGGCTCTCTCATGTTGGTATAAGCCCATATCATGTTTTCATGTCATTGCATCGCATTCTGCCATCGCCTCGGTTTGCGTGCCCGTGTGCACGCATTTCGAGGCACCTCGTTTTCATCCATCGGCATCCTATGTGAGTGTGGCTGAGGCTCACTCATGTTGGTATAAGCCCATATCATGTTTTCATGTCATTGCATCGCATTCTGCCCTCGGCTCGGTTTGCGTGCCCGTGTGCACGTATTTCGAGGCACTTCGTTTTTATCCGTCGGCATCCTATGTGAGTGTGGCTGAGGCTCACTCATATTGGTATAAGCCCATATCATGTTTTCATGTCATTGCATCGCATTCTGCCATCGCCTCGGTTTGCGTGCCCGTGTGCACGCATTTCGAGGCACTTCATTTTCATCCATCGGCATCCTATGTGAGTGTGGCTGAGGCTCACTCATGTTGGTATAAGCCCATATCATGTTTTCATGTCATTGCATCGCATTCTGCCATCGCCTCGGTTTGCGTGCCCGTGTGCACGCATTTCGAGGCACTTCATTTTCATCCATCGGCATCCTATGTGAGTGTGGCTGAGGCTCACTCATGTTGGTATAAGCCCATATCATGTTTTCATGTCATTGTATCGCATTCTGCCATCGCCTCGGTTTGCGTGCCCGTGTGCACGCATTTCGAGGCACTTCATTTTCATCCATCGGCATCCTATGTGAGTGTGGCTGAGGCTCACTCATATTGGTATAAGCCCATATCATGTTTTCATGCCATTGCATCGCATTTTGCCATTGCCTCGGTTTGCGTGCCCGTGTGCACGTATTTCGAGGCACTTCATTTTCATCCGTCGGCATCCTATGTGAGTGTGGCTGAGGCTCTCTCATGTTGGTATAAGCCCATATCATGTTTTCATGTCATTGCATCGCATTCTGCCATCGCCTCGGTTTGCGTGCCCGTGTGCACGCATTTCGAGGCACTTTATTTTCATCTATCGGCATCCTATGTGAGTGTGGCTGAGGCTCACTCATGTTGGTATAAGCCCATATCATGTTTCCATGCCATTGCATCGTATTTTTCCATTGCCTCGGTTTGCGTGCCCGTGTGCACGTATTTCGAGGCACTTCATTTTCATCCGTCGGCATCCTATGTGAGTGTGGCTGAGGCTCTCTCATGTTAGTATAAGTCCATGTTACCTTTTCCATGCCATTTTAGTCACTTGCATTGCATATACCGTCGCCTCGGCTTGCGCGCCCATGTGCACGCATTTCGAGGCATATCACTTTCATAGCATGGTGTATGTTAGGATTGTATCTTAGTCGCATTTCATGCATGTCATGCATATTACATAGTGTTCGGAATAGGAGTTAGCCCGGGCACGGGAAACGAGGTATATTTCGTACTCCGAGTGACGGAATGTGTCTCAATTCCCCAGTCACCGACACTCCGGATTATCCATGATGGAGTTAGGTTTTAGCTATAGTTTCATGTGCATTCATTCTATATTGAGTTGTGCATTTCGACTCCTCGGCCATCATGCCTCAGTATACGTGATTGGTGGCACGAGGATCGAGACATGCATATATTTGTGCAAATGCATTGCTATGCCCCTTTCCTGCTCTCTGTTGCAGCAAAACGAAGAATCAGCAACTTTTTGGGGCTTGGCACGCATTTCAAGAACAGTGTAAACAGAGGCTAATTGGGGCATTCCGGTGGATTTCCGCGCAAGACAACCCGGACATGCATCATCCATCAGAAGCAAGGCAGTCCCTGGCTTGCATGCCAGTTTTATTTATTTTCTTAGTTAATTTGTTAATTAATTAGGATTTTGTAATATTTCGGGACTGTAATATTCTTTCATTCGGGACTGTAATATTCGGACTGTATATTTATTTGGACCCTCTGCGCGAGGGCACAACCGTAATAAGTGTGTGTGTGTGTGTTGTATGTCTTCCAACCCCACGTCTTTCTCCCTTTTATTTACCTGCTTATGATGGTTAGATTAGGGCATATTTAAATTAGCATACAGTATGACAGCATGTTTGCATTCATTCATCTGTTTTGCATGCACCGGGTTCGGCGCATCATACTAACTGCATTGTACTTTCAATTTCAAAAGGTGAATACATGATAGTTGTAACATTTCATATGCCATCTTAGAATAGCCGAGCCTGCTATAATTGCATTTTTGCATGTGTTGCATTAGGCACTTCTGTATAATTAGGATCATGCATGATTTCTAATGAGGTTTCTATTTTGGCTTGGAGTACTCGGTAAGTTTTATGCTTTAGCATCCTTGCATGTGTGTGAGTGACTGCCATGAATAGCAGCATGCTTACCGTGAGGCTATATGCTTATGTGATGTAACTGCCTGAATGCCTGTGGGTGAAGGTTGGGTTACTTGGATTGGAACAAATCATTGAGTGTGAGTTTTAAGCCCTCTAGATAGTGGCAAAACCATCTTTTCTAAGCCCACCTGCGGGTGGCAAAATCTGCATTTTAAGCCTACCTGCGGGTAGCAAACCATTTTCAAAAAGCGAACATGAAATATTTTGTTCCAATTCAGGCGACTCAGTCTATACTTGTATGCTGTGCGCATAACATAGTAACCTAGGCTAATAACCGGAATAAGAACTCACAATGTTTTCAAAAATAGATATCATGGTTAGTAGAGGCCGATCTTTGATCGGGCGAGCGGGGGTGCTCACGAAGTGACCTTCCCCAATCGTACCCAAGTTCCCGAGCCGAGGCAACTTTGGTGATGACGGACACGTGGCCTTTTGGCACCGAGTCAGGGTTTCCTAAATTTCCCAAAATAAAATATTTAGGTGGCGACTCTGTATCTGGCAAAGCAGTCCATGTTTGGCACTTCTTTCAAAAAATCAGTTTTCTCAAAAACGATTTGCCGGATTTGGACTCTTTGGTTCAGACATAGAACCGTGACTGACAAAAAGTCGAGTCCAAGCTGTGGCGAGGTCCCCCGCGGGCCTGTTACAGTTTCTGGCGACTCTGCTGGGGATTTAGAGAACTTGACTCGAACTCATGATATCTGTTTTTGACTACACTTGTGTGTTTCTTTGCATTGCATTTGCATTGGTGCGCCTAGGACACCGTGTTTGCCATCTGCTATTCCTGAACGGTTTGCCGGAGGCTTGTCTTGTCAAGGCATGACCATAAGGCTGACCGGTTGTGGGCTCTGCCAGTATGGGAACACAAACCCCGGTTTTACCGGGGCACCCTCTTTGACCATTCGACCTAGTGCATATTCGGATCCATAGTGACTATTCCAAACTAGGACAGGTTGCTTACCCGTTTATAGGTTGTTTGAAACCGCTGCGTGCGTAGTGAAACCTTAGCTCCTGACAAAATAGGACAGGGAAACCCTACCCCAACATAGGGGTGTTTTGGCTCTCACTTATCTGTTATGTGCTTTAGAGTGCGTCTCTACAGGAATGCATGTATCAGTATATGAGTTTGGGCATCAGGCCTGCGGGCATCAGTTCAGTATTGTCAGTATCAGGCCTGCGGGCATCAGTTCAGTATTGTCAGTATCAGGCCTGCGGGCATCAGTTCAGTACATGAGTTTGGGTATCAGGCCTGCGGGCATCAGCCAGTATTTGAGAATTAGTTATCTGCGGATATCAGATTCTGTTTTAGGGGACAGTGATACAGGGATAATAATCAGTGTTTGAGGACAGTGTGTTGATTATGCCCGGCTGTGTGTCATGCATTTTATTTTAAGCTGTTATGCTGTCCGTTTATCTGTTTATTTATTTCCTTTTCGCTTTATTTATCTTTTGCTAGGTCAGTTTTTAGCACAATTGCTTCCAACCCAGCAGGCATTCCCCAAGCACTTTGGACACGAGGTCGTCGACTCCATCGATCTGAGGATCTAATCGACGGACAGCCAGTGTTCCATTCTCTACCCCCTGTTACCAGAAGGAAGCAGAAAAAGCGCAGTGTATCTGAACAGAGATCACCAGAACAGTGGTTTCCCCCATCAGTGGACAGTCGGATTGAGATCCCCATTGAGACAGATCTGCCAGTAGTTCAGACAAATCGAAACAGTATGGCGGCACCAACAGGAGTTGAGGAAATGATGCGCCAAATGCAGGAAACCATGCGGGCCATGCAGCAGGATGCCGTTCGCCGAGATGAACTCGCTAAGCAACAGGCCGAAATTATGACCCAGCAGGCTGAGCTGATTACCAGACTACAACAACAGAATACAGCATCTGCTTCACACCAAATTCCTCCTCCGGCAGGGGCCCCATTACCTGAGCAGACACCTGCTGTTCAGAACGCTCCTCCGAACACCCAGAATACTGTACCGACTATCCAGAACCCGCAAGAGGACACGAATCTTCCAACGGGGCCAGCTCCGCCCCCGCTTCCACCACAACTGTCCAAGGTCCATACATCCAATCACCCGGACTCTCCCTTTGAGGTCGAGGTTGATCATACAGCTCTGAAATTGAGCAAACTGGAGAAGCTCTTTAAGAAATCCCAAGGGGTCAAGGCTATGCCGGATATCGAAGACGGATATACCGAGGAGGCCGTGACACTCCCCGATAGGTTCAAAATGCCACAAATCGACCGTTTTGACGGATCTGGCGACCCTATGGTCCATCTCCGACTGTTTGCAGACATCTTGCGGCCAATGGGCCTAACACGACCACAGAAGCTTTCACTATTCGGCCGAACCCTGTCAGGTGTGGCCTCCCACTGGTATGCAAAGTTACAAGTTGAAGTGAAGAAAAATTGGGATGAAATGGCTGAGGCCTTTGTCACGCAATATTCGTACAACACTCAGATCGAGATCACAACTCATGATCTCGAAACGACAAGGCAAGAGCCCAAGGAAACTTTCTCGGACTTTGTGATCCGATGGAGGGCAAAGGCATCAATGATGACTTTAAGGCCCACTGACAAAGATCAAATCCGGATGATTGTGCGCAATCTCCACCCAAAGTTGATGCAGAGAATGATTGTAGTCCCCTTCCCTACTTTCGCAGATTTACATGAGATGGGGGTGCAAATCGAAGACGCAATGAAACAAGGTCTGTTTGACCACGACAGAGAACAACCGAGGAGGACCTTCAACCGTAACAACAATGCGGGCCCGAGTGGCGCTGCAAATACGAGAGCCTCGGAAGTTAGTATGGTCACCACCACTCCCCTTCCCCCTCCAAGGCCCATGACTGCCACACCCTTCTCCGGCACGTCCGGAAGCAACACACAAACTAACAGATTCCAACCACGAGGCCAAAGAACCTTTACCCCACTATATATGCCCCTGACCAAAGTTCTGGGAACATTGATCAGGAAAAATCATTTAAAACCCCTGGAGCCAAAGCTATTACCGAATCCACTCCCCCCCTCTTATGACCCAGCAAAGTACTGCGCATATCACCAACAACACGGTCACGACACCGACCGTTGTTACAGATTGCGTCATGAGATCCAAGATCTTATTGACAAACAGGTGATCGCGCCTCCTGATAAACCCAATGTCACAACCAACCCTCTCCCACCACATAACCAACCTCCCCCTCCCAAAAGAATTAATTTTATCCAGACTGGGGTCGCATCTTACGATCCTAGCATCTATATTACGCCCACCCACCTACCCAAGCCAGAGGTGCTCCTCCCCGATTGCACTGATTTCTTGTGCATGGTGGACATCTCCAAAACCCAACCAGAACCGATGGTGGTGACCGTCGAAGACAGGGCAGGGCAGATTTTGGGAGAGAATGAGATTGTTGAATCCGGGACTGGACAGAGTTTTGCTGGGGGAGCCTATGATCCAAGCGAGTACATCCTATCAACGAGCCGAATTGGGCTGGGTATAGAATTGCCAGAGACAGGAGAGCTATGCATGATCCGAGGGGATGGATCTGGGCTATGGGCAGATGATCTGACAGCCGTAGAGGAGGACTTTGCTAACCTGCAATTTTTAGATGACCAGGAACTGGAGGATACGTCAATCAACTGGTATGATGATGAGGGATCAGCGGAGGCCACTGGATGGCTCGAGGATCAACCAGATGCAGTGGGGGAAGCCCAACCAGAACAGAGCCCGGCAGGGGCGGAAGTATCAGTTATGGCCGGAATGGCCGAAAGTCAAGTTGTATCGCCGGAGAGCGCCGGTGCTAAGAATTCCGCTCGAGACATGGGCATTATGGATACGAGAAATGTTGAACAAACAGCTGTACTGATGCAGCTGGAACGAGAAAAGTTCGAGGAGGCTGAGAGAATTAGGAAAGCTAAAGGCCCTGAGGGGACTGAGAGTGCTGTGTGCACGAAGATAGAGAATGCTGCGAGCATGTGGACAGAGAGTACTGCGAATGCAACTAGACTGGAGCCAGACAGGTGTCTGTTGGCTGCCGATGGAATGTGGTGGGAAGACGATGACTTATGTCTTGCCCACACGGATGAAGACTGGGGAAATAATCAACCGGATGACACTTGGTACCTCGATGAGGTTGACCACATGACAAGAAGTGGGCGGTACTTCAAACCCCCACACCTGGACCAACCCGAGGCATCCGGGAAGGATAGAGAAGCGGAGAAACAGAAGGAGAGGCAGATTGAAGAGGAAGCTGTGCTGAAACAATTAAAGAAGATACAAGCAGACATCTCCATCTGGGGACTGCTAATGGCATCGCGAGTACATAGAGAAGCTGTCCTATCTGCCATGGACAAGTCCAAACTCTCCATAGACACCATGCCTGAACAGCTGGTTGGGCTGGTTTTTCCGGGAGGAGGTTCCCCGGCATTAACCTTTTCGGACAAGGAACTACCGCCTGAGGGCACAAGTCATAACAAACCTCTCTATATTTCTGTGGAATGTAGAGATAAGTGGATACCGGTGGTACTTGTTGATACCGGGTCTGCGATTAATGTCTGCCCAACCAGAACGGCATATGCAATCGGGTTGAAACCCGTGGACTTCGTCCCAACCACCCAAGTGATCAGAGCATACGACAATACCAGCAGAGAAGTGATGGGGACTGTTAAGATTCAAACCAAGGTTGGTCCAGGACAACACAGCATCGAATTTCATATCTTGGACGTTCCCGCAACCTTTAACCTACTTTTGGGGCGACCGTGGTTGCACCAGGTCAAAGCAGTCTCTTCCACTCTACATCAGATGCTAAAGTACCCTCACGGGAAAGGGGTAGCGATCGTTTTTGGGAATTCATCAATCCATCCGCCGCCGGAAGTGTCTACACCTGTCTTGGAGATCGAGCACGGCACGGAGGATGTGTTTTTGTCGAGGTTCACTTTGGCCGAGGCTCAAGTGGTGCAGAATGTCATGGCTGTGAATGAGGGTATGTACGTAAGTGCTCAATCTATCTACCTCATGAACAAGCTAAAACATACCCCCGGGATGGGATTAGGGAGAAGCGGCCGGAAGGGCGTCTCAGTGTTGGCCGAAGTGCCACACAACCCTCATGCCTTTGGACTGGGTTATCTGCCCACCAAAGAGGACTGGGTGAGAAAAGGAAAAGAAATGGCCGGAAGGGCCAGAGCAAAGAAGGCCGGGAAGCCATTTGAGTTAATGCATAGGCCCATCTAGGGTACCCTAAACGGACGCTTCGTCCGGGAGGGGGAAGATTTTCCATTCTGCGGCTTCCCGGAGCCATGGATAAACGCGGAGGGGAAGCGCGTGCCTGGTTTTGAAATCTTCTTCGACATACAATTATCTGGGGATGACGTTGCCGAAGCGCAGACAGACCCACCAACTGAGGTTGAGCAATGTGAAGCAGTGGATCTTGAGAGCACAGAGCTTGAAATGGGAGTAGCACTGGCGAGTCTACTATCAGATCCTCCGATCAGCCAAGAGTGCTTGGGGGATAACTCTTCGGTTTCTATGATTGGAGATGAAATAGCTGCAGGCTTTCCAGCGCCAATCTTGGATGCATCTATCGCACCTTCTCTCATCTGGCAATATGAAGAAGGCTTTTTATCTAGCAGCTCCGGGTCAGGTAGTGAGCCGGAATCTGATTCTACCGAATCTTGTGCGTCGGAATCAGATTCCAGCTCGACTGAGTCTGAGTCCGGTATTCCTGGGGGTGATAACCCGGATGCCACAGTCCTGTCTAGGTCGTCTTTTTCATTTTCTTTTGAGTCTGTTGTAACAGAGGAATCTGACGGCTTGGAAGTATTTAATGAGAATGATGTGGATGTGGTTTCTGAGTATTTTTCTGTGCCTTTGATTTATTGCTTAAATCAGGATTTTCAAAATTTTGATGAAAACAACGAGGGAGAAATTCCCCCAGTTTTGCAACGATTAATTGATCAAGAGCAGGAAAGATTTGTTAAACCTTTAATGGATGAAATCACTACTGTGAATGTTGGTACTGAGAAGGACCCGCGGCTGGTCCAGATCGGGTCCACGTTGTCTTCAGAGGAGCGCGAGCGCTTAGTCGCTTTATTAAAAGATTTCAAAGATGTTTTCGCGTGGTCCTACGAAGACATGCCTGGAATCGATCCTGAGATTGTACAGCACCGGATCCCTCTTGATCCCGAGGCCCGCCCTGTCAAACAGAAACTCAGAAGGATCCGCCCAAATTGGGCTCTCAAGATCAAGGAAGAGGTCACCAAGCAAATTGACGCAGGGTTCCTGCTGGTATCTGAATATCCAACTTGGTTGGCCAATATTGTTCCGGTGCCAAAGAAGGACGGCAGAATTCGGGTCTGTGTAGACTTCAGAGATTTGAACAGGGCCAGTCCGAAGGACGACTTTCCCTTGCCACACATTGATGAATTGGTGGATTTCACGACAGGACACGCCTTGCTTTCGTTTATGGATGATTTCTCAGGCTATAATCAGATAGTAATGGCACCCGAAGACCGGGAGAAGACTGCGTTCACTACCCCGTGGGGGACATATTGTTATAGAGTGATGCCATTCGGGTTGAAAAATGCTGGGGCTACGTATCAACGGGCAGCAACTACAATATTGCATGATATGATCCATAAAGAGGTCGAGGTGTATGTGGACGACATGATTGTCAAGTCCAAAAATAGAGAGGGCCACTACACCGCCTTACATAAATTCTTTCAAAGGATCAAGGAGTTTCGGCTGCGACTGAATCCCCAGAAATGCACGTTTGGTGTTACAGCAGGGAAGATGCTAGGGTTTCTGATTACATAAAGGGGCATCGAGGTCGACCCTTCCAAAATCAAGGCCATCTTAGAAATGCCACCACCAAGGACTGAAAAGGAGGTGCGAGGCTTTCTAGGTAAAGTGCAATTCATAAGACGGTTTATTTCTAAATTAACCTTGACTTGTGAACCACTTTTTGGTCTCCTGAAGAAAGGAAAGAAATTCCAATGGGACGGCCGATGTCAAGCAGCTTTTGAGCAGATCAAAGAGTATCTACAGAACCCGCCCGTGTTGTCGCCACCAGAGCCAGGGAGGCCGTTGATATTGTATCTTTCGGTAACTGAGACTACCATGGGCTGCATGCTCGCGCAGGAGTCAGAAGACATAGTGGAAAGAGCCATCTACTATCTGAGCAAAAAGATGCTGGATTACGAGACCCGCTATACACCGCTGGAGAAGGCTTGTTTGGCCTTGGTATGGGCAACCAGGAAGCTGCGGCACTACCTGTTAGCTCACTCTGTAATGTTGGTTTCGCGTTTGGATCCCATCAAATATCTCTTCGAGAAACCAGCACTTACGGGTAGGCTAGCTCGTTGGCTGCTGTTGCTCTTCGAATTTGATTTGAAGTATGTAACGCGCAAGTCAGTAAAAGGGAGAGCGGTAGCGGAGTTCCTTGCCGACCACCCGGTTGAGGGGGATGAAGCGGTTGAGTATCTATTCCCAGATGAAGCCATTCTGCACGTCGAAGATGAAACTTGGACGATGTACTTTGACGGAGCGTCAAACCAATATGGGTATGGGATAGGGGTGTTGCTGATAGCACCTGACGATTCCCGTATCCCTTTAGCCTTCAAGCTCCAGTTCAAAGTCTCGAACAATGAGGCAGAGTATGAGGTATTGCTGGCCTGGAAGCAGCCCTAGAACTAGGGGCAAGACGGTTGGACGTCATTGGGGACTCGAACCTTGTTGTGTCTCAAGCAAAAGGAGATTGGAAAGTCAAAGAGGAAAGGATGATAATCTACCACCAAACCTTGGATTTGTTGATTCCTCGGTTTGAGAAGCTAAATTTCACCCACCTCGTAAGAGAGAACAACAGGTTTGCAGATTCATTAGCAACTCTATCTTCTATGATAGACATCCCGTCCGGAGTCCGGATGCGTCCAGTCATTATTGATCAAAAGTTTGTACCAGCATACAAGTCGATTTCCGCCATAGATGAGGTTCAAGACGACAACCCCTGGTATTACGACATCTGAAACTTCTTGGAAAAGGAGACATATCCACTAGGGGCAAATGCCAAGGATAAGAGGGCCATCAGAAGAATGGCTGCTCAGTTTATCATCTGCGGGGGTAAGCTGTACAAAAGGGGTCATCTGGGAATGCATAAGTTCTGTGTGGAAGCCGAAGAGTCAAAATGCCTGATGGAGGCCATCCATGGGGGAGAGTGCGGTGCACATATGAATGGGGTAATGCTGGCTAGAAAGATTCTCAGACAAGGCTACTACTGGTCAACCATGGAGGAGGATTGCATTAGTTTTGTTCGGCGATGCCACAAGTGTCAAATTCATGCAAACCGCATGAACATCCCACCGTCAAAACTGTACAACATGACTTCACCATGGCCTTTTTCAGTCTGGGGAATTGATGTGATCGGAGCTGTTACCCCGAAAGGGTCAAACGGGCATGAGTTTATCCTGGTAGCGATAGATTATTTTACAAAGTGGGTCGAGGCCCAATCATACGCGGTGTTGAAGGCGTCGCACGTCGCAAAGTTCATTAGAAACAACATCATCTGTCGCTACGGGGTGCCAAACGAGATAATTTCAGATAATGGTTCCCACTTCAAGAAAGAAGTGATAGACTTGTTGGAGAAATACAATGTGGCTTTTCATAAGTCATCTACATACCGGCCGCAGACCAACGGAGCGGTTGAGGCCTCCAACAAGAATATCAAGCATATACTGCAGAAGATGGTGGAAACCTATCGAGATTGGCCAGACAAGCTGCCATTTGCTCTGTGGGGCTACAGGACTTCAATCAGAACTTCTACTGGGGCGACTCCATATTCATTGGTCTATGGAATGGAGGCTGTTCTACCCATTGAGATTGAGGTTCCATCGTTACGAGTATTGGCTGAATGCCAAATAGCCGAAGCAGATTGGCAGCAAAGCAGATTCGAAGAACTCATGCTCTTTGATGAAAGAAGACTGAAAGCACTGTACCACATCCAAGGCTATCAACGCAGAATTGCCCGGGCTTTCAACAAGAAGGTTAAGTCCCGGAATCTGAAAGAAGGAGATTTGGTGCTCAAAGACAACCGAGCTCCCATCCACGACCCAAGGGGCAAGTTCAAACCTAATTGGACTGGTCCTTACATCATCAAAGCTATCTGGTCAGGTGGGGCTGTGGTTCTGATGGATCTAGATGGCTTGGAGTTCTCACAACCGATCAATATGGACAAGTTGAAGAAATACTACCCTTGAGAGGCTCGCTAGGCCGAAAACCCGAAAGGGCGACCTAGGCAAAAGTCAGAGCACAAAAAAATTAGAAAATATAAAAACTAAGCTCGCAAGGTTGAAAACCCGCAAAGGGCGGCCTTGGCAAAAGTTAGAGCGCAAAAGGAGAGTGAAAATACTCGAGTGAACCTTGGCCTGAACTACGTAAGGCTTGATTCCCATCTTTGGGATACGTAGGCAACTTCACCTTGAAGTTCAGCCATAAACTTTTCCCCGATCAACTCTGTCCATTTTGATCATCTCAGTCATCCTTATCCATCAGCGTTTATCGTGATCTGCGGTACAGTGCTGTTCAAACTAGGGGCAACTTTCCGTTGCCGCGACGGTGCAAAGTTACTCAGACAAGGGGCAACTTTCCGTTGCTTTGCAGTGCCGCATTGTTCTTCAGAATAGGGGCAACTTTCCAGTTGCGGGGATCTGGGGTTGTGCATCTCAGTGACAGATTTTCGGCGTGTCCAATTTTGATCCACATCGAAAATAGTTTTGAAAAGTTTTAATAAAAGTTGACTTTGTTCAAATCAATCTTTTTACGACTAAGACCATTTTTGGACCAAAAGCGGAAAATTTTCAGTACCATAACCTTCAATTTCATTGATTTCAAAATAGAGATCTCCTGCTCTTGCATTACAATCGAGGTTGCTTTTTTTTGGTACATTCATAAAGAAAACTTGAAAACGCTAAATAAGCAATAAATTTGGGGCATAGTTGAATCAAGTATCTCTACGTCCCCTCCCAGAGCTGGACGAAGCATCTGATGCCAAGCTAGGCCCAACCTGTGCCTCCTCATTGAGCCAATCCAAGCACTCATCGGACAAAGTGCAACTGAAAGTAGAAGCAGGGGCCAGGAGCTCTCTAGTCCTCCATGCTGTGGCATATCGGGCAAGCTGTGCACCCCGGACCGGGAAAGCGGCTGGATACTCAATCCGCTCCGGTGGGCAGGTCTGATCATGACCAAACTGACGCAGGAACCGGAACGGAAAATAGAATACGCAGTGGGTTAGACCAATCAATTGGATCCCAATCAACCGGGACATACTATAGCTCATTGTCGGGAGGTTGAGCCAAGGACAACGCCAAGCAATGCCGTCTGCGGACAAATTGCACATCCAATCGAACCACCACCTTTCGTCAAGAGCATTGACTAGGCGCTGCCGAAAGAAGTAGCCTCGAGCTGAATAGGCCGGGCAAGAGTCCACGACCTGCAACTTATCCATTAACCATACCTAGGGGAGGGATGGAAAATGAGAGAATAAAGAACAGAGAGATGTACGATGAGAGAAAAGTAAGACAAGGGTTTTGTGAGAAAAACCGAGCCTGAGGGCCGAGTGATGTGAGCAAATATATATGTGAGGTCGGGTGGGAAACATTACCTGTAGCAGCAGTGGACTCCCAGCAAACCTAGTCGCCTCCCGGCGATAGACAGAATCTAAGCCCATCAGTGTCTCGGCCAAGGTCATGGCAATACAGCTCTTTCCCTCTCTCAAGCCTTGAGCGACTTCAATCAGGCGAATGCTAGCCCCGCCGAAGCCCGAGGAAAGCAGAAAGTGAGACAACAAACATAGGCAGAGGGCGTGTTGCCGGAAACCTTGCCAATAATGGTTGCTGCGGTCACCGGCGTCGGAAAAACGATGGATCAAGCCAAGGATGTCCAGTTCCCCACTGCAGATCAGAGATCGAGCATCATGCGCTGTGAGCCCACACATCCGCCCTAAAGCCTGAGCATGGCCAAAACGGAGCTGGGGCAAGATCACTTCAGAGCATTCAGACTCCATCAAAACCTGAAAATCTTCGAAAGTGGGACACATCTCTTGGCCGCCAAAGCTAAAAACGTGCGTCACTGGATTCCAGAACCTTGCCGCAGCATGGAGAAAAGGGAGATGTAGCGGAGTACGGATTAGCGTGAATAGTGCATTCAAACCGAAACCCCGGAAATTCAGCTTTTCCGAGCCATCTAGAGAGGAGATCCAAGATGTGACATTTTCTGCGAGAAACGCCTCCATCTTTGTCTAAAACTAAGATGAAATGAATGTTCCCGAAGTTGAGGCTTTTATAGAAGGAAAAACACTATTCACAGGGACACGTGTCAAAAACCAGGAGGCTGCAGGAATAACTGGCCGGCCGGCCAACTTTTCTGGCTGGCCAGCCATTTACTTTTTACAAAACTGGCCGGCCAGCTGTCTCTCTCCACAAAAATGGCCGGCCGGCCCCCAAAGGTGGCCGGCAATGTTGCAGTGTGTCTCCTTGGCCCTGTTTTACTCTTCGAGGGGAACTTCCAAGCATTTCCATGCAACGGGAGAGTCAAAGGCCTTCATCTCCCTCCGTTTCGGATGCGTTCCGATGCCCAGATTGTTCGAAGTACACTCTGTTGTTGTTTTATTTATCGAGTTGTTGTTTTGATTATCGAGTTGTTGTTTTGCTTATCGAGTTGTTTGTCGAGCGGACGTGTTTCGTGTTTTCGAGCCATTGTTCTCTGTTTAAACAATCTTTGTTTAAAGTCTTGTTTATTTACGTTGTTGCATTTTGCTTATCGAGTTGTAAACTTCCTAAGGTCCTGTTATATCTTAGTAAGTTGAGTTGCTTGGTTTGTTGCGTCGGTTCACTACCTGACTTGGTGATTACACAATGCACATTCCCTTTCAATTTCATTTTTGTGCAAAATAAAATGATGCGATACGATGCTAAAAGTTTAAAATACAAACACCTTTTCAAAAGCTATTTCATTCCATCATGCTTTACAACAAACAAAGGTACAAGTTTTACAAAAAATAAAACTGCCTAACAATGTGCAAAGTGCTACAAACTACTAGCAAAAAGAAAAATAAAGCAGGAAACAGCGGCATCAATGTCCTCGGAAATGGGAATGAGAAGCACTCCTCATCCTCTTCTGCGAGACAACCTCTGCACCATCATCATCATCTGGGTCGGAGCTGTCATCCTCAGGATCCCCCTCAGCCTCACCTCTGTTCCCCGAACCAAAACCGGAGCCCCCCTCCTCAGCAGATGTCTCTGACTGACGGTCGGTAGCCTCCTCCTCCTCCTCAGCATCCTCCTCCTCCTCATCAGGCTCCACCTCTACAACATGAGCCCTGCGTCTGCGGACAGACCCTCCTCGAGCTCCTCGAAAAGGCCTAGATGGCCCGGCTCCTCGGGAAGGTCGGGATGGCCCCGCCCCCTGAAAAGGCCCGGGTGACCCAACTCCCTGAAAAGGCCCAGATGGCCCAGCTCCCCAAGGAGGCCCAGGTGGCCTGGCCTGCGGCTGACCAGACCATGAAGGCATCTGAAAACAAAGAGTTCAATTCAAATACATCAATCCAAATATATACATCAGATGCAGATACAAGCAAAGGCTACGTGAAGCAGGTGCATGTAAATACAGAATACGAGTGGGGTGTGTGTCAGATGTGCTCTACACAAGCAGTCTATCGATGCAATAGAAATCAGCATGTCATCAGAAGTATGATAAATGCCAGAAAACTGAAGGGTACCTGAATGCCCGCGACAGACAACTGTGCCTCCCTACGCAGGACCATGCCCTCGAGTGTGGCCACCAGTCCAACCACCTCCTCCATGTACCCTCGCGGTGGCTGCAAAAATAAGTTCATAATCATCAGTGAACAAAAGAATGTCTAAACATCTGAATGATGAATGAAAAACAGTGGAGCATACCAGCGGTGAGTCAGGATCAATGGCGTATCGATCACTGGGCATCGGAGGCTCTAGCGGGATCGGAGTCGGAGAGATAGCCCCATACTGCCACGCCATCAACTCAGTGGGCATATCTGGCCATCCAGGATGAGGATAAATCGACGGAATCGGAGGAACCGGTCTACTCCCACCTCTAGATGTACCAGCCCTGCTAGTAGAAGGGGCGTCTGCAGCCCGAGCCCGAGCCTGGCCCGAGGATGACATACCGGCAGGCCTCATCATCGGGATACGAGCTCCCGTCAATGGAGGCATCAAATATACGTGACGGTAAGTGGCGTAGTCCCCCTCCTCAATATATAGTAAAGCATCACTACCCAGCATGGCGCCGACTACCTTCGAGTAAGAGAGTCTGTCAGCAGTCCGCATATTGACTGGGGGTACTGCGGGAGGATCCTGAGAAAGATACCCCCATACCTGGCGCAGAAAGCGTTCCCCCAGAAACCATGCCCTGCCAACCGGCCTTTCGAGCAGGACCCTATACTGGGAGATGTCTGACCCTCCGGTATACTGAAGTCGGAGACCATCACCCAAGCACACCCAGGGCTGCCATGTGATCTGCGGATGATAAATGCATGAACCAATCAGAAATCGAGAATGTACAAAGCAAATCAAAGATGAAAATGAAAGGAACTGAAAGTTCTGAGGTACCTCTGAATGTCGCACAATGTCAAAGTACTGTCGCAGGTAAAGGAGGGTCTCTCGAGGTCTTGGCCGGTGCGGGCCCTCGAACACTAGTGAGTATGGGGTCATGGGGAGCCCTGCCACCTCCAACTCTGGGGCTAATGATGGGAAGTATACATAGACCCATAGCTGAGAAAAGCAGTGCAGAATGTAAGTACGAAATGCTGAGAGCAAAATACAGACTGTAAAAGTGCGCTGTGAGTGCAATGTACAAGTAATGAAAAGCAAAAATGTAAATCAAGGGGACAGAAAAGTACCTCCCAGGCTCTCCAATAGCCGCCAAGTAAATCGCCCCGCCCGCGGGAGGTCGCGCTCATATAAAAGTAAAGGGTAGCCAAGCCGGTGCCACCCCAGTCATATCTACTGACCTGTGATAGGTCAACCAGAGCGCTCAGCAGATATAACCCGACTGTGTTCCCTCTATCGGCGAACAGGGTAGTCCCGAAGAGGAACATAAGGAAACCACGGGCGTACTGCTCCGTCTCCTCGGGAGTCTCAGGCACCATCTCTGCCCGCCGGAAGTGGGAAGAGAACCAAGTGTATCGGACTCTCCCAGAAACCCTGTCAACAGGCGGGCGAGCCCCCAATAGATACATCTAGGCGGCCTCCCACTCGCCCATGTCCTCATCATAGGGGATGGACCAGCCTCCTATGTCCAGACCGGTCAGCACAGCAAAGTCTAGAGGCGTCATGGTCATGTCTCCAGTGGCAGAGAAATGAAAGGAGTTGGTGGTGTCCCACCATCTCTCTACCAATGCTGCCATCAGTGTCCTCCTGCCAGGACAACGTGACAACCCGACGCAGAAGGGCCCAAACCCTGCCAAGTCTACCAGATCTCGGACACCCTCCGGGAGCTCAGCGTACCAGTCCCGCGCGATGGTGGAACCATATCCCCGCACACTGCGGGAACCAACCTGCATTCAGAATGAATACATGTGTCAATAATGAAATGAATGGGCTGTGTGCCAGTATAATGAATGGGCTGTGTGCCAATGAGATGAAATGGGCTGTATGCCAATGAGATGAACTGGGCTGCGTGTTCAGAAAATTTAAAGTTTGGGCTGCGTGTTCACTATTCAACTGGGCTGCGTGTTCAGAAAATTTAAAGTTTGGGCTGCGTGTTCAACTTTCAATCAGTGTGGGCTGCGTGTTCACTATTTAATCTGGGCTGCGTGTTTAGAAAATTTAAAGTTTGAGCTGCGTGTTCAACTTTCTATCAGTGTGGGTTGCGTGTTCACTATTTAATCTGGGCTGCGTGTTCAGAAAATTTAAAGTTTGGGCTGCGTGTTCAACTTTCTATCAGTGTGGGCTGCGTGTTCACTATTTAATCTGGGCTGCGTGTTCAGAAAATTTAAAGTTTGGGCTGCGTGTTCAACTTTCTATCAGTGTGGGCTGCGTGTTCACTATTTAATCTGGGCTGCGTGTTCAGAAAATTTAAAGTTTGGGCTGCGTGTTCAACTTTCTATCAGTGTGGGCTGCGTGTTCACTATTTAATCTGGGCTGCGTGTTCAGAAAATTTAAAGTTTGGGCTGCGTGTTCAACTTTCTATCAGTGTGGGCTGCGTGTTCACTATTTAATCTGGGCTGCGTGTTCAGAAAATTTAAAGTTTGGGCTGCGTGTTCAACTTTCTGCTAGTGTGGGCTGCGTGTTCGCTATCTAATCTGGGCTGTGTGTTCAGAAAATGTAAAGTGTGGGCTGTGTGTTCACCTTCGAATTCGGGCTGTGTGTTCGACAAATCAGTGTTTGAGCCGTGTGTTCGCCTCTTAACTAATGTGTACTGTGCGTTCGCAATTAATTAATGAGCCGAGTGTTCAGAAATCCGAGTGTTGAAACTACATGTTCAGGATGCAAGCAAAGTACTATGTCATAAGCTAAACTGCGTGTTCAAGCATGGCAAAGGTGCGAAATGTACGAAAAAATACAGAAAATGAAGTAAATACCTCTCGGGCCTCATGAGAGAGGTGATGCTCCGGCTCTCGGAGAAGCAGATCCCCGGGTGCTCGCTCGTCAAAGCTAGTGAAGTGACGGAAAACGGCGCGCGGAAGAACATGTGCTGGAGGATTGTACCTCCCAGGAATAAAAGGTCGGGTCCTCGGGGGTAGGGTCATGGGATCAAAATCATCTCCGGCACCTGGAAAACCTCCGCCGTGGGGAGAATTACCCGCCATTTTCAGAAGATCTGCAAAGAGAGCAAAAATGAGCAAAATGAGCCGAAATTGGAAAAAGTCAACAAAAGTCAACTCTCGGGAAATGAAAAAGTCAACAAAAGTCAACTCCCGAGAAAATCTTCCAAATATTGAGACAAACTTACCTCAAGTGGAGAAAATGCAAAAAGAAGCTCCGAAGCCTGAATTTAATCGCTTCAAAGTGCTTGAAACTGAATGTTTTTGCGGAAACAATTTGCACGGGGCGTTGGAAAACGCGTATGAAACTCAGATCTGGAGAAGAAAGTGTTGTAGGAGGCAAGAAAGGAAGGGGCCTCGGCTGCCTTATATAGGCTCAAGGTCTTGGATTGAGGGAGCATCAAAAAGGAGGTGAAAATACCAAAATGCCCCCAGATTTGGGCATATGGCTGGCCGGCCACTTTTTCTAGCCGGCCAGCCATTTCCTTTTTGGAAAACTGGCCAGCCAGCTATTTACTTTATGAAAAACCGGTTGGCCACCTCCCCTTGGGAAGATAAACGGCCGGCCATATCCCCCACATGCCCACCTAGCTCTCTGCAAATTTTGAGGAAGATTGGAGTTCCCGGGACCTGAAAAAGTTCAATAAAAGTACACTTCCGGTCGCGAAATTGCTCCGTCGGGACTTCGGCTTCGAGATCTGACATGTGTCTCATCATCACTCATCAAAATCAAAGCGTATCCTTTTTGAATGAGTTGTAGCCCTTCCAGGAGGTGGGTCGGAGGCCGTAATTGAGTTACTTTCGCCGAAACACGCGTTTCCGTACTCGTTGTTTCATGATAAATGAACACCTTGAGTTATGCTCGTTTTGCACTATCATGCACATAATTCGCATTCTCATGAGCATACTCACATTTTTATGCACATTCCTTGATGTTAACCATACTTCTGTGTTTGAGCATGCGTTGTCACACATGTTCCACTCTTGCATTGCGATGCATTCACTCATCGGCACTGCGTGTGTCAAACTTCCAGAATCACATTGGATATATAGCATATTGTACTTGTTGCAATTTCTCTCTTTTTGCAGGCACGATATTGTATGTACAGTTTAATTGAGGCTGGTGCGACCAGACGAATCGCGCAGGTATCGTATCTTCTTCGTGTGAGACGTGGCGGGGATTGAATAATCCTCCGCATTCTTAACTGCATGAAATGTAGTTGTTGCTTTGCATTCTTGCTTAAAACTGTTGCATCTATTTGCGAATACTTGCTTCATTACAGCTTGCTGCATTTGCATGATCATTGGGTTACCTCCGGCTCTTTGCATATCATTTGCACTTTGCCCCTGCCTGCGGGCATGCCTGCGGGCACATCTCTGTTTATCTTGTACGTTTGTCTAAGTCTTCGGCCTTGTCAAAAATGGGTCGTCTCTGGGCTTTGACATTCACTCCCGTCACTTGTGACTTCTGAGTTCTGTCAAAGAGGGGCAACTGTAGACACCCCATTTTTGACCGACCTTAAGACTCAGACGTCACCAATTGAGCGCTTGGTGATGTTGCATAATGTGCTCGTTCAGAAGTTTCAGAGTCGCGGCCGTGAGCCCTGCCTCCGGACTTCCGAACCCTCTTTTGTGCTTTGCCTCGGTTTGCGAACCGGGCTCAATTTTCTCAGTTTCTTTTCCTGAGGGAAGGGAGAGGTCCCGTAGACCATCTCTCAATGTCCGTAGGCTACATTTGGTGGCCGTAGGCCATTTTTCCCATTTCGGAGTCCGGTTTCCGGTTTTTCGGGACCGTTGGCCGTGTGCCTCGGTTCGGGACCGCCTAACCATCTCCGTTTGTTCTAATTTTTGGCATACTTCCTATTTTCTCCCTTTTGAGGGACACTGGGGGCTGAGAAACCCACTTCGAGGTCGAATGCCACTTTCGGTGCTTAACAGCCCATTTTCGGGACCCCGAACTGCGCGTTCTGACCCCCGAACATTCGTTTTGCAACGGTTTTCATTCATTTTTGGCAGGTACCTCTGTTTTATCACCGGGAAGGTCACTGAAGGGTGAGAGGCCAGTAATTGTTGCGGCAACCAGTTATACATCCTCCGACACCCCCTGGCGCCCGTTTTTCACACTTCCGGGCTAATGTTGAACACCTTGGGCCCACATTCTTGAACTTTGAACCACATATTTGTGATGTACACACATGGAAGGGCCCTAAAAGTTGGTGGCCGGCCATTAATGTTACTTGACCCTTTTGACCCCCTCCTTCCGGGCTAATGTTGAACACCTTGGGCCCATTTTCTTGAACTTTGAACCACATATTTGTGATGTACACACATGGGAGGACCCTAAAAGTTGGTGGCCGGCCAGTAATTCCATCTGACCCTTTTGAACCCCTCATTCCGGGCTAATGTTGAACCCCTTGGACCCACTTTCTTGGACTTTTAACCACAGGGTTGTGTTGTACACACATAGGAGGACACCATCAGTTGGTGGCCGGCCATTAAATCAGATTGACCCTTTTGACCCCTAGCCGGCCGGCTAGGGGGTGTGGCCGGCCGGCCACCTGGAGCAAAAGTAACTGGCCGGCCGAGTTCCTTGCACTGTGCACTTTACAGCTGTGGAGCTTTATCCCCCAGAAAATATCTTTATCCGGGGGATATTTTGTGGGGGAAAGTTGCCCTCCTTTTCCCCCACATTTACACCCCCTTTTTGGCCCTTATAACCAGCAAGCCATATCATTTGTTGGGATTAGAAAAATTTGTCTTCAACCTTCCATACACAAATCCATCTTTATCCCTCTCATTTCCTTAAAAAACTTCCAAGTCCCTAATCACCATTTCTTCTACACCACCAAGCTCTACCATCACCACTTCATTTCCAGCAACAAGGAAGGCTTCTCAAAGGCTAAAGGAGCTGCAAATTGGTCCAAGAAGCAACAAAAGCCTTAGTCTTCAAGGGTGAGTAACATTTCTCCTCTTTGACCCTTTTTCTTGATCCATTTGTAAGCCCCACATGCTTTTTGTTTCAAGCTCTGGCCCTAACTGAAAGTGGCCCTATTTTGAGCTCATTTTCACTTTTCATTAAGGGCTCAACCCTGTTTGAGCCCTCCATGATACACTTGCTTCATTGATCCTCTTATATGTCATAATCTTGCATGCTATTTTTTGGCCCATGAGTAATCTGTTTTTGAGCATGTTGTAAACTGATATTAGGCTTATTTTGAGCCCCTCTTAAACATTGAAGAAGGGCTCAACACCATTTGGGACTTCCATGTTGTACCTACCTTTGTACTCCCCTTTTGGTCCGATTTTTGCATGCAATGGCAGCCTACCATGCTTTTGTTTTTGGCCATTTTACAGTTCTGAAAAAGTGCTTATTTTGGTCCATTATTCATGTTTCATTTAGGTCCTTTCATGGTTTGGGACCTCCATATGCCACTTCATGTTATATCTCTCTTTTATTCCCCATTCTTGCATGTTTAGTTAGCCTATCATGCTTTTGTTTTTGGCCATTTTATAGTTCTGGAAATAGTCCTATTTTGGCCCATTCTACATGCTTTATTAAGGGTCTTTGGCTGTTTGGTGAATATTTTGCATACCTCATGTTATAGCCACTTTTGGGCCTCATTTTGCATCACATTTCTATCATGTTTGTATACTGATTTTGAGGCTTCCATATACTGTAAATATTCATATTTTTGGTCCCCCTTCAGTGTTGTAGAAGGGAATTTTTCAGTTTGGATTTTGCTTATATCACTTGCTTCATTACCCCTCTCTTGGCCCCTATTCTTGCATGCCATTTTTGCCATACCTATGCTTGCTGTTTGGCCATGTTTATAACTGTGAAAGTGCCTTTTTCGGGACTGTCTAGCTTCTGTCTTTGCATTGCATGTCCATATTGTGCATGTTTGGCATAGCTATAGGCCATTTCGGGTGCCTAAATTCGCATTTCGGGACAATTCCTTGCATTTGGTGTCATTTCGCCTCATTTCGGGACTGTTTCCCCCCATATTTTACTGCTGAAATTCCATTAGAATGATTGCTATCCATTTCATGCCATTGCATCGAATTCTGTCATCGCCTCGGTTTGCGTGCCCGTGTGCACGCATTTCGAGGCACTTCATTTTTTTTCGTCGGCATCCTATGTGAGTGTGGCTGAGGCTCACTCATGTTGGTATAAGCCCATATCATGTTTTCATGTCATTGCATCGCATTCTGCCATCGCCTCGGTTTGCGTGCCCGTGTGCACGCATTTCGAGGCACTTCATTTTTATCCGTCGGCATCCTATGTGAGTGTGGCTGAGGCTCACTCATGTTGGTATAAGCCCATATCATGTTTTCATGTCATTGCATCGCATTCTGCCATCGCCTCGGTTTGCGTGCCCGTGTGCACGCATTTTGAGGCACTTCATTCTCATCCATCAGCATCCTATGTGAGTGTGGCTGAGGCTCACTCATGTTGGTATAAGCCCATATCATGTTTTCATGTCATTGCATCGCATTCTGCCATCGCCTCGGTTTGCGTGCCCGTGTGCACGCATTTCAAGGCACTTCATTTTCATCCATCGGCATCCTATGTGAGTGTGGCTGAGGCTCACTCATGTTGGTATAAGCCCATATCATGTTTTCATGTCATTGCATCGCATTCTGCCATCGCCTCGGTTTGCGTGCCCGTGTGCATGCATTTCGAGGCACTTCATTTTTTTTGTCGGCATCCTATGTGAGTGTGGCTGAGGCTCACTCATGTCGATATAAGCCCATATCATGTTTTCATGTCATTGCATCGCATTCTGCCATCGCCTCGGTTTGCGTGCCCGTGTGCACGCATTTCGAGGCACTTCATTTTTATCCGTCGGCATCCTATGTGAGTGTGGCTGAGGCTCACTCATGTTGTTATAAGCCCATATCATGTTTTCATGTCATTGCATCGCATTCTGCCATCACCTCGGTTTGCGTACCCGTGTGCACGCATTTCAAGGCACTTCATTTTCATCCATCGGCATCCTATGTGAGTGTGGCTGAGGCTCACTCATGTTGGTATAAGCTCATATCATGTTTTCATGTCATTGCATCGCATTCTGCCATCGCCTCGGTTTGCGTGCCCGTGTGGACGCATTTCGAGGCACTTCATTTTCATCCATCGGCATCCTATGTGAGTGTGGCTGAGGCTCACTCATATTGCTATAAGCCCATATCATGTTTTCATGCCATTGCATCGCATTTTGTCATTGCCTCGGTTTGCGTGCCCGTGTGCACGCATTTCGAGACACTTCATTTTCATCTCTCGGCATCCTATGTGAGTGTGGCTGAGGCTCTCTCATGTTGGTATAAACCCATATCATGTTTTCATGTCATTGCATCGCATTCTGCCATCGCCTCGATTTGCGTGCCCGTGTGCACGCATTTCGAGGCACTTCATTTTCATCCATCGGCATCCTATGTGAGTGTGGCTGAGGCTCACTCATGTTGGTATAAGCCCATATTATATTTTTTTCTCACCCTTAGATACAAAAAATATAAGAAATAGGATTATGTATAGCATTGCCCAAAATAGAAGAAAAATCCGATTGGATTCAACCTAGATTATTCTGGGTGTATAAACATTTGGATTCAACCTCATTTCAGAAAAGAAGAGTTGAACAGAGTGGAGGGTGGATTCCAGTAGTTAAACGACGTGGAAGACAGGAAACAAGAATCAATGGCCCAAGGGAAGGTTTGTTCACACTTTTTGTGGATAATATTCCCAACTCTATGGATCCAAAAGGGTTATATAAGTTATTCGTGAAGTTTGGCATTGTAACGGATGTTTTTATCCCACAAAAGAGACGCAAGGTTAAGAATACAAGGTTTGGTTTTGTGAGGTTTGATTGCTCAGTGGCTAAGGAAATGGCAATTCAAAAAACTAATGGACTATGGGTGGATGATAAAGCATTGGAGGTGAAAGAGGCTGAGTACAGCAAGACGAAAGCCGTAAGAAGTGATATTCATCAGAACCAGATGCATGATTCCTTTGGTCGAAGGCTCCAAGAAATGTAAGGGGTGAAGGTAGTAGGTTTCAAGTTAGGGACCACAGATCCTTTGCAGAGGTAGTAAATGCAAAGACTAATCAGAGCAAAGCAAGTACAACAGTAGCAGTCACAGAGGTGGGAAATGGATGGTTGTATGATAGTGTTATTTTAAGGCTCAAAGAAAATCTTAATGCTAAAGAGTTGGAAAAGGAGTTAAAGGTAAGAGGAGTGGGAGATGTTCTGGTAAGAGAAGGTGGTGGTAGAGATGTGGTTGTAACCTTCAACTCCAAGGAAGCTATGAAATCGAAACTACCACGATTCTATCCATAGATTCACGAGTGGTGTGTTTTTATTACTGAATGGAAAGCTGGTCTGCAGCTAGAACAAGAGAGAATGGTATGGTCGAGTTGTTATGGTATACCATTAAATCTTTGGAATAGCGTCACTCTGAAGAAGATTGGAAACATTTGGGGTGAAGTTATTAATTTTGATGATGATACAAGCCATCCAGTTTCATTTAAATGTGCAAAAATCAGAGTAGTAACAAGGAGTATGGAGCTCATTAATAATGTAATCAATCTGGAGTGTAAAGGGAAGTGTTATCCAGTAAGGGTATGTGAGGAGCAAAGAGTAGTATCTGAAGTGGCAAAAGGGGTCTGCAAGTGTAGGATTCAACAAGATGAAGAATCTGGGTCTTACGAAATTGCAGCTCAAGGATCTCAAGGCAGAAACAGGAAGGAGAAGGAAGAGTATGACAAGGCAGCTGACTCAGTGGATGAGTTGGACAGAAAAAATGACTTGGATCATGTTAGTAAGACAAGTCAGACAGGGAATGAGGTTGAGCTGGATGATGTTAATGGCTTGACGCATGTTTCAGTAGTTGAGGATTCATTAAATGACTTAGGAAAGGAAAATATTGGAGAAACAGTTGAAAATGAGGCTTTGTTACCGTTGGACAGCTCTGATATGGATGGGATCGAGGCATCTCAAAGGGTGGATGGGCAGGTGTATACTCCAGGCATCATTAAGTGCATTGCTGGATCAAGCAAAGATTGGCCGGGAATCAACCTTGAGGTTTTTTTAGGCCAAGATCAACCTGTCAATCATGGGCTACCTGGGTCTGTGGATAAAATAGGCCCAGAAAAAAGTAAAACCATCATGAAAACTGTTGATAGGCCGGGTTTCAACCTTCAGGATTTTTTGGGCCTAGATCAACCTGTCAATTATGGGCTACCTGGGTCAGTGAATAAAATAGGCCTAGATAAAAGTCAAATCATCATGAAAGTTGTTGATAGGCCCAATGAGAGTTGTGTCCACTCCAGGCCAAATGTTAGGAGAAATCAATCAACCCAGAACCATCAGAAGAAGGAAATTTCGAGGGGAAAGGAGATTTTGAAAGGTAAAGGTAAAATGGAAGAAAAAAGAAAAGGAGGGCATTGCAATCAAATGTAAATGGGTGGATTCTCAGGTTTTGTTAAAAATCTTAGCCGTAAAGTTGTGTCATCAAGCAAGAAGGGTTCTAAGAGGGTTATTTTCAGACCAGCAGTGGCAGCTTTAGCAACTCTACCTACACCTCATCTTGGCAACGGCTATGGGGAAGGAAGTTTAATCCTAAAAGAAGCTGAAGCTACTGTTCAAATGGGAAGTCTATTGGGGATCAATTTCCAAGGAAATGAAGCAGATGCTCTGAAGATGATTACGGATATGGAACAGAAGGATAAGGGAAGAATTGGTGGAGGGAGAGAGGACATGATTTGAAATGTATCCAAAGGAGGCTTCAGAGTTTTTAGTTTGTTACCTAATGAAGATATTTTCTTGGAATTGCAGAGGATTGGGTAGGAGGGAGAAGAGAGGAAAGATTAGAAGATTGATTGTTGATAGAAAGATTGATATAGTATTGCTCCAAGAAACAAAGCTAAATAGTTGCAATAATTTGGATGTTAAAGCTCTATGGCCTAAAGATAAAATGGAATTTTTGTGTGTAGATTCAGAAGGTTCATCTGGAGGTCTCCTATGTATTTGGGATCCTGGAGTATTCCAGATGTCAGACTGCTGCAGTAATAGGAGCTTTATTCTGATTTCAGGTACTCTTTTCAATTCTTTTGAGTGTGTTATTGTGAATATTTATGCCCCTAATGTAGTGGGTAGGAGAGAGAAGCTTTGGAATATTCTGGGTGGGTTGAAGTCTGTTTTCCCTAAGCCTTGGTGTATAGGAGGTGATTTTAATGAAATCAAAAGTATTGGTGAGAGGATAGACTGCTCTAGGAGGGATAGAGGTATGAGGGATTTCAACAATTTCATTGAGTCATGTGAATTGTCAGATATTCCTCTGTTAGGTAGGAAGTTCACTTGGTGTAATGCTCATGAGGGAGAAAAGTGCAGTGAGATTGATCGTTTTTTAGTAAATCCAGAGTGGCTAGAAGTGTTCAATTTCAAACTATGGGGTTTACCTAGATTACTATCAGACCATTGCCCTTTAATTCTTATGGAGGATGATAGGGACTGGGGTCCTAGACCTTTCAGATTCATAAATGCATGGATCTTACATCCGCAGTTCTCAGGTTTTCTGGAGAAAGTTTGGATGGAGGCTACAGTAGTTGGGTGGGCAGGTTTTATCCTACATAGTGAGCTTAAATTGCTTCGAGAGGCTTTGAGAAAGTGGAACAGAGAAGTATTTGGGGATGTCCCTACTAAGCTTAAGTCAGTAGAGGAGGAATTGCATAAGCTTGACTTGCTAGCAGAAACAAGAGATTTAGAGGAGATTGAGAAGACAAGAAGAAAAGAAGTATTAAGTGAGGCTTGGAAGTTAAGTAGAAGGGTTGAATGGATGTGGCTTCAAAAGGCTAGACTTGACTGGGCATTGAAGGGTGATAAGAACACAAGGTTTTTTCATATCATGGCTACTAGTAGACAGAGCAGAAATGGGCTAAATTCAGTAACTGTGGGAGATATGGTGTATGAAGATCCTGTGAAAGTCAAACAGGAGGTAGGCTTGCACTTCATCAGGCATTTTTCAGAGGAATGGAAATGCAGACCATCATTAGAGGGTGTTTTCAAAACAGTAAGGAGTAGTCAAGCATTTGAATTGCTTGAATCAGAATTTTCAGAGGATGAAATCTGGATAGCCATCAAAAATTGTGAAGGAAACAAGGCTCCAGGACCAGATGGGTTTAATCTTTTATGTTACCAGAAGCATTGGAAGATAATGAAGGGAGATTTGATCCAATTCATGAAAGAGTTTCACATTCATGGTAAATTGGTCAAAGGTATTAATAGTTCCTTTATAACATTGGTTCCCAAAAAAGAGAATACAGTGGGATTGTCAGATTTTAGGCCTATAAGTCTAGTGGGCTCAGTTTACAAGGTTCTATCTAAGGTGTTATCAAATAGACTTAGGAGTGTTCTGCCAGAAATAATCAGTGAGGCTCAATCTGCTCTCTTAAATGGCAAAAATATTTTGGATGGAGTATTAATAGCAAATGAGGTGGTTGATGGGTGGAAGAAGGCAAAGAAGATGGGTGTCATAGTTAAGCTTGATTTTGAAAAGGCCTATGATTCAGTCAATTGGGAGTTCCTATTCTCAATGTTATCAAGATTTGGTTTTGGTGATAAATGGATAGCGTGGATAAGAGAATGTGTTACATCAGCTAAGGTTTCAGTCCTTGTGAATGGCTCTCCCACTGAAGAATTCTGTCCCTAAAAAGGGTTAAGGCAAGGTGACCCTCTTTCCCCCTTTCTATTTAATATAGTGGCAGAAGGTTTAAATATACTACTGTCCAGAGCTCTAGAAAAGAATTTAATTAAGGGTGTTAAGGTTGGGACTCATGGTGTGCTTGTGTCCCACCTGCAGTTTGCTGATGATTCAATTTTATTCAGTGAAGCTGAAGTTCAGGAAGTAGTGAACATCAAGAGAATCCTAAGATGTTTTGAACTTATATCAGGGCTGAAAATAAATTATCATAAGAGTGTGGTTTGTGGTGTAGGTGTGAAAGAAGATATTCTGGTTGAACTTGCTGGTAAACTTAACTGTAAGGCTGGCTCATTACCATTGAATTACCTTGGGATTTCGTTGGGGGCAAACCCTAGTAGGAGGAGGACATGGAAACCAATCCTTGATAAAGTTAAAGCTAGGTTAGCAGGTTGGAGAGGAGGTTCTTGTCTTTCGCTGGAAGGTTGTCTTTGATTAAATCAGTCATAGCAAGCCTACCTATTTACTACTTATCTTTGTTCAGAATGCCTGAGGGGGTAGCCAAGGATCTTGAAAGAGTTCAATCTGCTTTCCTTTGGGGAGGCTCAGATCTCAAAAGGAAAATCCACTTAGTCAAATGGGAGGAAGTGACTAGAAGTATTGATCAAGGAGGTTTGGGGATTAGAAAGGTCAGAATTACAAATTCTTGCTTGTTACTTAAGTGGTGGTGGAGATTTGCTTCTGAGACAAAAGCATTGTGGAGGAGAGTGATTTGCAGTAAATATAATTTGGAGGAGTGTACCTAGCTTCCTTTTCTTGGGAACAGTTCTTTGCAGTCAAGATTATGGATTGATATTAGCTCAGTGGCTAATCAACACCCTTCTCTAGTGGAGTGTTTTCGAAATAATTTTAAAGTAAGGGTGGGGGATGGTTGTAGGGTCAGATTTTGGGAGGATGTATGGTGTAACTCCCAGTGTTTGAAAATAGAATTCCCAAGATTGTACAGCTTATCAAAGGAAAAGAGGGGTTCTCTTCATCTGTTTGCAAATCTCAAGGATTCCTTAGGGGAGTGGAGTATTTTACCTAGAAGAGAGTTGTTTGAATGAGAAAAGGTGGAATTGCAGAGATTATTCTCTACTCTCTCATATGGTCCTTCAGTAAGCTTGGATAGAATTGATTACCCAGAACGGTCAGCCACATCATCAGGTATTTTTTCGGTATCTTCCCTGTACAAACTTTGTTCATTGGAGGGTGGAAATTACCTTAAGGTCAGTGGTTTGTTATGGAATAAGGTCTTACCTCCTAGAGTTCAGTTCTTTGGTTGGCTTGCTTGGAAACACAAGATAAAGACTTCTGTATTCTTATAGAGAATTGGAGTCTTATCTGGTAGAAATTGTACTCTATGTTGCTTCTGTCAAAAAGATTTGGAGTCGGTTACACATGTGCTCCTTCATTGCCCTTTTGTGTGGAAGGTGTGGTCATCAGTGTTAAAGTGGTGGGGGATTCATTGGGTAATTCCTAATTCAGTTGTGTCTTTGTTGCATTGGTGGGAGGGAGGAGAGTTTAAGAAAAAAGAAAAGGTGTTTTGGAGATCAATCCCTCTTGTAACTATGTGGTCTATATGGAAGTTAAGGAATGAATGTGTTTTCAACAAGGCTAGTGCTGATGTAGAGGTCTTAGTTGAGCTTATCAAAACTAGATTGGCCCTTTGGCTTAGTTCATCATCAAAGCATTGGCAATACCCAGTGAGTGATTTTATTTATAACCTATATCAGATTAGAAGGTGTCTAGGTAGGGGTTGATTGTTCTTTCTTGCCGTATTGTAGCTGTTTCTGGTATAATGCTGCTGTATGGTTGGGTGTTTCTACTTTGCAGCTACTGTTTCCATGGTTGTTTTGATGGCTGCTGATGCTTTGGTTGTAGGATGATCTGATTGTAGGATGGTTGTTTGGTAGCTTGGTTGCTGCTGCTGCTGCATAGGATGATCTGTGTGAGAGGTGCTGATGTTCTGCTCTGTTGCGGATGTTCTGTTGCATAAATGCTGGTTGAGGCTATGGTTTCTAGTTGAAGAGCTACTCATGGTTTTGGTCCTGGTGCTGTTTTTTGGCCATAAAGTGCTGGTGTTTGTTGGGGATGGAGTTGGCAGATTTGGAAGGCTGTGGTTGTTTGGTTTTTACCTCTGTTTTTATTTTTCTTTGTTTTTGGATTGGCTTCTCGCCAATCTGTGGGTCTAGTGCTAGCAGATGATTGTGCTTTCTCCTTAGTGCCAACCTAGTTGGGATTGTGGAGTGTTAGCTATGATGCTTTTGCACTTCCCTCCTTTATTGATGTACTTTGTTGCGTGTTTTGCTTATCTCATCAATAAAGTTTCCTTTTCTTTGCTGATAAAAAAAAAATAAAAAATATAATTCTTACATTACTAGAGAGATACAATATGAAGAAGTCATTCATTCCCTTGATCATCTTCACATTTCACTTGCTTTTGCTTTGCTCAACCACCATGGGTGGTGATGCTCTTTTTCCAACATATGAGGTTCATATCATCAACGATCTTCTAACCAACTCTCACTTCTTTTTGCTAGTTCGTTGCCAATCAAAAGACGATGATTTCGGAATGCATAAGCTTGAAAGTGGTGAAGAATTCTACTGGAGATTCAAACCCAACATTATAAAAACCACTCTCTTCTTCTGCCATTTTTATTGGGATACCAAAGATGCAATTTTTAATGTTTACGATAGGAAACTAGATGATGATTATTGCTACAAGTTTAATACATGTTACTGGAGTGTTAGAGATGATGGCTTTTATTTCAGCGGTGATAATACGGCTCAGGCAACATGGTCAAAATTCAACGATTGGACTCCTTAATTGTTATGTATGATGTAAGAGCTTATGCATTTGCCATCATCTTGTATTTGGATTATCAATAACTTATATGTAAATGTATGCAAGGTTTGAAAAATTGACTATTCAAGTCACACACAGTCATTCATAGTAGTAGAGAATGGTTTTGTGAGTGCCTTTTAAAGTTAAATTTCAACTTTGAATCTAGCCATTATATCCTATCTTAATGAATCTTATTTATCCTCTTGTGCTTTTAATAAGATTTTTAATAAGATTTTTAATAAGACTGTTAATATATGTAGAATTATTCAAAATTTAATGAAATAATTTTTCTTGAGCCTATTATGTGGCTTATGGTGTGTCGTAGCCCATCAGTACGTGTGGTATTGGGCCCAAAACATTGGCCTAGCATAGTACGCCTAGACTCGTTCATGTTAGGCCTAACTCTAAATGAGCCGCGTTGGTCCGACTCATTTAATTTACACCTCTACTTAGGACAACACAATACATTGTTAGGGAAAAAAGAAAGAAAAAGAAATGTGATTTATAGACATAAAATTCATATAAAAAACATATTTAGAATGATTTGTCAATCGCATTTATAAAATTATAATGATAATAATAGGTGTTTTGATTGAAAATGAAAAAACCACAAAGTATCAACTCATTTTGCCCATAATTTCTATATCAAAATTTTATTTGTATGTCAACCACTAAAAAGAAAGAAAAGACATACCATGCATTAAATGAGACTTGCCTAGCAACATCTTTATGGAATATATTAGGAAAAAATCAAAAAATAAAAATTACAAATCGGCTAGGTCTAGACCACAACCTTACGAATTGATTTGGTTTGATTTTCTCAAGAAATGGTTCCTAATTATTAAAATAAGTAAATCGTACCTGATAGTTCAGTTTGTGATTTTTTAGTCAAAAATGGTTGAGAGCATTAAAAGTGCTGCTCAAATAGCACCACTAATGATGTCCACTACCTATGCTCTTTTTTTTAGCATTCTCAATGCATCAATGCTATTAGTGATTTTTTTTTTTAGTAGTATGAATCATTGTTGTCTTATAATTATGGTCCTGATTTGAAATGGAACTGATTTGTTTAAATACACACACATGTATAAATATGTATATAATTTGTTATTTATCTAAAACACTCATAAATTGAATTTTTTCAATTATTTTTTTCGAATCATATTTTTTACCTTTTTTTCTAACTCTAAGACACAAGTGAATGGATTTGGTATGCATTTATGATTGTGGGCTCATTGCTTTGTGCCTAAAGTTGAGAAGAAGAAAAAAATAAGAAATGAGATTATGTATAACATTGCTCATTTATTATTCCATTTAGGGAAATTAAATTGTCTTCACTTGCCAAAAATACTAAAAAGAAAAATTCAATTACATTCAGCCTATATATTTTCTGTGTATTTCATTGCGCGCAAATATGCAATGAACAGGTCATTTCGTTTCGTATTACAAAAAAAAGCAGCATCAAATTCAACTCCCCATTTAAATGTTCCATCTCATAGTAGGATTTGAACGACGAATAGAGTGAGTGAATGGGAGATACTCAGTTGGAATTAATGAAGGTTGGTTTAGGAATGCTTGCCACTTTGGCTTGTTGTAAAGTTGCTTGGCTTCGTCTAAGGCAGTTTGATGTTTTGGATTGGATATAAAGATTTTAAGAAGATATGTAATACTTAAAGATAAAGATGACATATAATATATTATAAGATATGAGATGAATTATATATACTGTACAGTCACTTATACTATATTTGGTTAAGATAGGATATAAGAAGGAAGTGATTATTTTTTACTTTTAGATTAAAGATGAGTTATATCCGACAGTGGAGATATACAATACGATCCTTTTGCATCATATACTATATGGACTCTCTATATCCAAAGCAACCAAACATGGGATATAAGGAGGAAAAAAAAAAAAAACATGTAAACCTCATCTCATATTATATCCGGTCTCACACCTATATTTAACTTTTATATCCGGTAAACAAACATGTCCGGATATAAAATGAAGAATATAATATGCCTTGGGATTTACTCAGTATATGCAATGAATAGGATATATGGATTGGATAACATATCACATGCTCATGTTTGTTGAGTTCATGATATAATACTGAATATTTCTTATCCATGTTTGTTTTACAAAAAAGTTATGGGATATAAGCAAGTAACATACATTAATGTCTATTTTGTCTCTATGCCCATCAATATGCAATATATATGTACGTCCATCTAATCATTTGCCAATATACATATGTATATTAAATAAAAAAATAATCAATTAAGTAATAACATAATCAAAAAATTAAATAATAATATAAATTTGTTTAAAATATATAAGAAAAATAATTTAGAATTAATTAAGTTTTAACATTTTTAAAATTATTTTCCTAAATTTAATTGTGTATTCTAAATTCTTACAAATAAAAAATACATATTATAGTTTAATTGGAAAATTCAAAAATAAAATAAAATGCATATCATAGTTTATTTGGCCGACTTATTTATTTAAATCTTAAATTGGTAAATACTTTTTGAATTAGAACTTTGAAAATTCAAAATCTTTTAAATCAATATAATTATAAATATTTTTTTATATTTAAAATTAAAAAAATTAAATTAAAACTTTGAATCTCAAAAAGGAAACAACATTTTTGTTTATAAATATTGTTTACGTAAAAATTTAGCTGTAAAAATTTAAAAATAAAATTCATGAACATAATTTTTTTGGTCATATACTGTAACGCCCCTCTTTTTATTACTCGAAGTCATTACCAAGTTCATTAACTTAATTCAATTTCAGAGATAACATACGGAAATAAACTCAAATGTTCAACTAAAAGGAGTGAACAACAACTCTCTCTCTCGAATGCTAATTAAATACAACATGAGTATTCTGAATAAGTTGCCCTCCGACTTACAACATTAAATAATCAAGTGAAGGGTACAACCCTTTTACATATATGGCATTCCGCCTACAACAAAGAGGCCCCGTGGCCAACAAATAAGAAGATCCAAATCTTCTAGCATATCCTGCTAAACACCTGAAAAAAAAAGATTCAACAACGTGGGATGAACATATAGTCCAGTAGGGATCTCAACATGGCCCTCAACAATAACAACATACAGATAGCTATGATCATGAATGCTCAATCTCATACTAGAATAGTAATGTGACAGTTTACACAAAATATACATAATTTTGCACTTTTCTCGAAAACAACCATTTCAATCAACGCCATAAGCGATTCATCTTCCCTTTTTCCTTCCATTAATCCCCGTTCCCAATCTTTCATAACATTAACAATACCTTAGGAAATAATTTCACTAAGCCCATTACTCTCTTCCATTCTCCAAACATACACAATTATGTCTGTTCAAAATATATATTTCTTTAAAAATATCCGTTTTCCTTCACACTTTCCAAAAGACAAATATGACATTTTGGCTTCTTCCCCATACAATCAAATCTATACATGCACTGTTATAAAAAGAGATAACAACTCACCAACATGCATAAGATAAACCAATGAGGCAACTCGGCCCTCCAAGACCGTAATCAACACAATCCATGATATTCCCAAACATACTGAAATATCAACAACAAAACATTGCTCTACTAGCTATGTGCGTAGTAAGCCAAAGATATACCCATCACAACAACATGCCAGTTTACCAGGCGCTAGCTAGAAGGGTATGGTGCCTTATATTCTCAGCGCAGTCAGTTCTCCAGGCACTAGCTGGAAGGTCATGGTACCTTTGATTCTCAGCGCAAGGTATAACACCACCAATCGAAATGCAACAGGGCATAACCAACATATATAACACGTATACACAAACCATCAAGATACAAGCAATGTGTTAAAGTATATGAACACATAACTACCTCCTCCCGAGCAAGCATACATATATAATGTATCTCAACACTTCATCACATATGATGTTCAATCAATAATGGTATGATGCATACACGACCATTCAACTCAACTGTGTCATCCTCCACCGATGACCAAGGACAAAACCTCTAGATGCAAATATTTAGTACATCTATTAAAGACTCAATGACTATGAGACCACAAACCCGACAACAACATTAACATGGTAGTTTAAGATACAATCCCACACATGTGTGTGTTCAACACTCATGAAACAACAATCCAATTTTCATACATATTTCAAAAATACTTTTCCCATTTCACAAAACAAGTTCGACTTCCCTTTTGTTTTCACAAAACCAACTCCGTCCCTTTTGTTGTCACAAAACCAAATTCATTCCTTTTGTTTTACAAAACCACTTCCATTGATAATAAAGTCATAACTCACATTAATCCACTATATTCATTTCAAACCATTCCAAAGCCAAAGTTAACCCCTTAGGCGTTAGCACCTTCACCCAACCCACATCAGCACTAGAGATTTACAATATAGGTTAATTATCCTCCATTTTAATTTATCAATCAAAATATGATTTAGGGCTTTTTCCTCTATCAACTACAACATGCTAATTTACACTCCAATTAGCCCAAAACAACCATCAATGATAACATAACCATTTTGTTCAAACACCTAACCCTAGGTTCCTTCTCATGATTTCAAACAAATCCAACGTGGATATGATTTTCATGCAATACAAAATTACCACATGTCTATCTATAGAAGAAGTATTGAAAAAGAACAAGGAAATCCCTACCTCAAATGTAGAACCCAAGGAGAAGAAGAGCTAAACTCGGAAGTGCTCCAAACACCAAATTTCTCAGATCAAAATGTAGCCCTCAATGATCAACACACTTCTTACAAAGGCTCAAGGTGAGGAAAACACTCCTACTAGATCAAACCCTAGAGAGAAGTTAGGTTTTAGAGTGAGGAGCTCTCAAAAATCGGTTTTGGGAAAGTAAGAGAGAGAAAGGAAATGTAAAAAGTGATTTAAAATAGCCTAGCTGCCAACTGATATACGACTCTCCCGCTCGAGCGGAGAACACAACGCTCGAGTGTCAAGAACAAAAATCTAGGTACGCTCGAGCGCAATAAGGCCCGCTCGAGCGCCAAGACACAAGAATAAAGTACATCCGCTCGAGCGCGAAAACCAGTCCGCTCGAGCGTAGATTTCTCCCTCCCAGAACTTACACCAAAAAGTACCACCCACTCGAGCGCTAACAAGCCCGCTCGAGCGTGACCCGCTAGAGCACAAGAAACCTGCTCGAGCGTAGAAAACTCATCTACAGAAGTTTTGCAGAGGCACGAAATACTGGAAGTGTGTAAACCCCACTCGAGCGCAAGAAGACCCGCTCGAGCGGACCATTCAGAAACTGGGCAACAACAATGGGAGCTAAAGCTCTACCAACCTATACCAACCAAGCCTAACACATTCTAAAACTCAAACAAAAGAGTTTAAAGGTTGACAATATGATAGGTATAACTACCAACTCCACGGAACCGCGTCCGGAAAACAACAGAACAGTAAAGGGATAACCGGGATCGCTATAACCTCCCCCCCTTAAAGAATTTCGTCCTCGAAATTAAGGATATGCCAAAACACAAGGCCAACGGATAGTACAACACCAACACCCGAGTACTAGGAGAGGAACTAATCTCCCTACAAACTTTCGATTCACTCTTACCAAGGAAGAGACTAACCAAGGGAACACGTTCCAAACGACAACACTGTAGGCATAAAAGCCACAACAAAATCAACCATTCTGAAACAGTTTACTCACATCTGACCAGCGCTTCAAGCTAAGTCACTACTCAACAACCATAATTTCCAATAAAAGGATAATCAAGGCAAATCTATTACATTAATATAAGGGAAAACATTTTCTTGCTCATGAAACATTTCAAAATAAACCTTGCATTTTCAACGCAAAACTCAAAAGTTTTGTAAACATTTTTCACAAATACGGTGTTATCCAAAACACATAACCATCCACAGTTTATTTGCCAAAAAGATTCATTTGGAATTCCTCAAAACCCTTGAATTAAATCAATTTCCCAACAACGTCTTTAGGTGGCCTAACCACCAGAAAAATTTTGTTTCCATATCTTTCCAAAATAATACCATCAACAACCATCACTCACACAGTGATGCCACAACCAACACAGAACATAACATTTCTATAATGATAGTTAATAGAAATAACAACAGTACTATCAACACATAAGGCATAAGAAATTCGTGGTTTTGCAATTTCATCCCGCCTCCCTTTACTTAACCAATTTAATAATATACACCCGGCTCAGAACCTGGCCAAACAATTAAATGAGATATTAACTCATATAAAACATTTTTCACTTCACAATAGATAAGCATATGAGCTATATCAATCTTTCAATAGATACACATTTTGGTGCTGTATCATCGGAGTCCATCCCCTATCTCCTCCCAAACAATATACATACATACAATTGGATTTTTAATATACACAATCAAATTTATGTAAAGTTCATATATACACATAATCAAATTTTCCATTGTAAAAGGGTAAAATTATGCTTTTAATTCTTATCCTATTTGATGGGCGGTGGTGCAACATGCACCAATTAATATACACACTAGTGTACCAACTTGTGTTATGCCATTATTACTGACCCCACCTATTATACAAATTACAAATATCCAAAACCTCTAAAATTATGCCACCTCATCTGTTAGTATACTAGTTAATATATCAATTGGTACATCTAATATTATTCTCTAATGAGATATGATATGATAGAGGAGAATTGGTATTGTACATCCACCCATTTTGAGGATGAACAATCTAATTATATATTATATACTCCTCTAAAAAAATATTACAAACACAGGATATATGGACCCAGCACTGGCTTCCCTCCAGTCTCAGATCGGATTAGAGGGTGCTATTGGGCCTGTGGTGGGCCCTATTTTGATAATATGAACCGTTCAATATGTAGAACTCGTCAAGTACTATATGCCTATAAAAAATCACATTGATCGGATATCGATAGCTACGTTATTAAATCAGTTTTGTATTAAAAAAGTGGACGGTGAAAAAATAAATGGTTGACAGAAAACTGATCCGATGAGATAACTATTGATATCCGATTAATCTAATTTTTTACAGGCATATAATACTTGACAAATTCTACACATTGAACAGTTCAGATTATCAAAAGGAACCTAAAGTGGGCTCCTACAAACCCAACAGCACCCTTTAGTCCGATCTGAGACTTGAGGGAAACCAGGCCCATATGGACCCATAGTATATAATCTCCAATCTCACCTTCTATATCCAAGAATCAAGCAGGGCCTAAGTTTCTTAAGAGGATTGAGAAGACGCAGAAAAGCGCAATGCCAATCAAGAAGATTCACAACCATGGCTGCCGAACCTCCCAAGGAAATCATCAACCCTAATTGATTGAGATGGAGGAAGGTGGAAGAGGCGCGATTGTTAAAAGAGGAGGAACAGAGAAAATGAAGAATGTGACAATCCCTTACTACCACCAATAACGACGACGACGACGACGACGATGATGATGATGAAGAATCGACGATGATGATGACTTTGTGCATGTATATGGAGAAACTTAGACCCAATCAAGCCAACAATATCAAAATTTTTTTCCATTGATATCGATACTAGTCGAGTTCAATATCGAGATCGCTCACCAATCACAATCAATCACCTAACAGTTTTCAATCCTCTAACCAATCGTTCACTCCGTTTTGCGTCAATCGCCTCCTAACTATTTCTATTTTGTGAGACCGCAACAGAGGATTCAAGAGCCGTCCTCGTGTCCCAACTCTCCCGCCGTCGCACCACCACCAAAAGAAGCAACGACTGGCACGGTGGTCCAAGGCTGAAAGCACCAAAGCCTAATCCCCTAGTGGTAACCGTTGATGGAAAGATATATGCCCAAGCTGGGGTTGTTGATGTCGAAAAGTATAAAAGAAAATTTGGGAATCGAGATCTAGAACCAGTTTTTGAGTACTTATTGAATGTATAATTGTTGTTGATAATCTTAGATATTAGTAAGTATAAAAGCAAAATTTGGGAATTGGGAAGAAATTTTTTTTTCGTTTTTTTTTGGGGGGCTAAAATAGTATTAAAAAAAATCTAAAATAGTCAATAAGATATAATTTCACATTAAATCCATAATCATTTTTTTCCCTAACAAATATCATATTCAATTAAAAAAAAAATTTAATTATCTTCTCAAACACAACTATTTTAGCCTATTAAAATAGCTAAAAACTTAAATAATCAACTTTCCAAACATCCACGAAATGTATGATTGTTGTTGATAATCTTAGATATTGCTATTGGGGTTCTTGGTTTCATTCTGCTAATGTTGTTGATAGTAAGTTGTTTCGGTGCACATTATGTTGGACAACCTTCACTGTATTTAAATAAATAAATTCTGTTTGTGTACTAAACTACAAACATAATACAAAAGAAAAATAGGAAAGGAAAGAGAATGTTTGATTACAAAAATCAAACCAATAAATAAAAATAAATAAATAAAAACATATTTTATTTTGTTACAAAAAATAAAATCAAAATCTGATTTAAATAAATAAAAAATAACCTAAAATAAATTAACAACTTACTTGATTAATTTTTTGAACAATATTTTGATCAAGTCCAGTGTTAGACACTGTGCCCTTAAGACAAATTCGTCCTCTCCACGGTGCTTTCAGATATGCGGACGTCTATCTCCCAGGATAAAATGATCAATCAACGAATAAATGCAGCACTGCAATTTATTCGTACAACGAACACACTAAGTGTTTAAACTCTTTCTCACAATGAAAATAATACAGCAAAAATGTAGAGAATGCAGATTATATTTTGGACGAAATTAGAGAGTAAAACCAAGTGAGAGACTTGTCTATATATAGGTATAAAGGTGACTCTTCATTTTGAATTAAACATGTAATAAACCTGTTTGAACAGGTAGCAGACCTGTTGGGTTTGAATGGCACTATTTGGGTTTGAATTCAAACAGATATGAATTTGTTTGGGTTCGAATTTTGAGCAAAACCTATTCTGGGTTTGTAATAGATTCGGATCCGTTGGACAGAGGTGCAAACTATTTTGAAATTTCAAAAATTGAAATTAACCTGGACAGAAATTCAGAATTAATTTCTAATTCTTGGACAGATTTTATTTCAAAAAATAAAATTAAATCCAAATGTTTTTGGCCCAAAAAGATTAGTATTGGGCCGGACAAGCCCAACCCAACCACACACCACGCACCCGCACCCGCACCCGCACCCAAGCCCAGGCCCAACCCAGCCCGCCCGGCAGACGGCGGCTCACGCGTGGTGATTTTTGGGTCCAATGGGTCTAGCCCATTTTGTCCATAACCTCTCTTTCTACAAAACTTGGGTGCCCCTTGGGACCTATCTCAAGTTCCAAACCCATGCCTTATAAACCTACAGAACTCTTTCCACCAAACTAATGTGGGACAAGCCTTAAACCATACCTTTAAGAAATTTCCACCAAAACTCCATTTCCATAGAGCTCACTTTGGCTTCAATGTCCCATTCACCCGATAAATGGTTTTAAGCAACCAAATATACCATGTGAATCACAACGCGGCATAGAACGCGTTACCACTTTGACCCATGAAATTCGGCGCATGGGTCCCACTTAAAAATTAGATCAAAGTTAAGAAAAATTATGTTTTCCAGATTTTTCCAAAACCTATTATTTCTAACAATCTCCCACATGAATGGAATTTGAAGGCAATGGAAATGCAACAATATGCAGAATTTGTCAAAAGAGTATAAATCGAAAATATCTTGTATCAGGATAGGTAGCTTTCGGCCTTGAATCTTCCCTAGTGATAACCTATCGGACTTATTAGCTAACCAATGGATGCAATGCCTTGAATTGTTCAGCCGTTTGTGTAAGCCAAGATAATATATTTCACACAAAATATCTTCTAACACATCGTGGTTCTCACTGTTGTGTTCATTTTGGCCTTGAACACTCCTGGTTGTTCATGAGTGCTTCTAGAGAATTTAGCCTCTTCATTCTTGTAGAAACGGCCCCAATTTGACACTCATGTAGGTGATTCTTATTGTGAGTATCTCCTTATACTCGTCTTGATTTTTATGCCTAAATCAATATATAAGTAATCATTAAAAGCTAAGCTTATTCTTAGACCCCTGCATACAACATATGTTGTAGATATCGCTCTCACTATAGGAATGGATAGGGAATTTTTTAAACCCTTGGTATTTTTGGCAAGCCATACATAACTTAGTTGTTCCTTTGAACTTAGTTCTTGGAATTTCCAATCATATAAGTAGGGTTACCATTATGATGACTCTTATGTAATAGGCTTTAATCCCATCCCCTTCGATAAACTATACACTTGCTTTTTTGTCAAACCTTTTGTTAATGGATCCGCACTATTCTCTTTACATTTTATATAATCTATTGAGATTATTCCATTTGAGAGCAATTGTTTTATAGTATTATGTTGACGACGAATATGTCGTGACTTAACATTATACATATGATTATGTGCCCTGCCTATTGCAGATTGACTATCACAATGAATGCAAATAGCTAGCACAAGTTTTGGCCACATTGGAATGTCTTCTAAGAAGTGACGAAGCCATTCCGCTTCTTCTCCTTCTTTGTCTAAAGTAATGAACTCATATTCCATTGTGGATCGTGCAATGCATGTGTGTTTCGTGGATTTTCAAGAAACAACAGCGCCTCCCAGAGTAAAGACATATCCACTAGTGGATTTTGAATTTTTAGTATCTGATATCCAATTGGCATCACAATAACCTTCGAGTACTGCTGAATATCGAGTAAAGTTCAAACCATGATCACAGGTAAATTTTAGATATCTAAGAACCCGAATGATCGCTTTCCAATGGTCTTCTCCAGGGTTACTAGTGTACCTACTCAATTTACTGACAGCATAAACTATATCAGGACGAGTACAATTCATTAGGTACATTAGGCTTCAAAAATTAGGAGTATTTTAACTAAGACACCGTATCACCTTTATTTTTCGATAAATAAATACTGATGTCTACCGGTGTTCTAGCTATATTCAAATCATCCTTGATAAATTTATCAATAATTTTCTCAATATAATGTGATTGAGATAATGCATATCCGTCAGATGTTTTAGTAATTTTCATTCCTAATATTACATCTGCGATCCCCATATCTTTCATATCAAATCTTTTGTTTTAGCATTTGCTTAGTTCATTTGATCATATTTTGACTATTTCCAATGATAAGCATGTCATCCATATAAAGACAAACTATGACATATCCTTGGTCGGTGTTTTTAACATAGACGCACTTGTCACATTCGTTTATCTTAAACCCATTAGTAAGCATAGCATGATCAAATTTTTCATGCCATTGCTTAGGTGCTTATTTTAATTCATAAAGAGATTTTACAAGCCGACAAACTTTCTTTTCTTGCCCCGGTACTACAAACCTTTCAGGTTGCTCCATATAGATCTCTTCATTTAGATCTCTTTATTTAGATCACCGTTTAAGAAAGTTGTCTTAACACCCATTTGATGTATTTCTAAATTATACAACGCTGCTATGGCAATAAGCATGCGGATGAATGTTATTCTTGTCACAGGAGAATATGTGTCAAAATAGTCCAGACCTTCCTTTTGTCTGTAACCTTTTACTACAAGTATTGCTTTATAGTTGTCTATTGAACCATCTGCTTTCATTTTTCTCTTGCATATCCATTTATATCCAAGAGGTTTAGATCCAGGTGGAAGATCCACCAATTCCCAAGTATGATTTTGCATAATGGATTCAATTTCATTATTAACAGCCTCTTTTCACAAAGGTGCTTCAGGACCTGTCATTGCTTCCTTAAAGTTTTGAGGTTCATTTTCTAACAGGTATGTCAGAAAAACTGGACCAAAGGATTTTGATGTTCTTGCTCTCTTACTGCGTCTTGGTTCATCATCAGTTAAATCCTGCTGGTCGAGACTATTACTAATCTCTTGTGTTTGATTGTCATTAGTCTCTTGACTTTGTGTACAATCATAAGTTCTCTTCTGTGAATTTAATTCTTGTCCTTTCTTGTAAGGAAAAACATGTTAAAAAAGCACAACATTCCTTGACTCTATAATAGTGTTCACATTTATATCAGGTATTTTTGATTTATTAGTCAGAAACCGATATGCCCTATTATTCTGAGCATAACCAATAAACACACAATCCACTGTTTTTGGTCCTATCTTAGTCTTTTTAGAAACAGGAACTTCTACCTTTGTCAAACACCCCCACACTTTTAAGTATTTATAGAAAGGTGGTCAACCTTTCCATAATTCATAAGGAGTGCTGTTGGTTTTTTTGTGGGGTATTCTGTTAAGAACATAATTAGCAGATAATATTGCTTTTCCCCACAAGTTCTGCAGTAAGCCCGAACTTAGTAACATGGCATTCATCATTTCTTTAAGGGTTCTATTCTTCGTTTCAGCAATCCCATTTTGCTGTGGAGAATAGGGTGTTGTGGTTTGGTGAATAATGCCAGGTTGTGCACAAAATTCATTTAATGGTGTATCATATTCACCACCCCTATCACTTCTAACCATTTTAATGGTTTTTCCAAGTTGATTTTCAACTTCTATTTTGTAGAGTTTAAACATTTCTAAGGCTTTATCTTTGCTTATAAGTAAGTATACATAACAATATCTTGTGCAATCATCGATAAATGTAATGAAATACTTTTTGCCTCCTCTAGTTTGAATAAATTTAAGATCACATACATCAGTATGAATTAATTCTAGAGGTTCGGTTTTTCTTTCAACCGATTTAAATGGAGCCTTAGTTAGTTTCGTTTCTATACAAATCTCACATTTGTGATTAGGATTAACTTCAAACTTTGGTATATAATCCAAACCAATTAATCTACGCAAAGCATCAAAATTTACATGTCCTACTCTACCATGCCATAAATTCGACTCAAGAATATAAATAAAAGACGTGTTATTCTCATTAATAGCAACTTTTAGCCATTATATTTAATTTGAAGAGACCATCACTCATGTATCTCTTATTAACATACATACCACTCTTTGATAATACAAATTTATCAGACTCAAATACAAGCCTAAAATCATTTTTACTTAACAAAGAGCCAGAAACCAAATTCTTCCGGATGTCAAGTACATGCAGTACGTTGTTGAGGGTAAGTTCTTTCCGTGATGTCATCTTTAAGATCACCTTTCCTTGTGTCACGACCCAAAGCCACCCCTATGGGTTTAGCACCGTAACCGGCCAGTAATCCGTGATTACCGAAGGCCTGCTTAACAGTAATTATAGTAATACAGAGTACAGGGGCATGGCGGAAGCCAAAACAGTAATTAAACGATATCCAATGAGCTGTGACAGTCCGCATGCAAAAAGACTTTTCATTCATATGCACATTCATAACAGAACAGTCTATACATACATGTACAATCATCCAGGACAGGGACCTAATCCCTATCATCACAGTGCAGTACCAGTCTATACAGTATTACAAAATCGGTATAGAGATAGATGGGGGAAAATTAAAACACCCCAAAAGCCGTAGCTTGACAGGCTCGAAACCTCGCAGTGAGGCACAGTGGCTGCCTTTGACAAAAGGGAGTCTAACCCACGCTTCTAGCTCCGGTCTGGTGCCTGAACACCTACATGTATATATAAACAGTGAGCTAAAACCCAGTGAATAACATAATGTGTAAAGAGGTTAAGAGTGAATGTCCTTACAGTAACAAAAATAGTTCATTGAATCAGTATATCAGACATTCAGTCATAACAGTCGTATGTGGTACATCCATTAGCAGAACAGTATAGTAAATAGTAGGTCTTAAAAGACCGAATAGTCAATGATGGCCATCGTAACAGTAAATAGAAGTTCCAAGATAGGAACTGACAGAGATCTCTGTAACAGTAGCAGTAACAGTAGTTGCTAAGGATGCCATAATACAGTTCAGAATAGAGGACAAACATTCATTCAGTTAACAGCAAACAGTTCAGAAAACAGTTCAGTTGATCATTCAGAAAATATTTATTTTCGAACATATCTTTACAACATTGTTACTCACAGAGTTTTGGGCTATAAGCAGCTAGAGCGCGTCTCTGAAAGCCAACCCTATACAGTGACAGAACGAACACACACTAAGTTACATATTCGGGAATCAAAGACTTAGTCTCTACTTTGGCCCAGTGTGGTTCTACATCAATATCCTCATTAAGATGCCTTAAACTAGGCCTAAGAATGCCTAGGATGAAATGAAGATGCTAAGATGCCCTTTTAAAACACTTAACAGATTTTCAGAAAACATGGGTCCCGCTCGAGCGTGGGTTTACCTGCTCGACCGTACTGGCAAACAAAATACTCTGCTCGAGCGCGAGTTACCCTACTTGAGCGGACTGTAAAACATGCCAAAAGTATTGGATGTGTGAAAATCACGCTCGATTGGGCGCTCGATACCCGCTCGAGCGTTTGACACAAGTCCTCGCTCGAGCGTCCAATACCCCGCTCGAGCAGATTGTAAAACAGTGTAAAGTGCTGGATGCACGAATTTCACGCTCGAGCGCCAGTCACTCCGCTCGAGCGTGAGTCCAAAATCTAGAATTTCCAGATTTGAACCTCAAGCTCAAAAAGAAGTTTCAATGTACCAAATTCGATCCTTTTGGGCTAATTTTCTAGAAAACACTTCAAAACTCATAATATAACATGTTTCAAAGATCAATTTGAGAAATCAAAGCCCAAAGGTAGTTCAATTAAACACAATTTTGAGCCAAACTTCATGAACATGATTTCAATGCAACAGGCATGCATTTAACTAGCTTCCAAGCTTCAAACCATGCTCTAATGAGGCAATTATTTTGAAAACATGGTGAATTCATGCACTAGAACTCTAATATGAACATGCATGTAACAATTTTCCATGAAAACAACTTTAAACTCATCAATATAGGCATGCATGCAGGATATATGCTATAATTCAACATCACAAGACCAAATCTTAATTTTAAACTCCAATATGACAAGAGCCATGCAAGAACTAACTCAATTACATGAACAAGAAGGTGAAGACTCTACCTTAAGTCTTGAATTATAGGAAGGGAAGCTCAATTTGCCAAATTCTCTTCAAAACTACTAAGTTTCCAAGCAATGCAAGATGAAGACAAGTTTCTCCTAGCTCCCTCTCTCTCTAGTCGGTTGAGTCCAAGGAAATGGCTGAGGAAATGTTTTGCCTAAGTGTATTCAAGCCTCAATATGTGTAAGGAAGTGGGCCACTAAGTGGCAAAGTTGCAAATAAGGCTAACTCTTGTAATTTAGCATTATTTGATCCAATTTAAACGTACCAAATCACATTTCAATTAAATACATCATAAAATCATATAAATCTCAATTAGCATAAAACACTAATCAATTTCCGGTTCGGTCGCCGATAAGGCCTTCAATTTGCAGTTTAAGGCATAAAACATGAACAGATAATTTAACAGTCAACAGATAGAATTGCATTCAAACTAGCACAATCGATCAATCAGTTTAGTAACTCAGTCAGTCAGTCAGTTAACATGCCTAATCATAGATTAGCACTAATCAGTAGTGAGGGTTGTCACACCTTGTCCAACCACAGTAGAAGTAGAAGAATTTTCCATGAAAAGTTGTTCACCATTTGCAGCCTCATTGTAAGTAGTGAACATCTTGTCCGCACAAATATGACGAGTTGTCCTAGTGTCAACCCACCATTCCTTGGGATTTCCAACCAAATTAGCCTCAGACACCACAACAGAGAGGTTGATGTCATTCACCCTGTCAGAGAAGTAATCTAGTTGTGTCACATTGACCTGATTGGTAGTCTTCTTGCTTGTACTTCCGCGATCCTTCTTAGGGCGGCAACAGTCAGAAGCTCGATGTCTAGTCTTGCCACAGTTATAGCATTTTTCTTTGAACTTCTTGTTGCCATTGTTGTCGCCTTGTTTAGAACCATCTTCAGTAAACTTCCTTTTTTTTTATGTGGTTTATGAACTTGTTCAACCACATTAGCCTTGGACTCAATGGGATTTTTCCCATTCCTCTTTTCAGCCTTTCGATTATCTTCTTCAATTCTCAATTTTACAATCAACTCATCCATAGTCATCTTCTTGTGTTTATGTTTTAAATAATTTTTGAAATCTTTCCTAGCCGGTGGTAACTTTTCCACTAAAGCAACGACTTGGAAAGACTTGCTAAGAGACATACCTTCAGAATGAATATCATGCAAAATTATTTGAAAATTTTGAACTTGAGAAATTACCGTTTGGGAGTCTACCTTAACGAAGTCCAGAAATTTACTCACAACAAATTTCTTTGTGTTGGCATCCTCTGTCTTGTATTTTTTCTCCAAAGAATCCCACAATTCTTTTGCTGACTTCAAAGGGCTGTAAACATTATACAACATGTTGTCAAGGCCATTTAGGATGTAGTTTCTGCATAGGAAATCAGAATGCTTCCAAGTATCTACAACGGCGACAATTTGCCGATCACTTTCATCCTCTCTTAGTACTAGAGCCTCTTTACGGAAAAACCGAGCCAAATTTCGAGTTGTAAGATAAAACAGTATTTTCTACTGCCATCTCTTAAACTCAGTACCATTAAATTTTTTCGATTTTTCTCCATGATTTATTGGAACTTGAACATGGTTCTAGATAGGGACAGGGTACCACTTCCAATCGCAATTTCAGTTGCAGTAGCCATAATATCTAATTACAAAAATCAATAAAAATCAAAACACAAATTAATTTTCTAGTTACTAAAACCAAAAAATAAATTATAATACAAAATAATTTTATTTTCCTTATTACTAAAACTAGAAAAATAAAATACCATAATGTAGACACCCCATTTTTGACCGACCTTAAGACTCAGATATCATCAATTGAGCGCTCGGTGATCGCGTATGTTGTGCTCGTCCCGAGGTCACGAAGTCTCGGCTGAGAGCCTTGCCTCCGGACTTCGGGACTTTTTGTGCTTCGCCTCGGTTTGCGAACCAGGTTCTGTTCTCTCTTCCTGAAGGGAGGGAGAGGTCTCGTAGACCATCTCTCATTGGCCGTAGGCTACTTTTCGTGGTCGTAGACCGCTGTTCCCTTTTGGAGACCAGTTTCTGGTTTTCGAAGCCGTCGGCCGTGTGCCTCGGTTCGGGACCGCTTAACTACCTCTGTTTGCTCCGATTTTTGGCACACACCTTGTTTCCTCTCTTTAGAGGGACACTGTGGCTTAGGAGACCACCTTTGTGGTCACACACCACCTTTGATGCTTAACAGTCAGTTTTCGGGGCACCTGGCTGCGCGTTTTGGCCCCCGAACCCTCGTTTTGCATCCGTCTTGGTTCATTTTTGGCATAGACCCTAGTTTCATTGTTAGGAAGATGGTACAAGGGTGGGAGACCATCTTTTCTTCTTGGAGACCACCTTTCCCCGGTCGGCTGATTTTTCTTGACAGGTAAGTGGTCTCCCTCACTTTTGAGCCACATTTTCTGGTCTCCCATATCACCACTGAGTTGCTTTCACCTGGGAGACCACCAATCAGGGCTGCCGACCAGCTTTTGATGATTGACCATTTTGAACCTAGTCGGCCGACCAGGGCAAGGGGTCGGCCGACCACCTAAACTGGTCGGCCAGCTTTCTCCTTTTTTGGCTCACTGAGTGTTAGCCAGTTGTGCCAGCTGGAAGCCTCAGAATTGATCCTCCATACACGTATGGAGGATCTTTAAGCTTGGTTTTAAGCTTCTTCAAGAAGCTTTAGCCCCTCTCCTCTATAAAGGCAGAGGTCATCTTCCATTGCAAGGGTTCAGACTTTGCTTCTAAGGCATACAATATACACCTCTCTATATCTCTTTCTTTTCTGCTCAAATACTCCATAGTTCTTGGCCCTTTGCACACCAACCCTTAGCTTAACCCTTCCACCATCCATCCAAGCACTTTGGAGCTGGTTTTCAGAGGTTGAAGGTTTGCTACTTTGGTCCAGAAGCTGCTGGAGGTCTTCTCTACAAGGGTAACACTCATTTCCCCCTTTTAAGCATTATTTTGCTGCACATCTTAGCTCCATTTGCAAGCATATTTGGGCTTTGTCATAAACTGAAAAAACTCTTTTTTTAAGCTTCTTAACATGTTTGTTTAAGACCTGTTTTCTGTTGGGGGTCACCTACCCCCTTTGCATGCTTCATTTCTCTTTGTTTTGAGCCATGCATTAGGGTTTTTGTGTTGAGCTTTGTTGGCCCTTTTGACCACTAAAATCCAGCAGATTTTCAGTGGTTATTATGTGTTTTTGAGCATCAAAATCAGAGAGGGGTGATCCTCTCACCCCTTGTCTTGTTTACTAGCTTTCTTGGCCTTACAAAGGAGCCCCTATTTGCATGTTTTCAAGCCATGTTTCAGGCTATTATTTGGGAGTTTTATGACCTACATGACCTCTATCCAGAGGTGGTTTTTCCATGTTAAGTGTCCATCTTGCATGTGTGGAGTAACCCTCTTCATGGCCTTTCAAAGGAGCCTTCGCTTGCATGCTTCCTACCCCCCTTTTAGGCCCTTTTTGATGAGTTTTAGGGCCCTCATAATCTCTTTCCAAAGGTGTTTTTGCCATTTTTGATGTCTATCTTGCATGTGTAGAGTAACCCCTTGCATAGCCTTTCAAAGGAGCACCTCATTCTAGCATGTGTTGACTGAGTTCCAGTGGGTTTTGGGTCATATTTTGGCATGCCTTGTTTTTGTTTTTGGCTGGTTTGGTAGTCCTTCACATGCTTCATATAGTTGTAGTGTAAGTCATGGTTCACTAGCCTGTTTTGCATGATATTTTGGCCACCTTTCCTAGCATATTTTGGCCTTGCCTTAAACTGATTTTATGTATGTTTTGGACTACCTTAGCTCTCTTTTTGGGTCTCATGGTCGAATGATGCTTGTTTTGCATGCCTATAGTTCAATATCCATGCTTAACTTTGAGTTTTAAGGTCCATCGCATGCATATACTGAGGTGTTTTTTTGTTTTGGGGCCATTTCATATCATATTTCAGAGCCTATATGCATGCCATATTCCCATGATTTTCACTCTTTAAGTGCATTAGAGAGTCGGGCTTGTATGCCTCATTTACCGACCATTGCATGGGCTTCATTTGAATGCATTCCGAGCCATCGGTTGAGACCAATTTCCCACTATCTTGGACCTGCCTAGGGTCTTTTTGGGGTTGGTTTTGCCATTTGTTCATTGCTTTGTGCACCTCTAGTGTAGCGCACTTCACTAGTTTCAGTATTCGGGCTATCTAGCATGCATCGTGTGAAGTGTTTGCATGATTCGGAACCATTGTGCATCATATTTCAGAGCTGGATCATGTGCCATTCTATGCCATATTCATCCTTTGCCATGCTTTGTTAGAGTTACATGTTGTGCCTTAAGATTGGTTCTTTGCATTCGTGCATGTTTGCATGTATTTCGGTTGTCTCATTTTCATCATAAGGCCACTGATTTGAGTGTGGCTGAGGTCCACTCATATTGGTTTAAGTCCATCTTGCATTGTGTATGCCATTTAGCTCATGTTGTTGCACGTTTGACCATCGCATTGTGTATACTTTGGTTATGTCTTTGTGTATGTCCATCTTCGTATGTGTGCATTGTGTATGCCATATAGCTCATGTGCATTGAGTAGGCCATTCTAGGTTCGTAGCATTGCGTATGCTAATTGCATGTGTGTATATCATCCCCCGCATGCTAGCATGATTAGGTTACATTGCATTTAGGGTTGCATGTTAGCCGCATTGTGTATGCCATCTCATTGCATTGTGTTTGGAGTAGGGTTAGTCCAAACACGGGAAACGAGGGATGTTTCGTACTCAAAGTGATGAAATATGTCTCAATTCCCGGTCGCTGACACTCCGGATTACCCATGATGGAGTTTAGGCCTTGTTGTGTTTATATATGCATTCATTTCATATTGAGTCGTGCAATTTGACTCCTCGGCCATCATGCATCGAGATGCGTGATTGGTGGCACGAGGATTGAGGTCTACACTCCCTAGAGCTTGTGCAATGACAGGGAGAGTGGTCGTGCATACATATGTGAAAATACTTTGCCATGCCCCTTTCTTGCTCTCTGTTGTAGCAAACCGGAAATCGACAGCAAAAACTGGTCAACAACCTTCTAGAGTTTTGTACAGCATTCCGGGATCAATTGCAAATAGAAGCGAATTGGGGCATCGCGAGGAATTTCCCGACGAGGCGGCTCGAGCATGCATGCATCTTTCATCATTCAGAACAGAGTTGAGGCGGTCCATTTAGCTTGTATGCTAATTTATTTGCTTTCCTAGTTAATTTGTTAATTAATTAGGGTTTTGTAATATTTAATTAGCTAGAGCAGTTAATTATTTATTCAGACTGTATTATTTATTCGGACCCTCCGAGTGAGGGCACAATTGTAATAAGTGTGTGTGTGTGTGATGTATGTCTTCCAACCCCACGTCTTTCTCCCTTTTATTTACCAGCTTATGATGGTTAGATTAGGGCATGTTTCAATTAGCATACTTATGCTTGCATGTTTGCATTATTCATCTGTATTGCATGCACCGGGCTCGGCGCATCATACTAACTACATTGTATTCCAATTCTAAGTTGAACACGTGTTAGTTGTAGCATCTCATATGCCATTCTTAGGATAGCCGAGCCTATTTCTAGTTGCATTTTGCATGTGTTGCATTAGCCATCTTAACATGAACTAGGATCATGCATTGATTACTAACTAGTTTCTGTTTTGGCTCGGAGTACTCGGTAAGTGTTTATGCTTTAGCATCCTTGCATGCGTGTGAGTGACTGCCATGACAGCATTTTTACCATGAGGCTAACTGCTTATGTGATATACCTGCCTGAATGCCTGTGGGTGAAGGTTGGATTATCTGAATTGGAATAATGCATTGACTGTGAGTTTTAAGCCCACTTGAGAGTGGCAAATCATCTTGTTTTCTAAGCCCACCTGAGGGTGGCAAATTCGTATTTTAACCTACTTGCGAGTAGCAAACCATTTCAAAAGCAAACAAGAGGTGTTTTGTTCCAATTCAGGTGATTTAATTTATACTTGTATGCTGTGTGCATCACGTAGTAAATCTAGGCTAATAACCGGAATAAGAGCACATAATATTTTCAAAACTCGATATCATGGTTAGTAGAGGCCGATCTTTGATCAGGTGAGCGGGGGTGCTCACGAAGTGACCTTCCCCAATCGTACCCAAGTTCCCGAGCCGAGGCAACTTTGGTGATGGCAGACACGTGGCCTTAGGCAAACGAGTCAGGGTTTCCTAAATTTCTCAAAATAAAATATTTAGGTGGCGACTCTGTATCTGGCAAAGCAGTCCATGTTTGGTACTTCTTTCAAAAAAATCTGTTTTCAAAAATGATTTGTCGGATTTGGACTCTTTGATGATTCATCGGCCTTGTATTGCACTCTGCGAGATTAGATACAAGACCGTGACATTTGAGTCTTGAACTGTAGTGAGCCCATATGAACAAAACGGGATTTTCTCCCGGGATGTTCGGGGACATCTACATATAATAATTTTCTGTAACACAAATTAATATTCTGCAATTGTTAATGACACCAGTATATTACTACTAGTTGTCAAAGAAAATAGACAGTATATTACTACTATCTGTCAAACAGTATATTACCACTATTTGTTTTCCAACCAGAATATCACTTTGTGAAAACACAGAAAATTAAATACAATGAAGGTGACTAGGTGTAAAGGTAACTCTTCATTTTGAATTAAACAGGTAGTAAACCTGTTTGAACAGGTAGCAGACCTGTTTGGTTTGAATGGCACTGTTTGGTTTTGAATTCAAACAGATATGAATCTGTTTGGGTTTGAATTTTGAACAAAACCTGTTCTGGGTATGTAACAGATTCGGATCTGTTAGATAGAGGTGCAAATTGTTTTGAAATTTCAAAAAATTGAAATTAACCTGGACAGAAATTTGGAATTAATTTCGAATTCTTGGACAGATTTTATTTCAAAAAATAAAATTAAATCCAAATATTTTTGGCCCAAAAAGATTAGTAACCATGCACTTGCACCCAGGCCAGCAGCCGACGGCAACGCGCGTGTGGTGATTTTTGGGTCCAATAGGTCTAGCCCATTTTGTCCATCCCTTTCTACAAAACTTGGGTGCTCCTTGGGGCGTAGCCCAAGTTCCAAACCCATGCCTTATAAACCCACAAACTTTTCCCCACCAAACCAATGTGGGACAAGCCTTAAATCATACCTTTAGGAAATTTCCACCAAAACTTGGTTTCCATGGAGCTCACTTTGGCTTCAATTTCCCATTCACCTGATAATGGTTTTGAGCAACCATATACCATGTGAATCACAACATGGCATAGAACATGTTATCACTTTGACCCATGAAATTCGGCGCATGGGTCTCATCTAAAAACTAGACCAAAGTTAAGAAAAATTTTGTTTTCTAGATTTTTCCAAAACCCATTATTTCTAACACATTGCAATGTGAGTTCCCAAAAAATGTATATGTATACGATTTAGCGGTGAAGAAAAGAGTATGTAATTCTGAAGGAAGGATATGATGACCTTTTTTATTATGAAGGTGGGTATTTAGAATTACTTCCGGTGGACGGCTTGATAAACACGATTCCCAGCAAGAGGAATAGAACCACATGTATTATTACTTATCTAGTGGAGAATCGGTACTGCATTGTTGCTGTATTGGATAATGTGGAGAAGAAAACATTCTGTTTGTGTATCCATGCATGCACATTTGATATTATAGAAGGGTTCAAGGTTAGAGAGGTGATTAGAGAGGCAAAACTATGCTAATGGTCCAATGATGGTGGAAATGGCTTGAGAATGAACAACAACAACTATCTGAGAATTGAAGAGTGTGTAGTTGGGTGAGGGTGAAGCAAATGGCTTAAGAAAAAGTATATGGCAATACAAAATTGGGCAGCATCTCCCCCCAAATCCCCAAAATTCCTCCTGTTAAATCTTGGAAAATGGGTCCTATTTATAGGCTTTTCATTGGCACCAAGAGGACACCAAGTGGCCAAATATAGAGAAGACATGTATCCCAGGGGATCACATGGAATATTCTGCCTTGAGCCACCAGGCTAAAGGTGCCACGTGTCCCTCTACATGTATTGTGTACTATCTGTTTGCCTCTGCACTTGTCTTCTTAGCTTGAACCTCAGCAAGTGCCCTTGCAGCGGTGAACCTTGCCGTTGCACTTGCCTTCTCAGTTCTATTTTGCCAGTTCATGCATTCTCAGGACTCCATTAGTCTACTATCGACTATGTTCATGCCCACCTCAGCGAAGCCTCCACCTTTAGCTACTTAACCACAAACTCCCTAGCTTTCCAGGGCGAAGGCCACAGCCAAGCCTGCTATCAACCATGTTGTGCCTTAACACCAAGCCCAAGGGGGTTTCCTTAGTCCTGCCTGTGCGACTAAGGCAGGTCCATGACCTGGGTAATGGAAAGGGAGTCCCCTATGCTTAGGCTACCCTGCTTCCATCTTCACGGGGTTACCGCGGTAAACTGGTATTTCTGGGCCTGCTATCAACTCTTACCAGTAAGTCTTGGGGCCTGCTATCAGCGCCAAATTAAATGCTCTATGAGGCCTGCTATCAGCCCTGGGCCAGCTAATGCCTTCTGGCTTGTTGTTAGCTCCAGGCATTAGCCTCAGAGGGGAAGCCTCCCTCAAAGGCTGCTATTACCTTGGTAGGATATTTCCTCTGCAACTCAGTTGCGGCGGTAGTAATTGTTGCGGTAGTCATTTCCCATGGCAAGTTCTGATGGCATAACCGAAGATATTAGAGATGGTGGCATCGACAGAATGCCTCTGCAACTTGGGCATTACAAAAATTGCCTCAGCAACTTGGTTGCCTCGGTCGTCTCTTCCCTTCGGCAACTCCAGATGATCATGACACCGACATTACTTGGAATGGCGGCGGCGCCGAAGATGCTTAGATTGGCGGCGTTGAGACAAAGTGCCTCAACAACTCTGCCGCTACACATGTTCCCTTGGCAACTTTCCAATGGCGGCGGAACCGAAGTTAATAGGACTGGTGGCGCTAAGACAAAGTGCCTCAACAACTCTGCCACTGCCCATGTCCCCTCGGCAACTTCACTGCTGCAAGTGTTGCCTCTGCAACTTGACTTGGGCATTTTTTCATCGTTGAGTCCATCTGGAGCCTTGATGGGTCTGACCTGCCTCGGCCCACTTGTTGGCTCACTTTCCTTGGGCTTTGGTCCATGTTCCTCTCTTATCCCTAGTCGCCTTCTCAGGGCGATCTTAGTGCTTGGGTCCATACTTAGTTTGGGGTTCAATTTCTGACCTTAGTTTGGGGTTCAATTTCTGACCCCCTACAGATATTGAGGAAGTAGTCATGGTGATTGACAAGGAGGATAGCTAGGTGTGAAGAAAATAAGCATTCGAACAGTCAATTTTTAGGCAAAGAATGTTGTCTATCAAGATTTTGAACTTGGGGTTTTTTTTGTATAGATTGTCCGTCCAATTGTGTAAAGTCAATTTTGATGGATAGACAACCATTAGTTTGGAGAAATTTGGTAAGTATGATCTTAAATTAAATTAGTTTTAATGATAAATACAATTCAATGTGTTTGGTTTCGATTTTTTAGATGTTAAATTTTTTATTTTTTCATGTTTTTTTTTTTTTAGTAAATATTTTTTTTAAGCAATTGTTTTACTCTTTTAGAGGCACCTTACTTAGATATATCTAAAAAGTAAAATATTAGTGAAAAAATATTTTAAAAAATTAATAAATACACAAAAAATATAAAAAATGTACTGAATTTTTGTATTTTTTATATATATATATTTTATATTTAGTGATTATTTTGAAGATTTTTTTTCACAAATATTATACTTTTTAAGTGTATTTATGTGGTGTTTTGGGAATATGGTTAAAAATTGATTTTTTTTTACTTTTTTTTATTTTTTTATTTTTTGAAAAAACATGTAAAAAATGTGAGAAATGATATGACTCAAAATGAGTTAAAAGCTGAAAAGTAACTAATTAAAAAAATAATTTAAAATATTAAAAAAATTCAATAAAAATAAAAAATACGAAAACTAAAAATTAAAATTTTTTGAAAAGTAAATTATGAAAATAAGTAATTGATTTTAGTGATAGGTTAACAGTGCTAAATAAGTTCAGTTTCAACAGTATGTGTAGCATGCAAGGTCAATGATGAATAAAATTACAAAAACTACTTTCATTCCCAGTAAAAACCAAAAACTGTCTTTAGGGGTGCAAATTTGGCATGGACCCGGCCTGACCCGGCTCATGTCAGATTTCACCAGTTCTCATTAAAATTCGGGCCGGGCCAGTCCACAGGCCGAAAAATAGGCCATAGTTTAGGGGGTATTTGGACCTTGGATGGGCCGAGCTAGGTCTCGAGTCGAGCAAATGGACCTTGACCCGGACTCAGGTTTGGGTGGGTTTGAATATATTTTTATATTTTTTATATTTTTTTTCATCAAAATTTTATTATTTTTTATTAAAAATGACACCGAACCTCTGGTGGACCGGGCTTTGAGTGGGCCTTGTATGGGGCCACAGGCCGGTGGGGTGCCTGACCCACGGGCTGGGCTGGACTTCAAAATGACACCCCAGGCCCAGGCTCAGGTTCTCAGGCTCGAGCCTAACTAGGTCGGGCCCACACCCCAGGCTTCGAACAAACTTCAGGCCGTCCACGAACCACAGACTATTTTTACACTTCTAATCGTCTTATTTTTTGTATCAGGTTTTAACATTCGTCACAAAAATCCCTATATATACATTGACTATAGAAAAATCTGACAAATGCATTGTTCATCTCTTTTTTAGGGTGAATATCCATGTTGGTTGGTTGGGGTTTTTGATAGTAGGTGTTACAAAGCTTTTTTTTCTTATCTCTGTGCTACTACAAACCTAGAAAATTTATTCATAATTTTATACAGAAATACGAATGTAATTTTGGTTCATTTATGAGTAATAATATTGGATTTGGGTTTGTAACAACGTAAGAAAAGTCTAGAAGGTAATTTTTGAATCTGATTGACAGCTTTTTGGATTCTCTTCAATTAGATGCCATTGTTTAGGGCCTATTCCCATCCATTGCTGAAGTAGTTGCCATTGTTGATTTTATTATTAGTTTGTGTGGATTCGGATACTTGATGCATCTTGCATCTTCATTGAATTGAAAGAAATTACAGTACGAAGTGGAAGAATTTTTTTTTAAAACCATTGATACCTTCATTAGCTACCAGATTAGCTCACTTGTTAGTAGAATCTCAAACATCTTTAACCCTTTTTTTCTTTTTTTTTTTTTTTTTTTTTTTTTTTTTGGGGGGGGGGGAGGGGGTTGTCCTTGAACATCAACAAAATTTGCAAAATTGGAGGGATTTATTTATTTATTATTATCATCTGTGATTGTGGGAACTTTCTGGAGTCTCAAATGTTTTCTATTTTCAAATTAAATTTTTGAATTTTTTTATTATCATCTGTGATTGTGGGAACTTTCTGGAGTCTCAAATGTTTTCTATTTTCAAATTAAATTTTTGAATTTTTTTTAAAAAATTACAAATTAATTTGATAAACATAAACACTAAAAAAGTTATTTTTGTCTTAAAAAAAGAGAAAATTAAATAAAATGATTTTTAATAAAAAGATTTTGAAGCAGGGCTTTATTTTTTTTGGTTGGTGGTGCGCGTAATGCCAACATTTCTAGCAGACGTAGTTTCGATTTAATTAATAATTACTTGGCCATGAAGCCAAAATAAATATTTTCCTTATAGTTTCCTGTTTTAATATAATAATAATAAGTGGGTTTCGGAGTTTCATAGGGGACATTTGGGAACATCAATAAAAAGTCAAAAATCATTTTTTTAATTTCTTTTGAGTTATATTATTTTTACATAAGAAAATTAAAAAAAGTTAGTTTTTAACTATATTCTCAAAACACCCCACAATCTTGGTTAGGCATGTGGGTTAGGATGAGTTGAGCCTAAAATAATCACAAAAAGATAAATTAAACTTTTTAGTCCTAAGCTAAAAGCTATCACATGCAAATAATAATTATTTTATTTTTCTCTCGCAAAAGTCAAAAAAATCAAAAAATTCATCCTAAACGAGGCTATTTTAGTCCCACGCTAAAATAGTCAAAAAGTTAAAAAATTAAAAAACCAACTCACAACCCAAACGATACCTTATGTTAAGATTCATGTTAGGAATCTCAAGGAATCTTTGAGGATTCATATGATCCAATAATAATTTTTAATATCAAACTATTTTGATTGATTGATTTAATTACTTTTTTATAATGAAATTTAGAATTGTTTGTGATTCAAATAATTTAAGGGGTTTTCTTTATGAATTTTTTTTTTAATTTTTTTATGAAATAATTTAAATAATTAATTTTTTATGAAATAACTATTATTTTATCTGTTGGGAATAGTATTTGTGCATGTATCAATTGAATTATACAAAATAGATTTGTGTGTGAAATTTATCTAAGATGTTTCTCTAGTCACTGTACACTTTACACACTTAATACTTTCTTGTGTATATGAAATTTCTCTGACTTGCCTATAAAATTTCTTTGCAAATGTAGTCATTTACCCTCTTGTGTATTTGATTTTCACTTGACACATTACACACACTACAGGAAAAAGGGGACTTGGTGGTGTTTTTTTAACGATTTTTTTTTAAACGTCACTGTTATTAGTATTTAACGGCATTTTATAAAACGCCGCGTTTTCTATTAAACAAAACAACACCGTTTTATAATGGGAGGCGTTTAAAAACGCCTCCGAATGCAGTAGCCACACGCACCTCTTTTTTTTTTTCTTTTTTTTTTTTTGAACAAGAACACGCCCCTCCGAATACATACGCACAGATCCCGTTCTCTCTCTCTCTCTCTCTCTCTCAACCCTTAATACATACGCACAGATCGGGCCATCGAAGATTCAGATCAATTCAGATCTAAGCTTCATCGCGAAGATTTAGATCGAAGCTCCATCGACGCGATTTCGAAGCTCCATTGAAGCGATTTCAAAGATTCAGATCTACTTTGTTTCTGAACTGTAATCGGTACTCTCTCTCTCGCTCTCTCTCTCTCTCTCGCTCTATTTGTGGTCTTCTGAGTTCATTTGTGATTAAATTGGAGTTTGGCGATGAGTATGATGCAATGGTGTTGAAACTTTTCCTAGTTTTTCATTTTTTTTTTATTAGATAGTTTTGTGTTTAGTTCCTCTGATTTTATTTTGTTGTCCTGTTTTTTCATGATTTGATCTTTTGCTCTTGTTATTGATGCATCTATTATGGACAATCCCATTCAAGTGTCTTCAAGTCTAAAACATAAAATTTTATAATGACAAATGTTAACTAAATGCTTGTGAGATTTTTTTATTTTTTATACCATCAGGTTACTTGGCAATATATTATTTGCTTTCATTAATGTCTAATTAATTATCTTTAAACAAGAGAATCAACTATGATTACTCCATACTATATCCATCATTGATCGATGCATGGGATTCTGAAAGCAGTCTGCTTAACTTTAATTGGTACCAAGGCTACCCCTTTGTTTATGAAAGAATTGGATCCAAAAAACCATATGAAAAAAAATAATCAAGCTAGTTATTGAAAATTTTTCAAAATAAATTCTCAAAACTCAACCAATCGTAACAAGGAATAAACCAAGTTCGGTTATTTGTATAAGCAAAAATAATGTTGGCTTCAACTCTCAACAAATGGTTAGGGAAGCATAAAATAAAATAAAGCCAATAAGTTGAAGCTAGTGTACATCAAACAGTTCAAATACCATTATATATCTATTTCACAAAATCCATACACATATTTGTTAAAATTTTAAACACCTACAAAATTACACAAGTCTGACTCTAATATAATTTAATATTCAGCATTATTTAGCAAAAAACAACCCTCTCCATATAAAAATTCAGACTATTATTATTTTTACATATATTGGGTACTAGAAATTTACTGGAGAAGAGCTTCAGCTAGTTATGGTGATAAGAAATGCACCCGAGCAAGAGGATACTTCTTTCCAGCTATGAAAACACCAGTTTGTGACCACTTGATATCCTCCCAATCAAGATTCTCTTCCAACACCTGTTCAAATAAAAAAAAAAATCGAATTCATAAAAAGGAAAATCAGTAAATTGAACAGTCTTTTGAAACAAAAACAAATTATTCTAGTCAATTCTCCTATGAAACAGTGACAAAGTGGATTGTTTGATTAATTTTCCCGTTAGGCAGAAAGAACCTTGTCACTCAAAGATCTTTTACCAAGTAATCTCTGTTATGTGAGGCTAAAATTGTAATATCATGTAAAATCCCTTTCTTTTCTATTTAATTTAACGAAATAGAACGAGTGAAAAACAATTTCCATTTCCTAGAGATACTTTTCATCACCCTACCTTTCCTTGCTAATATCCAGTGTACCAAAAGGAGCATTAGATTTGAAGTTAACGCTATAGTTAGAATAGGAACCAGGGCTTGAGGCAGTTTACAAAAAGCCAAAAACTACCTACATTAAAGTTGGGGATAATAGTTGATTTCATTAGCAATCTGAAAAGATGGAGATTGCACAACACCCGACTCTCAAAAGATATGGAGATTGCAAGCTGCGATTGATTACAAAAGGTGCAATTCTATGACCATGATTACAAAACATATCGTCTTTTAAGAGGTCAAGAAGAAAACAAACATTTCATAAATCTTAAATATTGGGTCAATTATTTCTCATAGTGACCAGCACTATGATTATGATTGTGATTGTGATTCCTCAACTAATATGATTGTGATTGTGGTTGTGATTGTGATTGTGAATGTGATTCCTCATTTGGTGGCTGCTCTTTGGTGTTTTTTGAATCATCATCAGAAGTATTCGAGCTTTGGTACACTTATTGGTTTGGGTAGTTGGTTTGAACTTCCCACATCCATGAGTTCCTGCCAAAATTATTCTATTATTGATGGATTTGAGAGAGCAATGTATTTCTTGAATCTATCATAATCTATCAAGAGCATTGTAGAAACTTTTGGTTTCTTCATTAATATGCTTCATACTAGATATGCTTCTAGTATGCTTGATAGTACTAATTTAGATTGCACCACCGGGATGCAATCATTAATGATGCATGCATGCATAAATAGCCTTAGACCCATCCAAGAATCTTCATTAGAGATACCTAGTCATCTTTGATGAAGCTCTTCTTGGATTGTCCAGTTTGGACAGTTCAGGAGCACAAGTTGTATTGTAATTAGTAGTTCTACTGCTTATAGTCCATTTCGTAGAGATTTCATGTAGCAACTCCTTGTGTTCTCCAAGTGCATACTAGACAAGGTGTAGCAGTACACCTGGTCGATGTCGTGTATTTGGAGAACCATGGGGAGATGCTGCCGAAATTTCGTTAGAGATGAACAGAGCGATATGAACTGCTTTTTACAATATAGACCGTGCATTCCTGCATGGGAAAGTAGGATGAACCAACATATTAGAGACCAGTTAGAGGTGAATGATGTCATGTCGCATGCATTATAAGGTACTTAATTGAGGTTACGATTAATTAAAATGGAACGGTAATTTTGACCTTCGTTGATTTGGCAGTGACATTTGTAGTGTAAGACAGAGTCAGATGGATAAAAGTTGGATAAATCAGCATAGGTTGCACCCGGAATATATACAAGGGGTTAAGGAATTTATTAAATTTGCATGCAAAAATAAGCCGTTGTTGAATGAAGTCACATGCCCATGTAAACGGTGTCGTAATGTCAAATTGGTGGAGAAAGGCCTGTTAGGGGAACATTTAATGATCAACGAGTTTCTTCCAAGTTACACCAGTTGGATTTTTCATGGGGAGAATTTGCCATCGCCTGTGCCACACAATGTGAATGTCGGGCAAACTGATTCGAACGATGGTGATGAAACTTATGAAATGCTATACGAAGGATTTGGACTTCCTCCACCAAGCTTTATTCATGAGGCAGCAAGTTCTAGTATTAAACAAGGTCCAGATGAGAAAACCAAAAAAATCTTCAATTTATTGAAAGAGGCCGAAAGAGAGTTGTATCCTGAGTGTCAGAAGTTTTCAACGCTCTCATTTATTGTTCGGTTATTGCACATCAAGTGCCTTAGTGGAGGGAGTGACAAGTCTTTCACGATGTTGCTCGAGCTTTTGAAGGATTCGTTCCCAAAGGGTGAAACTTTGCCAAAGTCATTTTATGCAACTAGGAAACTTCTTAGGGACTTGGGCCACGATTATCATAAGGTACATGCATGCCCCAGGGATTGTTCACTATATTGGAAGGAAACGGCTGGTATCGATGATTGCATAGTGTGTCATATGCCTAGATACAAACAGTTTGAGGGGGAGGAGAATGATGTTAAGAAGAAGCAACAAAGAATTTCGCATAAGATTGTTAGATACTTTCCATTGATTCCAAGGCTTCAAAGATTGTTTATGTCATCCAAAACATCTTCTTTAATGAGAAGGCATGCAGAGGGCCGAATTGATGACGGCAAAATAAGACATCCCGCTGACTCTCCAGTTTGGAAAATTTTTGATAATTTGTATCCCAAGTTTACGAGTGAGCCTCGCAATGTCAGATTGGGTTTAGCAGCGGATGGATTTAATCCATTCAAGGCAATGAATGTCTCCCATAGCAGTTGGCCAGTTATTATAATGCCATACAATTTGCCACCATGGTTGTGCATGAAGCAGCCTCATATGATGATGACATTGCTCATCGATGTTCCTTCTTCACCTGGAAATAATATTGACGTCTACTTATGCCTTGTAGTGGATGAATTGAAAGAACTGTGGGAAAACGGTGTTGGCATGTATGATGCGGAAACTAATCAGATGTCCCAAATGCATGCTGTGTTATTATGGAGTATAAATGATTTTCCAGCCTATGCAATTTTGTCTAGATGGAGCACGAAAGGCGCTTTAGCTTGTCCTTGTTGTAACACACATACTTGTTGTCGATATTTGAAGAACAAAAGGAAATTATGTTACATGGGGCATCATCGCTGGTTGAATGGGGGTCACAAATTTCAGAAAGCTAGTGCGTCTTTTGATGGCACTCATGAATTCGAACCATGTCCAACTCGGTTATCAGGGGCTAATGTGCTACAACAACTAGGCCCTAAGTTCAAATTGAATTCTAAGCGTTAACAATCTAGCAAACGGAATAGAAAGGGGAAAGAAAATGAGGAAAATGAGGACTCGGGTCATAATTGGAAGAAGAAGAGTATTTTCTTTGATCTATCATATTGGGAGCATAATTTGATTTGCCACAATCTTGATGTGATGCACATTGAAAAGAACGTGTGTGATAATGTATTGTGGACGATATTAAATGTTGATGGGAAAGGGATGGACAATTTAAATACTCGTCGAGATCTGCAAGATATGGGAATTCGGAAGGCACTACATCCTCAGAAAAGGGTTGGGAACAAGTATTATTTGCCTCCTACATGTTTTGCCATGAACAATAGAGAAAAAAGTCTATTCTGCACACTTCTAAAGAATATCAAAGTTCCAGATGGTTACGCATCAAATATTTCTCGTCGGGTTAACCTCAAACAGCGTAGCATAGCTGGACTGAAAGGTCATGATAACCATATACTCATGCAACAAATACTTCCAATAGCAGTGAGAAATTTGTTACCGAAGAAAGTGGTTAAACCATTAATTGAGTTAAGCAATTTCTTCAGGCAGTTGTGTTTCAAAACCCTAGAGGTGGATGGTCTAAATCGTCTTCAGTCCCAAATCGCTCTTACACTTTGCCATCTTGAGAGAATTTTTCCTCCATCATTTTTTGATATAATGGAGCACTTACCCATTCACCTAGCAGAGGAAGCGAAGATTGCCGGTCCAGTGCAATATCGATGGATGTACTTTATAGAAAGGTGTGTAATTCTACTCCAATGTCCATTTTGTATATATTTGATTGTTTATACTTGGAAGTCATGTATGCATCTTTTTGTTTATAAGTACCTTATGATGCTTAAATCATACATGCGTAATCGAAGTCATCCTGAAGGTTCAATTGCACAGTGATACTTGGTCGAAGAATGTATGACATTTTGCTCAAGGTACTTGCATGATATTGAGTCAAAATTGCATCGACCGTTAAGGAATTGCGATGTTAGTGACAATCCTGAGATATTAATGGGGCGGGCTTTAGGAAAAGGAAAAGGGTTTGTTCTTGATAACACAACATGGGTATAGGCTCATCGGTATGTGTTATTTAACATTGCTGCGGCTGTCCCATATCGAGAGTAAGATAGATGCAACCTTTGTCTCATTGTGAATGTATTTATACCAACTATAATCATCGTGCATTTTACAAGAAGTTTAATTGTGTAGGGAACATCGTGAATTTATTAAGCGGTCACATCGTCGTCTCAGAGATTATGATGTGGATCGCCGTCACGATGATGAGTTTCCCAAATGGTTCAATTCTCATGTAAATGCATGTTAAGCACAAGTCTTCTAGATTTTTGCAATCCATGTGCTTCTATATTTTTGAAGTTGTTAATTGATGTTTAATATTGATAACTTTTTTTGAAAAATAGGTTGCTGAGCTATTAGCTACTGAAAATGTAGTGTTGTCAGAAAAGATTAAAATTTTGGCTTTGGGACCCAGCCAAAAAGGCCACTAGATTTAATGGGTATATAATTAATGGTACTAGGTATCATACTAAGAGTTGTGACGTGAGAAGAAAAACTCAGAATAGTGGGGTTATGGTGAAGGCAAAGACTTCTAGCTATGCAAGTGTGAAAGACATTAATCCAGTGGAAGGTGATGTAGCGTACTATGGATATGTGACAGATATTATTGAATTGTATTACTCACACGACCATAGATACATCTTATTCATGTGCAATTGGATTGATAACAATAAGGGACTCAAGCAGGATGATTTTGGTTTTACACTTGTTAATTTCAATCACTTGTTATATGCGAAGAAACAAGATAGTGATGAGCCATTCATCCTAGCATCTCAAGCACAACAAGTCTTTTATGTTAATGATTCTGTTGATGAAGATTGGAATGTTGTACTCAAGATGAAACCTAGAGACTTGTATGAGGTGTGTGGAGAACAACCAACTATTGATGAAGGACTACATCACAACAAAGTGGAAGGATTTGGTGATCAAGAGTTAGATGTAGCTTCCTTCACTTGTGAGGAGGACATGGATTGGGTTAGGCAAGGTATTGATATGGAGTTTTGAATTTTTTTCATTCTTGCTCCACTTAACTTGTTTCAATAATATCCTCAACTAGGAGTGTGATCTTTATGCATATAAAGATTGTTAGGTTCTTAATCTTCTAGCCCTGTTGTGTACATATAAGCATTGTTAGGTTCTTATGCTACATATTCCTTTTCAGGACTCTGCACAGCTGTAATTGCCCTTTTCACCGATTTAAATGTACTCCTCCACCTAGTATCCATCAGCACACTCTTTATCTTCTACATGGTGGCAAATGCTATAATCTACAGACGTTATGTCTCAGTGGGTGTAGACACCCCATTTTTGACCGTCCTCAAGACTTGGACGTCACCATTTGAACACTCGGTGATCATCCATGTTTGTGTTCGTTTGGAGTTCCCGGAAGCCTCGGCTCGCGCGCCCTGCCTCAGGATCTCCGAACTTGACCGTTTAGTGTCTGGTTTTGCACCGAACACTTGTGTTTTGCCTTGGAGGGGCAGGGAAAGCCTTGTGAGACATCCCCACACCCCACCGGCAGTGGCTAGAGGCCGCCGGCTGGTCTTTTGCTGCTATCGGCACTTTTGTTTGCCGGTCGGCATATTTTATTGCCGGTCGGCATAGTTTGTTGCCGGTCGGCACTGTTTTTTGCCGAAATGGCATTTTTGGGCAGCCGACCACTGTTCATCCACTTTATGGAGATATTTTGTGCCAGCTGTGATAGCTGGCACCAACTCTTCCCCCCTCCATACACGTGTATGGAGGGATCTCCCTCTAAGCAAGCTTGTTGAATAAGCTTTACAAGAGGGAGTCTTATAAGAGGAGGGCCTTCCTCTTTGATCTAGGTTAGACTCTTGCTACCAAAAACCAGACCTTGGAGATATAGATACATATTATCTCTATACCTCCCTCTCTCTCCTCCTTTGTGTGTGTTTCTTAGCTCAAAAGGTGGTTTTTACCTTACTTTTGCACCATTACACACACCATTACACCTTACTCTGAGATTGAGCGACTTGGGGGGTTGTTTCTTGAGTTTTTGGACTGGTTTTGATCAAAAGAAGGAGGCTAGACCATTTGTTCTTCAAAGGTTCTTCAAGGGTGAGCATCTTGATTTATATTCCCCAAACTTGCAATATTTTTTTACCTATCTTGCTTGCTGTTTTAGGCCTTGCGTATAACATAAAAAGGGCTTGTATTTTCCTGCTCTACCACTTTTATTAAGGTCATTTTGTGGTTTGAGTGCAAACTCACCCTTCTAGGCCTTGTTTGGTCCATTTTGGTGCCTCTTTGATAAGGTTTTGTTCACTTCAGTGTTTTGGCCCTTTGACCATTGAAAATCAGTGTATTTTTAGTGTAAAAAAAGTTGGTTTGAAGTCTTGCATAGGGGAGGGACACCCCTCTCCCTTTATGGTTTTGTTTCCTTGAGTTGTGGCCCAAGAGGGTGACATGCATGCTTGCTCGATTTTTGCTTCATTTCAGAACTTTTTGGGTGTTTTTAGGTCATGTGAGATCTCTATTTTTGGCTGGATTTGTACCTGCTTGTATACTTGTAGTACTTGCTTTGTATTGCTCCATTTTGCTTAGAAGTGCATCTCATGATTAGGCCATGATCCTTGTGTGTGTTGGCTTAGTTCCATGAAGTTTTTAATGTTGTTTTTCCATGCTAAAAATCTGTCCTTACTTGTCTTAATCATGCCATAGCTTGGTCTTGTTGTTGGGGGTAAGTTGTCCCCTTTTGTGCCTTAACCTTGGGACCATAAGTTTGCTTGTTAACATGAGTTGTTAGTCCATCATTTTGAGCACTTTTGGTGATGTTTTGAGGTGAATAAAGGTCTGCACCTTTATCACTTTGAGGCCCCCTTTGTATGCTTATCTCATGTTGGTTGCATGATTGTCCCATTAATGTGCTATTCCATGCTAACTTTATGGCAAATTGGTTCATGTTTGTATCTCAACTACATCTTGCATGATAACATTACATACTTGTCATGTTTTGTTGCATGATATTTGGCATATCTTGCATGTTTAGCATCATGTTGTATTTTGAGCCTTGTGAGCATAACATGCATTGCATCATTTGGCTTGGGGTGTCAAGCCAAATATGAGGGTCAAGGGACATTCATACTCCAAGTGATGCAATGTACCTTGATTCTCGGTCACCGGGGCCTTTGACCTCGACATGAAAAGGCTTCGGATCTCATTTTGTTTGTTGCATGCATCCTTACATTGAGTGGCGAATTTGATCCCTTGGGTCATCATGCTCCATTGATGGCTCAAAGATCGCGGGTCGTGCTTCTTTGAGTTCAAAACATGATAAGAAGCACAACCATGCCCACATGTACCTGAGAACCCCATGCCATGCACTGTCTGTTCTCTGTTTGCTGTCAAATTGTCTTCTGCAGGAAGTTTCTGCCGACCGGCAGAATTTAGTGCCGACCGGCAATATCTGGAGTGCCGAGGAATCCAACAAATGCCGATGGGAGTTGTGAAGTGCCGGTGGGAATTCTGTCCGGCCGGTGGTGCTCTGCAGGATGCAAGGAACTTGCTCCAGTACTTTGGCAATTTTCAGAAAGACAAGGCAGTACAAACAAGGCGGCAAGAGTACGGTACGGGTTTTCCGGGCGAGACGGATTCGAGCATGCACCATTCGCGCATCCCGAGGCAGAGGCTGCGGCTGCCCTTTTCTTTCCTTTGCCATCTTTTCTTTTAAATTAAAATAGAAATTTTGTAATAATTTTATTTGTTTTTTTTTATTTTGGGACTGTAATATTTATTTGGGCCCTCCGAATTGGGGGGGGGGGAAATCTGTAATAAGTGTGTGTGGGTGGTGTGTATGTTTTCCAATCCCCATTTCTTTCTTCCCTTTTATTTACCTGCTTATGGTGGTAGATTAGGGCATTTTTCAAAATTAGCATACCTTATGCTATGCATGCGTGCATCCATGCATTTGTATTGCATACATTAGGCTCGGTACATCACGCTAACCGCATTTGTATTTTAAATTCTAAACCGAATATGTGATAATTGTGCATTTTCACATACCATGTTTTAGGGCTAGTCGAGCCTGCCTAGATCGCATTTTGCATGTGATGCATTAGCCACTTTTAACATGAACTAGGACATGCATGTTTGCTAACTAGTTTACTGTTTTGGCACGGAGTACAATGTAAGTATTTTTGCTTTAGCATCCAGCATGCGTGTGAATGTTGCCATAATAGTATGCTTGCCATGCGGCTAAGTGCTTACATGAGATAAACTGCTTGAATGCCTGTGGGTGGAGGTCAAATTGCTTAAATTGGGATAATGCGTTAAAATTGTGAATTTTAAGCCCACTGGATAGTGGCAAAACCATCTTTTCCAAAAGCCCACTTGAGGGTGGCAAAATCTGCATTTTAGCCTACTTGCGAGTAGCAAACCATTTTCAAAAACGAACATAAAATGTTTTATTTCCAATTTGGGCGATTTGGTCTATACTTGTTTTCCGCGCGTATAACATAGTAATGCTAGGCTTATAATTGGAATAAGAACACATAACGTTTTCAAAAACGGATATCACGGTTAGTAGAGGCTGGTCTTCGGACCAGGCGAGAGGGGGTGCTCATAGCTGACCTTCCCCGATCGTACCCAAGCTCCCGAGCCGAGACAACTCCGGTGATGACGGACATGTGGCCTTCGGCACCGAGTCAGGGTTTCCTAAATTTCCCCATTTTAAAAATATTTAGGTGGCGACTCTGTATCTGGCAAAGCAGTCCATGTTTGGCACTACTTTTTCAAAAATCTGTTTCTCAAAACGATTTTCCAGATTTGGACTCTTTGGTTCAGATTAAGAACCGTGACACAAATCGAGTCCGAACTGTAGCATGAGGCCCACGGGCGCGTCTACAGTTTCTGGCGACTCTGCTGGGGACTTTTAGAGAGTTTGACTCGAACTCGTGATATCCTGTTCTGACTTCATTTATGTGTTTCTTTGCATTGCATGTGCATTGGTGCGCCTAGGAACACAGTGTTTGCTATTTGCCATTCCTGAACGGTTTGCCGGAGGCTTGTCTTGTCAAGGCATGTCCATAAGGCTGACCGGCTATGGGCTCTGACAGCATGGGAACACAAACCCCGGTTTTACCGGGGCACCCTTTTTTTGACCATTCGACCTAGTGCATATTCGGAATCCATAGTGACCATTCCAGACTAGGACAGGTTGCTTACCCGATATTAGGTTGTTTGAGAACTGCTGTGTGCATAGTGAAACCCTAGCTCCTGACAGAATAGGACAGGGAAACCCTACCCCAATATAGGGGTGTTTTGGCTCTCTTTACTTGCTATGTGCTTTTAGAATGTATTTCTACAGGGGAATGTACATACCAGTTTGCAAGTTTGGGCATCAGGCCTGAGGGCATCAGTATCAGTTTAAGAGAATCAGTTATCTGCGGGTATCAGGGTTCAGTGTTGGGAACAGAGTTTGTTTTTGGGGAAAACAGTGATCAATATCGAGGAACAGTGTGTTCGGCTCACTGACTTTGTATTGAATATCCAACTGTGTATTATATGTTTATTTTATGCTATTGTGCTGTCCGGTTGTTGGTTTATTTATTGCTTTATTTATCTTTTTGCTAGGTAGTTTAGCATCATTGCGTCCAACCCAGTAGACATTCCCCAAGCACTCTGGATAAGAGGTCGTCGGCTCCATCGATCTGAGGATCTGATAGAAGGACAACCGGTGTACCATTCTCTACCCCCGGTTACTAAACGGAAGGCAACTAGGCAGAGGACATCGGTTCAACAGTCAGTACAAAGGGCTTCGTCTACCCCACCTGTGTACAGTAGGGATCAGGATCCCGTTTCACCCACAGAGAGGGAACGCATACTAGTAATTCAACCAGAGCAGAATAGTATGGCTAGCTTAGAGGAGATGGTGCGCCAACTTCAAGAAAGTATGAAAATGATGCAGCAGGATGCTGTCCGACAGGCAGAATTCGCCAGACAACAAGCCACAGTTATGAGTGAGCAAGCAGATTTAATTGGGAGATTGCAACAGCAAACTGGGGCATCACCTTCGCAGCAAATCCCTCCTCCATTAAGGGTTCCAATACCCGAAGAGACACCAAACGCCCGGAATGTCCAAGAGGATATAGACATCCCAATAGGGCCAGCTCCCCTCCCGATTCCACCTCAACAATCCAAGGCACCCACCCCCATCAATCTGTTGGATTCTCCCTTCGAGTCCGAGGTGGACCCCATGACGTTAAAAATGCACAAGCTTGAAAAGCTGTTCAAGAAATCTCAAGGTGCGAAGTCCATTCCGGACATTGGAGACGGATACATCGACACAGCTGTGACGCTGCCAGATCGGTTTAAGATGCCACAAATTGATCGTTTTGACAGATCTGAGGATCCCATGGTACACCTGCGACTATTCTCAGACGTCCTAAGGCCAATGGGCCTCACTAGATTGCAGAAGCTATCTTTATTCGGCCGGACCCTGTCGGGTGTGGCGGCCGCATGGTATGCCAAGTTGGAGGATGACGTCAAGAGAAATTGGGACGAGATGGCCGAGGCCATCATCCTGCAGTACTCGTATAACACACAAATCCAGATCACGACCCGGGATCTCGAGACAACGAGGCAAGAACCCAAGGAGAGCTTCTCAGAATTTGTAACCAGATGGCGAGCTAAGGCTTCGATGATGACCTTAAGACCCACAGACAAAGATCAGATTCGGATGATTGTGTGCAATCTCCAGCCGAAGTTAATGCAAAAGATGATCGTAGTCCCCTTCCCTACCTTTGCTGATCTGCATGAAATGGGGGTACAGATCGAGGACGCCCTAAGACAAGGGTGGATTGATAATGATCGGGAGCAACCCCGCAGAAATTTCAATCGTAATACTAATGCAGGCCCGAGCGGCGCTACGACTGCCAGGACCTCCGAAGTGAGCATGGTCACCACTAACCCTTCCCCAAGAAATACGGCAGCCACACCATTCTCTGGTGCGTCCGGAAGCAACTCACAAATAGCCAAATACCCTCCCAGAAACACCAGAACCTTCGCTCCACTTTATATGCCCCTATCCAAAGCTTTGGGGGTTTTGATCAGAAAAGGGCATCTGAAGCCCCTAGAGCCGCGGCCCTTACCTGAAAGACTGCCTGCCACCCACAATCCGGCCAAGTGTTGTGCGTTCCACCAGCAGCACGGTCACGACACCGACCTATGCTTTCGTTTACGTCATGAGATTCAAGATCTCATTGATAATGGGGTGATTTTACCCCCTGAGAAACCCAATGTTACTACAAATCCTCTCCCCACACATAACCAAGTTCCACCACCTAAAAGAATCAATTTTATCCACACTGGGGTCGCATCCTACGATCCTAGTATCTATATCACACCCTCCTACTTGCCTAAACCGAAAGTTTTCCTCCCTGATTACACCGATTTGTGCATGATGGATGTCTCTATAACCCAACCCAAGCCAGTGGTGGTGACCATCGAGAACAGGAAAGAGGTTGTCAAACCAGAGTCTGTGGAGCCTGAGAATGATGTTGGGAATGCTTACAGTCCAAGTGACTACATTTCACCAGTGGGCCAGAATAGACCAAATGTCGAATTTCCAGTCGGGGGAGAGCTGTGTGTAATCCGAGGGAACAGTCCAAGACGGGAAACGGATGATTTGGCAGCCGTGGAAGAGGATTTTGCCAAGTTCCAATTTTGCGATAACCAAGATCTAGAATATTCAGCCACCAACTGGTACGATAATGAAGAATCAGCGGAGGCCACGGGATGGTTAGACGATCAGCCAGATGTAATAGGGGAGTTTCAGTCAGAACAAGGCCCGGCAAGGGCGGGAATGTCCACAACGGCCGGGGGTGTTGAAGAACAGAATACATCGCCGAAGAGCGCCGGTGTCGAGAATTTCGCTCGGGAATTGAGCATTTTGAGTACAGGGATCAGTGAGCAATCTACTACATTGACACAGTCAGAACAGGAGAAATTCGAAGATTCTGAGAGGATCAGGAAAGCAAAAGGCCACGTGGGGGTTGAGACCGCCACAAGTACGGAAATGGAGAATGCTGCGAGCATAGGGATAAAAGGTACTGCAAGTATCAGGACAGTTATGACATAGCCAGACAGATGCTTGTCAGCTGCAGATGGTATGTGGTGGGAAGACGACGATCTATGTCTTGCCCACACGGACGATGATTGGGAAGGTAACCAACCGGATGATACCTGGTATATCGGCGAAGTCGATCACATGACTAGGAGTGGACGGTATTTCAAGCCTCCACACCTAGATCAACCAGAGGCGTCTGGAAAAGATAATGAAGCAGAGAAACAAAAGGAGAAGCAACTCGAAGACGAGGCCGTGTTGAGACAATTAAAAAAGATACAAGCAGACATCTCCATCTGGGGACTGCTTATGGCTTCTCGAGTACACAGGCAGACTGTCCTTTCAGCCATGGACAAAGCCAAACTTTCCATAGATACCACACCCGAACAGCTGGTGGGCTTAGTCTTTTTGGGAGGAAGTTCCCCGGCATTGAGTTTTTCTGACAAAGAGCTGCCACCCGAGGGTGCGAACCATAACAAGCCGCTCTACATCTCTGTCGAGTGCAAAGATAAATGGATACCCGTGGTGCTTGTTGACACGGGGTCCGCCATCAACGTCTGCTCGGCAAGGACAGCTTATGCGATTGGTTTGAAAGTCGCGGATTTTGTGCCAACGGCTCAGGTAATTCGGGCGTATGACAACACAAGCCGGGAAGTAATGGGGACAGTTAAGATTCAAACAAACTGTAACAGGCGCCCGCGGTGGGACCTCGTGCTACAGTTCGGACTCGACTTGTGTCACGGTTCTTAATCTGAACCAAAGAGTCCAAATCTGGCAAATCGTTTGAGAAAACAGATTTTTTGAAAAAGTAGTGCCAAACATGGACTGCTTTGCCAGATACAGAGTCGCCACCTAAATATTTTTAAAATGGGGAAATTTAGGAAACCCTGATTCGGTGCCGAAGGCCACATGTCCGTCATCACCGGAGTTGTCTCGGCTCGGGAGCTTGGGTACGATCGGGGAAGGTCAGCTATGAGCACCCCCTTTCGCCCGGTCCGAAGACCGGCCTCTACTAACCGTGATATCCGTTTTTGAAAACTTTACGTGTTCTTATTCCAATTATTAGCCTAGAATTACTATGTTATGCGCACAGCAAACAAGTATAGACTAGATTGCCTAATTTGGAAAGAAACATTGCATATCCGTTCATTTCGAAAATGCTTTGGAACTTGCTACTCGCAAGTAGGCTAAAATGCGGATTTCAACGAGTCTTTCCAACTCAAACAATCCAACCTTCACCCACAGGCATTCAAAACAGTTTAACACATAAGCATCTAGCCACATGTTAAGCATGCTGTTATGGTAACATTCACACTCATGCGATATGCTAAAGCGGAAATACTTACCTAGTACTCCGTGCCAAAACAAAGAACTTGTTAGCAAACATGCATGATCCAAGTCCATGTGAAGTGCCTAATGCATCGCATACAAAATGTCGCTAAGATAGGCTCGGCTAATCCTAGACATGTCATGTGAAAATGCACAATTATGACATATTCAATTTGGAATTGAAGTACTGATGCAGTTAGCATGATGTTCCGAGCCTAATGCATGTCAACAAATGCATGAATGCACGCATGCATAGCATAAGGTATGCTAAAATAAATGTGCCCTAATCTACCATCATAAGCAGGTAAATAAAAGGGAAGAAAGAAGTGGGGATTGGAAGACATTCACACCATCCACACACGCTTATTACAGATTTGCCCTCGCTCGGAGGGACCAAATAAATATTACAAATTAATTAACTACGCAAGCTAATTAAATATTACAAATTAATTAATTAACAAATTGTAACAGCGCCCGCGTGGGACCTCGTGCTACAGTTCGGACTCGATTTGTGTCACGGTTCTTAATCTGAACCAAAGAGTCCAAATCTGGCAAATCGTTTTGAGAAACAGATTTTTGAAAAAGTAGTGCCAAACATGGACTGCTTTGCCAGATACAGAGTCGCCACCTAAATATTTTTTATGGGAGAATTTAGGAAACCCTGACTCGGTGCCGAAGGCCACATGTCCGTCATCACCGGAGTTGTCTCGGCTCGGGAGCTTGGGTACGATCGGGGAAGGTCAGCTATGAGCACCCCCTTTCGCCCGGTCCGAAGACCGGCCTCTACTAACCGTGATATCTGTTTTTGAAAACTTTATGTGTTCCTATACCAATTGTTAGCCTAGAATTACTATGTTATGCGCGCGGCAAACAAGTATAGACCGAATCGCCCAAATTGGAAATAAAACATTTTATGTTCGTTTTGAAAATGGTTTGCTACTCGTAAGTAGGCTAAAATGCAGGTTTTGCCACCTTCAAGTGGGCTTTTGGAAAAGATGGTTTTGCCACTATCTAGTGGGCTTAAAAATCGCAGTTTTAACGCATTATCCCAATTTAAGCAATTTGACCTCCACCCACAGGCATTCAAGCAGTTATATCACATAAGCAGCTAGCCTCATGGTAATCATACTGTCATGGCAACACTCACACGCATGCGATATGCTAAAGCATAAAAGCTTACCTCATACTCCGTGCCAAAACAGTAAACTAGTTAGCAAACATGCATGTCCTAGTTCATGTTAAAAGTGGCTAATGCATCACATGCAAAATGCGATCTAGGCAGGCTCGGCTAGCCCTAAACATGGCATATGAAATGCGATCAACTATCACATAGTCAATTTTTGAATTGAAGTACGAATGCAGTTAGCGTGATGTACCGAGCCTAATGCATGTCAACAAATGCATGAATGCACGCATGCATAGCATAAGGTATGCTAAAATAAATATGCCCTAATCTACCATCATAAGCAGGTAAATAAAAGGGAGAAAGAAGTGGGGGTTGGAAGACATACACACACGCACCCACACTTATTACAGACTTGCCCTCACTCGGAGGGACCGAATAAATATTACAAATTAATTAACTACGCAAGCTAATTAATATTACAAATTAACTAATTTAATTAACAAATTAAATAAATTAATTGAAACAGGAAAACGCCTCGGGAAGCGCGCCGCCATGCGCAAGCTGCCTCTGTTTTCCTTCTTTCACTCATCTGGAGACTGTCAAAACCTCAGGGTTGCATCCCTAGGCACTGGGGAGTACCACCGGCTGAGTGGAATCACCACCGGCACTGGTATATGTCCATCGGCACAAAATTGAATCTGTCGGCAGAGAAAAGGTTGCCGGCCGGCACCTTACACTGCCGGTCGGCAAAGAAAGTCTGCTGGACCTGCAATTCACAGCAACAGAGGGCAAAACGAGGCATGGCAGCGCAATTCAAGGCATGTATGCATCGACCATATCCCTTATCATTGTAACGACTCAAAGGGACATGTGCCTCGGTTCCCGGACCACCAATCACACATTTCCATGCATGATGGCCCAAAGAACCAAGTATGCAACTTTGATTTCAAATGTATGCAAACCAATCAAACAAAACTCCGAATCCCTATCACCCAAGTCAAGGGACAAGGAATGCATGCAAGATGCAATGCAACCTAGGCATACAAGCTAAGAATGCAACATGGCATGGCAAGGCACTTATGCAAGCATACAAGCATACATATGGCAATGAAAATAGATGGAAAGATGGACTTTATACATGAATTAGGCAGCTCTAGTTAGGCCCAAAATAGTGGCCAATGGAAGAAAATGAAGTGCCTCGAAATGCGTGCGCACGGGCACGCAAACCGAGCCAAAGGCATATGCAATGCAATGGCTAAAATGGCATATAGAATGCAACATGGACTTATACTAACATGAGAGAGCCTCAGCCACACTCACATAAGAGGCCGATGAATGAAAATGAAGTGCCTCGAAATGCGTGCGCACGGGCACGCAAACCGAGGCAATGGCATATGCAATGCAATGGCATGGAAAATGACATGCAAATATGCTAATGGGATTTCAGCACTGAAATATGGGGGAAAACAGCCCCGGAATGAGGCGAAAACACACCCGATGCATGGAATAGTCCCGAAACATGGACTTTGGCACCCGAAATGGCCTATAGCTATATCAAACATGCACAACATGGATATGCAATGAATAGACAGTAGCAAGGCAGCCCCAAAATTAGCATTTTACTAGTACAACTCATGGCCAAAAAGCAAACAAAGATAGGGCAACAATGGCATGCAAAAATGGCCCTAAACATGAGATTATGAAGCAACTCACAGCTGCTGTCTCCAAACATGTTAGGGCCCTTCAACAACATTGAATAGGGGCCCAAAATATGCACATTCACAGTTCATGGTAGCCCCGAAATCAGTATACAAACATGCTAGAAATACAATGCAAAACGAGGCTCAAAAGTGGCTATAACATGAGGTATACAAAACATTCACCAAACAGCCAAAGACCCTTAATAAAACATGTTAAGAAGGTCAAAATAAAGCCACTTTTAGTTCGGACCAAGGTCCAAAAACAGCAACATCAGGGGCTGCCAAGACATACAAAAATGGGACCAAAAAGAGGATATAAAGGGAAGTACAATATGGAAGTCCCAAACAGTGTTGAGCCCTTCCTCAATGTTGAATAGGGGCTCAAAATAAGCCTATCTACAGTTTACTACATCCCCAAAAACAGATTACACATAGGCCAAAAACAACATGCAAGATTAGGGCCTAAAGGAGAGATAAAGAAGGAAGTGCTAGCTACTATCCTCAAACAGCAAGAGGTCCTCAATCAAACATGAAGAGGACCTCAAAATATGATGATTTGAAGTTTGGGTCGGAGCCCAAAGATGTAAGCAACTATGGCTTAGATATTAAGCAAGAAAAGGCTAGAAAAGGGAAGATGAGGACTCACCCTTGAAGACCAGCAAATCAGCGCCTCTTGGACCAAGTTTAGGTGCTCCTAAGCTTTGGAGAACAGCCTCAAGCTACTGGAATGGGCGTTGGATGCCTTGTGCTATGAGTTGATGAAGAAATGGCCCAAGAACAAGGGTATTTGATGGTTGAATGAGAGAGATATGGAGAGAGATGGAGGGTTGCATGTATGTATATCAGATATATGTCTATATATCTCTGGTTTTTTGTCCTCAAAATCCAACCCTAACAAAGGAGGAGGAGAGGTGCTTATATAAGCAATGCTAAGCTTCTAAGACAAGCTTCAAAGGGGCCAAAGGGTTCAAGGGGGGTGCAAGGCTTCTAGAGGAAGCTAAAACAGCTGGCCAAGCTTCTCCAAGAAGCTTGGCCAAAAGGTTCAAGCTTCTAGAAGGTTAAGGGGTTCAAAGGCTCACAAGGTGCAAAACAAACACACATGCACGTGGGGGATCAATTCTGTGCATTCCAGCTGGCACAGCTGGAATCCACTCAATCTGCAGAATGCTCCGGAAGGTCGTCGGCTAGCAAAAACTGCCGGTCAGCAAAATAAAGTGCCGGTCGGCACAATAAATTGCCGGTCGGCACAAATATAGTGCCGGTGGGTGGCCGGTGAGGTCAAAAAAGTTCCGGTTGGTGTCCAAATTGAAGCCCCGGAAGTTAGCTTTCCAATGGCGCAAACCTTGCATCAAAATTCCTCCTGTGCAAAAAGTTATGCCCTTTTCCGCGAAGCCGCGCAGATTCGATCCAACCGGGATGATGCCCGACTTCAACTGATCATATCTCCCCCACCCGGACTTGGCTCTAGGAGATTCTTGAGTGAAAAATGAAGCCGCGGAAGTAAGCTTTCCGATGGTAGTGGCATCATAGATAAAATCCAAGTGTACAGATAGATAAGCCCGATTCAGCGGGGGCCTGCTCGACTCGCTTCTACCCGGATTCATGCCGAACTTCTCCCAAACTAGTTTTCTCCTCTCCTTTCCTTTTTTCTTCAACTCCAAAACCCTAAACAAAGTGTTTTGAAATATTTGCCTCTCTTCTAGCCGAAGAAACTGATTTTTGCCCTGCACATCTCTCAATACCGAGCAAACCATCAGTAGTGCCCAAGTCTTAAGGGCGGTCAAAAATGGGGTGTCTACAGTTGCCCCTCTTTGACAGAACTCGAAAGTCATAACAATGACGGGAGTGAATGTCAAAGCCCAGAGACGACCCATTTTTGACAAGGCCGAAGACTTGGACAAACAAACAAAATACCGATAAATAAATGGTTGTGCCCACAGGCTGCCTACGTATCCCTTTGCAAGGAATCAAACCAGCGTAGTTCAGGGGCATGATGCAAATGATATGCAGGAAGACTTTGATAATTGGACTTATACGCCACGCGAAGCCAGTTTTGAAAGTTGGACTTATACGCTACGCGAGGCCGATTTTGAAAGTTGGACTTATACGCTACGCGAAGCCGGTTTTGAAAGTTGGACTTATACGCTACGCGAAGCCGGTTTTGAAAGTTGGACTTATACGCTACGCGAAGCTGGTTTGTATTCAAAACAATGCAATGTACTAACAAGTACAAGTGAGGTGCGCAAGATAGCGCGATAGAATGCATGCAAGATGCAAGTGAGGTGCACAAAACAGTGCGATGCGCAGAACAGCGCGAACAACTTTGAAATGCACAAAAATAGTGCGATGCACAAAACAGCGCGAACAACTTTGAAATGCACAAAACAGTGCGATGCGCAGAACAGCGCGAACAACTTTGAAATGCACAAAACAGTGCGATGCGCAGAACAGCGCGAACAACTTTGAAATGCACAAAACAGTGCGATGGATTGAAATGCACAAAACAGTGCGATGCGCAAAATAGCGCAAAGAAAATACAATGCACTAACAAGTGCAAGTAAGGTGCGCAAGATAGCGCGAACAAATGCAATGCACAAAATAGTGCGACGCGCAAAATAGCGCGAAGGAAATGTAATGCACAAAACAGTGCGATGCGCAAAATAGCGCGAACAAAATCTAATGCACTAACAAGTGCGATGCGCAAAATAGCGCGAACAAAATACAATGCACTAACAAGTGTAAGTAAGGTGCGCAAGATAGCGCGAACAAATGCAATGCACAAAATAGTGCGATGCGCAAAATAGCGCGAAGGAAATGTAATGCACAAAACAGTGCGATGCGCAAAATAGCGTGAAGAAAATACAATGCACTAACAAGTGCAAGTAAGGTGCGCAAGATAGCGCGAACAAAATCTAATGCACTAACAAGTGCGATGCGCAAAATAGCGCGAACAAAATACAATGCACTAACAAGTGCAAGTAAGGTGCGCAAGATAGCGCGAACAAATGCAATGCACAAAATAGTGCGATGCGCAAAATAGCGCGAAGGAAATGTAATGCACAAAACAGTGCGATGCGCAAAATAGCGCGAAGAAAATACAATGCACTAACAAGTGCAAGTAAGGTGCGCAAGATAGCGCGAACAAAATCTAATGCACTAACAAGTGCGATGCGCAAAATAGCGCGAACAAAATACAATGCACTAACAAGTGCAAGTAAGGTGTGCAAGATAGCGCGAACAAAATCTAATGCACTAACAAGTGCGATGCGCAAAATAGCGCGAACAAAATACAATGCACTAACAAGTGCATGTAAGGTGCGCATGATAGCGCGAGTGAATGCATGTTCTATGCAAATGAGGTGCATTTTCTATGCAAATATGGAAGAGTGCATTTTCTATGCAAAAGATACGAGCATTTTCTATGCAAGAAACAGGAGCATATTCTATGCAATATTGAAAGCATATTCTATGCAGAATCGAAAGAAAACATATTCTATGCAATGGAAGGGCATCAAACATGTACTCTGGTGCCTCCGATTTACCTTTCGGAGGACTTTGTAACACACCCAGCTCAACAAGGGCACACCCTGTTTATGTTGGCAAGAGATAACATCTGTTGCTGCTTTAATTGCCATTCTGACTTGAAGCAGGCTTACACTTGGGGTCGAGATACACTCATACTCCAGAGAAATGGCGAGGTCTGGGAAGGTGCACCTGAAATGCAGTCTCGGATCTTGCCAAAGCTGGAACACCCTAAGATGCTCCAAATTTTCCTTTTTCTTTTGCTTTGCAGTCTGGAACCTACATAGCTTCAGATAGGTCCTTGTTCTACTGTTCACACTTATCGGGGGTGGACCCTGCAGTTTTATGAAAGAACAAATACTGTTTTGCACAAATGTGGAGAATGGCACAGCACTCTGAGCACAAGATGATTTATTTTTGAAATTGAGATATGAGTTTTCGACCAGGTATTGAGCCTACAACTGAACACAGCGAGAAAGACTCAACAACGGAAAACAAAAGGTACACAACCTAAACACGTCGAGACACCCTCGGAACGACTCAAAACAAGAATCGAGATAAAACAAAAAGACACGACACTCAGACGTGCACAGGGAGCCTGTTTCACCGGGTATTATTCCCACCCTTTCTTATTTGTGATTCTCACATCACTCAGCTCTCAAGCTCGGTTTTTCTCTCAAAACCCTTTTCTCGCTTTTTCTCTCAACGCACATCTCTCTATTCTTTAATCTCTCGTTTTTCATCCCTCCCCTGGGTGGTTGATGGATAAGCTGGAAATTGTGGGCTCTTGCCCCTGGTATTTTACCAGACTCTGATTCTTGTTCACAACAGTGAATTCCTCCCATAGAGGGGTTGTGCTACAACTGGGTGTGTAGCAAATCTGCAGCTAACATCGGTTGATGATGCCCTGCTGGGGAGTTTGGACGTGGTTAGATCTGTCCAGATGAGGGAGTGGAACATCTCGCCCCATTCCAGTTCGTGCTTCGCACTTGTCTTGATACCTCGTTGCTTGGAGGATGAGAGAGCTTTCAGCCCTTTGTTGTTGACTTCAGTTGTGCCCTTTTCTGGCAGGTAGAGTGCCCTCTGGCAAATGCATTGACAACAGGGGGAAGACAGGAAGCCTGACTCAACTGTGCCCCTAGTTCATCATTTTGACCATTTTTTGTTTTGGTTTTCTACTAAAACAATTTTGACCAACATGAGAGTTAGATTAACACACTTGTTCGATTTTTGATTTGAAAATCATGCAAGTCAGGCTATGAGCACTGAAAATTTTCCTTTTTTGGATCCAAGAAATGGTCCAGTTTTTGGAAAAGATGGAACAATTTTCGAGAAAAGTAGTCAACTTCAGTAAAAATTCTCAAAAACTATTTTTACAAACGGCCAATGCTTAACAAGCACGGAACCCACTCTTGAGACGCACAACCTCGGATTTGGAGGAAAATTGCCCCCTTGCTCGAAGAGAGCTACATGGCAACGGAAAGTTGCCCCTTGTTTCCACGGCACCACAGCGCATTGAATGGCAACGGGAAGTTGCCCCTTGTCTGAATGGCCCCGTAGCGTATTGTAATCAGTCCTCAGAGCGATGATCACAACCGAACTCCCGGATACAGAAAAGACAAAGATGACTAAAACCATCACATGGACACAGTTGAATTTGAAGTATTTTACGGCTGGACTTCAGAATGAAGTTGCCTACGTATCCCAAACATGGGAATCAAGCCTTACGTAGTTCGGGGTTAAGGTACACTCGGGTATTTAACCTCTCTTTTTTAGGCTCTAACTTTTGCCAAGGCGCCCGTTGCGGGTTTTCGACCTTGCGAGCTTTGTTCTTCTTTTTCTTTTCAATTCTTTTCATTTCATTTCTTTTCATTTATTTTCATTTCATTTCCTTTTTTTGATTTTCTTTTTTTTGTTCTTTTCTTTGCATTTTTTCTTTTTTGTATTTTTCTCTTGCTCTAACTTTTGCCTGGGTCGCCCTTCCGGGTTTTCGGCCCAGCGAGCCTCTCAAAGGGTAAAAGCGTAACAAGTCCATGTCAAATGGTTTTAGGGTTTTGAAGCCATCCGTATCCAGGAGAGTGGCTGTTGTATTGATTTACTGAAGGATCCATCTTCGGCTCTTCGAGCACATCTGACATTTTTGCCCCTAGTTTGAGGGGGGGCTTCTGATCTAGCTTTACAAGCTTCCTTTGACCTGATCTTCTTGATCTGACTTTCTTGCCTCTCGTCCGAGGGCTGCTTCAAATCTGGCCACACAGGCCTCATATGGCGGTTGACCATTGAACGTTCTGAACTCAGGTTCAAGGTTTGAAAGTGAGGGGTCGAATCTCGAGGCTGAGAGCGATCCTAGGCTGCACAATCTCAAGAGCGATTCCACACAGGTCTTCGCAGGACCGCGCAAAACATTTTGTTTTTGAAAGTTTTTAAGAAAGCGACAAATCGCTCGCGCTAAAGATAGTGTGAAACCAGTCTGGATCAAGCCAGGGTCCTTCTCAGTACTCACGCTAACAAGCATGATTTCATTCATTAACGGCTTAGCATGCCTCTCTTTCTCTCAAATGATCAAATTTTGCAAATCCCGAGGAATTCCTTCCTCTTCGTTTTTACCGCAGTGTTCAAAAAAAGTTTTGAAAAAACTTAGGTCGATACAATGATTTCAAGGCACAGAAAAGGCAGGCGAAGAGCACTGTCATTCCATTCAATACTTCTGGCACAACTGGCACACGGCAGAAGCAAACACAAGAGTGTGAAAACCACTGCTGTTCCATTCAAATCTGTTGGCATAACTGGCTCCAAGGCAGAAACAGACTCAAAAGAAGGCAAAAAGACAAACACAAAACAAAATAGTGATGCCCGAGGTAACACCCCCGGAATCACCTGACCCTAACAAAACAGGACTGACTCGATACAACAAGACAGACCAGACTGACTCAGTATGAAAAGACTGACTCAATAAAAATTGAGAAGACTGACCCAATACCCAAGTCAGAAAACACAAAAACTAGCATTCGTAAAATGCTCGAAACAGTGCGTGCCAAACGCCACATCTGGAGTAAACTGAGTGCCGTCCACAGGTGGTTCATCCCCTGATCACATATTCGTACTATCCCTCGAGTTCACTGATCCAGTGCCGATAGATTTTGCAGGACCTGGTGCGGGGATGACTCCATTGTCAAATAGATCCTGTACTTCATGGCGAAGACGGAAGCAGGCGTTGGTAGTATGGCCAGTTTGTTGATGGTACGCGCAGTACTGGGTAGTATCATGTGTAGCCAGAAGAGGGTTCGGGAGAGGCCGAGGCTCAAGGGGTTTGAGATGGCCTTGTCCAACAAGAATTTGGAGAGCTTTGGATAAAGGCATATAGAGGGCATGGAAGACCCTCCGACCTCGGGGTTGGTACTTCAAGGCTTGTGGATTTTTACTGGGCGCACCAGCAAAGGGATTGGCAGGTGCTGGCCTGGTTTGCCGATCATTTCCGAGCACGGGATTAGGGCTGAAGGGAACATTCCTGGCACAAAGGCCCTTCTCCTGGCTTGCCCCTTGATTCAGAATGCTCTCATTCTGAGCGGCGAAAGTGTCATCCACAGCTTTTGCAACAACTGCGAGGACTTGCTCTTTGTTCAGTCCCTCAGCTTTCAAAGCCTCAATATCCCACTGAAGGTGTTCATGGGGACCTATGCCTGCTCCTACCTTGTTCTTACCAGTCGCTTCCACTTTGTCAAAAGATTGGCCTTCTTCCAATGCAACCCGTCCCAAAGTTGGGGAGCCTTTAGACATGAACTCCCTGGTACGTGATGTGGTTGATGATGGGGCCAAAACCCCAAAGGCCAGATCTGCCACAGTTCTCTGAAGATCTTCGATCATCCTCATCAGTTCAAATGTAGTAGGCTCGCGAGCCTGGTATAGCTGGGAGGCCCAGACCGGGTGCGCAATAGGCAACCTGGGCGAATGTGGTGCACCACCATCGATCTCGCCCTGTAAACTGATTCCTTGACCTAATGTGGTTGTCATAACCACAGTCTCTTCTGAATTCTGCGCCATCATAAGTCCTGCCTCAGCAAAGGGGGAACACTGGCTATTCTGTATCACCTCTCCGACTCTCTGAACCCTCAAAGGAAAAACAGACAGCATTTCAGCCCAAACTGATCAAACACGGGCGTAGCCAAACAACTGTACCCTACTGCTGATCACCGTTCCCAGATTTCTGTTCCCGAAATACTGAATCTGATACCCGCGGATAACTGATTCCTGATAACTGATTCTCAACAATACTGATTCTAGTGCCCTCGGGCCCGATACTCAAACTCGCAAACTGGTATATGCGTTCCTATAGAGGTACACTCTAAAAGCACATAGCAAATAAGAGAGAGCCAAAACACCCCTATGTTGGGGTAGGGTTTCCCTGTCCTATTTTGTCAGGAGCTAGGGTTTCACTACGCACACAGCGGTTTCAAACAACCTATAATCGGGTAAGCAACCTGTCCTAGCTTGGAATGGTCACTATGGTTTCCGAATATGCACTAGGTCGAATGGTCAAAATGGGTACCCCGGTAAAACCAGGGTTTGTGTTCCCATACTGTCAGAGCCCATAGCCGGTTAGCCTTATGGTCATGCCTTGACAAGACAAGCCTCCGGCAAACCGTTCAGGAATGGCAGATGGCAAACACGGTGTCCTAGGCGCACCAATGCACATGCAATGCAAAGAGACACATAAATGGAATCAAAACAGGATATCATGCGTTCGAGTCAAGCTCTCTAAATTCCCCAGCAGAGTCGCCAGAAACTGTAACAGCGCCCGCGTGGGACCTCGTGCTACAGTTCGGACTCGATTTGTGTCACGGTTCTTAATCTGAACCAAAGAGTCCAAATCTGGCAAATCGTTTTGAGAAACAGATTTTTGAAAAAGTAGTGCCAAACATGGACTGCTTTGCCAGATACAGAGTCGCCACCTAAATATTTTTTATGGGAGAATTTAGGAAACCCTGACTCGGTGCCGAAGGCCACATGTCCGTCATCACCGGAGTTGTCTCGGCTCGGGAGCTTGGGTACGATCGGGGAAGGTCAGCTATGAGCACCCCCTTTCGCCCGGTCCGAAGACCGGCCTCTACTAACCGTGATATCTGTTTTTGAAAACTTTATGTGTTCCTATACCAATTGTTAGCCTAGAATTACTATGTTATGCGCGCGGCAAACAAGTATAGACCGAATCGCCCAAATTGGAAATAAAACATTTTATGTTCGTTTTGAAAATGGTTTGCTACTCGTAAGTAGGCTAAAATGCAGGTTTTGCCACCTTCAAGTGGGCTTTTGGAAAAGATGGTTTTGCCACTATCTAGTGGGCTTAAAAATCGCAGTTTTAACGCATTATCCCAATTTAAGCAATTTGACCTCCACCCACAGGCATTCAAGCAGTTATATCACATAAGCAGCTAGCCTCATGGTAATCATACTGTCATGGCAACACTCACACGCATCACTACAACAAGTTGGGTCTTGAATGACGAAATTTTTTTGTCTTCAAAGAGCTAATTTCGTCACTATAGATATTTGTGAGGAAATATTTTCGTCACCGGTTTCGTCATTGAATGTTTGTCACTAAAAACCAACGTGACGAAAAATAATTTCGTCACCAATGAAATTACTTCAGTGACGAAATTTTTTGTCACCAATAAAACAACATTTTGTCGCCAAAAATTCTCATTTTCGTCACCAAATAGTTATTTAATACCATATTTATAACTTTAGTTGACGAATAAATTTGTCACGCATGTTAATCATTGATGAGGAAATAATTTCGTCACAATAAGATGTAAAAGTGACGGAATTTTTCGTCTTCAAAAGTCATAATTTTTCGTCTTCAAAAGTCATACATGGGTGACGAAATATATTTCGTGACAAATATATATATACGTGATGAAATTTTTAGTCACCAAACAACAAAATAAATAAAAATTTTCATATATAAACTGCAGTAAATTGTCACAAAAAAGTTTATTAGTGACGAATAATCACTTTGTCATAATAACAAGTACAAATGACAAAACAAATTCGTCACTAAACTTGTTCCATATTTTATATTCAATTTAAATTATTATTTTACAAATATCCCTGCTCATATCCCAATAGCCTTTTAATTGTACTAAGAAATCCACTAGCTATTATACATCACTCCACAAAAAAATTCACTACACCATTTATATTATAAATCAAAATATATCCATCAAACAACTTTAATAATAATCCATTAAGTATCACAAAAAAACCATCAAAGCAAATCCCAAAATGAACTAACGTGGAGTCCACAAAAAAAAATCAATACTCAATCTTGATTTGCAACTACAACTAAGCATCAGTTTAGGGAAAAAAATTCAACAGTTGATCTTCATTTGCAAGTATGCTTCCGAACGTCATCAAAACCAATCTGCAAAGAAAATAAACAAGGCAAACATTAATATATTATCAATTACATCTAAACTCATATATAAATAATTTTATTTTATAAACCAATTTAGTAGAAATGCATATAACAATTCAAAACTTCAAAGAGTTGAGGTGATCCTTGATGATAAAGCAACACGGAAATAGAGACTTAGTTGATGAGACGTATTACAAGCAGCTGGTGGGTAGTTTAATGTATCTCACTGCCAGATTGTAAAGAAACATTGTAAAGATTTACTTATCTTCCCTATTCAGTAATACAAATTGTTCAAATTACATGATAAGTTGATCACTGAAATGTTTGTACCTGTGTGTGATCTGTGGCATACTGCTTTCGTCTCTTGTCCAACTCAGAGTCAACTGAAGTTTCGACTTTCTCATTTGATAATTTTTCACTCGCAGTGGTAGAAAATTTTGACCATTGCTTGTATTCATCACTTAAGTTGAGGATAGCCAAAAAATATTGAGCTAGTTCTGCTTCCCCAATTAAACAGTCATTAATAGCCCCTGCATTTCAAATTTAAAGCATGTATCAGAGCAGAGTTGCTGAAAAATCTAAAGATCTCAATTATCTAACCAAATCCCAAATGGGAGAGAATTTTGTGTGGCTTGAGAGAGTAACTCTAGCCCATTGTTTTTCACCATGTTTGATCACAAAAGAAAGACAATTTCTCATTAACCATACCTGTTAAAGCAAGTTTCGAACACACCTCAGCATCAGGAATCTCTGGAGGCAAAACCCCAGGGGTGTCCAAGACATAAATATTGGGATGGCTACCAATCTGAAAATAAAAATCAACTCAGCTATTACATGATAAACACATACAGAAAGGAAGCTGAAAGAAAAGAGACATGCTGAAAAACCTCAGCATAACAAAGGTCTTCTCTTATGACCATTTTTTAAGAGAAGATGAAATAACAAGAGAATTTGGAATGCATTAGCTATAATTCCCAACCCAAATAATTCTAGCAATATAGGCATAGAAGAAAGAAAGATTACACACCTTCAAGCTGCTGATATCTTTTGTCTCCCTGGCAGCGGACTCACTGTTGCATGTTTCAACTTTCCTTTCTCTTAAAAATAAAAATATGCCACCAAATTAATGACCATAAATACATATTTTTTTTTTACGAAAAAAAGAATCTTGAAAATTAGTTCTTCTAAATCAAACTTTTTAATTAGAAAATTAGTAATGGATAATAGGATTTAATAAGGTTGAAGTACCCGAAGCACTAATCCGCCCAATATGATGCAAGGAGTTGGCCAGGGCTGACTTGCCAACATTGGGAATCCCAACTAGCAGCACTGTTATGGTATGATTAGCATGATCAATCTTCTTCAATTCTCTAACTCGGGCTCGTAAAAAGTTCAGGAACTGTAAAATGTGAACTCCAATCAAATGCTACTAAATTTGATAAACTAAGGTTGAATTGAGAGAATCAACTACAGAACAATGTGCTTTATTGCCTTCTCATAGATGAAGATATTCTGGGACTTTCGTTGTGGACACGAAGTTCAGACTAGAGTCACCTATAAATAATGACCAAAAGTAATCCTTACCAAGTAAACCCCTAGTTCAAACAAAAGAAGAGAGAAACAAATCTTAAATAAGTTTCTACAATCCATGTTTAGAACTGTTCAAGAGGTAATTGCATTTTTCAGTGCACCAATATATGTGACTGCACAGTGACTCACTGCTAAGTAAGAACAAAACGAGTTCATTGCAAATGCCCTCTTTAATGAAATATACTCAGATGATATATTCTATAACACAATGAAATAATTTCATTTCAACGGGTGGTCCAATGCCCCGTTGTTAAATGCATTGTGAAAGAGTTGTACCTCCTTGATGTTCTCCTTATTATGAGAATTGACTCCATAAGAAATGGAGTTTTGTTGTTCAAAATATGACCTCCATGCCTGTAAGGGTATCAAATATGTAAAAATTGATATGAAATATAAATCATTCTAATGCCAATTTGCCAAATGAGTCTATCCAAATCAACATTCTTGAAGTAAATGTAACTAGTACAGAGGAATTCCTTTTCTCAAAAAAAACATTTGCACCAGGCATACACGAGATAAAATTTCACATAACAGAAATTACACCTTGCCTATTGATCATAACTGTGTCACTTCCTGAAGTTGCTTCTTTCAAAATATATATTCCTTGAATGGGCTTAAAAGAATTAACTACTTCCAAACTCATGCTTTTCCTTTCAAAATGGGATACAGTTAAGGATCAACTATTGGATTTGAGGGAAAAATGATCTGACCCTCCGAAAATTGCGGAGTTTAAAAAATGTTCAGTGAATATAATAACAGACTACTTGGAGTCAGGACAGACTAATAAGTAGAAGTGTTTCATATTTTAACTTAAGGAAGGGGTCTGTTCGATAAATTTTATGTTTCATCTTTCTAGAAAGTTACAACAATGAAAACAATATTTCTAAAAAATGATTCAGTGTTTTTGTTTTCTATTAGTTTAGTAATTTTTCTGTTTCATTTTTTATCTATCCAAAAATTCATTCCAGTTTTATTTTCATGTTTCTAGTAGGCTTACTGAATGACTTAGTTTAATACTTACCTGCTCCATCTTTCTTAAAAATTGCGTAAGAAAAGTTCCTTAAGCAGGTTGCCAATAAGGCTGAGGATGACTCTTAATGCATGGGTTGTGTGCAGGTTGATCATGATACATTCTTAATCTGTTTGTGCACAATCAGTGTCAAATTGTATGATTATGCATTAGAGTTAGCAAATTCTATTGAAAAACTGTTTATATTGGATATCATATCATTGACAATTTGACATGTGGACTAATTAGAATGAATGTTAAATCAAATTAAAATACCCTAAATCCATGAGAAAATATTAGTGTTAAATCAAATAAACCCTAATTCCATGAGAAAATACCCTAAATCCATGAGAAAGTAGATGTTTGAGTGTTAAATCGAATTAAAATGCCCTAAATCCATGAGAAAATATGTGTTAAATCAAATAAATCCTAATTCCATGAAAAAATGGCATAAATCCATGAGAAAGTAGATGTTTCAATGTTAAATCAATGGGAAGTAGGTGTTTCAGTGTTAAACAATTAAGAAGTAGGTGTTTCAGAGTTTAATCAGAAGATTCTTTAGATATAGAGAAAAAAAAATTGAAACATTCATACCTTAAACAAACCAGATTCTTCTAAAGTACAACTATGGTGAGCCCTAGGGAGGAGCAGCGCTTGGGGAAGAGGCAGAAGGAATGCCGTGAGAGAGAGAGAGAGAGAGAGAGAGGAGAGCAAAAGAAATGAAGGAAAGTGAAAGAGGATTAAGGTTGAGCATAAAGAACTGAGATTGAGCTAATTCATGTGTAGTAACAATGTTGTACAATTCTGTCCACAACTTTTAGGACCAAAGAGAGAGAGAGCAAATACTACACACCCAAAAAAAATTCAATAATCAAAAAGCTTCTATATATGGATGAGAAATAAACCAACATAGATGAGCCAAAATATCAAGCTAAGATTAATTAAAAATAATTTTTACTATATATTGTTGTAAAATCCTGAAGGAAAAGAATTTTACTCTTCAGTTTTAGAAGCCATAGATGAACAGTACATGAACCTGCAACCTAGAAATGACGGAAGAAAACAATTTCAATTTGCAAGGTAGAAATAACATTAAAGGAAAGGTACTTTGAGAGTAATATTGAAACATAATTCAAGTGCACAATATTTGCAGAAAATAACCGTCTATACTGACAAAGCAACAAATCTCTTCAAGTAGTCTTTAGCTAGTTTGGGTTTTAGATCTTACAATCTTTGCAATGCCAACATCAGCATCACTTTCAAATGAAACAGCAACTTCATCCAAGATTGGAGCCAAGTTTTTGCAATGACCGCACCAGGGTGCATAAAATTCCAAAGGAACTGTGTAACAAAACCTAACCACATATCAACATGAATTGACTGATAACATGACAATCATTAAGATCTAATAAATTTTTCTTGGTTTCTGAACTCTAAATCAATTATACAAAAACAATCCAGAATTCTAAATGACATAAGGACCACATAAAAGGCCAAACACCAATCCCAAGTTACTAATATGGATACGAACAAATAAAATGTTGAAAAAACTACAGTTAATACATACCATTTTCCCCAGAGTTGAAAACATTGTCCTGAAGGCTGTCAGCAACAATAAATTAATCATTATTTATAACTATATAGTAGTTGAAAAAGATTTATTATTAAGAAAATTAAAATAAATTCAGTAATATATACAACCTATATGGAAAGTCATATTCATTAAAAGGATTTAATTAACACAACACTGACATACCTGCCTTTGGGTTGAAGTAATTTACTACGACAAGCCACAAACTCCATGGAAGAGATCTAAGATTGAACCAATTTCTCCAACCAAAAAAAAAAAAGAACAAAAAAACAAAACAATAAAGAAAAAACCTAGCCATTGTGGCATTTTATCAAACACCTAGCAAACACAATCAGAATATCATGAGACTTTATAGTGTGTAGAATCAACAACAATCCATTCAATTCAATGATTATATTAGTTATAATATGAATATCATAATCAGAATATCCAACATGATAATCATTATATTTTTCATATTTTTTTCCCAAATTAAAATCATTCAAGTTGTTCATGGAACCTTCAAAGTAGAGAGGTTATAGAAATGTTAGAAGCAATGAATGGAATGGATTTAATCTCATCTTGACCCAAACGCGTCTGAAGACAGAGTAAGGGTAGAGAATGAGAAACGAGAGACCCGAATAGAGAGAGGGGTAGAGAAAGAGGAACAGAGACTACAACTAACCTGGATTTCGTGGACGGTGCTGTGAGTTGGACAATGGTGCGAGAGAGAGAAACGAAGAGCTTTGATGAAGCTATACCGTCTGCCTCTGCGTGTGAAATGAGAGCAATGGATCATTAGGGTCAAGAGAATGGATTTGGTCAGGAATAGAATTTGTCTCCAAAACACAAAACTACGTAGTTTTATAAATTGAAATATTTGGTGACAAAATATTTGTCCTCACTAATAATATTTTTAATGGAGACGAAATTTTTTATCACTAACTTGGCGGCATAATTCCCCTCAAATTTTTTAATAGCGGGAAAAAATTTTGGTGACGAAAAAAATAAAAATAATGACGAAAAATAATTTTGTCACCTAATTTTTTATTATGTATGTAGATTGGTGACGAAGTTTTATTTTTCTCTCTAAAAATGGCACATTTGGAGACAAAATATTATTTTCTTCACTAAAGGGTAAGTCTTTCGTGACAAAATTTATTTTCGTCATTAGTTTTCGTCTCCAAAGACACTTGTGTTTTGAGAGGGAGAGGGAGAGGGAGAGGGGGAGAGATAGAGATTGATAGGAAAACTGATTGTGTTTTGTTTTGAGAGGGAGAGATAGATAGAGATACAGATTGATACGAAGACTGATAAAAAAAAACAAAAAAAAAAAAAAAGGAGGGAAAAATAAACTGATCCAAAAAAAAAGGAGGGAAAAATAATTTAGGAAAATTGATCCAAAAAAAAAAGGAGGGAAAAATAATAGACTATTTTTTTTCATCACTGCTTAATATGTTAAAATTCTTCTTTCAAAATTAGTGACGTCACAATTTTCTCACTAAAAGGCCTAAAAATATTAAAAATTATTGGTGACGAAAATATATTTCTCACCAAATGGTTTTAAAATATTTAAAATCAAATTTTTCAAAAAAAAAAAATTTATTGGTGACGCGAATATATTCTTCATTATTAATTTTTTAATTGTTGAAAAAAAAATCTCACCAAAAGTTTCTAAATTTTGGCACCATCAAAAAAAATTAGTGGGAAAAACTTAGGTGACGAAACTTATTTTTTTTCTCACCTAAAAGTAAGTATTTATTGACGGAAATACATTTCGTCACCTATTATTTTTATATTCTTATTATACGTGACAAAATTTATAATTCCTCATGGATTATTCTTATTTAGTGACGAAATTTGTTTTCTTCACTAATTTTCGTCACCATACCAATACAGAGAATAAGAGAAAGAGATACCAGAAAAAGAGCAAAGAGAAATCAAGTACCAAATCACCGAGCGAAGAAGATGTGGCGGTTACCGGCAAGGCTACTAGTGGCGGCGACGATCGGCAAGGCTAATAGAGGCGACGATGGTGATCGGCGTGGTGGAGGAGCAAGAGATAAGACAAATTAATACCCTATTTTGAGAGAGAGAGAGAGAGAGAGAGAGAGAGAGAGAGAGAGATGATAAACAGAAAAGGGGTAAAAAAAATTAATACCCTATTTTTTCTTAATTGCCGCTCAATATATCAAAAATCTCCCACCAAAATTGGTGACAATATTATTTCCTCACCAAAAGATATCAAAAATATTAAAACGTTTTGGTGACGAAAATATATTCCTCACAAATAATTTTATAATTAGTGACAAAATTTTTTCTCACCAAAAGTCTCAAAATTTTGGCGCCACCCAAAAAAAATAGCGGGAAAATTTTTGGTGACGAAACTTAATTTTTCCTCACTTAAAATGAAGTATTTATTGACGAAAATAAATTTTGTTACCTATCATTTTTATTTTTTTATTATATGTGACAAAATTTATAAATTCCTCACAAATTATTTTCATTTAGTGACGAATTTTATTTTCTTCACTAGTTTTCGTCACCATAGGTTACTTTTGTTGTAGTGCATGCGATATGCTAAAGCATAAAAGCTTACCTCGTACTCCGTGCCAAAACAGTAAACTAGTTAGCAAACATGCATGTCCTAGTTCATGTTAAAAGTGGCTAATGCATCACATGCAAAATGCGATCTAGGCAGGCTCGGCTAGCCCTAAACATGGCATATGAAATGCGATCAACTATCACATAGTCAATTTTTGAATTGAAGTACGAATGCAGTTAGCGTGATGTACCGAGCCTAATACATGTCAACAAATGCATGAATGCACGCATGCATAGCATAAGGTATGCTAAAATAAATATGCCCTAATCTACCATCATAAGCAGGTAAATAAAAGGGAGAAAGAAGTGGGGGTTGGAAGACATACACACACGCACCCACACTTATTACAGACTTGCCCTCGCTCGGAGGGACCGAATAAATATTACAAATTAATTAACTACGCAAGCTAATTAATATTACAAATTAACTAATTTAATTAACAAATTAAATAAATTAATTGAAACAGGAAAACGCCTCGGGAAGCGCGCCGCCATACGCAAGCTGCCTCTGTTTTCCTTCTTTCACTCATCTGGAGACTGTCAAAACCTCAGGGTTGCATCCCTAGGCACTGGGGAGTACCACCGGCTGAGTGGAATCACCACCGGCACTGGTATATGTCCATCGGCACAAAATTGAATCTGTCGGCAGAGAAAAGGTTGCCGGCCGGCACCTTACACTGCCGGTCGGCAAAGAAAGTCTGCTGGACCTGCAATTCACAGCAACAGAGGGCAAAACGAGGCATGGCAGCGCAATTCAAGGCATGTATGCATCGACCATATCCCTTATCATTGTAACGACTCAAAGGGACATGTGCCTCGGTTCCCGGACCACCAATCACGCATTTCCATGCATGATGGCCCAAAGAACCAAGTATGCAACTTTGATTTCAAATGTATGCAAACCAATCAAACAAAACTCCGAATCCCTATCACCCAAGTCAAGGGACAAGGAATGCATGCAAGATGCAATGCAACCTAGGCATACAAGCTAAGAATGCAACATGGCATGGCAAGGCACTTATGCAAGCATACAAGCATACATATGGCAATGAAAATAGATGGAAAGATGGACTTTATACATGAATTAGGCAGCTCTAGTTAGGCCCAAAACAGTGGCCAATGGAAGAAAATGAAGTGCCTCGAAATGCGTGCGCACGGGCACGCAAACCGAGCCAAAGGCATATGCAATGCAATGGCTAAAATGGCATATAGAATGCAACATGGACTTATACTAACATGAGAGAGCCTCAGCCACACTCACATAAGAGGCCGATGAATGAAAATGAAGTGCCTCGAAATGCGTGCGCACGGGCACGCAAACCGAGGCAATGGCATATGCAATGCAATGGCATGGAAAATGACATGCAAATATGCTAATGGGATTTCAGCACTGAAATATGGGGGAAAACAGCCCCGGAATGAGGCGAAAACACACCCGATGCATGGAATAGTCCCGAAACATGGACTTTGGCACCCGAAATGGCCTATAGCTATATCAAACATGCACAACATGGATATGCAATGAATAGACAGTAGCAAGGCAGCCCCAAAATTAGCATTTTACTAGTACAACTCATGGCCAAAAAGCAAACAAAGATAGGGCAACAATGGCATGCAAAAATGGCCCTAAACATGAGATTATGAAGCAACTCACAGCTGCTGTCTCCAAACATGTTAGGGCCCTTCAACAACATTGAATAGGGGCCCAAAATATGCACATTCACAGTTCATGGTAGCCCCGAAATCAGTATACAAACATGCTAGAAATACAATGCAAAACGAGGCTCAAAAGTGGCTATAACATGAGGTATACAAAACATTCACCAAACAGCCAAAGACCCTTAATAAAACATGTTAAGAAGGTCAAAATAAAGCCACTTTTAGTTCGGACCAAGGTCCAAAAACAGCAACATCAGGGGCTGCCAAGACATACAAAAATGGGACCAAAAAGAGGATATAAAGGGAAGTACAATATGGAAGTCCCAAACAGTGTTGAGCCCTTCCTCAATGTTGAATAGGGGCTCAAAATAAGCCTATCTACAGTTTACTACATCCCCAAAAACAGATTACACATAGGCCAAAAACAACATGCAAGATTAGGGCCTAAAGGAGAGATAAAGAAGGAAGTGCTAGCTACTATCCTCAAACAGCAAGAGGTCCTCAATCAAACATGAAGAGGACCTCAAAATATGATGATTTGAAGTTTGGGTCGGAGCCCAAAGATGTAAGAAACTATGGCTTAGATATTAAGCAAGAAAAGGCTAGAAAAGGGAAGATGAGGACTCACCCTTGAAGACCAGCAAATCAGCGCCTCTTGGACCAAGTTTAGGTGCTCCTAAGCTTTGGAGAACAGCCTCAAGCTACTGGAATGGGCGTTGGATGCCTTGTGCTATGAGTTGATGAAGAAATGGCCCAAGAACAAGGGTATTTGATGGTTGAATGAGAGAGATATGGAGAGAGATGGAGGGTTGCATGTATGTATATCAGATATATGTCTATATATCTCTGGTTTTTTGTCCTCAAAATCCAACCCTAACAAAGGAGGAGGAGAGGTGCTTATATAAGCAATGCTAAGCTTCTAAGACAAGCTTCAAAGGGGCCAAAGGGTTCAAGGGGGGGTGCAAGGCTTCTAGAGGAAGCTAAAACAGCTGGCCAAGCTTCTCCAAGAAGCTTGGCCAAAAGGTTCAAGCTTCTAGAAGGTTAAGGGGTTCAAAGGCTCACAAGGTGCAAAACAAACACACATGCACGTGGGGGATCAATTCTGTGCATTCCAGCTGGCACAGCTGGAATCCACTCAATCTGCAGAATGCTCCGGAAGGTCGTCGGCTAGCAAAAACTGCCGGTCAGCAAAATAAAGTGCCGGTCGGCACAATAAATTGCCGGTCGGCACAAATATAGTGCCGGTGGGTGGCCGGTGAGGTCAAAAAAGTTCCGGTTGGTGTCTAAATTGAAGCCCCGGAAGTTAGCTTTCCAATGGCGCAAACCTTGCATCAAAATTCCTCCTGTGCAAAAAGTTATGCCCTTTTCCGCGAAGCCGCGCAGATTCGATCCAACCGGGATGATGCCCGACTTCAACTGATCATATCTCCCCCACCCGGACTTGGCTCTAGGAGATTCTTGAGTGAAAAATGAAGCCGCGGAAGTAATCTTTCCGATGGTAGCGGCATCATAGATAAAATCCAAGTGTACAGATAGATAAGCCCGATTCAGCGGGGGCCTGCTCGACTCGCTTCTACCCGGATTCATGCCGAACTTCTCCCAAACTAGTTTTCTCCTCTCCTTTCCTTTTTTCTTCAACTCCAAAACCCTAAACAAAGTGTTTTGAAATATTTGCCTCTCTTCTAGCCGAAGAAACTGATTTTTGCCCTGCACATCTCTCAATACCGAGCAAACCATCAGTAGTGCCCAAGTCTTAAGGGCGGTCAAAAATGGGGTGTCTACAGTTGCCCCTCTTTGACAGAACTCGAAAGTCATAACAATGACGGGAGTGAATGTCAAAGCCCAGAGACGACCCATTTTTGACAAGGCCGAAGACTTGGACAAACAAACAAAATACCGATAAATAAATGGTTGTGCCCACAGGCTGCCTACGTATCCCTTTGCAAGGAATCAAACCAGCGTAGTTCAGGGGCATGATGCAAATGATATGCAGGAAGACTTTGATAATTGGACTTATACGCCACGCGAAGCCAGTTTTGAAAGTTGGACTTATACGCTACGCGAGGCCGATTTTGAAAGTTGGACTTATACGCTACGCGAAGCCGGTTTTGAAAGTTGGACTTATACGCTACGCGAAGCCGGTTTTGAAAGTTGGACTTATACGCTACGCGAAGCTGGTTTGTATTCAAAACAATGCAATGTACTAACAAGTACAAGTGAGGTGCGCAAGATAGCGCGATAGAATGCATGCAAGATGCAAGTGAGGTGCACAAAACAGTGCGATGCGCAGAACAGCGCGAACAACTTTGAAATGCACAAAAATAGTGCGATGCACAAAACAGCGCGAACAACTTTGAAATGCACAAAACAGTGCGATGCGCAGAACAGCGCGAACAACTTTGAAATGCACAAAACAGTGCGATGCGCAGAACAGCGCGAACAACTTTGAAATGCACAAAACAGTGCGATGGATTGAAATGCACAAAACAGTGCGATGCGCAAAATAGCGCAAAGAAAATACAATGCACTAACAAGTGCAAGTAAGGTGCGCAAGATAGCGCGAACAAATGCAATGCACAAAATAGTGCGACGCGCAAAATAGCGCGAAGGAAATGTAATGCACAAAACAGTGCGATGCGCAAAATAGCGCGAACAAAATCTAATGCACTAACAAGTGCGATGCGCAAAATAGCGCGAACAAAATACAATGCACTAACAAGTGTAAGTAAGGTGCGCAAGATAGCGCGAACAAATGCAATGCACAAAATAGTGCGATGCGCAAAATAGCGCGAAGGAAATGTAATGCACAAAACAGTGCGATGCGCAAAATAGCGCGAAGAAAATACAATGCACTAACAAGTGCAAGTAAGGTGCGCAAGATAGCGCGAACAAAATCTAATGCACTAACAAGTGCGATGCGCAAAATAGCGTGAACAAAATACAATGCACTAACAAGTGCAAGTAAGGTGCGCAAGATAGCGCGAACAAATGCAATGCACAAAATAGTGCGATGCGCAAAATAGCGCGAAGGAAATGTAATGCACAAAACAGTGCGATGCGCAAAATAGCGCGAAGAAAATACAATGCACTAACAAGTGCAAGTAAGGTGCGCAAGATAGCGCGAACAAAATCTAATGCACTAACAAGTGCGATGCGCAAAATAGCGCGAACAAAATACAATGCACTAACAAGTGCAAGTAAGGTGTGCAAGATAGCGCGAACAAAATCTAATGCACTAACAAGTGCGATGCGCAAAATAGCGCGAACAAAATACAATGCACTAACAAGTGCATGTAAGGTGCGCATGATAGCGCGAGTGAATGCATGTTCTATGCAAATGAGGTGCATTTTCTATGCAAATATGGAAGAGTGCATTTTCTATGCAAAAGATACGAGCATTTTCTATGCAAGAAACAGGAGCATATTCTATGCAATATTGAAAGCATATTCTATGCAGAATCGAAAGAAAACATATTCTATGCAATGGAAGGGCATCAAACATGTACTCTGGTGCCTCCGATTTACCTTTCGGAGGACTTTGTAACACACCCAGCTCAACAAGGGCACACCCTGTTTATGTTGGCAAGAGATAACATCTGTTGCTGCTTTAATTGCCATTCTGACTTGAAGCAGGCTTACACTTGGGGTCGAGATACACTCATACTCCAGAGAAATGGCGAGGTCTGGGAAGGTGCACCTGAAATGCAGTCTCGGATCTTGCCAAAGCTGGAACACCCTAAGATGCTCCAAATTTTCCTTTTTCTTTTGCTTTGCAGTCTGGAACCTACATAGCTTCAGATAGGTCCTTGTTCTACTGTTCACACTTATCGGGGGTGGACCCTGCAGTTTTATGAAAGAACAAATACTGTTTTGCACAAATGTGGAGAATGGCACAGCACTCTGAGCACAAGATGATTTATTTTTGAAATTGAGATATGAGTTTTCGACCAGGTATTGAGCCTACAACTGAACACAGCGAGAAAGACTCAACAACGGAAAACAAAAGGTACACAACCTAAACACGTCGAGACACGCTCGGAACGACTCAAAACAAGAATCGAGATAAAACAAAAAGACACGACACTCAGACGTGCACAGGGAGCCTGTTTCACCGGGTATTATTACCACCCTTTCTTATTTGTGATTCTCACATCACTCAGCTCTCAAGCTCGGTTTTTCTCTCAAAACCCTTTTCTCGCTTTTTCTCTCAACGCACATCTCTCTATTCTTTAATCTCTCGTTTTTCATCCCTCCCCTGGGTGGTTGATGGATAAGCTGGAAATTGTGGGCTCTTGCCCCTGGTATTTTACCAGACTCTGATTCTTGTTCACAACAGTGAATTCCTCCCATAGAGGGGTTGTGCTACAACTGGGTGTGTAGCAAATCTGCAGCTAACATCGGTTGATGATGCCCTGCTGGGGAGTTTGGACGTGGTTAGATCTGTCCAGATGAGGGAGTGGAACATCTCGCCCCATTCCAGTTCGTGCTTCGCACTTGTCTTGATACCTCGTTGCTTGGAGGATGAGAGAGCTTTCAGCCCTTTGTTGTTGACTTCAGTTGTGCCCTTTTCTGGCAGGTAGAGTGCCCTCTGGCAAATGCATTGACAACAGGGGGAAGACAGGAAGCCTGACTCAACTGTGCCCCTAGTTCATCATTTTGACCATTTTTTGTTTTGGTTTTCTACTAAAACAATTTTGACCAACATGAGAGTTAGATTAACACACTTGTTCGATTTTTGATTTGAAAATCATGCAAGTCAGGCTATGAGCACTGAAAATTTTCCTTTTTTGGATCCAAGAAATGGTCCAGTTTTTGGAAAAGATGGAACAATTTTCGAGAAAAGTAGTCAACTTCAGTAAAAATTCTCAAAAACTATTTTTACAAACGGCCAATGCTTAACAAGCACGGAACCCACTCTTGAGACGCACAACCTCGGATTTGGAGGAAAATTGCCTCCTTGCTCGAAGAGAGCTACATGGCAACGGAAAGTTGCCCCTTGTTTGCACGGCACCACAGCGCATTGAATGGCAACGGGAAGTTGCCCCTTGTCTGAATGGCCCCGTAGCGTATTGTAATCAGTCCTCAGAGCGATGATCACAACCGAACTCCCGGATACAGAAAAGACAAAGATGACTAAAACCATCACATGGACACAGTTGAATTTGAAGTATTTTACGGCTGGACTTCAGAATGAAGTTGCCTACGTATCCCAAACATGGGAATCAAGCCTTACGTAGTTCGGGGTTAAGGTACACTCGGGTATTTAACCTCTCTTTTTTAGGCTCTAACTTTTGCCAAGGCGCCCGTTGCGGGTTTTCGACCTTGCGAGCTTTGTTCTTCTTTTTCTTTTCAATTCTTTTCATTTCATTTCTTTTCATTTATTTTCATTTCATTTCCTTTTTTTGATTTTCTTTTTTTTGTTCTTTTCTTTGCATTTTTTCTTTTTTGTATTTTTCTCTTGCTCTAACTTTTGCCTGGGTCGCCCTTCCGGGTTTTCGGCCCAGCGAGCCTCTCAAAGGGTAAAAGCGTAACAAGTCCATGTCAAATGGTTTTAGGGTTTTGAAGCCATCCGTATCCAGGAGAGTGGCTGTTGTATTGATTTACTGAAGGATCCATCTTCGGCTCTTCGAGCACATCTGACATTTTTGCCCCTAGTTTGAGGGGGGGCTTCTGATCTAGCTTTACAAGCTTCCTTTGACCTGATCTTCTTGATCTGACTTTCTTGCCTCTCGTCCGAGGGCTGCTTCAAATCTGGCCACACAGGCCTCATATGGCGGTTGACCATTGAACGTTCTGAACTCAGGTTCAAGGTTTGAAAGTGAGGGGTCGAATCTCGAGGCTGAGAGCGATCCTAGGCTGCACAATCTCAAGAGCGATTCCACACAGGTCTTCGCAGGACCGCGCAAAACATTTTGTTTTTGAAAGTTTTTAAGAAAGCGACAAATCGCTCGCGCTAAAGATAGTGTGAAACCAGTCTGGATCAAGCCAGGGTCCTTCTCAGTACTCACGCTAACAAGCATGATTTCATTCATTAACGGCTTAGCATGCCTCTCTTTCTCTCAAATGATCAAATTTTGCAAATCCCGAGGAATTCCTTCCTCTTCGTTTTTACCGCAGTGTTCAAAAAAAGTTTTGAAAAAACTTAGGTCGATACAATGATTTCAAGGCACAGAAAAGGCAGGCGAAGAGCACTGTCATTCCATTCAATACTTCTGGCACAACTGGCACACGGCAGAAGCAAACACAAGAGTGTGAAAACCACTGCTGTTCCATTCAAATCTGTTGGCATAACTGGCTCCAAGGCAGAAACAGACTCAAAAGAAGGCAAAAAGACAAACACAAAACAAAATAGTGATGCCCGAGGTAACACCCCCGGAATCACCTGACCCTAACAAAACAGGACTGACTCGATACAACAAGACAGACCAGACTGACTCAGTATGAAAAGACTGACTCAATAAAAATTGAGAAGACTGACCCAATACCCAAGTCAGAAAACACAAAAACTAGCATTCGTAAAATGCTCGAAACAGTGCGTGCCAAACGCCACATCTGGAGTAAACTGAGTGCCGTCCACAGGTGGTTCATCCCCTGATCACATATTCGTACTATCCCTCGAGTTCACTGATCCAGTGCCGATAGATTTTGCAGGACCTGGTGCGGGGATGACTCCATTGTCAAATAGATCCTGTACTTCATGGCGAAGACGGAAGCAGGCGTTGGTAGTATGGCCAGTTTGTTGATGGTACGCGCAGTACTGGGTAGTATCATGTGTAGCCAGAAGAGGGTTCGGGAGAGGCCGAGGCTCAAGGGGTTTGAGATGGCCTTGTCCAACAAGAATTTGGAGAGCTTTGGATAAAGGCATATAGAGGGCATGGAAGACCCTCCGACCTCGGGGTTGGTACTTCAAGGCTTGTGGATTTTTACTGGGCGCACCAGCAAAGGGATTGGCAGGTGCTGGCCTGGTTTGCCGATCATTTCCGAGCACGGGATTAGGGCTGAAGGGAACATTCCTGGCACAAAGGCCCTTCTCCTGGCTTGCCCCTTGATTCAGAATGCTCTCATTCTGAGCGGCGAAAGTGTCATCCACAGCTTTTGCAACAACTGCGAGGACTTGCTCTTTGTTCAGTCCCTCAGCTTTCAAAGCCTCAATATCCCACTGAAGGTGTTCATGGGGACCTATGCCTGCTCCTACCTTGTTCTTACCAGTCGCTTCCACTTTGTCAAAAGATTGGCCTTCTTCCAATGCAACCCGTCCCAAAGTTGGGGAGCCTTTAGACATGAACTCCCTGGTACGTGATGTGGTTGATGATGGGGCCAAAACCCCAAAGGCCAGATCTGCCACAGTTCTCTGAAGATCTTCGATCATCCTCATCAGTTCAAATGTAGTAGGCTCGCGAGCCTGGTATAGCTGGGAGGCCCAGACCGGGTGCGCAATAGGCAACCTGGGCGAATGTGGTGCACCACCATCGATCTCGCCCTGTAAACTGATTCCTTGACCTAATGTGGTTGTCATAACCACAGTCTCTTCTGAATTCTGCGCCATCATAAGTCCTGCCTCAGCAAAGGGGGAACACTGGCTATTCTGTATCACCTCTCCGACTCTCTGAACCCTCAAAGGAAAAACAGACAGCATTTCAGCCCAAACTGATCAAACACGGGCGTAGCCAAACAACTGTACCCTACTGCTGATCACCGTTCCCAGATTTCTGTTCCCGAAATACTGAATCTGATACCCGCGGATAACTGATTCCTGATAACTGATTCTCAACAATACTGATTCTAGTGCCCTCGGGCCCGATACTCAAACTCGCAAACTGGTATATGCGTTCCTATAGAGGTACACTCTAAAAGCACATAGCAAATAAGAGAGAGCCAAAACACCCCTATGTTGGGGTAGGGTTTCCCTGTCCTATTTTGTCAGGAGCTAGGGTTTCACTACGCACACAGCGGTTTCAAACAACCTATAATCGGGTAAGCAACCTGTCCTAGCTTGGAATGGTCACTATGGTTTCCGAATATGCACTAGGTCGAATGGTCAAAATGGGTACCCCGGTAAAACCAGGGTTTGTGTTCCCATACTGTCAGAGCCCATAGCCGGTTAGCCTTATGGTCATGCCTTGACAAGACAAGCCTCCGGCAAACCGTTCAGGAATGGCAGATGGCAAACACGGTGTCCTAGGCGCACCAATGCACATGCAATGCAAAGAGACACATAAATGGAATCAAAACAGGATATCATGCGTTCGAGTCAAGCTCTCTAAATTCCCCAGCAGAGTCGCCAGAAACTGTAACAGCGCCCGCGTGGGACCTCGTGCTACAGTTCGGACTCGATTTGTGTCACGGTTCTTAATCTGAACCAAAGAGTCCAAATCTGGCAAATCGTTTTGAGAAACAGATTTTTGAAAAAGTAGTGCCAAACATGGACTGCTTTGCCAGATACAGAGTCGCCACCTAAATATTTTTTATGGGAGAATTTAGGAAACCCTGACTCGGTGCCGAAGGCCACATGTCCGTCATCACCGGAGTTGTCTCGGCTCGGGAGCTTGGGTACGATCGGGGAAGGTCAGCTATGAGCACCCCCTTTCGCCCGGTCCGAAGACCGGCCTCTACTAACCGTGATATCTGTTTTTGAAAACTTTATGTGTTCCTATACCAATTGTTAGCCTAGAATTACTATGTTATGCGCGCGGCAAACAAGTATAGACCGAATCGCCCAAATTGGAAATAAAACATTTTATGTTCGTTTTGAAAATGGTTTGCTACTCGTAAGTAGGCTAAAATGCAGGTTTTGCCACCTTCAAGTGGGCTTTTGGAAAAGATGGTTTTGCCACTATCTAGTGGGCTTAAAAATCGCAGTTTTAACGCATTATCCCAATTTAAGCAATTTGACCTCCACCCACAGGCATTCAAGCAGTTATATCACATAAGCAGCTAGCCTCATGGTAATCATACTGTCATGGCAACACTCACACGCATGCGATATGCTAAAGCATAAAAGCTTACCTCGTACTCCGTGCCAAAACAGTAAACTAGTTAGCAAACATGCATGTCCTAGTTCATGTTAAAAGTGGCTAATGCATCACATGCAAAATGCGATCTAGGCAGGCTCGGCTAGCCCTAAACATGGCATATGAAATGCGATCAACTATCACATAGTCAATTTTTGAATTGAAGTACGAATGCAGTTAGCGTGATGTACCGAGCCTAATGCATGTCAACAAATGCATGAATGCACGCATGCATAGCATAAGGTATGCTAAAATAAATATGCCCTAATCTACCATCATAAGCAGGTAAATAAAAGGGAGAAAGAAGTGGGGGTTGGAAGACATACACACACGCACCCACACTTATTACAGACTTGCCCTCGCTCGGAGGGACCGAATAAATATTACAAATTAATTAACTACGCAAGCTAATTAATATTACAAATTAACTAATTTAATTAACAAATTAAATAAATTAATTGAAACAGGAAAACGCCTCGGGAAGCGCGCCGCCATGCGCAAGCTGCCTCTGTTTTCCTTCTTTCACTCATCTGGAGACTGTCAAAACCTCAGGGTTGCATCCCTAGGCACTGGGGAGTACCACCGGCTGAGTGGAATCACCACCGGCACTGGTATATGTCCATCGGCACAAAATTGAATCTGTCGGCAGAGAAAAGGTTGCCGGCCGGCACCTTACACTGCCGGTCGGCAAAGAAAGTCTGCTGGACCTGCAATTCACAGCAACAGAGGGCAAAACGAGGCATGGCAGCGCAATTCAAGGCATGTATGCATCGACCATATCCCTTATCATTGTAACGACTCAAAGGGACATGTGCCTCGGTTCCCGGACCACCAATCACGCATTTCCATGCATGATGGCCCAAAGAACCAAGTATGCAACTTTGATTTCAAATGTATGCAAACCAATCAAACAAAACTCCGAATCCCTATCACCCAAGTCAAGGGACAAGGAATGCATGCAAGATGCAATGCAACCTAGGCATACAAGCTAAGAATGCAACATGGCATGGCAAGGCACTTATGCAAGCATACAAGCATACATATGGCAATGAAAATAGATGGAAAGATGGACTTTATACATGAATTAGGCAGCTCTAGTTAGGCCCAAAACAGTGGCCAATGGAAGAAAATGAAGTGCCTCGAAATGCGTGCGCACGGGCACGCAAACCGAGCCAAAGGCATATGCAATGCAATGGCTAAAATGGCATATAGAATGCAACATGGACTTATACTAACATGAGAGAGCCTCAGCCACACTCACATAAGAGGCCGATGAATGAAAATGAAGTGCCTCGAAATGCGTGCGCACGGGCACGCAAACCGAGGCAATGGCATATGCAATGCAATGGCATGGAAAATGACATGCAAATATGCTAATGGGATTTCAGCACTGAAATATGGGGGAAAACAGCCCCGGAATGAGGCGAAAACACACCCGATGCATGGAATAGTCCCGAAACATGGACTTTGGCACCCGAAATGGCCTATAGCTATATCAAACATGCACAACATGGATATGCAATGAATAGACAGTAGCAAGGCAGCCCCAAAATTAGCATTTTACTAGTACAACTCATGGCCAAAAAGCAAACAAAGATAGGGCAACAATGGCATGCAAAAATGGCCCTAAACATGAGATTATGAAGCAACTCACAGCTGCTGTCTCCAAACATGTTAGGGCCCTTCAACAACATTGAATAGGGGCCCAAAATATGCACATTCACAGTTCATGGTAGCCCCGAAATCAGTATACAAACATGCTAGAAATACAATGCAAAACGAGGCTCAAAAGTGGCTATAACATGAGGTATACAAAAAATTAACCAAACAGCCAAAGACCCTTAATAAAACATGTTAAGAAGGTCAAAATAAAGCCACTTTTAGTTCGGACCAAGGTCCAAAAACAGCAACATCAGGGGCTGCCAAGACATACAAAAATGGGACCAAAAAGAGGATATAAAGGGAAGTACAATATGGAAGTCCCAAACAGTGTTGAGCCCTTCCTCAATGTTGAATAGGGGCTCAAAATAAGCCTATCTATAGTTTACTACATCCCCAAAAACAGATTACACATAGGCCAAAAACAACATGCAAGATTAGGGCCTAAAGGAGAGATAAAGAAGGAAGTGCTAGCTACTATCCTCAAACAGCAAGAGGTCCTCAATCAAACATGAAGAGGACCTCAAAATATGATGATTTGAAGTTTGGGTCGGAGCCCAAAGATGTAAGCAACTATGGCTTAGATATTAAGCAAGAAAAGGCTAGAAAAGGGAAGATGAGGACTCACCCTTGAAGACCAGCAAATCAGCGCCTCTTGGACCAAGTTTAGGTGCTCCTAAGCTTTGGAGAACAGCCTCAAGCTACTGGAATGGGCGTTGGATGCCTTGTGCTATGAGTTGATGAAGAAATGGCCCAAGAACAAGGGTATTTGATGGTTGAATGAGAGAGATATGGAGAGAGATGGAGGGTTGCATGTATGTATATCAGATATATGTCTATATATCTCTGGTTTTTTGTCCTCAAAATCCAACCCTAACAAAGGAGGAGGAGAGGTGCTTATATAAGCAATGCTAAGCTTCTAAGACAAGCTTCAAAGGGGCCAAAGGGTTCAAGGGGGGGTGCAAGGCTTCTAGAGGAAGCTAAAACAGCTGGCCAAGCTTCTCCAAGAAGCTTGGCCAAAAGGTTCAAGCTTCTAGAAGGTTAAGGGGTTCAAAGGCTCACAAGGTGCAAAACAAACACACATGCACGTGGGGGATCAATTCTGTGCATTCCAGCTGGCACAGCTGGAATCCACTCAATCTGCAGAATGCTCCGGAAGGTCGTCGGCTAGCAAAAACTGCCGGTCAGCAAAATAAAGTGCCGGTCGGCACAATAAATTGCCGGTCGGCACAAATATAGTGCCGGTGGGTGGCCGGTGAGGTCAAAAAAGTTCCGGTTGGTGTCCAAATTGAAGCCCCGGAAGTTAGCTTTCCAATGGCGCAAACCTTGCATCAAAATTCCTCCTGTGCAAAAAGTTATGCCCTTTTCCGCGAAGCCGCGCAGATTCGATCCAACCGGGATGATGCCCGACTTCAACTGATCATATCTCCCCCACCCGGACTTGGCTCTAGGAGATTCTTGAGTGAAAAATGAAGCCGCGGAAGTAAGCTTTCCGATGGTAGCGGCATCATAGATAAAATCCAAGTGTACAGATAGATAAGCCCGATTCAGCGGGGGCCTGCTCGACTCGCTTCTACCCGGATTCATGCCGAACTTCTCCCAAACTAGTTTTCTCCTCTCCTTTCCTTTTTTCTTCAACTCCAAAACCCTAAACAAAGTGTTTTGAAATATTTGCCTCTCTTCTAGCCGAAGAAACTGATTTTTGCCCTGCACATCTCTCAATACCGAGCAAACCATCAGTAGTGCCCAAGTCTTAAGGGCGGTCAAAAATGGGGTGTCTACAGTTGCCCCTCTTTGACAGAACTCGAAAGTCATAACAATGACGGGAGTGAATGTCAAAGCCCAGAGACGACCCATTTTTGACAAGGCCGAAGACTTGGACAAACAAACAAAATACCGATAAATAAATGGTTGTGCCCACAGGCTGCCTACGTATCCCTTTGCAAGGAATCAAACCAGCGTAGTTCAGGGGCATGATGCAAATGATATGCAGGAAGACTTTGATAATTGGACTTATACGCCACGCGAAGCCAGTTTTGAAAGTTGGACTTATACGCTACGCGAGGCCGATTTTGAAAGTTGGACTTATACGCTACGCGAAGCCGGTTTTGAAAGTTGGACTTATACGCTACGCGAAGCCGGTTTTGAAAGTTGGACTTATACGCTACGCGAAGCTGGTTTGTATTCAAAACAATGCAATGTACTAACAAGTACAAGTGAGGTGCGCAAGATAGCGCGATAGAATGCATGCAAGATGCAAGTGAGGTGCACAAAACAGTGCGATGCGCAGAACAGCGCGAACAACTTTGAAATGCACAAAAATAGTGCGATGCACAAAACAGCGCGAACAACTTTGAAATGCACAAAACAGTGCGATGCGCAGAACAGCGCGAACAACTTTGAAATGCACAAAACAGTGCGATGCGCAGAACAGCGCGAACAACTTTGAAATGCACAAAACAGTGCGATGGATTGAAATGCACAAAACAGTGTGATGCGCAAAATAGCGCAAAGAAAATACAATGCACTAACAAGTGCAAGTAAGGTGCGCAAGATAGCGCGAACAAATGCAATGCACAAAATAGTGCGACGCGCAAAATAGCGCGAAGGAAATGTAATGCACAAAACAGTGCGATGCGCAAAATAGCGCGAACAAAATCTAATGCACTAACAAGTGCGATGCGCAAAATAGCGCGAACAAAATACAATGCACTAACAAGTGTAAGTAAGGTGCGCAAGATAGCGCGAACAAATGCAATGCACAAAATAGTGCGATGCGCAAAATAGCGCGAAGGAAATGTAATGCACAAAACAGTGCGATGCGCAAAATAGCGCGAAGAAAATACAATGCACTAACAAGTGCAAGTAAGGTGCGCAAGATAGCGCGAACAAAATCTAATGCACTAACAAGTGCGATGCGCAAAATAGCGCGAACAAAATACAATGCACTAACAAGTGCAAGTAAGGTGCGCAAGATAGCGCGAACAAATGCAATGCACAAAATAGTGCGATGCGCAAAATAGCGCGAAGGAAATGTAATGCACAAAACAGTGCGATGCGCAAAATAGCGCGAAGAAAATACAATGCACTAACAAGTGCAAGTAAGGTGCGCAAGATAGCGCGAACAAAATCTAATGCACTAACAAGTGCGATGCGCAAAATAGCGCGAACAAAATACAATGCACTAACAAGTGCAAGTAAGGTGTGCAAGATAGCGCGAACAAAATCTAATGCACTAACAAGTGCGATGCGCAAAATAGCGCGAACAAAATACAATGCACTAACAAGTGCATGTAAGGTGCGCATGATAGCGCGAGTGAATGCATGTTCTATGCAAATGAGGTGCATTTTCTATGCAAATATGGAAGAGTGCATTTTCTATGCAAAAGATACGAGCATTTTCTATGCAAGAAACAGGAGCATATTCTATGCAATATTGAAAGCATATTCTATGCAGAATCGAAAGAAAACATATTCTATGCAATGGAAGGGCATCAAACATGTACTCTGGTGCCTCCGATTTACCTTTCGGAGGACTTTGTAACACACCCAGCTCAACAAGGGCACACCCTGTTTATGTTGGCAAGAGATAACATCTGTTGCTGCTTTAATTGCCATTCTGACTTGAAGCAGGCTTACACTTGGGGTCGAGATACACTCATACTCCAGAGAAATGGCGAGGTCTGGGAAGGTGCACCTGAAATGCAGTCTCGGATCTTGCCAAAGCTGGAACACCCTAAGATGCTCCAAATTTTCCTTTTTCTTTTGCTTTGCAGTCTGGAACCTACATAGCTTCAGATAGGTCCTTGTTCTACTGTTCACACTTATCGGGGGTGGACCCTGCAGTTTTATGAAAGAACAAATACTGTTTTGCACAAATGTGGAGAATGGCACAGCACTCTGAGCACAAGATGATTTATTTTTGAAATTGAGATATGAGTTTTCGACCAGGTATTGAGCCTACAACTGAACACAGCGAGAAAGACTCAACAACGGAAAACAAAAGGTACACAACCTAAACACGTCGAGACACGCTCGGAACGACTCAAAACAAGAATCGAGATAAAACAAAAAGACACGACACTCAGACGTGCACAGGGAGCCTGTTTCACCGGGTATTATTCCCACCCTTTCTTATTTGTGATTCTCACATCACTCAGCTCTCAAGCTCGGTTTTTCTCTCAAAACCCTTTTCTCGCTTTTTCTCTCAACGCACATCTCTCTATTCTTTAATCTCTCGTTTTTCATCCCTCCCCTGGGTGGTTGATGGATAAGCTGGAAATTGTGGGCTCTTGCCCCTGGTATTTTACCAGACTCTGATTCTTGTTCACAACAGTGAATTCCTCCCATAGAGGGGTTGTGCTACAACTGGGTGTGTAGCAAATCTGCAGCTAACATCGGTTGATGATGCCCTGCTGGGGAGTTTGGACGTGGTTAGATCTGTCCAGATGAGGGAGTGGAACATCTCGCCCCATTCCAGTTCGTGCTTCGCACTTGTCTTGATACCTCGTTGCTTGGAGGATGAGAGAGCTTTCAGCCCTTTGTTGTTGACTTCAGTTGTGCCCTTTTCTGGCAGGTAGAGTGCCCTCTGGCAAATGCATTGACAACAGGGGGAAGACAGGAAGCCTGACTCAACTGTGCCCCTAGTTCATCATTTTGACCATTTTTTGTTTTGGTTTTCTACTAAAACAATTTTGACCAACATGAGAGTTAGATTAACACACTTGTTCGATTTTTGATTTGAAAATCATGCAAGTCAGGCTATGAGCACTGAAAATTTTCCTTTTTTGGATCCAAGAAATGGTCCAGTTTTTGGAAAAGATGGAACAATTTTCGAGAAAAGTAGTCAACTTCAGTAAAAATTCTCAAAAACTATTTTTACAAACGGCCAATGCTTAACAAGCACGGAACCCACTCTTGAGACGCACAACCTCGGATTTGGAGGAAAATTGCCCCCTTGCTCGAAGAGAGCTACATGGCAACGGAAAGTTGCCCCTTGTTTGCACGGCACCACAGCGCATTGAATGGCAACGGGAAGTTGCCCCTTGTCTGAATGGCCCCGTAGCGTATTGTAATCAGTCCTCAGAGCGATGATCACAACCGAACTCCCGGATACAGAAAAGACAAAGATGACTAAAACCATCACATGGACACAGTTGAATTTGAAGTATTTTACGGCTGGACTTCAGAATGAAGTTGCCTACGTATCCCAAACATGGGAATCAAGCCTTACGTAGTTCGGGGTTAAGGTACACTCGGGTATTTAACCTCTCTTTTTTAGGCTCTAACTTTTGCCAAGGCGCCCGTTGCGGGTTTTCGACCTTGCGAGCTTTGTTCTTCTTTTTCTTTTCAATTCTTTTCATTTCATTTCTTTTCATTTATTTTCATTTCATTTCCTTTTTTTGATTTTCTTTTTTTTGTTCTTTTCTTTGCATTTTTTCTTTTTTGTATTTTTCTCTTGCTCTAACTTTTGCCTGGGTCGCCCTTCCGGGTTTTCGGCCCAGCGAGCCTCTCAAAGGGTAAAAGCGTAACAAGTCCATGTCAAATGGTTTTAGGGTTTTGAAGCCATCCGTATCCAGGAGAGTGGCTGTTGTATTGATTTACTGAAGGATCCATCTTCGGCTCTTCGAGCACATCTGACATTTTTGCCCCTAGTTTGAGGGGGGGCTTCTGATCTAGCTTTACAAGCTTCCTTTGACCTGATCTTCTTGATCTGACTTTCTTGCCTCTCGTCCGAGGGCTGCTTCAAATCTGGCCACACAGGCCTCATATGGCGGTTGACCATTGAACGTTCTGAACTCAGGTTCAAGGTTTGAAAGTGAGGGGTCGAATCTCGAGGCTGAGAGCGATCCTAGGCTGCCCAATCTCAAGAGCGATTCCACACAGGTCTTCGCAGGACCGCGCAAAACATTTTGTTTTTGAAAGTTTTTAAGAAAGCGACAAATCGCTCGCGCTAAAGATAGTGTGAAACCAGTCTGGATCAAGCCAGGGTCCTTCTCAGTACTCACGCTAACAAGCATGATTTCATTCATTAAGGGCTTAGCATGCCTCTCTTTCTCTCAAATGATCAAATTTTGCAAATCCCGAGGAATTCCTTCCTCTTCGTTTTTACCGCAGTGTTCAAAAAAAGTTTTGAAAAAACTTAGGTCGATACAATGATTTCAAGGCACAGAAAAGGCAGGCGAAGAGCACTGTCATTCCATTCAATACTTCTGGCACAACTGGCACACGGCAGAAGCAAACACAAGAGTGTGAAAACCACTGCTGTTCCATTCAAATCTGTTGGCATAACTGGCTCCAAGGCAGAAACAGACTCAAAAGAAGGCAAAAAGACAAACACAAAACAAAATAGTGATGCCCGAGGTAACACCCCCGGAATCACCTGACCCTAACAAAACAGGACTGACTCGATACAACAAGACAGACCAGACTGACTCAGTATGAAAAGACTGACTCAATAAAAATTGAGAAGACTGACCCAATACCCAAGTCAGAAAACACAAAAACTAGCATTCGTAAAATGCTCGAAACAGTGCGTGCCAAACGCCACATCTGGAGTAAACTGAGTGCCGTCCACAGGTGGTTCATCCCCTGATCACATATTCGTACTATCCCTCGAGTTCACTGATCCAGTGCCGATAGATTTTGCAGGACCTGGTGCGGGGATGACTCCATTGTCAAATAGATCCTGTACTTCATGGCGAAGACGGAAGCAGACGTTGGTAGTATGGCCAGTTTGTTGATGGTACGCGCAGTACTGGGTAGTATCATGTGTAGCCAGAAGAGGGTTCGGGAGAGGCCGAGGCTCAAGGGGTTTGAGATGGCCTTGTCCAACAAGAATTTGGAGAGCTTTGGATAAAGGCATATAGAGGGCATGGAAGACCCTCCGACCTCGGGGTTGGTACTTCAAGGCTTGTGGATTTTTACTGGGCGCACCAGCAAAGGGATTGGCAGGTGCTGGCCTGGTTTGTCGATCATTTCCGAGCACGGGATTAGGGCTGAAGGGAACATTCCTGGCACAAAGGCCCTTCTCCTGGCTTGCCCCTTGATTCAGAATGCTCTCATTCTGAGCGGCGAAAGTGTCATCCACAGCTTTTGCAACAACTGCGAGGACTTGCTCTTTGTTCAGTCCCTCAGCTTTCAAAGCCTCAATATCCCACTGAAGGTGTTCATGGGGACCTATGCCTGCTCCTACCTTGTTCTTACCAGTCGCTTCCACTTTGTCAAAAGATTGGCCTTCTTCCAATGCAACCCGTCCCAAAGTTGGGGAGCCTTTAGACATGAACTCCCTGGTACGTGATGTGGTTGATGATGGGGCCAAAACCCCAAAGGCCAGATCTGCCACAGTTCTCTGAAGATCTTCGATCATCCTCATCAGTTCAAATGTAGTAGGCTCGCGAGCCTGGTATAGCTGGGAGGCCCAGACCGGGTGCGCAATAGGCAACCTGGGCGAATGTGGTGCACCACCATCGATCTCGCCCTGTAAACTGATTCCTTGACCTAATGTGGTTGTCATAACCACAGTCTCTTCTGAATTCTGCGCCATCATAAGTCCTGCCTCAGCAAAGGGGGAACACTGGCTATTCTGTATCACCTCTCCGACTCTCTGAACCCTCAAAGGAAAAACAGACAGCATTTCAGCCCAAACTGATCAAACACGGGCGTAGCCAAACAACTGTACCCTACTGCTGATCACCGTTCCCAGATTTCTGTTCCCGAAATACTGAATCTGATACCCGCGGATAACTGATTCCTGATAACTGATTCTCAACAATACTGATTCTAGTGCCCTCGGGCCCGATACTCAAACTCGCAAACTGGTATATGCGTTCCTGTAGAGGTACACTCTAAAAGCACATAGCAAATAAGAGAGAGCCAAAACACCCCTATGTTGGGGTAGGGTTTCCCTGTCCTATTTTGTCAGGAGCTAGGGTTTCACTACGCACACAGCGGTTTCAAACAACCTATAATCGGGTAAGCAACCTGTCCTAGCTTGGAATGGTCACTATGGTTTCCGAATATGCACTAGGTCGAATGGTCAAAATGGGTGCCCCGGTAAAACCAGGGTTTGTGTGCCCATACTGTCAGAGCCCATAGCCGGTTAGCCTTATGGTCATGCCTTGACAAGACAAGCCTCCGGCAAACCGTTCAGGAATGGCAGATGGCAAACACGGTGTCCTAGGCGCACCAATGCACATGCAATGCAAAGAGACACATAAATGGAATCAAAACAGGATATCATGCGTTCGAGTCAAGCTCTCTAAATTCCCCAGCAGAGTCGCCAGAAACTGTAACAGCGCCCGCGTGGGACCTCGTGCTACAGTTCGGACTCGATTTGTGTCACGGTTCTTAATCTGAACCAAAGAGTCCAAATCTGGCAAATCGTTTTGAGAAACAGATTTTTGAAAAAGTAGTGCCAAACATGGACTGCTTTGCCAGATACAGAGTCGCCACCTAAATATTTTTTATGGGAGAATTTGGGAAACCCTGACTCGGTGCCGAAGGCCACATGTCCGTCATCACCGGAGTTGTCTCGGTTCGGGAGCTTGGGTACGATCGGGGAATGTCAGCTATGAGCACCCCCTTTTGCCCGGTCCGAAGACCGGCCTCTACTAACCGTGATATCTGTTTTTGAAAACTTTATGTGTTCCTATACCAATTGTTAGCCTAGAATTACTATGTTATGCGCGCGGCAAACAAGTATAGACCGAATCGCCCAAATTGGAAATAAAACATTTTATGTTCGTTTTGAAAATGGTTTGCTACTCGTAAGTAGGCTAAAATGCAGGTTTTGCCACCTTCAAGTGGGCTTTTGGAAAAGATGGTTTTGCCACTATCTAGTGGGCTTAAAAATCGCAGTTTTAACGCATTATCCCAATTTAAGCAATTTGACCTCCACCCACAGGCATTCAAGCAGTTATATCACATAAGCAGCTAGCCTCATGGTAATCATACTGTCATGGCAACACTCACACGCATGCGATATGCTAAAGCATAAAAGCTTACCTCGTACTCCGTGCCAAAACAGTAAACTAGTTAGCAAACATGCATGTCCTAGTTCATGTTAAAAGTGGCTAATGCATCACATGCAAAATGCGATCTAGGCAGGCTCGGCTAGCCCTAAACATGGCATATGAAATGCGATCAACTATCACATAGTCAATTTTTGAATTGAAGTACGAATGCAGTTAGCGTGATGTACCGAGCCTAATGCATGTCAACAAATGCATGAATGCACGCATGCATAGCATAAGGTATGCTAAAATAAATATGCCCTAATCTACCATCATAAGCAGGTAAATAAAAGGGAGAAAGAAGTGGGGGTTGGAAGACATACACACACGCACCCACACTTATTACAGACTTGCCCTCGCTCGGAGGGACCGAATAAATATTACAAATTAATTAACTACGCAAGCTAATTAATATTACAAATTAACTAATTTAATTAACAAATTAAATAAATTAATTGAAACAGGAAAACGCCTCGGGAAGCGCGCCGCCATGCGCAAGCTGCCTCTGTTTTCCTTCTTTCACTCATCTGGAGACTGTCAAAACCTCAGGGTTGCATCCCTAGGCACTGGGGAGTACCACCGGCTGAGTGGAATCACCACCGGCACTGGTATATGTCCATCGGCACAAAATTGAATCTGTCGGCAGAGAAAAGGTTGCCGGCCGGCACCTTACACTGCCGGTCGGCAAAGAAAGTCTGCTGGACCTGCAATTCACAGCAACAGAGGGCAAAACGAGGCATGGCAGCGCAATTCAAGGCATGTATGCATCGACCATATCCCTTATCATTGTAACGACTCAAAGGGACATGTGCCTCGGTTCCCGGACCACCAATCACGCATTTCCATGCATGATGGCCCAAAGAACCAAGTATGCAACTTTGATTTCAAATGTATGCAAACCAATCAAACAAAACTCCGAATCCCTATCACCCAAGTCAAGGGACAAGGAATGCATGCAAGATGCAATGCAACCTAGGCATACAAGCTAAGAATGCAACATGGCATGGCAAGGCACTTATGCAAGCATACAAGCATACATATGGCAATGAAAATAGATGGAAAGATGGACTTTATACATGAATTAGGCAGCTCTAGTTAGGCCCAAAACAGTGGCCAATGGAAGAAAATGAAGTGCCTCGAAATGCGTGCGCACGGGCACGCAAACCGAGCCAAAGGCATATGCAATGCAATGGCTAAAATGGCATATAGAATGCAACATGGACTTATACTAACATGAGAGAGCCTCAGCCACACTCACATAAGAGGCCGATGAATGAAAATGAAGTGCCTCGAAATGCGTGCGCACGGGCACGCAAACCGAGGCAATGGCATATGCAATGCAATGGCATGGAAAATGACATGCAAATATGCTAATGGGATTTCAGCACTGAAATATGGGGGAAAACAGCCCCGGAATGAGGCGAAAACACACCCGATGCATGGAATAGTCCCGAAACATGGACTTTGGCACCCGAAATGGCCTATAGCTATATCAAACATGCACAACATGGATATGCAATGAATAGACAGTAGCAAGGCAGCCCCAAAATTAGCATTTTACTAGTACAACTCATGGCCAAAAAGCAAACAAAGATAGGGCAACAATGGCATGCAAAAATGGCCCTAAACATGAGATTATGAAGCAACTCACAGCTGCTGTCTCCAAACATGTTAGGGCCCTTCAACAACATTGAATAGGGGCCCAAAATATGCACATTCACAGTTCATGGTAGCCCCGAAATCAGTATACAAACATGCTAGAAATACAATGCAAAACGAGGCTCAAAAGTGGCTATAACATGAGGTATACAAAACATTCACCAAACAGCCAAAGACCCTTAATAAAACATGTTAAGAAGGTCAAAATAAAGCCACTTTTAGTTCGGACCAAGGTCCAAAAACAGCAACATCAGGGGCTGCCAAGACATACAAAAATGGGACCAAAAAGAGGATATAAAGGGAAGTACAATATGGAAGTCCCAAATAGTGTTGAGCTCTTCCTCAATGTTGAATAGGGGCTCAAAATAAGCCTATCTACAGTTTACTACATCCCCAAAAACAGATTACACATAGGCCAAAAACAACATGCAAGATTAGGGCCTAAAGGAGAGATAAAGAAGGAAGTGCTAGCTACTATCCTCAAACAGCAAGAGGTCCTCAATCAAACATGAAGAGGACCTCAAAATATGATGATTTGAAGTTTGGGTCGGAGCCCAAAGATGTAAGCAACTATGGCTTAGATATTAAGCAAGAAAAGGCTAGAAAAGGGAAGATGAGGACTCACCCTTGAAGACCAGCAAATCAGCGCCTCTTGGACCAAGTTTAGGTGCTCCTAAGCTTTGGAGAACAGCCTCAAGCTACTGGAATGGGCGTTGGATGCCTTGTGCTATGAGTTGATGAAGAAATGGCCCAAGAACAAGGGTATTTGATGGTTGAATGAGAGAGATATGGAGAGAGATGGAGGGTTGCATGTATGTATATCAGATATATGTCTATATATCTCTGGTTTTTTGTCCTCAAAATCCAACCCTAACAAAGGAGGAGGAGAGGTGCTTATATAAGCAATGCTAAGCTTCTAAGACAAGCTTCAAAGGGGCCAAAGGGTTCAAGGGGGGTGCAAGGCTTCTAGAGGAAGCTAAAACAGCTGGCCAAGCTTCTCCAAGAAGCTTGGCCAAAAGGTTCAAGCTTCTAGAAGGTTAAGGGGTTCAAAGGCTCACAAGGTGCAAAACAAACACACATGCACGTGGGGGATCAATTCTGTGCATTCCAGCTGGCACAGCTGGAATCCACTCAATCTGCAGAATGCTCCGGAAGGTCGTCGGCTAGCAAAAACTGCCGGTCAGCAAAATAAAGTGCCGGTTGGCACAATAAATTGCCAGTCGGCACAATAAATTGCCGGTCGGCACACATATAGTGCCGGTGGGTGGCCGGTGAGGTCAAAAAAGTTCCGGTTGGTGTCCAAATTGAAGCCCCGGAAGTTAGCTTTCCAATGGCGCAAACCTTGCGTCAACATTCCTCCTGTGCAAAAAGTTATGCCCTTTTCCGTGAAGCCGCGCAGATTCGATCCAACCGGGATGATGCCCGACTTCAACTGATCATATCTCCCCCACCCGGACTTGGCTCTAGGAGATTCTTGAGTGCAAAATGAAGCCGCGGAAGTAAGCTTTCCGATGGTAGCGGCCTCATAGCTAAAATCCAAGTGTACAGATAGATAAGCCCGATTCAGCGGGGGCTGCTCGACTCGCTTCTACCCGGATTCATGCCGAACTTCTCCCAAACTAGTTTTCTCCTCTCCTTTCCTTTTTTCTTCAACTCCAAAACCCTAAACAAAGTGTTTTGAAATATTTGCCTCTCTTCTAGCCGAAGAAACTGATTTTTGCCCTGCACATCTCTCAATACCGAGCAAACCATCAGTAGTGCCCAAGTCTTAAGGGCGGTCAAAAATGGGGTGTCTACACAAATTAACTAATTAATTAAAGCAGGAAAACGCCTCGGGAAGCGTGCCACCATGCGCAAGCCGCCTCTGTTTTCCTCCATTTCCTCCTCTGGAGGTTGTCAAAACCTCAGGACTACATCCTTGGACAGAGGGGATCACCACCGGCTAGATGAAACTTCCACCGGCAGTGTAGTATGGCCATCGGCACAAAATAGGGTCTGTCGGCAGAGAAAATTGTGCCGGTCGGCACATTACACTGCCGGTCGGCAGAGTATTCCTGCAGAACCTGCAACTCACAGCAACAGAGGGCAAAACAAGGCATGACAGCACAATTCAAGGCATGTATGCACCAAACATGTCTCTTATCATTGTAATGACTCAAAGGGACATGTGCCTCGGTTCTCGGTCCACCAATCACGCATTTCCATGCATGATGGCCCAAGGAACCAAGTATGCAACTTTGGTTTCAAATGCAATGCAAACCAATCAAACAAATTAGGCCCAATTCCTATCACCAATTCAAGGAACAAGGCATGCATGCAAGATGCAATGCAACCTAGGCATACAAGCTAAGGATGCAACATGGCATGGCAAAACACTTATGCAAGCATACAAGCATGCATATGGCAATACAAATGAGTGCAAAGATGGACTTAAACGTGAATTAGGCGACTCTAAAATAGGCCTAAAACAGTAGCCAAAAGTGCTAAAGAGTGAGAGCTAAATGGCATGCACACACACATGCACATAAGGACCAACACTTAAGCATGAATCAAACAACATTCAAGCACACTTGAAAGGAGGGATCATGGACTAATTAGCATGCAACATGAGCCCTAAAATCATGTTATAAAATGATGCCAAATCAAGTTATAAATCAAGCCAAAACATGCAAAGAGTAGTCCAAGTGTTCAAGGCAAATCAATAATGCATTGAACTACACTTATCATGACCAAACATGGCATGCATTAAACAACTAAAAACAGATTTTTAGTATGTTAAAACAAGGCCAAAGGACTCCTTAGATGGCATCTAAGTGGCCCAAATACAAAGGCATACACCATGGCCAAAACATGGAGCATTGCAACACATGCTTTCAAAGCATTAAAGAGACATGCAAGGCAATCCAACAAGCATGGAAATGGGACTGAAATAGCATGTAGGATGATTCCAAATCATCAAAACAATGCAAAGATGGCATGCTACACATGCACATACTCAAGGCCAACAAGCCCAAATACAAAAGAGCTATATAATGCATGCTAAAATCAACCTAAATACTTATGGACAGACCTAGAACATGGCAAAATAAGCACATAATCTTCACAAGACTAAGCCTAAAACATGCTCCAACAAAGGCTAACAACCTAAGGCACATTAAGGCATAAACAAGGCATTACATGGCAACTATGCTAAACATGCATGGAGTTCCAAAACCAACTTGAAATCATGTTATACCATGGATATATAAGCATGAAAAACAAACCAAACATGCTCAACACACACTCAAGCATAGGCTTCCTTAAGAGGCCAAAATATGCCCTTTTCAAGGACAACAAGGAGAGGGGGTGGCCCTCTCCTTCTTGGGACTTCAAAGCATCATCTTCACCACTGAAATCCCTCAAGATTTCAGTGGTGAAGAGACCTCAACACCAAAATCCCGGAGCTAGCACAAAATGGCTCAAAATGAGGCCTTTTGAGGCCTAAGGGTGGTCAACACCCCTCAAACAACAAAACACTCTTAATAAACAATAAAGAGGGCTTAAAAATAGAACTTTTTTATGTTATACAATAATCACAAAAACAGTTCTAAGATAGGTATAAAATTGATGCAAAAAAGGGGGAAAAATGGACTAGTTTCTCACCCTTGATGCCTTCTTCAACAAAGATGCTCCAATGGCCTCCTTGAGCTTGAATCCAAGACCAAAACTTCAAAACACACTCTTTAGGACCTCAGCTCCTAGAGAAAGGTGAAACACTAGGTGTTTGTGTGCAATAGTAAGACACAAAACACCTAGTGTGCAAAATGAGAGGGAAAGAGAGATAGGTGAGTGTATCTAACCCTAACCCTAAAAAACCAGAGCTCTCCTCTGTATTTTCCTCCCTCAAAAATGTCTAAAGCCCTCTTTTTTTTTTTTAGAGAGAGTTCCTCTCTATATGCCTCTTGTAAAGCTTACAAGACAAGCTTTGCAAGAGGGAGATCCCTCCATACACGTGTATGGAGGGGAGCAAAATCAATACAGCTGTCCTAAAATATCTACAAAAGCAGATGAACAGCAATCGGCCGGCAAAAAATGCCATCTTGGCCAAACAAAGTGCCGACCGGCAACAAATAGTGCCGACCGGCAAACTAAATTGCCGGTGGCAGCAAAAACCAGCCGGTGGCATCTAGCCACTGCCGGTGATGGGTGGGGATGGTCTACAAGCCCCACCCTGCCTCTCAAAGGCAAGATGCAAGTGTTTGGTGCAAAACCAGACACTAAACGGTCGAGTTCGGGGATCCTGAGGCGGGGCGCGCGAGCCGAGACCTCCGGGAACTCCAAACGAACACAAACATGGATAATCACCGAGTGTTCAAACGGTGACGTCCAAGTCTTGAGGACGGTCAAAAATGGGGTGTCTACACAAAGGTTGGGCCGGGACAGCACGAGATAGATTTCCACGTCTTGGAGGTTCCTGCAACGTTCAACCTGCTTTTGGGGCGGCCGTGGCTGCATCAGGTAAAGGCGGTCTCCTCTACCCTACATCAAATGGTGAAATACCCCTATGGGAAGGGAGTAGCCATTGTTTTTGGAAACTCATCAATTCATCCACCACCGGAGGTATCTACGCCTGTTCTAGAAATCGAGCATGGTATGGAAGATGTGTTCATATCAGGTTTTACCTTGGCCGAGGCTCGGGTCGTACAGAACATCATGGCAGCTAATGAAGGGGTGTATGTCAGTGCCCAAGCAGTCTATCTCATGAACAAACTCCAGCACATCCCTGGGATGGGATTAGGCAAGAGCGGCAGGAAAGGTGCCGCAGCATCGGCCGAAGTGCCACATAACCCACATACCTTTGGTTTGGGCTACCGACCCACCAAAGAGGATTGGATAAGGAAAGGAAAGGAAATGGCCGGAAGGGCCAGGGCAAAACAGATGGGGAAACCCTTTGACTTAATGCACCAGCCCATTCGGGGTACCCTAAACGGACGCTTCGTCCGGGAGGGGGAGGATTTTCCATTCTATGGTTTCCCGGAGCCGTGGCTCAACGCGGAGAAGAAGCGCGTGCCGGGATTTGAGATTTTCTTTGATTTACAGTTACCTGAGGATGACATCGCCGAAGGGCGGGCAGAACTATCGGCTGAGGCTGAGCAAAGTAAGGAAGTGCAGTCTGAGGACGCTGAAAACGAAATGGGGGCAGCACTGGCGTGTCTGCTTTCAGATCCTCCGATTGAACAGAAGTGCTTGGGGGATAGCTCCTCGGTATGTGTGATTGGGAATGAAGTGGCTGCGAGCCTACCATCAGCTATTTTGGATGCGTCCATCGCACCTTCTCTCATCTGGCAATATGAAGAAGGCTTTTTATCAAGCAGCACCGGGTCAAGTAGTGAGCCGGAATCTGATTCTACCGAATCTTGTGCGTCGGAATCAGATTCCAGCTCAACTGAGTCTGAGTCCGGTATTCCCGGGGGTGGTAACCCGGATGCCACAGTCCTGTCTAGGTCGTCTTTTTCATTTTCTTTTGAGTCTGTTGTAACAGAGGAATCCGACGGCTCGGAAGTATTTAATGAGAACGACGTGGATGTGGTTTCGGAGTATTTTTCTGTGCCTTTGATTTATTGCTTAAATCTGGATTTTCAAAATTTTGATGAAAACGACGAGGGAGAAATCCCTATGGTTTTGCAACGGTTAATTGATCAAGAGCAGGAAAGATTTGTTAAACCTTTAATGGATGAAATCACTACTGTGAATGTTGGTACTGAGAAGGACCCGCGGCTGGTCCAGATCGGGTCCACGTTGTCTTCCGAGGAACGCGAGCGCTTAGTCGCTTTGTTAAAAGATTTCAAAGATGTTTTCGCGTGGTCCTACGAAGACATGCCTGGAATCGATCCTGAGATTGTACAGCACCGGATCCCTCTTGATCCCGAGGCCCGACCTGTCAAACAGAAGCTCAGAAGGATCCGCCCTGATTGGGCCATTAAGATCAAGGAAGAGGTCACCAAGAAGATTGATGCAGGCTTCCTGTTGGTGTCTGAGTACCCGACTTGGCTGGCCAACATTGTTCCGGTACCGAAGAAAGACGGCAGAATTCGGGTCTGTGTAGACTTCAGAGATTTGAACAGGGCCAGTCCGAAGGACGACTTTCCCCTGCCACACATTGATGAATTAATAGATTTCATTGCAGGACACACCTTGCTTTCGTTTATGGATGGCTTCTCAGGCTATAATCAGATAGTAATGGCACCCGAAGATCGGGAGAAGACTGCATTCACTACCCCGTGGGGTACATATTGTTATAGAGTGATGCCATTTGGGCTGAAAAACGCTGGAGCTACCTATCAACGGGCAGCAACTACAATATTGCATGATATGATCCATAAAGAGGTCGAGGTGTATGTGGATGACATGATTGTCAAGTCCAAAGAAAGGGAGGGCCACTACGCCGCCTTACAAAAATTCTTTCAGAGGATCAGAGAGTTTCGGCTGCGGCTGAATCCCCAGAAGTGCACTTTTGGTGTTACAGCAGGGAAGATGCTAGGGTTTCTGATTACGCAAAGGGGCATCGAGGTCGACCCTTCCAAAATCAAGGCCATCTTAGAAATGCCACCACCAAGGACTGAAAAGGAGGTGCGAGGCTTTCTAGGTAAAGTGCAATTCATAAGGCGGTTTATCTCTAAATTAACCTTGACTTGTGAACCACTTTTTGGCCTCCTGAAGAAAGGAAAGAAATTCCAATGGGACGGCCGATGTCAAGTAGCTTTTGAACAGATTAAAGGATATCTACAGAACCCGCCCGTGTTGTCACCACCAGAGCCAGGGAGACCGTTGATATTGTACCTTTCGGTAACTGAGACTACCATGGGCTGCATGCTCGCACAGGAGTCAGAAGACAAAGTGGAAAGGGCCATCTACTATCTGAGCAAAAAGATGCTGGATTACGAGACCCGCTACACTCCGCTCGAGAAGGCTTGCTTCGCCTTGGTATGGGCTACCAGGAAGCTGCTGCACTACCTGTTAGCTCACTCTGTAATGTTGGTTTCACGTTTGGATCCCATCAAATATCTTTTCGAGAAACCAGCACTTACGGGTAGGCTAGCTCGTTGGTTGCTATTGCTTTCCGAATTTGACTTGAAGTATGTAACACGCAAGTCGGTGAAAGGGAGAGCGGTAGCGGAATTCCTTGCCGACCATCTGGTTGAGGGGGATGAAGCGGTCGAGTACCTATTCCCAGATGAAGCCATTCTGCACATCGAAGATGAAACTTGGACGATGTACTTTGACGGAGCGTCAAACCAGTATGGGTATGGGATAGGGGTGTTGCTGATAGCACCTGATGATTCCCGTATCCCTTTAGCGTTCAAGCTCCAGTTCAGAGTCTCGAACAATGAAGCAGAGTATGAGGCATGTATTGCTGGTCTGGAAGCGGCCCTAGAACTAGGGGTAAGACGATTGGACGTCATTGGGGACTCGAATCTTGTTGTGTCTCAAGCAAAAGGAGACTGGAAGGTCAAGGAGGAAAGGATGATAATTTACCACCAAATCTTGGATTTGTTAATTCCTCGGTTCGAGAAGCTAAATTTCACCCACCTCGTAAGAGAGAACAACAGGTTCGCAGATTCACTAGCAACTCTATCTTCCATGATAGACATCTCGTCGGGAGTCCGGATGCGTCCAGTCATCATTGATCAGAAGTTTGCACCAGCATACGAGTCAATTTCCGCCATAGATGAGGCTTAAGACGACAACCCCTGGTATTACGATATTTGGAACTTCTTGGAAAAGGAGACGTATCCACTAGGGGCAAATGCCAAGGATAAAAGGGCGATCAGAAGAATGGCTGCTCAGTTCATCATCTGCGGGGGTAAACTGTACAAAAGGGGTCATCTGGGAATGCATAAGCTCTGTGTAGAAGCTAAAGAGTCGAAGCGCCTAATGGAGGCCATCCACGGAGGGGAGTGCGGCGCGCACATGAATGGAGTAATGTTGGCCAGAAAGATCCTCAGGCAGGGTTACTACTGGTCGACCATGGAGGAGGATTGTATCGGCTTCGTTCGGCGATGCCACAAGTGCCAGATCCATGCAAACCGTATGAATATCCCACCATTCAAGCTTTACAACATGACGTCCCCGTGGCCATTTTCCGTGTGGGGGATTGATGTGATCGGAGCTGTTACCCCGAAGGGGTCGAACGGACATGAGTATATCCTGGTAGCGATAGATTATTTCACAAAGTGTGTCGAGGCCCAATCATACGCGGTGTTGAAAGCGTCACACGTTGCCAAGTTCATCAGAAACAACATCATTTGTCGCTACGGGGTGCCAAACGAGATTATTTCGGATAACGGATCCCACTTTAAGAAAGAAGTGGTCGACTTGTTGGAGAAGTATAACGTGGCTTTTCATAAGTCGTCTACATACCGGCCGCAAACCAACGGAGCAGTTGAGGCCGCCAACAAGAACATCAAGCATATACTGCGGAAAATGGTGGAGACCTACCGAGATTGGCCAGATAAGTTGCCGTTTGCTCTGTGGGGCTACAGGACTTCAATTAGAACTTCTACCGGAGCAACTCCGTATTCGTTAGTTTATGGAATGGAGGCTGTTCCACCTATTGAAAGTGAAGTTCCGTCTTTACGGGTATTGGCTGAGTGTCAGATAGCTGAGGCAGATTGGCAGCAGAGCAGGTTCGAGGAACTTATGCTCTTTGACGAAAGAAGGCTGAAAGCACTGTACCACGTTCAAAGTTATCAGCGCAGGATTGCTCGGGCTTTTAACAAGAAGGTTAAGTCCAGAAATCTAAAAGAAGGGGATTTGGTACTCAAAGATAACCGAGCACCCATCCACGACCCGAGGGGCAAGTTTAGGCCCAATTGGACTGGTCCCTATATCATCAAAGCTATCTGGTCAGGTGGAGCTGTGGTTCTGATGGACTTAGATGGCTTAGAATTTTCCCAACCGATCAACATGGACAAGTTGAAGAAATACTGCCCTTGAGAGGCTCGCTAAGCCGAAAACCCGAAAGGGCGACCTAGGCAAAAGCTAGAGCACAAAAAATTAGAAAATATAAAAACTAAGCTCGTAAGGCTGAAAACCCGCAAAGGGCGGCCTTGGCAAAAGTTAGAGCGCAAAAGGAGAGTGAAAATACTCGAGCGAACCTAAGCCGGAACTACGTGAGGCTTGATTCCCATGTTTGGGATACGTAGGCAGCTTCATCCTGAAGTTCAGCTATAACACTTCCCCGATCAACTTTGTCCATTTGATCATCTCAGTCATCTTTGTCTATCAGCATTCGTTGGAATCCCCAATACAGTGCTCTTCAGACTAGGGGCAACTTTCCGTTGCTATGCAGTGCTGCGGCGCTCTTCAAACTAGGGGCAACTTTCCAGTTGCAGGGATCTGGGGTTGTGCATCTCAGTGGCAGATCTCAGACGTGTCCAGTTCTGATCCACATCAAAAATGTCTTTGAGAAGTTTTAATAAAAGCTGACTTTGTTCAAATAATCTTTTTAGAACTTTGACCATTTTTGGACCAAGGTGGAAAACTTTCAGTGCCACAACTTTCAATTTCTTTGATTTCAAAACAGAGATCTCCTACTCTTACATACAATTGAAGTTTCTTTTTATTACATTCATAAGAGAAAACTTGAAAGTACTAATAAAGCAATAAATCTAGGGCATAGTCAAGTCAGGTGTTCCTACGCCCCCTCCCAGAGCTAGTCGAAGCCTCTGATGCCAAGCTGGGCCCAATCTGCGCTTCTTCATTGAGCCAATCCATGCACTCATCAGACAAAGTGCAACTGAAAGTAGGAGCGGGGGCCAGGAGTTCTCTCATCCTCCACGCAGTGGCCTGCCAAACAAGCTGTGCGCCTCGGGCTGGAAATGCAACAGGATACTCTATCCCCTCTGGCGGGCAGGTCTGGTTGTGGCCAAATTGACGTCGAATCTGAAATGGGAAATAGAATACACAGTGAGTGAGACCAACCAGTTGAATCCCAATCTGCCGGGGCATGTTGTAACTCATCGCTGGAAGGTTCAGCCAAGGACACCGCGAAACAATATGGTCTGCGGGGCTACACATCCAATCAACCCACCATTCCTCATCCAAGGCATTGACCAGACGATGCCGGAAGAAGTAGCCGCGAGCTGAATATGCTGGGTAGGAGTCCACAACCTGTAGTTTATCCATCAGCCACACCTGGGGAGGGATTGAAAAATGAGAGATTAAAGAATAGAGAGATGTACGAGGAGAGAAGAGTGAGAATGGGGTTTTTGTGAGAAAAGACCGAGCTCGAGGGCCGAGTGATGTGAGCAATACATAAATGTGAGATTGGGTGGGAAACATTACCTGTAGTAGTAGTGGACTCCCCACCAATCTAGGCGTCTCATGACGATAAAAGGCGTCTAAGCCCATTAGCGTCTCGGCCAGAGCCATGGCAATACAGCTCTTGCCCTCCTTCAAGCCTTGGGCAACCTCAATCAACCGGATACTAGCCCCTCCAGAGCCTGAGACGAACAGGAAATGGGACAGCATGCACAAGCAGAAGGCATGTCGCCGGAAGCCTTGCCAGTGATGGTTGTTGCGATCACCAGCATCAGAAAATCGATTAGCCAAACTCGGAATGTCCAGCATCCCGTCACAAATCAGGGACCGAGCGTCACGCATGCTGAGTCCACACATGCACCCTAAGGATTGGACATGACCAAAATTAAGTTGGGGCAGGAGTTCCTCGTCGCGCTCGGACTCCATTAAGGCTCGGAAGTCTTCGAAAGTAGGACATATCTCTTGCCCGGCGAAGCTAAAGACATGTGTCACCGGATTCCAAAACCTTGCCGCGGCTTGAAGAAACGGGAAGTGCAAGGGGGTATGACCCAAAGTGAATAGTGCATTTATGCCAAAACCCCGGAAATTCACTTTTTCCGAGCCATCCAAGCTAGCAATCCAAGCTGTGAGGTTTTGAGCAAGAAACTCTTCCATTGGAGCAAATCAGTGTGAAAATGAGAAAAACTACGAAGCTGGGATCTTTTGTAGGAGATAAGGATAAGTGGGGGACAGGTGTCAACATTCTGCTGATCCCCTCATTTAGTGTCGACCGGCCAAAAACTCTGCCGACCGGCCATTTTATTTTGCCGACAAAACAGACACATGGCCGGTAGCCATTCCTTGCAGCCGGTGGTCCCTACACCATGCCGGTGGACTTCCTTCTGGTTTTCTGAGCTGTTTATGCTAAGAATTGGGGAACTTCACCACCTCCAACCCCTCCCCGGCAATCTACTCTCGCGGGGCCACGCCTGTCTGCTTGTCGAGTTTTTGAACATTTGCTTATCGAGTTGTATTTCGCTCTCTTGGAGCTCTTGATTTGTTTATCAAGTTGTATTCACACTTGTTTGGTTGCATCATGTCCATGTTTTGCTTATCGAGTTGTAAGTCGGTTCACTACCTGATTATTACGATGGCAAATTTCCAAAATGAGTTCAATTTCGTTCACATTGTGGTGTGATACCCTGCGATGCGATGCATAGAAGATCCACAAATGCAACATCTTTTAAATAAAACGATTTGTTTCATTCCCATCACATGTTTTGCAAAGTGTGTGAATTTTGAGAAAGAAAATAAACCTGCCTGAGGTAGTGCAATGTGCTTAAACTACTAGTAAAAAGGAAAATAAAACGTAGAATGGCAGGGTAGCCAAGTGTCGGAATAGATACCAGCAAAACTCCCCTTGTGGTTAACGCACCTTCCGCACCTCCGTTCGGGTCAGCCACGTCGCTGGACGCCCTCACAATACGAGAAAGCATGCCTTTGAAACGTGAACCTTTGAGTTGACCTCAGGCCACAACTACTGCAAGCAATGCTCAATGAGTGCGAAGAATGTCCCGCCCCATATCCTTTTCATGCTTTGTGAACTCCACAAATTGTTTCAATTATGGTATGTAATGGTAATCCTTTCTTTACTTACGTAGACCGCATGTTCATTAATTTCATTACCTGCGTAGACCGCATGTTTTGATTGCGTAGACCGCATGTTTAATTCCATTACCTGCGTAGACCGCATGTTTTGATTGCGTAGACCGCATGTTTAATTTCATTACCTGCGTAGACCGCATGTTTTGATTGCGTAGACCGCATGTTTAATTTCATTACCTGCGTAGACCGCATGTTTTGATTGCGTAGACCGCATGTTTAATTCCATTACCTGCGTAGACCGCATGTTTTGATTGCGTGGACCGCATGCTTAATTCCATTACCTGCGTAGACCGCATGTTTTGATTGCATAGACCGCATGTTTAATTCCATTACCTGCGTAGACCGCATGTTTTGATTGCGTAGACCGCATGTTTAATTTCATTACCTGCGTAGACCGCATGTTTTGCTTGCGTAGACCGCATGATTTATCGATTTCAGTACCCGCGTAGACCGCATGTCATGATTGCGTAGACCGCATATTTAATTTCAATACCTGCGTAGACCGCATGTTTTGCTTGCATAGACCGCATACTGGTCAATTCCATTGCCTGCGTAGGCCGCATGCTTATGATCAATTTCGTCGCCTGCGTAGACCGCTTGCTCCACTTACCTAGTTGTATTTCCATATGCATGGTCATGCTCCCACTTGCTTTGCGCTGTCACGCATTTCGAGTACACTACTTTGCATGTTGCTAACGATATTGTACCTGTTAAGTTTGTTTTCTTTTCAGGCATGATATTGTATGTACGGTTCATTTGAGGTTGATGCAACCAGACGGGCCGCACAGGTATTGTATCTCCCGAGTGAGACGTATTGAGAATGGCATAATTCTCTTACATCCTTTCTGCATTATAGTGTGGTTTGATGTGTGCTAGCTTAAAACTGTCGCATGTATGCTTCGTTACAGCTTTCTTTGCATGATCATAAGTTACGCTCGGCTCTGCATTGTCTTGCATTTCGCCCCTGCCTTCGGGCGCGTATCTTATTTGTCTTGTGTGTTTGTCTGAGTCTTCGGCCGTGTCAAAAATGGGTCGTCTCTAGGCTTTGACATTCACTCCCATCATTGTTATGACTTTCGAGTTCTGTCAAAGAGGGGCAACTGTAGACACCCCATTTTTTACCATCCTCAAGACTTGGACGTCACCATTTGAACACTCGGTGATCATCCATGTTTGTGTTCGTTTGGAGTTCCCGGAAGCCTCGGCTCACGCGCCCTGCCTCAGGATCTCCGAACTTGACCGTTTAGTGTCTGGTTTTGCACCGAACACTTGTGTTTTGCCTTGGAGGGGCAGGGAAAGCCTTGTAAGACATCCCCACACCCCACCGACAGTGGCTAGAGGCCGCCGGCTGGTCTTTTGCTGCTATCGGCACTTTTGTTTGCCAGTCGGCATATTTTATTGCCGGTCGGCATAGTTTGTTGCCGGTCGGCACTGTTTTTTGCCGAAATGGCATTTTTGGGCAGCCGACCACTGTTCATCCACTTTATGGAGATATTTTGTGCCAGCTGTGATAGCTGGCACCAACTCTTCCCCCCTCCATACACGTGTATGGAGGGATCTCCCTCTAAGCAAGCTTGTTGAATAAGCTTTGCAAGAGGGAGTCTTATAAGAGGAGGGCCTTCCTCTTTGATCTAGGTTAGACTCTTGCAACCAAAAACCAGACCTTGGAGATATAGATACATATTATCTCTATACCTCCCTCTCTCTCCTCCTTTGTGTGTGTTTCTTAGCTCAAAAGGTGGTTTTTACCTTACTTTTGCACCATTACACACACCATTACACCTTACTCCGAGATTGAGGGACTTGGGGGGTTGTTTCTTGAGTTTTTGGACTGGTTTTGATCAAAAGAAGGAGGCTAGACCATTTGTTCTTCAAAGGTTCTTCAAGGGTGAGCATCTTGATTTATATTCCCCAAACTTGCAATATTTTTTTACCTATCTTGCTTGCTGTTTTAGGCCTTGCGTATAACATAAAAAGGGCTTGTATTTTCCTGCTCTAGCACTTTCATTAAGGTCATTTTGTGGTTTGAGTGCAAACTCACCCTTCTAGGCCTTGTTTGGTCCATTTTGGTGCCTCTTTGATAAGGTTTTGTTCACTTCAGTGTTTTGGCCCTTTGACCATTGAAAATCAGTGTATTTTTAGTGTAAAAAAAGTTGGTTTGAAGTCTTGCATAGGGGAGGGACACCCCTCTCCCTTTATGGTTTTGTTTCCTTGAGTTGTGGCCCAAGAGGGTGACATGCATGCTTGCTCGATTTTTGCTTCATTTCAGAACTTTTTGGGTGTTTTTAGGTCATGTGAGATCTCTATTTTTGGCTAGATTTGTACCTGCTTGTATACTTGTAGTACTTGCTTTGTATTGCTCCATTTTGCTTAGAAGTGCATCTCATGATTAGGCCATGATCCTTGTGTGTGTTGGCTTAGTTCCATGAAATTTTTAATGTTGTTTTTCCATGCTAAAAATCTGTCCTTACTTGTCTTAATCATGCCATAGCTTGGTCTTGTTGTTGGGGGTAAGTTGTCCCCTTTTGTGCCTTAACCTTGGGACCATAAGTTTGCTTGTTAACATGAGTTGTTAGTCCATCATTTTGAGCACTTTTGGTGTTGTTTTGAGGTGAATAAAGGTCTGCACCTTTATCACTTTGAGGTCCCCTTTGTATGCTTATCTCATGTTGGTTGCATGATTGTCCCATTAATGTGCTATTCCATGCTAACTTTATGGCAAATTGGTTCATGTTTGTATCTCAACTACATCTTGCATGATAACATTACATACTTGTCATGTTTTGTTGCATGATATTTGGCATATCTTGCACGTTTAGCATCATGTTGTATTTTGAGCCTTGTGAGCATAACATGCATTGCATCATTTGGCTTGGGGTGTCAAGCCAAATATTAGGGTCAAGGGACATTCATACTCCAAGTGATGCAATGTACCTTGATTCTCGGTCACCGGGGCCTTTGACCTCGACATGAAAAGGCTTCAGATCTCATTTTGTTTGTTGCATGCATCCTTACATTGAGTGGCGAATTTGATCCCTTGGGTCATCATGCTCCATTGATGGCTCAAAGATCGAGGGTCGTGCTTCTTTGAGTTCAAAACATGATAAGAAGCACAACCATGCCCGCATGTACCTGAGAACCCCATGCCATGCACTGTCTGTTCTCTGTTTGCTGTCAAATTGTCTTCTGCAGGAAGTTTCTGCCGACCGGCAGAATTTAGTGCCGACCGGCAATATCTGGAGTGCCGAGGAATCCAACAAATGCCGATGGGAGTTGTGAAGTGCCGGTGGGAATTCTGTCCGGCCGGTGGTGCTCTGCAGGATGCAAGGAACTTGCTCCAGTACTTTGGCAATTTTCAGAAAGACAAGGCAGTACAAACAGAGGCGGCAAGAGTACGGTACGGGTTTTCCGGGCGAGACGGATTCGAGCATGCACCATTTGCGCATCCCGAGGCAGCGGCTGCGGCTGCCCTCTTCTTTCCTTTGCCATCTTTTCTTTTAAATTAAAATAGAAATTTTGTAATAATTTTATTTGTTTTTTTTATTTTGGGACTGTAATATTTATTTGGGCCCTCCGAGTGGGGGGGGGGAAATCTGTAATAAGTGTGTGTGGGTGGTGTGTATGTTTTCCAATCCCCATTTCTTTCTTCCCTTTTATTTACCTGCTTATGGTGGTAGATTTGGGCATTTTTCAAAATTAGCATACCTTATGCTATGCATGCGTGCATCCATGCATTTGTATTGCATACATTAGGCTCGGTACATCACGCTAACCGCATTTGTATTTTAAATTCTAAACCGAATATGTGATAATTGTGCATTTTCACATACCATGTTTTAGGGCTAGCCGAGCCTGCCTAGATCGCATTTTGCATGTGATGCATTAGCCACTTTTAACATGAACTAGGACATGCATGTTTGCTAACTAGTTTACTGTTTTGGCACGGAGTACAATGTAAGTATTTTTGCTTTAGCATCCAGCATGCGTGTGAATGTTGCCATAATAGTATGCTTGCCATGCGGCTAAGTGCTTACATGAGATAAACTGCTTGAATGCCTGTGGGTGGAGGTCAAATTGCTTAAATTGGGATAATGCGTTAAAATTGTGAATTTTAAGCCCACTAGATAGTGGCAAAACCATCTTTTCCAAAAGCCCACTTGAGGGTGGCAAAATCTGCATTTTAGCCTACTTGCGAGTAGCAAACCATTTTCAAAAACGAACATAAAATGTTTTGTTTCCAATTTGGGCGATTTGGTCTATACTTGTTTGCCGCGCGTATAACATAGTAATGCTAGGCTTATAATTGGAATAAGAACACATAACGTTTTCAAAAACGGATATCACGGTTAGTAGAGGCTGGTCTTCGGACCAGGCGAGAGGGGGTGCTCATAGCTGACCTTCCCCGATCGTACCCAAGCTCCCGAGCCGAGACAACTCCGGTGATGACGGACATGTGGCCTTCGGCACCGAGTCAGGGTTTCCTAAATTTCCCCATTTTAAAAATATTTAGGTGGCGACTCTGTATCTGGCAAAGCAGTCCATGTTTGGCACTACTTTTTCAAAAATCTGTTTCTCAAAACGATTTGCCAGATTTGGACTCTTTGGTTCAGATTAAGAACCGTGACACAAATCGAGTCCGAACTGTAGCATGAGGCCCACGGGCGCGTCTACAGTGGGGACAACAAATCCATGGCCTACGTTATTCTTTCTATTTTGCAGGTTTGAGATAAGGGTATCTGGTTAGTTTCTTACAAAGACGTCTCAAAGTTTCGTAAAGCAGGAATCTGTCACGACCCCAAACCGCCCCTTAGTAGTTTGGTGCCGTGATGGCCAATAATCCGAGATTACTGAAGGCCAACTTTCGAAATTGGCTCACAGTCAGAGTATAAATATATGGGGCTCACAAGTGCGGAAGCAATAATCTAAAATACAAGTGGTCCATAAGAGCAGTGCATAAGTCACATGAGATAGTAACCATCCACATATGGGTTATAACTTAATAACAAGCAAGCAAAGTGCAAGTTACAATTTTCGTATTAGTAAAGGGCTCCATAAGCCGACATAAACAATTTGTACAAATTACAGATTTAAGTACACAGTTCGCCAGGTTGCCGACATCTTCTTTGCCTACATAACAATCACACAAAAACATACATCTTGATCAAAAGGCTTCTCAGCCGACGTGTTCAAAATACAAATATTACAAGTCGAGAAGCATGATTTTCAAGACTGCTAGCTTAGGTGCAGGTTAAGCCGACATAAATAAGACACAAAAACGAGCTCCAGAAATCACATCTATGCGTCACCGCTGTAGACGCGCCCGCGTGGGGCCCTCGCTACAGTTCGGACTCGATTTTTGTTTGCGGTTCTTAATCTGAACCAAAGAGTCCAAATCCGGCAAATCGTTTTGAGAAACAGATTTTTTGAAAAGAAGTGCCAAACATGGACTGCTTTGCCAGATACAGAGTCGCCACCTAAATATTTTTAATGGGGAAATTTAGGAAACCCTGACTCGGTGCCGAAGGCCACATGTCCGTCATCACCGGAGTTGTCTTGGCTCGGGAGCTTGGGTACGATCGGGGAAGGTCAGCTATGAGCACCCCCTTTCGCCCGGTTCAAAGACCAGCCTCTACTAACCATGATATCCGATTTTGAAAACGTTATGTGTTCTTATTCCATTTATTAGCCTAGAATTACTATGTTATGCGCGCAGCAAACAAGTATAGACTAGAATGCCTAATTTGGAAACAAACATTGCATATCCGTTTGTCTTAAAAAAAAGTACTTTGGAATTTGCTACTCGCAAGTAGGCTAAAATACGGATTTCAATGAGTTTTTCCAACTCAAGCAATCCAACCTTCACCCACAGGCATTCAAACAATTTATCACATAAGCATTTAGCCGCATGGCAAGCATACTGTCATGGCAACACTCATACGCATGCGGTATGCTAAAGCATAAATACTTACAATGTACTCCATGCCAAAACAATAAACTAGTTAGCAAACACGCGTGTCCTAGTTCATGTTGAATTGGCTAATGCAGCGCATACAGGATGCAATTAGATAGGCTCGGCTAACCTAAACATGGCATGTGAGATGCAACCAATTGATGCACGTATTCAATTTGGAATTGAAATACAAATGCAGTTAGCATGATGTACCGAGCCCGGTGCATGCAAGACAAATGTATGAATGCAAGCATGCATTGCATAAGGTATGCTTATTTAAACGTGCCCTAATCTACCATCAAAGCAGGTAAATAAAAGGGAAGAAAGAAGTGGGGATTGGGAGACATACACACACTCACCCACACTTATTACAGATTTGCCCTCACTCGGAGGGACCAAATAAATAATACAAATTAATTAACTACGCAAGCTAATTAAATATTACAAATTGCCTAATTAATTAATAAATTAACTAAGCTAGGAAAGACAGTAAACCGCCTCGGGAGGAGTGCCAGATGCAGCGCGTGCTTGGGTCTTGCTCGGAAATGCACCGCCATGCGTAGGCTGCCTCTGTTTTCCTTCCTTTACTCCTCTGGAGGCTGCCAAAACCTCAGGACTTCTTCCTTGGACATTGGGGAACACCACCGGCTGAATGGGATTGCCACCGGCAGTGGGATGTGGCCATCGGCCATTGGTGAAGCTATCGGTAGAGAAGGGATTGCCGGTCGGCACTGGAAACTGCCGGTCGGCAAAGTGTTCTTGCAGAATCTGCAATTGACAGCAACAGAGGGCAAGGCAAAGCATGGCAGCACAATTCTAGGCATATATGCACCAATCATGTCCCTTATCATGTTTGTGACTCAAAAGGGCATGTGTCTCGATTCTCGGACCACCAATCACGCATTTCCATGCATGATGGCCCAAAGGATCAAGAGTGCAACTTTCATGTCAAATGAAATGCAAACCAAACAAACAAACCAAGGCCCAATTCCTATCACCAAGTCAAGGAACAAGGCATGCATGCAAGATGCAATGCAACCTAGGTGTGCAAGCTAAGGATGCAACATGGCATGGCAAGGCACTTATGCAAGCATACAATCAAACATGAGGCAATGCAAATGGATGAAAAGATGGACTTACATATGATTTAGGCAGCTCTAATTAGGCCTAAAGCAAGGGCCAAAGTGCTATAATGAGGGACCAAATACACATGCACACATACACATGTTGAAAGGCCAACACTTAAGCACAAATGAGGCAACTCTCAAACACAATTGAAAGAGGCCTAATGTGGACTAATGGCATGCAAAGTAAGCATTGTAAATCATGTTAGGATGATGTCAAACCAAGCAACAAGATAGGCTAAACATTAGCATGCAAATGGTCCAAGTACTTGAAGCAAGTGAAGGGGACTTGAATCATGGCTAAGCCAACCAAGCCTCTCAAGGCTAAGAGGACTTAAAATAGGTTCAAGACAGTCCTAGACCACGCAAAGGGGACCCCCTAGATGGCATCTAAGTGGCTCAAATTCAAAGGCATACGCAATGGCCAAAACATGGAGCATGCAAGACAAGATTTCAAAGCATTAAAGAGACAACTAAAGCAAGCATACAAGCATACTATAAGGTCTGAAATGACATGGTGGATGGTCCCAAATCACCAAATCAATGCAAAAAAGTCATGCTATACACTCATACACTTAAGGCCAACAAGCCGGAATGCAAAGGAGCTATACTAAGCATGCCAAATTCGACCCAAACAACTATGGACAGACCTAAAACATGGCAAAATATGCACAAAAGCTTCACAAGACTAAGCCTAAAACATGCTCTAACAAGGGATTACATGGTAGGTATGCTAAGCATGTATGGTGTACCAAAACCAACAAAAAACAGAGGTATAATATGACATATTAAGCACAAAAAACAGCCAAGGCATGGTTAACATGAAGCTTAGCTAAGTACTCCCTCAAGAGGCCAAAAATGGTCCATTTCAAGGACAACAAGGAAAGGGGGTGGCCCTCCCCTTTTGGAGACTTCAAGGCACCATCTCCACCACTGAAATCCCTCAAGATTTCAGTGGTGAAGAGGCCCAAACACCAAAGTCTCGAAACTTGCTCAAAATAGCACAAAACGAGGCCTTACAAGGCTTAAGAGGGGCCAAACACCCTCAAACCACAAAACACTCTTAATAAACAATCAAGAGGGCTAAAAAACAGAACGTTTTTATATTATACACTAAGCACAAAAATAGTTCAAAGATAGGTAAAAACAAGATGCAAAAATGGGGTAAAAAGGGGTAAGATTCTCACCCTTGAAGACCTCTTCAACAATGATGCTCCAATGGCCCTCCTTGGCTTGAATCCAACACCAAAACACCAAAATCAGCCCCTTAGAACCTCAGGAGCCAAAGGAAGGTGAAACACTAGGTGTTTGTGTGCAATAGTATGGACTAAAACACCTAGAACACTAAAGAGAGGGAAAGAGAGATAGGATGTGTATCTAACCCTAACCCTAAAACCAGAGCTCTCCTCTGTGTTCTCTCTCTCTCTAAAATGTCTAAAGTCTCTAACCTTAAAGCCAAGAGACAAAGCTCTCTCTTATAGAGCTTATTGTCTTGTAAAGCTTACAAGACAAGCTTCATAAGAGGGAGATCCCTCCATACACGTGTATGGAGGGGAGCCAAAAGCAAGACAGCTGTCTTAAAATATCTGCAAAAGCAGATGCACAGTAGTCGGCCTGCCAAAAATGCCATCTTGGCAAAAAAGAGTGCCGACCGGCAATCAATAGTGCCGACCTGCAACAAAAAGTGCCGACCGGCAACAAATAGTGCCGATGGCAGCAAAAACCAGCCGGTGACCTCTAGCCACTGCCGGTGATGTGTGGGGATGCCTCACAAGGCATTCCCTGCCCCTCCAAGGCAAAACACAAGTTTTTGGTGCAAAAACTGTCGAGTTCGGAGATCCTGAGGCAAGGCGCGCGAGCCGAGACCTCCGGGAACTCCAAACGAACACAAACATGGATAATCACCGAGTGTTCAAACGGTGACGTCCAAGTCTTGAGGACGGTCAAAAATGGGGTGTCTACAACCGCCTTCTTGTTCATCACCTACATATATATAGAGAGGGTGAGCTTGGATACTCAGTGAATGGCATAAATAATAAAGGGGTTTGCATGAATAATAGCCGAAATCCTTTCAAAACAATACAAGACAAAACACTATATATATATATATATATAACAAGGAATGGACCTCGTCCATCTAACAAATCTTCACAGTTTCAAGGGATACGCACTAGCATCACATATTACAAATGATAACATTTCGGCGAACATATCCACGCGGTAGACCGTCCGTGGCAAAACAAGACCAAGCAAGATAGACATCTCAAACAAGGGTGCTACGAAAGTTTAGAGTCCTCTAGCACAAGGGACTTTCAAGACAAGATGTGCTGCGAAAGTTTAGAGTCCTCCAGCAGAAGGGACCTATGTTACAAGAGCCCGTAGCCCTTTAACACTTAGGTGCTGCTCAAGTTTAGAGTCCTCCAGCACAAGGGACTTTCCAAGAATATCGTCAAAACAAAGCTTACTTGATACATTGCCATTCAAAACGAAGCTTATACTTGATACATAAAATAGGGATATCATTCATGCTTAACAAATACTTTTATCAAAACAAGGCAAAGCTTTATCAAAACCTTAAGAACATAACTTTATTAAAAATACCACTCACATAGTTCTTCAAACGTCGGGGTCAAGGTAAGTCCAAGTCCTGCATCACATGTCAAAGTCTATTGAATGCACTACTCGAAACAAGTCTACCTTTTATGCAAATGGCCTCGGCATTCTTCAAAAACTAGGTCAATCGAGTTGAAACACAGTTTCTTATCCTTGGAAAAACGCGTTGGGCAACTACCAGGTCTAGGCCGAGGTCCCACACCTCCTTGCCGAGGTGTAGCCTCGATGGCCACCTTCAAAAGTGAAGTCGGGAAAAATCTGGGTTTCGCTCTTGATAATCATGAAGAACAAGAGCATGAAGAACTTGAAGAACATGAACATGAGGAAGATGAATGCAAAGATCAAACTTGCTATACAAAAGCTGAGATTTCATGCCACAACTACGAAAACGTGGACCTGGGTACCCATACCCAAGGATCTTATCAATACAAACACAAACGCATGAGCTTCGATGTAACCTTTCGGATCAAATGAGGCTTTTCTCCAAAACACATAAAAACCGCTTTTATCTTTCTAAAACCAACTTTAAATCAATGAATGGTGTGTAAAACAGGTTTGATCGTGCAATGCAGCTAGATAATGAATAAGAACAACAAGAATAGGTTAAGATTCTAACCTCAAAACTCGAATCTAACGGTTCAAGCTCCAACATTCAAGCTTGGAAGCCTCCTTCTCTAGCTCAACTCCTCCTCCTTCTAACTAGAGCTTCTCTCTCTAAAAAGGCAAGATTCATACCAAATGAAATGCCTCACACGACAAACACTGACTTAATCCCTCTGTCGGGACACGTGGCATCGGCTGATTCGCTCAACTCAAAAAGTGACTGACTTGACAAGACAAGACCAAGACAAAGCGTACTCAGCAAGTTAGGCGGCACGAACACACCGGCAAGTAACGACATCGGCTAACAGCAAGACTCCGGCAATCAAGAGGCAGGGACATCGGCTTGGGAGGACAACACTTGACTAAACTGTGCCACACCCTGGCCTAGGTGCGCCACACCTCGGTCTAGGTCATACCATCCCAGGAACAAAATCACTCAAGCAAAGATCAAGGATTTAGAACACCTAGACATTAACATCTCGGCCCAGATGGTGCACATCTCGGCCTAGGCAACGCGCACCTCGGCCTAGATGGTGACATCTCGGCCAATATGCCAGAGCGAAGATAGAGGTCAACCAATGGGGTTCTAAGATAGTTCTAAGTGACAAAGGTCTCGAAGGTGCCTAGGCTTAAGACAACCTCGGCAACACACCAGGTGAGAACAAAGCATGCAAGTAACACTCGAGCAAAACAAGACAAGATATGCAAATGCACATAACAAAACAAGATCATACATAAACGTATGCATGTATGACTAAGTCAAAATGAGGGTTGCTGCAGAATCACTCCTAGTATGTTTCCTTCTGGCAAAAGCTACATGGACAATGTTCAAACATGATTTTTGGATTTGGATATGTTATTTTGTGGGTAATGGTGATTGGATATTAATTGAATGAGAAACTGAATTAATGCTTCATTTGTTATTTGAATGGGAGTTATTATTTTATCTGTTAGTTTTATTACATGTATTTGGATGGGAGTTAATATTTTGTATGTTAGTTTTATTATAGGTATTTTTTTATTAATTGAATGAGAAACCAAATTCAATATTTTCTTACAGGTATTCTTTTTAATTTAATCAAATAAAATTAGCAGAATCTCAACCCAAAAAACAAAAAAAAACAAAAAAATATATGACAGCGTTTATACAAACGCCTCCTAAACCCTCAATAGTAACGGTCATATTTTTTAAACAGATACGACGGCGTTTCAAAAATGTCGCTAAATATCGTTGGTGATGTCAGCGTGTGTATAGTGGGACATTTGGCGACATTTTTTAAAACGCCTCCTATACTAATATCACGACGTTTTTAAAACGTCGCAAAGCTATAGCGACGCCCGCAGCTTTGACGTTTCGTACTAAACGCCACGAAATGAATTAGCGGCGTTTTTGATACATATAGCGGCGTTTTTAAAACGCCACTAATAGCCCGATTTCCAGCAGTGACACTTGCATGTTTATTTCTCTAGCACATTTGATTTTTTTTTTTTCTGAAATTTTCTATCATGTTGATCTTTTTAGGCCATCACACACTTACAATCTGACTTGCATACAAAATTTCTCTACAAATGTAGTCAGAGAAATTTACTTGCATGTTCATTTTTTCTAATATATTTGACTTTCTCTAACATTTCTTTGCAAATATAGTCAAAGAAATTTACTTACATGTTAATTTTCTCCAACACATTTGACTTTATCTGAAATTTCTCTGCAAATGTAACTGAAATTTACTTTCATATTGATTTTCTCGAACACATTTGAATTTCTTTGCAAATGTAAGAGAAATCTACTTTCATGTGGATTTCCACTTTCATGTGGATTTTCTCTTTACACATTTGACTTTTTCTAAAATTTCTCTACAAAAGAAATTTACTTTTATGTTGATTTTCTCTAACACATTTGACTTTCTCTGAAATTTCTTTACAAATGTAGTCAGAAAAATTTACTTTTATGTTGATTTCTAACTCAGTGAAATTTTATCAATATTTTCCCCTGAGTTTCATATTCCTCATACATCTTGTTGGATAGATCTCAGTGAGGGCATTCCAAAAATATAATTTTTGTTAAAAATGAACATCTAAATCAATGGTTATTGAATTTTTAAGTTTTCAAAATTTTCAAAAAGTGAAAGACGTTAAATTGACTGTAAAACACAAGGATATTTTGGTTCAATAATTTTGGAGGGAAGAGGTGCATATTTTTGAGGGACCTAAGGTACTATGAAAGTTTGGGATGCCCTTTATCTTCTAAAATTGTAATATTAGAGACCTTAAAAAAAATCTCAAAAAATCTTAAAATACAATTCAAAACTCTTTTCAAAACTCATAACCAAATAATTTTTTTCTTTTCAAAAATTTATCTTTTAAAACATAACTCAAAACTTAAAACTCATTTCAAAAATTAAATTGAAAGGAAGCCAATCTTTTTCTTACAAACTCTTATCTTTAAAAAGTTCAGAAAATATTAAATATATGTAAATATATATCTTAAAACATAACAATTGTGTCAACATAGGTGACTACACTAAATCGCTGTCCGCAGTGAATGAAAAAATAATAATAATAAATAAATAGACAGACCGCGTTTGACAAGGTTTTTTTTTTAAAATTGATTTTATGAACATCATTATATTTGGAAGAGATGAATTAGAGAATGTTGAGAAGTTATTACAAATTGAGCACAAGTATAAATAAGTGATTATTGGAATTGACTTGCAACTAAGCAAAGCAAAACAAAAATTTCACAAAGGTGGTCGTCTCGGATGACTGGGTGAGGAAAAATTATTTTTTAGAGAGAAATAGAGCAACAAAACACAATGAAACTTCAAATAAACAATTATGCAAGAAGATTATTCTTAATAATAAATCGGAAATTGTAACACAGAACAATACAATATCGTCAAGGCTTGTGTTAGACACAATTTTCTTAAGGTTTAATTTGCCCCTACCGAGGTGCTCAGTTATTGGTGCCAACCTCCCAGGATACAACGACTAAAATCCAAGACTGCAACACAATGATCTCAAATATAGCGAACCAAACTTGTGTTGCACTCTCTCTAACTCAAACTCTGAAATGAATAATGATGAAGAAAACATAGTAGAAATTTCGAAAAAATCGACGTGACCGTGACTCTAATTTATATTGTAATTCGATATGAATTTTCTTCTCTACAACAACTTAGGAAGAGTGGGGTACTTACAGACTTGAGATGGTGGTGTGAATAGCGTTAAATCTATTCTAATTTCAGTAATCTGACTTCTCGAAGTCATTGGAAACGCAATGAGAAATGCAGTGTCTTGTACAAAATTCAACGATGAAGTTACCAGAATTTGCCTATATCAGATCAAACCTCCATCAAGAATTCTCAAGAAAAAGAGAGAATCCAAATCACAATTGAAAATGAATTTCCATTAGAACACTTCGGAGTTTCTGAATGAAACTAGAGACGAATTCAAATTTGAATTCGTTCAACTACCGTGTTGTCGAAGCCTTCTTGGGAGTCAATTTTAACTAGGATGATATTAATCATGTCCACACTTGGTAATTTACCAGTTTACTTTTTGTTTGTATTTAAGATTCCTTATGTGTGGCTAATGAATTGGAGAAATTTCAGTGTTGCTTCTTACGTATGAGAGACAAGGAGGATTAACGAAAGCTTAGGCTGATTAAATGGGACAATGTGAATAGATCAAGAGATTTTGGTGAGATGGGTATTTGATCACTTAAAAATTATAAATTATGCCTGCGCTATAAAGAAAAGTTCTGTGTGAAAAATACAATGTAGAGAGAAATTCATGGTTGCATAAGACATTTAATTCAAATAAGGTATCAAGGATTGGTATGATATTATATCATTGGTAGGGGGTGAGACAATATTTAGTAATATGATAAAAAAAAGGTTTAAATTAATTGTTGGTGTTAGGACATATTCTAAAATGGGTAGGCAATTTGTCATTAAGAACAGCTTAGCCTAGTCATTACAAAAAAGAAAAAAAGAAAAAAAAAGAAAAAAAGAGGTCATATCTAATATTGTGGCCATTAGAGGAGAGAGAGCATTGGATAGAAGTTAAGTAATAATAGAGAACTTTATCCCTGGGAAAAAGAAGAGGAGAAATTATAAGATCATTAGATGGCTTTAAGGGCAACAATCAAACTCATGATAGAATGTCATGGAGTTATGCAAATGATGATTTGATTTATGTAGCCTCCATGAGTAGATTATATCATTTGGTTATGAGTTCCAAGTTTTCTGTTGGTTCACAATGCAAAAAAAATAAAATAATAATCACTACTTGCGATCTATTAGTAAGGAGGAAGATAGTGTCACCTCGAATTGTTGATAATTGTTGCTTCTATAAACTGCTCTGGTCAGTCTGTAGATCACGTGCTGCTAAGGTTTGGTGTAATGTGTTAAGAGTGTTAGGACAGGGAGATACCCTGGAAAACCTCATTACCAAAAAAAGAAATGATTAGTTCACAAAAGATAAACTCTAGTAAAAGCTTAATGTTCCATCAAACTACTCAAATTGATATAACAGAATTTTTTTTTTTTTTAGGTAAGTAAGTTATAAATTAAGACAAAAGAATGTATATATACAAGAGGCATTCCTCAGGAAGACCCAACAAACTAAAAGCAACAAAAGCAGCCATGCCTCAACAAAACTAGAACAAAATGACCATCTCGGCCAACACACTAAACTACAAAACAACAAAAACAGGAAAACGTCAAAAAAAAAATCAAAACCATGAACCAACAACATCTTGAGCTACCAATATGACAAAAGAGATTTCAACAGCACAGCATGCTAAACACAGTGACACTTAACACCTAACAGCTCTGCAGCAGACCAGTATAGCAACACTAATATAGTTGCAGGCAAGACCAACACAGTAGAACAGAGGCAGCACATCAAACAAGACAAAAATATGGGAGAAGGGACAGCAAACAACATAGCAAACAGGACAACAAACAGCACAACAAATAAGCTAAATGAACCGGTCACTTCTCACCTAGAAATATGAAGACATTGCACAGGAAAGGTCTACTCAAACACCACATACCAAGACCATTGGGGGGGGGGTTGCACAAAACAGGTGCAGCATAAACAAACTTCTTAGTCAAACAGAGACAACAACAGGAACAAAGCAACAACAAATATGAGACAGACAGGCAGAAAACAACAGACAAACAATTCAAAAAAAAAACTCAACTTTCAAACAACTCTCAACACTACAAGTAGTATATGTACTAAATTCACTCAACCCTCAACAAAGATTTCCCTTACATAAATGCCAGCTTGACAATCTGCATAAAAAACAGTTAGAAAAATCTAGCTTACAACACTTATCCCTAAGAAGAAGAGAACCTATGTATAGATCCTCACCAAACTCAACCCTCCTCCCTACTATTAAACTAGCTTAACAACTTGCACAAAAATTAGAACATAGATATGTAAAAGATTTATGAGCTCACATCACTTAACCCTCATATATAAGCTCACCATGCACTCAACCCTCAATGCTCACCACACTCCACTCTCAAAGACACACTCACACTACCGTAATTGTTTTAGCTGACAACACTCAACCCACAACATCTCTAAGTTAGTACCAGCTCAACCTGCAAAGTAAAACAGAGAGGAAATTTGGTGCTGCTCCAAAGATAATCCAGGAGACTTACAAGAGGGAAGCTACAAATAGTATGAGGTATTAGAAATCTGAGAGGAATGACAGACAAATGAAGGAGCATGAAGCCTTAACACAGAAGGAGGGAGTTGCCATGAACCCAAAAACCAATCATTTGCACCATGCTCCTTAAACTTGTTCACAGACAATAACCTAAATCTCATAAGAGATTCAACTTTTTTCACAATAACAGCAATAGGAGAGCAACCAAACGAGAAAATCCTAGCATTTCTCTCTTGCCAAATACAGTAAACAGTGCAGGTAGACACCAATCTCTTAATAGTGGTAGCCAAAAAATGACCAGAAAACTATTTAGACAACCAGTCCACCAGATTACTCTAGCTCAAGATAGGCCAAGACGTGTTACACTTAGCTAACAGAGGGCCTAACACACTCAATGAATAGTTGCAATTGAAAAAGAGGTGATCATGATCCTCATCCTGATGATTACACAAAACACATTGAGTAGAACTCCATCCCATAAACATCCAACCTATCAAGGGTATTCAACCTATCCAGAATAGCCAACCAAACCACAGTACTCACTCCAAGAATATGAAACTTAAACCAAATGAGCTTATGCCAGGTCACTCTAGGTTTATGAACTCTAAGCAAATCCCAATCAGACTGAACAGAGAAAATACCATTAGGTAAAGGGGTCCAAACAGATTGATCCTCATAATCAAAGGGAACCATATCACCAATAACAGAATTCCTAATCTCAATAAGCTCACAAGTTTGGGCATTCGGCCAATTCTAATCCCTAATGATAGTAGAAACAGTAGCCTATGATTCTAAACCAGGGTCAAACACAATCCTATCCCCATACTTGAGAAGAAGGGTACCTAACGGATTCCAGTTATCATTTCAAAGGTAGGTAGTGATACGATTTTAAATCTTTATGAATCAAATCATTCATAAAATCAGTCTATCCAAAATAACTAGGTACCAATGAAAGCCCAACAGGACAAGATGCGATGTTAATACAATCAAAAAACTAAGATATGATAATCAAGGATTACCATTCAAGAACATAAATTAAAGGAAATTGCTCCTACAAAAAAATCTGTATGTCACTCGTGTATACTCTTATAGGCTCATATCAAGGCCACAAATAAAAACTAGTGAAATAACAATGTCAAAGCGGTTTTTTTGTTTTTTATTTTTTTTTATCATCAAAGAAATATTTATTAATGTAGATAACACCACCCTATCCATCAATGGGAAGGATGGGATAAAAAAGTGTAGAAAACATGCCCAAACAAATTGTGAATGTTCCACCAACACAGAGTTAAAAAGAAAGAAAAATAAATCCCAGTAAATAAGGCTCCTAAAAACAGATGGCATCCAAGAATTCTACAGCAACATAAATAGGTCAACAATCTCCTTAAGATGACAGACAAAGTGGTTTTTCATATGACAATTGATATGTCAAAACTACTAACCAATTACGTAAATTGGAAAATACCATAAAAAAAAATTATAAAGAAGAAAGAATCAATTCTTGGATATATATATATATATATATACAGACACATTTAGAGATACTACTATTTGCATTCCTAAAATGGTGCATATGGTGTGCCCTCCATAACACCACCATAACCTTTTGTAAAGTAAATCACAAAAATCATTATTTTCAGCACCATAAAAAGTATAACTTTAACTTTACTACACACCATAAATTCATCATTCATAGCTTCTATTACAAATTGACATAACACCCCACAACCATTCTTGACTTTCATCACAAATATTAATCAATTTCATAGGATTTTTCCTATTTTAGGGTTGTGTATCATAGATTTTAATATATATATATATATATATGCATATGCTAAGAAGCACAGACACTTTTAAGAAGGTGACGTATCCGTGTCGGACACCGACACTCTTTGGACACTCTTAGGACACGTGTCCAACACTTTTCAAAACGTATCTTAATTTTTAAATTTTTTTAAAGACCCGGACACTCTTTGGACACTTGGAGGACACACATGTTAATCATATAAACACACGTGTCTATCGATTGGACACATGTGAAACTAATTATAAGTTTAAACAAAATAGCTTAAGATACAATAATAAAACAAAAACCATATAAATTTATAGAAATTAGTGTCATATTGTATTTTTTTATTATCTTAGAATGATATATTAATATATATAACATATAATAAATATATAAAATTACATATTTCACGCGTGTCCCCCACATGTCGTGCCCTTCATTTTTTGAAAATTAACATGTCGATGTGTTTGTGTCGTATCCGTGTCGTGTCATATGTCCGTGTCTGTCACGACCCGCTCCCCGTACCCAAGGGTTAAGCATCGTGATGGCCAGTAACTGAAGTTACCTACGGCCAATTCTGAAACAAATAAATAAACGCGAGCGAAAGTAATATTTAAAAGAGGGTACCAAAATAATCATTGAAGCTTCTATTTTTATTACAAAAATGAATTGACCAAACAGGCTGATATTTACATAGAAAAATGTCATAAAAGTGCTATGTGTGTCTAATCCGCAGCCCCGCATCTAAGACTTTCCAACAGCTATTTTTGACTTGCACTGTTTCCTGAAAATTGGTAAACAACTATAAGCACTTGGCAGAGTGAGAAATATTATACCAAGAGTATAAGGGATACGAAATAATCATGGATAGTTAATTAGGCCAAAACATTTACATAACTCAGTTTGGTAAATAAATCTTTGGTAAACAAATCATTTAAGTGGCAGAAACTGAAATACATAAATTATGTAAATATATAGCCATAACCACGGTACTGAACAGAACATAATAGAAGCCACAGAAGTGACAGTCAGAACAGAGGTACGGATTCAAGGGGTGGTTCGTACAGATTCTAGAGGTGGCTCCCACAATAGTGTAGCACTTAGCTCCGCACAGAACAGAGGTACAGATTCAAGAGATGGCTCGTACGGATTCTAGAGGTGGCTCCCACAATAGTGTAGCACTTAGCTCCGCACAGTACTTTACTCCGCACAGAACAGAGGTCAATGGATCCATGACAAACAAAGGACCACAAAGTGATCAAACAGAGGCCAATGATTATTTAAGTCCCCCAAGGCGTGAGACTCTCGTGGTGGTACTTACAAAACATAATTGTTTATAAGGCCATACCCAAATATTCTTTAAAATATAAACAAACATATCCATGGGTTTCACTTTCACAAATAGGGTTCAAAAAATAATCTACGTAATTGAAACTTTTATAAAACATAACTTTTATTAATATACTAATAAAATATAACTTGTATAAAATAGATTTTGGTAAGTCAAAACATATGTAAAATACATTATTGTAACTCAATGTATAATATAACTCACCTTAACTTTAATACCTTACTCTTCTTTTCGACTACCAAAGACCTTCTCAGCTTTCATTATTTTTTTCTTCCTTTCTTTTCTTTCTTTCTCTCTTCCTTTCTTTCTCTCCTTTCTTCTTTTCTTTTCTGTCTTCTTTCTCTGGCCCAGATCAGCGCCTCCCTATTTATAGGGAATAAGGCGCATACGTGGCAGATTCAATAATAAATTCACAAATTCGTTCTTATCCTTCATAGATATTTAAGATAATTATCTTTTGACTCAATATTTTAATATAATTATATAAATTAATTAATTTTTAATTAAATTACACATTATCGTATATCAACAGAAAATTAATTATTTATTTTACTACCACATCTATTATTATTATTATTATTATTATTATTATTATTATTATTATTATTTATATTTTGACCCCTAGATTTATAATAATTATATTATTTTACAAAATTACCCATAATAATATATAATAAATTATATATTTTCCTAATTGTGATTAAACAATATTAGTATAAATTGTATAGAATAATTAAAATCTGGGTTGTTACAGGGTCTATGCTTTTTATGTATATAAACACAACCAAAAGAAGCCTAGTTAAAAAAAAAAAAAAAAAATCAGATTGTGTTTCTTCTCAAAATAAAAACCAAGTTCAGAATTTATTTTTAGTAACCGCTAGCCAACATATTAAAATAGCAAAGGGCAATGTTTTAAAAACCGGACCGGTGAACGAACCGGAAAAGGCATCGGGTGGACGGGTCACCGGTTCAACCGTCGGGTTGAACCGGAATCGAACCGTGACGTAATAAATATATTAAAATTATATTTAAATAAAAATATAAGTAATAAAATTATAAATTAAAAATATTAAAAATATTAAATTATCTTAAATATTTGTCCTAATATTTTTTTTACTGAAAAATATAATAATATATTTTAAAATATTATTAATTTCAATTTTGGAAGATGAAATCAATTATTTAATATTCCCTCCATATGATTTTAATTCAAATAATTTGATTGAAAGGAAAACAAAAATTTTGGAGGGATATCAAAATTTCAATATTCCCTCAAATACATTTGATTGAATCCCACATGGATTTCTTGAGTTTTTTTGAAAGAGTTTTTTTCTTATAAATAGGTGAAGACTTTCACAATAATTTCATCAAACTCTTAATGGGATTCCTCACAAGAGGAGACCCTTGAAAAAGAGTTTCAAATTAAAATTTTCTTATATTCTTATATTTTATATATATATATATATATATATAATAAGAAAGAAAGAAAAGAAAGAAAGAAAATAAAAAAAAACAAAGAAAAAATTAAAAAAATAAATAAATTTGAAAAAATAAAAAATAGGCCAATTCTGATTAAAAAAATAAAAATAGGAAAATTAAAAAAATAAACAAAGAAAAAATAAAAAATAAATAAATAAATTTTAACCGGTGGGTTCACCGGTTTTCAAAAAATAGGCCGGTTTTTACAGTTGGCCGGTTTAAGGGGGCTGACCGGACCGGAACCCCATCCGGTCACCGGTTCAACCGGTTGAACCGGCCGGTCCGGTCCGGTTATTAAAACCATGGCAAAGGGCTTATAAGGTCTAAAACTTAATTTCATACGTCACACTCTAAATTAACTTTGACTGAATTTATTATTTTTAAAAATATTATAAATCTAAAATCTGAACTGATCAAATTAAATTGGAGATAAATCCCAATTCTGATCCAATGCACAAAGACTCAAGCTTTTTACCTAAAACTTCAAAACTAATTACGAAAACTGCGATCTGCGGAAGGCAACAATGGAAATCAGTCCGCAATAGAAACTGCGATCTGCAACAGTGCACTTGTGCAATTGGGTGAGAGGAAGAAAGAGAGATAAAGAGGCAATTGGGTGGGTGTGTGATTTTGTGTGTGCGCGTGAGAGAGAGAGAGAGAGAGAGAGAGAGAGAGAGAGAGAGAGAGAACTAGAGTTTTACACCTAGATTCGAGTTTGTTGTAAGAGGGAAAGAGCAGAGCAATCCAGCGGTAGAGAAGATGGGTTGTTTGCTTATAGAGAGAAAGAGGAGGGGATACAAGCGTGAGAGATTTTGATTCATTTTTTTATTAAAACAAATGTCGGATGTTTTCTTATAAAAACCGTATAATGAAACAGGTTGCAAACTTTCGGCGATGAAAATATGTTTGTTGCTAAAAATAAAAATCTTTGCCAACTAAAAGATTTTGTTTCCAAAACAAAGTGACTAACAACGAGACATATTTCGTTGCCAAAAAAACATGGTCATCGCTAAAACTTTTTCATTTTTGGAGAAAACATTGTTCCTTGGCACCTCATTAATATTTTCAATCTATAGCGACATATTGAGAATTACGTTGCTAAAAGTTTACCTTTACCAACGAAAATGATTCTTGTGTCGCAGAAAGTGCACTTTTGGCTACAAAAAATATACTTCATCTCCGAAAGTTGTCGCTAAAAATGTAATTTCTTGTAGCGATGTTTTGTAAATATCTTTGGTGAAATCATAGTTCTAAATCGCGGTATCGGGTAACGTAACGGTATCGATCGTGGAATATCAGTATCGGGAGTATCGGCCGGTACGTATCGGGTATCAGGCGTCGCGGCTGTGAAATTTCAAAAATCTTTAGCAATCCCTTTAAAACTCAATTTTATGTATTTTTTTGACTCTTTTAGCCTTAATTTATCATATTTTAATCAAAATTTTGATATGTAGAGGCACTTTTGACTCATTTTCAACTAAATGATATGTATTTATTTTAGTCTCAAGCTTTTATTTGGCATATATGTTAAATTTTAATATAAAATTGATGTGAAAATATTTTTTTACTTTTTTTCAACAATGAAATACTTTCACATGCACAACAAATTAATAAGAGAAAGAGGGACATGAAAATAAATCATTCGCTTCAGTCATAATCGCATACAAACAATCTATTACAAATCAACAAATTTTTTTTTATTTATTTTAATGCACTTTCAATCAATAATCAGGGTGACTTTAGTCTCATCCCCCATCAAGCAAACAAAAGCTCTTAAATTTTTTTGATTTGTATTATTAATATTTTATTATATATAGTTTGGTTATTTAAAAAAATCAAGGATCCCATCAAATAAAAAAAAATATTCAACACAATAATAATACTATCTAGAGACACTATCTAGATACACGTAAAAAGTAAAATATTTGTGAATATTTTTTTATAAAAAAATTACTAATTTTTCACAAATATGTTATTTTTTAGGTACTAATACAATACTAAGGTACTAATACAATACTAACCTCCACCTCTCATCATAATGTTAGATAAATGATTAGATCGGAAAAATATGATTCAGAATTTGGTGCACATAATGTTGGACTCTGCAAAGAAACTAATCACCACATGGGAGACTGAAATAGAAAAACAAAGTGGGACAGGTGTAGAGCTTTGCTTCAATATACATAAATGCTCCTAATATATATATATATATATATATATAAATATTTGAAGAATTATAAATATATATTAAAATATATCTCATTCCCATCCCATACCATAATATAAATAAAAAAAATAACCACAGAAAAAAGAAAAAAAAAACAAATTATAAACAAACCAAACACAACTTACCAAACAAAACCATTCCATACCATAATATAAATAAAAAAATAACTACAGAAAAAAGAAAAAAGAAGAAAGAAGAAAAAAAAAAAAAAACATATTATAAACAAACCGAATATGTTTTCGGAGCTGATGTTGTTAGGGATGAATCATGCTCTGTTTGTGTTTTTCTCTCATTCCCGTTATCACGATTCGTTTCTTCGGAGCATATTATAAATGAATGCAAAAGAATAAAGAAGAAAGAAAAAACCAGAGCATGAAACAAATACAAACAGAGAGACAAACCTTCAACAAAAAACAGAGCATGAAACGAATCGGACACTATATCGCTCACGTATCGGATTCAAGCCGATACGTGTCGGGAATCGGCCGCTACGGACGCGAAATTCATTCTCACCGGTATACCGGTGAGTATCCGACTCGGCACTCCCATTTTCTGTTACGAACTGGCCGGTACGGAACGTACCGGCCGATATTTAGAACCTTGGGTGAAATGAAAAAATCGACAAATAATATAAAAATATGAGGTTAGAGTTGCACCGATGTCATCGAGCGATTTAAAAATCTGTTCCCAAAACATTTTGGAACAATCTACACAAAAGGCTGCAAAGTTATAGATACGTGCTCCCCTATACTATTTTTCCCAAATTAAAACCCTAGATTCACTTTTTGCCAAAACTTTTCATCGCTCTCTTGTTTTTTTTTTCTCTCTTCAAATTCAATTTTCTCTATCTTTGCTTTTTCGATCCATATTAGAGTTTTGTCATGCTCGAATATGCATCGAAAAAGCAAAGACAGAGAGAATTGAATTTGAAGAGAGGAAAAAAAAAAAACACGGGAGTGATAAAAAGTTTTGACAGAAAGTGAATCTGGGGTTTCAATTTGGGAAAGATAGTACAGGGGAGTGTGTATTTATAACTTTGCGGCCTTTTGTGTAGATTGTTCCAAAATGTTCTAGGAACAGATTTTTAAATTGCTCGATGACGTCGGTGCAACTCTAACCTCATATTTTTATATTATTTATTGATTTTTTCATTTCACCTAAGATATTTACAAAATATAAATTTTTCAAGTTTCCAAAAAACTTTTCAACGTAAACAAGCATGAACGAACAAATAAATTATTTATAAGACTCTAAAATTCATGTAATTACATGGAATATTCAACAAACATGTTATGGTCATTTTCCATAAAGAAATTCCTAAAAATAATTTATGAATAATTTTGTAAAATTTCAAGAAATTTCATGACACAGATTCATCACATTTTCTTAAAATAATTCCACACTTAAAATTTATAAATCAATTCCATAATCTAAAAATTTATTATGAGACTAGACTTCTCAAATTTCATTTTTTATTTAAAAATTACCAGATTTGATTTAATATAGGATTTTTAATGATTTTTCAAACATGCAGTAAAATCTGTCTACAGTTTTAGATTTAATTAAAATTTTGTATAGATTCATACAAAATTATAATAATTTTTTCAAAAATTCTTGGATGAACTAAACATCATTCTTAACAACTTTAAGTATAAAATTGTCTAAAAATTAGTACAAGTTTTTGGCAAATTTAAGAGTCATATAACCAAATCAAATAAAATCTTTAATCATCTCTTTAATGGCACAAACTACACATGCAAGCCTAATTTCAAAATTATATCATGATTTTAAGGGTACTAATATGAATATATCCTTCAAACATTTGATATACAAATCACAAATTTACATACAAGTATAAATAAAATTCTATCTACAATTTTAGATATTTTATCATATGAACACAATCTAAAAATTTCAACAATTAAAAATAATGAGAGGGTTGAGAGGGTTTTTTTACTTAATGATAGGATTAAAATGAGGTAATGAAATGATAAGAAAAATTGTAAACTTCTTTATTCTTCTACTCTTCTTCTTCCTATTTTGACTTAGCTTTGCTCAAAGAATTTTTTATTTTTATTTTTAAAATTCTTCTCCCATCAGTTGAGAAGAGAATTGCAAGCCATATATATATAGCAGCTTCATCAAAACACCTTAGGCTCTCTCTCTCTCTCATCATTCTATTACATCCCATCTAATCTTCTAAATCCAAGACTAATCACAATCCTACTCTCCCTACTATTGCATGCATGTTTACAAGTGTTAGGTGATTAATCACCCCACACTGCCATCAAAATTCACATTTTTTTTAAGAATAATTAAATGTGAGTTCTTATAAGACAGATATTTAAATCAAAAGCTATAGAATTTTGAAATTTTCAAATGAGTTAAAAAAAAAAAAGGTATAAAATTTTGTCACTATGCGTTTTGGAGGACCTAAACTAATATAGAAAATTATGTTGTCCTTATCCTTTTAAAAAAACATTAATAGGATCTTAAACTAAAAACCCCTTATTTTTTCCCCTAACAATATAAGATTTTATGTATAAAATATAAGATCGTATGTAATATATATATATATATATATATATACACACACACACTAGCATAATACTTGTGTTATGCATGGACATAAATAAATTCTTAATTTTTTAAACGTCACATGTAATTTTTATTTTTTAAAAATTAAAAGTTGATTAATAATATTTTTAAAATTTGAAATTATACAAGACTACAATTATATTTATAATTTAAAACAAAATCAAATTTCAAATTAAAATTTCCTCTCTCTTTTTTTTTTTATACTTTTTATGTAAAGGTTTTTAAATATCAAAAAAATAGACAAGATTTAATGGGCCAACTAAGATTATTGTGGATTGTTTGTCACATTTCAAAGAAAAGTTGAAGGGGTTTTTAGTTTAAGATCTATGATATTAAGATTTTATAAGATAAAGGACATGCAGAATTTTCATAATAGTTGGGATCACTTAACATTTTCATACAAAAATTTCTACACTGAGAAATTTCAACTCTTTATTAAGGGACCTTAACTAATAAGAAAAAATATATTGGATCTCTCTTCTTATGAAAAATTAATAAATGATGTTTCACTAATTTTTCTAAAAACTAAATAATTAATTCAATAATTTATTTTCTTTCAAATTTTATTATCATTGCCAATATAAAAATCGTTAGGTCTGGGACTCCAACATCAATAATCATAAGGTGTGTTTGTTGTGTCATAATAAAGCCATATTTTATTATCATAAACGGTGAAACTTTTATTCTTGGCACCCCAATAAAAATGGCAAAAGAAAGGAGTGATTCCAACAAAATTAGGATTGAATTTCCATGTAAATATTTTACGATATCTAAGGGTATAAGTTCTGAGATCGTTGTCTCTGGAGTGACAATGAACTTGCATTGGCGTGGAGTTGTTTGGAATGTCATGGATGAGATGTTGTTTGTCTCTTATCATTGATTGTTGGATGATATTTCCAGTTTTAATTTCTTCATGTGGATCCTCTTCTTCCTCTTCTGGAAAATCACAGTAAGGGTAGAAATTGTTGAAATTTTAATAAAAATAAAAATAAAATAAATTATTTTTATTTAATTTGTTTGACCGTTATTAACATATATACTAGTTTTAAACATTTCAGTTACATGAATTTTATATTTGATATTATTATAGTACTTATGTCATGTTTTTAATTCTTTCATCTATTTATGTACACTTATTTGAGTTGTGTGGATATAGAAAAAGGGTGAGGGTTTTTTGTACAGAAAAGGAGAAAAAGAAGAGATGATTTGAGAGAGAAAATGTGATTTCAAATATGAGAGTTTCTAGAGAGAGTTCTGTATATTGTCACGCCCTCAAAATAACCCATTATATATATCTCATTGACATGCATTCTTTAAAGAAAACAATTCATTAATACATTCATCAGAGTATTACTAAATAAACGCATTACATGTAACATCGAATAAAATGCCCTACATGCTTACATCCTTCCAAGCCAACACTTGGATACAAAAATATGAGTTCTAACTCAATACAAGAAAAGCCCTAGGCTTGAATGTTTACATGTACTAATAAATAAAGACAATTAACTAAAGGTAGTCTTCTTCAAATCCAGAAGCCAAACCCTCCCAAGCTAAGTCCTTGGAGGTAGTTTATCACCTGAACCTGAAAATGATGTTCCCATAAAGGGTGAGCCACAGCCCAGTAGAAATATACTAAACCACATATAAGCAATGAATAAAGCAATAGCATTCAACAGATGGTTAACCAAGATAATCAATTACTTCATTTTACAGTCTCATGACACTATTGTCTAAGACACGTTTTACTTTCCAACTTTATCAACATGGCTCAGAACCTGGCCAAACTTACAACAGTGAATTATATATATCATATTCACATTCTTCCAATATCAACAAACAAATGAGACTCAAGCTCAAATCAAAACACTTCATACTTCCAGATTGATACACATTTTAGTGCTGTATCAATAAAAACACTTCTATATAAATAAGCACACATAAAAGTGATGCTAATGGAGTCCATCCCCTATCTCTTCCCAAACAAAATCCGGTTTAGAGGTCCATCCCCTATCTTCCCCTAAACCGTGGAGTACATCCCCTATCTCCTCCCACACAAAACAATGTATGCAAATGCAATGCTCAATCAATACACGTATTTTCTGTATCAATGCAATAGTCAAAATTAATGACTTAACCAATGTGATTAGTTTCAGTTATTCCTAATCCACATGCAATGTCTACAACAATCACGACTATCCTCCACCGATAGCCCAAAACAGTTATTTCTAGACTGGAAATAAATATATCAACAATTCAATGGGCGAGTGATTTACATTATCCAACTACACCATTTAAGCAATAAATTTCCCAATTTCATGAATTTAACCAAATTCCCCAATCCCCTTAAATTAATTACACAAATTAATTAATTTAAACAACTAGGGTTTTCCCAAAATTATCAAAGTAACCCCAACTTATCAAAATACCAAAACTTAGAACAAAACTTATAAAATGGAGTAGGAAATCCCTACCTCGAAGAAGACAACCCAAATGGAGAAGACAGACATGAATACCCAAATACCAATGTGCTCCAAATCGCCAATTGTTCAGATTAAATGAAAGCCCTCGACTCCCTCTATCTTTTTAATAAAGCAACTAGGGTAGAAACACACTCTAAACAGATCAAACCTAAGAGAGAAGGTAAGTAGGGAGAGAGAGAAGTCGGACCTTAGGGTTTGGAATCTAAAAAGATGATAAAAACTGATTAAAAACCCGCTGCTGCGTATATAAACTGGACAGGCTCGCTCGAGCGAAGACTTGGTCGCTCGAGCGACCAGACACAGAGAAGCTACGCTCGAGCCAAGGAAGCCTTGCTCGAGCCAACAACCCAAAAGCTCGCTCGAGCGAAAGAAAACTCGATCGAGTGAAGAACTCAAACCCTCAGGTCTGTAACCAGACTCACGCTCGAGCGAAGGAACTATCGCTCGAGCGAAGAACGAACTAACTCGCTCGAGCGAAGAAAATCTCGCTCGAGCCAAGAATGCAAAGCTACAGGTCCAAATCAGACGCAAACTCTCGCTCGAGCTACCAAACCCCGGCTCGAGCGAAGAACCAAAAACAACATCTCGCTCGAGCGACAAACTCTTCGCTCGAGTGAAGATCCAAAATTCTGGACAGCAACACTTGGTTTCTAAACCCAACCAACCTGAAACAAACCTGCCCAACACATCCTATAATTCCAAATGAGAAAATAAGGGACAACAACAACAACAATTATACAATGACAGAATCTACGGAACCTAAGTCCGGATACAATAATCAAATGGGAAAAGACCGGGGTCGCTATAACCTCCCCCCCTTCAAAGAATTTCGTCCCCGAAATTAAGCATAAGTTTTTGAAAACAGATTCCCTTTTTTTTTTTTTTTTGACAATTCATTAGTAAACATCTTGACCCAAAACTGGTCATTTCATCTCTTTATCAAGAGGCATCTCACATTATATATATAAAACAACATATACTCAACCTGTATCATTATTATGCATTATTCCTTTCAATGTTAACAATTCCCATGTCATATTCAATCGCATGATATATACAACCCATTCAACAATGTACTCAACAGATGCAATGTTACACTAAACTTCTATAATGAAGCAAGTTTCAAGATACATCCATTTACCAGTACAAACTCAATGTTTTACAACTTATGATATATGTTAAGCTCTTAAGTTCAACAATAATACAAAATCTAAATACAAGATTACAAATCGATAAACATGTCCGGGTATTTTTCGCGGACTACCAACTCACGTTCCCAAGTGGCTTCCTCCACTCCGTGGTGTTTCCACAAAACTTTGACCAAAGGGATGGTTTTGCCTCGCAAAACTTGATCCCGCCTATCCAAGACTCGAATCGGTCTCTCCTCATATGAGACATCCTCATCAACCACTAAATCGGTCCAATCCAACACATGTGATGGATCCGGCTCATACTTCCGAAGCATACTCACATGAAAAATGTCATGTACTCCGGACAGCTGCGGCGGTAAAGCTAAACGATAAGCAGCCTCGCCAATCCTCTCAAGGATCTCAAACGGACCAATGAACCGAGGGGACAACTTCCCACTCTTCCCAAACCTCATCAAACCCCGTCTAGGTGATATCTTCAGAAAGACATGATCATCCACCTCAAACACCAAAGGTCTCCTCCTACGGTCGGCATAAGATTTCTGATGACTCTGTGCTGTAACAAGCCTCTTACGGATAAGCTCAACTTTCTCCGTCGTTTCCCTCACCAACACCGGACCCAACAGAGGTGCATCACCCACCTCGGCCCAACACACAGGAGATCTACACGGTCGGCCATACAAGGCCTCAAATGGTGCCATACCGATACGAGACTGGAAACTGTTGTTGTAGGCAAACTCCACCAACGGCAAGTGCCTCTCCCACGACCCACTAAAGTCTAGAACACAACCCCGAACCATATCCTCAAGGATCTGAATAGTACGCTCGGACTGTCCGTCAGTCTGAGGATGATAAGCCGTGCTAAAGGTCAACTTAGTGCCTAAGGCACTCTGCAAACTCTCCCACAACCTGGTAGTAAAACGAGGATCTCTATCTGGGACGATCGTCACTGGAACCCCGTGTAACCTCACTATGTCCCGAATGTACAAGTCGGCAAGATGATCTACCGAATCTCTCACGCGCATAGGAATGAAGTGCGCCGACTTAGTCAACCAGTCTACAACCACCCAAGTAGCATCACTACCTCGCTGAGTCCTCGGAAGACCCACAACGAAGTCCATAGTGATGTGTTCCCACTTCCACTCGGCAATAGGCAAGGGTTACAACAAACTCGCTGGCCTCTGATGTTCGGCCTTCACTTGTTGACAAGTAAGGCACTTAGATACGAAAGCTGCCACATCTCTCTTCATACCCCGCCACCAGAACTGACGACCCAAATCCCGGTACATCTTAGTGCCTCCCGGATGCACCGCAAGGCGTGAATGATGAAAATCTCGGAGTACCTCCTCTCGACAAGACTCTAGCACAAACAGACAGTCTCGGTATCTCACACTCAGGTCGGGATACACCGTCAAACCCTTCTCAACCTTCCCACCGGAAATCTTCTCACGAAGCGATTCTACCTCAAGATCACCCCTCTGAGCCTCTAACACTCGAGTCACAAGTGTAGGCTGTGCAACAACAGAAAACAAGGCCGCAGCCTCAACGGATTCGCCCAAAAATAAATCAAACTCCCCAAGTGCACCCAACATCTCCCATTCTCGGATGGCTATACTAGCTATGACACCAACAGGTTTTCTGCTAAGGGCATCGGCCACCACATTGGCCTTTCCCGGATGATAATGCAATTCAAAGTCATAATCCTCTATGAACTCCATCCACCTCCTCTGCCTCAAGTTCAAGTCTTTCTGTGTAAACAAATATTTCAGACTCTTATGATCCGAGAATACCTCAAATCTCTCACCATAAAGATAATGCCTCCAAATCTTCAAGGCAAATATCACAGCTGCTAACTCTAGATCATGCGTAGGGTAATTCTGCTCGTGAATTTTCAACTGACGTGAGCCATAGGCAACTACTTTCCCTTCTTGCATTAATACACAACCCAGTCCCTCTCGTGAGGCGTCACAATAGACTGCATAACCCAACCCTCTCTCTGGAATAATCAAGACTGGAGCGGTGGTCAGTCTAACTTTCAACTCCTGGAACGACTTTTCACAAGTCTCACTCCATACAAATTTGACTCCCTTCCGAGTCAACCTAGTCAAAGGCGACGCTAATCTGGAGAAATCTTTCACAAACCGACGGTAATACCCAGCTAACCCCAGAAAACTGCGGATCTCAAACACACTCTTAGGCTGTGCCCAATCTTGCACTGCCTCAGTCTTGGATGTATCAACAGACACTCCTTCCCCAGAAACTACATGGCCTAAGAACTTGACCTCTTCTAGCCAGAACTCACATTTCCCAAACTTAGCATAAAGCTTATGGGCTCTAAGTAACTCAAGCACCACTCTCAAGTGTTCGTTGTGCTTCTCCTCAGAAGGTGAATAGATAAGGATGTCGTCCACGAAGACAACTACAAAACGATCTAAAAATTCCCAGAATATCCGGTTCAATAAATCCATAAAAACTGCCGGTGCATTGGTGAGCCCAAATGGCATCACCAGAAACTCATAGTGGCCATACCGCGTACGGAATGCCGTCTTCAGAATATCCTCCTCCCTGACTCTTAACTGATGATAACCCGATCTCAAGTCTATTTTCGAGAAACAACGGGAACCCTTCAACTAATCGAACAGATCATCTATACGAGGCATAGGGTACTTATTCTTAACCGTAGCCTGATTCAATTTCCGGTAATCTATGCAAAGTCTCAAAGCACCACCTTTCTTTTTAACAAAGAGGGCCGGTGCTCCCCACGGCGAAACACTAGGACGTATAAAGCCCTTATCTAGCAACTCCTGAAGCTGAATCTTCAACTCAACTAACTCGGCTGGGGCAAAACGATAAGGTGACATAGAAATCGGCGCCGTGCCGGGCATTAGGTCAATAGAGAATTCAATCTCTCGATGCGGTGGTAAACCAACAAGATCCTCGGGAAAAACGTCCGAATACTCACAAACCACCCTTGGCAACACAATCTGAGTCTCATCATCCTCACTAATGGAAAGGTTAGCAAGCAGACCACTAAGCTCACTTCGTCCTCGCGGAACATACCCCGGTGGCAACATATTACCAACCCGGTCCCCCAGAAAATGAAAATACTCTCCGTTCACAGTACAACAAGTGACCCTCTGGCGGTAGCAATCAATAACTGCCCGGTATGACGATAACCAGTCCATACCCAAAATAACATCGAAGCCCCTCATAGGTATAACGACAAAGGAAAATGAGATTCTATGGTAATCAACCTCTATATCACAACCCCTAACACCTTGTTTCAAAATCAATTCACCCCCAAGAGGTGACACTACAAAAATAGGAGATGCTAACTTTGCTAACTCCAACTCCAAAACAGATGCAAATGCAGCAGACACAAAGGAATGAGATGCACCCGTATCAATCAAAACATTAGCAACCGAGTTGCAAAACAAGAAGGTACCTCTCACAACTGATGGTGCTGGCACAAGATCCTGCGCGGTAACAGCATACACGCGCCCAAACGACCTCTGATCAACCTGCTCACCCCTAGGAGCATAAGATTGCTGCACCGACTGGGACGATGAAGCCCCCTGATTGGCCCTCGAGGCCTGACCCGACTGAGCTGGCTGCTGACCCTGAATCTGCCTCAAACCAGATGCACCAGGTGTGCCACCCAACTGCGGGCAATACCTCTTCATATGCCCTGGCTGACCACACTGATAACACGAGAGTGGCTGGCCTCTACCCTGACTCTGGCTCTGAGATCGAGCCGACGATGATGCTGCTCTCTGCACTCCTCCCCTCTAAGGACAAACTGGAGACTTGTGGCCCAGCTGGCCACACTTGAAACAGGTAATGTCTCCCTGACTGCCTTTCCCCGAACTAGCACTCGGCACAGGAAAAGTCGATCTAGAAAAGCTACTCTGAGACTGCTGAGGATTAAAACCCTTCTGTCTCCTACCATCACTCTGACCATCCTGACTCCTCTTGAAGCCCTTCTGCCCTTCCTCCTCCTCCTGCATCACGATCTCCATATGGGCTGCAGCATCAACCATACGCCCATAATCCCGAATCATTGTTCCCCCAACTCGCAGCTTGAGGCCACGCCTCAACTTCTTCTCAAACTCGATACAACGGCGTTCCTCAGACGCCACCAACTCAGGTGCAAACCTAGACAAGCTAGTAAATGCAGCCTCAAACTCCGCTACTGAAGAACTCGACTACTTAAGCTGACAAAACTGGTCTCTCAGCTTCTCCCTGACTGCTGGAGATAAGAACTTCTCCTGGAAAGCATTCACAAAAGCCTCCCATGTAGCTCCTATACGACCCTTAGTGAACTTCGACCACTGACCCGCATCCCCCTTCAACTGAAAAGATGCCAAGGTCACTTTCAACCCCTCGTCTTCGATGCCAAGCATCTCAAACGTCTTCGTTGTCTGTTCGAGCCATTCATCTGCCTTAAGCGGCTCTTTAGGATCACCCACAAATTCCTCCGGATTAGACCGGAAGAACTCCCTCTTCAGAAAGGAAGGTCCTGCATCCGCAACAACAACCTGAGCTTGATTCTCAGCTCTGAGAATGCCTACTGACTCCCTGAATGCCCCAGCTATCTCTCGGGCTAGAGCGCCCATAGCCTGCTGACCTACTGGCTCGGCCACATTGGCCTGGCCAATTCCCTCCTGAACTACCGGAATCTCCTCTGGCACAGGCACCTCCTGCCTACCCGGCCTACCACGCCTACCGCGTCCTCGTCCTGACATCCTAATAAAGGAAACAAAGACATTAGCACATTAATAAATGTGCCGAAGCTAAACACTCGCGTCTTAATGCATTGGACAACAATAATTCATTCCACGTAAGCACATAATCACATAAACACCAACGAATTTCATTCCTGGATAATGATAGTCCCAATGCGTTACTATAGTTCCGCTTGGAAGCAGCAGTGACCAAGTGCCTTTCCAACAAGACTACTAGAAACTCAAGGGTCCAATCAACATCCTAGAAACTACATTCCATACCCACATAATCACATAAACATGTTATCACATAAGCATATAACATTACACTAAGTCTCTATCAAACGAGACGAACCCAATGTGATACTAATCACTTCCCACGTACCCAAAGTATTCAAACCCGGTACGCTCTGATACCAAGTTGTCACGCCCTCAAAATCACCCATTATATATATATATCATTGACATGCATTCTTTAAAGAAAACAATTCATTAATACATTCATCAGAGTATTACTAAATAAACGCATTACATGTAACATCGAATAAAATGCCCTACAGGCTTACATCCTTCCAAGCCAACACTTGGATACAAAAATATGAGTTCTAACTCAATACAAGAAAAGCCCTAGGCTTGAATGTTTACATGTACTAATAAATAAAGACAATTAACTAAAGGTAGTCTTCTTCAAATCCAGAAGCCAAACCCTCCCAAGCTAAGTCCTTGGAGGTAGTTTATCACCTGAACCTGAAAATGATGTTCCCATAAAGGGTGAGCCACAGCCCAGTAGAAATATACTAAACCACATATAAGCAATAGCATTCAACAGATGGTTAACCAAGATAATCAATTACTTCATTTTACAGTCTCATGACACTATTGTCTAAGACACGTTTTACTTTCCAACTTTATCAACATGGCTCAGAACCTGGCCAAACTTACAACAGTGAATTATATATATCATATTCACATTCTTCCAATATCAACAAACAAATGAGACTCAAGCTCAAATCAAAACACTTCATACTTCCAGATTGATACACATTTTAGTGCTGTATCAATAAAAACACTTCTATATAAATAAGCACACATAAAAGTGATGCTAATGGAGTCCATCCCCTATCTCCTCCCAAACAAAATCCGGTTTAGAGGTCCATTCCCTATCTTTCCCTAAACCGTGGAGTACATCCCCTATCTCCTCCCACACAAAACAATGTATGCAAATGCAATGCTCAATCAATACACGTATTTTCTGTATCAATGCAATAGTCAAAATTAATGACTTAACCAATGTGATTAGTTTCAGTTATTCCTAATCCACATGCAATGTCTACAACAATCACGACTATCCTCCACCGATAGCCCAAAACAGTTATTTCTAGACTGGAAATAAATATATCAACAATTCAATGGGCGAGTGATTTACATTATCCAACTACACCATTTAAGCAATAAATTTCCCAATTTCATGAATTTAACCAAATTCCCCAATCCTCTTAAATTAATTACACAAATTAATTAATTTAAACAACTAGGGTTTTCCCAAAATTATCAAAGTAACCCCAACTTATCAAAATACCAAAACTTAGAACAAAACTTATAAAATGGAGTAGGAAATCCCTACCTCGAAGAAGACAACCCAAATGGAGAAGACAGAGATGAATACCCAAATACCAATGTGCTCCAAATCGCCAATTGTTCAGATTAAATGAAAGCCCTCGACTCCCTCTATCTTTTTAATAAAGCAACTAGGGTAGAAACACAATCTAAACATATCAAACCTAAGAGAGAAGGTAAGTAGGGAGAGAGAGAAGTCGGACCTTAGGGTTTGGAATCTAAAAAGATGATAAAAACTGATTAAAAACCCGCTGCTGCGTATATAAATTGGACAGGCTCGCTCGAGCGAAGACTTGGTCGCTCAAGCGACCAGACACAGAGAAGCTACGCTCGAGCCAAGGAAGCCGTGCTCGAGCCAACAACCCAAAAGCTCGCTCGAGCGAAAGAAAACTCGATCGAGCGAAGAACTCAAACCCTCAGGTCTGTAACCAGACTCACGCTCGAGCGAAGGAACTATCGCTCGAGCGAAGAACGAACTAACTCGCTCGAGCGAAGAAAATCTCGCTCGAGCCAAGAATGCAAAGCTACAGGTCCAAACCAGACGCAAACTCTCGCTCGAGCTACCAAACCCCGGCTCGAGCGAAGAACCAAAAACAACATCTCGCTCGAGCGACAAACTCTTCGCTCGAGCGAAGATCCAAAATTCTGGACAACAACACTTGGTTTCTAAACTCAACCAACCTGAAACAAACCTGCCCAACACATCCTATAATTCCAAATGGGAAAATAAGGGACAACAACAATAACAATTATACAATGACAGAATCTACGGAACCTAAGTCCGGATACAATAATCAAATGGGAAAAGACCGGGGTCGCTATATATATTGTTGTATATTTTATATTGATATTTTTGGGCAACTATGGTGTAACACTTGTATCCTTTAAACTATTGGAGAGTGTATTTAATTTCTTTATTTTCATTTTGGGAGTTTTTGGAGTTGTTGTATTTTGATTTTGGAGGAGTACAATTTGATTTAAACTTGTTTTTACTTTCTATATAAGGATTTTTAAATTCCAAAATCATAGATACGATTAAATGGCCAACTCAAATATTTTTAAATTTCAAATTATATATGGATTAAATATGGGCTAAATTTGGCTATACTTTTATGTTTTTTTTACTTTGTATATAAGGATTTTTAAATTGCAAGCTTATGGATAAGATTAAATGGGCCAACTCAAAAAATATTAAATTTCAAACTATATATGGATTAAATATGAGCTAAATATGGCTATACTTTCATGTTTTTTGCTTTCTATATAAGGATTTTTAAATTTCAAAATTATAGATATGATTAAATGGGCCAACTCAAAAAATTTTAAATTTCAAATTTTATGGTTATACTTTATGTTTTTTGCTTTCTATATAAGGATCTTTAAATTCCAAAATTATAAATACGATTAAATAGGCCAACTCAAATTATTGTAAATTCTTTGCCACATTTAAATGAGTAGATGCCATATGTATTTATGAATGTGGATCTCATAACTTTGTGCTTAGAAGTAAGAAAAATAGGTAAGAAATGGGATTATGTATTGTATTGCTTTAAAAGAAAAATATCATATATAATCCCTTATCTTACATTTTTTTCTCACTCCAAGACGAAAGTGAGTGTAGTCCATATGCATTTACAAATGTGCCTCATTATTTTGTGTTTATGAGTGAAAAATTGTGTTAAGAAATGAGGTTAAGTATAACATTGCTTTAAAAGAAAAATGCTTCATATAATTCAATTTCTTACTTTATTTTCTCAATCCAAGAGATAAGTGAGTTTATATGCATTGATTAATGTGATCCTCATTGCTTTGTATCTAAGGGTGAGAAAAAAATATAAGAAATAGGATTATGTATAGCATTGCCCAAAATAGAAGAAAAATCAAATTGGATTATAGCGACCCCGGTCTTTTTCCTTTAGATTATTGTATCCGGACTTAGGTTCCGTGGATCCGGTCAGTATATATTGGTTGTTGTCGTCCTTTAATCTCCTTGTATTTGAGTTATAGGATGTGTTGGGCGGGTCTGTTACAAGTCGGTTGAGTTTAGATGCCAAAACTAGTTGCCCAGATTTTGACCTGTCCGCTCGAGCGGGAGTATGATGCTCGAGCGGGGATTCTTTTGTTGCTTGTCCGCTCGAGCGGGGGTTTTGGTGCTCGAGCGGGATTATCACCCATCAAGTATTTCCTGGGCAGTGTTGGACGCTCGAGCGTGGGATTGGACGCTCGAGCGGAAATGTGTGAGTGCCGCTCGAGCGTGGAGTTGGACGCTCGAGCGGGGACCTGGTTCTGCAAAAGTACTGGGAGTGCGTATTCGACGCTCGAGCGGGAGTTTGGACGCTTGAGCGGGGAGTCGACTACATCAGTCCGTGATTTCACTTTTTGGATCACTTTTTGACCTACTTTTCTTTCTTAACTTTTAAAAACCGCCCCTTGAGAGTCTCTCTCTCTCTCTAAACCTGCCTTCTCTCTAAGAATTGATCTACCTAGGGTGAGTATCTAACCTTAGTCCTTTATTAAAAAGATAGAGTGAGTCAAGGGCTTCCATTTAATCTGAACGTTTGGTGGTTTGGAGCACTTTGGAATTTAGGTCTTCATCTTCGTCTTCTCCATTTGGGTTATTTTCTTCGAGGTAGGGATTTCCTACTCCATCCTATAAGTTTTGTTCTAATTAATTTAAGGAAATTGGGGAAATTGGTTAAATGCATGAAATTGAGGAATTCATTGATTAAATGGTGTAGTTGGATAATTAAAATCACTCGCCTATTGAATTGTAGATATATTTATTTCCAGTTTAGAAATAACTGTTTTGGGCTATCGGGGGAGGATAATCGTGTTTGTTGTAGACATTGCATGTGGATTAGGGAAAATTGAAACTAATCAATTTGTTTAAGTCATAAATTTAGACTATTGAATTAATACAGAAATTACATGTATTGATTGAGCATTGCATATGCATATTATTTGGGAGGAGATAGGGGATGTACTCCACGGTTTAGGGGAAGATAGGGGATGGACCTCTAAACTGGATTTTGTTTTGGAGGAGATAGGGGATGGACTCCATTAGCATCACTATTATGTGTGCTTATTATATTGAAGTGTTTTTTTACATGTTATTGATACAGCACTACAATGTGTATCAAACGGGAAGTATGAAGTGTTTTGATATGAGCCTGAGTCTCATTTGTTTTGTTGATATTGAAAGTAATGTGAATATGATATATAGTTCACTGTTGTAAGTTTGGCCAGGTTCTGAGCCATGTTGATAATAATGGAAAGTGAAATGTGTCTTAGACATTAGTGTCATGAGACTGTATAATGATACAATTGATTATCTTGGTTAACCATCTACTGAATGCTATAGCTTTATTCGATGCTTATATTTGGTTTAGTATTTTTCTACTGGGCTGTGGCTCACCCTTTATGGGAACATCATTTTCAGGTTCAGGTGATAAGCTACCTCCAAGGACTTAGCTTGGAAGGATTAGACTTTTGGATTTTGAAGACTATCTTCAGTTAGTTGTTTTGATTTGATAGTACATGTAAACATTCAAGCCTAGGGCTTTACTTGTATTTGAGTTAGAACTCATATTTTTGTGTCCAAGTGTTGGCTGGGAAAGATGTAAGCCCGTAGGGCATTTAATTTGATGTTACATGTAATGCTTTTATTTAGAAATACTCTGATGAATGAGATAATGAATTGTTTACTTTAAATATTGCATGTCAGTGACAAATATATAATGAGTCTATTTTGAGGGCGTTACAACTTGGTATCAGAGCGTACCGGGTTTGAATACTTTGGGTACGTGGGAAGTGATTAGTATCACAATGGGTTCGTCTCGTTTGATAGAGACTTAGTGAAATGTTATATGCTTATATGATAACATGTTTATGTGATTATGTGGGTATGGAACGTAGTTTCTAGGATGTTAATTGGACCCTTGAGTTTCTGGTAGTCTTGTTGGAAAGGCACTTGATCAATGCTGCTTCCAACCGGAACTATAGTGACGCTTCGGGACTAGTATCATCCAGGAATGAAATTCGTAGGTGCTTATGTGATTATGTGCTTATGTGGAATGAATTATTGTTATTCAATGCATTAGGACGCAAGTGTTTAGCTTCGGCACATTTATTAATGTGCTAACGTCTTTGTTTTCTTTATTAGGATGTCAGGACGAGGACGAGGGCGCGGTAGGCGTGGTAGGTCGGGTAGGCAGGAGGTGCCTGTGCCAGAGGAGGTTCCGGCAGTACAGGAGGGAGTTGGCCAGGCCAATGTGGCCGAGCCAGTAGGCCAGCAGGCTATGGGCGCTCTAGCCCGAGAGATAGCAGGGGCATTCAGGGAGTCAGTAGGCATTCTCAGAGCTGAGAATCAAGCGCGGGTTGTTGTTGCGGATGCAGGACCTTCCTTTCTGAAGAGGGAGTTCTTCCGGTCTAACCCGGATGAATTTGTGGGTGATCCTAAAGAGCCACTTAAGGCAGATGAATGGCTCGAACAGACAACGAAGACGTTTGAGATGCTTGGCATCGAAGACGAGGGGTTGAAAGTGACCTTGGCATCTTTCCAGCTGAAGGGGGATGCGGGTCAGTGGTGGAAGTTCACTAAAGGTCGTATAGGAGGTACATGGGAGGCTTTTGTGAATGCTTTCCAGGAGAGGTTCTTATCTCCAACAGTTAGGGAGAAGCTAAGAGACCAGTTTTGCCAGCTTAAGCCGTCGAGTTCTTCAGTGGTCGAGTTTGAGGCTGCATTTACTAGCTTGTCCAGGTTTGCACCTGAGTTGGTGGCGTCTGAGGAACGCCGTTGTATCGAGTATGAGAAGAAGTTGAGGCGTGGCCTCAAACTGCGAGTTGGGAGAACTATGATTCGGGATTATGGGCGTATGGTCGATGCTGCAACCCACATGGAAATCATGATGCAGGAGGAAGAGGAAGGACAGAAGGGCTCCAAGAGGAGTCAAGATGGTCAGAGTGATGGTAGGAGACAGAAGGGTTTTAATCCTCAGCAGTCTCAGGGTAGCTTTTCTAGATCGACTTTTCCTGTGCCGAGCGCTAGTTCGGGGAAAGGCAGTCAGGGAGACATTACCTGTTTCAAGTGTGGCCAGCTGGGCCACAAGTCTCCAGTTTGTCCTCAGAGGGGAGGATTGCAGAGAGCAGCATCATCTTCGGCTCGATCTCAGAGCCAGAGTCAGGGTAGAGGCCAGCCACTCTCGTGTTATCAGTGTGGTCATCCAGCATATGAAGAGGTATTGCCCACAGTTGGGTGGCACACCTGGTGCATCTGGTTTGAGGCAGATTCAGGGTCAGCAGCCAGCTCAGTCGGGTCAGGCCTCGAGGGCCAATCAGGGGGCTTCATCGTCCCAGTCGGTGCAGCAATCTTATGCTCCTAGGGGTGAGCAGGTTGATCAAAGGTCTTCTGGGCGCGTGTACGCTGTTACCGCGCAGGATCTTGTGCCAGCACCATCAGTTGTGAGAGGTACCTTCTTATTTTGTAACTCGGTTGCTAGTGTTTTGATTGATACGGGTGCATCTCATTCCTTTGTGTCTGCTGCATTTGCATCTATTTTGGAGTTGGAGTTAGCGCAGTTAGCATCCCCTATTTGTGTAGTGTCACCTCTTGGGGGTGAATTAATCTTGAAACAAGGTGTCAGGGGTTGTGATATAGAGGTCGCCGATCATAGACTTCTGTTTCCTTTTGTAGTTATGCCCATGAAGGGCTTTGATGTTATTTTGGGTATGGACTGGTTATCGTCATACCGGGCAGTAATTGATTGCTACCGCCAGAGGGTCACTTGTTGTACCGTGAGCGGGGAATGTTTTCATTTTCTGGGGGACAGGGTTGGTAGTGTTTTGCCACCGGGGTATGACTCGCGAGGGCGAAGTGAGCTTAGTGGTCTACTTGCTAGCGTTGAAAGTGGTGAGTGTAATGAGACCCAGACTGTGTTGCCAAGAGTGGTTTGTGAGTACTTGGACGTCTTTCCCGAGGACCTTGTTAGTTTGCCACCTCACAGAGAGATTGAGTTCTCTATTGACTTAGTGCCCGGCACGGCGCCGATTTCTATGGCACCTTATCGTTTTGCCCCAGCTGAGTTAGTTGAGTTGAAGATCCAACTTCAGGAGTTGCTAGACAAGGGCTTTATACGTCCTAGTGTTTCGCCATGGGGAGCACCGGCCCTCTTTGTTAAAAAGAAAGGTGGTGCTTTGAGACTTTGTATAGATTACCGGAAATTGAATCGGGCTACGGTTAAGAATAAGTACCCTATGCCTCGTATAGATGATCTGTTCGATCAGTTGAAGGGTTCCCGTTGTTTCTCGAAGATAGACTTGAGATCGGGTTATCATCAATTGAGAGTCAGGGAGGAGGATATTCCGAAGACGGCATTCTGTACACGGTATGGCCACTATGAGTTTTTGGTGATGCCATTTGGGCTCACCAATGCACCGGCAGTATTTATGGATTTGATGAACCGGATATTCCGAAAATTTTTAGATCGTTTTGTAGTCGTCTTCGTGGACGACATCCTTATCTATTCACCTTCTGAGGAGAAGCACAAGGAACACTTGAGAGTGGTGCTTGAGTTACTTAGAGCACATAAGCTTTATGCTAAGTTTGGGAAGTGTGAGTTCTGGCTAGAAGAGGTCAAGTTCTTAGGCCATGTAGTTTCTGGGGAAGGAGTGTCTGTTGATACATCTAAGACTGAGGCAGTGCAAGATTGGGCACAGCCTAAGAGTGTGTTTGAGATCCGCAGTTTTCTGGGGTTAGCTGGGTATTATCGCCGGTTTGTGAAGGATTTCTCCAGGTTAGCTTCACCTTTGACTAGTTTGACTCGGAAGGGAGTCAAGTTGGTATGGAGTGAGACTTGTGAAAAGTCGTTCCAGGAGTTGAAAGTTAGACTGACCACTGCTCCAGTCTTGATTATTCCGGAGAGGGGGTTGGATTATGCAGTTTATTGTGACGCCTCACGAGAGGGTCTGGGTTGTGTGTTGATGCAAGAAGGGAAAGTAGTTGCCTATGGCTCACGTCAGTTGAAAATTCACGAGAAGAATTACCCTACGCATGATTTAGAGTTAGCAGCTGTGATATTTGCCTTGAAGATTTGGAGGCACTATCTTTATGGTGAGAGGTTCGAGGTATTCTCGGATCATAAGAGTCTGAAATATCTGTTTACAGAGAAAGACTTGAACTTGAGGCAGAGGAGGTGGATGGAGTTTATTGAGGATTATGACTTCGAGTTGCATTATCATCCGGGGAAGGCCAATGTGGTGGTCGATGCTCTTAGCAGGAAATCTGTTGGTGACATAGCTAGTATAGCCATCCGGGAATGGGAGATGTTGGGTGCACTTGGGGAGTTTGATTTGCTTCTGGGCGAATCCGTTGAGGCTGCGGCCTTGTTTTCTATTGTTGCTCAGCCTACACTTGTGACTTGAGTGTTAGAGGCTCAGAGGGGTGACCTTGAGGTAGAATCCCTCCGTGAGAAGATTTCCGGTGGGAAGGTTGAGAAGGGTTTGACGATGTATCCCGACCTGAGTGTGAGATACCGAGACCGTCTGTTTGTGCCGGAGTCTTGTCGAGAAGAGGTACTCCGAGAGTTTCATCATTCACGCCTTGCGCTGCATCCGGGAGGCACTAAGATGTACCGGGATTTGGGTCGCCAGTTTTGGTGGCGGGGTATGAAGAGAGATGTGGCAGCTTTCGTGTCTAAGTGCCTTACTTGTCAGCAAGTGAAGGTCGAGCATCAAAGGCCAGCGGGTTTGTTACAACCCTTGCCTATTGCCGAGTGGAAGTGGGAGCATGTCACTATGGACTTCGTTGTAGGCCTTCCGAGGACTCAGCGGGGTAGTGACGCCATTTGGGTGGTTGTAGACCGGTTGACTAAGTCGGCGCACTTCATTCCTATGCGCGTGAGAGATTCGGTAGACCATCTTGCCGACTTGTATGTTCGGCACATAGTGAGATTGCACGGGGTCCCAGTGACGATCGTCTCGGATAGAGATCCTCGTTTTACTGCTAGGTTGTGGCAGAGTTTGCAGAGTGCCTTGGGCACCAAGTTGACCTTTAGTACGGCTTATCATCCGCAGACTGATGGGCAGTCCGAGCGTACTATTCAGATCCTTGAGGATATGCTTCGGGGTTGTGTCCTTGACTTTAGTGGGACGTGGGAGAGGCACTTACCATTGGTGGAGTTTACCTACAACAACAGTTTTCAGTCTAGTATCGGTATGGCACCGTTTGAGGCCTTGTATGGCCGACCGTGTAGGTCTCCAGTTTGTTGGGCCGAGGTGGGTGATGCACCTTTGTTGGGTCCGGAGTTGGTTAGGGAGACGACGGAGAAGGTTGAGCTTATCCGTAGGAGGCTTGTTACAGCCCAGAGTCGCCAAAGGAGTTATGCCGACCGTAGGAGGAGGCCTTTAGCGTTTGAGGTAGGTGATCATGTCTTTTTGAGGATATCACCTAGGCGAGGCTTGATGAGGTTTGGGAAGAGTGGGAAGTTATCCCCTCGGTTTATTGGTCCTTTTGAGATCCTTGAGAGAATTGGCGAGGTTGCTTATCGGTTAGCTTTACCGCCGCAGTTGTCCGGAGTTCATGACGCGTTTCATGTGAGTATGCTTTGGAAGTATGAGCCGGATCCATCACATGTGTTGGATTGGACCGATTTAGAGGTAGATGAGGATGCCTCGTATGAGGAGAGACCGGTCCGGGTCTTGGATAAGTGGGATCAAGTCTTGCGAGGCAAGACCATTCCTTTGGTAAAAGCTTTGTGGAAATATCACGGGGTGGAGGAAGCCACTTGGGAACGTGAGTTGGAAGTCCGCGAGAAATATCCAGACATGTTTATCGATTTGTAATCTTGTATTTAGATTTTGAAATATTGTTGAACTTTAGAGCTTTATATATGTCTTAAGCTGTAAAACATTGAGAATATTTTGGTTAATGGAAATATTTTGGAACTTGTCTCGAAATGGAAGTTTAATAGAACATTGCATATGTTGAATATATTGAAAATTGTTGAAATTGAAAGAAAATTACATAGTGTTAATGCAGGTGGAAATATATGTTATTTTACATATTGAGAAATGCCTCTTGATAAGAGATGAAATGGCCAGTGTTGGGTCAAGTTGTTTATTTTGAGTTATCATATTGTTGGAATCTGAGAAAAACTTGTTTTCGAAACCTTATGCTTAATTTCGGGGATGAAATTCTTTTAAGGAGGGGAGGTTATAGCGACCCCGGTCTTTTTCCTTTAGATTATTGTATCCGGACTTGGGTTCCGTGGATCCGGTCAGTATATATTGGTTGTTGTCGTCCTTTAATCTCTTTGTATTTGAGTTATAGGATGTGTTGGGCGGGTCTGTTACAAGTCGGTTGAGTTTAGATGTCAAAACTAGTTGCCCAGATTTTGACCTGTCCGCTCGAGCGGGAGTTTGACGCTCGAGCGGGGATTCTTTTGTTGCTTGTCCGCTCGAGCGGGGGTTTTGGTGCTCGAGCGGGATTATCACCCATCCAGTATTTCCTATGCAGTGTTGGACGCTCGAGCGGAAATGTGTGAGTGCCGCTCGAGCGTGGAGTTGGACGCTCGAGCGGGGACCTGGTTCTGCAAAAGTACTGGGAGTGCGTATTCGACGCTCGAGCGGGGAGTCGACTACATCAGTCCGTGATTTCACTTTTTGGATCACTTTTTGACCTACTTTTCTTTCTTAACTTTTAAAAACCGCCCCTTGAGAGTCTCTCTCTCTCTAAACCTGCCTTCTCTCTAAGAATTGATCTACCTAGGGTGAGTATCTAACCTTAGTCCTTTATTAAAAAGATAGAGTGAGTCAAGGGCTTCCATTTAATCTGAACGTTTGGTGGTTTGGAGCACTTTGGAATTTAGGTCTTCATCTTCGTCTTCTCCATTCGGGTTATTTTCTTCGAGGTAGGGATTTCCTACTCCATCCTATAAGTTTTGTTCTAAGTTTTGGTATTTTGATATGTTGGGAGTACTTTGGTAATTTTGGGAAAAACCCTAGTTGTATTAATAAATTAACTTGTATAATTAATTTAAGGAAATTGGGGAAATTGGTTAAATGCATGAAATTGAGGAATTCATTGATTAAATGGTGTAGTTGGATAATTAAAATCACTCGCCTATTGAATTGTTGATATATTTATTTCCAGTCTAGAAATAGCTGTTTTGGGCTATCGGTGGAGGATAGTCATGTTTGTTGTAGACATTGCATGTGGATTAGGGAAAATTGAAACTAATCAATTTGTTTAAGTCATAAATTTAGACTATTGAATTAATACAGAAATTACATGTATTGATTGAGCATTGCATATGCATATTGTTTGGGAGGAGATAGGGGATGTACTCCACGGTTTAGGGGAAGATAGGGGATGGACCTCTAAATCGGATTTTGTTTGGGAGGAGATAGGGGATGGACTCCATTAGCATCACTATTATGTGTGCTTATTATATTGAAGTGTTTTTTACATGTTATTGATACAGCACTACAATGTGTATCAAACGTGAAGTATGAAGTGTTTTGATATGAGCCTGAGTCTCATTTGTTTTGTTGATATTGAAAGTAATGTGAATATGATATATAGTTCACTGTTGTAAGTTTGGCCAGGTTCTGAGCCATGTTGATAATAATGGAAAGTGAAATGTGTCTTAGACATTAGTGTCATGAGACTGTATAATGATACAATTGATTATCTTGGTTAACCATCTATTGAATGTTATAGCTTTATTCAATGCTTATATTTGGTTTAGTATTTTTCTACTGGGCTGTGGCTCACCCTTTATGGGAACATCATTTTCAGGTTCAGGTGATAAGCTACCTCCAAGGACTTAGCTTGGAAGGATTTGACTTTTGGATTTTGAAGACTATCTTCAGTTAGCTGTTTTGATTTGATAGTACATGTAAACATTCAAGCCTAGGGCTTTACTTGTATTTGAGTTAGAACTCATATTTTTGTGTCCAAGTGTTGGCTTGGAAAGATGTAAGCCCGTAGGGCATTTAATTTGATGTTACATGTAATGCTTTTATTTAGAAATACTCTGATGAATGAGATAATGAATTGTTTACTTTAAATATTGCATGTCAATGACAAATATATAATGAGTCTATTTTGAGGGCATTACAGGATTCAACCAAGATTATTCTGGGTGTATAAATGAGTGAAGGGAGGCAACAATAAGAAACATAAAAAATATAATTCTTACATTACTAGTGAGATACAATATGAAGAAGTCATTCATTCCCTTGATCATCTTCACATTTCACTTGCTTTGCTCAACCACCATGGGTGGTGATGCTCTTTTTCCAACATATGAGGTTCATATCATCAACGATCTTCCAACCAACTCTCACTTCTTTTTGCTAGTTCATTGCCAATCAAAAGCCGATGATTTCGGAATGCATAAGCTTGAAAGTGGTGAAGAATTCTACTGGAGATTCAAACCCAACATTATAAAAACCACTCTCTTCTTCTGCCATTTTTATTGCGATACCAAAGATGCAATTTTTAATGTTTACGATAGGAAACTAGATGATGATTATTGCTACAAGTTTAATACATGTTACTGGAGTGTTAGAGATGATGGCTTTTATTTCAGCGGTGATAATACGGCTCAGGCAACATGGTCGAAATTCAACGATTGGACTCCTTAATTGTTATGTATGATGTAAGAGCTTATGCATTTGCCATCATCTTGTATTTGGACTATCAATAACTTATATGTAAATGTATGCAAGGTTTGAAAAATTGACTATTCAAGTCACACATAGTCATTCATAGTAGTAGAGAATGGTTTTGTGAGTGCCTTTTAAAGTTAAATTTCGACTTTGAATCTAGCCATTATATCCTATCTTAACGAATCTTATTTATCCTCTTGTGTTTTTAGTAAGATTTTTAATAAGACTGTTAATACATGTAGAATTATTCAAAATTTAATGAAATAATTTTTCTTGAGCCTATTATGTGGCTTATGGTGTGTCGTAGCCCATCAGTACATGTGGTATTGGGCCCAAAACATTGGCCTAGCATAGTACGCCTAGATTTGTTTTCATGCTAGGCCTAACTCTAAATGAGTCGTGTTGGTCCGACTCATTTAATTTACACCTCTACTTAGGACAACGCAATACATTAATGTGATTTATAGACATAAAATTCATATAAAAAACATATTTAGAATGATTTGTCAATCACATTTATAAAATTATAATGATAATAATAGGTGTTTTGATTGAAAATGAAAAGACCACAAAGTATCAACTCATTTTGCCCATAATTTCTATATCAAAATTTTATTTGTATGTCAACCACTAAAAAGAAAGAAAATATATACCATGTATTTGTTGGACAATCTTCACTGTATTTAAAAGATTTAATTCTATTGTGTACACAACAACAATTAGAATTTAAAGAAATAAAGAAAAGGAGAGAATTTGTTTGATTACAAAAATCAAACTTGAAATAAAAATAAATAAATAAAAACAAATTTTATTTTGTTACAAAAACAAAATTTAAATATGATTTTAATAAATAAAAACAACACTGAAAATAAATTAAATAACTTACTTGATTTAATTTGTTCGAATTATTTTCTGATCAAGTCCAGTGTTTGACACTGTGTCCTTAAGACAGATTCGTCCTCTCCACGGTGCTTTTAGAATTTGGAGGTCTATCTCCCAGGATGAAATGATCTTACCACAAACAATAGTAGCACTACAAATTGTTTGCCTTACGAACACACTAAGTGTTTACACTCTTTCTTTCAGAAATAAAATGCAGCAAGATGATGAATATAATTAGCAGAGGTACCAAATTTCTGAATGAAAAACATCAAATGAGGGTGGTCCTATTTATAGATGTAAAGGTGGCTCTTGGTTTTAAATTGAACAGGTATGATACCTGTTGGTTTTGAATTCAAACAGATTTCAATCTGTTGATAATTCAAACAGATAGCAAAAAACGGGAAGGGCCCTGTTTGGGTGTGCACTAATTCCAAACTAGTTTATTTCTGTTTGAAAACAGTAAGGGCCCTGTTTGGATGTACAGAAAATTCAAATCAGTTTAATTTGAATTTTGGATTTTATTTTACCAAAAAATAAAATTAAATTCAAATGTTTTTGGCCCAAAAAGATTAGAAGCCCAACCCAACCACACACCACGCACCCGCGCCCAATCCCAGCCCGCCCGACCGGACGGACGGCGGCGGCGGCGCGCGCGTGTGGTGATTTTTGGGTCCAATGGGTCTAGCCCATTTTGCCCATAACCTCTCCCTCTAAAACACTTGGGTACCCCTTGGGGCACACCCCAAGTATCTCACCCAAGCCTGATAAACCCTTTCAAAACTTTCCACCAAATCAATGTGGGACAAGCCAATTTACAACCTTAAGGAATTTCCACCAAAACTCCATTTCTATGGAGCACACTTTGGCTTCAATTTCCCATTCACTCGGTAATGGTTTTGAGCAACCAAATATACCACGTGAATCACAACGCGGCATAGAACGCGTTACCACTTTGACCTGAGTAAATCGACACTCGGGGCCCACCTAAAAAATAGAACAAACTTGAGAAAAAATTCTGGTTTTACCCAGAATTTTTCTACCATTTCCAACAATCCCCCACATGAATGGAATTTGATGACAACGGAAATGCAACAATATGCAGACTTAACGAAAGAGTATAAGTCGAAAATATCTTGCATCAGGATAGGTAGTTTTCGGCCTTGAACCTTCCATAGTGATAACCTATCGGACTTACTGGCTAACCAATGGACGCGATGCCTTGAATTGTTCAGCCGTTTGTGTAAGCCAAGACAATAGATTTCACACAAAATATCTTCTAACACATCGTGGTTCTCACTGTTGTGTTCATTTTGGCCTTGAACGCGCCTGGTTTTCATAAGTGTTTCTAGAGAATTTAGCCTTTTCATTCTCATAGAACCGGCCCCAGTTCAACACTCATATAGGTGATTCTTATTGTGAGTATCTCCTTATACTTGTCTTGATTTTATACTTTAATCAAGATATAAGTAATCATTAAAAGCAAAGCTTATCCTTATACCCCTGCATACAACATATGTTGCAGATATCACTCTCACCATAAGAATGGGTAGGGAATTTTTAATCCCTTGGTGATTTCTGGTGAGCCATACATAACTTAGTTGTCCCTTTGAACTTAGTTCTTGGGATCTCCAGTCATACAAGTAGGGTTACCATTATGACGATTCTTATGTAATAGGCTTTAATCCCATCCCCTTCGATGAACTATACACTAGCTCTTTTGTCAAACCTTTTGTTAATGGATCCGCAATATTCTCTTTAGATTTTATATAATCTATTGAGATTATTCCGTTTGACAACAATTGCCTTACGGTATTATGTCGACGACGAATATGTCGTGACTTACCGTTATATATGTGATTCTGTGCCCTGCCTATTGCAGATTGACTATCACAATGAATGCAAATAGCTGGCACAGGTTTTGGCCACATTGGAATGTCTTCTAAGAAGTGACGAAGCCATTCTGCTTCTTCACCTGCTTTGTCTAAAGCAATGAACTCAGATTCCATTGTGGATCGTGCGATGCAAGTTTGTTTCGTGGACTTCCAAGAAACAGCAGCGCCTCCTAGAGTAAAGACATATCCACTAGTGGATTTTGAATCTTTAGTATCCGATATCCAATTGGCATCACAATAACCTTCGAGTACTGCTGGATATCGAGTAAAGTTCAAACCATGATCACGAGTAAATCTTAGATATCTAAGAACCCGAATGATCGCTTTCCAATGGTCTTCTCCAGGGTTACTAGTGTACCTACTCAATTTACTGATAGCATAAGCTATATCAGGACGAGTACAATTCATTGGGTACATTAGGCTTCCAATGATTTGGGAGTATTTTAACTGAGACACTGCGTCACTTTTATTTTTCGATAAATAAAGACTGATGTCTACAGGTGTTCTAGCTAAATTCAAATCATCCTTGATAAATTTATCAAGAATTTTCTCAATATAATGAGATTGAGATAATGCATATCCGTTAGATGTTTTAGTAATTTTCATTCCTAATATAACATCTGCGACCCCCATATCTTTCATATCAAATCTTTTGTTAAGCATTTGCTTAGTTGATTTGATCATGTCTTGACTGCTTCCAATGATAAGCATGTCATCCACATAAAGACAAACTATGACATATCCTTGGTCAGTGTTTTTAACATAGACGCATTTGTCACATTCGTTTATCTTAAACCCATTAGTAAGCATTGCATGATCAAATTTTTCATGCCATTGCTTAGGTGCTTGTTTTAATCCATAAAGGGATTTTACAAGCCGACAAACTTTCTTTTCTTGCCCTGATACTACAAACCCTTCGGGTTGTTCCATGTAGATCTCTTCATTTAGATCACCGTTTAAGAAAGCTGTCTTAACATCCATTTGATGCATTTCTAAATTAAACAACGCTGCTATAGAAATAAGCATGCGAATGGATGTTATTCTTGTCACAGGGGAATATGTGTCAAAATAGTCCAGACCTTCCTTTTGTCTGTAACCTTTAACAACAAGTCTTGCTTTATACTTGTCAATTGAACCATCTGCTTTCATTTTTCTCTTGAATATCCATTTATATCCAAGAGGTTTAGAACCTGGTGGAAGATCCACCAATTCCCAAGAATGATTTTGCATAATGGATTCAATTTCATTATTAACAGCCTCTTTCCACAAAGGTGCTTCAGGACCTGTCATTGCTGCCTTAAAGCTTTGAGGTTCATTTTCTAACAAGTATGTCAGAAAATCTAGATCAAAGGATTTTGATGTTCTCGCTCTCTTACTTCGTCTTGGTTCATCATTAGTTAAATCCTGTTGGTCGAGACTATTACTAGTCTCTTTTGTTTGATTGTCATTAGTCTATTGACTTTGTGTACAATTATAAGTTCTTTTCTGTGAACTTAATTCCTGTCCTTTCTTGTAAGGAAAGACATGTTCAAAAAACACAGCATTCCTTGACTCTATAATAGTGTTCACATTTATATAAGGTATTTCTGATTTATAAGTCAGAAACCGATATGCACTACTATTCTGAGCATAACCAATAAACACACAGTCTACTGTTTTTGGTCCAATCTTAGTCTTTTTAGGAATAGGAACTTCAACTTTTGCCAAACATCCCCACACTTTTAAGTATTTGTAGGAAGGTGGTTGACCTTTCCACAATTCATAAGGAGTGCTGTTGGTTTTCTTGTGGGGTATTCTATTAAGAACATAATTAGCAGACAATATTGCTTCCCCCCACAAGTTCTGTGGTAAACCTGAACTTAGTAACATGGCATTCATCATTTCTTTGAGGGTTCTATTCTTCCTTTCAGCAATTCCATTTTGCTGTGGAGAATAAGGGGCTGTAGTTTGGTGAATAATGCCATGTTGTGCACAAAATTCATTTAATGGTGCATCATATTCACCACCCCTATCACTTCTAACCATTTTAATGGTTTTACCAAGTTGATTTTCAACTTCTGTTTTGTAGAGTTTAAACATTTCTAAGGCTTCATCTTTACTTCTAAGTAAATAAACATAACAATATCTTGTGCAATCACCGATAAACGTTATGAAATACTTTTTGCCTCCTCTAGTTTGAATAAATTTTAGACCACATACATCAGTATGAATTAATTCTAGAGGTTCGGTTTTCCTTTCAACCGATTTAAATGGAGCCTTAGTTAGTTTCGCTTCTACACAAATTTCACATTTATGATTAGGATTAATTTCAAACTTTGGTATATAATCTAAACCAATTAATCTACGCAAAGCATCAAAATTCACATGTCCTAATCTACCATGCCATAAATTTGACTCAAGAATATAAACAAAAGATGTGTTATTCTTATTCATAGCAACTTTCGGTACAACTGTCATTACATTCAACTTAAAGAGACCATCACTCATGTATCCCTTACCAACATACATACCACTCTTTGTTAATACAAATTTATCAGACTCAAATACAAGCCTAAAACCATTTTTACTTAACAAAGACCCAGAAACTAAATTCTTCCGGATGTCAGGTACATGCAGTACGTTGTTGAGGGTCAGTTCTTTCCCTGATGTCATCTTCAAGATAACTTTTCCTTGTCCAACCACAGTAGAAGTAGAAGAATTTCCCATGAAAAGTTGTTCACCATTTGCAGCCTCATTGTAGGTAGTGAACATCTTCTTGTCCACACATATGTGACGAGTTGCTCCAGTGTCAACCCACCACTCTTTGGGATTTCCAACCAAGTTAGCCTCAGGCACCACAGCAGAGAGGTTGATGTCATTCACTCCGTCAGAGATGTAATCCAATTCTGTTACATTGGCCTGATTGGTGGTCTTCTTACTTGTACTTCCATGATCCTTCTTAGGGCGGCGGCAGTCAGAAGCTCGATGTCCAGTTTTGTCACAGTTATAGCATTTTCCTTTGAACTTCTTGCTACTATCGCCTTGTTTAGGACCATCTCCAGTAAACTTCCTCTTTTTGTTATGTGGTTTATGAACTTGTTCAACCACATTAGCCTTGGACTTAATGGGATTTTTTCCATTCCTCTTTTCAGCCTTTCGGTTATCTTCCTCAATTCTTAATCTTACAATCAATTCATCCATAGTCATGTCTTTGCGTTTGTGTTTTAAATAATTTTTGAAATCTTTCCAAGCCGGTGGTAACTTTTCCACTAAAGCAGCGACTTGGAATGACTCACTAAGAGACATACCTTCTGAATGAATATCATGCAAAATTATTTGAAAACTTTGAACTTGAGATATTACCGTTTGGGAGTCTACCATAACAAAGTCCAGAAATTTACCGACGACAAATTTCTTCGTGCCGGCATCTTCTGTCTTGTATTTCTTCTCCAAAGAATCCCACAATTCTTTTGCTGTTTTCAGAGGACAGTATACATTATACAGCATATTGTCAAGGCCATTTAGGATGTAGTTTCTGCACAGGAAATCTGAATGTTTCCAAGCATCTACAGCGGCAACAACTTGCCGATCACTTTCACCCTCTTTAAGTGCTGGAGCCTCTTCATGGAGAAACCGGGCCAAATTAAGAGTCGTAAGATAGAACAGCATCTTCTGCTGCCATCTCTTAAACTCGGTACCGTTAAATTTTTCTGATTTTTCTCCATGATTGATTGGTACATGAACATGGTTCTGGATAGGGACCGATGTAGGTGTAACAATAGGAGTACCACTGCTAGATGCAGTTTCAGTTGTAGTAGCCATAATCTCTAATTACAAAAATCAGAAAAAATTAAAACACAAATTAATTTTCTAGTTACTAAAACCAGAAAATAAATTATAACAACAAAATAATTTTATTTTCCTTGTTACTAAAACTAGAAAAATAAAATATCACAAGAATTTTTTGTAATACCAAATAATATTCTGCAATTGTTAATGACACCAGTATATTACTACTAGTTGTTAAAGAAAACAGACAGTATATTACTACTATCTGTCAAATAGCATAAATCACTATTTGTTTTTCCAACCAGAATATTACTTTGAAAACACAGAAAATTAAATACAATGAAGATACCAAAAAATGAGTCTGTCTTAAGATTGTTGGACAATCTTCACTGTATTTAAAAGATTTAATTCTATTGTGTACACAACAACAATTAGAATTTAAAGAAATAAAGAAAAGGAGAGAATTTGTTTGATTACAAAAATCGAACTTGAAATAAAAATAAATAAATAAAAACAGATTTTATTTTGTTACAAAAACAAAATTTAAATATGATTTTAATAAATAAAAACAACACTGAAAATAAATTAAATAACTTACTTGATTTAATTTGTTCGAATTATTTTCTGATCAAGTCCAGCGTTTGACACTGTGTCCTTAAGACAGATTCGTCCTCTCCACGGTGCTTTCAGAATTTGGACGTCTATCTCCCAGGATGAAATGATCTTACCACAAACAATAGCAACACTACAAATTGTTTGCCTTACGAACACACTAAGTGTTTACACTCTTTCTTTCAGAAATAAAATGCAACAAGATGATGAATATAATTAGCAGAGGTACCAAATTTCTGAATGAAAAACATCAAATGAGGGTGGTCCTATTTATAGATGTAAAGGTGGCTCTTGGTTTTAAATTGAACAGGTATGATACCTGTTGGTTTTGAATTCAAACCGATTTTAATCTGTTAATAATTCAAACAGATAGCAAAAAACGGGAAGGGCCCTGTATGGATGTACAGAAAATCCAAATCAGTTTAATTTGAATTCTGGATTTTATTTTACCAAAAAATAAAATTAAATTCAAATGTTTTTGGCCCAAAAAGATTAGAAGCCCAACCCAACCACACACCACGCACCCGCGCCCAAGCCCAGCTCGCCCGACCAGACGGACGGCGGCGGCGCGCGCGCGCATGTGTGGTGATTTTTGGGTCCAATGGGTCTAGCCCATTTTGCCCATAACCTCTCCCTCTAAAACACTTGGGTACCCCTTGGGGCACACCCCAAGTATCTCACCCAAGCCTTATAAACCCTTTCAAAACTTCCCACTAAATCAATGTGGGACAAGCCAATTTACAACCTTAAGGAATTTCCACCAAAACTCCATTTCCATGGAGCACACTTTGGCTTCAATTTCCCATTCACTCGGTAATGGTTTTGAGCAACCAAATATACCATGTGAATCGCAACGCGACATAGAACGCGTTACCACTTTGACCCGAGTAAATCGACACTCGGGGCCCACCTAAAAAATAGACCAAACTTGAGAAAAAATTCTAGTTTTACCCAGAATTTTTCTACCATTTCCAACAGTATTAATTGAGACTTGCCTAGCAACATCTTTATGGAATATATTAGGAAAAAATCAAAAAATAAAAATTACAAATCGGTCAGGTCTAGACCACAACCTTACGAATTGATTTGGTTTGATTTTCTCAATAAATGGTTCCTGATTATTAAAATAAGTAAATCGCACCTGACAGTTTAGTTTGTGATTTTATAATAAAAAATGGTTGAGAGCACTAAAAGCGCTACTCTAATAGCACCACTAATGATGCCCACTACCTATGCTCTTTTTTTTTTAGCATTCCCAATGCATTAGTGCTATTAGTGATTTTTTTTTAGTGATATGAATCATTATTATTTTATAATTATGGTCCTGATTTGAAATGGAACTGATTTGTTTAAATGCACACACATGTATAAATATGTATATAATTTGTTATTTATTTGAAACACTCATAAATTGGATTTTTTCAATTGTTTTTTCCAAATCATATTTTTGACCTTTTTTTCTAACTCTAAGACACAAGTGAGTGAATTTGGTATGCATTTATGATTGTGGGCTCATTGCTTTGTGCCTAAAGTTGACACATTGCTCATTTATTATTCCATTTAGGTAAATTCAATTGTCTTCACTTGCTAAAAATACTAAAAAGAAAAATTCAATTACATTTAGCCTATATATTTTCTGTGTATTTCATTGCGCTCAAATATGCAATGAACAGGTCATTTCGTTTCGTATTACAAAAAAAAAGCAGCGTCAAATTCAACTCCCCATTTAAATCTTCCATCTCATAGCAGGATTTGAACGACGAATAGAGTGAATGAATGGGAGATACTCAGCTAGAATTAATGAAGGTTGGTTCAGGAATGCTTGCCACTTTGGCTAGTTGTAAAGCTGCTTGGCTTTGTCTAAGGCGGTTTGGTTGTTTGGATTGGATATAAAGATTTTAAGAAGATATGTAATACTTAAAGATAAAGATGACATATAATATATTATAAGATATGAGATGAATTATATATACTATACAGTCACTTATACTATATTTGATTAAGATAGAATATAAGAAGGAAGTGATTATTTTTAACTTTTAGATTAAAGATGAGTTACATCCGACAGTGGAGATATACAATACGATCCTTTTGCATCATATACTATCTGGACTCTCTATATCCAAAGCAACCAAACATGGGATATAAGGGGGGGGGGAAAAAAACATGTAAACCTCATCTCATATTATATTCGGTCTCACAGCTATATTTAACTTTTATATCCGGTAAACAAACATGGCCTAAGGCCTTGTTTGATTGTCCAGATATAAAATGAAGAATATAATATGCCTTGGGATTTACTCAGTATATGCAATGAATAGGATATATGGATTGGACAACATATCCCATGCTCATGTTTGTTGAGTTCATGATATAATACTGAATATTTCTTATCCATGTTTGTTTTACAAAAAAATTATGGGATATAAGAAAGTAACATACATTAATGTCTATTTTGTCCCTATGCCCATCAATATGCAATATATATGTACGTGAATCTAAAAAAAAAAAAAAATTTGTCTTGTTAACACACTAAAAAAGTGTATGAACAAATTTATTTTCAAAGAGGTGAGACATGAATAATATATTCATAACCTTAAGGGTTTGGTCTAGTGCTTCTCTCTCTAAAAACAACCTCTCTCTCCTTCTTCTCTCTCTAAAAACCTCCTTCCCCGACCTCTTTTTGGGCTGGCCGGCCGCCGCCTTTGGCTATGGTGGTCGGCTGGCCTAGCTCGCTTCGGTGGCTGTCTTGTTAGTTTCTTCTTTCAATAAACTTGAGTCTCCCATTTTTCCCCACCTAGGTGTAATTTTTGTTTGCTGCGGGAGAGTTTTGGTGAGTCAGGGGTCGTTCAGGTATTTCTTTAGGGGCTGTCTAGGTTTGTCTTCGGTTGTCTTCTTGTATTTCAACCTTGCCGTTATAGCTGATTCATCAGGGGAGTCCAAGAATTTCATTCGAGCACTTTTGGCGAGTAGGAGCTTGAGGGGTGCACTCTGGTTCGTAAGCGATCAGTTCTTTCCAGTTTTCACTCGAGCGCTCCTCATCGAGTGAGAGTTTGAGTGGTGAATTTCTACCATTTGTATGGAGGTGTCCTAGCAGGTGGTCGGTGTTCGGTGGGTGTGTGGATCCGTGGTGTGACATAGAAGACCTGTGAGGTAGAAGTCCTGTTGGCTATGGAGTTCGGCAGCAGCATAGACGTGGGCTGCAGTAGAGGCTTTGGCGTGGGTACTGGGTAATGTGTGGGTGTTTGCGGGTGTTGCGATCTGTGGATTTGTGGGTGTTGTGTAGGGGAGTTGCAGCAGCTTGGAGTCTTCAGTAGGGGTGTTGCTGTGGATCTTTGGGGTCTTCTTGGCCGGTGTGGGTTGTGGGATTGGTCGGTGGCCGTGAGTGTTGATTGTCCTTGGGAGTGTTCAGTTGCATTGCGTATTACGTGCTCGGAGTTTGAATCAGATTAGAAGTTCCCGCCCATGGAGTGTGGCCGTGGGTGTTGGGTGTTGTCAGTGGGTGGTCGGTGGTATGCAGATGGGCGTTGTCAGTAGGTATAGTAGGTTGTTTTTGGTGCTGGGGTGTCGTGGGTCTTGGCTAGGCTTTGGGAGTGTAGCAACATGTGGGTGTGGTTTAATCATGTGGGAGTGTAGCAGTCTGTGGGTGAAGGAAAGGTGGGTTATCAAAGCTTGGTGTTGCAGCAGCAGCTATGGCGTGGGTCTTGGGTTGTAGCATTGGGAGTTGTAGCAGCAGTGTGGGTTGTTGTTAAGATGATTTAAAACCGTGAGCCCTACAGCAGAGGTGATTAAAATATCTGGGTTGATTAGATGGGTTTCTAGCTCGGGCTTCTTTGAGAGTTGGTTTAGTTAATCTAGTTTGGTTTGAGTGTTTTGGTGGGTTGATTATGTGGAGATTCATGTATTTTATTTTTCTAGTTAAGTTCTTCTTGACTCTTTAAAAAAAAAAAATCGAGAGGCTTAGGGGTTGGTTGTATGGATGCGAGTAGCAATAGTAGGGGTATTTTTATACTTCCGAATCTCTCTCAATGCATGTCATCTTCTTGTACCTTTAATTTCATGCTGTTAAATGAAATTTTTCTTTGCTGATCAAAAAAAAAATTTAAAAAAATAATCAATTAAGTAATAACATAATCAAAAACTTAAATAATAATATAAATTTGTTAAAAATATATAAGAAAAATAATTTAGAATCAATTAAGTTTTAACATTTTTAAAATTATTTTCCTAAATTTAATCGTGTATTCTAAATTCTTACAAATAAAAAATACATATTATAGTTTAATTGGCAAATTCAAAAATAAAATAAAATGCATATCATAGTTTATTTGGCCCACTTATTTATTTAAATCTTAAATTGGTAAATATTTTTTGAATTAGAACTTTGAAAATTCAAAACCTTTTAAATTAATATAATTATAAATATTTTTTTTATATTTAAAATTAAAAAATTAAATTAAAACTTTGAATTTCAAAAAGGAAACAATATTTTTGTTTATATATATAGTCTATGTAAAAATTTAGCTGTAAAAATTTCAAAATAAAATTCATGAACATAATTTTTTTGGTCATATACAATCGGATTTTTAATATACACAATCAAATTTATGTAAAGTTCATATATACACATAATCAGATTTTCCATTGTAAAAGGGTAAAATTATACTTTTAATTCTTATCCCATATGATGGGCGGTGGTGCTACATGCACTAATTAATATACATACTAGTGTACCAACTAGTGTTATGCCATTATATTGACCCCACCTATTATACAAATTACAAATACCCAAAACCTCTAAAATTATGCCACATCATCTGTTAGTATACTAGTTAATATATTAATTGGTACATATAATATTATTCTCGATGAGATATGATATGATAGAGGAGAATTGGTATTGTACATCCACCCATTTTGAGGATGAACAATCTAATTATATTTGTATTCTCCTCTAAAAAATATTACAAACACAAGATATATGGACCCAACACTGGCCCTCCAGTCTCAGATTAGAGGGTACTATTGGGCCCGTGGTAGGCCCCATTGTGATAATCCGAACTGTTGAATATGTAGATCTCGGTAAGTACTATATGCTTGTAAAAAATCACATTGATCAGATATCGATAGCTATGTTATTAAATCAGTTTTGTATTAAAAAAATAAACAGTGAAAAAATAAACGGTTGACAGAAAACTGATCCGATGAGATAACTATTGATATCCGATCAATCTAATTTTTTACAGGCATATAATACTCTACAAATTCTACACATTGAACAGTTCGGATTATCGAAAGGGACCCATGGTGGGCTTCCACAAAGCCAACATCACCCTTCAGTCCGATCTGAGACTTAAGGAAAACCAGGCCCATATGGACCCATAGTATATAATCTCCAATCTCACCTTCTATATCCAAGAATCAAGCAGGGCCTAAGTTTCTTGAGAGGATTGAGAAGACGCAGAAAAGTGCAATGCCAGTCAAAGAAGATTCACAACTATGGCTGTCAAACCTCCCCAAGGAAATCATCAACCCTAATTGATTGGGATGAAGGAAGGTGGAAGAGGCGCGGTTGTTAAAAGAGGAGGAACAGAGAAAATGAAGAATGTGACAATTCGCTACTACCACCAATAACGATGATGCTAATGATGATGATGATGAAGAATCGACGATGATGACGACTCTGTGCGTGTATATGGAGAAACTTAGACCCGATCAAGCTGACAATATCAAATTTTTTTCCATTGATATCGATACTAGTCGAGTTCAATATCGAGATCGCTCACCCATCACAATCAATCACCTAACAGTTTTCAATCCTCCAACCAATCATTCACTCCATTTTGCGTCAATCGCGTCCTGACTATTTCTATTTGGTGAGACCGCAACAGAGGATTCAAGAGCCGTCCTCGTATCCCAACTCTCCCGCCGCCGCACCACCACCAGGAGCAGCGGCGACTGGCATGGTGGTCCTAGGCTAAAGGCAGCGAAGCCTAATCCCCTAGTGGTAATCGTTGATGGAAAGATATATGCCCTAGAAGAGGTTGTTGATCTCGAAAAGTATAAAAGCAAATTTGGGAATCGAGATCTAGAACCAGTTTTTGTGTACTTATTGAATGTATAATTGTTGTTGATAATCTTTATAGCGATCCCGGGTTTACCCTTGTTGTACAGTGATCCGGACGTGTGTCCATGGATGTTGGTAGTTGTTTATTATCTTGTTTGCATCCTTTTTACTTCGCATTTGAGTTATAGGATGTGTTGGGCAGGTTTGTTACAAGTTGGTTGAGTTTAGAAACCAAAACTAGTTGCCCAGATTTTTACCTGTCCGCTCGAGCGGGGGTTTTGGCGCTCGAGCGGGAATTGCACCCATCCAGTATTTTTCTGTGCAGTGTTGGACGCTCGAGCGTGGTATTGGCCGCTCGAGCGGGGAGTTGGAAGCTCGAGCGGAGACCTGGTTCTGTAAAAAGTTCTGGGAGTGTGCATCCGCCGCTCGAGCGGGATTGTTGGCGCTCGAGTGGGAGTCTGTGAGTGACGCTCGAGCGGGTCGACTGGGTTTAAGTTCCGTGTTTTGACTTTTCAAATCACTTTTTCACTTTCTCTTCTCTCTCCTACTTTTCCAAAAACACCATTGTTGAGCCTCTCACTCTAGAACTCAACCTTCTCTCTAGGTTTTGATCTAGTAGGAGTGATTTGCTCATCTTTGGCCTTTGCAAAAAGGTTGTTGATCGTCGAGGGCTATTCTTTAATCTGAAAATTTCGGGTTTTAGAGCACGTTAGGTTTTGTCATCTTCTCCTTTGGAGCTCCGAATTTGAGGTAGGGATATCCTACTCCTCTCTATGGATTTTGTCTTTAAATTTTGGTATTTTGAGATGTTGGGGTTGGTTTGGTAATTTGGTGAAAGTATGGGGCTTTTGTGCTATTGTACAAAAGTTGGGGTTTTATTCATAATAAACCTAGATGTATGTTTGGCATAGAGAAATGGGATAAATGTGAAATCATTGATGAAAATGGGACCTAAGGGTTGTAATGTTAATTATGGGAATTGACCTATTTACATTGATTGATTAATTGGGATAATTAATTGTGAGGAATGAGGAAATGAAATGGGATTGTTGAGACTGGAAGTGTATGGGGTTAAAGGGTGTAGTTGAATTGTTTATCACACACCGAATTGAAATGTTGATTGAATATCCATTGTGCATTTATTTTCTGTTTAGAAATAACTGCTTTGGGCTATCGGTGGAGGATAGTCGTGATTGTTGTAGACAATGCATGATGATTAGGAAAACGGAAACTAATCAATGGAATGTGTCATGGAATTTGACGGTTGATAGAATACATTAACTGTATGTATTGAGTGATTGTATATAGAACCATTGTGTTTGTATACGTTATGTGTAGAGGAGGAGATGGGGGATGTACTCCGCGGTTTGGGGGAAGATAGGGGATGTACCTCTAAACCGGATAGTGTTGGGAGAAGATAGGGGATGAACTCCGTAGATACAGCTCATATGCTTGTCTAGAGAAGTGAAGATAGAGCTCATATGCTTATCTTTGTGAAATGTGGATACAGCTTATATGCTTATCTGTGAATGTGGGATATTGTTGTATACATATCTGTTGAGAATGTGGATATAGCTTATATGCTTATCTGTGAATGTAGGATATTGTTGTTATACGTATCTGTTGAAATGATGATAGAGCTAACATGCTTATCTGTTGAAAAAGGGAGAATGGAAAGTAACTTGGACTCATAAGTCGTATGACATCAATATGTGATTTATGTGAGTGTGTCAGGGTTGGCCATCTATCAATTGCTAATGTTTTAGTCATTGTTCATGGTTGGTTTAGTGTATTTCTACTGGGCTGTGGCTCACCCTATATGGGAATATCATTTTCAGGTACAGGTAGCATGCCACCTCCAATGACATAGCTTGGGAGGCTAGAGGCGGACATACTTTTTGTCGTTTTACTTTTGATGTATTACATGTAAATTCAGGCCAAGGGCTTAACGTGTATGAGTTAGCACTCTTTTGTTGTAACCAAGTGTTAACTTGGAAAGCTGTAAGCCCAAAGGGCATTTGCTTTTGTTGTTAACATGTAATACTTTTTGTAATGAAACTTAGATAAATGGAAGAATGTGAAACTTTTACATAACAATGCATATCTTTATTGATGGGTTTAATGTTGTTATTTTGAGGGCGTTACAACTTGGTATCAGAGCGTACTGGGTTCGAATACTTTGGGTACGTAGGACGTGATTAATATCACAATGGGTCTGTCTCGCTTGATAGAGACTTAGATGTAGTGTCATATGCTATGTGTTTGATTGATAACATGCTTATGTGATTATGTGGGGTATGGGATTTAATTTCTAGGATGTTGATTGGATCCTTGGGTTTCTGGGAGTCTTGTTGGAAAGGCACTTGATCAATGCTGTTTCTAACCGGAACTCTTGTAACGCCTCGGGACTATCATTATCCGAAAATGAAATTCGTAAGTGCTTATGTGTTTACGTGCTTACGTGGAGTGAATTACAGTTGTCCATGCATTAGGACGTGAGTGTTTAGTTTCGGCACATTTATAAATGTGCTAATGTTCTGTGTTACCTTTATTAGGATGTCAGGACGAGGAAGAGGTGCTAGGCGTGGTAGACCTGCGAGGCAGGAAGTACCGTCACCGGGTGAGATTCCGGCAGTGCAGGAGGGAGTTGGCCAGGCCAATGTGGCCGAGCCAGTGGGTCAGCAGGCCATGGGTGCTTTGGCCAGAGAGATAGCAGGAGCTTTGGGTATTCTTAGAGCTGGGAATCAGGCAGCTGAGGCAGGGCCTTTCTTCTTGAAGAGGGAGTTTTTCCGGTCTAATCCGGATGAGTTTATCGGGGATCCGAAGGAGCCACTAAAGGCTGATGAGTGGCTAGAGCAAATCAGTAAGACGTTCGAGATGCTTGGCATCGAGGACGGAGCACTGAAAGTGACCTTGGCATCTTTCCAACTGAAGGAAGATGCGGGTCAATGGTGGAAATACGAGAAGGCTCGTGTTGGTGGTACTTGGGAGGCGTTTGTAAATGCTTTTCAGGAGAGGTTTTTGTCTGCAGCAGCTAGGGAGAAGCTGAGGGATCAGTTTAGCCGGCTTAAACAACAGGGCTTGTCAGTGGCCGAGTTTGAGTCTACTTTTACCAGTCTGTCCAGGTTTGCACCGGAACTGGTGGCGTCCGAGGAACGCCGTTGTTATGAGTTTGAGCGGAAGTTGAGGCGGGGCCTCAAGTTGAGAGTTGGTGGGTCTTTTATCCGAGAGTATAGACACCTGGTAGATGCTGCTGCTCATATGGAAATTATGATGCAGGAAGAGGAGGAAGAACAGAGGGGCTCCAAGAGGGGCCAAGATGGCCAGGGTGATGGCAGGAGGCAGAGGGGTTATAACCCTCAGCAGTCTCAGGGAGCAGTTTCTAGATCGACCTTTCCAGTGCCGAGCGTAGGCTCGGGGAGAGGCAATCAGGGGGAGTTTGCTTGTTATAAGTGTGGCCAGCTGGGTCACAAGGTCTCTGTTTGCCCGCAGAAGGGTGGGGGTCAGAGAGCTGCTTCTTCTTCAGCTAGACCGCAGAGTCAGAGTTTGGGCAAGGGGCAGCCCTTGTCTTGTTATCAGTGTGGACAGCCTGGGCACCTGAAGAGGTTTTGCTCACAGTTGAGTGCCACTTCGGGAGCGTCTGGTTCCAGGCAGACGCAGAGTTTTCAGGCAGCTCAGTTTGTGCAGGCCTCGAGGGCCAATCCGGGGGCTTCGTCGTCCCAGTCTGTGCAGCAGTCTTTTGCTCCTAGAGGTGAGTAGGTAGGCCAGGGGCCTACGGGGCGCGTGTATGCTGTTACCGCGCAGGATTTAGTACCAGCTCCATTGGTGGTGAGAGGTACTTTTCTGTTTTGCAACTCGGTTGCTAGTGTGTTGATTAACACGGGTGCATCTCATTCTTTTGTATCTGCTGCATTTGCATCTGTTTTGGAATTGGAGTTAGCAGAGTTAGCATCTCCTATTTGTGTAGTGTCACCTCTTGGTGGTGAGTTGATCTTGAAACAGGGTGTTAGAGGATGTGATATAGAGGTCGCCGACTATAGGCTTCCTTTTCCGTTTGTTGTCATGCCCATGAAGGGTTTTGATGTTATTTTGGGTATGGACTGGCTATCGTCATACCGGGCTGTTATCGATTGCTACCGCCAGAGGGTCACGTTATGTACCTTGAGCAGGGAGTGGTTCCATTTCTTGGGAGACCGGGTTGGTAGTGTTTTGCCACCGGGGTATGATTCGCGAGGGCGAAGTGAGCTTAGTAGTCTACTTGCCAGTTTTGAGAGTGGTGAGAGTGGTGAGACCCAGCTTGTGTTGCCGAGGGTGGTTTATGAGTATTCGGATGTCTTTCCAGAAGATCTTGTTAGTTTGCCACCTCACCGAGAGATAAAGTTCTCTATTGATTTGGTGCCCGACACGGCGCCGATTTCTATGGCACCTTACCGTTTTGCTCCAGCAGAGTTGGTTGAGTTGAAAGTTCAGCTCCAGGAATTGCTAGATAAGGGCTTTGTTCGCCCTAGTGTTTCGTCGTGGGGAGCACCGGCCCTCTTTGTTAAAAAGAAAGATGGCGCCTTGAGATTGTGTATTGACTACCGGAAGTTGAATCGGGCTACGGTTAAGAATAAGTACCCTATGCCCCGTATAGATGATTTGTTTGACCAGTTAAAGGGTTCCCGTTGTTTCTCTAAGATAGACTTGAGATCGGGTTACCATCAGTTGAGGGTCAGGGAGGAGGATATTCCGAAGACGGCATTCCGTACGCGGTATGGTCATTATGAGTTTCTAGTGATGCCATTTGGGCTTACCAATGCAACGGCAGTCTTTATGGACTTGATGAACCGGATTTTCCGGGAGTTCTTAGATCGATTTGTGGTTGTCTTCGTGGACGACATTCTTATCTATTCGCCTTCTGAGGAGGAGCACGAGGAACACTTGAGAGTGGTGCTTGAGTTGCTTAGAGCCCATAGGCTGTATGCCAAGTTTGGGAAGTGTGAGTTATGGCTGAGAGAAGTCAAATTCTTAGGCCACGTGGTATCCGGGGAAGGGGTGTTTGTTGATACATCCAAGGTAGAGGCAGTGCAAGATTGGGCACAGCCTAAGAGTGTGTTTGAGATTCACAGTTTTCTGGGATTAGCTGGGTATTACCGTCGGTTTGTGAAAGATTTCTCCAGGTTAGCGTCACCGTTCACTAGACTGACTCGGAAGGGAGTCAAGTTTGTGTGGAATGAGACTTGTGAAAAGTCGTTCCAAGAGCTGAAAGTTAGATTCACAACCGCTCCGGTGTTGATTATTCCGGAGAGAGGGTTGGGTTATGCGGTTTATTGTGATGCTTCATGAGAGGGTTTGGGTTGTGTGTTGATGCAAGAGGGGAAAGTGGTAGCTTATGGCTCACGTCTGTTGAAAATACACGAGAAGAATTACCCCACACACGACCTAGAGTTAGCGGCTGTGATCTTTGCCTTGAAAATCTGGAGGCATTACCTTTATGGTGAGAAGTTCGAGGTATTCTCGGACCACAAGAGTTTGAAATATCTGTTTACACAGAGAGACTTGAATTTGAGGCAGAGGAGATGGATGGAGTTCATCGAGGATTATGATTTTGAGTTGCATTATCATCCGGAAAAGGCCAATGTTGTGGCCGATGCCCTTAGTAGGAAATCCATTAGTGATGTAGCTAGTATAGCCATCCGGGAATGGGAGATGTTGGGTGCACTTGGCGAGTTTGATTTGCTACTGGGCGAATCTGTTGAGGCTGCGGCCTTGTTTTCTATTGTTGCACAGCCTACACTTATGACTAGAATGTTAGAGGCACAGAGAGGTGACCTTGAGGTAAAATCCATCCGAGAGAAGATCTCCAGTGGAAAGGTTGAGAAGGGTTTGACGGTGTATCCCGACCTGAGTGTGAGATGCCGAGACCGTTTGTTTGTACCGGAGTCTTGCCGAGGGGAGGTACTCCGAGAGTTTCATCATTCGCGCCTTGCGGTGCATCCGGGAGGTACTAAGATGTATCAGGATTTGGGTCGCCAGTTTTGGTGGCGGGGTATAAAGAGAGATGTGGCTGTTTTCGTATCGAAGTGCCTTACTTGCCAGCAAGTGAAGGCCGAGCATCAGAGGCCAGCGGGTTTGTTGCAACCCTTGCCTATTGCCGAGTGGAAGTGGGAGCATGTAACTATGGACTTCGTTGTAGGTCTTCCGAGGACTCAGCGGGGTAGTGATGCTATTTGGGTGGTTGTAGACCGGTTGACTAAGTCGGCGCACTTTATTCCTATGCACATGAGAGATTCGGTAGATCATCTTGCCGACTTGTATATTCGGGACATAGTGAGATTGCACGGGGTCCCAGTGATGATCCTCTCAGATAGAGATCCTCGTTTTACTGCTAGGTTGTGGCAGAGTTTGCAGAGTGCCTTGGGCACTAAGTTGACCTTTAGTACGGCTTATCATCCCCAGACTGACGGGCAGTCCGAGCGTACTATTCAGATCCTCGAGGATATGCTTCGGGGTTGTGTCTTTGACTTTAGCGGGACGTGGGAGAGGCACTTGCCATTGGTAGAATTTGCCTATAACAACAGTTTTCAGTCTAGCATCGGTATGGCACCGTTTGAGGCCTTGTATGGCCGACCGTGTAGGTCTCCAGTTTGTTGGGCCGAGGTGGGTGATGCACCTTTGTTGGGTCCGAAGTTGGTTAGAGAGACGACGGAGAAAGTTGAGCTTATCCGTAGGAGGCTTGTTACAGCCCAGAGTCGACAAAAGAGTTATGCCGACCGTAGGAGGAGACCTTTGGCGTTTGAGATAGGTGATCATGTCTTTCTGAAGATATCACCTAGGCGAGGCTTGATGAGGTTTGGGAAGAGTGGGAAGTTATCCCCTCGGTTTATTGGTCCTTTTGAGATCCTTGAGAGGATTGGTGAGGTTGCTTATCGGTTAGCCTTACCGCCGCAGTTGTCCGGAGTTCATGACGTGTTTCATGTGAGTATGCTTCGGAAGTATGAGCCAGATCCCTCACATGTGTTGGATTGGACCAATTTAGAGGTAGATGAGGATGCCTCGTATGAGGAGAGACCGGTTCGGGTCTTGGATAGGTGGGATCAGGTCCAGCGTGGCAAGACCATTCCTTTGGTGAAAGTCTTGTGGAAACATCACGGAGTGGAGGAAGCCACTTGGGAACGTGAGTTGGAAGTCCGTGAGAAATATCCGGACTTGTTTGTTGATATGTAATCTTGTATTTAAATTTTGAACTATTGTTGAACTTAAGAGCTTTTATATATGTCTTAAGTTGTGAAACATTGAAAATGTTTTGGTTTATTGGAAGTATGTTTTGGAACTTGCCTCATATGGAAGTTGAATGTAACACTATATATGTTGAATATATTGTTGAAATTGGAAAGGAAATGCGTAATGTTGATGCATGTTGAAAGTACATATGTTGTTTACATATTGTGAAAGGTCTCTTGTTAAAGGGATGGGATGACCGGTAATGGGTCGAATTGTTGAATGTTAAAATGTAACATTGTTTAAAATGGAGAAAAACTTATTTTTGAAAACTTGTGCTTAATTTCGGGGACGAAATTCTTTAAGAGGGGGAGGTTATAGCGATCCCGGGTTTACCCTTGTTGTACAGTGATCCGGACGTGTGTCCATGGATGTTGGTAGTTGTTTATTATCTTGTTTGCATCCTTTTTACTTCGCATTTGAGTTATAGGATGTGTTGGGCAGGTTTGTTACAAGTTGGTTGAGTTTAGAAACCAAAACTAGTTGCCCAGATTTTTACCTGTCCGCTCGAGCGGGGGTTTTGGCGCTCGAGCGGGAATTGCACCCATCCAGTATTTTTCTGTGCAGTGTTGGACGCTCGAGCGTGGTATTGGCCGCTCGAGCGGGGAGTTGGAAGCTCGAGCGGAGACCTGGTTCTGTAAAAAGTTCTGGGAGTGTGCATCCGCCGCTCGAGCGGGATTGTTGGCGCTCGAGTGGGAGTCTGTGAGTGACGCTCGAGCGGGTCGACTGGGTTTAAGTTCCGTGTTTTGACTTTTCAAATCACTTTTTCACTTTCTCTTCTCTCTCCTACTTTTCCAAAAACACCATTGTTGAGCCTCTCACTCTAGAACTCAACCTTCTCTCTAGGTTTTGATCTAGTAGGAGTGATTTGCTCATCTTTGGCCTTTGCAAAAAGGTTGTTGATCGTCGAGGGCTATTCTTTAATCTGAAAATTTCGGGTTTTAGAGCACGTTAGGTTTTGTCATCTTCTCCTTTGGAGCTCCGAATTTGAGGTAGGGATATCCTACTCCTCTCTATGGATTTTGTCTTTAAATTTTGGTATTTTGAGATGTTGGGGTTGGTTTGGTAATTTGGTGAAAGTATGGGGCTTTTGTGCTATTGTACAAAAGTTGGGGTTTTATTCATAATAAACCTAGATGTATGTTTGGCATAGAGAAATGGGATAAATGTGAAATCATTGATGAAAATGGGACCTAAGGGTTGTAATGTTAATTATGGGAATTGACCTATTTACATTGATTGATTAATTGGGATAATTAATTGTGAGGAATGAGGAAATGAAATGGGATTGTTGAGACTGGAAGTGTATGGGGTTAAAGGGTGTAGTTGAATTGTTTATCACACACCGAATTGAAATGTTGATTGAATATCCATTGTGCATTTATTTTCTGTTTAGAAATAACTGCTTTGGGCTATCGGTGGAGGATAGTCGTGATTGTTGTAGACAATGCATGATGATTAGGAAAACGGAAACTAATCAATGGAATGTGTCATGGAATTTGACGGTTGATAGAATACATTAACTGTATGTATTGAGTGATTGTATATAGAACCATTGTGTTTGTATACGTTATGTGTAGAGGAGGAGATGGGGGATGTACTCCGCGGTTTGGGGGAAGATAGGGGATGTACCTCTAAACCGGATAGTGTTGGGAGAAGATAGGGGATGAACTCCGTAGATACAGCTCATATGCTTGTCTAGAGAAGTGAAGATAGAGCTCATATGCTTATCTTTGTGAAATGTGGATACAGCTTATATGCTTATCTGTGAATGTGGGATATTGTTGTATACATATCTGTTGAGAATGTGGATATAGCTTATATGCTTATCTGTGAATGTAGGATATTGTTGTTATACGTATCTGTTGAAATGATGATAGAGCTAACATGCTTATCTGTTGAAAAAGGGAGAATGGAAAGTAACTTGGACTCATAAGTCGTATGACATCAATATGTGATTTATGTGAGTGTGTCAGGGTTGGCCATCTATCAATTGCTAATGTTTTAGTCATTGTTCATGGTTGGTTTAGTGTATTTCTACTGGGCTGTGGCTCACCCTATATGGGAATATCATTTTCAGGTACAGGTAGCATGCCACCTCCAATGACATAGCTTGGGAGGCTAGAGGCGGACATACTTTTTGTCGTTTTACTTTTGATGTATTACATGTAAATTCAGGCCAAGGGCTTAACGTGTATGAGTTAGCACTCTTTTGTTGTAACCAAGTGTTAACTTGGAAAGCTGTAAGCCCAAAGGGCATTTGCTTTTATTGTTAACATGTAATACTTTTTGTAATGAAACTTAGATAAATGGAAGAATGTGAAACTTTTACATAACAATGCATATCTTTATTGATGGGTTTAATGTTGTTATTTTGAGGGCGTTACAATCTTAGACATTGGTAAGCATAAAAACAAATTTGGGAATTGGGAAGAAAATTTTTTTGGCTTTTTTTTTTTTTTTGGCTAAAATAGTATTAAAAAACAAAATAATCTAAAATAGTCAATAAGATAAAATTTCACATTAAATCCATAATCATTTTTTTCCCTAACAAATATCATATTCAATTACAAAAAAAATCTAATTGTCTTCTTAAACACAACTATTTTAACTTATTAAATAGCTAAAAACTAAAATAATCAACTTTCCAAACACCAACGAAATGTATGATTGTTGTTGATAATCTTAGATATTGCTGTTGAGGCTCTTGGTTTCATTCCGCTGATGTTGTTGATAGTAAGTTGTTTCAGTGCACATTGCAATGTAGGTTCCCAAAAAATGTTTATGTATACGATTTAGCGGTGAAGAAAGAGTATGTAATTCCAGAGGAAGGATATGATGACCTTTTGTGTTTTTTTTTTTTTTTTGTTGATAACTCAGGGTGTCTGGGCCAACTTGCGCGCACCTCGACTAATCCCTAGGGGACCAATCCCACTGTCCACTGGCGGGGGCCCATTTAAAGCTAGAGCAAAACTCTGTATGGACTGGCCCAACACAAGGATTGATAGCACCTAAGAGGTTTAGAATTACTTCCGGTGGAGGGTTTGATTGATCAACATGATTCCCAGCAAGAGGAATAGAACCACAGGTATGAGTATTACTTATTTGGTGGAGAATAGGAGGTACTGCGTTGTTGCTGTATTGGATAATGTGGAGAAGGAAACATTCTGTTTGTGTATGCGTGCGTGCACATTTGATATTGAGGAAGTAGTCATGGTGATTGACAAGGAGGGTAGCTAGCTGTGAAGAAAATAAGCAATCGAACCGTCGCCATTTTCAGGCAAACAATGTTGTCTATCAAGATTTTGAATTTGGGTTTTTTTTTTTTTTGTATGGATTGTCCGTCCAATTGTGCAAAGTCAATTTTGATGGATAGACAGCCATTGTTTTGGAGAAATTTGGTAAATATGATCTTAAATAACATTAGTTTTAATGGTAAATACAATGCAGTGTGTTTGGTTTCAATTTTTTAGACGTTGAGTTTTTTATTTTTTGTGTTTTTATATTTTTAGTAAATATTTTTAAAATTTTAAGCAATTTTTTTACTCTTTTAGATGCACCTTACTTACATATATCTAAAAAGTAAAATATTTGTGAAAGAATATTTTAAGAAATTAATAAATACACAAAAATATGAAAGATGTACAGAATTTTTGTACTTTTTTATATATATTTTTGATATGTAGTGATTTTTTTAAAGATTTTTTTAAAGATTTTTTTCACAAATATTATACTTTTTAAGTGTATTTATGGAGTGTTTTGGGAATATGGTTAAAAACTAATTTTTTGACTTTTTAAAATTTTTTTTTTGAAAAAACATGTAAAAAATGTGAGAGATGATATGACTCAAAATGGGTTAAAAGCTGAAAAGTAACTAAAAATTTAAAAAAAAATTAATTTAAAATATTAAAAAATTTTAATAAAAATAAAAAACATAAGAAAAATAAAAAAGTAAATTTTTTGAAAAGTAAATTATGAAAATAAGTAACTAATTTTAGTGATAGGCTAACAGTGCTAAGTGATAGGCTAACAGTGTTAAATAAGTTCAGTTTCAGCAGTATGTATGATTATATTGTGTAGCATGTAAGGTCAATTCCAATGATGAATAAAATTACAAAAACTACTTTCATTTCCCAGTAAAAACTAAAAACTGTCTTTAGGGGTGCAAATTTGGCATGGGCCCGGCCCGGTCTGGCCCATGTCGGATTTCACTAGTTCTCATTAAAATTTGGATCGGGCCAGTCCATGGGCCGAAAATAGGCCCAAGTTTAGGGGGTATTTGGACCTTAGATGGGCCGAAGAGCTAGGCCTTGAGTCAGGTCGGTGGGCTTGGGCCCGGACTCAGGTTTGGGTGGGTTTGAACATTTTTTTTATTATTTTTATTTTTTCCATCAAAATTTTATTATTGTTCACTATAAATGATAACAAACCTCTGGTGGATCGAGTTTTGAGTAGGCCTTGTATGGGTTGATGGATGGGGCCACAGGCTGGCCTGACCCACGGGTTGGGCTGGACTTCAAAATGATGCCCTAGGCCCAGGTTTAGGATCTCAGGCCCGGGCCTAACTAGGTCAGGCCCACACCCCAAGCCGTAGACAAACTTTGGACCACCCACGGACCACATGTTATTTTTACACTCCTAATTTTCTTATTTTTTGTATCAGGTTTTAACATTCGTCACAAAAATCCCTATATATACATTGACTATAGAAAAATCTGACAAATCCATTGTTGATCTTTTTTTTTAGGGTGAATATCCATGTTGGTTGGTTTGGGTTTTTGATAGTAGGTGTTAGAAAGCTTTTTTTTCTTATCTCTGTCCTACTACAAACCTAGAAAATTTATTCATAATTTTATTCAGAAATACGAATGTAATTTTGATTCATTTATGAGTAATAACATTGGGTTTGGGTTTGTAATAACATAAGAAAAGTCTAGAAGGTAATTTTTGAATTTGATTAATAGCTCTTTGGATTCTCTTCAATTGGATGCCATTGTTTAGGGCCTATTCTCATCCATTGCTGAAGTAGTTGTCATTGTTGATTTTATTATTATAGTTGTTATTAGTTTGTGTGGATTCGGATACTTGATGCATCTTGCATCTTCATTTAATTGAAAGAAAATACAGTACGAAGTGGAAGAATTTTTTTTTTAAAACCATTGATACCTTCATTAGCTACCAGATTAGCTCACTTGCTATTAGAATCTCAAACATCTTCAACTTTTTTTCTTTTTCTTTTTTTTTTTGGGGGGGGGGGGGGGTCTTGAACATCAACAAAATTTGCAAAATAGGAGGGATTTTATTTATTTATTTATTATTATCATTTGTGATTGTGGGAACTTTCTGGAGTCTCAAATATTTTCTATTTTCAAATTAAGTTATTGAATTTTTTTAAAAAAATTACAAATTAATTTGACAAACATAAACACTAAAAAAGTTATTTTTGTCTTAAAAGAAGAGAAAATTAAATAAAATGAGTTTTAAGAAAAAGATTTTGAAGCAGGGCTTTATATTTTTGGGTTGGTGGTGCGCGTAATGCCAACATTTGGCCATCAAGCCAAAATAAATAATTACTTGGCATCAAGCCAAAATAAATATTTTCCTCATAGTTTCCTTTTTTAATATAATAATAATAATAAGTGGGTTTCGGAGTTTCATAGGGGACATTTGGCAACATCAATAAAAAGTCAAAAATCATTTTTTAATTTATTTTGAGTTATATTATTTTTTACATAAACAAATTTAAAAAAAATTAAAAAGTTAGTTTTTAATTGTCTTCTCAAAACACCCTATAGTCTTGGTTAGGCATGTGGGTTAGGGTGGATTGAGGCTGAAATAGTCATAAAAAGATAAAATAAACTTTTTAGTCCTAGGCTAAAAGTTATCACATCCAAATCATAATTATTTTATTTTTTTCTCACAAAAGTCAAAAAAATCAAAAAATTCATCCTAAACGAGGCTATTTAGTCTCATGCTAAAATAGTCAAAAAATTAAAAAATCAAAAAGCCAACTCACATCCCAAATGATGCCTTATTTTAAGATTCATGTTAGAAATCTCAAGGAATCTTTGAGGATTCATATGACCCAATAATAATTTTTAATATCAAACTATTTTGATTGATTGATTTAAGGGAAAATTAGTCCAGGGTCCCTCTCCCACTTTTCGTAATGGAAGAGATCCACAAAATAATGTTTTGATGTCTAAGGTCCCCAAACATATATTAGAGAAATTTACTCTCTCTCTCTCTCTCTTCTCCTCTCACCCACTGTCTTCCGGATCCAAGGTAACAAGCTTTGCTCCTCCACCCTCCTCTACGATCTCTTCCTCAACACCTTCTCCTCCGACTCCTCCCTCCGCTCCGCCACCATCGCAGACCTCCGCGCTACCCGGATCCGCGGCCCGGCCTGCCTCTCCTTCTCCAATGGCGCACCCTAGCAACCTCCTCTGCGACGGAGACGGCATTTGCATGATCTGAATCTCATCGACAAGCCAGTCAGCCACTGTTTCTAGTTGTGACAACATTGCCTTTTGCTGAGATGACATTATCTGACTTGCCACTCCTAGCTCTGCAACCATGAATAAAAGCAAACTGATGACCAGTGAATACCCCTAAACTTCTCAACTTCTCTCTCTCTCTCTCTCTCTCTCTCTCTCTCTCTCTCTCTCTCTCTCGTAATGGAAGTAGTGGAAGTGAAGAATGGTTATGGTGGTGGTGGTGGAACCACCGTGTGCGTGACCGAAGCTTCAGGTTTCATCTGTTCATGGCTCGTTATGCGTCTTCTTCAACGTGGCTACTATGTCCGAGCCACAGTTCGCGATCTTAGTCTCCATCATCACCTTTATCAAGGTTCAGGTGGAGGGTTGGGAAGTTGATGAGAAATTTTCTGTTGCCTGAGAATGCTTTGGAGCATAATTTCTCTGGAGAGAAATTTCGATGTGAGCTGCAGCTCCGGTGGGTTTACTCTGTTAGACTAAGCTTTGCATTTGTGTAGAAATGAAGTCAGGTCTGAGGGTCTGGTTTTGCATGGTATTTTGGAATAGAGAAGATGGCCAATGACGCCATTTGCTAGGTTCTCCTCCTCCTAGCAAGAGACTAGTCATGTTTGAGGTTTGATTACTTAGATTTTCTTCAATGAGAAATTATTCGGTGGATTAAGCAAGCTCCTGGATTTTCTCTGGGTTGTAGACTCCAGAGAAATTCTCTGGGTTGAGAGAATTTCTCTGGAAATATGTCTGGGAATTTTCTCTGAGTTGTGGAGTCCAGAGAAATTCTCTGGGTGAGAGAATCTCTAAAAATATCAAACGTTTCATGTATTTTATAGATGAGAGAATTTTCCTGAATAGATACACAAATTTTCTCTCCACAATTTTCTTTGGTTTGAATCCAGAGAATTTCTCTGGAGAGAAGTTCAATTTTCTCTGGAGAGAATTTCTCTGGGACTGAAATTTCTCTGGATTGATGTTGAGGGGCCTTAGACATCATGAAAATATTTGATGTCCTTTATACTATAAAATCATAATATCAGGGACCTTAAAAAAATACCCCTTGATTTAATTACTTTTTTTTTAATGAAATTTAGAATTGTTTGTGATTCAAATAATTTAAGGGGTTTTTTTTAATGAAAAAATAATAATTAATTTTTATGAAATAGTTTAAATAATTAATTTTTTATGAAATAACTATTATTTTATCGGTTGGGAACAGTATTTGTGTATGTATCAATTGAATTATACAAAATAGATTTGTGTGTGAAATTTCTCTAAGATGTTTCTCTAGTCACTATACACTTTACACACTTAATACTTTCTTGTGTATATGAAATTTCTCTAACTTACCTATAAAATTTCTTTGCAAATGTAGTCAGATAAATTTACCCTCTTATGCATTTGATTTTCACTTGACACATTACACACTTGCATGTTTATTTCTCTATCACATTTATTTTATTTTTATTTTTTTGAAATTTTTCTGTCATGTTGATCTTTTTTGGCCATCACACACTTACAATCTGACTTGCATATAAAATTTCTCAACAAATGTAGTCAGAGAAATTTACTTGCATGTTTATTTTTTCTAACATATTTGACTTTCTCTAAAATTTCTTTGCAAATATAGTCAAAGAAATTTATTTACATGTTAATTTTCTCTAACACATTTGACTTTATCTGAAATTTCTTTGCAAATGTAAGAAAATTTTACTTTCATATTGATTTTCTCGAACACAATTGAATTTCTTTGCAAATGTAAGAGAAATTTACTTTCATGTGCATTTTCACTTTCATGTGCATTTTCTCTTTAACACATTTGACTTTTTTTGAAATTTCCCTATAAAAGAAATTTACTTTTATGTTGATTTTCTCTAACACATTTGACTTTCTCTGAAATTTCTTTACAAATGTAGTCAGAAAAATTTACTCTCATGTTGATTTCTAACTCAGTGAAATTTTATCAATTTTTTCCCTTGAATTTCATATTTCTCATACATCTTGTTTGATAGATCTTAATGAGAGCATTCCAAAAATATAATTTTTGTTAAAAATGAACATCTAAATCAATGGTTATTGAATTTTTAAGTTTTCAAAATTTTCAAAAAGTGAAATATGTTAAATTGAATGTAAAACACAAGGACATTTTGGTTCAATAATTTTGAAGGGAAGAGGTGCGTATTTTTGAGGGACCTAAGGTACTATGAAAGTTTGGGATGCCCTTTATCTTCTAAAATTGTAATATTAGAGACCTTAAAAAAAATCTCAAAATACAATTCAAAACTCTTTTCAAAACTCATAACGAAATAATTTTTTTCTTTTCAAAACTCATTTCAAAAATTTATCTTTTAAAACATAACTCAAAATTTAAAACTCATTTCAAAAATTAAATTGAAAGGAAGCCAATCTTTTTTCTTACAAACTCTTATCCTTAAAAAAATTCAGAAAATATTAAATATATGTAAATATATATCTTAAAACATAACAATTGTGTCAACATAGGTGACTACACTAATTGCTGTTCGCGGTGAATCAAAAAATAATAATAATAAATAAATAGACAGACCGCGTTTGACAAGCTTTTTTTTAAAAAAAAATTAATTTTATGAACATCGTTATATTTGGAAGAGATGAATTAGAGAATGTTGGGAAGTTATTACAAATTGAGCACAAGTATAAATAAGTGATTATTGGAATTGACTTGCAACTAAGCAAAGCAAAACAAAAATTTCACAAAGGTGGTCGTCTCGAATGACTGGGTGAGGAAAAATTATTTTTTAGAGAGAAATAGAGCAACAAAACACAATGATACTTCAAATAAACAATTATGCAGGAAGATTATGCTTAATAATAAATCGGAAATTGTAACACAAAACAATACAATGCCGTTGAGGCTTGTGTTGGACACAATTTTCTTAAGGTTTAATTTGCCCCTACCGAGGTGCTCAGTTATTGGCGCCAACCTCCCAGGATACAACGACTAAAATCCAAGACTGCAGCACAATGATCTCAAATATAGCGAACCAAACTTGTGTTGCATTCTCTTTGACTCAAAGACTCTGAAATGAATAATGATGAAGAAAATAGAGTAGAAATTCTGAAAAAATCGACGTGACCATGACTCTAATTTAGATTGTAATTTGATATGAATTTTCTTCTCTATAACAACTTAGGAAGAGTGAGGTACTTATAGACTTGAGATGGTGGTGTGAACAACCTTAAATCTATTCTAATTTCAGCAATCTGACTTCTCAAAGTCATTGGAAACGCGATGAGAAATGCAGTGTCCTGTACAAAATTCAACGATGAAGTTACCAGAATTTGCCTATATCAGATCAAACCTCCATCTAGAATTCTCAAGAAAAAAAGAGAATCCAAATCACAATTGAAAATGAATTTCCATTTGAACACTTCGGAGTTTCTAAATGAAACTAGAGACAAATTCAAATTTGAATTCGTTCAACTACCATGTTGCCGAAGCCTTCTTTGGAGTCAATTTTGCATTCACTCGGAAAAGGTTTTGAACAACTACATACACGAAATGGATCATCACTCGACAAAGAAGCGTTGCCACCCAGACACACCTCAATTGGTGTCCGGAGCCCATCTCAATTTAGGCTCAAAGTGAGCCAAAACACATGGTTTCACAAACCATTTTTCCAACAATCCTCCACATAAATGGAATTGACGATGACAAACATGCAAAAACAGGCAGACTAATAAAGTGTACATAAAGGTAATACATTGTATCAAGATAAGTAACTTTTGGCTTTGAGCCTTCCCTAGTGAAAAGCCTATCGGACATACTGGCTAACCAGTAGACGCAATGCCTTGAACTGTTCAGTTGTTTTTGTATGCCAAGACAATAGACTACACACAGTGTATCACCAACACAGCTTGGTTCTCACGGTTGTGTTCATTATGGCCTTGAACAATGCCTAGCATTCATGAGTGATCTAGAGAATTTAGCCTTATAAATTCTCATAGAACTAGCCCAGTTCACACTTATATAGGTCATCTCACTTATAAGGACTATCTTGCTATACCCCAACTTGAATATGCAAGTTATAAGAGTCATTAAGAGCCAAGTTCACCATACAAACGCTGCAGGTTTCACTTTTTTATCATAAAAATGGGTAGGAGAGAATCTCTAGGTAAGAGATAATTTCCTTTATGATACGGGAGTCATCCATAATTCGGTTGTCTTTTTGAACTTAGATCATGGGATCTTCAATCAGCTAAGTTGGGTTTCCATTATGGTGACTTTAAATAATAGGCTTAAATGATAAATAATATAGCTGCTTTCTGGCAAGCCTTTTAGTCAATGGATCCTCTTACTTTATACACTCAACGGAAATAATTCCATGTGAAAGCAATTGTCTAACGGCATTGTGTCTTCAACAAATATGTCTAAACTTTCTATTATACATCACAATTTGTGCCCATCCTATTTTTGCTTTACTATTACAGTGAAAGCATATAGTTAGCATAGTTTTAGGCCGCCTTGGAATCACTTCTAGGACATTTTGAAGCCACTCTACTTCTTTTCTAGTTTTATCCAACATGATAAACTCATATTCTATTGTAGACTTTTCTACGCATGCTTGTTTGGATAATTTCCAAGAGATTGCATCGCCTCCCAAGGTAAAGACATATTCACTCATTTGCATCATTGTACCATTCTAGTACTTCTAGATATCGAGTATACTGTAAGCCATATTTTTTAGTATGTCTTAAATATCTAAGCTCCCTTACGATAGCTTTCTAGTGCACTTTCCTTGGATTACATATATACCTACTCAACTTGCTTACAACATAAGCAATATTAGGCCGAGTGCAATTCATAAAGTATATCAAGCTTTCAATAATATGGAAGTACTCTAATTGTGATATGCTTTCACCTGTATTCTTCAATAAATTAAGACCCATCTTAACAAGTGTTTTAGTAAGACGATTGTCATGCTCACCAAATTTCTTCAGAATCTTCTCAACATAGTGAGACTGAGATAAAGCATATCTGTCAGGAGTTTTTTGTAATCTTCATTCTAAGAATTACACCTGCAACTTCTAAGTCCGTCATTTTAAACCTTTTGTTTAACATCTTCTTTGTAGACTTTATCATGTCATTATTACTCCTAATAATGAGCATGTCATCATAAAGATAAGCTATGACATAGTCTCCGTCTATTTTTTCATATAAACACACTTGTCACATTCATTTATCTTAAACCCATCCAAAATCGTGGCTTGGTCAAATTTCTCATGCCATCGCTTCAGTGTGTTTCAACCCATAAAGAGATTTTATATGTTTACAGACTTTCTTCTCTTGGCCTGAAACTACAAATCCCTCGGGTTGTTCTATATAAATCGTTTCATCTAAGTTGACATTTAAGAAAGCTGTCTTAACATCCATTTGATATATCTCCGAATTATACAACGTCGCAATTGCTATTAGCATGCAAATGGATGTTATTCTTGTAACAAGGGAATATGTATCAAAATAGTCTTTTGCCGATACCTCTTGACTATAAGCCTCGCTTTATACTTGTTAATTGAACCATCTGCTTTTATTTTTCTCTTGGAAGTTTATTTATATCCAAGTGGTTTACATCCTAGAAGGAGATCAATCAATTCCCAAGTATAATTTTGCATAATGGATTCAATTTCACTATTCACAGCCTCTTTCTACAAAGGTGCTTCAGACCTGATATCGCTTCCTTAAAGCTTTGAGGCTCGTTTTCTAACAAATACATTAGAAAATTAGGACCAAAGGATTTTGAAGTTCCAGCCCTCTTACTCCATTTAGGTTCATTTTCCTCTTGATGTTCTTGGTCCTCACCGTTACTCATAACAGCATCATAAGTCCTCTTGATAGAACTTATGTTTTCAACTTTCAGAGTCATAGACTCTACAACTGTCATGAAAGGAAATATATGTTCAATGAACATTACATTCCTTGACTCAATAATAGTATTCTCATGCATATCAAGATTTTCATATTTATAAATAAAAAATCAACATGCACTACTATTATTCACGTAACCGATGAATACACAATCAATGATTTTTTTTATCCAATCTTAGTCATCTTTGGACAAGAGATTGCCACTTTTGCCAAACACCCTCACATTTTGTAGGTAGGTTTCCAACCTTTGCACAACTCATGTGGTATTTGATTTGTCTTCTTATGGAGGTATTCTATTTAAAATAAAATTTGCAGATAGAACTGCCTCCCCTCACAAGTTTTAAGGTAAACCCGAACTTATCAACATGGCATTCATCATCTCTTTTAGAGTTTGATTCTTTCTCTCAGCCACTTCATTTGACTGAGGAGAATAAGGTGCAGTAGTTTGATGAATAATTTCGAATTGAAAACACATTTTCTCAAATGGACCATTATATTCATCACTTCTGACAACCTTAATTCTCTTGCCAAGTTGGTTCTCAATCTCAACTTTGTATTGCTTGAAAGCCTCTAAGGCTTCACTTTTTTATTTCTCAGCAAGTAAACATAACAATGCCGCATGCTATCATCAATAAAAGTAATGAAATACTTTTTACCTTCTCTTGTTTGAACATATTTCATATCACAAATATCTGTATGAATCAAACTCAAAGGTTTAGTACTTCTCTTTACTTTATTGACTGATGCCTTAGTAAGTTTTGCCAAAGCGCAAACTTCACACTTGTCCCAATAATTTTGTCTCACAGAAAATTGCAAAAAGATTGATGTTTACCAACCTATCTGAAAGGTCGTCAACTTCAGTCAAATGTGCTTGTGCAGGTCTCTTGCTCGAACCTCCGTTGTCCTTGCGTTGATGGCAATTCATTGCTCAATGTCCATCTTTACTACACACAAAACACTTGCCTTTGAACTTTTTGTTGTTCAACTCTTGGAAGCCCTACTAGGACTCTTCTAGTATACTTTCTCTTTTTGTTATTGGATTTAGAACATTGTCCTTGTTCCACAACATTCGCTTTGGCTTGCATGATGTGATTGTCTGCTTTCTTGTCAAAATTGTGGTTATCTTTCTCAATAAAGGACTGCACTATTAATTCCTCCAGTTTCATCTCCTTACGCTTATGCTTAAAATAATTCTTAAAATCCTTCCATGTCGGTGGCAACTTCTCAATAATTGTCACAACTTGAAAGGATTCACTATGAATCATTCCTTCAGCATGAATCTCATGAAGAATTAACTAGAAGTCTTGCACTTGACTGATAACAATCTCGGGATCATCCATCTTATAATATAAAAAATGTATGATAACAAATTTCTTTGTTCCAGCGTTTTCTGTCATATATTTTAGTTCTAAAAAGATTCCCACACTTCTCTAGTAGTCACTTGCACGTAGGGGTGTAAATCTGTCCCGGCCCAGGCTAGCCCATGTCAGGCCTCGCAGGCTCCCGCCAAAATTCGAGCTGAGACGGGCCAGCCCACAGGTCAAAAAATTAGGCCTAGGTCCAAGCCCAGGGGTATTAGGGCCTTGGGCAGGCCGATAGACCAGCCTAGTGGGCCTGTGCTTAGCCTCAGGCTTAGGCCGGGCTTGGGCAGGCCTAACCTTTTTTTTTTGTTTTTTTAAATTTTTTCTACCAAAATTTCATTATGTTCCACTAAAAAAGGCAATGGGCCTCGGGCCAGGCCTTGAGTAGGCCTTAAGCGGGTTGATGGGCTGGCCCTCGAACCAAACCAAGCGGGCTAGGCCCACAAGCCGAGATGGGCTTCAAAATGATGGCCCAGGCCCACGCCCAGGGGCTCAGGCTAGGCTCAGGCCCGGGCCTAAACGAGTCAGGCCCACCCCGGGCGACGGGCGAGCTACGGGCTGCCCACAGGCTGTGGACCATTTTTACAATCCTACTTGCACACAATACACATTATAAAGTGTATTTACGTGACTATTGAGAATATAATTCCAACATAGGAAGTCTACATGTTTTCCAGGCTTCCACTACAGCCACAATTTGTCGGTCAGTTTCTCCATCTCTCATTACTGGTACAGTTTCATAGGAATCTTAAACCAGAATTAAAGTAGTAAGATAAAATAACAATTTTTGTTGTCATATTTAAAATCGATTCTCTCAATTTATTTTATTTTATTTTTATTTCTTTCCCCTTTCTCTATGATTGGTCAATACTGATGAAGTTATTATTAGCATCACAATTGTTAGGAAATAATAGAGTCTCAGCACTCTCCTTTTTAGTTATCATAATTTTAAACATTATAACACAATATAATAGCACATTTTTGTAAATAATGAAAAACTATATTTTAGAAAAGAAATAATTTTTCTAGTCTATTATAATGGTGGTGGTGGCGGCAGCAATGGGCATGGTGGTGGTGGTAGCGGCAGCAGTAGCAATAGTAGTGGTGATAATGGTAAAGGTAGTGGTGGCGGTGGCCTGATGGTGGTGGTGGTGGTGGTGATGGCGGTGGCGATGGCGGTGGCAGTTGCGGTGGTAGTGATGGCGGTGGCATGGTAGTGGTAGTGGTAATGATAGTGGTAGCAGCTGTAGTGGTAGTGGTGGCGGCGACGGTGACGATGGTGATGGTGGCATGGTAGTGGTGGTAGTAGTAGCCATGGTGGGGGTCATAGTAGTAGCGACGGCGGTGTTGGTAGTGAGTTTAAAATAGTGTATGCTTATATTTAGTATTTACAAATTTAGCCAAAATTAAGTAAGTTTCATATGATTTCAATTTTCTTAAAATTTTAGCCTACATTTTAAGAGACATTTAAAATTTTAAATGATATCAATTGTGATTATCAAACACACTTAATTGACTATCACTTAATATATTCAATTTTAAGTGCTGAATCACATTATCAAACACCCCATTCATTGTCGATCTTGAACTCTCGTCTCTTGTCTCTCGTCGTTGTTTCAAATTAGTCATATTCATAAATACAGAGTTGAACAAACTTAATGTGTTCAAAAATTTATATCCAAACACTAAATAAAAGCTTAATTTATTTTAACCGAACTAATTTAGAATGTTTAATTTTTTTATATATCAACATTTAACATTTGGTCAATCTTAATAATTTGAACAAAATTATTTTGTTCAAATATAAATAATCTAACATTGTATAAAAGTTCAACTCTGATTATCCGAACACGACGAACAAACTCATCTTCCCAACATACGAACGAGATAAATAAATAATCAAAAAACCAAGTCATAAACTTACATTTTCAATGTTCAAATCAATGTTTTCAATGTTTATATTAGAACCAACCATCTCAGTGTCATTCATGGTATGCAAATATTCAAAACTAATTGATTTCAATATTCTTAAGACTTAAATCTTCAAAAACAATAATGTTTTGAGTTTGAAAAATAAATATAATAGATAAAAGCATGAAGTGAGCTGATTGATAATGAATGATATCAAAAGTGTATATCAATGGTGAAGATGATAAACAAATATAATATTTATATGTTAAAATCCTAAACCCTAAAGGAATGATGGTGTCATGACCCCAAACCGCCCCTAGTAGTTTGGTGCCGTGATGGCCAGTAATCCGAGATTACCGAAGGCCAACTTACAAAATCACACACAACAAAGTATAATATATGGGGCTCACAAGTGCGGAAGCAATAATTCAAAATACAAGTGGTCCATAAGAGCAGTGCATAAGTCAAATGAAATGGCATACATCTTTACAAAGCTTTATAACTTGAATACAAAAGTACATATTACATCTTGGCAAAAGGCTTCTCATGCCGACATAAATATAACACATGAAATACAAATTAAGAATACAAAATCTTCAGATTGCCGACATCCTTACAGCCGACCAAACATGCATACAAAACACACATCTCGGCGTAGCCGACTTCTTGCTTGTTACCTACATATATACATAGGGAGGGTGAGCTTGGATACTCAGTGAATGGTACAAGTAATAAAGGGGTTAAATGAATGATTCCCGAGGTCTTTCAAAACAATACATAATATATCTTTGTCAAAACCATACTTATCATAGCTTGTGCAAAACATGAGATAAATCTTGTTCATCAATCAAATCTTGGTCTTTCAAAACTTACTTACATACTTAACATACGTCAATCTTAAAACAAGGGGTGATGACATAACAAGGGTGCTACTTAGGCTTAACGTCCCCTAGCACGAAAGGACGGTGTTACTTAGGCTTAACGTCCCCTAACATGAAAGGACGGTGTTACTTAGGCTTAACGTCCCCTAACACGAAAGGACTATGTTACTTAGGCTTAACGTCCCCTAACACGAAAGGACGGTGTTACTTAGGCTTAACGTCCCCTAACACGAAAGGACGGTTCCAAGAATGTCATTCAAAACAGAGCTTATCCTTGATACATAAAATAGGGATATCATCCATGCTTAACAAATACTTTTATCAAAACGAGGCAAAGCTTTATCAAAACCTTAAGAACATAACTTTATTAAAAATACCACTCACTCTAGTTCTTGGGACGTCGGGATCAAGGTAAAGGTCCAAGTCCTTAGAACACAGATCTAACGGTTCGGTCTCTAGGAATCAAGCTTGGAAATCCACTCTCTCTCAAGAACTCTTCTTCCTCTCCTAGAGCTTCTCTCTCTTCTTCAAAACAAGCATACAACAAAATGATGGGTTCTCTCTCTCTATCGACTGACTTAACTCTCAGCTCGGACACGTGGCAACAGCTGGTTGGTTCTCTTCGAAAAGGTGATGGATTGACAAGACAAGGCTCTGACAAAGCGTATCTAACAAGCTACTCGGTAAGGCACTCCGGCAAGTGATGACATCGGCTAAGGACAAGGCTTCGGCAACTAAGGTGACAATGACCTTGGCTAGGAAGGACAACACTTGACTAAGCTATGCCACACCTTGGCCTAGATGTGCCACACCTCGGTCTAGGTCATACCACTCCAGGACAAGATCACTCAGGTGCAAAGGTAACATCTCGGCCTAGATAATACACATCTCGGCCTTGGTGATTCACACCTCGGCCTAGATAATGACATCTCGGCCAATATGTCAAAGCAAAGGTGGAGGTCAACAAAGGGGTTCCAAGATACTTCTAGACTGAAGATGACCTCGACTTGGAATGATCTAGGCTTAACATAACAGGAAAGGGACAAAGCATGCAAGCAACACTTAAACACTTCACATAGCCACAAAACAAGGCATGGACCTTACTCACTTAAGCAAAACAAGTCACAAACATACAAATGCAAGCTTAACAAGTCATAATCATACAGATGCTCATGAACATGACTAAGACATAAATGTGGGTTGCTACAGATGGTGTGTGAAGAGTATTTTATGTTTTTAAATATGAAATTTTTGAATGTATAAAATATATCTTATGTTGTCCTTAATGGTCATTTTATTAGAGGATATTATTTTAATATAAATTTAATCTATTAATGATATATACTGAAAGTATTAATGATATATAAATAGAATCAATCTTAAATTTTTAGTTTTGAGTGCCCTCTATATTAAGGCTCAATTTATAAACTTGACTAAAAATTAAAAGTCTACTTTTAACAAACTTTCCAAAATAACTTAAAACATAGAAATTGTCTCGCCGTGTGACCGCTAAACTGCAGTGAATAAAAAAAAAAGTAATAATAAACTAATAGACAGACCACGTTCGACTAAAGTTTCTTTCTTTTATGAACATATTCATACTTGGGAGAGATGAAATAGAGAAGTAGAGAGAGAATATGGAGTTAATGAGGAGGATTCAGAGATGGTTCAAAGATCAAGAACGTCGAGCTCTGATCGTTCTAGGTAAATATATATTAGTTGCATCTTTCTTGTGGAGTTTATACTATACTTCAATACTATAGCAATTACTTTCATCCTGTACTCTTTTTTGTTTTTAAATTTGCGTTTCATTTCAAGGTTCTGATATAAATATCATTGGCAACTGGAACTACTAGCATATTATAATTTACAAGAGCGGTTTGTTCTATTTGCCGTAAATTCATAAGAAAAAAAGCTCCATCATACTATAGTAATACTTTCTAAAGAGTTATAATTTAAATCCAGTTATGTGTTGCCTTTCCAAGTCCACCAAATAGATCACATCCATAAAGCCCCAACACATTTGAATCATCTTATCTTATCTTAGTTAATAAGTAATATGGTAAATTACAAATATGTCCTTAAAGTTTGCTTAAAATATAAATTAATTTAAAAAATTATAAATACCTCATTGTTAGAATTTTTTATTTAACAGAATTAATTAAAAAAAATTCTAACTATTTTTCTATATAATAATAAAATTGCATGAATTATTAATTGAAATAAAATTTTGATATCATTACAAACTGTTAATTGGATTGATTATTTATTAATAAAGAAAGCTATTTATTATGAAATTAAAAATCTTAATAAATAAAATTTAATTTTTAAAACTATATAAAGTATAGATTGTATAAAATCCCTCATTGTCTATTTCAATATATTATATTTAAGACTGTCTTTGTATAAATGATTCATTCAATTCATAATTTCAATTAAAGTGAACAATCAATCAAAAATATAATTCAAGTGATTATAAAGAGACATTAATGATATTAAAATTTTATTTCATACTTGATTTAATCTACTGTGTTGTTAAAAAAATATATAATCAAATTGTTCAATCACTCTTTAAATTTTCAAAAACAAAAATTCTATCTTATACCACTTGTGATAAATAATTCTAGAGAGGCGTCATCTATTTTTCACTTGAATTTCAAAATTACCCTTCTTATTTTTTTGTTGTTGGATTTGGATGATGGTGGTGGTTGGGTATTTTGGAGTTGGTGGTAGTGGATTGTCGGAGTGACGGGAGATGATAATTGTTGTGGCGGTGTTGCTTGTGGCGATGTGATGGTGTGTGGAAGTGAGATAGTAGTGGGTGTGGAGGGATGGGGACTAGTGCTCTGCTTCAGAGAAAATTGGGTTGGTCTAGAGAAATTCTTTGGTTTGGACTTAATTTTCTCTAGGTTGAAATAGTGCTCTGCGTCAGAGAAAATTGGGTTGGTCCAGAGAAATTCTCTGGTTTGGTCAAGAGAAATTCTTTGGTCCAGAGAAATTCTCTGGTTTCCAAAGCTTCCACATATTAAGACCTCTATCAACAATAACTGACGATAAAGAAATTTTCCTAGAAAGCCTATACTTATGCAATTTATTGTTGAAATATTTTGTATTCAGGTTCCATGAATAAAGTTATATGAGATACGACGATTGTGTTGTTGCCTGGCATTAACCATGGCTGGTATATACACTTCTTAAACATATCGTGCCCTTTACAAGACTTGCAAGATATTAAATGTGAAAGTTCAAATAGTCTATACATTCTACAACTTAGAGATAGTGGACTTTCTGGAATTTGCTGTAAGATCATAACAAATTTATCAAACATTACCTTCCGATGAGTCACTTTAGATGCCTTCCAGCAAAGCAAGTTTCTTGATTTAGGTTCTAATTTCCTATAGAAACCAAGAAATATTAGAGCCATTTCAAAGTTCATGAACAGAATCAGCTGGCGTCGGAGTCAACAATTGAGGTTGCAATTGGGGATGATAGCTCGCTAGAGCCAAAGAGGCTGGCATCAGAGTCTGATTGTAAAGAGACGAAGAGGAAGACGACGGAGCACAAGACGATTCGCGGCGGAACTGAGCGTGGCCAGTTCGGTTCAAAACTCACCGCCATTGAAGCTATATATATATATATATATATATATTTATGTATGTATTTTAGAGAGAGAGAGAGAGAGAGAGAGAGAGAGAGAGAAGTAGGAAACTGAGGTTTGATTTTAGTCAAATTTTTCTGTGATATATGGGTGTGGGAGTTGAGGGACCTTAGACATCATAAAATAATATTGTGGATCTCTTCAATTACTAAAAATGGGAGAGGAACCTTAGACTAATTTTTCTTTTTTTTAAACAAACACCATAAAATGAAATAAAAATAAGATTATCAAATCCAAAGTATAAATAAATAGACAAACAAGTGAGGTATGGATTGATTTGAAAATAGATTAAAAATTAATTTTTAATATATTTTTTTTAAAAACGTAGAAAAATGATACCACTCAAACTAAAGTTAAAAGTCCAAATCAGAGATGGATTATTTGTCGTCGTTGCCGAAAGATTGCAAATCAGAGATTCTGACGTTGACGACTCCTCGAGATGCATGCTGATTAACCGCCATCTCGAGGCGATTAAAGTCCGCTGCCAATTCCGACACTGTCTGGGGGAGATTTCTACCGTCCGATTATCGGCAAATCACATCGGGATCGGTATCTCACCCTCACTTCTCCACCAAGAAACAGCTCTATTTCACTCTCTGCCACTCTCCAATCGTCATCGATGGTGCCAAATTAGTAACCCAATCACTCTTCATTCTTTCTTTGTGTATATGTATGTGTATGAGTTTGGTGTACATAAGGCAATGATCAATTATCTTTTGCTTTTCTATCAGTTTTTCTAATCTAATCACAAAATCAAACTCAACCCAATGCTCTCACATATTAGATGATTATCTGACTATAATCGAATTCTCTGCACTTAAAAAGCTTCCTTGGCTTTTGACTTTGAGGTTGTTTTTGGTTGGATTGATAAATTTGATGAAGGAAATGAAAAGAGAAAATAAAATACAATAACACTTGTTATTTATATAGGAAAAGAAAGTGAGAGAGAAAGGTAATTTATTTTTTATTTTTTCAGTTCACTTAGGCTTAGTTTGGCATCTCTAAAAAAATTTAAAAAACCAAAAGGTTTAAAGGGTTGTTTGGGATATTCTAAATAAGTGTATTTTTTATCTTTTTATGAAATATGGATTGGGTTTGAAGTGATGTGATAGAGAGGTGATTGGACTTAAATAAGATGATGTGATTTAAATAGGATAATGACTTTTTAGCTTTTTGACTTTTTTAGGGGTGCCAAACCTAACTTAAAAAAGTTTAAAAGTTATCACTATTCATAAATTAAAATATAAAAAAATTAATTTATTACATATTTTAATACAAAAACGTGACTGGTACCGAGAATTGATGGAAAGGTTGTCAAAGGGAAAAAAAAAAAGAAGGTACATATATTTATTAAATTGGAGGGTAATGTCGGGCCAGTTGGGGCCCATCATGGGTCCTGTTTTGATAATCTGAACCGTTCAATGTGTAAAAATCGTCGAGTACTAAATGCTTGTAAAAAGTAACGTTAATCAGATATGAATTGGTATATGATTAAATCAGTTTTGTATAAACAATAGATGGTGTTATAGTTAACGGTTGACAAAAAACTAACACGATCAGATAGCAATCGATAGTCGATCAACGTGATTTTTTACAAGTATATAGTACTCGACGACTTCTACATATTAACGGCTCTGATTAGCAAAACGAGACCCATGGTGGGCCCACACGGGCCGAACAATACCGTCCAATTTAAGCCTGAAAAGGAGGGAACCATTTTCCATCTCTTAACAGCCAACTACACTGCCTAGGTACTGTATGGGCTACTCAATCACTTCTTCTATACACTTATTTATATAATTTTTTAATACACATTTTTTTGTAAAAAGTCAAAAAATTAACCCAAATATTCATATTTTTTTCCTCAATTTTTTAACCCAAAAAAACAAAAAGTACACTTATTTAGTTATCCAAAACAACCACCTAAATTTGATGATGCTGAGTCTACTAACTTTCCTTTTGATATTATATTTTTTATTTTATTAATATAATATATTTTAACAGGTCTCAAAAAAATATCTTAACCCTATTTTAAAACATTAAAAATTGTGTAAAACGTGATACTTTGAAGGAAAAAAAAAACATATTTTTAAATAATTACTACAAAAGTTTAGATAGCGTTTGGTTTACTTTTTAAATTATTATTTTGTTTTAAAATCATGATTTGAATAAAATATGTTAACAAAACATATTTTTAAAATATAACTTAAAATTACTTTTAAAACTACTATCTTCTATTTATTTATTTATTGTTATTAATCAATCAATCAATCATTTTTTCACCCTCATCTTTCCTCTCACACTCTCTCACATTTTATACATCAATCAATAAAAAAATAAAAAAAAAATTATAAACCATTCTAAAATTATTTTCAAAACTCATAACCAAATAAATTTATTTTTTTTTCAAATCATGATTCAAAAACTCAAAATTCAAAATATAACTCCACACTAAAATCATTATTATAAACTAAACCAAACGAACTCTTACTTTTTCATAAAAAATAAATTTACTTGTCATACAAAATAATAATAATTATATGAATAAAAAATAGTACATGAAATATATGATTTCTTTAGTTTAATTAGTTTTTAATATTTAATTGTGCCAATATAGGCTTGTTTTGGCAAGTGTTAAAAAGTCATTTTTTGACTTTTAACTTATTTTAAATTACATTATCTTTCTATTTTTTTTATATATTTTTTAAAAAAATTAAAAAAACTAAAAAAATCAATTTTTAACCTACTTTTCAAAACAATTCATAATTCGCAACTTGTTTATGATTACAGACAATTTAATGAAAATACTCTTACTCGGAAAATTATTTAATAATCTCAGAATATTAAGTGGTCATACTCCAGGTCAATCAGGAAGCGAGGACACTGCTGCGCAGCCTGCGCAACAGCGTCTACTGTGCGGCGATTTGGGCCCATTTCAGGACCCATTTTGATAATCCGAACCGTTCACATTTTAGAATATGCCAAGTAGAACATGTCTGCAAAAATTAAGTTAATCGGATATCGTTTACCTATTCATCCACTCACATTTGTATCTACAAAAATAATTTGTATCTACAAAAATAAATACAAATGTATTTTAATTTGATTAAAATGAATACAAATGTGAGTGGATGAATAGGTAAATAATATCCGATTAACTTAATTTTTTGCAGGCATGTTGTACTTGACGTATTCTAAATATGAACGGTTCGGATTATCAAAATGGGCCTTGAAATGGGCCCAAATCGCCGCACAACAGACACTGCTGCGCGGGCTGCGCAGCAGCGCCCCCACTTGGGGTCAATCACTAATTACTTAACTCCCATATTATTTCTCCATCCCTAATATAAATCGTGAATCCTTATCTTTCTCTACCAATCAAAACCTTATAAAATACCACATATTAATATTTCGAAAGTACTAAATAATCACCCCTCTTACTCTTACTATCAATTGTAGACCGTTAATTTTGCTATCAAAGTGGATGAGACACCTATTGGATCCAAGCCACGTGTCTTCTTGCTTGAACTGTTTGAATTCCTACAATATTCAAATCTAATTAAATATTTAATATATAGATATGAATATAGAAATATATATAGGAATCACATAATGATATCATATCATATGATCATATATATATATATATATTATTAAAAGTAATATTTTTTTTATGTTTAAGTGGCACATTTTAAGAGTTTATTTTATTTTATTTTATTTTTGATACATCAGAAAAGGAAATACAAAACAAACTACAAACTAAGAAGGAATAACTTCTGTTTGGTAGAGCTTTGGAACTTTAGTTCCACCCTTTGGTTTGCACGTGATGTTTGTTTAGAGTTTTCAAAAATTAATTCCACACTCACATTGAAAACTCTGTCCAATGCGGGAAAATTTAGGCTAACCGGTCGTCCTCCCGAATGTCTGGCCGGTTAACTGGAACAGTGCATTTATTTTATTTATTTATTTATTTACAATTGCCACATATTTTTTATATTTTAAATAATAAAAAATTCAAAAAATTTTAAATTTTTTTATGAGTTTTGAATAGAATTTTGAATTGTATGTTTGGTTATGAGTTGTAAGTTTTTGTATCAAATATCATATTTCACATCAAAAATTTCCCACTCAATTCAAAATTCATTCACCAAACAAATTTTCTACACTCAAATCATAATTCTGAAACTCACAAATTCAAAATACAACCAAAAGTATATTTAGAAAACTCTACCAAAAGTTACCTAAGTATCCCCAAAACGTTGTTTGAGATAATTTTTGTGACGCCCCAAAATTTGAGGACATCATATTAAGGTTTAAAACTTAAAATCAATTTTCTTAATTAAGAACTTATAATCATTGCTACCACCAAGTTTACTATCATTCATTAATTAATAATATAGAAATTAAAAATTCTCAAGCTACAACTTCAATCAAACTTAGGGCTTAGTCTTAATACATTGAAAAAAAAAACACAAATATAAAAAAGAAAAACTAGAAAATTGAGAAAAATGGTTCATGGAACTTGGGCATTCTTCAAGCTGACCAATGCTGAATGTCGCCTTGTAAGGCCTCGGTGTTTCCTTTGGTTTCTTCGGTACTTGGAATAAAATGCCAAGGCAATTGGAATGCCAATAAGCGACGAGCTCAATAAGATGCTACAACCCAAAAATACTCACCCTGATAATAGTACTCACAATTAATGAATACTGTGTAGAATAACAAGCAGCATTTAATAAACATAATAGGGATGCTATCAGTTGAAATAATAACAATAGATAATAAGAATAAGGGCAAGCAGAAGCAATATTTCATCATAGGGAAAAGTGCCAACTTTTCTTTTAAATTCACATATATTTATTATGTCAGGTAATTTTAAGTAGCTCCCCGCGGAGCACTATTTCCACTCAACCGCTAAGTAATGGCTACGGGCAATTATGACTTCTCCTTGGTCAAATATTCAAACGTTACTTGCGGTAACTATCAATGATGCCCACGCACTAGGGTTACGTACCCCAAGTTGTGACATCACGATCTGCCCCTGGAGAACAGTCTATGTTGTGACACTCGCACCACCAACCTTATGTTGCCTATTTCTCACACTTCTTATTTTCAGCATTGTATGGTCAAACTAAAAATAATGAAACCCATATTAAATGAAATTTAATTATTACAATATTTTAAATGATGCTAGTTCATTGAGTTATAAAAATATTTTATGAAGAAAACGGAGAAATAAAATTTAGAAGAAAACTGGTTTCTGGGACAGTGAGTTATAGTAACTTCCATAACAGGTGATTTGTGTTTGAAAAATAAAAATAGGCATCAAACGGTGTCAAAAAGAGGTATGGTTAGAACGACTTGCTAGATTTTTGAGTTTAAAACATATTTTCAGAAGAGTTTGAAGACTGAAAACCAATGGAAGATGGTCAAATAATTTTTTTAAGAAAATAGGACAAATTTTGTTGCATTTTAGTAAAACTACAATTTCTCCCTTTAGGCTTATCCATTTTTTGTGAAATCCGCGATAGATGAAAGATAACTCTTATATCTAACTATCCCAAGTGGTTGTGCAAAAAAATACCATTTGAAGAGGAAATGGGACCTGTTTGAAGTCACTGTTTTTGATGTGTTGTGAACAACACTTAGGACAAATATTTATTTCGGTAAGAAAATGCTGTCCAATTATTTTATAAAAATTTACACGTGTATAGAACACCTATATATACTCCTAGTAACAAAATATTTTTGACACAAGTTATTTTCAATTTATTAAAGTATTTTACCTCTGATAAAATCTGAGATAGTGAAGAAAACATAAGTTTCGAGTAAAAATGAACCAACCTTATCTCATTTTACCCCCATGCAAAATTATTTCAAACAATGGAGAATATTTGAACACATAAGAAGATAAAATCAGTAGCTAAACCATCTAATGTATGCTTGGAAGAAGGAATAGAAATCATATAATTATGAAATTACTATTCTATCAAAATGTAAACATGCATTGAGCTATTCTTGCTTTGTGTGTATTGACAATGCACACTCTTGCATATTTTTAATATATAGATTTAGTAAAAAAAAAATATCTAAGGAAAGATAGATGTTGAGTATTCCTACCTCAAGAGTTTTTACAAACTATTCTTAAGTTTAATTTTGAAATGATAACCACCAAGCACCCTCTCCCCTTCCTCTCTTTTTTTTCTTTTCTACTCTTCCCCTCTTTGTTTCTCTTTGCTCAGCCATGGAAATGAAAAGGGCTGAACAATGTTCTATATGTAAGAGTTTGGAGGCAATTTTTATTTTATTTTGGGTAAATTACACTGACCTCCCCTGAGGTTTACCTTAATTATAGAGACCTCCCTTGCAGTTTCAAAAATTACTTATACCTCCCATGCTTTTGAAACTATTATACAGATTCCCTCATGCTGTTAACTTGATGTTAATAAAGTAACAAAATCAGTGACATTGCCTCCATAAATCTACAAATGGCCAAAATACCCTTGGCATCCTATATAAAACAATACACTCCTTTGCTTACTATTTCCCTCCAATTCCCAGAGCACTTGTTAAGTTTCCCACCAAAGTCTTTCTCTCTCTCTCTCTCTCTCTCTTTCTACAACATTGCTTGACATGGATCAAGATTTCATGCGAGCTCTCTCTCTCTCTCTCTCTCTCTCTCTCTCTCTCTCTTTCTCTCTTCTAGTTCTGTGTATGTTATTTATAGGTGAACTATGTAATTTTTTTTTATTTATGCAGGCACAAGCGCAGTGATATGGCATCATCAAACAATGGAAGCAACATACTAAAATATAGAAGCAAAACAAGTTTGTGTGGTGAAAAAACAGCTATCAAGGTGACACAATCTGAAAGAAACAAAAACAAATGAAAGTTGTACTATGCTTGTGTAGAAAAAAATGCAAATTTTGGGATTGGTGCAAACTGTTAACTCAACTGATGAAGCTATTGATGCTGTTCAAAGGCCACTACCTCAAGGCAATTTCAAGGATGTGCATACAAGACCGCAAGTAGTTAAAGACAACCATGGATATATGAAGCTACTGATAGTCATAAGTTTAGTGATAAGTCTGTTTGCCCTGTTTGTTGCCATTATGAAGTAACCTATTTATCATATGTAAAGCTTGTTCTATGGATATGTAATGCAAGGATATCCTAGTATTGTGTAATGAAATATGTAAGTGTAAGTGTAAGACAACAAGCTTGTACTACTTTTCCCTTGGAATGAATGGCAATTCCCAAATTGTGTTCCAATTATGAGTGCTTTAGACATATATAAACAAGTTCAAATATCCATGCTTCATAGTTACATTTGATGATTCACAGTTAGTTGAAATTTACATCATGGTTATAAAAGTATGATCAAGATGCCCACAACAAAAAAACAAAAGTACGTGCATCATCCTATAAGCACTATGCACTATCCATATATTTTGTACTTGTTCATTGTCACACGTGTCTTACCACTATGCACCTCATCTATCAGTACATCATAGTTACAAAAGTATGATGAAGATGCCCATAACAAAAAAACAAAAGTGGGTGTATCTTCCTATAAGCACTATGCACTATCTATATATTATGTACCTGTTCATTGTCACACATGTGTACCCAAAAACCATCAATAAGTGCACCATTTATCTACAACAAACAACCAACCAAAAAAACAAAAACAATTTAGAGCACATAAGTTGCAAACCAAACAAAGTATTGAATTCATAACTTGCAAACCAACCAATTTAGAGCACTAACCAGACATTCTCAGCTGAAATGCCTCTTCCAGATGAGCCTCTGCCTCTTCCACTTGGAATATCCTGAGTTACAAAAAAAAAAAAAAAAATAGTTGCAAACCAAAATTAGTTAGTACCATAATAACAATAGAAAAAAAAAATACAAAGGCAAAGAAAACAAAAGATGGTTATAGATGAAGTGTTTCTTCTGCCTTTGCCTCTCCCAAATGAAGTGCCTTATCTACCTCTCCCACTTGGAATATCCTGAGTTGCAAGCCAAAATTAGTTGCAATATAAAATTAGTTACTACCATAATAACAATAGTAAAAAGAAACAAAAAAAAAAAAAAAAATACAAAGGCAAACAAAAGAAAAGATGCTTACAAATGAATTGTTTCCTCAGCCTCTGCTTCTCCTAGTTGAAGTGCTTTCTCTGCTAGATGAAGTGCTGCCTCCTCTGTCCACAGATCTGCATCCTTTGTCAGCTGAAGAACCCGTGTGTAGACACCCCAATTTTGACCGCTCGTAAGACTTGGGCACTTGATTTCGAGCACTCGATGATGACAATTACATTGAGTTAGTGGTTTAAATTCTCGATAAAAGAATCCGAGTTCGAGCTCTAAACAATTCCAACTTGCCATACCCACTGTATTTCTACCCCGAAATTTCAGTATTGCACCTTGCATCTGTAGACGCGCCCGTGGGCCTCATGCTATAGTTCAGACTCCCTTTGTGTCGGTTCTTAATCTGATCTCACGATGTGCAATGTGAGATTGATAAATCATCAACGAGTCCAAGTTTGGCAAAAAGTTTTTTAAAAAAAATAGGTTTTTTGAGAAAGAAGTGTCAAACATGGACTGCTTTGCCAGATACAAAGTCGCCACCTAAATATTTTATTTTGGGAGAATTTAGGAAACCCTGACTCGTTTGCCTAAGGCCAAGTGTCAAACTTGGGTACGATTGAGGAAGGTCAGCTATGAGCTATAGCGATCCCGGGTTTACCCTTGTTGTACAGTGATCCGGACATGTGTCCGTGGATGTTGGTAGTTGTTTATTATCTTGTTTACATCCTTTCTTACTTTGTATTTGAGTTATAGGATGTGTTGAGCGGGTTTGTTACAGGTTGGTTGAGTTTAGAAACCAAAACTAGTTGCCCAGATTTTTGGCCTGTACGCTCGAGCGGGGGTGTTGGCGCTCGAGCGTAGATTACATCCATCCAGTATCTTGTTGTGCAATGTTGTGAGCTCGAGCGTAGGGTTGGGAGCTCGAGCGGAGGCCTGGTTCTGCAAAAGTGCTGGGCGAGTGCATTCTGCGCTCGAGCGGGAGGTTGGCCGCTCGAGCGGAAGTCTGTGAGTGGCCGCTCGAGCGGGGTGTTTTACGCTCGAGCGGAAGACTGGGTTTAAGTCCCGAAATTGTGACTTTTCAAATCACTTTTTACTTTTTCTTCTCTCTCTTACTTTTCCAAAATCACCATTGTTGAGCCTCTCACTCTAGACTCTACCTTCTCTCTAGGTTTTGATCTAGTAGGAGTGATTTACTCACCTTTGGCCTTTACAAAAAAGTTGTTGATCGTCGAGGGCTTCATTTTAATCTGAAAATCTCGGGTTTTGGAGCACGTTGGGTTTTGTCGTCTTCTCCTTTGGGACTCCGAATTTGAGGTAGGGATAACCTACTCCTCTCTATGGGTTTTGTCTTTAAATTTTGGTATTTTGAGATGTTGGGCTTGGTTTGGTAATTTTGTGAAAGTTTGGGGCTTTTGTGTAATTTTACAAAAGTTGGGGTTTTATTCATAATAAACCTAGATGCATGTTTGGCATAGAAAAATAGAATGATTGTTGAATCATTGATGAAAATGGGACCTAAGGGTTGAAATGGTAATTATGAAAAATGGCCTAATTACATTGTTTAATTAATTGGGATAATTAATTGGTGAGAAATGAGGAAATGAAATGTTGATTGAATATCCATTTGTGCATTTATTTTCTGTTTTAGAAATAACTGCTTTGGGCTATCGGTGGAGGATAGTCGAGATTGTTGTAGACAATGCATGATGATTAGGTAAACGGAAACTAATCAATGGAATGTGTCATGGAACTTGACGGTTGATAGAATACATTAATTGTGTGTATTGTGTGATTGTATATAGAACCAATGTGTTTATATACGTTATGTGTAGAGGAGGAGATAGGGGATGTACTCCGCGGTTTAGGGGAAGATAGGGGATGTACCTCTAAACCGGATAGGTATTGGGAGGAGATAGGGGATGAACTCCGTAGACAGAGCTCATATGCTTGTCTAGAGAAGTGAAGATAGAGCTCATATGCTTATCTTTGTGAAGTGAAGTGTGGATACAGCTTGTATGCTTATCTGTGGATATTGTTGATATACATATCTGTTGTAGAGTGTGGATACAGCTTGTACGCTTATCTGTGGATATTGTTGATATACATATCTGTTGAGAATGTGGATATAGCTTTTATGCTTATCTGAATGTGAGATATAGTTTTTATACATATCTGTGGAAATGATGATAAAGCTAGCAAGCATATCTGTTGAAAAGGGGAAAATGAAAAGTAATTGGGACTTGTAAGTCGTTGACATAAATATGTAATTTATGTGATTGTATCAGTGTTGACCAACTATCAATTGCTAATGTTTTAGTCATTGTCCATGGTTGGTTTAGTGTATTTCTACTGGGCTGTGGCTCACCCTATATGGGAATATCATTTTCAGGTACAGGAAGCATGCCACCTCCAAGGACATAGCTGGGAGGCTAGTGGCGGGAATAGTTTTGTCGTTTTACTTTTGATGTATTACATGTAATTTCAAGCCAAGGGCTTAATGTGTAAACGAGTTAGAACTCTTTGTTGTAACCAAGTGTTAACTTGGAAAGCTGTAAGCCCGTAGGGCATTTTGTTATGAGGTTAACATGTAATACTTATGTCTTGGAATTCTAATGAATGAAAGGAATGCGGTTAGTTTAAATGTAAATGCATGTCTTATCTGATGGGTTTATTGTTATTATTTTGAGGGCGTTACAACTTGGTATCAGAGCGTACCGGGTTCGAATACTTTGGGTACGTGGGAAGTGATTAGGATCACAATGGGTTTGTCTCGCTTGATAGAGACTTAAATGTGGTATCATATGCTATGGGCTTAAGTGATAACATGCTTATGTGATTATGTGGGTATGGGATTTAATTTCTGGGATGTTGATTGGATCCTTGAGTTTCTGGGAGTCTTGTTGGAAAAGCACTTGATCAATGCTATTTCTAACCGGAACTCTAGTAACGCCTTGGGACTATCATTATCCGGAAATGAAATTCGTAAGTGCTTATGTGTTTATGTGCTTATGTGGAGTGAATTACAGTTGTCCATGCATTAGGACGTGAGTGTTTAGTTTCGGCACACCTATGAATGTGCTAACGTTCTGTGTTACCTTTATTAGGATGTCAGGACAAGGAAGAGGTGCTAGGCGTGGTAGACCTGCGAGGCAGGAAGTACCGTTACAGGGTGAGATTCCGGCAGTGCAGGAGGGAGTTGGGCAGGCCAATGTGGCCGAGCCAGTGGGTCAGCAGGCTATGGGTGCCTTGGCCAGAGAGATAGCGGGAGCTTTGGGTATTCTTAGAGCTGGGAATCAGGCAGCTGAGACAGGGCCTTCCTTCTTGAAGAGGGAGTTCTTTCGGTGTAATCCGGACGAGTTTATCGGGGATCCTAAAGAGCCGCTTAAGGCAGATGAATGGCTCGAACAGACAACGAAGACGTTTGAGATGCTTGGCATCGAGGACGGAGCACTGAAAGTGACCTTGGCATCCTTCCAACTGAAGGGAGATGCGGGTCAATGGTGGAAGTACGAGAAAGCTCGTGTTGGTGGTACTTGGGAGGCGTTTGTGAATGCTTTTCAGGAGAGGTTTTTATCAGCAGCAGCTAGGGAGAAGCTGAGGGATCAGTTTAGCCGGCTTAATCAGCAGGGCTTGTCAGTGGCCGAGTTTGAGGCTACTTTTACCAGTCTGTCTAGGTTTGCACCTGAACTGGTGGCGTCTGAGGAACGCCGTTGCTATGAGTTTGAGCGGAAGTTGAGGCGGGGCCTCAAGTTGAGAATTGGTGGGTCTTATATTCGAGAGTATAGACACCTAGTGGACGCTGCAGCTCATATGGAACTTATGATGCAGGAGGAGGATGAGGGTCAGAGAGGCTCCAAGAGGAGCCAAGATAGTCAGAGTGATGGCAGGAGACAGAAGGGTAATAACCCTCAGCAGTCTCAAGGTGCAGTCTCTAGATCGACCTTTCCAGTGCCTAGTGTAGGCTCGGGGAGAGGCAGTCAGGGAGAATTCACTTGTTACAAGTGTGGCCAGCTGGGTCACAAGGTATCTGTTTGCCCGCAGAAGGGTGGGGGTCAGAAAGCTGCTTCTTCTTCAGCTAGACCGCAGAGTCAGAGTTTGGGCAGGGGGCAGCTCTTGACTTGTTATCAGTGTGGACAACCTGGGCACATGAAGAGGTTTTGCCCACAGTTGAGTGCCACTTCGGGAGCGTCTGGTTCTAGGCAGACGCAGGGTTTTCAGCCAGCTCAGTCTGTGCAGGCCTCGAGGGCCAATCCGGGAGCTTCGTCTTCCCAGTCTATGCAGCAGTCTTTTGCTCCGAGAGGCGAGCAGGTAGACCAGGGGCCTACGGGGCGTGTGTATGCTGTTACCGCGCAGGATTTAGTACCGGCTCCATCAGTAGTGAGAGGTACTTTTCTGTTTTGCAACTCAGTTGCTAATGTGTTGATAGACACGGGTGCATCTCATTCTTTTGTATCTGCTGCATTTGCATCTGTTTTGGAATTGGAGTTAGCACAGTTAGCATCTCCTATTTGTGTGGTATCGCCTTTGGGTGGTGAGTTGATTCTGAAACAGGGTGTTAGAGGATGTGATATAGAGGTCGCCGACTATAGGCTTCCTTTTCCGTTTGTTGTCATGCCCATGAAGGGTTTTGATGTTATTTTGGGTATGGACTGGTTATCGTCATACCGGGCTGTTATTGATTGCTACCGCCAGAGGGTCACGTTATGTACCTTGAGCGGGGAGTGGTTCCATTTCTTGGGAGACCGGGTTGGTAGTGTTTTGCCACCGGGGTTTGATTCGCGAGGGCGAAGTGAGCTTAGTAGTCTACTTGCTAGCTGTGAGAGTGGTGAGAGTGGTGAGACCCAGGTTGTGTTACCAAGGGTGGTTTGTGAGTATTCGGATGTTTTTCCCGAAGATCTTGTTAGTTTGCCACCTCACCGAGAGATAGAGTTCTCTATTGATTTAGTGCCTGGTACGGCGCCGATTTCTATGGCACCTTACCGTTTTGCTCCAGCAGAGTTGGTTGAGTTGAAAGTTCAGGTCCAGGAATTGCTCGATAAGGGCTTTGTTCGCCCTAGTGTTTCACCGTGGGGAGCACCGGCCCTCTTTGTTAAAAAGAAAGATGGTGCCTTGAGATTGTGTATAGACTACCGGAAGTTGAATCGGGCTACGGTTAAGAATAAGTATCCTATGCCCCGTATAGATGATTTGTTTGACCAGTTGAAGGGTTCCCGTTGTTTCTCTAAGATAGACTTGAGATCGGGTTACCATCAGTTGAGGGTCAGGGAGGAAGATATTCCTAAGACGGCATTCCGTACGCGGTACGGCCATTATGAGTTTTTGGTGATGCCATTCGGACTTACCAATGCACCGGCAGTCTTTATGGATTTGATGAACCGGATCTTCCGGGAATTCTTGGATCGGTTTGTAGTCGTTTTTGTGGACGATATCCTTATCTATTCGTCTTCTGAGGAGGAGCACGAGGCACACTTGAGAGTGGTGCTTGAGTTGCTTAGAGTCCATAGGCTGTATGCCAAGTTTGGGAAGTGTGAGTTCTGGCTGAGGGAAGTCAAATTCTTAGGCCACGTGGTATCCGGGGAAGGGGTGTCTGTTGATACATCCAAGGTTGAGGCAGTGCAAGATTGGGCACAGCCTAAGAGTGTGTTTGAGATCCGCAGTTTTCTGGGATTAGCTGGGTATTACCGTCGGTTTGTGAAAGATTTCTCCAGGTTAGCGTCACCGTTGACTAGACTGACTCGGAAGGGAGTCAAGTTTGTGTGGAGTGAGACTTGTGAAAAGTCGTTTCAAGAGCTGAAAGTTAGATTGACCACCGCTCCGGTGTTGATTATTCCGGAGAGAGGGTTGGGTTATGCGGTTTATTGTGATGCCTCACGAGAGGGTTTGGGTTGTGTGTTGATGCAGGAGGGGAAAGTGGTAGCTTATGGCTCACGTCAGTTGAAAATACACGGGAAGAATTACCCCACACACGACCTAGAGTTAGCAGCTGTGATCTTTGCCTTGAAAATCTGGAGGCACTACCTTTATGGTGAGAGGTTCGAGGTATTCTCGGATCACAAGAGTTTGAAGTATCTGTTTACACAGAGAGACTTGAATTTGAGGCAGAGGAGATGGATGGAGTTCATCGAGGATTATGATTTTGAGTTGCATTATCATCCGGGAAAGGCCAATGTTGTGGCCGATGCCCTTAGTAGGAAGACCATTAGTGATGTAGCTTGTATAGCCATCCGGGAATGGGAGATGTTGGGGGCACTTGGCGAGTTTGATTTGCTACTGGGCGAATCTGTCGAGGCTGCGGCCTTGTTTTCTGTTGTTGCGCAGCCTACACTTGTGATTAGAGTGTTAGAGGCACAGAGAGGTGACCTTGAGGTAGAATCCCTCCGAGAGAAGATCTCTAGTGGGAAAGTTGAGAAGGGTTTGACGGTGTATCCCGACCTGAGTGTGAGATACCGAGACCGTTTGTTTGTACCGGAGTCTTGCCGAGAGGAAGTACTCCGAGAGTTTCACCATTCGCGCCTTGCGGTGCATCCGGGAGGTACTAAGATGTATCAGGATTTGAGTCGCCAGTTTTGGTGGCGGGGTATGAAGAGAGATGTGGCTGTTTTCGTATCGAAATGCCTTACTTGCCAGCAAGTGAAGGCCGAGCATCAGAGGCCAGCGGGTTTGTTGCAACCCTTGCCTATTGCCGAGTGGAAGTGGGAGCATGTCACTATGGACTTCGTTGTAGGTCTTCCGAGGACTCAACGGGGTAGTGATGCTATTTGGGTGGTTGTAGACCGGTTGACTAAGTCGGCGCACTTTATTCCTATGCGCGTGAGAGATTCGGTAGATCATCTTGCCGATTTGTATATTCGGGACGTAGTGAGATTGCACGGGGTCCCAGCGACGATCGTCTCAGATAGAGATCCTCGTTTTACTGCTAGGTTGTGGCAGAGTTTGCAGAGTGCCTTGGGCACTAAGTTGACCTTTAGTACGGCTTATCATCCTCAGACTGACGGGCAGTCCGAGCGTACTATTCAGATCCTCGAGGATATGCTTCGGGGTTGTGTCCTGGACTTCAGTGGGACGTGGGAGAGGCACTTGCCATTGGTAGAGTTTGCCTACAACAACAGTTTTCAGTCTAGCATCGGTATGGCACCGTTTGAGGCCTTGTATGGCCGACCGTGTAGGTCTCCAGTTTGTTGGGCCGAGGTGGGTGATGCACCTTTGTTGGGTCCGGAGTTGGTTAGGGAGACGACGGAGAAAGTTGAGCTTATCCGTAGGAGGCTTGTTACAGCCCAGAGTCGACAAAAGAGTTATGCCGACCGTAGGAGGAGGCCTTTGGCGTTTGAGGTAGGTGATCATGTCTTTCTGAAGATATCACCTAGGCGAGGCTTGATGAGGTTTGGGAAGAGTGGAAAGTTATCCCCTCGGTTTATTAGTCCTTTTGAGATCCTTGAGAGGATAGGTGAGGTTGCTTATCGGTTAGCCTTACCGCCGCAGTTGTCCGGAGTACATGACGTGTTTCATGTGAGTATGCTTCGGAAGTATGAGCCAGATCCATCACATGTGCTGGATTGGACTGATTTAGAGGTAGATGAGGATGCCTCGTATGAGGAGAGACCGGTACGGGTCTTGGATAGGCGGGATCAGGTCCTGCGTGGCAAGACCATTCCTTTGGTGAAAGTCTTGTGGAAACATCACGGAGTGGAGGAAGCCACTTGGGAACGTGAGTTGGAAGTCCGAGAGAAATATCCGGACTTGTTTATTGATATGTAATTTTGTATTTAAATTTTACATTTTGTTGAACTTAAGAGCTTGGATATATGTCTTAAGTTGTGAAACATTGAAAATGTTTTGGTTATTGGAAGTATGTTTTGGAACTTGCCCCTTTTGGAAGTTGAAAGTGACATTATATGCGTTAAATATATTGTTGAAATTGGAAGGATAGTGCATAATGTTGATGCATGTTGAAAATACATATGTTGTTTACATATTGTGATATGTCTCTTGTTAAAGGGATGGGATGACCGGTAATGGGTCGAATTGTTGAATGTTAAAATGTAACATTGTTTAAAATGGAGGAAAACTTGTTTTTGAAAACTTGTGCTTAATTTCGGGGGCGAAATTCTTTAAGGGGGGGAGGTTATAGCGATCCCGGGTTTACCCTTGTTGTACAGTGATCCGGACATGTGTCCGTGGATGTTGGTAGTTGTTTATTATCTTGTTTACATCCTTTCTTACTTTGTATTTGAGTTATAGGATGTGTTGAGCGGGTTTGTTACAGGTTGGTTGAGTTTAGAAACCAAAACTAGTTGCCCAGATTTTTGGCCTGTACGCTCGAGCGGGGGTGTTGGCGCTCGAGCGTAGATTACATCCATCCAGTATCTTGTTGTGCAATGTTGTGAGCTCGAGCGTAGGGTTGGGAGCTCGAGCGGAGGCTTGGTTCTGCAAAAGTGCTGGGCGAGTGCATTCTGCGCTCGAGCGGGAGGTTGGCCGCTCGAGCGGAAGTCTGTGAGTGGCCGCTCGAGCGGGGTGTTTTACGCTCGAGCGGAAGACTGGGTTTAAGTCCCGAAATTGTGACTTTTCAAATCACTTTTTACTTTTTCTTCTCTCTCTTACTTTTCCAAAATCACCATTGTTGAGCCTCTCACTCTAGACTCTACCTTCTCTCTAGGTTTTGATCTAGTAGGAGTGATTTACTCACCTTTGGCCTTTACAAAAAAGTTGTTGATCGTCGAGGGCTTCATTTTAATCTGAAAATCTCGGGTTTTGGAGCACGTTGGGTTTTGTCGTCTTCTCCTTTGGGACTCCGAATTTGAGGTAGGGATAACCTACTCCTCTCTATGGGTTTTGTCTTTAAATTTTGGTATTTTGAGATGTTGGGCTTGGTTTGGTAATTTTGTGAAAGTTTGGGGCTTTTGTGTAATTTTACAAAAGTTGGGGTTTTATTCATAATAAACATAGATGCATGTTTGGCATAGAAAAATAGAATGATTGTTGAATCATTGATGAAAATGGGACCTAAGGGTTGAAATGGTAATTATGAAAAATGGCCTAATTACATTGTTTAATTAATTGGGATAATTAATTGGTGAGAAATGAGGAAATGAAATGTTGATTGAATATCCATTTGTGCATTTATTTTCTGTTTTAGAAATAACTGCTTTGGGCTATCGGTGGAGGATAGTCGAGATTGTTGTAGACAATGCATGATGATTAGGTAAACGGAAACTAATCAATGGAATGTGTCATGGAACTTGACGGTTGATAGAATACATTAATTGTGTGTATTGTGTGATTGTATATAGAACCAATGTGTTTATATACGTTATGTGTAGAGGAGGAGATAGGGGATGTACTCCGCGGTTTAGGGGAAGATAGGGGATGTACCTCTAAACCGGATAGGTATTGGGAGGAGATAGGGGATGAACTCCGTAGACAGAGCTCATATGCTTGTCTAGAGAAGTGAAGATAGAGCTCATATGCTTATCTTTGTGAAGTGAAGTGTGGATACAGCTTGTATGCTTATCTGTGGATATTGTTGATATACATATCTGTTGTAGAGTGTGGATACAGCTTGTACGCTTATCTGTGGATATTGTTGATATACATATCTGTTGAGAATGTGGATATAGCTTTTATGCTTATCTGAATGTGAGATATAGTTTTTATACATATCTGTGGAAATGATGATAAAGCTAGCAAGCATATCTGTTGAAAAGGGGAAAATGAAAAGTAATTGGGACTTGTAAGTCGTTGACATAAATATGTAATTTATGTGATTGTATCAGTGTTGACCAACTATCAATTGCTAATGTTTTAGTCATTGTCCATGGTTGGTTTAGTGTATTTCTACTGGGCTGTGGCTCACCCTATATGGGAATATCATTTTCAGGTACAGGAAGCATGCCACCTCCAAGGACATAGCTGGGAGGCTAGTGGCGGGAATAGTTTTGTCGTTTTACTTTTGATGTATTACATGTAATTTCAAGCCAAGGGCTTAATGTGTAAACGAGTTAGAACTCTTTGTTGTAACCAAGTGTTAACTTGGAAAGCTGTAAGCCCGTAGGGCATTTTGTTATGAGGTTAACATGTAATACTTATGTCTTGGAATTCTAATGAATGAAAGGAATGCGGTTAGTTTAAATGTAAATGCATGTCTTATCTGATGGGTTTATTGTTATTATTTTGAGGGCGTTACAACTTGGTATCAGAGCGTACCGGGTTCGAATACTTTGGGTACGTGGGAAGTGATTAGGATCACAATGGGTTTGTCTCGCTTGATAGAGACTTAAATGTGGTATCATATGCTATGGGCTTAAGTGATAACATGCTTATGTGATTATGTGGGTATGGGATTTAATTTCTGGGATGTTGATTGGATCCTTGAGTTTCTGGGAGTCTTGTTGGAAAAGCACTTGATCAATGCTATTTCTAACCGGAACTCTAGTAACGCCTTGGGACTATCATTATCCGGAAATGAAATTCGTAAGTGCTTATGTGTTTATGTGCTTATGTGGAGTGAATTACAGTTGTCCATGCATTAGGACGTGAGTGTTTAGTTTCGGCACACCTATGAATGTGCTAACGTTCTGTGTTACCTTTATTAGGATGTCAGGACAAGGAAGAGGTGCTAGGCATGGTAGACCTGCGAGGCAGGAAGTACCGTTACAGGGTGAGATTCCGGCAGTGCAGGAGGGAGTTGGGCAGGCCAATGTGGCCGAGCCAGTGGGTCAGCAGGCTATGGGTGCCTTGGCCAGAGAGATAGCGGGAGCTTTGGGTATTCTTAGAGCTGGGAATCAGGCAGCTGAGACAGGGCCTTCCTTCTTGAAGAGGGAGTTCTTTCGGTGTAATCCGGACGAGTTTATCGGGGATCCTAAAGAGCCGCTTAAGGCAGATGAATGGCTCGAACAGACAACGAAGACGTTTGAGATGCTTGGCATCGAGGACGGAGCACTGAAAGTGACCTTGGCATCCTTCCAACTGAAGGGAGATGCGGGTCAATGGTGGAAGTACGAGAAAGCTCGTGTTGGTGGTACTTGGGAGGCGTTTGTGAATGCTTTTCAGGAGAGGTTTTTATCAGCAGCAGCTAGGGAGAAGCTGAGGGATCAGTTTAGCCGGCTTAATCAGCAGGGCTTGTCAGTGGCCGAGTTTGAGGCTACTTTTACCAGTCTGTCTAGGTTTGCACCTGAACTGGTGGCGTCTGAGGAACGCCGTTGCTATGAGTTTGAGCGGAAGTTGAGGCGGGGCCTCAAGTTGAGAATTGGTGGGTCTTATATTCGAGAGTATAGACACCTAGTGGACGCTGCAGCTCATATGGAACTTATGATGCAGGAGGAGGATGAGGGTCAGAGAGGCTCCAAGAGGAGCCAAGATAGTCAGAGTGATGGCAGGAGACAGAAGGGTAATAACCCTCAGCAGTCTCAAGGTGCAGTCTCTAGATCGACCTTTCCAGTGCCTAGTGTAGGCTCGGGGAGAGGCAGTCAGGGAGAATTCACTTGTTACAAGTGTGGCCAGCTGGGTCACAAGGTATCTGTTTGCCCGCAGAAGGGTGGGGGTCAGAAAGCTGCTTCTTCTTCAGCTAGACCGCAGAGTCAGAGTTTGGGCAGGGGGCAGCTCTTGACTTGTTATCAGTGTGGACAACCTGGGCACATGAAGAGGTTTTGCCCACAGTTGAGTGCCACTTCGGGAGCGTCTGGTTCTAGGCAGACGCAGGGTTTTCAGCCAGCTCAGTCTGTGCAGGCCTCGAGGGCCAATCCGGGAGCTTCGTCTTCCCAGTCTATGCAGCAGTCTTTTGCTCCGAGAGGCGAGCAGGTAGACCAGGGGCCTACGGGGCGTGTGTATGCTGTTACCGCGCAGGATTTAGTACCGGCTCCATCAGTAGTGAGAGGTACTTTTCTGTTTTGCAACTCAGTTGCTAATGTGTTGATAGACACGGGTGCATCTCATTCTTTTGTATCTGCTGCATTTGCATCTGTTTTGGAATTGGAGTTAGCACAGTTAGCATCTCCTATTTGTGTGGTATCGCCTTTGGGTGGTGAGTTGATTCTGAAACAGGGTGTTAGAGGATGTGATATAGAGGTCGCCGACTATAGGCTTCCTTTTCCGTTTGTTGTCATGCCCATGAAGGGTTTTGATGTTATTTTGGGTATGGACTGGTTATCGTCATACCGGGCTGTTATTGATTGCTACCGCCAGAGGGTCACGTTATGTACCTTGAGCGGGGAGTGGTTCCATTTCTTGGGAGACCGGGTTGGTAGTGTTTTGCCACCGGGGTTTGATTCGCGAGGGCGAAGTGAGCTTAGTAGTCTACTTGCTAGCTGTGAGAGTGGTGAGAGTGGTGAGACCCAGGTTGTGTTACCAAGGGTGGTTTGTGAGTATTCGGATGTTTTTCCCGAAGATCTTGTTAGTTTGCCACCTCACCGAGAGATAGAGTTCTCTATTGATTTAGTGCCTGGTACGGCGCCGATTTCTATGGCACCTTACCGTTTTGCTCCAGCAGAGTTGGTTGAGTTGAAAGTTCAGCTCCAGGAATTGCTCGATAAGGGCTTTGTTCGCCCTAGTGTTTCACCGTGGGGAGCACCGGCCCTCTTTGTTAAAAAGAAAGATGGTGCCTTGAGATTGTGTATAGACTACCGGAAGTTGAATCGGGCTACGGTTAAGAATAAGTATCCTATGCCCCGTATAGATGATTTGTTTGACCAGTTGAAGGGTTCCCGTTGTTTCTCTAAGATAGACTTGAGATCGGGTTACCATCAGTTGAGGGTCAGGGAGGAAGATATTCCTAAGACGGCATTCCGTACGCGGTACGGCCATTATGAGTTTTTGGTGATGCCATTCGGACTTACCAATGCACCGGCAGTCTTTATGGATTTGATGAACCGGATCTTCCGGGAATTCTTGGATCGGTTTGTAGTCGTTTTTGTGGACGATATCCTTATCTATTCGTCTTCTGAGGAGGAGCACGAGGCACACTTGAGAGTGGTGCTTGAGTTGCTTAGAGTCCATAGGCTGTATGCCAAGTTTGGGAAGTGTGAGTTCTGGCTGAGGGAAGTCAAATTCTTAGGCCACGTGGTATCCGGGGAAGGGGTGTCTGTTGATACATCCAAGGTTGAGGCAGTGCAAGATTGGGCACAGCCTAAGAGTGTGTTTGAGATCCGCAGTTTTCTGGGATTAGCTGGGTATTACCGTCGGTTTGTGAAAGATTTCTCCAGGTTAGCGTCACCGTTGACTAGACTGACTCGGAAGGGAGTCAAGTTTGTGTGGAGTGAGACTTGTGAAAAGTCGTTTCAAGAGCTGAAAGTTAGATTGACCACCGCTCCGGTGTTGATTATTCCGGAGAGAGGGTTGGGTTATGCGGTTTATTGTGATGCCTCACGAGAGGGTTTGGGTTGTGTGTTGATGCAGGAGGGGAAAGTGGTAGCTTATGGCTCACGTCAGTTGAAAATACACGAGAAGAATTACCCCACACACGACCTAGAGTTAGCAGCTGTGATCTTTGCCTTGAAAATCTGGAGGCACTACCTTTATGGTGAGAGGTTCGAGGTATTCTCGGATCACAAGAGTTTGAAGTATCTGTTTACACAGAGAGACTTGAATTTGAGGCAGAGGAGATGGATGGAGTTCATCGAGGATTATGATTTTGAGTTGCATTATCATCCGGGAAAGGCCAATGTTGTGGCCGATGCCCTTAGTAGGAAGACCATTAGTGATGTAGCTTGTATAGCCATCCGGGAATGGGAGATGTTGGGGGCACTTGGCGAGTTTGATTTGCTACTGGGCGAATCTGTCGAGGCTGCGGCCTTGTTTTCTGTTGTTGCGCAGCCTACACTTGTGATTAGAGTGTTAGAGGCACAGAGAGGTGACCTTGAGGTAGAATCCCTCCGAGAGAAGATCTCCAGTGGGAAAGTTGAGAAGGGTTTGACGGTGTATCCCGACCTGAGTGTGAGATACCGAGACCGTTTGTTTGTACCGGAGTCTTGCCGAGAGGAAGTACTCCGAGAGTTTCACCATTCGCGCCTTGCGGTGCATCCGGGAGGTACTAAGATGTATCAGGATTTGAGTCGCCAGTTTTGGTGGCGGGGTATGAAGAGAGATGTGGCTGTTTTCGTATCGAAATGCCTTACTTGCCAGCAAGTGAAGGCCGAGCATCAGAGGCCAGCGGGTTTGTTGCAACCCTTGCCTATTGCCGAGTGGAAGTGGGAGCATGTCACTATGGACTTCGTTGTAGGTCTTCCGAGGACTCAATGGGGTAGTGATGCTATTTGGGCGGTTGTAGACCGGTTGACTAAGTCGGCGCACTTTATTCCTATGCGCGTGAGAGATTCGGTAGATCATCTTGCCGATTTGTATATTCGGGACGTAGTGAGATTGCACGGGGTCCCAGCGACGATCGTCTCAGATAGAGATCCTCGTTTTACTGCTAGGTTGTGGCAGAGTTTGCAGAGTGCCTTGGGCACTAAGTTGACCTTTAGTACGGCTTATCATCCTCAGACTGACGGGCAGTCCGAGCGTACTATTCAGATCCTCGAGGATATGCTTCGGGGTTGTGTCCTGGACTTCAGTGGGACGTGGGAGAGGCACTTGCCATTGGTAGAGTTTGCCTACAACAACAGTTTTCAGTCTAGCATCGGTATGGCACCGTTTGAGGCCTTGTATGGCCGACCGTGTAGGTCTCCAGTTTGTTGGGCCGAGGTGGGTGATGCACCTTTGTTGGGTCCGGAGTTGGTTAGGGAGACGACGGAGAAAGTTGAGCTTATCCGTAGGAGGCTTGTTACAGCCCAGAGTCGACAAAAGAGTTATGCCGACCGTAGGAGGAGGCCTTTGGCGTTTGAGGTAGGTGATCATGTCTTTCTGAAGATATCACCTAGGCGAGGCTTGATGAGGTTTGGGAAGAGTGGAAAGTTATCCCCTCGGTTTATTGGTCCTTTTGAGATCCTTGAGAGGATAGGTGAGGTTGCTTATCGGTTAGCCTTACCGCCGCAGTTGTCCGGAGTACATGACGTGTTTCATGTGAGTATGCTTCGGAAGTATGAGCCAGATCCATCACATGTGCTGGATTGGACTGATTTAGAGGTAGATGAGGATGCCTCGTATGAGGAGAGACCGGTACGGGTCTTGGATAGGCGGGATCAGGTCCTGCGTGGCAAGACCATTCCTTTGGTGAAAGTCTTGTGGAAACATCACGGAGTGGAGGAAGCCACTTGGGAACGTGAGTTGGAAGTCCGAGAGAAATATCCGGACTTGTTTATTGATATGTAATTTTGTATTTAAATTTTACATTTTGTTGAACTTAAGAGCTTGGATATATGTCTTAAGTTGTGAAACATTGAAAATGTTTTGGTTATTGGAAGTATGTTTTGGAACTTGCCCCTTTTGGAAGTTGAAAGTGACATTATATGCGTTAAATATATTGTTGAAATTGGAAGGATAGTGCATAATGTTGATGCATGTTGAAAATACATATGTTGTTTACATATTGTGATATGTCTCTTGTTAAAGGGATGGGATGACCGGTAATGGGTCGAATTGTTGAATGTTAAAATGTAACATTGTTTAAAATGGAGGAAAACTTGTTTTTGAAAACTTGTGCTTAATTTCGGGGGCAAAATTCTTTAAGGGGGGGAGGTTATAGCGATCCCGGGTTTACCCTTGTTGTACAGTGATCCGGACATGTGTCCGTGGATGTTGGTAGTTGTTTATTATCTTGTTTACATCCTTTCTTACTTTGTATTTGAGTTATAGGATGTGTTGAGCGGGTTTGTTACAGGTTGGTTGAGTTTAGAAACCAAAACTAGTTGCCCAGATTTTTGGCCTGTACGCTCGAGCGGGGGTGTTGGCGCTCGAGCGTAGATTACATCCATCCAGTATCTTGTTGTGCAATGTTGTGAGCTCGAGCGTAGGGTTGGGAGCTCGAGCGGAGGCTTGGTTCTGCAAAAGTGCTGGGCGAGTGCATTCTGCGCTCGAGCGGGAGGTTGGCCGCTCGAGCGGAAGTCTGTGAGTGGCCGCTCGAGCGGGGTGTTTTACGCTCGAGCGGAAGACTGGGTTTAAGTCCCGAAATTGTGACTTTTCAAATCACTTTTTACTTTTTCTTCTCTCTCTTACTTTTCCAAAATCACCATTGTTGAGCCTCTCACTCTAGACTCTACCTTCTCTCTAGGTTTTGATCTAGTAGGAGTGATTTACTCACCTTTGGCCTTTACAAAAAAGTTGTTGATCGTCGAGGGCTTCATTTTAATCTGAAAATCTCGGGTTTTGGAGCACGTTGGGTTTTGTCGTCTTCTCCTTTGGGACTCCGAATTTGAGGTAGGGATAACCTACTCCTCTCTATGGGTTTTGTCTTTAAATTTTGGTATTTTGAGATGTTGGGCTTGGTTTGGTAATTTTGTGAAAGTTTGGGGCTTTTGTGTAATTTTACAAAAGTTGGGGTTTTATTCATAATAAACCTAGATGCATGTTTGGCATAGAAAAATAGAATGATTGTTGAATCATTGATGAAAATGGGACCTAAGGGTTGAAATGGTAATTATGAAAAATGGCCTAATTACATTGTTTAATTAATTGGGATAATTAATTGGTGAGAAATGAGGAAATGAAATGTTGATTGAATATCCATTTGTGCATTTATTTTCTGTTTTAGAAATAACTGCTTTGGGCTATCGGTGGAGGATAGTCGAGATTGTTGTAGACAATGCATGATGATTAGGTAAACGGAAACTAATCAATGGAATGTGTCATGGAACTTGACGGTTGATAGAATACATTAATTGTGTGTATTGTGTGATTGTATATAGAACCAATGTGTTTATATACGTTATGTGTAGAGGAGGAGATAGGGGATGTACTCCGCGGTTTAGGGGAAGATAGGGGATGTACCTCTAAACCGGATAGGTATTGGGAGGAGATAGGGGATGAACTCCGTAGACAGAGCTCATATGCTTGTCTAGAGAAGTGAAGATAGAGCTCATATGCTTATCTTTGTGAAGTGAAGTGTGGATACAGCTTGTATGCTTATCTGTGGATATTGTTGATATACATATCTGTTGTAGAGTGTGGATACAGCTTGTACGCTTATCTGTGGATATTGTTGATATACATATCTGTTGAGAATGTGGATATAGCTTTTATGCTTATCTGAATGTGAGATATAGTTTTTATACATATCTGTGGAAATGATGATAAAGCTAGCAAGCATATCTGTTGAAAAGGGGAAAATGAAAAGTAATTGGGACTTGTAAGTCGTTGACATAAATATGTAATTTATGTGATTGTATCAGTGTTGACCAACTATCAATTGCTAATGTTTTAGTCATTGTCCATGGTTGGTTTAGTGTATTTCTACTGGGCTGTGGCTCACCCTATATGGGAATATCATTTTCAGGTACAGGAAGCATGCCACCTCCAAGGACATAGCTGGGAGGCTAGTGGCGGGAATAGTTTTGTCGTTTTACTTTTGATGTATTACATGTAATTTCAAGCCAAGGGCTTAATGTGTAAACGAGTTAGAACTCTTTGTTGTAACCAAGTGTTAACTTGGAAAGCTGTAAGCCCGTAGGGCATTTTGTTATGGGGTTAACATGTAATACTTATGTCTTGGAATTCTAATGAATGAAAGGAATGCGGTTAGTTTAAATGTAAATGCATGTCTTATCTGATGGGTTTATTGTTATTATTTTGAGGGCGTTACATGAGCACCCCCCTCTCACCCGATCCGAAGATCGGCCTCTACTAATCATGATATCTTGTTTTGAAAACATTATGCGTTCTTATTCCGGTTGTTAGCCTAGATTTAATATGTGATGCGCACAGCATACAAGTACAGACTGAATCGCTTGAGTTAGAACAAAACATTTCATGTTTGTTTTTTGAAAGTAGTTTGCTACTCGTAAGTAGGCTAAAATGCAGGTTTTGCCACCCTCAAATGGGCTTAAAACTCACGGTTTTAATGCATTATTCCAATTCAGGTAATTCAACCTCCATCCACAGACATTTAAGCAGTTATATCACATAAGCAAATAGCCTCATGGTAATCATGCTGTCATGGCAACACTCACATGCATGCAAGGATGCTAAAGCGTAAAAGCTTACCGAGTACTCCAAGCCAAAACAAAAGCTACGGTAGAAATCCATGCATGGTCCTAACTATATAGAAATGCCTAATGCAACACATGCAAGAATGCGAATACAATAGGCTCAACTATTCTAAATGACATGCGAAATGCTACAACTAACACGTATTCAATTTGGAATTGAAACACGAATGCAGTTAGTATGATGCGCCGAGCCCGGTGCATGCAAGACAAATGTATGAATGCACGCGTGCATAACATAAGGTATGCTAATTTAAATATGTCCTAATACTAACCATCAAAAGCTAGTAAGTAAAAGGGAAGAAAGAAGTGGGGTTGGAAGACATACACACACTCACACACACTTATTACACAATTGCCCACGCTCGGAGGGACCGAAAGAATAATACAGTTCGAATAATGAATCAACTATCCTAGAGACACTCTTAATTAATTAACAAATTAATCACAAAAATAATTTAAATGTGAAGCTAAAGAGACTGCCGCAGCTCTGCCTCGGAATGCGCGAATGATGCATGCTTGACTCGTCCCGCTCGAAAACTCGCTGCCATAGCACTGTTGCCTCTGTTTACACTGCCCTGCTCCTCTGAAAATTTGCACAAGTCCCAAGGATGCTTCTCTGAACACTGGGGAGCATCATCGACCAAGTGAGAACACCACCGGCCGAGGGGAATGGTCATCGACCATTGGTTGAGCCACCGGCTAATTGTATTTGGTCGGTCGGCACTCCAAGTAGCCGGCCGGCTATTTCTTCCTGCAGAATCCTACAGTTGACAGCAGCAGAGGGCAAGCAGTGTATGGCATGGAATTTTCAAGCAAATGTGAGCATGGCTACACTCCCCATCATGCAATGGACTCAAGGGAGCATGACCCTCAGCCGTCGGGCCATCAATTATGCATTTTGATGCATGATGGCCTAAGAGGCCAAGTTTGCCATTCAATGTAAAATGCATGCAACAAAAGAGATGAATGCTAACACCCTATCATATTGAGATCAAGGGCGTCGGCGACCGAGGATTGAGACGTGTTACGTCACTTGGAGTACGAATACTCTCAATCCTCATGCTTGGTTTGACACCCCAAACCAAGCAATGCAATGCATGTATACGAACATGGCTCAAGAATGCAACATGAGGCTAAGATGCAAAACATGCCAAATGCAATGCAATCTATTATGCAAGCATGCAATGTACTAATTATGCAAGAGGCAATACAATGCAATTTAACATGTGATCCAAACATGGTACAATGTAAGCATGCAACGAGAGGCAACAAATCAAACATACAACTATGTACAAGAATGGACTTAGACTGAAATGGAAGGCCTCAGCCACACCCTAAAACAGTGGCCAAAAGGGTCAAAAATGGCACAACTTATGCATGCAAGCATGCACACACCAAAGCCTATCATCTAAGCATGGAATGGGACAACTCTAAGCATACTTAAAGGCAATATTCTTGGACATTAAACACTCATGTTAAACTCTGAAAAGCATGCAAAAGATGACACCAAGATATGCTAGGGAATGGATGCAAAATAGAAGGTATTCAAGGCCACAAAAGAGAGCATTGCTTAACACCTACCCCAAGCAAACATGGCATGAACTAAGAAATCCAAAAAAGAGTTTTAAAATGCAAAATGAGCCCCCAAAATCCACTGATATGGCAGGCCCAAAGACTTAAAACACTTAAGCATGCACAATGCTCATTTCAAGGCACAACAAAACAACTCTTCAAGGCACGAAAGGGATGATAAATGCAATCATACGAGCATGGGTTATGGACTGAAATAGCATGGGAAATGACTCCAAACCACTGAAACAACCCAACTCAAGCATGCTCATGGCTCACACCCTCAAGGCTCACAAGCCAAAATGCAAAAAGGCTATACCAAACATGGCAAATATGATCAAAACAGCACCCAACAGGCCTCAAGCATGGTAAGATATGGCTAAGAATTTCACAAAGTTAGGCCAAAACATGAGAGCATGGTATGTTAAATGCATGATGCACTTCTAGGACAAAGAGAGGAATGCAAAGCAAGTATATTAAACATGAAAGGGGCCATTAATCCGACCAAAAACAGAGGCATAATATGACCCAAAAACACCCAAAAAACTCTGAAATGAAGCCAAGAACAACTAATCATGCATGCTACCCTTATGAGCCAAAAACAAGAACAAAAGAGAGACAAAGGGAGAGGGGTGCCCCTCCCCTATGCAAGACCTCAAAACCCCTTCTTCACCACCGAAAATCCACTAGATTTCAGTGGTGAGATGGCCAATACACAAAAGTCCCCAAAGCTTAACAAAGAGAGTACAAAAAGGGCCAAACAAGGCCTAAGAGGGGGAGATCGACCCCAAACAACAAAATGACCTTAATGAAGTATCTTAAGCATGCAAATACAAGACTTTTTTCAGTTATACATGAAGCTCAAATCAATATGCAAAGAAGGTCAAAAGCTAGTGCAAGATTGGGAAATCTAAAGCAAAAGTGTTACCCTTGAAGAACACCTCAAGAACAGCAAGTCCAGCCACCTTCTTCTGATCAAAACCAGCTCAAAACCTCAAGAATAAACCCTCAACACCTCCTAAAGTCAAAGTATGGTGTAATGATGTGTGTTTTAGTGCAAAAGTAAGAACAAATCACCCTTTTAGGCCCTCAAACACACACAAATGAAGAGAGAGAGGGAGATATAGAGAGAGAAGATGTATATCAGATATATATATATATATATATATATGTATTTTGCTCTGGTTTTGTTGAACCTCCACAAAGGAGAGGGGAGGTCTCCTTATATAGACAAGGCAAAGGCTTGAAGCTTCTTAGAGAAGCTAAGTGAAAGGGTCAAAGGGACCAAGCTTCTAAGAGAAGCTATCCCAAAGGTCCAAGCTTCTTGAGGAAGCTAAGACAAAGGGTCAAGCTTCCTCAAGAAGCTTGAGCAAAGGGTGCAATCTTCTAGAAGAAGTTTGGATCAAAAAGGGTGCAAAGGAGCCAAAACAGCCACACACGTGTGTGGAGGTAGGGTCTGTGCATTCCAACTGGCACAGCTGGCATGCACCACGCCTAAAAAAGGCAAAAAGGTGGTACTGGCCAGAAAAGGAGGCCATCGGCCAAATAGGTGGTCGGCCGGCCACACAAAGTGCCGACCGGCTAATGGACTATTTCACTAATGGCCGATAGCCTCAAAACACGGCCGGTGGCCTCAAGCCATGGCCGGTGGGTATCAAGGGTAGCTAGCAAGCTACTCTCTACCCTCAGGTGCAAAAACAAACAAGTCCTTGGTGTAAAACCAAGCACAGAACAAGCAAGTCGAGAGATCTTGAGGCAAGGCGCGTAGCCAAGACCTTCGGGAACTCGAAACAAGCACGAACATGGATGATCACTGAGTGTTCAAGCGGTGATGTCCAAGTCTTGAGGACGGTCAAAAGTGGGGTGTCTACAGTATCAACCTGTATTGAACCTAAAAGTAAGAGATAGTGGAAATACATTGAAGTCCAGCTAGACCTAAGTGATATCCGGCCGGAGATACCAACATCCGGCCGAACCTCTTGACTTTTCAGGCAGTATCAGCAATGTTCTGCTAGCTGCCTAATTCTGCAGATATTTTGATCAAACCTGCTCAGGGCTTATAAATAGCAGGGTTCATACTGCTGTAAGGAGGTTGAAAAACATATATAGAATTTGGTTGGAGGTTGAAAAACATATATAGAATTTGGTTAGAGAGACTAAATCAATATCAAGTGAGTTAGAAAAATCAAGAGTTAGAAAAGATCAAAGCTATCATCCTTCTTGTTCTTCCACAAGGCTTGAAGCTCTCATATCATCCATACATACCATAGAAGAGCTTGAACTTGAATTTGATTTGAGAATTGAAAATCATACTCAAACTTGAGGGTGCTTTGGAATCAAGTTTGGTTAACAACAAGAACACCTTCTCTACAAGAGGAAAAGCTTTCTTGCTTTTATTTCAATCTTTGTTCATCTTTTTCTTGTGTTTTCATACTATTTTTGGATTGTTTTGAGGGCTGAAACTTGTGATTAAAAGCTACCCAAAGGTGGAAGGGTTAATCCCCCTTGCTTGTACCTTACTCCTAGCTTAAATCCTTGTGTTTCCCACTTGTTTTCGTCAACTTTTGCCACTGTTTTGGGGTTGTTTTTCAACATCTAAACTATGTGATTTGAAGTTGTAAAAGTGGGGAGGGGTTAGCCACCCTTCCTCATACTTGTACTAGCTTTAATCTCTCTATGATTATGCACCTTCTATAGTTTAATTTCAGCACTATTGTATGTTATTTAGGGGCTGTTTAATTTATTTGAATAAGTTTGTTTCATTTATTATGTTTGTGTTATATTAACCAATTAAACAACTTGGCATAATCACCACTGCAACCTCCCTCCATTCTTTGATTATTTTGATTAAAAAGTTGTGAAAAATTAAGATTGTGGTTCAAATATAAGAAAGAAACTTTTCTCCTGCTTAATGGTTTAATCTCTTAAGAGGTTCACTACCAAAGGCATAAAACTTTCTCATGCTTAATGGTTTAATCTCTTCGGAGGTTCACTACCAAAGGCATAAAAACTTTATTGAACTAAAGTACAATAATTTATTTTTCAGTTCTTTTTATCACTAGTGTGTCTACTTTTAAGGGATTAATTGACCCTTGGAAATCACCAAAGAAAGTGTCATTATCACTTATTATCAAGTTTGGATTTCAAGTCATTATCGCTCACTTTGGGTTTTTTAAGTCATTATCACTCTTCTGAGTTTGATTAGTTCTTGTTGCGCATCTTGGGTTTGACTTGAAATCCCTAACATGTAAATAAGTTTGACTCTTCCTTAGTAATTTTCTCCGAAAAAAATAAGGTTTATATCCTCGGGTTAAGTCGACACTTATTTTCCTTTATTGTATTTCGGACTTAGTGGATGTAAATATCACCGTGGACTTAATGGATTAAAGATAATGTAAGGTAATATAAAAGAGGCTAAAAAAATTGAGTTTAAAATGAATCAACCAACATAAAGAACCAATATGATTGATTGAATTCGGTCGGACGTTATACCGAGTTTATTATGTTAATTTGATGAACCTTGAAGCGTCTCTACTTCCCTTCTTGAATTCACTTCATGATAGGAGGGAGGGGTGGTTATTATGCATTGCATTTATTGATCTTTGTCCTATCGTGTCTGAAATCATCATGCAAATTAACTTGCAACCATTGATGGTTTGGGAACCGAGTTCGCTCCTCTCTTGAGTATTTTCTATGATAGAGAAGGGTAGAAGAGACAAACATGGCTAGGAATACCCTGTCTGTACTGTTTCACCTTAGGCACACAAAACAGATTTCCACAAAGAAAACAAGGCATGGTTGGATTTATTTGGGGCTCAACTGAGTCGCATCTTAGGTCAGCAAGGCTCCAATAAATTGCAAAACAATACACTTTTGGTCGAAAGCAGTGACTAGGGGTGAAAACAGAACAAATCCCAGCAAGGCAGACAGAGTAATTCCTGAAGAGCATCGCGCAATCATTACATATTATTTGTTGTAATAAATTAGACCGCCCCCTTTTAGTTATTATTATTCATTCGAATTTGTAATAATTATTTATTTGGACACTTGGACATTCAAACCCTTCTGCGCAAGGGCAGACAAACTTGTAATAATGTGTATGTCTTCCAATCCCACTTTTTTTTCCCTTTTATTTATTAGCATATGATGGTTAGTTTAAGGACATCATGTTTAATTTAGCATACTCATGTTTGCATCCATTTGTATTGCATGCATAAATGTTCGGCTCATCATATCATTCAAATGTCAAATTCAAACTCTTTACTTAAATACGTGTGCTATCACATGCCTTGAATTGACTCGCATGCCATGCTAGTAGCCGAGCTTATTAATTGCATATTGTATGTGTTGCATTAGCCATATTACATAGTTAGGAACATGCATTTTTCTAACTAGTTCCTTTTTTGGCTTAGAGTACGAGGTAAGTTTTTATGCTTTAGCATATTGCATAAGTGTGATTGCTGTCATATCAACCATACTACCATGAGGCTAAATGCTTAATTGTTAAGCTGCTTGAATGCCTGTGGATGAAGGTTATTCACTGAAATTGAAATACTTTGATTAAATGTATATATATGAGATCACTTTTTCAAGTGGTACATATTCAAAACACTTTTTCAAAACAAACATGAAATCAAACGTTCCAACTTCTAGTGAAATTAGTCTATACTTGTATGTTAAAAATAAAATAAGAACATATACTGTACATAAGAATCACATCATAATTAGTAGAGGCCGATCTTTGATCGGGTGACTGGGGTGCTCATTATTGACCTTCCCCTCTCAATACCTAAGTTCCTAAACCAAGACACTTTGGTAACGATGGACTGATGGCCTTTTGCACGAGTCACGGGTTTCCTAAATTTTCCAAAATAAATATTTAGGTGGCGACTCTGATATCTGGCAAAGCAGTCCATTTTTGGCATTTGATTCAGAACATCGATTTTCCAAAAGCAATTGTCGGATTTGGATTATTTTCGTGTTTCTACTGTTTCACATTGCACTTGTGAAATCAGATTCAAAACCAACACAAGTGGAGTTCGAACTGTAAGGGCTATTTCAATCTTCCGAAAGGGGGCGCGGAAAGTTGAGCTACAGTTTCTGGCGACTCTACTGGGGATTTAGAGAACTTGACTTGAAAATTATGATGTGAAATTTTATCTACATTTATATATTCTTTGCATTATATTTGCATCGGTGCTTTTAAGTCCCTGTGTTTTCCATCTGCTATTCCTGGACGGTTTGCTGGAGGCTTGCCTACAAAGCTTGCCAAAAGGCTGACCGATCATGGGCTCTTCCATGTTGGGAACACAACCCTTGGATCTGGATTACTGTTGTACCGTTTGATCCTCCTTTCACTTCTCGGTGTTTGGTGTGAGAGGTATATTAAGTAGTCTTGCGAAGGTACCCTCTGTGACTATTTGACCTAATGCATATAGTACACTCTAGTGACTATTCCAAATTAGGACAGGATGCCACCCCTACAGGATGTTATGAAACCATTTGCTTGAAATAGTGCAACCTAGATCATGTCAAAATCTAGGACATGGTAACCCTACCCTCCTCATAGGGGTGTTTTGATTTTTTTACATGGTTATGTGTTTTTACAGTGAAACTGTATAGGGTGGTTCATTTCAGTGGTACAAATGAACAGTTAGTTTGAGAACAAAGTTCAGTGGGGATCACAGTTCAGCTGCGTATTGTGATTTGTAACGCCCTCAAAATAATACATATAAACCCATATTCAAGACATCCATAAATTTAAGAGAATAAAGCATAATTCTATTTGTCAGAGTATTCTTACAAAAGATGTCACGACCCCAAACCGCCCCTAGTAGAATGGTGCCGTGATGGCCAGTAATCCGAGATTACCGAAGGCCAACTTACAAGGATCACACACAATCAGAGTATAAAATATGGGGCTTACAAGTGCGGAAGCAATATATATTGAATCTAAGTAGTCCATGAGAGCCGTGCATAAGCCCAATGAAATGACATACATGTTTACAAAGTCTTACAACTTAGATACAATAAGGAAATGAGAGACAAAATACATCTTGACCAAAAGGCTTCTCAAGCCGACATATACAAATACACATGAAATATGAGCTAAGAAGCATGATCTTCAAGATGTTACAAAATGCGAATCCAAAACACGTCGGCAATGCACCCAAAAACATATCGGCAACACATCTAGGCCTCATTGCCTTCTTGCTCGTCACCTACATACATATAGAAAGGATGAGCTTGGATACTCAGTGAATGATATTTGAAATAAAGGTTTTGCATGATTGATATTCAAGATCTCTTCCAAAGCAATACATAGCATAACTTTACAATCAAGGGGGAAAATCAAGTTCGTTTGCCGGTCTTTCAAGTTCCTTGGATGTTAATAACATCTACATAATACATGGGGTGATGACATTCCAAGACAAGGGTGCAGTTGCATTATAGTCCCCTGGCACTAAGGACTTTCAAGACAAGAGTGCAGTTGCATTATAGTCCCCTGGCACTAAGGACTTTCAAGACAAGAGTGCAGTTGCATTATAGTCCCCTGGCACTAAGGACTTTCAAGAAATGTCATCAAAACAAGATAGTGTTTGATATACAAATAAGGATAATCATTCATGCTAAATCAAATACTTTTCAAAAACAAAGCAAAGCAAAGCTTATCAAAACGTATAACATAACTTTACTAAAAATACCACTCACATAGTTCTTCAAACGTCGGGGTTGAGACAAGCCCAAGTCCTACAAACACATGGCAAAGCCTATTGAATGCACTTTCAAACAAGCTTCATATGTATACAAATGATCTCGGAAAACATGTGTCGCACGCGCCCGCGAGGGGACCTTCACTGCTACAGTTCGGACTCGCGATTTTTGTTGTCGCGGTTCTTAATCTGAACCAAAGAGTCCAAATCTGGCAAATCGTTTTGAGAAACAGATTTTTGAAAAAGTAGTGCCAAACATGGACTGCTTTTCCAGATACAGAGTCGCCACCTAAATATTTTTAAAATGGGGAAATTTAGGAAACCCTGACTCGGTGCCGAAGGCCACATGTCCGTCATCACCGGAGTTGTCTCGGCTCGGGAGCTTGGGTACGATCGGGGAAGGTCAGCTATGAGCACCCCCTTTCGCCCGGTCCGAAGACCGGCCTCTACTAACCATGATATCTGATTTTGAAAACATTACGTGTTCTTATTCCATTTATTAGCCTAGAATTACTATGTTATGCGCGCAGCAAACAAGTATAGACTAGATTGCCTAATTTGGAAATAAGCATTGCATATCCGTTTGTTTTGGAAAATGTTTTGGATTTGCTACTCACAAGTAGGCTAAAAATGCGGATTTCAACGAGTTTTTCCAACTCAAACAATCCAACCTTCACCCACAGGCATTCAAACAGTTTATCTCACATAAGCATTTAGCCGCATGGCAAGCATACTGTCATGTTAACATTCACACGCATGCGAGATGCTAAAGCGAAAATACTTACATCGTACTCCGTGCCAAAACAATAAACTAGTTAGCAAACATGCGTGTCCTAGTTCATGTTAAATTGCCTAATGCAACACATACAGGATGCAATTAGGTAGGCTCGGCTAACCTAAGCATGGCATATGAAATGCGATCAACTATCACATATTCAATTTTTGAATTGAAGTACAAATGCAGTTAGCGTGATGTACCGAGCCTAATGCATGCAATACAAGTGCATGGATGCACACATGCATAGCACAAGGTATGCTAAATTAAACGTGCCCTAATCTACCATCATAAGCAGGTAAATAAAAGGGAAGAAAGACGTGGGGTTGGAAGACAGACACACACTCACGCACACTTATTATAGATTTGCCCTCACTCGGAGGGATCAAATAAATATCACAAATTAATTAACTACGCAAGCTAATTAATATTACAAATTGCCTAATCAACTAAGCAAATTAATTTAAGCTAAAAAAAAACAGATAAACCGCCTCGGGAAATGCACCGCGATGCATAGGCTGCCTCTGTTTTCTTTCCTTCACTCCTCTGGAGGCTGCCAAAACCTCAGGACTGCTTCCTTGGAAGCTGGGAGACATCACCGGCTGCATGGAATTTCCATCGGCAGTGTGGTGGTGGCCACTGGCACAAAGTGAAGCTGTCGGCAGAGAATTTATTGCCGGTCGGCACCTTACACTGCCGGTCGGCAGAGTGTTCCTGCAGAATCTGCAAATGACAGCAACAGAGGGCAAGGCAAAGCATGGCAGCACAATTCAAGGCATATGTGCACCAACCATGTCCCTTATCATGATAATGACTCAAAGGGGCATGTGCCTCGATTCTCGGACCACCAATCACGCATTTTCATGCATGATGGCCCAAAGAACCAAGTATGCAACTTTGATTTCAAATGCATGCAAACCAAATCAAACAAACTAAAGCCCAATTCCTATCATCAAGTCAAGGAACAAGGCATGCATGCAAGATGCAATGCAACCTAGGCATACAAGCTAAGGATGCAACATGGCATGGCAACAAACTTATGCAAGCATGCAAACAAACATGAAGCAATGCTAACCAATGCAAAGGTGGTCTTAAACATGATTTGGGCAGCTCTAATAAAGCCCAAAACAGTAGCCAAAATGCCCAAAAATGGATGACAAACACACATGCACACATACACATGTTATGGTCCAAGCACTCAAGCATTAAACAAGCACCATTCAAGCATTCTTGCAAAGGGGTTTCACGGACAATTAGCATGCAACATGAGCTCTAAAATCATGCTAAAACATGGTGCCAAACCAAGCAATAAATCAAGCCAAGCAGGCAACAAATGGCCCAAATGCTCAAAGCAAACCAATAGAGTATTGAACTACACTTAGCAAGACCAAACATGGCATGAACTCATTGACCAAAAACAGAGTTTTGGGACATTAATACAAGGCCTAAGGACCACTTAGATGGCATCCAAATGACTCAAAAACAAAAGCATGCATAAACACCAAAACATGGAGCATTGCTACAGAAGCTTATGAGGCATTAAAGAGACATGCAAGGCAATCAAGTAAGCATGAAAATGGGACTGAAATAGCATGTAGGGTGGTCCCAAATCACCAAAACAATGCAAAGATGCCATGCTATACATTCATATGCTCGAGGCCAACAAGCCCAAATACAAAGGAGCTATACCAAGCATGCCAAAATCAACCCAAACACTTATGGACAGACCTAAAACATGTCAAGATAAGCACAAAATCTTCACAAGACTAAGCCTAAAACATGCTCCAACAAAGGCTAACAACCTAAAGCATACTAAGGCATAAACAAGGCATTACATGGCAATTATGCTAAGCATGCATGGAGTACCAAAACCAATTAAAAAAAGAGGCATAACATGACATATTAAGCACAAAAAAGCAGCCAAGTCATGGTCAATACACCCTCTAACATGGTGCTCCCTCAAGAAGCCAAAACATGCCCTTTTCAAGGACAGCAAGGAGAGGGGGTGGCCCTCTCCTTCTTGGGACTTCAAGGCATCACCTTCACCACTGAAATCCCTCAAGATTTCAGTGGTGAAGAGACCCCAACACCAAAATCCCGGAGCTAGCACAAAAGGGCACAAAATGAGGCCTTTTAAGGCCTAAGGGTGTTCAAACTTACCCAAACCACAAAACACTCTTAACAAACAACCAAGAGGGTCTAAAAACAGAACTTTTTTGTGTTATACAATAAGCACAAAAATGAATTTAAAACAGGTAGAAATGAGGTGCAAAAATGGGGAATAAAAGGGTGAGATTCTTACCCTTGAAGCCTTCTTCAACAATGGTGCTCCAATGGCCCTCTTTTGCTTGAATCCAACTCCAAAACTTCAAAACCAGTCCCTTAGAACCTCAAGAGCTAAAGGAAGGTGAAACACTGTGTTTGTGTGCAATAGTAAGACACAAGTGCACTAAAACACACACAAGAGGGAAAAGAGAGAGAGAAAGTGTATCAAACCCTAACCCGAGAACTCAAAACCCTAACAATGGCTGTCTAAGCTCTCAAAATATCTCAAGTGTCTAACCCCTCAAGCCAAGAGACCAACCTCTCTCTATATGGCACTTCTTGTCTTGTAAAGCTTACAAGACAAGCTTCATAAGAGGGAGATCCCTCCATACACGTGTATGGAGGGGAGCAAAAGCAAGACAGCTGTCTTAAAATATCTGCAAAAGCAGATGCACAGTAATCGGCCAGCCAAAAATGCCATCTTGGCTAGAAATAGTGCCGGCCGGCACTAAAAAGTGCTGACCGGCAACAAATAGTGCCGGCCGGCAATATACATTGCCGGTGGCAGCAAAAACCAGCCGGTGGCCTCTAGCCACTGTCGGTGGTGGGTGGGGATGGTCTACAAGCCCTACCCTGCCTCTCAAAGGCAAAACACAAGTGTTTGGTGTAAAACCAGACACTAAACAGTCAAGTTCGGAGATCCTGAGGCAAGGCGCGCGAGCCGAGACCTCCGGGAACTCCGAACGAACACAAACATGGATAATCACCGAGTGTTCAAACGGTGACGTCCAAGTCTTGAGGACGGTCAAAAATGGGGTGTCTACAACATGCTGGGCACCAACCAGGTCTAGGCTGAGGTTCCACACCTCCTCGCCGAGGTGTGTTCCCGAGGGCCACATTCAAGGAAAAGAAGTCGGGGAAAATCTGGGTTTCCCTCTGTTGATGAACATGAACACGAAGAACATCAAAAATATGAATGCTCAATCCCAACCTAGTATCACAAAATCTGGGATTTTTCATGCTACGAGTTCGAAAACATGGACTTGGGTACCCATACTTGAAGTTCTTGCGGAAACAAACACAAAAACATGATTCTCAATGCAAACTTTCGGATCAAAACAAGACTTTTTCTTCAAGAATACATGAATACTATTTTCTCTTTCTAAAAACCAGCTTCAAATCAGTGCATGTCGTGCAGAACAGGTTCGATCGTGCAATGCAGCTAGATGAACACAAAGAACAACAAGAGTAAGCCAAGGATCTAACCTCAATACACGAATCTAACGGCTCGATCTCTTGGAATCAAGCTCGAAGATTTACTTTCTCACTCTAAAACTTCTTCTTCCTCCTAGAGCTTCTCTCTCTAAAAGGCAAGGACATGATACCAAATGATAGGTTCTCTCGCTCGGTTCTGGGCTTAACCCTCTGCTGGGACACATGGCGGCGACTGGTTGGGTCTTCCCTCAAAAGGTGGCTGACAGACCAGACAAAAGCATGGCGAAAGGGTGTTCAACAAGTAAAGCGGTATGGGCTCTCTGGCGAGGCAATGACATCGGCTAAGAACAAGGCGTCGACAAGTAAGGTGACAATGATCTCGGCTAAGAAGGACAACACTTGACCTAGCTGTGCCACACCTTGGCCTAGATGTGCCACACATCGGTCTAGGTCGTACCAACCTAGGAATAAGATCACTTGGGTTCAAGGATAACATCTCGGCCCGGATGATACACATCTCGGCCTTGGTGATGCACACCTCGGCCTAGATAATGTCATCTCGGCCAATATGCCAGGGCGAAGGTAGAGGTCAACCAAAGTGGTTCCATGGTGGTTCTAGGCTTAGGATGACCTCGGCTTGGAATAACCTAGGCTTAACATGACTCAGGCTCGAGACGGTAAGGAAGGAACAAAACATGCACATAACACTTAGGCAAAACAAGACAAGATTCATGAATGTAAACTTAACAAGACAAGGTTATGCAAGTGCACATGAACATGACTAAGACATGAATGTGGGTTATTACAATCTACCCTCCTTAAAGAAGTTTGGTCCCCAAACTCGAGTTACCTTGCTCTACGAATAACTTCGGATAACGGATTTTCATTTCCTCTTCCTTTTCCCACGTGGCCTCCTTGCCATAATGCTCCTCCCATTCGATTTTTACCATCGGTATCGACTTGTTTCTCAACTGTCTCATTTGTCTGTCAATAATTCTCATTAGCTTCTCCTCGTAGCCTAGGTCTTTATTAACTACAACCCCGGAATAATTGATTACATGCAGTGGGTCTCGGATATATTTCCTCAACATCGAAACATGGAACACGCTGTGGACTTGGCTCAAATCTGGTGACAGAGCAAGTCTGTAAGCAACGGTGTTAACTCTCTCAAGAATTTCAAATGGCCCAATATATCAGGGTGCTAGTTTACCCTTCTTCCCAAATCTCGAAACTCCTGTCATCGGCGAGACCTTCAAAAATACATGATCCCCAATTTCAAATTCTAACTCCCTCCTTCTCTGGTCGGCATAACTCTTCTGTCGACTCTGTGCGGTCTTAATCCTCTGCTGAATGAGTTTAATCTTTTCAGTTGTCATTTGAACCAACTCGGGGCCAATTAGAGCTTTGTCTCCTACCTCAATCCAACATATCGGCGATCTGGACTCCCTTCCATACAAAGCTTCATACGGCGCCATGCCAATGCTGGCTTGGTAACTGTTGTTGTATGCGAACTCCACTAATGGCAAATGCGATTCCCAACTTCCCTGGAAATCCAATGCACACAGCCTGAGCATATCTTTGAGTGTCTGAATCGTTCTTTCCGTTTGCCCGTCGGTCTGGGGGTGAAAGGCTGTGCTAAATCTCAATTCGGTTCCCAAGGCTCCTTGTAGACTCTGCCAAAATCTAGAAACAAACTTTGGATCTCGGTCTGACACAATGGACATCGGCACGCCATGAAGCCTAACGATCTCATTCATATACAATTCAGCAAGTCGGTCGGCATTGAATGTAGTCTTGACAGGCAAAAAGTGTGCTGACTTAGTAAATCTATCAACTATAACCCAAATTGAGTTCATACCCTTTTGCGTCCTCGGCAAACCTACCACGAAATCCATGGAGATGTGTTCCCATTTCCACTCAGGAATTGACAAGGGTTGAAGAAGTCCTGCCGGTCTCTGGTGTTCTGCCTTCACTTGCTGACAACACAGACACTGAAATACAAACTCGGCTATCTCTCTTTTCATGTTTGGCCACCAAAAAGTCCGCTTTACATCTTGATACATCTTGGTGCTCCCTGGATGAATGGCAAACTTGGAGCTATGGGGCTCCTGCAAAATCTTCCTTTTCAACTCTGGGACGTCGGCCACGCACAATCTTCCTTCAAACATAAGCACTTGATTTTCAATGGTGTATCCTGGCCTCGGCTTGGTGACGAATTCATCAATTACCTTCTTGAGGAATTTATCCTCCATCTGTCTGGTCTTCACTTCCTCAATAATGGTCGGTTCGACTGAAATCGTTGTCAGGCACGCCAAACTTCCAACTAACTTCTTGCTCAACGCGTCGGCTACGGAGGTTGCCTTACCTGGATGATATTGAATCTGCATGTCATAGTCCTTCAATAGCTCAAGCCATCTTCTCTGTCTCATATTTAACTCTTTTTGAGTGAACAAGTACTTTAAACTCTTGTGGTCTATGAAAACTTGGCAAGAAGTTCCATACAAGTAATGACGCCATATCTTCAAAGCAAAAATCACGGCAGCCAGCTCCAAATCATGGGTAGGATAGTTCTTTTCATTGGGCTTCAACTGACGAGATGCGTATGCTATGACTTTACCTCCTTGCATTAACACGCAACCCAAACCCTTATGTGAAGCATCACTGTAAATCTGAAATTCCTCATTACCTGATGGAAGTACAAGAACTGGTGCTATAACTAACCTTGTCCTCAACTCCTGGAAGGCTGATTCCCTATCACTGGTCCATTCATATGCTGCTCCCTTCTTAGTTAGTTGTGTCAATGGTACCGCAATCCTCGAGAAGTCCTTTACAAACTTTCTGTAATAACCTGCCAAGCCTAGAAAACTACGAACCTCGGACACGTTGGTCGGCGTCGGCCAATTCACAGTGGCTTCAATCTTACTGGGGTCAACTGATATACCCTCTTCATTAATCACATGCCCTAAAAATGAAATGCTGAAAAGCCAAAACTCGCATTTACTCAACTTGGCGTACAACCTCTTATCTCTCAAGATTTGCAGGGCAAGTCTCAGATGATTCTCGTGCTCACTCGTACTCTTGGAATAGATCAATATGTCGTCAATAAAAATAATCACGAACTCATCTAGATACGGCTTAAAGGCTCTGTTCATCAAGTCCATGAATGCTGCTGGGGCATTGGTCACTCCGAAGTTCGGCATTACCAAAAATTCGTAGTGGCCATATCTTGTCCGAAAAGCAGTCTTCTCAATGTCTTCGGCTTTAACCTTCAACTGATGGTAGCCCAACCTAAGGTCAATCTTCGAAAAGACTCGTGCTCCTCGTAGTTGATCAAGCAGATCATCAATCCTAGGCAACGGGTACTTGTTCTTAATGGTCACCTTATTAAGTTCTCGGTAGTCAATGCAAAGGCGAAGTGTGCCATCCTTTTTCTTAACAAATAGAACGGGTGCTCCCCACGGTGAAGTGCTCGGCCTAATAAATCCTTTATCCAACAATTCTTGTAATTGGAATTTCAGTTCTCTAAGTTCGGCTGGGGCCATCCTATAGGGTGTTTTGGAGATAGGTTGTGTTCCCAACATGATGTCCACAGTAAACTCTATTTCCCTACCGACTAAGTGGCCAAGCAACTCATTTGGAAAGACGTCGGGGAATTCCTTAACAACGGGTATGTCGGCTAACTCAACACTTCCATTCAAATCACTTAGTATACTGCACAAATAACCCTGACACCCTTTTTGGATCAACTTATAGGCTTTCATGGATGAGATTAAGTAAGGTGGGGGCACTACTCCTTTACCCTGGAAAATGGCCTCGGCTTGGCTTGGGGTCTTCAATGTGATGCTCTTAGTAACACAATTAATGGATGCATGATTTGCTACTAACCAATCCATTCCCAATATGACATCAAAGTGAGTCATGCTTAATGGCATCAAATCAACTAACAACTCTGCACCCTCAATCACAACAATACACACCCTATAAATGGATGCAACAATCATATTTCTCCCAGATGGAGTAGACACAGATAATACATAATCAAGGGGTTCTAATTTCCTATTCAACTTCTCGGCGAATGTAGCAGACACAAATGAATGCGTAGAACCCGAATCAATCAATATGTATGCATCTTGAGAACAAATTGGAAGGGTACCTAACACTACCGCCACGGCACTCTGGGCGTCTCCTGGTACTAATGCAAAAACTCTGCCCTGCCTCGCCTGTATTCTCCCGATGTTGTTCTTCTGTGCAGGGCCCGAGGTGCTTCTATCCCTATTTTCGTCGTCAGCCTTTGCTTTCGGGCAGTCGTTCACACGATGACCTATCTCGCCACACTCGTAGCAAGCCTCTGTTGCCCAACGACAGACTCCAAAATGTAGCTTTCCACAACTCGCGCACGTCGGCTTAGCATTACCTTCCTGATTTGAGTTGCTGGAACTGTCCATATTCATCTTCTTCTTGGCATTGAACGGAACTCGGCGATTATCATAATTCTGTCTCTTCCTCTGACTCTCACCTGAACCCTGGTATCGGTTCAAGTTAGCTTCAGCTAGGATGGCCTTGTCTAGTACTCCGGCATATGTCGGCATATTGAGCATGTTGACCCGATCTTGTATCGGTCCACGCAACCCACTTTCGAACTTCCTCGCCTTTCGGTATTCGTCATCAATCATGTGAGGCACATACCTCGCCAATTCAGTAAAGGCACGATCGTATTCTGCCACTGTCTTGTTCCCTTGTATCAGATTCTGGAACTCCGTGGTCTTTCGATCTCGGACGCAAAGGGGGAAATGTTTGTTGTAGAACAACTCCAAAAATCTGGCCCAAGTCAAACCCGGATTACTTTCTCGGACCATCATCCACCACCTATGAGCGTCGTCGTCTAATGTGAATGCTGCCAGAGATACCTTCTGGGCGTCTGTACTGGGGAAGATCTCAAACAACTTCTCCATCTCTAAAACCCATGCCTCGGCTTTCATTGGTTCTATACCTCCTTGAAATCTCGGCGGTTTCATTTTCTTAAACTCTCTGATCAGGGTTATCGTGTCGTTTCCATACAAAGCTTGCTGTGGAGGCACTTGCGGCACTGGAGGAGGTGGAGCTGTATATCAGCCATTCATCTGCTCGGCCTACGTGGAAGTGGTAACAGTATCCTGTGGCCTAGGTTGTCTTAGCTCACGAACCAAGCCTTCGACCAACCTTTCCAGTCTCTCCAATCTATCTTCGGAATGATCTAGGCCAACTGGAGGTCTACCTCTCCTCATGATGCTAGGAGGATGTAAAATGTGGTTTTTAAACAACTGAACAGATAATACGTATACAAGTAACAAATGTCCATGCCGAAATGATGCACACACAGTCAAGTAGCAAGCAATATGATGGGATCTTAACATCATTCTAAGGGAAATCATATGATCCTTAGGACTCAAGGTGTGTGATTAACGTACTATAACCTGGCTCTGATACCAATCTGTCACGACCACAAACCGCCCCTAGTAGAATGGTGCCGTGATGGCCAGTAATCCGAGATTACCGAAGGCCAACTTACAAGGATCACACACAATCAGAGTATAAAATATGGGGCTTACAAGTGCGAAAGCAATATATATTGAATCTAAGTAGTCCATGAGAGCCGTGCATAAGTCCAATGAAATGACATACATGTTTACAAATTCTTACAACTTAGATACAATAAGGAAATGAGATACAAAATACATCTTGACCAAAAGGCTTCTCAAGCCGACATATACAAATACACATGAAATATGAGCTAAGAAGCATGATCTTCAAGATGTTACAAAATGCGAATCCAAAACACGTCGGCAATGCACCCAAAAACATATCGGCAACACATCTAGGCCTCATTGCCTTATTGCTCATTACCTACATATATATAGAGAGGGTGAGCTTGGATACTCAGTGAATGATATTAGAAATAAAGGTTTTGCATGATTGATATTCAAGATCTCTTCCAAAGCAATACATAGCATAACTTTACAATCGAGGGGAAAAATCAAGTTCGTTTGCCGATCTTTCAAGTTCCTTGGATGTTAATAACATCTACATAATACATGGGGTGATGACATTCCAAGACAAGGGTGCAGTTGCATTATAGTCCCCTAGCACTAAGGACTTTCAAGACAAGAGTGCAGTTGCATTATAGTCCCCTGGCACTAAGGACTTTCAAGACAAGAGTGCAATTGCATTATAGTCCCCTGGCACTAAGGACTTTCAAGAAATGTCATCAAAACAAGATAGTGTTTGATATACAAATAAGGATAATCATTCATGCTAAATCAAATACTTTTCAAAAACAAAGAAAAGCAAAGCTTATCAAAACGTATAACATAACTTTACTAAAAATACCACTCACATAGTTCTTCAAACATCGGGGTCGAGACAAGACCAAGTCCTACAAACACATGGCAAAGCCTATTGAATGCACTTTCAAACAAGCTTCATATGTATACAAATGATCTCGGAAAACATGCTGGGCACCAACCAGGTCTAGGCCGAGGTTCCACACCTCCTCGCCGAGGTGTGTTCCCGAGGGCCACATTCAAGGAAAAGAAGTCGGGGAAAATCTGGGTTTCCCTCTGTTGATGAACATGAACACGAAGAACATCAAAAATATGAATGCTCAATCACAACCTATTATCACAAAATCTGGGATTTTTCATGCTACGAGTTTGAAAACATGGACCTGGGTACCCATACTTGAAGTTCTTGCGGAAACAAACACAAAAACATGATTCTCAATGCAAACTTTCGGATCAAAACAAGACTTTTTCTTCAAGAATACATGAATACTATTTTCTCTTTCTAAAAACCAGCTTCAAATCAGTGCATGTCGTGCAGAACAGGTTCGATCGTGCAATGCAGCTAGATAAACACAAAGAACAACAAGAGTAAGCCAAGGATCTAACCTCAATACACGAATCTAACGGCTCGATCTCTTGGAATCAAGCTCGAAGATTTACTTTCTCACTCTAAAACTTCTTCTTCCTCCTAGAGCTTCTCTCTCTAAAAGGCAAGGATATGATACCAAATGATAGGTTCTCTCACTCGGTTCTGGGCTTAACCCTCTGCTGGAACACGTGGTGGCGACTGGTTGGGTCTTCTCTCAAAAGGTGGCTGACAGACCAGACAAAAGCATGGCGAAAGGGTGTTCAACTAGCAAAGCGGTATGGGCTCTCTAGCGAGGCAATGACATCGGCTAAGAACAAGGCGTTGGCAAGTAAGGTGACAATGATCTCGGCTAAGAAGGACAACACTTGACCTAGCTGTGCCACACCTTGGCCTAGATGTGCCACACCTCGGTCTAGGTCATACCAATCTAGGAATAAGATCACTTGGGTTCAAGGATAACATCTCGGTCCGGATGATACACATCTCGGCCTTGGTGATGCACACCTCGGCCTAGATAATGTTATCTCGGCCAATATGCCAGGGCGAAGGTAGAGGTCAACCAAAGTGGTTCCATGGTGGTTCTAGGCTTAGGATGACCTCGGCTTGGAATAACCTAGGCTTAACATGACTCAGGCTCGAGACGGCAAGGAAGGAACAAAGCATGCACATAACACTTAGGCAAAACATGACAAGATTCATGAATGTAAACTTAACAAGACAAGGTTATGCAAGTGCACATGAACATGACTAAGACATGAATGTGGGTTGTTACAAAAGATATTACATGTTGACAGCAAAACTAAATTCCCTATGGGCTTACAACCTTCCAAGCCAACACTTGGTCACAAAAGAGAGTACTAACTCAACTACACTTTAAGCCCTTGGCCTGAATTTACATGCAATATCCAAATAACAAAACAACCAAAAAGAGTCTTCAACTCCAAAACCTTCCAAGCTATGTCCTTGGAGGTAGCATATCACCTGAACCTAAAAATGATGTCCCATATAGGGTGAGCCAAAGCCCAGTAAAGATATACTAAACCAAATATAAGCATTGACTAAAACTTTAGTATTTGTTAGATGGTCAACACTTATGAACCAAATTCTATTACAATACAGTTCCATGACAATCATGTCCATGTTATATTCCACTTTCCTTTACTTATCCACATCATTTCATAAACATGGCTCAGAACCTGGCCAAACAATTAAATGAGACTACATCTCATATTAATATTACTTTCAATATCAACAATTCAAATGAGACTGAGGCTCATATTAAAACACTTCCTTTTCAAATGAGATAACAACTCAAAATGAAACACTTCCATAAATCAATAAGTACACATATTTGCTGTACTAGTGGAGTCCATCCCCTATCTCCCTTCAAATCATGGAGTACATCCCCTATCTCCTCCCAAACAATATGCATATACAATGTATTCAACACTTGTCATATACAGTATTCAATCAATATACGTATTTGCTGTATTAATTCAACCATCATATTCAATGACTTATTCAATGTGATTAGTTTCAATTTTCCCTAATTAACATACAGTGTCTATAACAATCAAGACTATCCTCCACTGATAACCCAAAGCGGTTATCTCTAAATTGATAATGAATTTATCAACAGATAAAATATTAACAATTCCATAGGTGAGTGATTAAATTGTCCAACTACACCCTTTAATCCCGCAATTCCCCAATTTCATGAATTTTAACTTAATTCCACATTTTCCCAAAATTAATTATACAAATTAATTTATTACAACAATTAGGGCATTTCCCCTTTTTATCAAAAATCAACCCTAAGGTTCAATTTCCTCAATTAGACACTAATAATGCCATTTTTCAAGTCTTACATTCACATGGAGTTTAATATATAAAAAACCCCATTTTCTCAAATTACAAATCAAACCCTAACTTTTCCTAAAATTACCAAACAATACCAACATATCAAAATGACCAAAACTTATGACAAAACCCATAAGATTGAGTAGGGTATCCCTACCTCGAAGTGAAGAACTCAAATGGAGAAGATGACCAAAACCCAAAGTGCTCCAAATCTGAGATTTTTCAGATTAAAACGTAGCCCACACAACCCTCTATCTTTCTTACAAAGAACCTAGGGTAGAAAGTCACTATAAGTAGATCAATCCCTAGAGAGAAGGTATGTAGAGAGAGAGAGAAAACGATTCTAGGGTTTGAGAAACAAAAGAGATGAAACAAATGAAGTGTTTCCCGCTGCTGCCTGCTGATATAACACAGGCTCGCTGGAGCGAAGGATTGGTCGCTCGAGCGACCAGACACAAAGAACCCTCGCTCGAGTGTAGAAAGCCTCGCTCGAGCCAACAATCGAAGCTTCAAGTCTGCAACCCAGAAGCACGCTCGAGCACAAGAATGCTCGCTCAAGCGAAGAAACCCAAAACATAGACCTCGCTCGCTCGTGCGAAGGAAAGCTCGCTCGAGCGAAGAACTGCACCCTTCAGGTCCAGTTTTGGACGCAGACGCAAGCTTGAGCGAAGGACTTCTCGCTCGAGCCACCAGATACAAAACTCAACTCTTGCTCGAGCGAAGGAACCCTGGCTCGAGCGAAGGATCTAAAACACAGAGCTCGCTCGAGCGACAAAAGTCTCGCTCGAGCGAAGATACAAAATTCTAGGCAGCAACACTTGGTGCAAACTCACTACCAACCTGTAACAAACCTGCCCAAAACATCCTATAACTCAAATACAAAGTATTGAAGGACGGACATAAGATAAATACAACAATTGACATCCACAGAACCAAGTCCGGATACAACAACAAAAGGAGGAAGAACCGGGATCCCTATATGATTTTTGAAAATTGGAGCCGAAGTGCTATTCGATTTTTTATTTTGTTTTTTCTCTTCTGCCTTCTTGTTTTTTGCTAGGTAGTTTTTCATCATAGCTTCAGAAAGACCCAATATCCCTCAAGTTGTACGGACTCGTTCCCGCAGACTGTGCAAAACTCAAGATCTTGTTAACGGTCAGGCAGTGTTAGTTTCTCTCCTGCCAGTTACTCGATGAAGAAGGAACAAATAGGCATCGGCATCGGTATAGAGTGCTTCGACAACACCTGTTCGTGCATATAATTCACTAACATCTCACCTACCTAGAACAAGGATGGCACAGAATGTAGAAGAACTTGCTGCCATGATGGTAGCTGTTCAGGGAACCATGGATACCGTAAGTCAACGGATGACTGCACAGGATGAGGTTATTGCTAATCTGCGATGCCCATCTAGGGCATCTGTATTTACAGTGCATCCAATCCATACTGCTCAACCAAATCCCGATCTTCCTCCACCAATGGAAAATCCCCAGGTCCTAGATCCCCAGGAGGTGTTTCCACAAGCTCCAGCTTATAGGCCCTTGGCACTACCACAGGGGGAACTCCCTCCCTTTGACATCAACGATGATCTAGTCATGATAAAAATTGCCAGGCTAGAGAAAGTGCTAAAAAAATCCCAAGGCTTCATTTCCATTTCGGACATTGAAGATGGGTACATTGAGGCATCAGTCAGACTACTAGAGAAGTTTAAAATGCCCCACATTGACAAATTCGATGGAAGTGGGGATCCAATTGTACATGTCTGCTTGTTTTCAGATATTCTGAAGCCAATGGGTCTTTCTCGTGCTTAGAAATTGTCGTTGTTTGAGAGAACTCTGTCTAATGTAACGGCCATATGGTATGCGAAACTAGAGGATTCTATGAAACAGAACTGGGAAGAATTATCTGAGAGTTTTGTTAACCAGTTTTCATATAACACTCAGATCGAGGTAACCATCAGTGAGTTGGAGGCAACTACCCAAAACCCCAAAGAAACTTTTATTGACTTTGTCGCCAGATGGAGAGCAAAGGCAGCCTGGATGACAAACAGACCCTCTGAAATGAAGCAAGTCAAGCTAATGGTCCACAATCTCGAGCCTGATATGCCACGAAGGATGATAGTGAATCCGTTGTCTACATTTGCTTCACTACACGAGTTGGGGGTCCAAATTGAAAGTGCATTTAGGAAGGGAATTATCCATAGAACTAGTGAACTTCCAAAAAGGCCATTCACTTTCAGAGCACCAATGTTGGTACTAGCAGTATTCCGAGGTCAGCAGATGTTAGTACCTTGGCTACATCATCGGCCAAGATGACCGATCCCTTTGCTGCTGCTACAAACTCACAAACTGCACAAAATGGTCAACCTTGGTACCAAAGAACTTTTACCCCTCTCCATATGAGTCTGACCCGCGCCCTCAAGATTTTGCTAGAAAGGGGGCATCTCAAGCCTCTCGATCCACGACCTTTCCCAAACCCACTGCCAGCTAGACACGACCTAAATCAATATTGTTCCTTCCAGCAACAACACAACCATCCTTCAGACTCATGCATTCGTCTACATCATGAGATCCCTAATCTCATTGACAACAAAGTCATCGCCCCTCCTAAACCAAATGTGACAACCAACCCAATTCCCGCATACAACCAAGTTCCCCCCCCCCCAGAAATATTAACCATATCCAAACACTATCACATACCTTCAACCCCAGCACATATATTATCTTGTCCCACCTACCAAAACCGGAGGTGATTATTCCAGAAGGCACGGACATGTACATGATAGACTTAACCCCACAAATCCAACCCAAGAATATGATGGCAGAAATAGAGAAAGGGGAGAATACACCAAAGACCAGACTGTCTGGTACCTGTGTCATAGAAAAGGGGACCTCACTTGCAGAGGAGTATGATCCTAGCTTTTACATTGTGGCCATTGATTAACCAAAACCAGTGGTCATATTGCTAGATGTTCTTAGTGTCAATGCTATCGGGGAAGGCCAGGGAAACTCCAGAACGATTGGCCTGAACAAAGCCTAAATGACATGGCCGAGGAAGAGGAAGACCTAGCCCAGATGGAAGAAGACCTAACCAATCTCTACTTCTTTGATGAAGAGGATAGAAGTAGTGTCTAGATAGGCTGGCGGGATTCAAGTCAGCTAGAAATGAACAACGGCTGGTTCAGTAACGAAGAGCTAGATGAGAAAGAACAGACAAGAGGGGTCAAGAAGGAAAAGGTCGAGGCTACATCCTTGATTAACATAGAACAAGTGTTGGAACAATTCCAACAGGAAAGAATGGAAGCAAACCAAAAGAAGATGGCCTCAGAGCGAGGAAATGACAACAAAACAATGCCATTCTAGAATGAAGAAACCAAAACCATAGTGGAAAAGGAATGACATGCTGTTAATAAGAAGCATGATGTGAACATGCTCTAGGTAAAGCCTGATAAACACCTGGCCATGACTGTAGGGGAGTGGTGGCAAGATAATGATTTGAGTTACGCATACACAGATGAAGGGTGGAAATCTGATACCCCCGATGATACGTGGTATGCAGACGAGATCAATCATGTGACCCAGAGTGGTCGTTACTTCAAACCTTCGGCTTTAGATCAACCAGAATCCTCTAACAAAGAGATTGTGAACACAAAAGAGAAGGATTGTGAAGAAAACCTGGTCTTGAAGCAACTCAAGAAGATTCAGGCAGATGTATCAATTTGGGGACTGATAATGGCTTCCCAGGAGCATAGGCAAGCACTGCTAGAGGCAATGAATCAGATCAAACTGCCTATTGACACTACCACTGATCAACTAGTGTCATTAGTCACATCCGGAGATGTTACGCCTGTAATATCTTTCATGGATAAAGAGCTGCCACCTGAGGGTGCCAACCACAACTAACCCTTGTACGTGACTTTGGAGAGCCAAAAAAGTGGATTTCGGTGGTGTTAGTGGATACTGAATCAACAATTAATGTGTGCCTGGTACAAACTGCTTATGCCATAGGTTTGAGGTCTATTGATTTCACACCCACAACCCAATTCGTTCGAGCTTATGACAACATGAGCCGGGATGTTATGGGAATGTTCAAAAGCCATATCCCGGTCAGCCCCTCCGAACATGAGGTAGAATTCCATGTAATGGATGTACCAGCAACTTTCAATCCACTACTGGGAAGGCCTTGGTTGTATCAGATAAAGGCTGTGTCATCAACAGTTCATCAGTTGGTGAAATACCCCTGTAAAGGTGGAATTGCTACTGTGTACGATAATTCTGCAATCCATCCTCCCTAGGGGACTACCACACCAGTATTGGAAGTCATGCATGGGGAAGATGATGTATTCCTTTCTAGCTTCTCACTGACAGAGGCTCAGGTGGTTCAAACCATCATGGCAGAAGGTGACAGAACTTATGTGAGTGCTCAGCCCATCTACATGATGAACAAGTAGGGACATATGCTTAGATCAGGACTGGGCAGTAGTGGCAGGCAAGGAGGTCCTGCTGCCAAGGAGATGATTCACAATCCCCATGCTTTTGGCCTGGGATACAAACCTACTGTGAAAGATTGGCAAAGGAACGGAGCTGAGTTGAGAGGAAGAATTAAAGCAAAAAAGGTTGGGAAACAGTATGAGTTAGTCCACAAGCCAATACGAGGAACCTTAAGCGGACGCTTTGTTCGCCAACGGGAAGATTTTCCCTTTTGTGGATTTCTAGAGCCTTGGTTTGACCAAGAGACAAAGACAATGTATCCCAGGTTCGAGATCTTCTTCGGGCACCAGTTACCAGAAGAGAAAGATGAACAGATGGACTTGACCATTAATACAGATCAAGGCATGGCTGCAAATGTGGATGTTGAAGAAGAAAAGCTGTTGGGAAAAACACTGACTGACCTACTAATGAATTCTACTGTTGGAACTGAGTCTGATAACTTGGGGGATAGTTTTACTATCTTAATGATCGGGGATAAACCAACTGCGGATTTCTCTAATCTTATTGTGGATGCATCTGAGACTTCGCACTTAATATGGAAATTTGAAAAGGGGATCAGCATCAGCAGTTTTGAATCGGATGATGAGTCCGAATCGGATTCCACTGAGTCTGAGTCAGATTCGAGTTCTTCTAAGTCTGGTACTTCCGGGGGTGCTAACCCTGGATACCAAAGTCCTGTCAAAGTCGTCTTTTAGTTTTTCTTTTGAGTCAACTGTAACTAAGGACCCAGACTTTTCTAATGGGAATGTCGTAGACTTTGCTTACTTCTTTGTGCCTTTAGTTTGTTGTACTAATCTTGATTTTCAAAATTTTGACTTAAACGAAGAGGAAGAAATTCATCGGGCTTTGAAAAATTTGGTTGACCAAGAGGAGGAAAGGCGTGTTAAGCCCTGTACAGATGAAATCATTACAATTAATGTGGGTACTGAGGAGGATCTCCGTTTGGTCCAGCTCAGATCCACGTTGTCTTCAGAGGAACACGAGTGTTTAATCGCTTTATTAAAAAACTTCAAAGATGTTTTTGTGTGGTCCTACGAAGACATGCCTGGAATCGATCCTAAGATTGTACAACACCGGATCCCTCTTAACCCTGAAGCCTGAACCATCAAACAGAAACTGCGTAGAGTTCACCCAGATTGGGCATTGAAGATTAAAGAGGAGGTCACCAAATAGATTGATACGGGTTTCTTAATGGTATCTGAGTACCCGACTTGGTTGGCTAATATCGTTCCGGTTCCAAAGAAGGATGGCAGAATCAGAGTCTGCGTTGACTTCCGGGATCTGAATAGAGCTAGCCCGAAAGATGACTTTCCATTACCCCATATCGATGAACTAGTAGACCTTACAATTGGCCATGCTTTGCTTTCATTCATGGATGGGTTTTTTGGGTATAATCAGATTTTGATGGCACTAGAGGATAGAGAGAAAACTCCTTTCACCATGCCGTGGGGTACCTACTGCTATAGAGTTATGCCTTTTGGATTGAAAAAGGTCGGGGCTACATATCAGAGAGCTGCGACCACCATTTTGCATGACATGATCAACAAGGAGGTTGAGGTGTATGTTGACGATATGATTGTCAAGTCTAAAGAGCGAGAAGGCCACTACACCGCATTGGAAAAATTCTTTGAATGGATCAGGGAGTAAAGATTGAGGTTAAACCCGCAGAAATGCACCTTCCAAGTGACTACAGAAAAATTGTTGGGATTTCTGATTACATAAAGGGGAATTGAAGTAGATCCCTCCAAAATCAAGGCCATCGTAGAAATGCCACCACTGAGGACTGAAAAAGAGGTGCGCTGCTTTCTGGGCAAGGTGCAATTAATAAGATGGTTCATCTCAGAATTGACCTTGATTTGTGAACCACTGTTTGGTCTGTTGAAGAAAGGAAAGAAGTTCCAATGGGATGATCGATGTGAGTTCGCTTTTGAACAGGTGAAGCAGTACCTTCAAAATCCACCTATATTGTCACCACCAGAACCAGGGAAACCATTGATCTTGTATTTGTCAGTGATAGATTCGACCATGGGGTGCATGCTAGCGCAAGAATCAGAAGCTAAGGTAGAGAAGGCCATCTACTATCTAAGCAAGAAAATGTTGGATTGTGAAACTCGCTACACTCCTCTCGAGAAAGCTTCCTTAGCTTTAGTTTGGACAACGAGGAAGTTGAGACATTACCTGTTAGCACATTCCATATTTTTGGTTTCGAAATTAGATCCCATCAAATATCTCTTTGAGAAACCAGCACTTACGGATAAACTATCTCATTGGTTGCTTCTTCTCTCCGAATTTGACCTCAATTATGTCACACGCACATCAGTCAAAGGGAGGGTCGTAGCAGAATTCCTGGCAGAACACCCGATAGAAGGAGATGATGAAGCAGTGGAGTGGAATATTTATTCCCAGATGAAAACATCCTACAGATAGAAGAGGAAACATGGACGATGTATTTTGATGGAGCATCAAATCAATATAGTTATGGGATAGGTGTATTGCTCATAGCACCTGATGATTCACATATACCTTTAGCTTTCAAACTCCAGTTTAAAGTGTCCAACAATGAAACAGAATACGAGGTCTGTATTGCTAGCTTGGAAGCTTCCCTAGAACTAGGGGCAATAAGGTTGGACATCATTGGGGATTCGAATTTGGTTATCTCTCAAGCCAACGAAGATTGGTAGGTAAAAGAAGAGAAAATGAAGGTTTATCATCAGGCCCTCGATGTGCTAAGTCTGAGGTTTGAAAAATTGACGTTCACCCATCTGCTAAGAAAGAACAATCGGTTTGCTGACGCTTTAGCAACTCTATCTTCCATGATGGACATCTCGCTCGGAGTAAAGATGCGTTTGATTATTATTGAACAGAAGTATATGCCGGCTTATAAGACCATTTCCGCGATAAATGAGGTTCAAGATACGAACCCCCGGTATTACGATATTTGGAATTTTTTGGAAAAAGAGGCGTATCCACTAGGGGCAAATGCCAAGGACAAAAGGGGAATACGATGGCTAGCCATCCAATTTATCATCTACGGAAACAAGTTGTACAAAAGAGGCCATCTAGGAATGCATAAGTTGTTTGTTGAGGAAGAAGAATCAAGGTGCCTTATGGAAGCTATTCACGGAGGAGAGTGTGGAGCTCACATAAACGGTGTAATGCTAGCTCGGAAAATCCTTAGACAAGGCTACTACTGGTCAACCATGGACAAGGACTGTACTGGCTTTGTACAGCGATGCCACAAATATCAAATCCATGGCAATCGCATGAACATTTTGCCATCGAAGCTCTATAATATGACTTCACCATGGCCTTTCTCAGTTTGGTGAATCGACGTTATTGGCGTAGTCACACCAAAGGGGTCAAACGGGTAGTAGCAATCGACTACTTGGAGGCCCAGTCCTATTCCGTGCTAAAAGCATCGTATGTAGCCAAGTTCATCAAAAACAACATCATCTGTAGGTGTGGGGTGCCCAACGAGATCATCTCAGATAACGGCTCACATTTCAAGAAAGAGGTGATAGACCTGCTTGAGAAATATAATGTGGCTTTTCGTAAGTCATTAACATATAGACCGTAGACTAATGGAGCCGTTGAGGCTACAAACAAAACTATCAAGAGAATCCTACAGAAGATAGTGGAATCCTATAGAGACTGGCCGGAGAAATTGCCATTTGCACTCTGGGGTTACAGAGCGTCAATATGAAATTTACAAGGGCAACCCCCTATTCTCTAGTATATGGGATGGAAGCTATTCTGCGAATCGAGACTGAAGTACCGTCACTGAGAATTATGGCCGAATGTCAAACAGCGGAGGCGGATTGGCAATAGAGCAGATTTGAAGAATTGATGTTGTTCGATGAAAGGAGGTTGAAGGCATTGTATCACATCCAAGGTTACTAGCGTAGAATTGCTAGGGCTTTAAATAAGAAAGTCAAGTCCAAAAATCTCAAGAAAGGAGACATGGTGCTCAAAGATAACCGAGCCTCAATCCATGACCCTAGGGGCAAGTTCAGACCCAATTGGATTGGCCCTTATATCATCAAGTCAATCTGATCCGGAGAAGCAATTATTCTTATGGATTTGGATGGCCCGGAGTTTTCACAATCGATCAATATGGACAAGTTGAAGAAATATTATTCCTGAGAGGCTCGCTAGGGCGAAAACTCGAAAGGGCGACCTTGGCAAAAATTATAGCGTGAAAAATTAGAGATAAAGAAAAATTGAGCTCGCAAGGCCGAAAATCTGAAAGGGCAACCTTGGCAAAAATTAGAGTGCAAAAGGAGAGAATAAATACTCGAGTGAACCCTCACCGAACTATGTAAGATCTAATTTTTATCTTTGGGATAAGTAGACAACTTCCTCTCGAAGTTCGGCCATAACCATTTTCAACCCAACTGTCCTGTTCATTTGGTTTAATCAATTCATCATTCTCCATCGTTTGTCAGCTTGGTTGTGTTGCTTCCATTCGGGCAGAAAGGTCAGTCATAGGATGAAGCAGTAATGATTAATGCAATTTGAGGGGCAGTTATGATTTTTTGGTTTGGGGTTGTACAATTTAGGATTGATTCTGTGTGTATCCGGTGGTGACCATTGTAGACGCGCCCGAACGTCCTGGGACAATCCCGTTTTGTTCATTAGGCTCACTATAGTTCGGATTCAAATGTCACGGTTCTGAATCTAATCTCGCAAAGTGCAATGCAAGACTGATAAATCACCAAAGAGTCCAAATCCGACAAATCGTTTTAAAAAACTAATTTTTAGAAAGAAGTGCCAAACATGGACTGCTTTGGCAGATACAGAGTCGCCACCTAAATATTTTGTTTTGGGGGAATTTAGGAAACCCTGACTCGTTGCTTAAGGCCACATGTTCGTCATCACCAAAGTTGCCTCGGCTCGGGAACTTGGGTACGGTTGGGGAAGGTCAGCTATGAGCACCCCCTCTCGTCCGATCAAAGATCGGCCACTACTAAACATGATATTTTGTTTTGAAAACATACGCGCTCTTATTCCGGTGTATTAGCCTAGAAATACTATGTGATGCACGCAGCAAACAAGTATAGACTGGATTGCCTGAGCTGGAACAAAACATTTCATGTTTGTTTTTGAAAGCAGTTTGCTACTCGCAAGTAGGCTAAAATGCGGATTTTGCCACCCTCAAGTGAGCTTAGAAAACATGGTGATTTGCCACTCTCAAGTGGGCTTAAAACTCGCAGTCAATGAATTGTTCCAATTCAAGTAATCTAACCTTCACCCACAGGCATTCAGGCAGTTATATCACATAAGCAGTTAGCCTCATGGTAAGCATGTTATCATGGCAGTCACTCACACACATGCAAGGATGTTAAAGCATAAACACTTATTGAGTACTCCGAGCCAAAACAAAAGCCATATTAGAAATCAAATGCATGATCCTAGCTATGTCAAGAATGTCTAATGCAACACATACAAAATGCAACTAAGATAGGCTTGGCTATTCTAAGATGGCATATGAGATACTACAGATAACATGTATTCAACTTAAAATTGAAATACAATGCAATTAGTATGATGCACCGAGCCCGGTGCATGCAAGACAAATGAATGAATGCAAACATGCGATCATAAGTATGCTAATTGAAACGTGCCCTAATCTAACCATCATAAGCTGGTAAATAAAATAGAGAAAGAAGTGGGGGTTGGAAGACATACATCACACACATGCACACTTATTACAACATTGCCCTCCTCGGAGGGTCCGAATGAATAGTACAGAATGAACTAGCTAATCTAAGCTAATTAAACTAATTATTAGACAACATTAATTAATTAACGAATTAACTAAGTAAGTAAGGAAACTAGCATGCAAATTAAACAAAATGGACTGCCTCAGCTCTGTTCCGAATGATAGGGATGCATGCATGCTCAAGTCGCCTTGTCGGGAAATCCATTGCGGTGCCCCGATTTGCCTCTGTTTGCAACTGGTCCCAGAACGCTGTACAAAGCTCCAGAAGGCTGCTGACCAGTCTTTGTTGCTGGTTTCCGGTTTGTTGTAACAGAGAGCAAGAAAGGGGCATGACAAAGTATTTTCAACATATGTGTGCATGACCACTCTCCCCATCATTGCACAAGCTCCAGGGAGTGTAGTCCTCGATCCTCGTGCCACCAATTACACATCTTGATGCATGATGGCCGAGGAGTCAAATTGCACGACTCGATGTAAAATGAATGCACATATAAACACAACAAGGCCTAAACTCCATCATGCGTAATCTGGAGTGTCGGCGACCGAGATTCGAGGCACGTTTCATCACTTGGAGTACGAAACATCCCTTGTTTCCCATGCTTGGACTAAACCCTATTCCAAACACAATGCAATATACATGGCATACACAATGTGACTAGCATGCAACCCTAAACGCAATGCAACCTAATCATGCTAGCATGCGAGGGATGATATCCAAACATGCAACTAGCATACACAATGCTATGAACTAAGAATGGCATACTCAATGCACATGAACTATATGGCATACGCAATGCACACACGAAGATGGACATGCACGAAGACGTGAACAAGGCATACACAATGCGACGATCAAGCATGCGACAACATGGATATGGCATACATAATGCGACATGGACTTAAACTAAAATGAATGGGCCTTAGCCACACTCAAATCAGTGGCCATACATGATGAAAATGAAGCAACAACACACATGCAAACATGCACAAATGTAAGGGACCAAACCTAAGGCGCAAAGTGCAACTCCACCAAAGCATGGTAAGCATGAAATATGGCATACAATCACATATTTTTCAGCTCTGAAATGAAATGCAAGATGGTCCCAAATCATGCAAACACCTCACACAATGCATGCTAGATGGCCCAAATACCGAAACTAGTGAAGTGGATTACACTATAGGCATGCAAAGCAATACTCAAATGGCCAAACCAGCCCCAAACAGTCCCTATGCAGGCCAAATCAGTAGCAAATATGGACTAAAATGATGGCCCGAAGGGCATGGAAATGAAGCTCATGCAATGGTCCATAAACGGCGCATACAAGCACAACTCTCAAACGCATTTAAAGAGTGGAAAATATGGGAATATGGCATTCATATAAGCTCTGAAATATGATGTTCAATGACCCCAATACATGCAAACATCACCATTCAAGCATGCAAGAAGCTTCAAAACTCAAAGCTAGGCGAGGGCATTACACTACAAGCATGCAAGGCAAGCATCATTCGACCATGAGGCCTCAAAATAGAGCTAAGCCAGTCCAAAACATGCATAAAATCAGTTTAAGGAATGGCCAAAAAGTGCTAAAATCAAAGGCCAAAATAGCATGCAATGTAAGCTAGTAAAGAGGATTTGCACTACAAGCATGTGAGGCAACCAAGAGGTCACTAAACCAACAAAATTCAGAGGTATGACATGCCAAATAAAGCCCAAAAACTCACTAAAACATGGTCCATGCATGCAAGAATGACATGCTCCTTTGATAAGCTATGAAGAGGATTGTTCTACACATGCAAGATGGACACCCAATATGGAAAAACAAGATCTAGAAAGAGCCTATGCAGGTCCTAAAACTCCTCAAAAATGGCCTAAAACATGGCTTAGAAGCATGTAAATAAGGGCTCCTTTGTAAGGCCAAAAATGCTAGAAAACAAAACAAGGAGAGAGAGGGTCACCCCTCTCTGATTTTGGTACTCAAAATAGCATGCTAGCCACTGAAAATCCACTGGATTTCAGTGGCTACAAGGCCAAACAAAGGCCAACACAAATGCTCTAAGGCATGGCTCAAAACAAGATGAAATGAAGCATGTAAGGGGGTAGATGACTCCCAACAGAAAAATGATCTTAAACAAACATGTTAAGGGCCTCAAAATAAGACTTTTTTCAGTTTACACCAAAGCTCAAATATTCTTTCAAGTATGGCTAAAAGATGAAGCAAAATAAAGCCTTAAAAGGGAGAAAGTGTGTTACCCTTGTAGCTCAGAAACTCCAGCAGCCTCTGGACCAAAAAAGTAACTCCTCAACCTCTAAAAAAGGGCTCCAAGAAGCTTAGGTTGGTGTTGGAGGGGTTAGGCTAGGAGATTGTGCGCAAAGGGCCAAAAACTTTACACTTTCTAAGCCTAAAGGGAGAGATATAGAGGGAGATAGATGTATATGCCTTAGAGAATTTCAGAACCCTCTACAAGGAAGGGGAGGCCTTCCTTTATAGAGAAAAGGGGCCAAAGCTTCTCCTAGAAGCCAAAAACCAAGGGCAAAGATCCTCCATACACGTGTACGGAGGATCCAGTCCGTGCCCTCCAGCTGGCACAACTGGCAAGCACTCACAGAGACAGCACTGAGGGAGGTAGGTCAACCAATTCAGGTGGTCGGCCGACCACTTCCCCTGATCGACTGACCAGTTCAAAAGGTCCAAGCTCATGAAAGGTGGTCGGCAGCGCTAAATGGTGGTCTCCACCTGAAATACAAGCAAGTGGTATGGTGGGAGACCAATAAATGTGACCCAAAAACCAAAGAGACCAACTTCCTGTCAAGAAAATCGGCTGATGAAGAGAAAGGTGGTCTCCAAAAGAATTGCTGGTCTCCCCACCCTTCTACCACCTTCCAAACATGGAAAACAAGGTCCATGCCAAAAATGAACCCAGACGGATGCAAAACGAGGGTTCGAGGACCAAAACACGCAGCCGGGTGCCCCGAAAACTGACTGTTAAGCAACGAAAGCGGCGTGCGACCATGAAAGTGGTCTCTCGGGCCACGATGTCCCTCTAGAGAGAGCAAACAAGGTGTGTGCCAAAAATCGGAGCAAACGGAAAAAGTTAAGCGGTCCTGAACCGAGGTGCACAGCCGACGGCTCCGAAAACCAAAAACTGATCTCCAAACGGGAATAGTGGTCTACGACCATGAAAAGGAGCCTACGGCCACTGAGAGATGGTCTACGAGACCTCTCCCTCCCTTTGGGAAGAGAAAATAGAACTTGGTTCGCAAACCGAAGCAAAGCACAAAAGAGTCCCAAAGTCCGGAGGCAAGGCTCTCAGCCGAGACTCCGTAACCTCAGAATGAGCACAACATGCGCAATCACTGAGCGCTCAGTCGATGACATCTGAGTCTTAAAGTCAGTCAAAAATGGGGTGTCTACAACCATCTTCGAAAAAGGAAACTTTTCAATACTCACTTTAATTTTATCGATTTTAACACAGGTACATTCTCCAAAACAAAGTTGTTTTTACATAAAAAAAAAAAAAAAACTTGAAAAGAAAAGTCGAAGCAATAAACTAGGGGCATAGACGAGTCAAGTGTCAATTCTCTGTCTCTTTCTCGTACCTGTGGAAGTCTCCGTAACCGAAGTTGGCCTAACTTGTTCCTCGTCCTTGAGCCAAACCAAGTACTCGCTAGGAAGGATGCAACTGAAATTTAGGGCCTGTAGACACCCCATTTTTGACCGACCTCAAGACTTTGATGTCATCGTTTGTGCACTCGGTGATTGCGCATGTTTGTGCTCGTTATGAGTTTTCAGGGCTTTCGGCTGAGTGCCTTGTCTCGGGGCCTCTTAACTCTTTTCTTTTGGTTTGTTTTTGGACCATACCTTGTTGCCCCTTGCTTGGAGGAAGGGAAGGGCATGTCGGCCACTTTTCGCTGCTGTAGGCCACTTTTCCCTCTTGTAGGCCACTTGGAGTGGCCGGTAGGCTAGTGGAAGTGGCCGACGGCCACTTTTCTGTTTTTGCAGATATTTTTGGTGCCAGTTGTGCCAGTTGTTGGCCACTGAATGCATCCTCCTTACACATGTAGGGAGGGATTCAAGCAAGCTCTTGCTTGCATTTCTATAAAAGGGAAGGTGCCTTTCCCTTCTTAGGGGTTCTGATTTTTTAGAGCAAAAAAATCTACTCTCTCCCTAGAATTCTCTCTCTCCCTCTATATTTTTGTGCATGAAAGGACTTGAAAGTGGGAATTCTTGGTGCATTTGCAAAGGGACTCGTGATCAAACACTCCTGCCTTGGAGCTGAGGTTTCTTGAGGTTTATTTGGAGCTTTTTAAAGTTGGTTTTGGCTCAGAAGTGCTGCTATGGCTGGTGTGCTTCAAGGGTAAGCCATCTTCTCTTTGAAGCTTTGTTTTAGTTTCCTACTTAGCCACCTTTGCATGCTATTTTAGGCCTAGCTTTCAACTACAAAAACCTTTGTTTTTAAGTGTTAAAAATGGTAGTTTAAAGTGTTTTTGGAGTTAGGGGTGTTTCACCCTCTTTGGTGGCTTATTTGTTAAGCTTTTTGCCTTCCTTTAAAGCTTTTGAAACTATCTTGTTTGGCCTCTTAACCACTAAATTCCAGAGGAATTTTAGTGGTGGAAAACTTGTTTTGGCCTCTTGTCTTGTTAGCATGTGTTGTTGGCCTACCAAATGAGCATGTGTTTCTCTCCTCTTGAGGCTTAGTTTGAGCATGTTTTTCTAACTTTTTGGACCTCCTATAACTCTGTTTTTGGCTGGTTTGGTCAGCTTTTGCATGCTTCATATACTTGTAGTGTAATCCTACTTACTAGACTAACATGCTTCATGTCTTAGCCTATAATTCTAGCAAGTATTAGCTCTACTCCAGCATATTTTTGGCCATTATTTAGCATGCTTTAACTCTGATTTTGGTTGGTTGGGTCACCCCTTGCTTAGTTCTTGCACTTGTAGTGCAATCATGCTTATCAACCTAGTGTACTTGGTGATTTGGCTTCCCATTCTAGCTTATTTTGGCTACACTCCAACATGTTTTTGGCATTGTTTTGACATGCTTTAGGACTATTTTGAGTGGTCTTGGCCTCTTGGGGCTTGCTTTCTATAGCTATGGCATAGTTGGCTTTGCTAGACTTGTGTTTTAAGACCCCTAGCATGCCTTATTTGTGATGTTTGTGTGATATGACATCATTTGGTATGTAATTTTAGAGCTTATATCTTTGCCATACTTCCACTTAAATCACTCTTTCAATGCTTTTGAGAAGTTGAACATTATGCCTTGTTTGTGAACCAATACCCGAGCATATTTTTCTTGCCATCTATGCTACAAGTCCAGCATACTTTTGTTGCTATTTCGACCTACCTTAGGTCTGTTTTGAATGGTTAAGGTCATTTGAGCATTGCTTAGTATGGTTGTAGTGTAAAGGGCCTTGACTAGCTTTGAGTTTTGGGGCCTTTAACATGTTGTGCATGCGATGTTTGCATGTTTTGGCATCATTTTATACATGATTTCACAGCATATAGTGTAGTAACACTCTCACATATTCCACTCCTTTATGGCTTTGAGAGTTGGGCCTTGCTATTTGCGCTTCAATTTCAGCATGTTGTAGCCTCTGATTTAGCATGATTAAGCTCTGTCCAGAGCTAGTTTGGTTGTTTGCACTTGATATTGCATGCTTCTAGAGTGATGCTCTTCACTCTGTCTTGATGCTTATGGCTCTGAGTATGTCTTGCATGCATCATTTTCATGCTTTGATGTCATTTAGCATCCTATTTCAGTGCTGAAATATGTGCCATTGCATTCCATCTTTCATTTGTTATATCACTTTCGAAAGTGGTCTTAAGCCCTTTGTTGGTTTGAGCACGAAATTGAGGCATTCATGCCTAATGGTTTTAGCCTTCTCTAGAGCGTTTCTACTAACCAACGACATGATGCTTCTTTCATGCTCAAGACGCTTGTGGCTTGGTCTGTCTTTCCAATTAGAGGACTTCTCACTTTTTGGACTTAACTAGTTAAAGGACTTAATCGGTAATCTAAAACGAGTAAACAAAATGAATCAAAGTAAAAGATGCCAAGATAACATATTTGTGTTGCATTGCATGTGTTTGGATCGGACGTTAATTTAAACATGAGAAACGAGGGGCGTTTGATACTCAAAGTGATGAAACGTGCCTCATTTCTTAGTCACCGACACCCTTGATCGTGTATGATAGGGTGGAGGCTCATCGAGTCTATTTGTGCATTCATTGACTTGTACAAACTTGGCTTCCTGGACATCGTGCATTGCAATGCTTGGTTGGTGGCCCGAGAGTCGAGTACCACACTTCTTTGAGCTTGAGAAATGATAAGGAGGGTGGTTGTACACACATATCCTGCAAACAACTTGCTTTGCCTATGTTGTTCCCTATTTGCAGCAAAATTGGAGAATGTAGAAGCAAGTGGCCGACCGGCTAAAGGAAGTGGCCTATAGCCTCCTTAAGTGGCCGATAGTTCTTAGGCTCAGAGGTGGTCAGAAGTTGTTCTAGTTCTAGAGCAGAAACAGCCTGGAGATTGGTTCAGTGTTCAGCAATCAAGGCGAATGCAAAACAGAGGCAACTGGTGGCAAAGTAACGGACTTTCGGGAGAAAGTAGAGCAACCGAGCATGCATACATCCCTTGATTCCCGCGGCCGTTCATTTAAATTGCTTAGCTAATTAGCTAGTTAGCTTAGTCATTTTTGTAATTAATTAGTTAAGTGCTTAATTAACTAATTCGGTTTGTAACTAATTAGGTTAGATTAGCTAGTTATTCAATTGTGTTGTAATTAATTAGCTAGAGTAGTTAGTTAATTAGTTGGTTTGTAATAATTTGCTTAGCATAGCTAGTTAGTTTTTTTTATTCAGGCCCTCCGTCGAGAGGGCATAATGTTGTAATAAGTGTGCGTGCGTGTGTTCATGTCTTCCAACCCCATTTCTTTCTCCCTTTTATTTATCCACTTTCAGTGGTTAGATTAGGGCATCTTTCGATTAGCATACCTTATGCTTACATGCGTGCATCATTCATTTGTCTTGCATGCACCGGGCTCGGCGCATCATTCAAACTGCATCATATTTCAATATACTTACTTGAATACGTGTTTCAAAGAATGTTATCAGAGTGTCGCATTCATACGCCATCTTAGATAGCCTAACCTATTTAATTGCATTTTGCATGTGTTGCATTAGGCATCTTAACATAGTTAGGATCACACATTGATTTCTAACTAGTTTTTTTATTTTGGCTCGGAGTACGCTGTAAGTCTTTATGCTTTAGCATCCTTGCATGAGTGTGAGTGTTTCCATGATAGCATGCTTGCCATGAGGCTATGTGCTTAAATGCTTAACTGCATGAATGCCTGTGGATGAAGGCTTTATTACTTGAATTAGGACAATTCATCGAATGTGAGTTTTAAGCCCACTTTGCGAAGTGGCAAATCATCATATTTTAAGCCCACTTGAGGGTGGCAAATCTGCGTTTTAGCCCACTTGCGAATGGCACTTCCAAACCATTTTCAAAGAAACAAACATGAATTGTTTTGTTCCAACTTGAGCGATTTCGTCTATACTTATATGCTGTGCGCATCACATAGTAAGTTAGATTAATGATTGGAATATGAACACATATGTTTATAAAACAACATATCATGCTTAGTAAAGGCCGATCCTTTGATTGGTCGAGCGGGGGTGCTCATTTCAGGACCTTCCCCTCTCGTACCCAAGTTCCCGAGCTGAGGTAACTTTGGTGATGACGGACACGTGGCCTTAGGCACGAGTCAGGGTTTCCTAAATTTTCCAAAAACAAAATATTTAGGTGACAACTCTGTAATCTAGCAAAGCAGTCTATGTTTGGAGCTTTTTGATTCAAAATTGATTTTTCAAAACCAATTGCCAGATTTAGACTCTTTGGTGATTTTTTAGTCTTACATTGCACTTTGTGAGATTAGATTCAGAACCGTGACAGGAGTCCGAACTGTAATAGCTAGAACCCAATTCGTGCCCTCTCCGAAAAAGGGGGCGTGCGGAGCGAGGTCGGGGCGGTCTACAGTTTCTGGCGACTCTGATGGGCATTTAGAGAACTTGACTCGAACTTATGATATGTTGTTTTATCTACATTTATGTGTTTCTTTGCATTGCATTTGCATTGGTGCACCTAAGTTATAGTGTTTGCCATCTACTATTCTTGAGTGGTTTGCCGAAGGCTTGCTTGGAAAAGCGTGCCATAAGGTTGACCGGTTGCGGGCTCTACCACGATGGGAACACAAACCTCGGATCGGGGTCGCCGCCGAGGCACCCTTTTCGACCAATCGACCTAGTTGCATATCGGAAGCCATAGAGACCATTCCAAACTAGGACATGTTGCTTACCCGAATGTAGGTTGTTTGAAACCGTTTGCTTGCATAGCGAACCCCTAGTTCTTGACAAAATTAGGATAGGGAAACCCTACCCCACCATAGGGGTGTTTTGGCTCTCAATTAAATGGTATGTGCTTCACAGCGAAACTATACAGGAATATGCATATCAGTTGCCAAGTGGGTATCTGTTTGGGGCAGAATTCAGTAGAGAGCACTGTCATTCAGCTATGCTCATATCCATTCTAGTGAAACCAGGCTAAGATGTTGTATGTTTTCTCTTTTGCAAGGTAGTCCTGGAACCATAGCTTCAGAAGGCTCCGATATCCCCCGGGTACATTGGACTTGTGTTGATAGACTTTGTCAAGCCAGAGATTCAGTTCAACAGAGCAACTAGTGTTCCTTAGCTAAGGCAAGGCAAAGAAAGGCCAGTCAGGGGTCACCAGTTCAACTGATTCAAACTTAGCAGACCGTGATGGCACGGGGTTCGGAAGAAGTTGTGGCCGTGATAGCAACATTAAATCAGGGAACTGCCATGTAGGATGAGACCAATGCTGAAACGAAACGCCCATCTGGGGCATCTGCCTTACATCTCGTTTTGGGACCCCAGCCGAACTTTGACCCACTTTCGCCAGCTGAAAATTTTCATGGTTCGGATCCTTGAGAAGGGTTGGCTCAAGCTTACGTTTTCAGACCCTTGGTGCGGCCTAATGAGAGGTTTTATCTCCTTGATGCTAATGATCTCGATCTGACTGCAGTGAAAATTGCTAACCTTGAGAAGCAATTCAAAAAGGCACAGGGTCTTAACTCCATTCCCGACATTGAGGATGGGTACACTGAGGCTGCTATACGGCTCCCAGACAGATTCAAAATGCCACATATTGACCATTTCAATGGGTCTGGAGATCCTATGGTTCATATCCGGCTCTTCTTGGATGCCCTGAAACCGATGGGTCTGACTAAGCCACAGAAACTCTCTCTGTACAGAAGAACCCTGTCGGGTGTAGCAGCCACTTGGTACGCCAAGTTGGAGGATAAAGTGAAGCAAAACTGGGAAGAGTTGGTTGAGGCCTTTGTCGATCAGTATTCTTACAATGCCCAAGTTGAAATGACCACTCAAGAGCTAGAAGCTACCCACCAGAATCCTACACAGCCTTTTGTGGAATTTGTTGCAAGGTGGAGAGCAAAGGCAGCACAGATGTCAGATCGCCCTTCTGAGAGGGATCAAGTACGGATAGTGGTGTGAAACCTCAAGCATGATATGTTGCAAAAGTTGATAGTCGCTCCACTATTCACTTTCAAAAGTTTGCATGAACTGGGGGTTCATGTCGAGAATGCGTTCAACAGTGGGATCATTCCCAGAACAAGTGAACCGATAAGGAGGGTTTTTGCAGGGAGTACCAATGCTGGTAGTAGCACTATTCCCGAACCCACTGAAATCAATACAGCCGCCACAGCCGACCCTTTTGCCAAACCAAGCCTACAAACAGCAGACCTAACCCGAGCTCAGGGTAGAACTTTCACCACCCTCTATATGAGCCTAACCAGCGCACTAAAAGTCCTAATGGAAAGACGGTATCTCAAACCCCTTGATCCTCAACCTCTGACTGACCCACTCCCGGCTAGACATAACCCCACTAAGTACTGTGTATATCCTCAACAGCGCGGTCATGGAACCGATCGTTGCTACCGCCTTCGTCATGAGGTCTAGAATCTCATCGACAACCGGACGATAGCTCCACCTCAAGACCCTAACGACCAAGTACCTTATCCACATCTCAATCTAATCCACACATTGGCTGTCCCTTACGACCCCAGCATATACATCACCCCGGCCCATCTACCCAAGCCTGAGGTGTTCATTTGAGACAACATGGACTTATGCATGATGAATGCACTCGAAACGCAATCATCTCAAACCTGTGAACACACTACTTCTAAGTTAATGAGGATGATTGAAGATCTTCAGAGAACAGTGGCAGATTTAGCCTTTGGGATACTGGCTCTGTCATCAACCACATCACATGCCGAAAAAGGCTCTCCAATCTTGGGGCAAGCTGCAATTGAAAAAGGCCAACCTGAAGCCATCTCAAATCTGGGTGGTGGCATGTCGACAACAACCGGGCTCCGCTTTGATATAGCGACCCGATCCTTTGACAAAGTGGAGGCAAATGGTAAGAACAAGGTAGGGGCAGGCATTGGTCTCCATGAACACCTTATGTAGGCTATTGAGGCTTTCAAAGCCGAATGATTGAACAAACAGCAAGTGCTCGCAGTTGTTGCAAAGACTGTGGATGACACTTTTGTTACTCATGGTGAAAGCATTTCGAAACAAGGGGCAAGCCGGGAAAAGAGATATTGTTCTAGAAATTCCTCTTTCAGCTCCAATCCTATACTAAGAAGAGATCAGCAAACCCAGTCAGCACCTACTAATCCTTTCGCCAATACATCCAATCCGACCACCCCACAACCAGCAAAATATCCACCCCGGGGTTAGAGGATTTTTACCCGGCTCTATACTCAGAAGGTCCTGATCAGAAAGGGGCATCTGAAGCCCCTGGAGCCGCGGCCACTGCCAAATAACCTCCCTCCCTCGCATAAACCGACCGAGTGCTGTGCCTTCTATCAACAAGTCGGCCATGACACTAAAGTTGTTTTCGTCTTCGCAACGAAATACAAGATTTGATTGACAACAAGGTCATTGTCGCGCTAGGTCCTGCAAAGTCTATCGACATTGGATCGATGAATGTGAGAGATAATGTGATTATGTGATCGGGGGATGAACCACCTATGGATGGCGCTCAGTTTACTCCAGATATGGAGATGGCACACACTGTTTTGAGCAATGTGCAAATGCTGGTTATTTTACGTTCTGACTTGGGTATTGGGTCAGTTTTGTTGTGTTGTATTGAATCAGTCTTTTTGTACTGAGTCAGTCGAGCCTGTCTTGTTATATGGAGTCTGTCCTGTTGTGTTAGAGTCAAGTGACCTCGGGGGTGTTACTGCGAGCATCACTTGCTTATTTTTTGTCTATTTATAACACTCTTTCTTTTGAGTCTTTTTCTGCTTTGGAGCCAGTTGTGCCAGAAGATCTGAATAAAATAGCAGTGATTTTCACCCTTTTGCATCTGTTTCTGCCATGGAGCCAGTTGTGCCAGAAAATTTGAATGAAACGACAGTGCTTTTCACCTACTTTTCTATGCCTTGAAATCATTGCATTGACCTGAGTTTTTCAAAACTTTTTGAACACTGTGATGAAAACAAAGAGAAAGGAATTCCTTGGGATTTGCAAAAATTTGATCAATTCAGAGAAAGAGAGGCATGCTAAGCTCTTAATGAATGAGATCATGCTTGTTAATGTGAGTACTGGGAAGGATCCTGGCTTGATCCAGATTGGTTCTACATTGTCTTTAGCGCGAGCGACTAGTTGCTTTCTTAAAAGATTTCAGAAAATGTTTTGCGTGGTTCTGTGAAGACATGCGTGGAATTGATTTTGAGATTGTGCAGCATAGGATCGCTCTCAGTCTCAAGATTCAACCCCTTTTGCTTTCAAACTTTGAACTCAGAATCAAAATGTTCAACGATCATATCACAATGTGAGGCTTGTACGGCCAGATTTGAAGCAGCCCATGAACTAGGGGCAATAAGGCCGTATGACATCAAAGGAGGCCCGCCAGGTCGGATTTGAAGTAGCCCTCGAACTAGGGGCAAGAAAGTTAGATCAAGAAGATCAGATGTCATTAAAGGAAGCTTGCGAAGCTAGATCAGAAGTAGCCTTTGAACTAGGGGCAAAAATGCCAGATGTGCTTGAAGAGTCAAGGATGGGTCATTCTGCAAATCAATGAAGACTGGCAGGAATGCCAAATCCCAGAATGGAGAAAAGAAGAAAGGATTGCTGAAGGACAACCGAGTTCCTATCCACAACACTAGGGGCAAATTCAGACCCCATTGGATGGAATTCTACGCCATTAGCGAACAGCAGCCATTCTCCTGGATTCAGATGGCTTCGAGATCTCAAAACCGATCAATATGGGCAAGTTACTTTTTTATCCTTGAGAGGCTCGTTGGGCCGAAAACTCGGAAGGGCGACCTAGACAAAAGTTAGAGCAAATGAAAAGGAAAAAAGAACAAAAAGAACAAAAAAGAAAAAATGCAAAGATGAAAAGAACATAAATGAAGAAAAAAAATAGATGAAAAGAAAAGAAAAGAACAAAAGAAAAGAAAAAGAAATGAAAAGAAAAGAAAAATAGAGCTCGCAAGGTTGAAAACTCGAAAAGGCGGGTTTGGCAAAAATTAGAGCACAAAAGAAGAGGTTAATACCTGAGTGTACCTTAACCCGGAACTACGTCAGGCCTGATTCCCATGTTTGGGATACGTAGGCAACTTCATCTTGAAGTTCAGCCCAATTCTTTTCAGCCAGCTTGGCTCATCCACATTGATTGGTATATCCTTGTTCAAACTCGGCTATCTTATCCATGTGCAAATTGGCTTGTCTTCGTTCAGACTCGGTTGTCCTATTCCATTGGAAGATTCAGCTGCAAGATGATTCAAAGTTCAGATCTGAGGTTATGCATGTCAAGAGTAAATTCTATGTTGGTCGAGCAGTGGCCATTTGCAAAAATAGTTTTCGAGAATTTTTAATGAGGTTGACTAATTCTCTCTCGAAAATTATTCCATTTTTCCAAAACTGGACCTTTTCTTGGACCCAAAAAAGGAAACTTTTCAGTGCCCACAACCTGACTTGCATGATTTTGAATCAGAAAATTGAACAAGTATGTTAATCTAACTCTCATGTTGGTCGAAATTGTTTTAGCAAAAGCCAAAAACAAAAAAAATAGTCAAAATGATGAACTAGGGGCATAGTTGAGTCAGGTTTTCTGTCTATTCCCCCCATTATCAACATATTTGCTAGAAAGGGCACTGTATTCGCCAGGAAAGGGCACAACTGAAGCTAACAAGCAAAGGGCCTAAAGCTTTCTCATCCTCTGAGCAGCGAGGTATAAAGCCGATTGTGAAGCATAAACTGGAATGGAGCAGGATATTCCACTTCCTCATTTGGATAGGTCTGATCACATTCAAACTGGCCAAGGGCATCATCAACCAATGTCAATTGCAGATCTGCTACACATCTAGTCTCACTACAACCCCTTCTGTGGAAAAGCTCACTGTTGTGAGCGGAAGAAAGAGAATCTAGTAGAATACTAGGGGCAAGAGCCCACAACTTCCTGTTTATCCATCAACCACCCAGGGGAGGGATAAAAAAGAAGAGAGATTGGAGAATAGAGAGATGTGCGCTGAGAGAAAAGTGAGAAAAGGGCTTTTCAGAAGGGGTTGTAGTGAAGTTGGTATTATGTTCCATACATATGGCTCTGTTTGGGTCCGTTTTGTGTCTAGTTTTGGGTCTATTTATCTAGTTTTGTCTATTTCGTGTCTATGTTATGTTCATTATTCGGATTTCTTATTCAGAACTCGGAGTTGCAAAAAAAGTGTCTATTTTATGTCCATTATTCAGATTTGTTATTCGGAGTTGCATAAAAGATGAAAAATAAAAAAAACTTGTTTTATTGATCACATTTGTACCAAAAAAAAAAAACAAACAAACAAAAATTAATAATAGAATAAAATAAAAGAAAGAAAAAGAGAGAGAGAGAGAGAGACAAAAAAAGAGAAAAAAAAAATAAAAGAAAAACAAAAAAGAGAGAGAGAGAGAAAAAAAATAATAAAAGAGAAAGAAAAAAAAAAGAGAGAAAGAGAGGGATCTTGTTCTTCTTACTTCTCCGGAAACGGCCACACGCCGACCTCCGGTAAACGGCCATACGCTGACCTCATTTGCTTAACTCTCCCGCTGATTTCTTCATCTAAATTTCGTTCTAGGAGAGCTTCGAAGGCCCTGCCTCAGTGTTTTCAACAAGAGAAGGCCCTGCCTCAGTGCTATTACCAAGAGAGTTAACTTTTCGCCTACCATCAAAGGCAAAGTACGATGGTGCTCTGAACCAGGCCACAGAAGTGGCCTGTCGTTTTACCTCTTTATTCTTCATGGAGGTGGCCTTCCGTTTCAGTTCTTTGTTTTCCGCCTTCAGTGCTCAAATCTTTACTCGCGCATCCTTGTACATATGCTAAAGCAGAGTGAGTTGGGGGTTAACCTGATGTACCTCACACGTCCTATTTTGCAAACGGTGAGACAAGTTAGTAACCGCGGCCACTATTTGCATATAGGACTTCAACGTGTAGTGGTTGGCCTCAATGTCAGTTTGAGTAGCCATCACTTGCTCAACTGTTAGTATAGGAAGACTAGGATGAGTAAGAGCATGGGCACTTGGCCCAGGGGAGCTCTATGGATCATTAAGATCCGGAAAGAAAGAGGGGGCAAGACGAAGCCATGCGTAAGAAGAGAGAGATATAAAAGAAGGGAGTCGCAGAGAAATGACAGAGAGCAAACTGAGTTTTGTCTCTCTTAGCCCCTCTGTTATGCCTCTCTCAAAGAAAGAAGAGAAGAAGAAAATAGAGGAGGAAGAGAAGAAAATAGAGAAGGAAGAGAAGAAGGAGACGGAGGAAAGAAGAGAAGAAGGAGATGGAAGAAAGAAGAGAAGAAGAAGACGAGAGAGAAAGATAAAGAGGGAGAGAGGGCCGAGGCATTTGTCGGCCAGCTGACACCGGCTGACGCGAAAAAAGCGAGGCCGTGTGTCAGACATGATTCTCCAGAAAGAGAGTATAGCGATCCCGGTTGTCCCTTTACTGTTCTATTGTGTTCCGGACTCGGTTCCGTGAAGTTGGTAGTGGTATCTATCTTGTTGCCGTCCTTTAATTTCACTTGATTGAGTTTTAAGATGTTTTGAGCAAGGTTGTTACAGGTTGGTTAGGTCCTGGGTTTCAATTCCTTGTTGCCCAGTTTTTAGGCGATTCGCTCGAGCGGGTCTTCTTGCGCTCGAGCGGGGATTGCACACCTCCAGTATTTCGTGTTCCTGCAAAACTTCTGCAGACATGATTTTTACGCTCGAGCGGTTTTGTTTACGCTCGAGCGGTAGCGCTCGAGCGGGTTTGGTGGCGCTCGAGCGGGTAGTACTTTCTGGGTATAAGTTCTGGGAGATGGAAATCTACGCTCGAGCGGACTGGTTTTCGCGCTAGAGCGGAAGTGCTTTATTCTTGTGTCTTGGCGCTCGAGCGAGACTTATTGCGCTCGAGCGTGTTCAGATTTTCGTTCTTGGCGCTCGAGCGTTGTGTTCTCCGCTCGAGCGGGTCATACGTATATGAGTTATCCGATGGGTGATTTTAAATCACTTTTTACTTTCCTTTCTCTCTCCTACTTTTTCTAAAACTCATTTTTGAGAGCCTCTCTCTCTAGAAACTCCCTTCTCTCTAGGGTTTGATCTAGTTAGAGTGTCCTCCTTCTCTTTGGCCTTTGTAAAAGTGGTGTTGATCGTCGAGGGCGTTGTTTTGATCCGAGAATCTTGATCTTTGGAGCACTTTGGTTTTGGGTCTCTTCTCCATCCAAGCTCTAACTTCGAGGTAGGGATAACCTACTCCTTACTATGAGCTTTGTCTTTAAATTTTAGTATTTTGAGATGTTGGGGTTGGTTTGGTAATTTTGTGAAAGTTTAGGGCTTTTGTGCAAATTTACAAAAAAATGGGGTTTTAACTATATAAAACCTAGATGCATGTTTGGCATGGAAAAGTGAAAATTAATGTTAAAACATTAATGAAAAGGAAACCTAAGGGTTGTAATGTTAATTATGGAAAATGCCCTAATTACATTGGTTAATTAATTTGTATAGTTAATTATGAGAAATGAGGAATTGACTTGGAAAGACATGGGATCAAAGGGTGTAGTTGGATTATTTATCGCTCACCTAGTTGAAATGTTGATTATATATATCCATTGTTGCACTTATTTTCTGTATAGAAATAACTGCTTTGGGCTATCGGTGGAGGATAGTTTTGATTGTTGTAGACAATGCATGATGATTAGGCAAACTGAAACTAATCACTGGAATTGGTCATTGAGCATGACGGTTGAAAGAATACATTAAATTTATGTATTGTGTGATGATGTGTATAATTATTTTTTATATGCATTGTGTTGTGTTAGAGGAGATAGGGGATGTACTCCACGGTTTAGGGAAGATAGGGGATGGACCTCTAAACCGGATGTTGTTGGGAGGAGATAGGGGATGGACTCCATAGATAGAGCTCATATGCTTATCTAGTAATGTGTTGACAGAGCTCATATGCTTGTCATTGGAAGTGTGATAGTGCTCTTATGCATATCTGTGGAAGTGATGATATAGCTTGTATGCTTATCTGTTGGTGTGTGTGATATAGCTAGTATGCTTATCTATGATGAAATGGGAAGGTGCTTAATCTGAGTTATTGCCTCATATGAGTTGTTTGGCCAGGTTCTGAGCCATGGTTATAAACTGAGAATTTGAAAAGAATTGGAAAATGGATTGTAACATGGACTTGTATGTCATGAAACCGTAAAATGTGATAAGGGAAAGTATCAGTGTTAGCCATTTATCAACTGCTAACCTTTTAGTCATTGTTCATATTTGGTTTAGTGTATCTCTGCTGGGCTGTGGCTCACCCTATATGGGAACATCATTTTCAGGTACAGGTAGCATGCCACCTCCAAGGACATAGCTTGGGAGGCTAGAGGCGGACACACTTTTGTTGTCTTATTTCTTTGATGTATTACATGTATATTCAAGCCAAGGGCTTAATGTGTAAATGAGTTAGCACTCTTTTGTTGTAACCAAGTGTTAACTTGGAAAGCTGTAAGCCCGTAGGGCATTTGCTTTTGTTGTTGACATGTAATACTTTTGTAATGGAACTCTGATGAATAGAAGAAAGTGGAGCTTTTATGTATCATTGTATGTCTCTATTGTTGGATTAAATGTTATTTTTTTGAGGGCGTGACAACTTGGTATCAGAGCGTACCGGGTTCGAATACTTTGGGTACGTGGGAAGTGATTAGGATCACAATGGGTTTGTCTCGCTTGATAGAGACTTAGATGTAGAATCATATGCTATGTGCTTAATTGATAACATGCTTATGTGACTATGTGGGTATGGGATTTAATTTCTAGGATGTTGATTGGATCCTTGGGTTTCTGTGAGTCTTGTTGGAAAGGCACTTAATCAATGCTGTTTCTAACCGGAACTCTAGTAACGCCTCGGGACTATCACTATCCGGAAATGAAATTCGTAAGTGCTTATGTGTTTATGTGCTTACGTGGAGTGAATTACAGTTGTCCATGCATTAGGACGTGAGTGTTTAGTTTTGGCACATTTGTGAATGTGCTAACGTTCTGTATTACCTTTATTAGGATGTCAGGGCGAGGAAGAGGTGCTAGGCGTGGTAGGCCTGTGAGGCAGGAAGTGCCCTTACCGGATGATATTCCGGCAGTGTAGGAGGGAGTTGGTCAGGCCAATGTGGCCGAGCGAGCGGGTCAACAGGCTATGAGTGCCTTGGCACGAGAGATAGCAAGAGCTTTGGGTATTCTCAGAGCAGGAAATCAGGCAGTAGAAGCAGGGCCTTCATTCTTGAAGAGGGAGTTCTTCCGGTCTAACCCGGACGAGTTTGTTGGAGATCCAAAGGAACCACTGAAGGCTAACGAGTGGTTAGAACAAATGAGTAAGACGTTCAAGATGCTTGGCATCGAGGACGGAGCTTTGAAAGTGACCTTGGCATCCTTCCAGTTGAAGGGAGATGCGGGTCAATGGTGGAAGTACGAGAAGGCTCGTGTTGGTGGTACTTGGGAGGCGTTTGTAAATGCTTTCCAGGAGAGGTTCTTATCTGCAGTGGCTAGGGAGAAGCTGAGGGATCAGTTTAGCCGACTTAACCAGCAGGGTTTGTCTGTGGCAGAGTTTGAGGCCACTTTTACCAGTTTGTCCAGGTTTGCACCTGAGTTGGTGGCGTCCGAAGAACGCCGTTGCTATGAGTTTGAACGGAAGTTGAGGCGGGGCCTCAAGTTGAGGGTTGGTGGGTCTTACATCCGAGAGTATAGACATTTTGTGGATGCTGCAACTCATATGGAGCTTATGATGCAGGAGGAAGACGAGGAGAAACATAGAGGCTCTAGCCGGGCCAGGAGGGTCAGGGTGATGCCAGGAGACAGAGGGGCTATAACCCGCAGCAGTCTCAGGGTGGAGTTGCTAGATCGACCTTTCCGGTGCCGAGTGCAGGCTCGGGGAGAGGCAGTCAGGGAGGCTTGACTTGTTTTGCGTGTGGCCAGCTGGGTCACAAGTCTTCGGTTTGCCCGCAGAAAGGAAGGGGTCAGCGAGCTACTTCCTCTTCAGTTAGACCTCAGGGCCAGAGTCAGGGCAGGGGCCAGCCCTTGTCTTGCTATCAGTGTGGTCAACCTGGGCACCTGAAGAGGTATTGCCCGCAGTTGAGTGCTACTTCAGGAGCGCCGGGTTCTAGGCAGACGCAGAGTTATCAGCCAGCTCAGTCTGTGCAGGCCTCGAGGGCCAATCCGTGAGCTTCGTCATCCCAGTCTGTGCAGCAGTCTTTTGCTCCTAGAGGTGAGCTGCTGGATCAAGGGCCTACAGGGCGCGTGTATGCTGTTACCACGCAGGATCTAGTACCGGCTCCATCGGTAGTGAGAGGTACTTTTCTGTTTTGTAACTCGGTTGCTAGTGTGTTGATTAACACGGGTGCATCTCATTCTTTTGTATCTGCTGCATTTGCATCTGTTTTGGAATTAGAGTTGGCACAGTTAGCATCTCCTATTTGTGTGGTATCGCCTATTGGTGGTGAGTTGATCTTGAAACAAGGTGTTAGAGGTTGTGATATAGAGGTCGCCGACCATAGGCTTCCTTTTCCCTTTGTAGTTATGCCCATGAAGGGTTTTGATGTTATTTTGGGTATGGACTGGCTATTGTCATACCGGGCTGTTATTGATTGCTACCGCCAGAGGGTTACGTTATGTACCTTGAGCGGGGAGTGGTTCCATTTCTTGGGAGACCGGGTTGGTAGTGTTTTGCCACCGGGGTATGATTCGCGAAGCTTAGTGGTCTACTTGCTAGCTTTGAGAGTGGCGAGTGTGTTGAGACCCAGCTTGTGTTGCCGAGGGTGGTTTGTGAGTATTCGGATGTCTTTCCCGAGGACCTTGTTAGTTTGCCACCTCACCGAGGGATAGAGTTCTCTATTGATCTAGTGCCCGGCATGGCGCCGATTTCTATGGCACCTTACCATTTTGCTCCAGCAGAGTTGGTTAAGTTGAAAGTTCAGCTTCAGGAATTGCTAGATAGGGGTTTTATTCGCCCTAGTGTTTCGCCATGGAGAGCATCGGCCCTCTTTGCTAAAAAGAAAGATGGTTCCTTGAGATTGTGTATCGACTACCGGAAGTTGAATCGGGCTACGGTCAAGAATAAGTACCCTTTGCCCCGTATAGATGATTTGTTTGACCATTTGAAGGGTTCCCATTGTTTCTCTAAGATAGACTTGAGATCGCGGTACCACCAGTTGAGGATCAGGGAGGAGGATACTCCTAAGACGGCATTCCGTACGCGGTATGGCCATTATGAGTTTCTGGTGATGCCGTTTGGGCTCACCAATGCACCGGGAGTCTTTATGGACTTGATGAACCGGATCTTCCAGGAATTCTTAGACCGTTTTGTAGTCGTTTTCGTGGACGACATCCTGATTTATTCACCTTCAGAGGAGGAGCACGAGGCACACTTGAGAGTGGTGCTTGAGTTGCTTAGAGCCCATAGCCTGTATGCCAAGTTTGGGAAGTCTGAGTTCTGGCTGAGGGAAGTCAAATTCTTAGGCCGCGTGGTATCCGGGGAAGGGGTGTCCGTTGATGCATCCAAGGTTGAGGCAGTGCAAGATTGGGCACAGCCTAAGAGTGTGTTTGAGATCCGCAGTTTTCTGGGATTAGCTAGGTATTACTGTCGATTTGTGAAAGATTTCTCCAGGCTAGCTTCGTCGTTGACTAGATTGACTCGGAAGGGAGTCAAATTTGTGTGGAGTGAGACTTGTGAAAAGTCGTTCCAAGAGCTGAAGGTTAGATTGACCACTGCTCCGGTCCTGGTTATTCCAGAGAGAGGGTTAGTTTACGCGGTTTTTTGTGATGCCTCACGAGAGGGTTTGGGTTGTGTGTTGATGCAAGAGGGGAAAGTGGTAGCTTATGGCTCACGTCAGTTGAAAATTCACAAGAAGAATTACCCTACACACGACCTGGAGTTAGCAGCAGTGATCTTTGCCTTGAAGATTTGGAGGCAATACCTTTATGGTGAGAGGTTCAAGGTGTTCTCGGACCACAAGAGTTTGAAGTATCTGTTTACACAGAGAGACTTGAATTTGAGGCAGAGGAGATGGATAGAGTTCATTGAGGACTATGATTTTGAGTTGCACTATCACCCGGGGAAGGCCAATGTTGTGGCCGATGCCCTTAGTAGGAAATCCATTAGTGATGTAGCTTGTATAGCCATCCGGGAATGAGGGATGTTGGGTGTACTTGGCGAGTTTGATTTGCATCTGGGCGAATCTGTTGAGGCTGCGGCCTTGTTTTCTGTTGTTGCGCAGCCTACACTTGTGACTAGAGTATTAGAGGCACAGAGAGGTGACCTTGAGGTAGAGTCCTTCCGAGAGAAGATCTCCGGTGGGAAAGTTGAGAAGGGTTTGGCGGTGTATCCCGACCAGAGTGTGAGATACCGAGACCGTTTATTTGTGCCGGAGTCTTGCTGAGAGGAAGTACTCTGAGAGTTCCATCATTCACGTCTTGCGGTGCATCCGGGAGGTACTAATATGTATCGGGATTTGGGTCGCCAGTTTTGGTGGCGGGGTATGAAGAGAGATGTGGCAGTTTTCATATCTAAGTGCCTTACTTGCCAGCAAGTGAAGGCCGAGCATCAGAGGCCAGCGGGTTTGTTGCAACCCTTACCTATTGCTGAGTGGAAGTGGAAGCATGTCACTATGGACTTTGTTGTAGGTCTTCCGAGGACTCAGCGGGGTAGTGATGCTATTTGGGTGGTTGTAGACTGGTTGACTAAGTCGGCGCACTTCATTCCCATGCGCGTGAGAGATTCGGTAGATTATCTCGCCGACTTGTATATTCGGGACGTAGTGAGATTGCACGGGGTCCCAGTGACGATCGTTTCAGATAGAGATCCTCGTTTTACTGCTAGGTTGTGGCAGAGTTTGCAGAGTGCCTTGGGTACTAAGTTGACCTTTAGTACAGCTTATCATCCTCAGACTGACGGGCAGTCCGAGCATACTATTCAGATCCTTGAGGATATGCTTCGGGGTTGTGTCCTTGACTTTAGTGGGACGTGGGAGAGGCACTTACCATTGGTGGAGTTTGCCTACAACAACAGCTTTCAGTCTAGTATCGGTATGGCGCCGTTTGAGGCCTTGTATGGCCGACCGCGTAGGTCTCCAGTGTGTTGGGCCGAGGTGGGTGATGCACCTTTGTTGGGTCCGGAGTTGGTTAGAGAGACGACGGAGAAAGTTGAGCTTATCCGTAGGAGGCTTGTTACAGCCCAGAGTCACCAAAAGAGTTATGCTGACCGTAGGAGGAGACCTTTGGCGTTCGAGGTAGGTGATCATGTCTTCTTGAAAATATCACCTAGGCGAGGTTTGATGAGGTTTGGGAAAAGTGGGAAGTTATCCCCTCGATTTATTGGTCCTTTTGAGATCCTTGAGAGGATTGGCGAGGTTGCTTATCGTTTAGCGTTGCCACCGCAGTTGTCCGGAGTGCATGACGTGTTTCATGTGAGTATGCTTCGGAAGTATGAGCCGGATCCATCGCATGTGTTAGATTGGACCGACTTAGAGGTAGACGAGGATGCCTCGTATGAGGAGAGACTGGTTCGGGTCTTGGATAGGCGGGATCAAGTCCTGCGTGGCAAGACCATCCCTTTGGTGAAGGTTTTGTTGAAACATCACGGAGTGGAGGAAGCCACTTGGGAACGTGAGTTGGAGGTCCGCGAGAAATATCTGGACTTGTTTGTTGATGAGTAATCTTGTATTTGAATTTTGTAATGTTGTTGGACTTAAGAGCTTTATATATGTCTTAAGTTGTAAAACATCGGTAATGTTTTGGTTTAATGAAAGTATGTTGTAGAACTTACCTTGATATGGGAGTCGATTATAATATTGCATATGTTGGCTATATTGTAGAATTGGAGTTGTATCATGTATATTAATTATGATATGAACTGTGAACCATGTGTATTGAAAATGGTTGGGAATGGGAGAAAATTGCATGATTGATAATGCACTTGTAATATATGTTGTGTTTTACCTCTTGAAAAGAGATGGGATCGACCAGTAATGGGTCAGGTTGTTTAATATTATGTTGCAATATTGTTGAAAATGGAGAAAACCTGTTTTTGAAAAACTTGTGTTTAATTTCGGGGACGAAATTCTTTAAGGGGGGGAGATTATAGCGATCCCGGTTGTCCCTTTACTGTTCTGTTGTGTTCCGAACTCGGTTCCGTGAAGTTGGTAGTGGTATCTATCTTGTTACCGTCCTTTAATTTCACTTGATTGAGTTTTAGGATGTTTTGAGCAGGGTTGTTACAGGTTGGTTAGGTCCTGGGTTTCAATTCCTTATTGCCCAATTTTTAGGCGATCCGCTCGAGCGGGTCTTCTTGCGCTCGAGCGGGGATTGCACACCTCTAGTATTTCGTGTTCCTGCAAAACTTCTGCAGACATGATTTTTACGCTCGAGCGGTTTTGTTTACGCTCGAGCGGGTTTGGTGGCGCTCGAGCGGGTTTGGTGGCGCTCGAGCGGGTAGTACTTTCTGGGTATAAGTTCTGGGAGATGGAAATCTACGCTCGAGCGGACTGGTTTTCACGCTCGAGCGGAAGTGCTTTATTCTTGTGTCTTGGCGCTCGAGCGGGACTTATTGCGCTCGAGCGTGTTCAGATTTTCGTTCTTGGCGCTTGAGCGTTGTGTTCTCCGCTCGAGCGGGTCATACGTATATGAGTTATCTGCTGGGTGATTTTAAATCACTTTTTACTTTCCTTTCTCTCTCCTACTTTTTCTAAAACTCATTTTTGAGAGCCTTTCTCTCTAGAAACTCCCTTCTCTCTAGGGTTTGATCTAGTTAGAGTGTCCTCCTTCTCTTTGGCCTTTGTAAAAGTGGTGTTGATCGTCGAGGGCGTTGTTTTGATCCGAGAATCTTGATCTTTGGAGCACTTTGGTTTTGGGTCTCTTCTCCATCCAAGCTCTAACTTCGAGGTAGGGATAACCTACTCCTTACTATGAGCTTTGTCTTTAAATTTTAGTATTTTGAGATGTTGGGGTTGGTTTGGTAATTTTGTGAAAGTTTGGGGCTTTTGTGCAAATTTACAAAAAAATGGGGTTTTAACTATATAAAACCTAGATGCATGTTTGGCATGGAAAAGTGAAAATTAATGTTAAAACATTAATGAAAAGGAAACCTAAGGGTTGTAATGTTAATTATGGAAAATGCCCTAATTACATTGGTTAATTAATTTGTATAGTTAATTATGAGAAATGAGGAATTGACTTGGAAAGACATGGGATCAAAGGGTGTAGTTGGATTATTTATCGCTCACCTAGTTGAAATGTTGATTACATATATCCATTGTTGCACTTATTTTCTGTATAGAAATAACTGCTTTGGGCTATCGGTGGAGGATAGTTTTGATTGTTGTAGACAATGCATGATGATTAGGCAAACTGAAATTAATCACTGGAATGGGTCATTGAGCATGACGGTTGAAAGAATACATTAAATTTATGTATTGTGTGATGATGTGTATAATTATTGTTTATATGCATTGTGTTGTGTTGGAGGAGATAAGGGATGTACTCCACGGTTTAGGGGAAGATAGGGGATGGACCTCTAAACCGGATGTTGTTGGGAGGAGATAGGGGATGGACTCCATAGATAGAGCTCATATGCTTATCTAGTAATGTGTTGACAGAGCTCATATGCTTGTCATTGGAAGTGTGATAGTGCTCTTATGCATATCTGTGGAAGTGATGATATAGCTTGTATGCTTATCTGTTGGTGTGTGTGATATAGCTAGTATGCTTATCTATGATGAAATGGGAAGGTGCTTAATGTGAGTTATTGCCTCATATGGGTTGTTTGGTCAGGTTCTGAGCCAGGGTTATAAACTGAGAATTTGAAAAGAATTGGAAAATGGATTGTAACATGAACTTGTATGTCATGAAACCGTAAAATGTGATAAGGGAAAGTATCAGTGTTAGCCATCTATCAACTGCTAACCTTTTAGTCATTGTTCATATTTGGTTTAGTGTATCTCTGCTGGGCTGTGGCTCACCCTATATGGGAACATCATTTTCAGGTACAGGTAGCATGCCACCTCCAAGGACATAGCTTGGGAGGCTAGAGGCGGACACACTTTTGTTGTCTTATTTCTTTGATGTATTACATGTATATTCAAGCCAAGGGCTTAATGTGTAAATGAGTTAGCACTCTTTTGTTGTAATTCCTTTATATCTCCTTAGTGGATTGTTTTGTGGCTGTTTCTCGTGGTTTTTTTATCACAATTGGAGGTGTCAAGTTGTGGTTTTTTCACGTAAAATCGTTGTGTCGATTTGTCTTGATTGTTTGATTGGGATTGTTATATACTACTTAAAATTGATAAATAATCACAAATCAACATCTAGGGGATTTCTAGATTTTTCAATTGGTATCAGAGCAGGTCATTCTATTTTTTTTAAAAAAAAATTCTTTTAGAACGAGATCTTGTTTGATTTGTGATAATGGATTCAATTCATGAGGGAAATTCTATGGTTCGACCACCCCTACTTGACGGATCCAATTATTCTTTTTGGAAAGCTCGGATGAGATCATTTTTAGAACCTATTGATGAAAAAGTTTGGTAATCTGTCATGTATGGGTGGATTGAACCGACGATTTCCATTGATGGAGTAACCTTCCCCAAACCAATTGATAAGTGAGACATAATTGATTACCAAAATAGTAGCTGGAATAGTAAAGCTATCAATTCTCTCTTTTGCGCTGTCACACCTGAAGAGTTTAGTCGTATTTGCAATTGTGAACTCGCAAAAGAGGCTTGGGATATCTTACAAACTATTCATGAGGGCACTCCTTTTGTTAAACGTTCAAAACTTCAAAAGCTCACATCTAGTTTCGAAAACCTTTCAATAAAAGATAGTGAGACCTTTGATGAATTTTATGCAAAGTTGAGTGACATTGTTAATTCCAGCTTCAATTTAGATGAAAAAATACCAGAATCCAAAGTTGTGGGAACAATTTTGAGATCCTTGCCTGATCGGTTCCAACCAAAAGTTACGGCTATTGAGGAGGCTCAAGATGTTGATAACCTCAAGCTAGATCATTTAGTTGGAAATCTCCAAACTTATGAGGCACATAGGAATTTCAAAAAAAACAAAAAGATACTATTGCTTTTAGTAGTGCTCATAAAGTTGGAGAGAATTCTGATGAGGATTGTGAGATAGATTCCAAGCTTACGGCTGCTTTTGTTAAACAATTTAAAAAAAAAAATTGAAAAAGAATCCTAATCTTTTGGAATCTACTCATACTCATAAATCTAAAGGCAAAGATAAACTCAAAATTAATTTTATAGCCAAGAAGGAGAAAGGAAAGATATAAGGGAACTCTGAAAGAGTCCAATGCTATGAATGCTAAGGATTTGGCCACTTTGCTTCAGAATGCCCCACTCGTTTGAAGAAGAAGAAAACCATCGCTATCACTTGGGATGATGAATCAGAATCTGATGAGGATGAAAGTGACAACGAAGATCAAGGCGAAGAGGGCATAAACAATTCCTTGCTTTCATGGTGGCTTCCAAAACTAAAGGACGAACTGAGTATCCGAAGAGGCCAGTTGAGAATGCCACTGATGATGAATCCTCAGAGAGTGATGATGAAGAGCTTGAGCAAGCGTATGAAAAGTTGTATAAGGAATCTCTTAACTTATCCAAATTGAATGACAAACTCACTATGAAACTCAAAGCATGTGAAAGTGAGAATGTCAAACTAAAAGAGGAGATTTCTGAGGCTAGGATTGATGCCATCAAGATAGCTAATGATCGACAAGCTCTTTGTGCAAAACTCTTGACTTGTGAGACAAAGAGGAATGAGCTACAGCAAATCTATGCAACGTATGAATAAAAGATTGAATCTCTCGAGATGTCTCAAGTTGCTTTGGAAGAACTATTGATTAAGAAAGAGAAAGAGCTTAAGTGTGCTATGGCTACCATTGGTCTTTGGAACAAAGGATCAAAAACTTTGGAGGATATCATTGGGTCTCAACAAATGTGTTATGACAAGACTGGCATTGGCTTTGGTGATAACAAAGAGCAAAAACAGAGTGCATCTACATCTCATGATACAAGAACTCAGGGAAAGGGAGAACAAAAAAATTCAACATAAGGATGGACTTCTCAAACTTCCTAGAGTTGGTAAGATAAAAGAAAAGAAGGTACACCCTGTATACCCTATTTTTATTTGTCATCATTGTGGTATGCATGGTCATATTCGCCCTTATTGTTATAAGTTGCATGGGAGAGTGTCTGTAGATGCGCCCGTGGGCCTCACTACAGTTCGGACTCGATTTGTGTCACGGTTCTTAGTCTGAACCAAAGAGTCCAAATCCGGCAAATCGTTTTGAGAAACAGATTTTTGAAAAGAAGTGCCAAACATGGACTGCTTTACCAGATACAGAGTCGCCACCTAAATATTTTTTATGGGGGAATTTAGGAAACCCTGACTCGGTGCCGAAGGCCACATGTCCGTCATCACTGGAGTTGTCTCGGCTCGGGAGCTAGGGTACGATTGGGGAAGGTCAGCTATGAGCACCCCCTCTCGCCCGATCCGAAGATCGGCCTCTACTAACCATGATATCCGTTTTTGAAAACGTTATGTGTTCTTATTCCAGTTATTAGCCTAGAATTACTATATTATGCGCACAGCAAACAAGTATAGACTAGATTGCCTAATTTGGAAATAAGCATTGCATATCCGTTTGTTTTGGAAAAATGTTTTGGAATTTGCTACTCGCAAATAGGCTAAAACACGGATTTCAACGAGTGTTTCCAACTCAAACAATCCAACCTTCACCCACAGGCATTCGAACAATTTATAACACATAAGCATCTAGCCACATGGTAAGCATGCTATCATGTTAACATTCACACACATGCGAGATGCTAAAGCATAAATACTTACATCGTACTCCGTGCCAAAACAATAAACTAGTTAGCAAACATGCGTGATCCTAGTTCATGTCAAGTTGACTAATGCAACACATGCAAGATGCAATTAGAGTAGGCTTGGCTAACCTAAACATGGTACGTGAAATACTACAACTATCACGTATTCAATTTGAAATTAAAGTACAAATGCAGTTAGAATGATGTGCCGAGCCTGGTGCATGCAACGCAAATATATGAATGCACGCATGTATAGCATAAGGTATGCTAAATTAAATATGCCCTAATACTAACCATCGAAAGCAGGTAAGTAAAAGGGAGAAAGAAGTGGGGGTTGGGAGACATGCACACACACACCCACACTTATTCCAAATTCGCCCTCGCTCGGAGGGACCAAAAGAATAATACAAATCGAATAAGTAATTAAGTACCCTAGCTAATTAAATATTACAAACCCTTAATTAACTAAGCTACTGAAGTAGTACAAAGGCTCGGGAAGGGGGATGAATGCAATACATGCTCGGCTCTGCTCGGAAAGTCACTGCCATGCACAAGTTTGCCTTTGCTTTGACTATTTTGCTTCTCTGAAAATTGCACAACTTCCAAGGTTGCTTCTCTGAGTGTTGTGGGACACTACCGGCTGAGTGAGATCATCACCGGCCATTTAGAATGGTCATCGGCTAAACATTGTGCTCTCGGCCAAACCTGTTTTGCCGGTCGGCACTAAACATTGCCGATCGGCAGAAAGTTCCTACAGAAACCTGTTTGACAGCAGCAGAGGGCAGACAAGGCATGGCAATGCATTTTCAAAGCAATGTGTGCACCACCACATCCCTTATCATGTTTATGACTCAAAGGAGGATGGTGCTTGACCCTCGGACCACCAATCGCGCATTTCAATGCGTGATGGTCCAAAAGCCAAGTGTGCAACTTCAATATGGAGTGAAATGCACAAAACAAACAATGGGCCCCAACGTTCATCATAATCAATTCAAGAAGCAAGAGATGCATGCTAATGTAATGCAACCTAGGCATGTGAGCTAAGTGTGCAACATGATCATGCAAACAACAAAACCATGTGCAATAGGCACATGAACTAAACAAGTAAGCGTGCAAGGCATATAACATCAATGTTAATGACACACATGCAACAACATGAAAGGCATAACACATGTAAATATGCAAAGCGACTTAACACAAGAAGCATGCCAATTGCAATGACACTTAAACATGCAACATGTTAATAGGCTAAGTACCTAAAAATACAAACATGTATAGCATGCAACAACATGCCAAAGGGATCGTCTTAAACTAATTTGGACAGCCCTCTACTGGGTCCAAAATAGTGGCCAACATGCTCAAGAATGGAAGCCAAAACACATACAAATAGGCATGCATGCAAGGTCCAACACTTAGGCACATAGAGACAACTTTTAAGCACACTTAAAAGAGGAACAACACGGGCATATGACATGCAATGTAAGCTCTGAAAATCATGTTAGTGATGGTGCCAAAACAAGCAAACAAGACAGGCATAGCATACAACAAATGATCTAATGCCTAAGGCTCACCAAAGAAGCATTGAACTACACTTAGCGCAACCACACATGGCGTGAATTAAGTGACTAAAAATAGAGATGTGACATGCTAAAATGAGCCTCAAAACCCACCTAAATGGCATCTAAATGGCATCTAAATGGCTTAAGTATGGAAGCATGCACAAGGGCCCAAACAAGGAGCATAAGATACCAACCTTTTAAAGCATTAAAGGAGCATCAAATGCAAGCATACAAGCATGCTATAAGGTCTGAAATGGCATGATAAATGGTTCCAAACCACTGAAACAAAGCAAGTAAAGCATGCTAGGGGGGTCAACACTCAAGGCCTACAAGGGAGATTGCATGGTAGCTATACAAAGCAAAGCATGGGTGACCCAAATGACCAAAAACAGACCTTAAGCACACTAAAACATGCACAAAAGCTTCACAAAGCTAAGCCAAAACAAGTGAGCATGGTAGTCTAAATGCTAGGCACATGTTAAGGCAATTCATGGCATTACAAGACAAGTATGCAAAGCAAGCATGGTGTGTCTAAACCAACTTAAAACAGTGCTATATCATGGCAAAATAAGCACAAATACTACTTAAGACATGGCCAACATGAACTTAAAAAAGGTGCTCACACATGAGGCTAAAATGGCACTTTTTGAAGACAACAAGGAGAGGGGATGGCTCTCTCCTTCTTAGGACCTTCAACCACCATCCTCACCACTGAAATCCCTCAAGATTTCAGTGGTGAGGAGGCCCAAACAAGGTGGTCCCGAAGTTCACCAAAAATAACACAAAATGGGGCCAAACAAGGCCTAAGAGGGAGTAAACGACCCCAAAAACAAAAGTGTCCTTAATGAAGTATCTTAAACACAAAAAAACAGAACTTCTTTATGTTATACACAAAGCTCAAATCAGCAAGCAAGACAGGCTAAAATGGTGTGCAAAAACGGGGAATAAAGAGGGAAAATGGGTTACCTTTGTAGCCAAAAGGGGACAGCAGCCTCTAGACCCAAAAATGCAACCCTCAACCTCTGAAAACAAGACCCAAGAACCTCCAAGTGATGATGGAAGTGTTGTGCTAGGAGGTGTAGTTCAAATGGCCAAGAACTAGACCCTTTTGAACCCTCTAACCAACACAAATGTAGATAGAGAGGGAGATATAGAGAGGGAGTGATATATATATGATATATATCAGATTTTTCTAACCCCTAAAATGGAAGGAGAGGTTCTCCTTATATAGAGAAACCAATGGGGCAAAGCTTTTCTTAGACGCTTTGACCAAAAAGGCAAAGCTTCTCTTAGAAGCTTGGAGTAAAAGGGCCAAGCTTCTTGGAGAAGCTAGGCAAAGGGGTCAAGAGGTTCAAGCTTCTTGGAGAAGCTAAAAAAAGGGTCAAGCTTCTTGGAGAAGCTAAAAAGGTTCAAGCTTCCTCAAGAAGCTAAAAAAAGGTTCAAAAGGGTCAAGCTTCTTAGAGAAGCTAAAAAGGTTCAAGCTTCCTCAAGAAGCTAAAAAAGGGTTCAAAAGGGTCAAGCTCACTCAAGAAAAGGTCTCGGCCAGGAAAAGTGGCCGATTGATCAGAAACAGTGGCCGGCCGACCAAACACAATGCCGACCGACCATCAATAGTGCCGATCGGCCATCACCAATGGCCGGTGGCAAGGAAACAAGGCCGGTGGCCTCAAGCCATGGCCAGTGAGGTGTGGGGATGGCCTACAAGCTACTTCCCACCCTCGGAAGCAAAACAACAAGTGTTTGGTGCAAAACCAGACACAAAACAGTCGAGTCGAGAGATCCTCAGGCAGGGTGCGTAGCTGAGACCTCCGGGAACTCCAGACGAACACGAACAAGGATGATTACCGAGTGTTCAAACGATGACGTCCAAGTCTTGAGGTCGGTCAAAAATGGGGTGTCTACAGTTGCCCCTCTTTGACAGAACTCGAGAGTCATAAAAATGACGGGAGTGAGTGTCAAAGCCCAGAGACGACCCATTTTTGACAAGGCCGAAGACTTAGACAAAAGCATACAAGCTACAAATAAAGGTATGCACCCGAGGGCAGGGGCAAAATGCAAGACAATGCACAAAGCTGAGCATAAGATATGATCATGCAAGAACCATAGGGACGTATCCCGGTGTTTCGGAAATGTATAAGGATTGGAACGTATTCCAAATGCTCTTAACCAAAGGGGAGAAACATAGGGACATATCCCGGTGCCTCGAAACGAATGAGAAACATAGGGACGTATCCCGGTGTTTCGGAAAAAGAAGGAGAAACATAGGGACGTATCCCGGTGTGTCGGAAAAAGAGAAGAAACATAGGGACGTATCCCGGTGTTTCGGAAAGAAGGGAGAAGAAACATAGGGATGTATCCCAGTATTTCGAAAAGAAAAGAGAAACGTAGGGACATATCCCGGTGTTTCGGAAAAAGAGAAACATAGGGACGTATCCCAGTGTTTCGGAAAAAGAGAAAGAAACATAGGGGCATATCCCGGAGTTTCGGAAGGAGAGAGAAACATAGGGACGTATCCCGGCATTTCGGAAAAAGAGAAACATAGGGACGTATCCCGGAGTTTCAGAAGGAAAGAGAAACATAGGGATATATCCCGGTGTTTCGAAATGGTGTGAGCACACTTTTAACCGAAGAGGGAGAAACCAAGGGACGTGTCCCAAATGTTAGGGACGTATCCCAAGGGTTAAGGACGTATCCCAAGGATTAGGGACGCATCCCAAAGATTAGGGACGTATCCCAAGGATTAGGGACGTATCCCAAAGGTTAGGGACGTATCCCAAAGGTTAGGGACGTATCCCAAAGATTAGGGACGTATCCCAAGGATTAGGGACGTATCCCAAAGATTAGGGACGTATCCCAAAGATTAGGGACGTATCCCAGTGTTACGAACAAGGAGGAGAAACATAGGGACGTATCCCGGTGTTTCGACAAAGGAGAAAAAACATAGGGACGTATCCCGGTGTTTCGGAGGGGAGGAGAAACATAAGGACATATGGCGTTGTTTCGGAATGGAAAGAGAAACATAGGGACGTATCCCGTTGTTTCGGAATGGAAAGAGAAACATAGAGACGTATCCCAGTGTTTCGGAGAGAAGGAAGAAACATAGGGACGTATCCCGTTGTTTCGGAATGGAAGAAGAAACATAGGGACGCATCCCGGTGCTTCGGAAAGGTAGGAAAAACATAGGGACGTATCCCGGTGTTTCGGAAAAAGAGAAAGGGAAATGTAGGGACGTATCCCGGTGTTTCGAAAGAATGGAGAAACATAGGGACGTATCCCGGTGTTTCGGAAAAAGGGAGAAACGGAAACGTAGGGACGTATCCCGGTGTTTTAGAAAGGTATAAGAAACAAAAGGACGTATCCCAGTGTTTCCAAACAAAGGAGCGCGCAAAACAATGCAATACAGGTGCACAAGACAGTGCGATAAAATGCATTTTTCATGCAAGTATGGGGGCATTTTCTATGCAACATTGAAAGCATATTCTATGCAAAAACATAACGATGCGCGGCACGCATACAATCGAAGTGTATATGAAAGTTCACATTCAATGCAATGGAAGGGCATCAAACACGTACTCTGGTGCCTCCGATTTACCTTTCGGAGGACTTGGCAACACAACTCTGCTCAAAAAAGGGACACCCTGTTTACATTGGCGAGAGATAACATTTGTTGCTGCTTTAATTGCCATTCTGACTTGAAGCAGGCTTAAGCTTGGAGTAGAGGCACACTCATTCTTCGGAGCACTGACAAGGCCTGAAGAGGTACATCCGGAGCACAATCATGGAGTTTGAAGAAGGTGAAACACACTCAGATGCTTCGGTTTTCCCTCTTTTCTTTTGCTTTGTAGTCTGGAACCCATATAGCTTCAAATAGGTCCTTGTTCTACTGTTCACACTTATCGGGGGTGGACCCTACAGTTTTATGAAAGAACAAATACTGTTTTGCACAAATGTGGAGAATGGCACAGCACTCTGAGCACAAGATGATTTTTTGGAAGTTGAGAAATGAGTTCATAACCGGGTATTGAGCCGACGACTGGCCACAGCCAAAACGACTCAATAAGGGAAAAATAAAGGTAAACAACCTAAACACATCGAGTAACACTCGAAGCGACTCAAAACAAGAATCGAGACAGACAAAATAAAACACAAGACTCAAATATGCACATGGAGCCTGTTTCCCCGGGTATTGTTTCCCACCCTTTCTCATTTGTGATTCTCACATCGCTCGGCCCTCAGGCTCTATTTTTCTGAAAAATCCCTTTTCCTCACTTTTTCTCTCAACGCACATCTCTCTATTCTTTAATCTCTCATTTTTCATCCCTCCCCAGGTTGGTGGATAAACAGAAAGTTGCGGGGTCTTGCCCCTAGCATTCCGCTAGATTGTTCTTCTTGTTCACAACAGTGAGTTTCTCCCACAGAGGGGTTGCAATGCGACCAGACGCACAGCAGATCTACAATTGACATCGGTTGACGATGCTCTGCTGGGGAGTTTGGACATGATCAGATCTGTCCAGACAAGGGAGTGGAATATCTTGTCCCATTACGGTTCGTGCTTCGCACTTGGCTTGATACCTCGTTGCTTAGAGGATGTGAGAGCTTTCTGCCCTTTTGCGGTCAGCTTCAGTGGTGCCCTTTTCTGGCAAGTAGAGTGCCCTTTCTGGCAGATGCATTGACAACGGGGGAAAGACAGGAAGCCTGACTCAACTGTGCCCCTAGTTCATCATTTTGACCATTTTTTTGTTTTTGCTTTCTACTAAAACAATTTTGACCAATATGAGAGTTAGATTAACATACTTGTTCGATTTTTGATTTGAAAATCATGCAAGTTAGGTTATGAGCACTGAAAATTTTCCCTTTTTGGGTCCAAGAAATGGTCCAGTTTTGGAAAAGATGGAATAATTTTCGAGAGATCAGTCAACCTCAGTAAAAATTCTCAAAAATTGTTTTTGCAAACGGCCACTGCTCAACGAGCACAGAACCTACTCTTGAGATGCACGACCTTGGATCGGAGGCAATGGAAAATTGCCCCTTGTCTGAAGGACACTGCATGGTAACGGAAAGTTGCCCCTTGTTTGAATAGCACCGCAGCGCATTGAATGGCAACGGAAAGTTGCCCTTTGTTTGAATGGCACCGCAGCACATTGTAGTTAGTCTTCACAGTGAAGGTCACAACCAAACTCTCGGATACAGAGAAGGCAAAGATGATCAAAACCATTATATGGACACAATTGATTTGGAAGTGTTTGTCGCTGGACTTCAGAATGAAGTTGCCTACGTATCCCAAACATGGGAATCAATCCTTACGTAGTTCGGCTAAGGTACACTCGGGTATTATCCTCTCCTTTTTAGGCTCTAACTTTTGCCAAGGCGCCCGTTGCGGGTTTTCAACCTTGCGAGCTTTGTTCTTCTTTTCTTTTCAATTTTTTCATTTCTTTTTTTTTTGCATTTTTTTTTTTGCATTTTTTTTTCTCTCTTCTTTTTTTTTTGCATTTTTTTTTTTTTTGTATTTTTCTCTTGCTCTAACTTTTGCCTGGGTCGCCCTTCCGGGTTTTCGGCCCAGCGAGCCTCTCAAAGGGTAAAAGTGTAACAAGTCCACGCCAAATGGTTTTAGGGTTTTAAAGCCATCCGTATCCAGGAGAGTGGCCATTGTATTGATTTACTGAAGGATCCATCTTCGGCTCTTCGAGCATATCTGACATTTTTGCCCCTAGTTTGAGGGGGGGCTTCTGATCTAGCTTTGCAAGCTTCCTTTGATCTAATCTTCTTGATCTAACTTTGGTGCCTCTTGTTCGAAGGCTGCTTTAAAATGGCCACACAGGCCTCTCGTTGTGGTTGACCGTTGAACGTTCTGAACTCAGGTTCAAGGTTTGAAAGTGAGGGGTCGAATCTCGAGGCTAAGAGTGATCCTATGCTGCACAATCTCAAGAGCGATCCCACACAAGTCTTCGCAGGACCGCGCAAAATATTTTTTGAAATTTTTTAAGAAAGCGACAAATCGCTCGCGCCGAAGACAGTGTAGAACCAATCTGGATCAAGCCAGGATCCTTCTCAGTACTCACGTTAACAAACATGATTTCATTTGTTAAGGGCTTAGCATGCCTCTCTTTCTCTCAATTGATCAAGTTTTGCAAAACCTGAGGAATTCCTTCCTCTTCGTTTTTATCACAATGTTTCGAAAAAAGTTTTGAAAAACTTAGGTCATTACAATGACTTCAAAGGCACAGAAAAGGCAGGCGAAGAACACTGTCATTTCATTCAAACTTCTGGCACAACTGGCACACGGCAGAAGCAAACACAAGAGTGTGAAAATCACTGCTTTTCCATTCAAATCTGTTGGCATAACTGGCTCCAAGGTAGAAATAGACTCAAAAGAAAGCAAAGAGACAAACAAAAAACAAGATAGTGATGTCCGAGGTGACACCCCCAGAATCACCCGACTCTAACAAAACAGGACTGACTCGATACAACAAGACAGACCCGACTGACTCAGTATGAAAAGACTGACTCCAAACAAAGAGACAGACTCTAAACAACAGTACTGACTCAATACCCAAGCCAGAACGTACAAAACCCAGCATTCATAAATGCTCAAAACAGTGCGTGCCATACGCCACATCCGGAGTAAACTGAGCGCCACCCGCAGGTAGTTCATCCCTCGATCACATCACATTATCCCCCACAAGTTCACTGATCAAGTGCCGATAGACTTTGCAGGACCTGGTGCGGGGATGACCCCGTTGTCAATCAAATTTTGTATCTCGTGGTGGAGACGGACGCAACTGTCGGTGTCATGACCGGTTTGTTGATGAAAAGCACAGTACTTAGTCAGGTCATGCTTTGGAGGGAAAGGATCGGGTATAGGCCGTTGTTCCAACGGTTTCAGATGTCCTTTCCTGAGTAGGACCCCCAGGGCTTTAGACAAAGGCATAAAGAGTGGGGTGAAAACCCTCTTGCCTCGGGGTAGATAGTCCGAAGTTCAGGGGTTTGGATTGGATGCACCAACAAAAGTGGTGGCTGTTCTTGGTGTGGTGGTGGCGACCATGCCCACTTCAGAAGATCTTGCAGCTACATCACCGCTGGTGGTCGCATTCGAACTGCGTGTAAACGCCCTCCTGGGCTGCTCCTTCTCCTGATCAATAAGGCCCTGCTTCATAGCATCCTCGATCTGTACCCCCATCTCATGCAGATCCGAAAAGGTAAGAAAGGGGAGCACGATCATTTTCTGCATTAGTTTGGGCTGGAGGTTGCGCACAACCATCCTTATCTGGTCTTTGTCGGAAGGCCTTGTAGCCATCATCGAGGCCTTTGCTCTCCACCTCGCCACAAACTCTTAAAAACCCTCCTTTGACTCTTGGCGGGTGACTTCAAGATCACGAGTTGTGACCTCAATCTGTGTGTTGTAGGAGTATTGATCACTGAAGGCCTCAGCTATCTTTTCCCAATTCTGTTTCACAGAGTTCTCCAATTTCGCATACCAGATTACGGCTATCCCAGACAGGGTCCGGCCAAACAATGATAGCTTCTGTAATCTGGTGAGGCCCATCGGCCTTAGAATGTCTGAAAACAGCCGTAAGTGCACCATGGGATCCCCGGACCCATCGAAACGGTTAATATGTGACATCTTGAATCTGTCTGGCAGCGTCACAGCTGCGTCGGTATACCCATCCTCGATGTCCAGGACGGATTTCATGCCTTGAGCCTTCTTGAACAACCTTTCAAGCTTGCTCATCTTTAGCGTCGTTGGATCCGTCTCTAACTCAAAAGGGGAGTCTGGTAGATTGATGGGTGTCTTAGATAGCTGCGGTAGAACCGGGGGCGAAGCTGGCCCGACTGGAATGTCCGTATCATCCTGGACGTGGGTTGCCTCCCCGAGTATGGGAACTCTTGGTGGGGGAGGAGCTTGGTGCGAAGTAGATACTCCAGTTTGCTGCTCTAACCTGGCAATTGTCTCTGCCTGTTGGGCTATGACCACAGCCTGTTGCATGGCGAATTCTGCTTGACGGACAGTGTCTTGCTGCATGGCTTTCATACTATCCTGGAGTTGGCGCACCATCTCTTCCAGACTCGACATATTGTTCTAATCTAACTAAGCAACTGGTATATCTGTGTCGGCAATAGGCTCGGAAATCTTAGCTCGACTGCTCAAAGATCACTGATCTGGTAGCTGTTGTACTGGTGGTCTGTGCCTGACTAGCCTTCTCTGGCCCTGATTACCCTTGAACTGAGTCTATGACCTGACAAAGTCTATCAGTACAAGTCCAATGAACCTCGGGGGATATTGGAGCCTTCTGAAGCTATGGTTCCAGGACTACCTTGCAAAAAAGAAAACAGGCAGCATCTCAGCCCAATTTCATCAGAACAGGCATAGGAACAACTGAATAACTGTATTCTACTACTGATCACTATTCCCCAAAATCACTGCCCCAAATCTGAGTCTGATACCCGCAGATATAACTGATTCTCAAAACACTGATGCCCGCAGGCCTGATACCCAGACTTACAAACTGATATATGCATTCTTGTAGAGGCCAACTCCAAAAAGCACAAAGCAAGCAAATGAGAGCCAAAACACCCCTATGTTGCGGTAGGGTTTCCCTGTCCTATTTTGTCAGGAGCTAGGGTTCCACTATGCACGCAGCAGTTTTCAAACAACCTAACATCGGGTAAGCAACCTATCCTAGCTTGGAATGGTCACTATGGATTTCGATATGTACTAGGTCGAATGGTCGAAAAGGGTGCCCCGGTAAAACTGGGGTTTGTGTTCCCATACTGTCAGAGCCCATAACCGGTCAGCCTTATGGTCATGCCTTGACAAGACAAGCCTCCGGCAAACTGTTCAGGAATGGCAGATGGCAAACACGGTGTCCTAGGCGCACCAATGCAAATGCAATGCAAAGAGACACATAAATGAAATCAAAACAGGATATCACGAGTTCAAGTCAAGCTCTCTAACTCCCCAGCAGAGTCGCCAGAAACTGTAGATGCGCCCGTGGGCCTCACTACAGTTCGGACTCGATTTGTGTCACAGTTCTTAGTCTAAACCATAGAGTCCACATCCGGCAAATCGTTTTGAGAAACAGATTTTTGAAAAGAAGTGCCAAACATGGACTGCTTTGCCAGATACAGAGTCGCCACCTAAATATTTTTTGTGGGGGAATTTAGCAAACCCTGACTCGGTGCCGAAGGCCACATGTCCGTCATCACCGGAGTTGTCTCGGCTCGGGAGCTAGGGTACGATTGGGGAAGGTCAGCTATGAGCACCCCCTCACGCCCGATCCGAAGATCGGCCTCTGCTAACCATGATATCCGTTTTTGAAAACGTTATGTGTTATTATTCCAGTTATTAGCCTAGAATTACTATATTATGCGCACAGCAAACAAGTATAGACTAGATTGCCTAATTTGGAAATAAGCATTGCATATCCGTTTGTTTTGGAAAAATGTTTTGGAATTTGCTACTTGCAAGTAGGCTAAAACACGGAATTCAACGAGTGTTTCCAACTCAAACAATCCAACCTTCACCCACAGGCATTCGAACAATTTATAACACATAAGCATCTAGCCACATGGTAAGCATGCTATCATGTTAACATTCACACACATTCGAGATGCTAAAGCATAAATACTTACATCGTACTCCGTGCCAAAACAATCAACTAGTTAGCAAACATGCGTGATCCTAGTTCATGTCAAGTTGACTAATGCAACACATGCAAGATGCAATTAGAGTAGGCTCGGCTAACCTAAACATGGTACGTGAAATACTACAACTATCACGTATTCAATTTGAAATTGAAGTACAAATGCAGTTTGAATGATGTACCGAGCCTGGTGCATGCAAGGCAAATGTATGAATGCACGCATGCAAAGCATAAGGTATGCTAAATTAAATATGCCCTAATACTAACCATCGAAAGCAGGTAAGTAAAAGGGAGAAAGAAGTGGGGGTTAGGAGACATGCACACACACACCCACACTTATTACAAATTCGCCCTCGCTCGGAGGGACCAAAAGAATAATACAAACCGAATAAGTAATTAAGTACTCTAGCTAATTAAATATTACAAACCCTTAATTAATTAAACAAATTAACTAAGCTACTGAAGTAGTAAAGAGGCTCGGGAAGGGGGATGAATGCAATACATGCTCGGCTCTGCTCGGAAAGTCACTGCCATGCACAAGGTTGCCTCTGCTTTGACTGTTTTGCTTCTCTGAAAATTGCACAACTTCCAAGGTTGCTTCTCTGAGTGTTGTGGGACACTACCGGCTGAGTGAGATCATCACCGGCCATTTAGAATGGTCATCGGTTAAACATTGTGCTCTCGGCCAAACCTGTTTTGCCGGTCGGCACTAAACACTGCCGATCGGCAGAAAGGTCCTGCAGAAACCTGTTTGACAGCAGCAGAGGGTAGACAAGGCATGGCAATGCATTTTCAAAGCCCACCACATCCCTTATCATGTTTATGACTCAAAGGAGGACGGTACTTGACCCTCGGACCACCAATCGCGCATTTCAATGCGTGATGGCCCAAAAGCCAAGTGTGCAACTTCAATATGGAATGAAATGCACAAAACAAACAATGGGCCCCAACGTCCATCATAATCAAATAAAGAGGCAAGAGATGCATGCTAATGTAATGCAACCTAGGCATGTGAGCTAAGTGTGCAACATGATCATGCAAACAACAAAACCATGTGCAATAGGCACATGAACTAAACAAGTAAGCGTGCAAGGCATATAACATCAATGTTAATGACACACATGCAACAACATGAAAGGCATAACACATGTAAATATGCAAAGCGACTTAACACAAGAAGCATGCCAATTGCAATGACACTTAAACATGCAACATGTTAATAGGCTAAGTACCTAAAAATACAAACATGTATAGCATGCAACAACATGCCAAAGGGATGGTCTTAAACTAATTTGGACAGCCCTCTACTAGGTCCAAAATAGTGGCCAACATGCTCAAGAATGGAAGCCAAAACACATACAAATAGGCATGCATGCAAGGTCCAACACTTAGGCACATAGAGACAACTTTTAAGCACACTTAAAAGAGGAACAACATGGGCATATGGCATGCAATGCAAGCTCTGAAAATCATGTTAATGATGGTGCCAAAACAAGCAAACAAGACAAGCATAGCATACAACAAATGATCTAAAGCCTAAGGCTCACCAAAGAAGCATTGAACTACACTTGGCGCAACCACACATGGCATGAATTAAGTGACTAAAAATAGAGATGTGACATGCTAAAATGAGCCTCAAAACCCACCTAAATGGCATCTAAATGGCTTAAGTATGGAAGCATGCACAAGGGCCCAAACAAGGAGCATAAGATACCAACCTTTTAAAGCATTAAAGGAGCATCAAATGCAAGCATACAAGCATGCTATAAGGTCTGAAATGGCATGATAAATGGTTCCAAACCACTGAAACAAAGCAAGTAAAGCATGCTAGGGGGGTCAACACTCAAGGCCTACAAGGGAGATTGCATGGCAGCTATACAAAGCAAAGCATGGGTGACCCAAATGACCAAAAACAGACCTTAAGCACACTAAAACATGCACAAAAGCTTCACAAAGCTAAGCCAAAACAAGTGAGCATGGTAGTCTAAATGCTAGGCACATGTTAAGGCAATTCATGGCATTACAAGACAAGTATGCAAAGCAAGCATGGTGTGTCTAAACCAACTTAAAACAGTGCTATATCATGGAAAAATAAGCACAAATACTACTTAAGACATGGCCAACATGAACTTAAAAAAGGTGCTCACACATGAGGCTAAAATGGCACTTTTTGAAGACAACAAGGAGAGGGTATGGCCCTCTCCTTCTTAGGACCTTTAACCACCATCCTCACCACTAAAATCCCTCAAGATTTCAGTGGTGAGGAGGCCCAAACAAGGTGGTCCCGAAGTTCACCAAAAATAGCACAAAATGGGGCCAAACAAGGCCTAAGAAGGGGTAAATGACCCCAAAAACAAAAGTGTCCTTAATGAAGTATCTTAAACACAAAAAAAACAGAACTTTTTTATGTTATACACAAAGCTCAAATCAGCAAGCAAGACAGGCTAAAATGGTGTGCAAAAACGGAGAATAAAGAGGGAAAATGGGTTACCTTTGTAGCCAAAAGGGGACAGCAGCCTCTAGACCCAAAAATGCAACCCTCATCCTCTGAAAACAAGACCCAAGAACCTCCAAGTGATGATGGAAGTGTTGTGCTAGGAGGTGTAGTTCAAATGGCCAAGAACTAGACCCTTTTGAACCCTCTAACCAACAAAAATGTAGAGAGAGAGGGAGATATAGAGAGGGAGTGATATATATATGATATATATCAGATTTTTCTAACCCCTAAAATGGAAGGAGAGGCTCTCCTTATATAGAGAAACCAATGGGGCAAAGCTTTTCTTAGAAGCTTTGACGAAAAAGGCCAAGCTTCTCTTAGAAGCTTGGAGCAAAAGGGCCAAGCTTCTTGGAGAAGCTAGGCAAAGGGGTCAAGAGGTTCAAGTTTCTTGGAGACGCTAAAAAAAGGGTCAAGCTTCTTGGAGAAGCTAAAAAGGTTTAAGCTTCCTCAAGAAGCTAAAAAAAGGTTCAAAAGGGTCAAGCTTCTTAGAGAAGCTAAAAAGGTTCAAGCTTCCTCAAGAAGCTAAAAAAGGGTTCAAAAGGGTCAAGCTCCCTCAAGAAAAGGTCTCGGCCAGGAAAAGTGGCCGATTGATCAGAAACAGTGGCCGGCCGACCAAACACAATGCCGACCAACCATCAATAGTGCCGATCGGCCATCACCAATGGCCGGTGGCAAGGAAACAAGGCCGGTGGCCTCAAGCCATGGCCGGTGAGGTGTGGGGATGGCCTACAAGCTACTTCCCACCCTCGGAAGCAAAACAACAAGTGTTTGGTACAAAACCAGACACAAAACAATCAAGTCGAGAGATCCTCAGGCAGGGTGCGTAGCTGAGACCTCCGGGAACTCAAGACAAACACGAACAAGGATGATCACCGAGTGTTCAAATGATGACGTCCAAGTCTTGAGGTCGGTCAAAAATGGGGTGTCTACAGTGTCTCATAAAGATGGAAGAAATTCCAACATCTCATGGGGTAGGAGACACTTCATTGGAAGTAATGAGGTTAAAGGTCATATTAGACCTTGTTATTTTGATCAGCTTGAGACCAATCATGGAGCGAGTTTGTATTTGCCTAAACCTAGAAATAGGAAGTTGGAAACCAAGTCGAGACGGGTTCTCATTGAAAGCAAAGGGAACCACAACGTCAAGACACCACCCAAGAACCGCAATACTCACAACTTTGTTTATACTAAAGCGGTTTGGGTGAGAAAACTTGACTTGTGTTAATTTGTTTATTTGTTTTAGTTTTTGGGTTTCTGTGTGTTTTTTTTTAATGAGAAAAAATGTGTGCATGTTCGTTTTTTGTCTTGCTTTGGTTAAGAAAAAAAAATGAAAAAAAAAATCCAAAAAGATTTTCTTAGTATAGTTTTGCAAGCTTGAAATTTTTTAGTAGTCCTTGGTGCATATTGGAATTGATGAGAATATCCATTACCTGTTAATAAGTGTGTGCTTTCTGTAGTCATTACTCATTTTGGAGTGTGTGTTCTTTGATTAGTATGTCTCATTCTGTACACACTCTTGGATTAGCAAATTTTGGAGTCTTCCGCCTTAGTGATTATTTTTTTTTCTATGGACTTATGGCATTGTATCTTTTGCTTTTCTAGAGGAATTGACCTATACTAGCATATTATGGGTGATGTTGAGTCTCTTAAACCACCTTCCATCTTTTTGCATCTCCACGGCTTTCCCCATCTATTCTTTGTAGTCCAGCCATGAGGAAAAGGCAACCTCAGAGTCACCAACCAGGCTATCCTTAATATATCCATGCTTCTCTGGTTTGGTTTCCATACTCTTGAGCGTGTCAGCCGCCAATGAGTGTGCAAAAGAAAAAGAAGAAGAAAAAAAAATGTGCAAAAGAAAGAAAAGAAACAGTTGTGAAAAAAAAAAAAAGGATTCATTGATTGAGGTGTTATAGCGATCCTGGTTCTCCCTGCTTTGATTGTTGTATCCGGACTTAGGTTCCGTGGAGTTGGCTGTTGTATTTGTCTTGTTGTCATCCCTTAATTCCTTTTATTTGAGTTTAGGATGTGTTGGGCAGGGTTATTTCAGGTTGGTTGAGCTTGAGTCTTAAATCTTGTTGCCCAAAATTGTGGTGATCCGCTCGAGCGGGTCCATTTGCGCTTGAGCGGAGTTTGCACACTTTCAGCATTTTATACCTCTGCAAAACTTCTGCAGATGTGTTTTTCACGCTCAAGCGGATTTCCTTACGCTCGAGTGGCTCGCGCTCGAGCGGCCCTCCTTGCGCTCGAGCGGGTGTTCATGGTCTGTAAAAGTACTAGAGGAGTGTAATCTACGCTCGAGCGGGTTTTCCTTTACGCTCGAGCGGGTGTGTTTTGTAGTTGTGTCTTGGCGCTCGAGCGGGTCTAGTTTTTGTGTTGGATGCTCAAGCGTCCTATTCTACGCTCGAGCGGGTCATACGTATATCAGTTGGCAGCTGGGTGATTTTGAATCACTTTTCACATTTTCTTTCTCTCTCTTACTTTTCTAAACACTCTTTTGAGAGCTCCTCTCTCTTGAACCTACCTTCTCTCTAGGGTTTGATCTAGCTTGAGTGATCTACTCCTTTAGTGTCTTTACAAAGAGTGTAGAGCTTGGCTTAGGCTTCCTATCAATCCGAAAATCTTGCGTTTTGGAGCATTTTGAGGTTTCTTCATCATCTCCTTTGAGTTCCATCTCTTGAGGTAGGGATTTCTACTCATCTTTATGAGCTGTAACCTAAATGTTGAGCTTTTTGTATAAATGGTTTGATGGGAAATTAGGGTTTGAGATGTGTTATATTAAAAAGAGGGGTTTTGTCCTTTGCACTCATATATGTATATTTCGGGTCTAAAAAGGGGACTATTGTTGTTGTTGATAATATTTGAGCCTTTGGGTCAATATTGAGAATAAAGGGAAAATGCTATGTTTGGGTATATTTGAGTCATTAGTGTAATTAATGACATTTACCATGGAATTTATGAAATTGAGTTGGAAATAATGAAATTGGCATAATATGGGTTGGAATGGTGGAGTTGGATTTATTAATCACTCACCTTTGAAAACTGTTGGCAAATTATCTGTTGATGTAATTATTTTCTGTTTAGAAATAATTATTTTGGGCTATCGGTGGAGGATAGTCTTGATTGTTGTAGACAATGCATGATGATTAGGCAAATCGAAACTAATCAATTGAATATGTCATCGAATATGACGGTTAGAATAATACATCAAATTTATGTATTGATTGATTATATATCTGATAGATGTTTATATACATTGTGTTGTGTGGGAGGAGATAGGGGATGTATTCCACGGTTTAGGGGAAGATAGGGGATGGACTTCTAAACCGGATGTTATTTGGGAGGAGATAGGGGATGGACTTCATCGATACAACAAATATGTGTATCTATTGAAGTGTTGATACAGCGAATCTGTGTATCATTTGTGGGGTATGGAAGTGTGTTAATGTGTTACTGATATAGCAAATATGTGTATCTGTTATGTAGTATGGAAGTGTTTTGATATGAGTTGTTTTCTCATTTAAAAAGAAAATGTTTTAATATGCGGTATGATCCCATATAAACTGTTTGGCCAGGTTCTGAGCCATGTTGATAAAATCGAAAATTTGTTTAAGTAAAGGAAAATGGAATGACACATAGATTTTTTTCATGGATCCGGATTGAGTTGTGTATTGGTTATATGAGTTAAACATTTATCAAATGCTGATGTTTTAGTTATTGTTCATATTATGTTTAGCATATCTCTACTGGGCGTTGGCTCACCCTATATGGGAATATCATTTTCAGGTACAGGTAGCATGCCACCTCCAATGACGTAGCTTGAGAGGCTTAATTGCTGGAGCATCTTTTGTGATTACATTTCTGAATTACATGTATATCAAGCCAAGGGCTTATTATCTGTTTTGAGTTAGTACTCATTATTTTTGTAACCAAGTGTTGGCTTGGAAAGTTGTAAGCCCGTAGGGCACTTACTTTTGTTGTCAACATGTAATACTTTTTGTAATGAATACTCTGATAAAATGTAATTATGCTTTATTCTCTTATGTCTGAGCGTGTCATGAATGTATGATTAGTGGGTTTATTTTGAGGGCGTTACAGGGAGCCTCCGCTATTACTCAACAAATACCCCTTGATTCCTAGTGGTTTGACTTTCCTTAGTTGCGCTTAGATTCTCTTGTCAGAGGTCCAGCTATTAGATCACAACTAGGATTTGAATCTTGTGTTTGTCGAACTCCAAGAGTCACACACACACTTTTATCATGGGATCTATGCTTTTCACATATTGCATCACTTTCTTTTATGAGGAATCTTCTACTGGCTGTTCACATTGTGTTTTCTTGTAATTGTACTTCTTGGATAATCTTGTGTGCTTCAAGGTACAAATCAAAAATTCCTTGCTTGCTCCACCATATTATTTTTGTCGTTTTCTTCCTGTACATTGTTTTCAATGTTTGTTCTTTGTTTTTAGTGAGGGGGGGCTTGGTTGATCATTACAAGAGTTTGTTAGCATGATCACTTTGATTTGTTTGGTAAAGGAGATTGGCTTTAGTTGTTTTGCATGTTACTATGCACTGTTTCTTTATTATTTCCTTCTTGCGTACTCCTGATATTTCCATCATCATATCACTGCTTGTGTGGTTTTTTATCTTGCTTTAGTTGATTGAGCTTCCTTTGTCAATTAGTGACAAAAAGGGGGAGAAAGTTGTTTTTCATGTGTCTTAGGATTTTATGTATTCATGTCATGTGTCAGGTGCATGTGTCTTAGTTTTCATCTTTTCATGCTGCATGTTCTTAAAATCTCCAAGTCCCATCTATTCATGTTTTCCATCTCATACTTCAAGATAATCTAGCCATATGTTTATTGTTTTTTCATATACTCTTGTGGGACTAATAGTTATTTTGGAGGTTGTGGCACTAATAGCTGTTTTGCAGATCATGACCTTGAGAAAGAAGTTTGCGTTTGTTGGCTATAATGGGTTGGGGTGATTAGGATTTTATTTGTTAGGTGTGTTTTGTCACGGCATTGCCAAAGGAGAAGATTGTTAGGTTTTTATTCTTGGCAACCCCGTTTGACAAAACTTCTTTTAGTTGTGTTTGTTTTCGCACTTTTATTTCAGTGAGGCTATGAGTTTATTAGATGCGAATCCAACCTGAATCGAGCCTTGCAGAGAAGTTTGTGATGTTAATGCTTTCAAGATTGCCACTTCGTTGATTATGACGGGGGTAGAGCTGCCCGGTCAGCTCGTGCCCGAAGCAAAATGCAAAATTGCATTCAAAGTTGGATTGTTTTGTGGCTGTTTCCCGTGATTTTTTTATCACAATTGGAGGTGTCCAGTTGTGGTTTTTTCACGTAAAATCGTTGTGTCAATTTGTCTTGATTGTTTGATTGGATTGTTATATACTGCTTAAAATTGATACATAATCACAAATCAACATCTAGGGGATTTCTAGATTTTTCAGATGTAAATATCACCGTGGACTTAATGGATTAAAGAAAAGAAAAGGTAATATAAAAAAGGCTAATAAAATTGAGTTTAAAATGAATCAACCAACATAAAGAACCAATATGATTGATTGAATTCGGTCGGACGTTATACCGAGTTTATTGTGTCAAGGTGTGTCTTTCATCAATTCATCATAATTTGATGAACCTTGAAGCGTCTCTACTTCCCTTTTTGAATTTACTTCATGATAGGAGGGAGGGGTGGTTATTATGCATTGCATTTATTGATCTTTGTCATATCGTGTCCGAAATCATCATGCAAATCAACTTGCAACCATTGATGGTTTGGGAACCGAGTTCGCTCCTCTCTTGAGTATTTTCAATGATAGAGAAGGGTAGAAGAGATAAACATGGCTAGGAATACCCTGTCTGCACTGTTTCACCTCAGGCACAAAAAACAGATTTCCGCCAAGAAAACAAGGTATGGTTGGATTTATTTGGGGCTCAACTGAGTCGCATTTTGGGTCAACAAGGCTCCAATAAATTGTAAAACAATACACTTTTGGTCAAAAACAGTGACTAGGGGTGAAACAAAACAAATCCCAGCAAGGCAGATAGAGTAATTCCTGAGGAGCATCGCGCAATCATTACATATTATTTGTTGTAATAAATTAGACCGCCCCCTTTTAGTTATTATTATTCATTCAGATTTGTAATAATTATTTATTCGGACACTTGGATATTCAGACCCTCCTGTGCGAGGGCAGACAAACTTGTAATAATGTGTATGTCTTCTAACCCCATGTCTTTCTTCCTTTTATTTATCAGCTTATGATGGTTAGTTTAAGGACATCATGTTTAATTTAGCATACTCATGTTTGCATCCATTTGTATTGCATGCATAAAAGTTCGGCTCATCATATTATTGAAATATCAAATTCAAACTCTTTACTTGAATACGTGCACTATCATATGCCTTGAATTGACTCACATGCCATGCTAGTAGCTGAGCTTATTAATTGCATATTGTATGTGTTACATTAGCCATATTACAGAGTTAGGATCATGCATTTTCTACCTAGTTCCTTTTTTGGCTTGGAGTACGAGGTAAGTTTTTATGTTTTAGCATATTGCATAAGTGTGATTGTTGTCGTATCAAACGTACTACCGTAAGGCTAAATACTTAATTGTTAAATTGCTTGAATGCCTGTGGATGAAGGCTATTCACTGAAATTGGGATACTTTGATTAAATATATATATATATATATATATATATATATGAGATTACTTTTTCAAGTGGTACATATTCAAAACACTTTCAAAACAAACATGAAATCAAGCGTTCCAACTTCTACTGAAATTAGTCTGTACTTTTATGTTAAAAATAAAATAAGAACATATACTATACATAAGAATCACATCATAATTAGTAGAGGCCGATCTTTGATCGGGTGAGTGGGGTGCTCATTATTGACCTTCCCTTCTCATACCTAAGTTCACGAACCAAGACACTTTGGTAACGATGAACTGATGGCCTTTGGCACGAGTCACGGGTTTCCTAAATTTTCCAAAATAAATATTTAGGCAGTGACTCTGATATCTAGAAAAGCAATCCATTTTTGGCATTTGATTCAAAACATCGATTTTCCAAAAGCAATTGTCGGATTTGGACTCTTTTCGTGTTTCCACTGTTTCACATTGCACTTGTGCAATCAGATTCAGAACCAACACAAGTGGAGTCCAAACTGTAAGGGCTATTTCATTCTTCCGAAAGGGGGCGCGGAAAGCCAAGCTACACCATGCATCTGCTAGATGAAATGCTACCTCCTCTGCCCACAGATCTGCCTCCTTTGTCAAATGAAGAACCTTTGCCTCTGCCAGATGAAATGCTGCCTCCTTTGCCACCCCTGACTGGACCTTTCTGACTTGTCCTCTTATTGTGCCCAAATTCCTTGCAGCGACTGCATTTCAAACTAAAAGATCTTTTGGCCTGACTTGTGCCTACAGGAGGCTCATAAGTAGCCATTTTCCTTTCTACCAATCTTTTTAGAGGTGGTGGCTGCAAAGGCTCCTCATCAATCAGTGTCCACATAGTATGGTCTGATATTGGATGTATAATCCCACTATTGGCCATCAAATATTTTTGCTTTGAGTAATAGGGATGCACCACATTCATTCTACTGTGTGAGATAGCTACCATAGCATGTGTGCATGGAATCCCAGAAATCTCCCATTCTCTACAAGAACAGCTCATTTAACTTACATGCACAATGTGTCTCACTTCCTCACTGTCCCTAATATCATACTCATGCTCTCCTGCATACTCTACTTTGCACTTTCTAGACTTATACAAGGTCTTATCATGCTTCTTCTTAATGTTCAAAGTTACATTGGACTGCCATTGCAATGCTTTTTGATGCCTCATTTGAAACTTGCCCATTAACTTACATCTTATGGTTTCTAACATTGTCAAAATTGGTTTACTTCTGGAAATCCCTAACCAATTATTGAATGATTTTGTCATGTTATTTGTGATATGATCATTTCTTATCCTACCATCAAATACATGCCTAGACCTTGCTTCAACAGGAACTTTTTGTAGCCATGCATATGTTTCCTTTGACATACCTTGAATGGCTTGCATAGCTTCATCATATGCCCTTTGATTCCAAGCCCTTGCTGCCTTCCAAAAGTTCTTCTTCAAGATCATTCCAGGAAATTTAACTCTGAAGTTGTTAAACAAATGCATACAACATCTTCTGTGGTTAGCCTTTGGTAGGATTTCAGTCACAATTGCGTCAAGACTCTTTTGTCCATCAGACATAATGGTCCAAAGCCTAGTGTGCAATGCATCACTCAGTATTGTTCTCAAGTGTTGTAGGAAAAATGTCAAACTCTCCTTACATTCACACTCTACTACTCCTACTTCTAGTGGAAACAACCCATTATTCCCATCTAAACCAACTACTGAAATTAGCACTCCACCATAAGGACCCTTCAAGTGACAACCATCTACTCCTATGAAGGGTCTACATCCATTAATAAACCCTGTTTTCATTGTCTCAAATGAGATGAAAATTCTTTTAAACACTGGGTTAGAACTGATTGTACTCTCTTTATTTGGTGTGGGTTCATCCTCTGAGATTGGCTTGGGTGGGTTGTCATAATTGATCTTCACAAAACTACCAGGATTTGTCTTCTTAATCTCTGTAGCATATGTTGGTAGTAGCATATATTGGCTGCCATGGTTACCCTCTACTTCATCTCTACATTTGTTTTTAGCTCTATACAGCTGCATCGTTAAAGCATCAATCCCATACATCTTGTTCTACTTGCCTTGCATTGTATCTAACCCCACGTCTGGATTTTCTTTAAAACTGCCAGCCAATTTTTTTGCTATCCAATCTGAAGTTGCCTTAGTATTTTGGTTCAACCTACTACATGTGTGTTGGGGAACTAGGGTTTTTATCTTGTAAGTTATCCCATCTAGCAGAGGAGATACATGAATCGTCCAAGGACATCCCTCAGCAGCACAGTAGGCAGTTACCCTAGACTTTTCATTTTTGTCCCTCACAATTTTGAAGCTAGCTTCCACTATACAATCTTTCAATGAAGCTCTAAAGCTGTTTACATCTGTAAAAATCATCCCCTTTTCCAATACCACTTCCCCTTTTGGATTCAAATATGGCTCTTTATCATCATAGGGAGTATGAAACTGTTTTCCCTTGAAATCCCTCCTCTTAGGTCTGCAAATGGGTTCATCATCCAAGTCATCATCAGTACTAACATCATACACCATTACATCATCTCCTGATTGATAATCATTAAGTGTACCATCATCTTCACCTAAGCCATCATCTTGACTTAACACATATTCACTACTTGTGCTATCAGATTCATTTTCAGCATCTACATTTTCATTCCAATCTAAGTCTTCATCACTAAACCCAACAAAATCATCCATGTGGTACTCATCATCCCCATCTACATCACCATCACCATCACCATCATGTACTGATTGATCTATTTCTACAATAACCTCATCCCCAGCATTGACTTCTTCACCCTCACATCCAATTGAATGAACAACATCTACATACAAGTTAATTGTTCTACTCACACTTTGCATGTAAAACATATCTAGTACATCAAGATCATTTTCTAACATTCTTCTCTTATCAGTACTAGGTATATCACAGTACAAATGAATTAAAAAGAGCCTCAATCAAACCTATGTTACTAAGAACTGAATCATGTACATCCTTCAATAGATCAACATGACAATACATATCAGGATCCACATTGTATACCCTGCCCACCTTACCCTTGTAATGGATGACTAAATCAAATGAAGAAAATGCAGCCATAACTGAAATGGTAACAGATAACAAAACCCATAAACATTTAATTTCAACAGATAAACATTTCATTTCAACAGATAAACAAATTTGAACAGATCAACATTTAATTTAAACAGATAAATACATTGAACCAATTGAATTAATTTTAAGCAAAACAGATTCAAGTAATTCAAAATCTACCATAATTGAACCAAATAAACAAAATGATAATCATGAATAATGCACAATATTAAGTAATAATGTTTACTAATCCAAAAAAATTACAATTTTTGTATATATATTTTCACAACATTAAACAGATAATGCAACATTATACTCCAAATCTAGTAAGTGATAATGTTGAATAATCCAAAAAAATTACAATATTTGATTTTGAACTAGAAAAACCCTAAATACCAAAAAATAGAACTTTCAAACCATAAACATTTGTTCAAAATTACACTAACAAAAATCCCAAAAATCTAAAAAAATCCTTCATTCGTAAACCCTAAACCCATGTATTGCATTTTTTTTTTTTTCCAAACATTTTGATCTTCAACATATTTGTTAATGAACTTACTTGGAAGCCATAAATTACAAAACAAACCGATTAAACTCTTTCACACTTTGCACTATGAAAGATAATCAGACCAGATCTTCGAAAAAATCCCTAAGCCACCATCTTCTCCTCTATTTCTTCGTTGCTCACTCTTCTCATCTCTTCAAATTTCTGATCGTGAACCCTAGGCAACGGAATGAATTAGGGGTTTTTTCTATTAAGGGTATCATGGTCATTTCGGCTGTGAACTTTACGTCGTCGATGCTCTTTTAATGAGAAGGGAGAATTTGTATATTAGTTTCAAAAGCACGGGAGGTATGTGTAATTTTTGAAACCGCAAGAGAGGTCCTTGTAATTAAGGTAAACCTTAGGGGAGGTTAGTGTAACTTACCCTTTTATTTTTATTTTTTATTATTCTTCTTGGCTTGGGAAATATTACCTACAAGGTAGGCCTAGAATGTAAAGGTATGCATGCCTCCAAGGAAGGTGGGGACCGAATTTCCTTACCCAAAATCTGATTCCATTTTTTTTTCGTACAAAAATAAAAATCAATGAATATATATAATCTCATCACTAGATATTTTACTCCCTACTATCCTCTGATTAATTTAGTTACTATTTATTTAACTCATTTAGTTTCCACAACTGTATTTAGATACAGAAATTTAATCACAGAAAGATAAATAATTCTATTTAAAGGAATTTGATATTTGTATTAATCATGATACTATTAAAATTATAATTTAATAATTTATTAATCACTATTAATTGACTTAATAATGTTATTAACAAATTAATTAGTTGTCTAAAAATTTAGATTTTTACAATTCTGACCAACCATATCCGCCATTAGTTGACCTCGAATTTCTTCTGAAGGATCATCCATAACAACCAACACCTCATTTTGATTTGCCCCCCATTTTTTCAAATTCGCCAGCACTCTTGTTGCCCTCCTTCTTGACATGTTGAATCGTAAAGCCACATCTTTGGATGAGAAACTTGGAATCTTCCACTAGATTTCTTAGTGGGGAAGTAAACTCAATGTTCCCCTTTAGCATATCAATGGCATATTGGAAGTCTGTTTTGATGGTAAGATCCTTGTAGCCTTTTTTGAAAGCTATTGTCAAACCCCTGTAAAGAGCCCAGATCTCCGCCTCAACGTAGGTATAATTTGTGAGCTTTCCGAATACTCACAAAACCAGATGCCTTTCTCGTCACGAATTAGCCCCCCAAATCCACTATCACCTAGATCTCCCTTCGAGCTTCCATCCTTGTTCATCTTTAGTACACCTGGAGGAGAAAGAGACCAACTAATTCACTTATCAGCCAAATTGTTCACAATAGACATATTAAAAGCTTCTTTAATATCAGTTACATATCTATGCATAATGTAGTTACTATTCTGCCAAGGCAATTCAACATTTTCTAAAATCTTAAGGTTTCTATTTTTCCAAATCTGCCATAATGAAGTAACAAAAAGAGTAGGTTCAATGAAATGATGAGATTTAGACTTTGAAGTGGACTCCATCCAAATTTTAAAGGATAAGTTCCTGCAATTAAACAACCAAATATCACAATTCAGACCAATCCAGATAGTTCTAGCTCTGGAACAGTTTTTGAAGATATGGTTTAAGTCTTCAACCTATTCACCACAATTGTTACACACAACATAATTTGACCTTCCTCTTGTAACTTTTTGGCTGTTGGTTAGCAACTTATGATGCAGCGCCAACCAAACAAAGCCTTTGAGTTTTGAGGGGATTTTCAATTTCCATAACCAGAGCCAATTTCCAAAATCAACTCCCTGATCAATCACTAACTCATGGGCTGAAGTAGTAGTGAAAGCACCGCTTCTCGAGCCTTCCTAATGTGGCATATCTGGCTAAGTTACAAACCTATGAAGCTAAACCTTCAAAACAAGATCCCAAGCTTCCCTAGGCAACTTAACAGATATAACACCCACATCCCATCTATTCTCTTCATCCAAGAGAGTATCCATTGTCTCTGAGCTAATGAGGTGTGAGTTAGGAACTTTTTTTTTTCTTTTTTCTAAAAGAGCCATGTCAGTATGTATTTTTTTAATTACATATAAAGTTCTACACAAACCCAAACCTAATTTAAATTATACTGACTTTACCTATTTTCTATGAATTCTATTTGACAAATATTTCTTTTCTACATATTTTTCATAATAAATTGAGATAATCCACAAACTCAATACCAATGTTGCGTTTCATATTTATTTTCTTAATTCTTTCAAAGGTATTAGAATTTTTTAATGTTAAATTGCCTTTTTTTTTCTTCTTATTTTTTCGTACATTATTCTACACTCAATACCAATTATATATTATTCTATATTATGAATTTGTCGTTTAAATTTTGTAGTGATTTTATATATGAAATTATATCTCATTTCTTACATTATTTTATATAATCATAACTCACAAGAGGAAAAACCTACATAACAACGATATTCTTGAGAAATATCTAAAGTTTGGATTTATTGCTTGAGTTACTTTTTCAATTGTTAAATAATAAGTTCTTTTATATTTTGACATCATATTACATATGATTAATCACTTCACACACTGAAATGTATCTATCATTTTTGGATGTTTTCATTACTTTTTCTTTTTGAAGAGTGTTTATTTTATAATTTTATAATCTAATATATATATATATATATATATCATACAAAATCATTATATGATAATCCAACTATAACATATTTATATTTAAATCATACAAAATCATTATATGATAATTCAACTATAACATAATTATATTTAAATCATATATATATATATATATATATATATATATATATATTATTAAAAGTAATGTTTATTTCATGTTTAGGTGGCACATCATAAGGGCTTACTTTTTTCTAAGAGAGCCACGTCAGCATGTATTTTCTTAATTATATATAGAGTTCTACATAAATCCAAACACAATTTAAATTATACTAACTGTAACGCCCTCAAAATAAACCCATAATAACCATAACATTAACATGCATTTATAAAAGAAAACGAATCATTTGAGTTAGTCATCAGAGTATTCTTATTGAAAGACATCACATGTAACATCCTGCAACATCAAAATAAATGCCCTAAGGGCTTACATCTTTCCAAGCTAACACTTGGACACAAAAAGGATGAGTACTAACTCATTTACAAGTTAAGGCCTAGGCTTGAATGTTTACATGAAATCTCAAAAATAACAAAATAAAACATATAACTAAAGACAAGTCTTCAAAATCCCAAACATCAAATCCTTCCAGGCTAAGTCCGTGGAGGTAGCTTATCACCTGAACCTGAAAATGATGTTCCCATAAAGGGTGAGCCACAGCCCAGTAGAAAAATACTAAACCAAATATAAGCATTGAATAAAGCTATAGCATTCAATAGATGGTTAACCAAGATAATCAATTTTATCATTAAACAGTCTCATGACACTAATGTCTAAGACACATTTCACTTTCCATTATTATCAACATGGCTCAGAACCTGGCCAAACTCACAACAGTGAATTATATATCATATTCACATTACTTCCAATATCAACAAAACAAATGAGACTCATGCTCATATCAAAACACTTCATACTTCCCATTTGATACACATTTTAGTGCTGTATCAATAATCATGTAAAAACACTTCAATATAATAAGCACACATAAAAATGGTGCTAATGGAGTCCATCCCCTATCTCCTCCCAAACGAAAATCCGGTTTAGAGGTCCATCCCCTATCTTCCCCTAAACCGTGGAGTACATCCCCTATCTCCTCCCAAACAATATGCATATGCAATGCTCAATCAATACATGTAATTTCTGTATTAATTCAATAGTCTAAATTTATGACTTAACAAATCGATTAGTTTCAATTTTCCCTAATCCGCATGCAATGTTTACAACAAGCACGACTATCCTCCACCGATAGCCCAAAATAGTTATTTCTAGACTCGAAAAATAAATATACCAACAATTCAATAGGTGAGTGATTTATATTATCCAACTACACCATTTAATCAATAAATTCCCCAATTTCATGGATTTAACCAAATTCCCCAGTTTCCTTAAGTTAATTACTCAAATCAATTTAGCAATTCAACTAGGTTTCTTTTTCCCAAAATTTTCAAAGTGTCCCCAACCTATCAAAATACCAAACTTAGAACAAAGCATATAAAATGGAGTAGGAAAATCCCTACCTTGAAGCGAAGAACTCGAATGGAGAAGATGACGAAAACCAAAGTGCTCCAAACCCAAGATTGTTCAGATTAAACGGAAGCCCTCGACCCACTCTATCTTTTTAACAAAGGGCTTAGGGTAGAAATACACTCTAAGTAGATCAAACCTAAGAGAGAAGGTGTGTAGGGAGAGGGAGAAGACGGTTCTAGGGTTTTAAAATCAAGAAGGAGATGAAAAATGATCCTGAAAGTCGGATCTCGGATTTTTATACCAGTCGCCCCGCTCGAGCGTGGAAACCCCCGCTCGAGCGCCACTCACAGACTCCCGCTCGAGCGGCCAAACTCACGCTCGAGCGGCGAATGCACTCTCCCAGAAGTTTTTGCAGACAGGTCCCCGCTCGAGCGCCCAACTCCCCGATCGAGCGTCACTCACGACTTCCCGCTCGAGCGTCCAATCCCCCGCTCGAGCTGCCAACACTACACAGGACATACTGGATAGGTGTATTCCCCGCTTGAGCGTCCAAACCCCCGCTCGAGCGGACAAGCCAAAATCTGGGCAACTAGACTTGGTTCCTAAGCTCAACCAACCTGCTCCAAATCTTCCCAACACAACCCAAGACTCAAAATAAGAAAATAAAGAATGACAACAACAATTATACAATGACGGAATCTATGGAACCTAAGTCCGGATACAATAATCAAATGGGAAAAGACCGGGGTCGCTATAACCTCCCCCCCTTAAAAGAATTTCGTCCCCGAAATTAAGCATAAGTTTGTAAATAAAAACAAGTTTTTCTCAATTCTCAAAGATATTGTATAACAACAATAAACATCTTGACCCAATACTGGTCACTTCATCTCTTTATCAAGGGGTATCTCACAATATATATAAAACAACATATATTTCAACCTGCATTAACACTATGCAATTTTCTTTCAATTTCAACAATTTTCAATATATTCAATATATACAATGTTCCGTTAAACTTCCATTTCGAGGCAAGTTCCAAAATATTTCCATTAACCAAAACATTCTAAATGTTTTACAGCTTAAAACATATATAAAAAGCTTTAAAGTTCGACAATATTTCAAAATTTAACTACCAGATTACAAATCAATAAACATGTCCGGATATTTCTCGCGGACTTCCAACTCACGTTCCCATGTGGCTTCCTCCACCCCGTGATGTTTCCACAAAACTTTCACCAAAGGAATGGTCTTGCCTCGCAAGACTTGATCCCGCTTATCCAAGACCCTAACCGGTCTCTCCTCATACGAGACATCCTCATCAACTACTAAATCGGTCCAATCCAATACATGTGATGGATCCGGCTCATACTTCCGAAGCATACTCACATGAAACACGTCATGTACTCCGGACAACTGTGGCAGCAAAGCTAAACGATAAGCAGTCTCGCCAATCCTCTCAAGGATCTCAAAAGGACCAATGAATCGAGGGGACAACTTCCCGCTCTTCCCAAACCTCATCAATCCCCGTCTTGGTGATATCTTCAAAAAGACATGATCACTCACCTCAAACACCAAAGGTCTCCTCCTATGGTCGGCATAAGATTTCTGACGACTCTGGGCTGTAACAAGCCTCTTACGGATAAGCTCAACCTTCTCCGTCGTTTCCCTCACTAACTCCGGACCCAACAGAGGTGCATCACCCACCTCGGCCCAACAAACAGGAGACCTACACGGTCGGCCGTATAAGGCCTCAAACGGTGCCATACCAATACTAGACTGGAAGCTGTTGTTGTAGGCAAACTCCACTAATGGCAAGTGCCTCTCCCATGACCCGCTAAAGTCAAGAACACAACCCCGAAGCATATCTTCAAGGATCTGAATAGTACGCTCGGACTGCCCATCAGTTTGAGGATGATAAGCTGTGCTAAGGTCAACTTAGTACCTAAGGCGCTCTGCAAGCTCTGCCATAATCTGGCAGTAAAACGAGGGTCCCTATCGGAGACGATCGTCACTGGAACCCCGTGCAACCTTACTATGTCCCGAATATACAAGTCGGCAAGATGATCTACTGAATCTCTAACGCGCATAGGAATGAAGTGCGCCGACTTAGTCAACCGGTCTACAACCACCCAAATAGCATCACTGCCCCGCTGAGTCCTCGAAAGACCTACAACGAAGTCCATAGTGACATGCTCCCACTTCCACTCGGCAATAGGCAAGGGTTGCAACAAACCCGCTGGCCTCTGTTGTTCGGCCTTCACTTGCTGACAAGTAAGGCACTTAGACACGAAAGCTGCCACATCTCTCTTCATACCCCGCCACCAAAACCGGCGACCCAAATCCCGATACATCTTAGTACCTCCCGGATGCACCGCAAGGCGTGAATGATGGAACTCTCGGAGTACCTCCTCTCGACAAGACTCCGGCACAAACAGATGGTCTCGGTATCTCACACTGAGGTCGGGATACACCGTCAAACCCTTCTCAACCTTCCCACTAGAAATCTTCTCACGGAGGGATTCTACCTCAAGGTCACCCCCCTGAGCCTCTAACACTCGAGTCACCAGAGTAGGCTGTGCAACAACAGAAAACAAGGCCGCAGCCTCAACAGATTCGCCCAGAAGGAAATTAAACTCCCCAAGTGCACCCAACATCTCCCACTCTCGGATGGCTATACTAGCTATGTCACCAACAGGTTTCCTGCTAAGGGCGTCGGCCACAACATTGGCCTTGCCCGGATGATAATGCAATTCAAAGTCATAATCCTCAATAAATTCCATCCACCTCCTCTGCCTCAAGTTCAAGTCTTTCTGTGTGAACAGATATTTCAGACTCTTATTGTAACACCCCTGTTCTGTATTATGCTAATTGGTCCTTAGTGTGTATACGATTATGTGTTTGTTATGGTTTTGTATGCCATTATGTGAAAATATGTAGTTTTGAAGTTCTATCTGTTCACCGTAGGAATATCTGTTGAATAATTGCTTTGGAGATTAAATTGAAGGCCTTATCGGCCACAGAACCCGAAATTGATTGCGCCATTGTGATTGGCATAATTTTTAGAGCCTACGGTGAAATTTAATTGAAAATTTGATTCGGACCAGATTAAGTTGATTAAATTGGTAATTGGTGCTCAATTATTGACTATTATTATATTAACTTAGTGGAACTTGGTGTATTTGAGCACTACACCTCATCTCTCTCTCCTTTAGCTCATTTTGACTGAGTCTTGGACTCAATTGGAGAATAGAGAGCCGGCTATAGGGAGGGAGAAGGAGAGATTGTGCAATGGTGGTCTTGAATTTGGAGGTTGGAAGTCTAATTCAAGATTTAATCATAGATTGTGAGAATCCAGCTCCTAGGTGAGTAATTCTTGGATTATAGTTTGTAAATTTTGTGTACTCAAGCCAATTGGGTGATCAAAAGTAAGATTGAAATGAAATTGGATTGATTTTGTTAGATTGAAGCTTGATATATGCATGCATGTAGGAAATCACCTTGATATTGCATGTTTGAGCACAAATGTGTATAATCCATGTGAAATATCAAAGGAACTCATGTCTTAATCACCATTTGTGTTATCTAAGTTGAGAATGTGGCTAATCCATCACATGCATGTACAAATTGAGAAGATATGAGCTTGAATGCATGAATTGGTTATGTTAATGATTGAGTTTGACATATTTTGGGACATGCATGTGGATAAATTGAGAAATTGAGCTTCATAATGTTATAATCTTGCATTGGTGCCATGCTAATATGATTATATTGAGATTTGAGCCATTGCATGCGAGAAATGTGGCTGGAAAGTCGATTTGGAACTCAAGAACACAGTTCTGGGTTTTCTAGAATTTTGATGTCCGCACGAGCGGGGTAATGGCCGCCCGAGCGGTAAAATCGTGCTCCCAGCATTTTTGCAGAATTGGATGTCCGCTCGAGCGGGGCATATCACGCTCGAGCGTGGATTTTTGTAGACAGGCCTTCCGCTCGAGCGCCCTATTTAACGCTCGAGCGTAAATTTCATGCAACCAGTACTTTTGCAGGCCTTAAGGGTACACTCGAGCGGATAAGTTGACGCTCGAGCGGGGACCCTGTTTTCTGAAATTTTGTTCATGCATTCTGTGATTCGTTTTCCGTTCTCTTTCACTTGTAAGCACTCTTAGGCGTGTGTTAAACATTATAAATGAGTTAATGAGATAAGAATAAAGCCTAAAGAGGAATATGTGAATTAAGGGACGGATTGAATTGTTAATGACCCTTTTGTGTGCATGGGATGTGTAGGGTCAAGCTCCAGGGCGAATCCACAAGCCGATCACTGTGAGTAATATCAATATTTGAATGCTTGCGAATGTCCAATTGTTTACTTCCTTTTAAGCTTTATGAATTGCTAATTGGGATTGTGGACGTAAGTCTGATATGGGTGAATGAATGGACCAAAAGTCGTTTTGAAATGAATGAATGGACCAAAGGTCGTTTTGATGTGAATGAATGGACCAAAGGTCGTTTTGATGTGAATGAATGGACCAAAAGTCGTTTTGAAATGAATGAATGGACCAAAGGTCGTTTTGATGTGAATGAATGGACCAAAGGTCGTTTTGATGTGAATGAATGGACCAAAGGTCGTCCTGATGTAAATGAATGGACCAAAGGTCGTCCTGATATAAATGAATGGACCAAAGGTCGTCCTGATGGGAATGAATGGACCAAAGGTCGTTTTGACACATGTGAGTGGGCCAAAGGCCGTTTTGACATGAATGAGTAGGCCAAAGGCCGTTTTGACAGAAATGAATGGGCCGAAGGCCGTTTTGACAGAAATGAATGGGCCGAAGGCCGTTTTGACAGAAATGAATGGACCGAAGGCCGTTTTGACATAAATGGAAATCTGAGTGGGCCAAAGGCCAGAATAGTTGGAACTACAGTCACTTGATTTGAATTTCGTATACTTATATATCTGTTAAGTAGAAATAGGAATTGGGCCTAAGGCCGTTTGGAACCTGTTGTTCTACATTGTTTACGTAATTTCTGTATTTGATATTATTCACTGGACTATCGCTCACGCTCATTCATGTGTTTGTAGGTGAGTCCGGAGAAGTCCAAACCCAGCCCCAGTGAAGTCTGTGAGGAACAACAGAGGTTTTTGGAGAGTCAGCCCTTGCGTCTCACGCACGAGACCCGTCTTCGCCCTTCCGTTATGTATTTATATCTTGTCATGGTGGCGAAGTTTTTGATTATGTCTGTATATAGTTTCATGGGTTGACTTAGTTGGGTGATCCTGTCCGTATAGAATCTTATGCTACTACATTTCTGACGTGAGTTATTAACATGAGTTTGTATGGAATGTTATGATGTGCATATAAGCACGGCTCTATGGACAAAGTTTTAAATTTTGCTTCCCTTTTGGCCCCTTTACTCTGATGTGTTAAGTCTGTTTTGGTTTGAGCCCGTAGGTAATCTTAGGATTACTGGCCGGTTACGTCCTTAACCCATGGGGGCGGGTTCGGGTCGTGACAGAGTGGTATCAGAGCACGAGTTAATAACTCACACACTTGTCCAAAAGAGCAATAAGCGTCTAGAAAAGATCAAGGATGCATTCACGTGATAAGTATAAATTTGAAAGCATCAAGAATATGCTTAAGTGTTTCGGTATGAACAGTCATGTGCTGTAATTTGTAAATTGCTTGCATGGTAAATCTTTGGAATACGTATGCTCTCTGGTATGTGCATACTAGTGAATCTCTGTATTAAGTATAATGCTACGTTTGGTATAAATGAATGATTTCCTAAATTCTCCTTGAACATAATTGTGGTATCCTTAGCGGAGGCCCTTGCCCAGGGGATATAATACTGTGGCTTATGGTCATGAAGCCCTAGCCCGGGGGAAATAATACCGTGGCACAGGCCCTCGCCCGGGGGAAATAATACCGTGGCCTATGTATGAGATATGTTGATATGCTTGACCAACATGATATGTCACGCTAAAAGAAGTACCACACATGATTCGAGTATAAGATATAAATTGTTACACTAACGTGTACAACAAGTTTGTTTTGTTATAATGCACATACATGAAAAGTTGTTTATGTGCATTCAATTCTGCCTACAGGTGTCTATTTGAAATATGAACATGATTTGAGTATAGAATTACTTAGTAAATGTTCAGCATTCGATATTTGATAAATATGCAATTATCTGTCACGTAAGTGATTAATTGCGTACGATATGTGAAAGGAGAATGTAACAATGTGCCTATGTGCGAATGTACTCATGTGATTTTGTGTTTAATTTCGTATTGGGCATCCCAATATTTGGTAAAGTTTGATAAGAATTGTGTAGAGTATGGGCAAATTAAGGGCATACGGGTTGGAAGGTTCTTCCACAGCCCGCCTTGATAGTCCGGAAAGAGTAGTACAAGAATTGGCAGAGATCTTGAGACAACAACGTCAGTTGCCGCTACGGCAAGAACCTTTGCCACCACCAGTGTGAGAAACGCCGAGGAGTTTGTTATCAGACTTCTGGGGCTCGTTATAGATATGGTAAAATGGACCATACGGCAAGGAACTGTCCCCGGATTGAACGAAATGTGAATGAATCCTCTGCCTTGGCTAAATCCGTACCAGTGGTAGGAATTGTTACTCAGGATGGAGTAATCACACTCATCCCAGAAAGCACTCAGAATGTTGTAACCATTATCCCAGGTACCTATACTGTTTACAAATGAATGCTTATGTGTTGATTGATTCCGAATTAGTACGTTTGTACATCTTCGCTTGGGATATTATTTGATTCGGATCAGCATATATTTCATATCTGCTGCATGTGTATTTGGATCGATTAGACCTACATGATCGGGACCGTGTTCATTGGAGATATATGCCCCGTTTAGGAAGTTTGTGAAATACGTTTTGGGATATTGATTGGCTCTGCACATGCACATGTATATCTAAACCTATGCTCAGGTTGATTTGCCATGTTACTGTCCTCAATGACTAAACCACTGGAATTATGACTTTGTGATTGTGATCGAGTTGAGCACCCCAAATAATGAGCTCTATGAATTGTGAGATCGTGCATTTTGATTAGTAGGAAGTTGACTGGACTATGTGATTATATTGAGCTCGACTCGTAAACCTATGCTTTTGTGATTGATTTAGAACTTTTGCATAACAGACCCTGTCTTATGTACAACCGGGAAACTTCATTTAATATGTTACTGTGCACCATGTGCTTGTGTATAAGACTTGTTTGGGAACTACTGTATTGATTATGGTACATACCTCCTAATATGAATAACTGCATGCGCATGCCACTATATACCTGAACTTATGTGGACAAGGCCGTATTGTACATGACTTGAGATATTTTGATATGAACAGTTATGATAAATGACTCCGATTTGACTTTGAGAACTGATGAACTTAGGGCAGTTGAGAAACTATCAACCATGTACCTAAGCAAACGAAGTATGCCTTACAGAACCGAATGTGCCCTATTTGAGAAAATTTTTATCTCATTCGATCCGATAGAACCTTTGCTTGGATCGACCGATAAGACCCTCTATCTAATTTGATTTTATAAAAAGGGGATTAAGAATGGCTTGTGAATAAATAGCCAGATTATTCTTGGCAGAAAAACTGATAGAACCGAAACTTGAACTCATTTGGGGATACTTGATTTATTTGAAAGACCTTTTGTGGGCTATCAACAGATTGATCTAACTATGAACACCGTTGAGAATCAATCCCCAACTATTGAGAACATATGTGTTATAGATGAACTGAATTGTACAAACCCCGTGATTGGGTGTCATAAGGAGTGTTGTTCCATTTTGTTTGTTTGATGCTATGGGAACCGATGACGGTAGATTGATTTGATTTTGAGTAGTACTGAACTTTTGTCTTTGACTGATCAGAACATGTTTTGTAAGGGAGAGTGGTTGCTTCAGTATTATCAGATTTTGGAGAAATCAGGTCATAGTGAATGGTGTTGTGTTGCTTTGATGACATTCTTAGAGTGTCCTTTCGTGCTAGGGGACGTTAAGCCTATGTAGCACCTTTGATTGAGATACCTTTTGCCACTGACGGTTTCGTACGGGTGGGTTTGACTAATCGATCTAGAATCGGCCACCGACGGTCGCGAACGGGTGTGCTTCGATTCCGAGACGATTATTCCTTTGTTTGTTTGGAATGTCATCCTTTGGTATTACGCAGATGTTATAGACATCCAAGAAGCTCTGAAAATTCCTGATTATCCATAAGTGTGCGAATTCAGTACGTCTTGTGAATAACCACCCAGTGTCATTATATTCTGTGAGTGGAACCTTGAGAATGTGTGAATTGCCTTATGCTTTTAACGACTACCAGATAAAGTAGAAAGACTCGATGGAACAGAGAATTGAATACTGAACTGAATTGTGAATTGCAAACTGTAAACTGTTGAATGAACTGAGAATACGTGTATTCTATTAGAGGTCGATTGCCTCAGTGTTGTTGTACTTTACAATTGGTACTAAGGGGATGTACGGACTATATGCGTTGTATGGGTAATTGCCTCAATACTACCCTTGTTGGTTAGGGAATCAGTGTCTGGATCTACTTTGAATTTCTGAAGACTTTTGATTGACCTTGGATAACTGTGATGAGTCACTGGACTGAATACCGAATCGGATTGTGAATTGTGGAATTATTGAAGAATGAATTGAACTTTCGTAACACGGAATAGACCGAACTTCTGTAATAAAGTTAGCTGACATTGAAATAAATATGTTGGTGACCTACCTTGAAGAGGTCAGTTGGTGAATATGTCTAAATATTTTTTTTGGTGCCAACAGGTCGAAGTTGAATTTTAGATAGTGGCGGGACTACTTCAACCTCTCTCCATTTTGGAATGGAAATGGGAATATGTGACTACGAATTTCGTTGTAGGGCTACCTTGAGCACCCAAGGTATAAGTCCCATTTGGGCTATTGTAGGTAAAATTATTGAAGTGTCCATTTCTCCCTATAAAACTTTGTATGATGCTTGTAGACTAGCCACTGTTTACATCGACAAGATCGCTCATTTACATGGGGTCCCAGTATCTATTGCTAGACAGGAATTCTAAAACGTGTTTGAATTCTGAAAAGCCTTCAAAAGGCAATGGGGGCTCAGCTTCTGCTCTGTTATGTTTCCCAGACCCGGAGGTTCCCTTATGGGGGCTGGTTATTCGTAGCCTCACGTGTATACCTTCTGTTCTGTTCCGTTCTGTTTTGTTCTGTAAATGCTAATGAAGGTATCACGTAAACTTAATCATGACTTATGACTCCTGTATATGATCTGGACAAATTATGAATTTGATACGAAACTGAATTATGATTCGGCGCTGTTTTCCATCCGCAAATTGATGTATGATCAGAAAGAACTGGTTAGATTTTTGGGAGAAATACTCCAAATTTATGCAGTAGATTTTTCAGGGAATTTGAAAGATCTATCCATTGTTGGCAGACTTTGCCTACAACTACAGCCTACACTCTAGATTAGTGTGACACCATACAAGCCTTGTATGGAAGAAAATGTAAGTCCCTAACTAATTGAGAACAGAGCGTTGCTTGATTTTGAGACTAAGTAAATGGCTATCAAAAAGGATTGGAACCGTTGAATGAAAGGTATTCCGAATTGTGTTCGACTAAGGGTAACTTAAGTTTGGAGGACCAAACTCCCTAAAGGGGGGAAGACTGTAACACCCATGTTCTGTATTATGCTAATTGGTCCTTAGTGTGTATACGATTATGTGTTTGTTATGGTTTTGTATGCCATTATGTGAAAATATGTAGTTTTGAAGTTCTATCTGTTCACCGTAGGAATATCTGTTGAATAATCTGCTTTGGAGATTAAATTGAAGGCCTTATCGGCCACAGAACCCGAAATTGATTGCGCCATTGTGATTGGCATAATTTTTAGAGCCTACGGTGAAATTTAATTGAAAATTTGATTCGGACCAGATTAAGTTGATTAAATTGGTAATTGGTGCTCAATTATTGACTATTATTATATTAACTTAGTGGAACTTGGTGTATTTGAGCACTACACCTCATCTCTCTCTCCTTTAGCTCATTTTGACTGAGTCTTGGACTCAATTGGAGAATAGAGAGCCGGCTATAGGGAGGGAGAAGGAGAGATTGTGCAATGGTGGTCTTGAATTTGGAGGTTGGAAGTCTAATTCAAGATTTAATCATAGATTGTGAGAATCCAGCTCCTAGGTGAGTAATTCTTGGATTATAGTTTGTAAATTTTGTGTACTCAAGCCAATTGGGTGATCAAAAGTAAGATTGAAATGAAATTGGATTGATTTTGTTAGATTGAAGCTTGATATATGCATGCATGTAGGAAATCACCTTGATATTGCATGTTTGAGCACAAATGTGTATAATCCATGTGAAATATCAAAGGAACTCATGTCTTAATCACCATTTGTGTTATCTAAGTTGAGAATGTGGCTAATCCATCACATGCATGTACAAATTGAGAAGATATGAGCTTGAATGCATGAATTGGTTATGTTAATGATTGAGTTTGACATATTTTGGGACATGCATGTGGATAAATTGAGAAATTGAGCTTCATAATGTTATAATCTTGCATTGGTGCCATGCTAATATGATTATATTGAGATTTGAGCCATTGCATGCGAGAAATGTGGCTGGAAAGTCGATTTGGAACTCAAGAACACAGTTCTGGGTTTTCCAGAATTTTGATGTCCGCTCGAGCGGGGTAATGGCCGCTCGAGCGGTAAAATCGTGCTCCCAGCATTTTTGCAGAATTGGATGTCCGCTCGAGCGGGGCATATCACGCTCGAGCGTGGATTTTTGTAGACAGGCCTTCCGCTCGAGCGCCCTATTTAACGCTCGAGCGTAAATTTCATGCAACCAGTACTTTTGCAGGCCTTAAGGGTACGCTCGAGCGGATAAGTTGACGCTCGAGCGGGGACCCTGTTTTCTGAAATTTTGTTCATGCATTCTGTGATTCGTTTTCCGTTCTCTTTCACTTGTAAGCACTCTTAGGCGTGTGTTAAACATTATAAATGAGTTAATGAGATAAGAATAAAGCCTAAAGAGGAATATGTGAATTAAGGGACGGATTGAATTGTTAATGACCCTTTTGTGTGCATGGGATGTGTAGGGTCAAGCTACAGGGCGAATCCACAAGCCGATCACTGTGAGTAATATCAATATTTGAATGCTTGCGAATGTCCAATTGTTTACTTCCTTTTAAGCTTTATGAATTGCTAATTGGGATTGTGGACGTAAGTCTGATATGGGTGAATGAATGGACCAAAAGTCGTTTTGAAATGAATGAATGGACCAAAGGTCGTTTTGATGTGAATGAATGGACCAAAGGTCGTTTTGATGTGAATGAATGGACCAAAAGTCGTTTTGAAATGAATGAATGGACCAAAGGTCGTTTTGATGTGAATGAATGGACCAAAGGTCGTTTTGATGTGAATGAATGGACCAAAGGTCGTCCTGATGTAAATGAATGGACCAAAGGTCGTCCTGATATAAATGAATGGACCAAAGGTCGTCCTGATGGGAATGAATGGACCAAAGGTCGTTTTGACACATGTGAGTGGGCCAAAGGCCGTTTTGACATGAATGAGTAGGCCAAAGGCCGTTTTGACAGAAATGAATGGGCCGAAGGCCGTTTTGACAGAAATGAATGGGCCGAAGGCCGTTTTGACAGAAATGAATGGGCCGAAGGCCGTTTTGACATAAATGGAAATCTGAGTGGGCCAAAGGCCAGAATAGTTGGAACTACAGTCACTTGATTTGAATTTCGTATACTTATATATCTGTTAAGTAGAAATAGGAATTGGGCCTAAGGCCGTTTGGAACCTGTTGTTCTACATTGTTTACGTAATTTCTGTATTTGATATTATTCACTGGGCTATCGCTCACGCTCATTCATGTGTTTGTAGGTGAGTCCGGAGAAGTCCAAACCCAGCCCCAGTGAATTCTGTGAGGAACAACAGAGGTTTTTGGAGAGTCAGCCCTTGCGTCTCACGCACGAGACCCGTCTTCGCCCTTCCGTTATGTATTTATATCTTGTCATGGTGGCGAAGTTTTTGATTATGTCTGTATATAGTTTCATGGGTTGACTTAGTTGGGTGATCCTGTCCGTATAGAATCTTATGCTACTACATTTCTGACGTGAGTTATTAACATGAGTTTGTATGGAATGTTATGATGTGCATATAAGCACGGCTCTATGGACAAAGTTTTAAATTTTGCTTCCCTTTTGGCCCCTTTACTCTGATGTGTTAAGTCTGTTTTGGTTTGAGCCCGTAGGTAATCTTAGGATTACTGGCCGGTTACGTCCTTAACCCATGGGGGCGGGTTCGGGTCGTGACACTTATGATCCGAGAATACCTTGAACCTCTCACCGTAAAGATAATGTCTCCAAATCTGCAAGGCAAATATCACAGCTGCTAACTCTAAATCATGCGTAGGGTAATTCTTCTCGTGAACTTTTAACTGACGTGAGCCATAGGTAACCACTTTCCCCTCTTGCATCAACACACAACCAAGACCCTCTCGTGAGGCGTCACAATAGACTGCATAACCCAACTCTCTCTCCGGAATAATCAAGACTGGAGCAGTGGTCAGTCTAACTTTCAACTCCTGGAACGACTTTTCACAATCTCACTCCAAACAAATTTGACTCCCTTCCGAGTCAATCTAGTCAAAGGCGAAGCTAATCTGGAGAAATCTCTTACAAACCGGCGATAAAACCCAGCTAATCCCAGAAAACTGCGGATCTCAAACACACTCTTAGGCTGTACCCAATCTTGCACTGCCTCTGTCTTGGATGTATCAACAGACACCCCTTCCCTAGAAACTACATGGCCTAAGAACTTCACCTCCTCTAGCCAGAACTCACACTTCCCAAACTTAGCATAAAGCTGATGGGCTCTAAGTAAATCAAGCACCACCCTCAAGTGTTCCTCGTGCTCTTCCTCTGAAGGTGAATAGATAAGGATGTCGTCCACGAAGACGACTACAAAACGATCTAGAAATTCCCGGAATATCCGGTTCATCAAATCCATAAATACTGCCGGTGCATTGGTGAGCCCAAATGGCATCACCAAAAACTCATAGTGGCCATACCGCGTACGGAATGCCGTCTTTGGAATATCCTATTCCCTGACTCTCAACTGATGATAACCTGATCTCAAGTCTATCTTCGAGAAACAACGGGAACCTTTCAACTGATCGAACAGATCATCTATACGGGGCATAGGGTACTTATTCTTAACCGTAGCCCGATTCAATTTCCGGTAATCTATACAAAGTCTCAAAGCACCACCTTTCTTTTTAACAAAGAGGGCCGGTGCTCCCCAAGGCGAAACACTAGGACGTATAAAGCCTTTATCTAGCAACTCCTGGAGTTGGATCTTCAACTCAACCAACTCAGCTGGGGCAAAACGATAAGGTGCCATAGAAATCGGCGCCGTGCCGGGCACTAAGTCAATAGAGAATTCAATCTCTCGATGCGGTGGCAAACCAACAAGATCCTCGGGAAAAACGTCCGAGTACTCACACACCACCCTTGGCAACACAATCTGAGTCTCACCGTCCTCACTAATCGAAAGGTTAGCAAGTAGACCACTAAGCTCACTCCATCCTCGCGGAACATACCCCGGTGGCAAAACACTACCAACACGGTCCCCCAGAAAATGAAAACACTCACCATTCACGGTACAACAAGTGACTCTTTGGCGGTAGCAATCAATAACTGCCCGGTATGACGATAACCAGTCCATACCCAAAATAACATCGAAACCTCTCATAGGCATAACTACAAAGGAAAATGGGATTCTATGGTAATCAACCTCTATATCACAACCCCTAACACCGTGTTTCAAAATCAATTCACCCCCAAGAGGCGACACTACACAAATAGGAGATGCTAACTGTGCTAACTCCAACTCCAAAACAGATGCAAATGCAGCAGACACAAAGGAATGAGATGCACCCGTATCAATCAAAACATTAGCAACCGAGTTGCAAAACAAGAAAGTACCTCTCACAACAGATGGAGCCGGTACAAGATCCTGCGCGGTAACAGCATACACGCGCCCAGATGACCTCTGATCAACCTGCTCACCCCTAGGAGCATAAGATTGCTGCACCGACTGAGACGATGAAGCCCCCTGATTGGCCCTCGAGGCCTGACCCGACTGAGCTGGCTGTTGACCCTGAATCTGCCTCAAACCAGATGCACCAGGTGTGCCACCCAACTGTGGGCAATACCTCTTCATATGCCCTGGCTGACCACACTGATAACACGAGAGTGGCTGGCCTCTACCCTGACTCTGGCTCTGAGATCGAGCCGCAGATGATGCTGCTCTCTGCACTCCTCCCCTCTGAGGACAAACTGGAGACTTGTGGCCCAGCTGGCCACACTTGAAGCAGGTAATGTCTCCTTGACTGCCTTTCCCCGAACTAGCACTCGGCACAGGAAAAGTCGATCTAGAAAAGCTACTCTGAGACTTTTGGGGATTAAAACCCTTCTGTCTCCTACCATCACTCTGACCATCCTGATTCCTCTTGGAGCCCTTCTGTCCTTCCTCCTCCTCCTGCATCATGATTTCCATGTGGGCTGCAGCATCAACCAAACGCCCATAATCTCGAATCATAGTTCCCCCAACTCTCAGCTTGAGGCCACGCCTCAACTTCCTCTCAAACTCAATACAACGGCGTTCCTCAGACGCCACCAATTCAGGTGCAAACCTGGATAAACTAGTAAATGCAGCCTCAAACTCGGCCACTGAAGAACTCGACTGCTTAAGCTGGCAGAACTGGTCTCTCAGCTTCTCCCTAACTGCTGGAGATAAGAACTTCTCCTGGAAAGCATTCACAAAAGCCTCCCATGTACCTCCTATACGCCCCTTAGTGAACTTCCACCACTGATCCGCATCCCCCTTCAACTGGAATGATGCCAAGGTCACCTTCAACCCCTCGTCTTCGATGCCAAGCATCTCAAACGTCTTCGTTGTCTGTTCGAGCCATTCATCTGCCTTAAGCGGCTCTTTAGGATCACTTACAAATTCATCCGGATTAGACCGGAAGAACTCCCTCTTCAGAAAGGAAGGTCCTGCATCCGCAACAACAACCTGGGCTTGATTCTCAGCCCTAAGAATGCCTACTGACTCCCTGAATGCCCCTGCTATCTCTCGGGCTAAAGCGCCCATAGCCTGCTGGCCTACTGGCTCGGCCACATTGGCCTGGCCAATTCCCTCATGAACTGCCGGAATCTCCTCTGGCACCGGTACCTCCTGTCTACCCGGCCTACCACGCCTACCGCGTCCTCGTCCTCGTCCTGACATCCTAATAAAGGAAACAAACAAAGACGTTAGCACATTAATAAATGTGCCGAAACTAAACACTTGCGTCCTAACGCATTGGACAAAAATAATTCATTCCACGTAAGCACATAATCACATAAGCACCTACGAATTTCATTCCTGGATAATAATAGTCCCGAAGCGTTACTATAGTTCCGGTTGGAAACAGCATTGATCAAGTGCCTTTCCAACAAGACTACTAGAAACTCAAGGGTCCAATTAACATCCTAGAAACTACGTTCCATACCCACATAATCACATAAACATGCTATCATATAAGCACATAACAGTACATCTAAGTCTCTATCAAGCGAGACGAACCCATTGTGATACTAATCACTTCCCACGTACCCAAAGTATTCGAACACGGTACGCTCTGATACCAAGTTGTAACGCCCTCAAAATAAACCCATAATAACCATAACATTAACATGCATTTATAAAAGAAAACGAATCATTTGAGTTAGTCATCAAAGTATTCTTATTGAAAGACATCACATGTAACATCCTGCAACATCAAAATAAATGCCCTAAGGGCTTACATCTTTCCAAGCTAACACTTGGACACAAAAAGGATGAGTACTAACTCATTTACAAGTTAAGCCCTAGGCTTGAATGTTTACATGAAATCTCAAAAATAACAAAATAAAACATATAACTAAAGACAAGTCTTCAAAATCCCAAACATCAAATCCTTCCAGGCTAAGTCCGTGGAGGTAGCTTATCACCTGAACCTGAAAATGATGTTCCCATAAAGGGTGAGCCACAGCCCAGTAGAAAAATACTAAACCAAATATAAGCATTGAATAAAGCTATAGCATTCAATAGATGGTTAACCAAGATAATCAATTTTATCATTAAACAGTCTCATGACACTAATGTCTAAGACACATTTCACTTTCCATTATTATCAACATGGCTCAGAACCTGGCCAAACTCACAACAGTGAATTATATATCATATTCACATTACTTCCAATATCAACAAAACAAATGAGACTCATGCTCATATCAAAACACTTCATACTTCCCATTTGATACACATTTTAGTGCTGTATCAATAATCATGTAAAAACACTTCAATATAATAAGCACACATAAAAATGGTGCTAATGGAGTCCATCCCCTATCTCCTCCCAAACGAAAATCCGGTTTAGAGGTCCATCCCCTATCTTCCCCTAAACCGTGGAGTACATCCCCTATCTCCTCCCAAACAATATGCATATGCAATGCTCAATCAATACATGTAATTTCTGTATTAATTCAATAGTCTAAATTTATGACTTAACAAATCGATTAGTTTCAATTTTCCCTAATCCGCATGCAATGTTTACAACAAGCACGACTATCCTCCACCGATAGCCCAAAATAGTTATTTCTAGACTCGAAAAATAAATATACCAACAATTCAATAGGTGAGTGATTTATATTATCCAACTACACCATTTAATCAATAAATTCCCCAATTTCATGGATTTAACCAAATTCCCCAGTTTCCTTAAGTTAATTACTCAAATCAATTTAGCAATTCAACTAGGTTTCTTTTTCCCAAAATTTTCAAAGTGTCCCCAACCTATCAAAATACCAAACTTAGAACAAAGCATATAAAATGGAGTAGGAAAATCCCTACCTTGAAGCGAAGAACTCGAATGGAGAAGATGACGAAAACCAAAGTGCTCCAAACCCAAGATTGTTCAGATTAAATGGAAGCCCTCGACCCACTCTATCTTTTTAACAAAGGGCTTAGGGTAGAAATACACTCTAAGTAGATCAAACCTAAGAGAGAAGGTGTGTAGGGAGAGGGAGAAGACGGTTCTAGGGTTTTAAAATCAAAAAGGAGATGAAAAATGATCCTGAAAGTCGGATCTCGGATTTTTATACCAGTCGCCCCGCTCGAGCGTGGAAACCCCCGCTCGAGCGCCACTCACAGACTCCCGCTCGAGCGGCCAAACTCACGCTCGAGCGGCGAATGCACTCTCCCAGAAGTTTTTGCAGACAGGTCCCCGCTCGAGCACCCAACTCCCCGCTCGAGCGTCACTCACGACTTCCCGCTCGAGCGTCTAATCCCCCGCTCGAGCTGCCAACACTACACAGGACATACTGGATAGGTGTATTCCCCGCTCGAGCGTCCAAACCCCCGCTCGAGCAGACAAGCCAAAATCTGGGCAACTAGACTTGGTTCCTAAGCTCAACCAACCTGCTCCAAATCTTCCCAACACAACCCAAGACTCAAAATAAGAAAATAAAGAATGACAACAACAATTATACAATGACGGAATCTACGGAACCTAAGTCCGGATACAATAATCAAATGGGAAAAGACCGGGGTCGCTATACTAACTTTACCTATTTTATGTGGATTCTATTTGACAAATATATCTTTTCCATATATTTTTTAGGAGAATTTTTTTTAAGGTCCCTAATAATAGTAATTTAGAGCATAAAGGACACCAAAAAAAAGAGTGATGCATCATGTCCCTAAGCAATATGGCGCGCATTTGTAATTATTCTGTGTTCCAAAATACCCTTCACAAATCAACACAGAAACGAAACTGATTCCGACTTAGGATGTAAGTGTTTATGCTTTAGCATCCCGCATGCGTGTGAGTGTTGCCATGACAGTATGCTTAACATGTGGCTAGATGTTTATGTGTTATAAATTGTTTGAATGCCTGTGGGTGAAGGTTGGATTGTTTGAGTTGGAAAAACTCATTGAAATCCGTATTTTAGCCTACTTGCGAGTAGCAAATTCCAAAACATTTTCCCAAACCAAACGGATATGCAATGTTTATTTCCAAATTAGGCAATCTAGTCTATACTTGTTTGCTGTGCGCATAACATAGTAATTCTAGGCTAATAAATGGAATAAGAACACATAGCGTTTTCAAAATCAGATATCACGGTTAGTAGAGGCCGGTCCTCGGACCGGGCGAAAGGGGGTGCTCATAGCTGACCTTCCCCGATCGTACCCAAGCTCCCGAGCCGAGACAACTCCTGTGATGACGGACATGTGGCCTTCGGCACCGAGTCAGGGTTTCCTAAATTCTCCCATTTTAAAATATTTAGGTGGCGACTCTGTATCTGGCAAAGCAGTCCATGTTTGGCACTACTTTTTCAAAAATCTGTTTCTCAAAACGATTTGCCAGATTTGGACTCTTTGGTTCAGATTAAGAACCGTAACACAAATCGAGTCCGAACTGTAGCGTGAGGCCCACGCGGGCGCCGTCTACAGCGGATAACTGATTCTCACAACTGATACTGATACTGGTGTTCCCAGGTTTGATACTCAAACTTGCAAACTGACATGCGCGTTCCTGTAGAGCAACACTCTAAAAGCACATAGCAAGTAAAGAGAACAAAACACCCCTATGTTGGGGTGGGGTTTCCCTGTCCTATTTTGTCAGGAGCTAGGGTTTCACTACGCACACAGCGGTTCGCAAACAACTTAGCATCGGGTAAGCAACCTGTCCTAACTTGGAATGGTCACTATGGATTCCGAATATGCACTAGGTCGAATGGTCGAAAAGGGTGCCCCGGTAAATCGGGGTTTGTGTCCCCATACTGTCAGAGCCCATAGCCGGTCAGCCTTATGGACATGCCTTGACAAGACAAGCCTCCGGCAAACCGTTCAGGAATGGCAGATGGCAAACACTGTGTTCCTAGGCGCACCAATGCACATGCAATGCAAAGAAACACATAAATGAAGTCAAAATAGGATATCACGAGTTCGAGTCAAGCTCTCTAAAATCCCCAGCAGAGTCGCCAGAAACTGTAACAAGCCCGCGGAGGAAGGGGACCTCGCTACAGTTCGGACTCTCGATTTTTGTGTCGCGGTTCTAAACCTGAACCAAAGAGTCCAAATCTGGCAAATCGTTTTGAGAAACAGATTTTTGAAAAAGTAGTGCCAAACATGGACTGCTTTGCCAGATACAGAGTCGCCACCTAAATATTTTTAAAAAAATGGGAGAATTTAGGAAACCCTGACTCGGTGCCGAAGGCCACATGTCCGTCATCGCCGGAGTTGTCTCGGCTCGGAGCTTGGGTACGATCGGGGAAGGTCAGCTATGAGCACCCCCTTTCGCCCGGTCCGAAGACCGGCCTCTACTAACCGTGATATCCGTTTTTTGAAAACGTTATGTGATCTTATTCCATTTATTAGCCTAGAATTACTATGTTATGCGTGCAGTAAACAAGTATAGACTAGATTGCCTAATTTGGAAATAGACATTGCATATCCGTTCGGTTTGAAAATGCTTTGGAATTTGCTACTCGCAAGTAGGCTAAAATACGGATTTCAACGAGTTTTTCCAACTCAAACAATCCAACCTTCACCCACAGGCATTCAAGAAATTATAACACATAAGCATCTAGCCACATGTTAAGCATGCTGTCATGGTAACATTCACACTCATGTGATATGCTAAAGCGGAAATACTTACATAGTACTCCGTGCCAAAACAAAGAACTTGTTAGCAAACATGCATGATCCAAGTCCATGTGAAGTGCCTAATGCATCGCATACAAAATGTTGCTAGAATAGGCTCGGCTATCCTAAACATGTCATGTGAAAATGCACAATTATCACGTATTCAGTTTGGGAATTGAAATACAAATGCAGTTAGCGTGATGTACCGAGCCTAATGCATGTAATACAAATGCATGGATGCACACATGCATAGCATAAGGTATGCTAAATTAAACGTGCCCTAATCTACCATCATAAGCAGGTAAATAAAAGGGAAGAAAGACGTGAGGTTGGAAGACATACACACACTCACGCACACTTATTACGGATTTGCCCTCGCTCGGAGGGACAAAATAAATATTACAAATCAATTAACTACGCAAGCTAATTAATATTACAAATTAACTGATTTAATTAACAAATTAAATAAGTTAATTAAAGCCGGAAAACGCCTCGGGAAGCGCGCCGCCATGCGCAAGCTGCCTCTGTTTTCCTTCCTTTCCTCCTCTGGAGGCTGTCAAAACCTCAGGACTGCATCCTTGGACAGAGGGGATCACCACCGGCTGAATGAAACTTCCACCGGTAGTGTATTATGGCCATCGGCACAAAATTGAATCTGTCGGCAGAGAAAATGGTGCCGGTCGGCACATTACACTGCCGGTCGGCAGAGTATTCCTGCAGAACCTGCAACTCACAGCAACAGAGGGCAAAACAAGGCATGGCAGCATAATTCAAGGCATGTATGCACCAACCATGTCTCTTATCATTGTGATGACTCAAAGGGACATGTGCCTCGGTTCTCGGACCACCAATCACGCATTTCCATGCATGATGGCCCAAAGAACCAAGTATGCAACTTTGATTTCAAATGCATGCAAACCAATCGAACAAATTAGGCCCTATTCCTATCACCAATTCAAGGGACAAGGCATGCATGCAAGATGCAATGCAACCTAGGCATACAAGCTAAGGATGCAACATGGCATGGCAAAACACTTATGCAATCATGCAAGCATACATATGGCAACGCAAATGGATGGCAAGATGGACTTATACATGAATTAGGCAACTCTAATAAGGCCTAAAACAGTGGCCATAATGACCAAAACAAGAAACCAAAACACATGCACACATACACATGATGGAAGGCCTACACTTGGGCACAAATCAAGCAACATTCAAGCACACTTGAAAGCGATAAACAAGAGCAATTAGCATGCATTATAAGCTCTAAAATCATGCTAATACATGGTGCCAAACCAGGCAACAAATCAAGCCAAGCATGCACCAAATGGCCTAAGTGTTCAAAGCAAACCAATGAGGCATTGAACTACACTTAACAAGACCAAACAAGGCATGCAAAGAGGGACCAAAATCAGAGGTTTAGCATGTTAAAACAAAGCTAAAGGACTACTTAGATGGCATCTAAATGGCCCGAATACAAAAGGCATACACCATGGCCAAAACATGGAGCATTGCAACACATGCTTTCAAAGCATTAAAGAGACATGCAAGGCAATCAAACAAGCATGGAAATGGGACTGAAATGGCATGTAGGATGATTCCAAATCATCAAAACAATGCAAAGATGGCATGCTACACATGCACATACTCAAGGCCAACAAGCCTAAATACAAAGGAGCTATATAATGCATGCAAAGATCAACCCAAACGACTATGGACAGAGCTAAAACATGGCAAAATAAGCACATAATCTTCACAAATACAAGCCTAAAACATGCTCCAACAAAGGCTAACAACCTAGAACATGTTAAGGCACAAATAAGGCATTACATGGCAACTATGCTAAACATGCATGGAGTTCCAAAACCAACTTGAAATCATGTTATATTATGGATATATAAGCATGAAAAACAAACCAAACATGCTCAACACACACTCAAGCATAGGCTCTCTTAAGAGGCCAAAACATGCCCTTTTCAAGGACAACAAGGAGAGGGGGTGGCCTTCTCCTTCTTGGGAATTCAAGGCATCATCTTCACCACTGAAATCCCTCAAGATTTCAGTGGTGAAGAGACCTCAACACCAAAATCCCGGAGCTAACACAAAATGGTCCAAAAAGAGGCCTTTCAAGGCCTAAGGGTGGTCAACAACCCTCAAACAACAAAACACTCTTAATAAACAATAAAGAGGGCCTAAAAATAGAACTTTTTTATGTTGTACAATAAGCACAAAAACAGCTCTAAGATAGGTATAAAATTGATGCAAGAATGGGGGAACAAAGGACTAGAATCTCACCCTTGAAGACTCCTTCACAAATGGTGCTCCAATGGCCTCCTTGAGCTTGAATCCAACACCAAAATCTCAAGACACACTCTTTAGAACCTCAGCTCCAAGAGGAAGGTGAAACACTAGGTGTTTGTGTGCAATAGTGAGACACAAAACACCTAGTGTACAAATAAGAGGAAAAGAGAGATAGAGAGTGTATATCTAACCCTAACCCTAGAAAAACCAGAGCTTTCCTCTGTCTTCTCTCCTCAAAAAATGTCTAAAGCCCCCTTTTGCCTTAGAGAGAGCTTCTCTCTATATGCCTCTTGTAAAGCTTACAAGACAAGCTTTGCAAGAGGGAGATCCCTCCATACACGTGTATGGAGGGGAGCAAAAGCAATACAGCTGTCTAAAAATCTCTGCAAAAGCAGATGAACAGCAATCGGCCAGCCAAAAATGCCATCTTGGCCAAAAAAAGTGCCGACCGGCACAAAAAAGTGCTGACCGGCAACAAAGAGTGCCGGCCGGCAAACTATATTGCCGGTGGCAGCAAAAACCAGCCGGTGGCATCTAGCCACTGCCGGTGATGGGTGGGGATGGTCTACAAGCCCCACCCTGCCTCTCAAGGGCAAGATGCAAGTGTTTGGTACAAAACCAGACACTAAACGGTCGAGTTCGGGGATCCTGAGGCAAGGCGCGCGAGCCAAGACCTCCGGGAACTCCAAACGAACGCAAACATGGATAATCACCGAGTGTTCAAACGGTGACGTCCAAGTCTTGAGGACGGTCAAAAATGGGGTGTCTACAGTTGCCCCTCTTTGACAGAACTCGAAAGTGATAACAATGACGGGAGTGAATGTCAAAGCCCAGAGACGACCCATTTTTGACAAGGCCGAAGACTTAGACAAGCATACAAGACAAATAAGATATGCACCCGAAGGCAGGGGCAAAATGCAAGACAATGCACGAAGCCGAGCATAACTTATGATCATGCAAAGAAAGCTGTAACGAAGCATACAAGCGACAGTTTTAAGCTAGCATACCAAACTACACTACAATGCAGAAAGGATGTAAGAGAATTATGGAATTCTCAATACGTCTCACTCGGGAGATACAATACCTGTGCGGCTCGCCTGGTTGCACCAGCTTCAAATGAACCGTACATACAATATCGTGCCTGCAAAGAAAACAAACTTAACAGGTACAATATTGTTAGCAACATGCATAACAATGCAAGAATAGTGGTGTACTCGAAATGCGTGACAGCGCAAAGCAAGTGGGGAGCATAACAATGCTGTGGAAATACAACTAGGTAAGCGGAGTAAGCGGTCTACGCCGGTAACAAATTGATCATAAGCATGCGGTCTACGCAGGTAACGAAACTTTAATAAGCGGTCTACGCAATTAACACATGCGGTCTACGCAGGTATTAGAATTAACAAGTATGCGGTCTACGCAGTTGAAACATGCGGTCTGCGCAGGTGATGAAACTGAACATGCGGTCTACGCAATCAAAACATGCGGTCTACGCAGTCAAAACATGCGGTCTACGCAATCAAAACATGCGGTCTACGCAGGTAATGAAATTGATAATGCGGTCTACGCAATCAAAACATGCGGTCTACGCAGGTATTGAAATTAAACAAACATGCGGTCTACGCAATCAAAACATGCGGTCTACGCAGGTAATGGGATTTGAATAAGCATGCGGTCTACGCAATCAAAACATGCGGTCTACGCAGGTAATGGAATTAAACATGCGGTCTACGCAATCAAGACATGCGGTCTACGCAAGTAAAACATGCGGTCTACGCAATCAAAACATGCGGTCTACGCAGGTAATGGAATTAAACATGCGGTCTACGCAATCAAGACACGCGGTCTACGCAAGTAATGAAATTTAAATATGCGGTCTACGCAATCAAAACATGCGGTCTACGCAGGTAATGAAATTAAGCATGCGGTCTACGCAATCAAAACATGCGGTCTACGCAGGTAATGAAATTTAAATATGCGGTCTACGCAATCAAAACATGCGGTCTACGCAGGGAGAGAAATAACATGCGGTCCACGCAAATAAGGAAATGACATGCGGTCTACGCAAGTAAGGAAATGACATGCGGTCTACGCAAGGAAAGAAATGATATGCGGTCTACGCAAAGAAAGAAATGATTACAAACATGCGGTCTACGCAGGTAATGAATTGAGATGCGGTCTACGCAAATAAAGAAATAACATGCGGTCTACGCAAGTAATGAATTGAGATGCGGTCTACGCAAATAAAGAAATAACATGCGGTCTACGCAAGTAATGAATTGAGATGCGGTCTACGCAAGTAAAGAGTTAACATGCGGTCTACGCAAGTAAAGAATTAAGATGCGCAAAACAGCGCGACGGAATGTAATGCACAAAATAGTGCGACGGTTTGAAATGCACAAAACAGTGCGATGCTCAGCGTGACACGCACGCCACACGGAATGTAAACGGGCTTAAATGCGCAACAACGCACGTATTCCGGAATGCATGACAATGCATGGAATGGAAATGCAATGATGATGCATGAGAAATGTGCACGACAATGCAAAGGGGTGCGTGTTGCGACATATGTAACACGTGAATAACAATGCAAATGTGTGACGCACGACAGCGCGATGTAATGCACCGAAGTAGTGTGATGAACTCGTGCAACACACATGGGGCAACTTTTGAATTCAAAAGGATACAAAAAGGATACACCTTGCACGAATTCGAGCGCCACGCACTGAAGACACGGCCCGAAGTCAAAACGGAGGCCGGTTGAATGTCGGAGATGCACTTTCTTGCACTTTCTTGAGCTATGAAGACCCAAAACAATTCAAATGGCCTAAACAAGGCTGTGGGAACCCCACCGGCCGAAAGGGGAGGCCACCGGCTGGCCATCGGCACAAAAATAAATCCATCGGCACAAAAAAGTGCCGGCCGGCACAAAACATTGCCGACCGGCAAACAGTTGCTGGTGCGGGGCAGTTTTGTCTTTTCACCATGGGTGTTATAAAATAGGGCTTCAAGCCCTATTTTCTCATTCCTTGGCCGCCGAAAACTCTTGTTCTCTCTCTCTAGAGTGCTTCTCTCTCATTTTTCGCCCGTTTCTTTGCGTTCTACGCTCGTTTCGTCGTCGGATTCGCGATCCTCTTCGCGTTTCGGACATTTTCCACCGATCACATTCTCGTTTCGGTGCCTCGTTTGGCGTTCTCGCCTTTTCGGGGTTTGTTCCCCTCACTTTCCTCTTCATTTCCGTGCCTCTTCACATTCCGGCCTTCCCGGCCATTTCTGACCCTCTCGGGAGTTGACTTTTCAGTTGACTCTTCGTATTCCGGCTCGATTTTCCTTTTCCGGCCATTTTCACACCATTCTCTACATGGCGGACGACATTCCACGTGGCGGGACTCCCCCGGACCACGAGATGGATCCCGGGGTCGAGCTCTTACCACTGAGCGAGCGCCCGTTCGACCCGGCGACCTACCGGCCGGCGATCCACGTTCTGCCCCCAGACGGCCTGCGTCAGTTCCGGAGCTTTGAGAGGTACGCGGCGCCTGAGCTACTACTACGCGAGCCTACCTCCCACCTTTCATTCGGCACTTCCGAGGTAACTCTTCATCTTCTGCTTTACTTTCTGCAATGTAGGATACAAAACTGCCATTGTTAGTTGTATTCTCTAACTGCTGAAATCTGATATGCCGTAGACCGTAGTTGGTTGTAAACATACATACAACTGATATCTGCTTGAGACTGACACATGCACACACACTGCACTAGCCCTGAATCATTCAAACACACGGCGCACACTGTATTTCACTGCATACACACTGGCACCCAGTATTTGTCTGAATCTGTCAGATTTGCACACAATGCTACATCTGTTCTGAAACACCCAAACACGCTGACACAGTACACGTATTTCACTGTAAGCACACCGGCACCCGGTATTTGCCTGAATCTGTCAAACTTGCATACATGCCATATCTGTCCTTTCAAGACTGCATTTTGAATATTGTCTTGCAATCGTCATTTTCTGTTTGCAGGAGGGTTCCCATACCATTCGCGGGTATGGGAATATTGGTGCACGGGAGTGGTATGATGAGCTCCCTGATGCGGTCCAGCGCATCGTGGACCGAGCGGGCTTCGGCACCTTCTGCCGAGGGCTCTCTAGGTTGTCCACATGCAGACCTCTTCTCGCCGCTTTGGCGGAGAGGTGGTGGGACACCACCGATTCTTTCCATTTTTCTGCTGCAGGGGACATGACGATGACCCCTTATGACTTCTCGATGCTCACAGGCATCGGGGTAGGGGGGGATCCGATCCCTTTCGACACAGACATGGATGAGTGGACCGCCGCTCAGGTCCATCTACTGGGGGAGGCCCCACCACTAGCTCGTCCAGGTTTCGTGCGGTACTCCTGGTTCGAGACACAGTTCAGGGTCCAGCCCGTTCTGGAGGAGGTGCAGATGACCCCAGAGGACCAGGAGAGGTATGCTCGCGGCTTCCTCATGTTCCTGTTCGGGACTACCATCTTTGCCGACCGGGCGAACACCGTGCCTCTCTGCCTTCTCAGTGCACTGGTGGATGTCCGGGATATTCTGCACTACGATTGGGGCGGCACTGCTCTGGCCACCCTGTACGGATATATGAGCTCGGCTTCTCGTGGCAGCGGCCAGCTGCTTGGAGGTTACTGGCGGGCTTGGGAGGTACATTTCTTCTCCACTTTTTCATTTCTGTCTCGTACTTTCTGTACTCAGTACACTGCACACACTGCGGTCTGCTTTACACTTACTGTATACTATACACACGGCACACACATACATTCTGTTTTACACTGACTGTACACTGCTCACACAATACACGGCTCAACACACGGCTCTGCCATTTCTGCTTCATTCTGTATATCCTGCTTTATCTGATGGTCGTACTGACATCTGTTTTGCAGTTGTGGGTTTACGCCTACTTTCCTAGGCTTGCACCCGTACCAGTCGCGGAGCCTCCTCCGGCTGTCCCGTTCTCGAGTCGCTTTGACGGGAGATGCACCCGGCGACCACGGGAGACGTTCGGCTTCTTCCGCCGATATTTCGACACCATCACCCCCACAGAGGTATGTTTTACTTTCAGTTCATTTAGCTTCGCTTTCCCACTGCATATTTCAATAACAGTAGATAACAAACTGCCTGTCACTTTCAGATCACATGGCGGCCATGGGCTTCCTTGCCGTCGGCGATGCGTGGTCGGTTCCCTGGTGCTGAGGAGACCTCGCGTTTCCAGATCTTGCTAGAGGGCCCGGTCTGTCGGGCTTGGTACCTGGGGGAGCGTTTTATACGCCAGACCCGCGGGTTACCTGAGCAGATAGTCCCGGTTCACCCTCCTGCAGAGATGAGGGAGACCGAGGGGCTTACCACTGAGCAGCTGGATGATTACTCCATCGGCTGGGAGGAGGCCGGCTTCCGAGGCACCGGCGACTACCAGGAGTACGTGCGGACGTACCTGATGCGTCCCTTGAGCGGCCGTCGAGCAGAGGGGGCCAGGCCTGTAGCATCGGCGGCTGGGCCGGAGCGGGAGCAGGGGCTGGATCTTCGAGGAGGGCCCGGGTCCGCGGTAGGGGCAGAGCGCAGGGAGGACGAGGAGCTGGCTGGCCTGCCCTGCCCGCTGTACTGACTTTCCAGGGGCAGGGTGGGTCGACCTATCAGATCCCCTTCGCTCCTCCACCGGCTGGTCATGAGTTCGTCGACGTCCCCGACCTACCTCCGGTATGTTCTACTGCATTTTGTACAGTTATTCAATTCAGTTTACTTGATATTCCACAGAATATTCATGCATCTGATACTTTTGCAGGCTTCTTCTGAGTACACCCGTCAGTCGTTGGCGATGAATGCCTCGATGATGGGGATGCTCCAGCGGATATTTGACCTCCTAGCCGTCTACAGCATACCGGTATGTCCTTCTGACACTGGCCTCAAACCATTCATACACTGCTTTGCATAATCTGATGCATGGCACAGCACCTGATACACTGATCTCACAGCATCTGACACACTGCATACACTGCATTCTGCACCAAACTCTGTACTGATAAACTGCTCACGACATTCCTATACTGTACTCGCACACTGCATTCTGCACTGTTAAACTGCTCACGGCACTCATACACTGTATTCACACACTGCATTCTGCATTGCTAGACTGCTCACGGCACTCTTACTGTATTCATACGCTGCATTCTGCACCTTTGAACTGTTCACAGTGTACTGATGCATTTCCCTTTTTGTGTACTTTTTCAGCCTCCTTTCCAGATTCCCATGGCAGGAGGTGCTTCGGCCAGACCTTCTGTCCCTGCTCGGGGGAGAGATGAGGAGGGCAGGATATTTCCCCATACCAGGGGCGGGCGTACTCATGTCGGGAGTAGCTCGCGAGCTCTAGTCCCGGACGATGACGACGACGAGGAGTCAGAGGCGGAGGCAGGGTCATCGGAGGAGACCGGAGACGGTTCTAGCTCGGGCTCTGATGACGACGCTGATGATGCTCCTAGACCCTCGTCCAGGAAGAGGACTAGGACGGACTGATGGCCCTTGGAGTGTTCGACACAGAAGCGGATTTTTGCTATCTTTTCTTTCTTTCTTGTACTTTTCTTTTTGGTTGGTAGATAGATTACCTTGTACTGCCGCAGGCAGATTTTGTTTCCAAAACTTGTACATTTGAAAAGATAGTGAAATGAAACGGACTTTTTATCTGAAAAAGTGTTTACATTTACACATTTCATGCATTGCATCGCATCTCATCATGTTACACCTCAATGTAAACGGAATTGATTGGTTATCTGAAAATTGAACACTTGCACTTGTAATAATCAGATAATTAAACAGCCAACAGCAAAATAACCCAAGCAACCCACTGCCTGATTCCGGATACACGGCCCTTACTCTGTTGGGGATTAATCTGCATACAGCCCATAACACAGCATTCGTTTCATTCTGCACACAGCAAATTCTAAACAAAACAGCCCAATCTGACAAGACGGTCTACAGCGGTGAAACCAGCTAGGTTTGAAACATGCTCAAATGTAGAGAATGGCACAGCGTTCTTGAGCATAAATGATTTTTGAAATCGAATGAGGGTTTTTCAAACCGGGATTTCGAGCCTACAACTGAACACAGCGGGGAGGACTCAAACATAGGTACACGACCTAAACACAACGAGGCATGCTCGGGAGAGACTCAAAACAAAAGACGAGACCGTCAAATGAAAGAGACACGACACACAGACGCGTGAACGAAGATGGGGGACCTCGGACCACGAGGAGCCAGTTCAATCTGGGTATTGTTTCCCACATTTTCTGATTTGTGATTCTCACATCACTCGACTCTCAAGCTCGGATTTTCTCTCGAAACCCTTTTCCTCACTTTTCTCTCAACTTACACCTCTCTATTCTTCATTCTCTCATTTTTCATCCCTCCCCGGGGTGATTAATGGATGAATAGGAAGTCGCGGGTTCACGCCTGATGCCGTTAGCTCACAGCTATTTCTTCCGGCGGGCAGAGCGCCCTTCTGGCAAGTACGTTGGAGACGGGGGAAAGACAGAACGTCTGGCTCGACTATGCCCCTAGTTCATCATTTTAACCATTTTTTCGTTTTTACTTTCTACTAAAACGGTTTTGATCAAAACGAGAGTCGGATTAACGTACTTGTTCAATTTTTGATTTGAAAAGCATGCAAGTCAAGCTGCAAGCACTGAAAATTTTCCTTTTGGGGTCCAAAACAACGGTCCAGTTTTGGAAAATGGAATAGTTTTCGAGAAAATAGTCAACCTCAGTAAAAATTTTCAAAAACTATTTTTCAAACAGCTGATGCTCAACAAGCATGGAACTTACTCTTCGAGATGCGCAACCTCGGATCGGAGGCAATGGAAAATTGCCCCTGGTTTGAAGGGGGGTGGGAGGCAACGGAAAGTTGCCCCTAGTTTGAAAGGCGGCTCACGGCGGCTCGTGGCAACGGAAAGTTGCCCCTTGTTTGGGATGGTGCCGCAGCAATCTGCAGACAGTCTTCATTGGCGGTGGTCGAGCTCTTGGACACTGCGATGACGAAGACGGTCACAACACATATATGGACACAATCACCTTAAAGGGTGTTGCCTACTGGACTTTGGGGATGAAATCGAAACCATTGCATGGACTGAGATGCTTATGAAAGCGTTGGGGGCTGGACTTCATGATGAAGTTGCCTACGTATCCCAAACATGGGAATCAAGCCTTATGTAGTTCTGGTTAAGGTCCACTCGGGTATTTTAACCTTCACTTTGTTTGGCTCTCATTTTTGCCAAGGCGCCCAATGCGGGTTTTCGACCTTGCGAGCTTCTTTCCATTTTCTTTTGTTCGTTTCTTTTTTTTCTCTTCTTTTTTTTTTTCTTTTTTTCTTTTTGCATTTTTTGTCTTTTTCTTTTCTTTTCTTCTTTTCTGTCTTTTTTGTATTTTTCTCTTGCTCTAACTTTTGCCTGGGTCGCCCTTCCGGGTTTTCGGCCCAGCGAGCCTCTCAAAGGGTAAAAGTGTAGCAAGTCCATGCCAAATGGTTTTTTGGGATTGAAGCCTCTCTGTGTCCAGGAGAACGGCTGTTGCACTGATTCGCGGAGAATCCATCAGGGTTACTCTACGAGCTTCTTCTGGCGAGATCTACTCCTTCTGATTCGGCCTTGATGCTTCTTGATCGAAGGCTACCTCAAAACTGGCCACACGGGCCTTTCATGGCGTTTGTCCGTTGAACTTTCCGAACGTTCTGAATGGGTTCAAAGTCGGAAAACAAATAGGTTGAATCTTGAGGCTGAGAGCGATCCTAGGCTGCGCAATCTCAAGAGCGATTCCACACAGGTCTTCGCAGGGCCGCGTAAAACATTTGCTTTTGAAAGTTTTTAAGAAAGCGACGAATCGCTCGCGCCGAAGATAGTGTGGAACCAATCTGGATCAGGCCAGGGTCCTTCTCAGTACTCACGCCGACAAGCATGATTTCATTCATAAAAAGGCTTAGCACGCCTCTCTTTTTCTCAAAATGATCAAAATTTTACAAAACCCGAGGAATTCCTTCCTCTTCGTTTTTATCACCGCAGTGTTCAAAAGGTTTGTTTTTTTTTTTTGAAAAACTTAGGTTAATGCAATGAGTTTGGCACACAGGAGAGCAGGCGAGGTGTACTGTCAGCCCGATCAAATTCTCTGGCACTTATGCTGAAAGCAAGCATGAAGTTTGAGATAGCAACAGCTGTTTCAATCGGCTTTGTTGGTGTAACTGGCTCCTCGGCAGAAACAGACTCAAAACAAAAACAGATAATAATTACAAAACAAAATGGTGTTCGAGGCAACAACCCCAGAATCACCAGGTATTATATACAACGGGGACTGACTCGATACAACCAGACAGACCCTTAAGCAAAAAAGACTGACTCGAGACAAAGAGACAGACTCAAAACAAAAGACTGACTCGACATCCAAGCCAGGATTTACAAAAACTCGGTTTCACCGATGCTCAAAAATGCGTGCCAGACGCTTCATCCAAAAATGTACCAAATGTTGCCCGCAGGCGGTTCACTTCACATACTCGCAGTATCTGAGCCCTCAAAATCCAACAACTGAGTGGTGACGGGCTTTTCCTGAGGTAGGTGGTAGGATAACCTTGTTATCAATCAAATCCTGCACTTCATGACGAAGGCGGGAACATCCATCGGTACTGTGACCGGACTGTTGATGGTATGCGCAGTACAAGGTAGCATCATGAGTGGCGGGGAGATTCTTCGGGAGTGGCCGGGACTCCAAAGGTTTAAGATGCCCATTCTTTGCCAATATTAGCAATGCCCTAGACAAAGGCATGTGGAGGTCGTGAAAGACCCTGCGCCCTCGGGGCAGGTACTTTGCAGTTTGAGGATTCTTGCCAGATGCGCAGGCGAAAGGATCAGCTGGCGCTGCCTTGGCTTTTTGAACCTTTCCCGGTGCAGGGTTGGGAACTACAGGAACTGTCTGGGCATGACGGGGCCCATCCCGGTTTTCTGTCTGGCTTGAACTGCCTTTGATTGGAGCGGGGAAAGCATCATCTACAGCTTTGACCACTATTGCAGATGTTTGTTGCTTGTTCATCCCTCTGACTTTCAGAGCCTCGACTGCCCACAGCAGTTGCTCAATGGGGTCGGCATCTACCTTTGCCTTGTCTTTTCCTTTGGCTTCAGCCTGATCAAGGGTCTGGGTTGGTGCTGGCATGTCGTGGCTATAGCCGGAAGCCACCTCTGGCTGGCTGAGCTCTATCACAATCCGCCCCAGTAGCGGGGGCTCCTGTGGTATGAAACTCCCGGCATACGGCGCCGCTGGCGGTGAAGCCGACATTCCATAGGCTAGATCGGCCACGGACCTCTGGAGATCGCCTATCATCCCCATCAATTCGAAGGTGGTGGGCTCACGAGCCTGGTATAACTGGGGAGCCCAGACCGGGTGCACAACGGGCGACCTGGGCGGATATGACATACTGATGCTGGCCTCATTCTGTGGAGCGATCCCCTATTCCGATGCAGCTACCATAACCACAATTTCTTCAGAACTTTGTGCCACCATAAATTCTGCCTCAGCAAGGGGAGACACTGGCTGTTCTGTATCAACTTTGCAACTCTCTGAACCTTGAAAGAAAAACAGACAGCACTTCAGCCCAAACTGATCAAACACGGGTGTAGCCAAACAACTGTACCCTACTGCCGATCACTGTTCCCAGATTTCTGTTCCCAAAATACTGAATCTGATACCCGCGGATGTAGACACCCCATTTTTGACCGTCCTCAAGACTTGGACGTCGCCGTTTGAACACTCGGTGATTATCCATGTTTGTGTTTGTTTGGAGTTCCCGGAGGTCTCGGCTCGCGCGCCTTGCCTCAGGATCCCCGAACTCAACCGTTTAGTGTCAGGTTTTGCACCAAACACTTGCATCTTGCCTTGGAGAGGCAGGGTGGGGCTTGTAGACCATCCCCACCCATCACCGGCAGTGGCTAGATGCCACCGGCTGGTTTTTGCTGCCACCGGCAATATAGTTTGCCGGCCGGCACTCTTTGTTGCCGGTCAGCACTATTTTGTGCCGGTCGGCACTTTGTTTGGCCAAGATGGCATTTTTTGCCGGCCGATTGCTGTTCATCTGATTTTACAGGTATTTTTAGACAGCTGTATAGCTTTTGCTCCCCTCCATACACGTGTATGGAGGGATCTCCCTCTTGCAAAGCTTGTCTTGTAAGCTTTACAAGAGGCATATAGAGAGAGGCTCTCTCTAAGGCAAAAAAGAGGCTTTAGACATTTTTGAGGAGAGAAGACAGAGGAGAGCTCTGGTTTTTCCTAGGGTTAGGGTTAGATACACTCACCTATCTCTCTTTTCCTCTCATTTTGCACACTAGGTGTTTTGTGTCTCACTATTGCACACAAACACCTAGTGTTTCACCTTCCTCTTGGAGCTGAGGTTCTAAAGAGTGTGTTTTGAAGTTTTGGTGTTAGATTCAAGCTCAAGGAGGCCATTGGAGCACCATTGTTGAAGAGGACTACAAGGGTGAGATTCTAGTCCATTTTTCCCCCATTTTTGCATTGATTTTCTACTAGTCTTAGAGCTGTTTTTCTGATTATTGTATAACATAAAAAAGTTCTGTTTTTAGCCCTCTTTATTGTTTATTAAGAGTGTTTTGTTGTTTGAGGGTTGTTGACCACCCTTAGGCCTTGAAAGGCCTCTTTTTGGACCATTTTGTATTAGCTCTGGGATTTTGGTGTTGAGGTCTCTTCACCACTAAAATCTTGAGGGATTTCAGTGGTGAAGATGATGCTTTGAAGTCCCAAGAAGGAGAGGGCCACCCCCTCTCCTTGTTGTCCTTGAAAAGGGCACATTTTGGCCTCTTAAGGAAGCCTATGCTTGAGTGTGTGTTGAGCATGTTTGGTTTGTTTTTCATGCTTATATGTCCATAATATAACATGATTTCAATTTGGTTTTGGAACTCCATGCATGTTTAGCATAGTTGCCATGTAATGCCTTATTTGTGCCTTAACATGTTCTAGGTTGTTAGCCTTTGTTGGAGCATGTTTTAGGCTTGCATTTGTGAAGTTTATGTGCTTATTTTGCCATGTTTTAGCTCTGTCCATAGTCGTTTGGGTTGATCTTTGCATGCATTATATAGCTCTTTTGTATTTGGGCTTGTTGGCCTTGAGTATGTGCATGTGTAGCATGCCATCTTTGCATTGTTTTGATGATTTGGAATCATCCTACATGCCATTTCAGTCCCATTTCCATGCTTGTTTGATTACCTTGCATGCCTCTTTAATGCTTTGAAAGCATGTGTTGCAATGCTCCATGTTTTGGTCATGGTGTATGCCTTTGTATTTGGGTCACTTAGATTCCATCTAAGGAGTCCTTTGGCCTTGTTTTAACATGCTAAAAATCTATTTTTAGTTGTTTAATGCACGCCATGTTTGGTCATGATAAGTGTAGTTCAATGCCTTATTGATTTGCCTTGAACACTTGGACTATTTGTTGCATGCTTGACTTGATTTATAACTTGATTTGGCATCATTTTATAACATGATTTTAGGGCTCATGTTGCATGCTAATTTGTCCATGTTTCCTTCTTTCAAGTGTGCTTGAATGTTGTTTGATTTATGCTTAAGTGTTGGTCCTTATGTGCATGTGTGTGTGCATGCCATTTAGCCCTCACCTTTTAGCACAATGGCTACTGTTTTAGGCCTATTTTAGAGCTGCCTAATTCATGTATAAGTCCATCTTTGCCATCCACTTGCATTGCCATATGAATGCTTACATGATTGCATAAATGCTTTGCCATGCCATGTTGCATTCCTAGCTTGTATGCCTAGGTTGCATTGCATTTTGCATGCATGCCTTGTTCCTTGAATTGGTGATAGGAATTGGGCCTAATTTGTTTGATTGGTTCCCATGCATTTGAAATCAAAGTTGCATACTTGGTTCTTTGGGCCATCATGCATGGAAATGCATGATTGGTGGTCCGAGAACCGAGGCACATGTCCCTTTGAGTCATCACAATGATGAGAGACATGGTTGGTGCATACATACCTTGAATTATGCTACCATGCCTTGTTTTGTCCTCTGTTGCTGTGAGTTGCAGGTTCTGCAGGAATACTCTGCCGACCGGCAGTGTAATGTGCCGACCGGCATCAATTTCTCTGCCGACAGACCCTATTTTGTGCCGATGGCCATACTACACTGCCGGTGGAAGTTTCATTCAGCCGGTGGTGATCCCCTCTGTCCAATGATGCAGTCTTGAGGCTTTGACAGCCTCCAGAGGAGGAAAGGAAGGAAACCAGAGGCAGCTTGCGCATGGTGGCGCGATTCCCGAGCCGTTTTCCTGCTTTAATTAATTTGTTTAATTTGTTAATTAGATTAGGCAATTTGTAATATTTAATTAGCCTGCGTAGTTAATTAATTTGTAATATTTATTTGGTCCCTCCGAGCGAGGGCAAATCTGTAATAAGTGTGCGTGAGTGTGTGTATGTCTTCCAACCTCACGTCTTTCTTCCCTTTTATTTACCTGTTTACGATGGTAGATTAAGGCACGTTTAATTTAGCATACCTTATGCTATGCATGTGTGCATCCATGCATTTGTATTACATGCATTAGGCTCGGTACATCACGCTAACTGCATCAGTACTTCAATTCCGAATTGAATGTGTGTTAATTGTGCATTTTCACATGACATGTCTAGGATTAGCCGAGCCTATCTTAGCGACATTTTGTATGCGATGCATTAGGCACTTCACATGGACTTGGATCATGCATGTTTGCTAACAAGTTTATTATTTTGGCACGGAGTACGATGTAAGTGTTTATGCTTTAGCATCCCGCATGCGTGTGAGTGTTGCCATGACAGTATGCTTAACATGTGGCTAGATGTTTATGTGTTATAAATTGTTTGAATGCCTGTGGGTGAAGGTTGGATTGTTTGAGTTGGAAAAACTCGTTGAAATCCGTATTTTAGCCTACTTGCGAGTAGCAAATTCCAAAACATTTTCCCAAACCAAACGGATATGCAATGTTTATTTCCAAATTAGGCAATCTAGTCTATACTTGTTTGCTGTGCGCATAACATAGTAATTCTAGGCTAATAAATGGAATAAGAACACATAGCGTTTTCAAAATCAGATATCACGGTTAGTAGAGGCCGGTCCTCGGACCGGGCGAAAGGGGGTGCTCATAGCTGACCTTCCCCGATCGTACCCAAGCTCCCGAGCCGAGACAACTCCGGTGATGACGGACATGTGGCCTTCGGCACCGAGTCAGGGTTTCCTAAATTCTCCCATTTTAAAATATTTAGGTGGCGACTCTGTATCTGGCAAAGCAGTCCATGTTTGGCACTACTTTTTCAAAAATCTGTTTCTCAAAACGATTTGCCAGATTTGGACTCTTTGGTTCAGATTAAGAACCGTAACACAAATCGAGTCCGAACTGTAGCGTGAGGCCCACGCGGGCGCCGTCTACAGTTTCTGGCGACTCTGCTGGGGAATTTTTAGAGAGTTTGACTCGAACTCGTGATATCCTGTTTTGATCTCATTTATGTGTTTCTTTGCATTGCATGTGCATTGGTGCGCCTAGGAACACAGTGTTTGCCATCTGCCATTCCTGAACGGTTTGCCGGAGGCTTGTCTTGTCAAGGCATGTCCATAAGGCTGACCGGCTATGGGCTCTGACAGTATGGGAACACAAACCCCGGTTTACCGGGGCACCCTTTTGACCACTCGACCTAGTACATTTTCGGATCCATAGTGACCATTCCAAATTAGGACAGGCTGCTTACCCGATGTTAGGTTGTTTGAAAACTGCTGCGTGCATAGTGAAACCCTAGCTCCTGACAAAATAGGACAGGGAAATCCTACCCCAACATAGGGGTGATTGAGCTCTCTTTACTTGCTATGTGCTTTTAGAGTGTATCTCTACAGGGAACGCATATACCAGTTTGCGAGTTTGAGTATCGGGCCCGAGGGCACCAGAATCAGTATTGTTGAGAATCAGTTATCAGGAATCAGTTATCCGCGGGTATCAGATTCAGTATTCTGGGAACAGTGAAATTTGGGAACAGAGATCAGCAGTTGGGTACAGTTGTGTGGCTACACCCGTGTTTGATCAGTTTGGGCTGAAATGCTGTCTGTTTTTCCTTTCAAGGTTCAGAGAGTTGCAGAGTTGATACAGAATAGCCAGTGTCTCCCCTTGCTGAGGCAGAATTTATGGCGGCGCCAAGTTCAGAAGAAATTGCAGTTATGACAGCCGCACCAGAGCAGGGAACCACTCCGCAGAATGAGGCCAGCATCAGTATGTCGTACCCGCCCAGGATGCCCGTTGTGCACCCGGTCTGGGCTCCCCAGTTATACCAGGCTCGTGAGCCCACCACCTTCGAATTGATGGGGATGATAGGCGATCTCCAAAGGTCTGTGGCAGACCTCGCCTATGGAATGTCGGCTTCACCGCCAGCGGCGCCGTATGCCGGGAATTTTGTACCACAGGAGCCCCCGCTACTGGGGCGGATTGTGATAGAGCTCAGCCAGCCAGAGGTGGCTTCCGGCTATAGCCACGACATGCCAGCTCCAACCCAGACCCTTGATCAGGCTGAGGCCAAAGGAAAGGACAAGGCAAAGATAGATGCCGACCCCATTGAGCAACTGCTGTGGGCAGTCGAGGCTCTGAAGGCCAGAGGAATGAGCAAGCAACAAACATCTGCAATAGTGACCAAAGCTGTAGATGATGCTTTCCCCGCTCCAACCAAAGGCAGTTCAAGCCAGACAAAAAACCGGGATGGGCCTCGTCATGCCCCGACAGTCCCAGTAGCTTCCACCCCTGCACCGGGAAAGGTTCAAAAAGCCAAGGCAGCGCCAGCCGATCCTTTCGCCAGCGCATCTGGCAAAAATCCTCAAACTGCAAAGTACCTGCCCCGAGGACGCAGAGCCTTTCATGACCTCCACATGCCTTTGTCTAGGGCATTGCTAATATTGGCGAAGAATGGGCATCTTAAGCCTTTGGAGCCCCGGCCACTCCCGAAGAATCTCCCCACCACTCATGATGCTACCTTGTACTGCGCGTACCACCAACAGTCCGGTCACAGCACCGATGGATGTTCCCGCCTTCGTCATGAAGTGCAGGATTTGATTGATAACAAGGTTATCCTACCACCCACCTCAGGTAAGCCCGTCACCACTCAGTTGTTGGATTTCGAGGGCTCAGATACTGCGAGTATGTAAAGTGAACCGCCTGCGGGCAACATTTGGTGTATTTTTGGAGCGTCTGGCACGCATTTTTGAGCATCGGTGAAACCGAGTTTCGTAAATCCTGGCTTGGATATCGAGTCAGTCTTTTGTTTTGAGTTTGTCTCTTTGTCTTGAGTCAGTCTTTTTTGCTTAAGGGTCTGTCTTGTTGTATCGAGTCAGTCCCCGTTGTATATAATACCTGGTGATTCTGGGGTTGTTGCCTCGAACACTATTTTGTTTTGTAATTATTATTTGTTTTTGTCTTGAGTCTGTTTCTACTGAGGGGCCAGTTGCACCAACAAAACCGATCAAAATAGTTGTTGCTATCTCAAACTCCGTGCTTGCTTTCAGCATAAGGACCAGAGAATTTGAATGGGCTGACAGTACATCTCGCCTGCTCTCCTGTGTGCCCAAATTCATTGCATTAACCTAAGTTTTCCAAAAAACAAACCTTTTGAACACTGCGGTGATAAAAAACGAAGAGGAAGGAATTCCTCGGGTTTTGCCAAAATTTTGATCGTTTTGAGAGAAAGAAAAGCGCGCTAAGCCTTTTTATGAATGAAATCATGCTTGTCGGCGTGAGTACTGGGAAGGATCCTGGCCTGATCCAGATTGGTTCCACACTATCTTCGGCGCGAGCGATTTGTCACTTTCTTAAAAACTTTCAAAAACAGATGTTTTGCGCGGCCCTGCGAAGACCTGTGTGGAATCGCTCTTGAGATTGCGCAGCCTAGGATCGCTCTCAGCCTCAAGATTCAACCTATTTGTTTTCCGACTTTGAACCCATTCAGAACGTTCAGAAAGTTCAACGGACAAACGCCATGAAAGGCCCGTGTGGCCAGTTTTGAGGTAGCCTTCGATCAAGAAGCATCAAAGCCGAATCGGAAGGAGTAGATCTCGCCGGAAGAAGCTCGTAGAGTAACCCTGATGGATTCTCCGCAAATCAGTGCAACAACCGTTCTCCTAGACACAGAGAGGCTTCAATTTCAAAAAAAAAAAACATTTGGCATGGACTTGCTACACTTTTACCCTTTGAGAGGCTCGCTGGGCCGAAAACCCGGAAGGGCGGTCCAGGCAAAAGTTAGAGCAAGAGAAAAATACAAAAAAGAAAGAAGAAAAGAAAAGCAAAAAAAGAAAAAAGCAAGAAAAGAAAAAAAAGAAAAGAAAAAGAAACGAACAAAAGAAAATGAAAAGAAGCTCGCAAGGTCGAAAACCCGCATTGGGCGCCTTGGCAAAAGTGAGAGCCAAACAAAGTGAAGGTTAAAATACCCGAGTGGACCTTAACCGGAACTACGTAAGGCTTGATTCCCATGTTTGGGATACGTAGGCAACTTCATCATGAAGTCCAGCCCCCAACGCTTTCATAAGCGTCTCAGTCCATGCGATGGTTTCGATTTCATCCCAAAGTCCAATGGCCAACACCCTTCAAGGTGACTGTGTCCATATATGTGTTGTGGCTGTCTTCGTCATCTCTGTGTCCAAGAGCTCGACCACCGCCAATGAAGACTGTTTGTAGATTGCTGCGGCACCATCCCAAACAAGGGGCAACTTTCCGTTGCCACGAGCCGCTGTGAGCCGCCATTCAAACTAGGGGCAACTTTCCGTTGCCTCCCACCCCCCTTCAAACCAGGGGCAATTTCCCATTGCCTCCGATCCGAGGTTGCGCATCTCGAAGAGTAAGTTCCATGCTCGTTGAGCATTGACTGTTTGAAAAATAGTTTTTCAAAATTTTTACTGAGGTTGACTATTTTCTCGAAAACTATTCCATTTTCCAAAATCGGACCATTAGTGCTTACATGCTTGACTTGCATGGTTTTCAAATCAAAAATCGAACAAGTACGTTAATCCGACTCTCGTTTTGATCAAAACCGTTTTAGTAGAAAGCAAAAACGAAAAAATGGTTAAAATGATGAACTAGGGGCACAGTCGAGCCAGGCGTTCTGTCTTTCCCCCGTCATCGACGTACTTGCCAGAAGAGCACTCTGCCCGTCAGAAGAAATAGCTGTGAGCTAACGGTGTTGAGCATGAACCCACACCTTTCTGTCTATCCATCAATCACCCCGAGGAGGGATGAAAAATGAGAGATTGAAGAATAGAGAGGCGTAAGTTGAGAGAAAAGTGAGGAAAAGGGTTTCGAGAAAAAAATCCGAGCTTGAGAGTTGAGTGATGTGAGAATCACAAATCAGAAAGGGTGGGAAACGATGCCTAGAGAGACTGGCCCCTCGTGATCTGAGGTCCCCCATCTTCGTTCACGCGTCTGTGTGTCGTGTTTCTTTGATTTGACGCTCTCGTCTTTCGTTTTTAGTCTTTTCCGAGCGTGTCTCGTTGTGTTTAGGTCGCGTACCTATATTTGAGTCCTCCCCGCTGTGTTCAGTTGTAGGCTCGATATCCCGGTTTGAAAAACCCTCATTCAATTTCAAAATCATCTATGCTCAGAATGCTGTGCCATTCTCTACATTTGAATGTGTTTTGACTCCAACCGGTTCCATCTTTGAGGTCCGTCCTGTCAGATTGGGCTGTTTGTTTAGAATTTGCTGTGTGCAGAATGAAACGAATGCTGTGTCATGGGCTGTATGCAGACTAATCCCCAGTAGAGCAAGGGCTGTGTGTCCAGAATCAGGCAGTGGGTTGCTTGGGTTATTTTGTTGCTGGCTGTTTAGTTATCTGATTATTACAGTGCAAGTGTTCAATTTTCAGACAACCAATCAGTTCCATTTACATTGAGGTGTAACATGATGAGATGCGATGCAATGCATGAAATGTGTAAATGTAAACACTTTTTCAGGTAAAATGTCCGTTTCATTTCATTATCTTTTCAAATGTACAAGTTTTGGAAACAAAAATCTGCCTGCGGCAGTACAAGGTAATCTATCTACCAACAAAAAGAAAAGTACAAGAAAGAAGAAAAAGATAGCAAAAGTCTGCATCTGTGTCGAACACTCCGAAGGGCTGTCAGTCCGCCCTGGTCCTCTTCCTGGACGAGGGTCCAGGAGCATCATCAGCGTCGTCATCAGAGCCCGAGCTAGAACCGCCTCCGGTCTCCTCCTCCGATGACTCTGCCTCCGCCTCTGACTCGTCGTCATCATCATCCGGGACTGGAGCTCGCGAGCTACTCCCGACCTGAGAACGCCCTCCCCTGGTACGGGGAAATATCCTGCCCCTCTCATCTCTCCCCCGAGCAGGGACAGAAGGCCTAGCCGGAGCACCTCCTGCCATGGGAATCTGGAAAGGAGGCTGAAAAGTACACAAAAAGGGAAATGCATCAGTATACTGTAGACGGTTTATCAGTGCAGAATGCAATGCAGAATACAGTGTAGGAATGCCGTGAGCAGTTTAACAGTGCAGAATGCAGTGTGTGAATACAGTTTATGAATGCCGTGAGCAGTTTAACAATGCGGGATGCAGTGTATGCAGTGTGTCAGATGCTGTGAGATCAGTGTATCAGGTATTGTGCCGTGCATCAGATTATGCAAAGCAGTGTATGAGTGGTTTGAGGCCAATGTCAGAAGAACATACCGGTATGCTGTAGACGGCTAGGAGGTCAAATGTCCGCTGGAGCATCCCCATCATCGAGGCATTCATCGCCAACGACTGACGGGTGTACTCAGAAGAAGCCTGCAAAAGCATCAGATGCATCAATATTCTGTGGAATATCAAGTAAACTGAATTGAATAACTGTACAAAATGCAGTAGAACATACCGGCGGTAAGTCGGGGACATCAGTGAACTCGTGCCCAGCCGGTGGAGGGGCGAAGGGGATCTGATAGGTCGACCCACCCTGCCCCTGGAAAGTCAGTATAGTGGGCAGGGCAGGCCAGCCAGCTCCTCGTCCTCCCCGCACTCCGCCCCTGCCATGGACCCGGGCCCTCCTCGAAGATCCAGCCCCTGCTCCCGCTCCGGCCCCAGCCGCCGATGCTACAGGCCTGGCCCCCTCTGCTCGACGACCGCTCAAAGGTCGCATCAGGTACGTCCGCACGTACTCCTGATAGTCGCCAGTGCCTCGGAAGCCGGCCTCCTCCCAGCCGATGGAGTAATCATCCAGCTGCTCAGGGGTCAGCCCCTCGGTCTCCCTCATCTCTGCAGGAGGGTGAACCGGGACTATCTGCTCAAGTAACCCGCGGGTCTGGCGTAGAAAATGCTCCCCCAGGTACCAAGCCCGACAGACCGGGCCCTCTAGCAAGATCCGGAAACGCGAGGTCTCCTCAGCACCAGGGAACCGACCCCGCATCGCCGACGGCAGCGAAGCCCATGGCCGCCATGTGATCTGAAAGTGACAGACAGTTTGTTATCTACTGTTATTGAAACATGCAGTGGGAAAGCGAAGCTAAATGAACTGAAAGTAAAGCATACCTCTGTGGGGGTGATGGTGTCGAAGTATCGGCGAAAGAAGCCGAACGTCTCTCGTGGTCGCCGGGTGCATCTCCCGTCGAAGCGACTCGAGAACGGGACAGCCGGAGGAGGCTCCGCGACTGGTACGGGTGCAAGCCTAGGGAAGTAGGCGTAAACCCACAACTGCAAAACAGATGTCAGTATGACCATCAGATAAAGCAGGATATACAGAATGAAGCAGAAATGGCAGAGCCGTGTGTTGAGCCGAGTATTGTGTACAGTGTACAGTGTGAGCAGTGTACAGTCAGTGTAAAGCAGAATGTATGTGTGTGCCGTCTGTACAGTATACAGTAAGTGTAAAACAGACCGCAGTGTGTGCAGTGTACAGAGTACAGAAAGTACGAGACAGAAATGAAAAGCGGAGAAGAGATGTACCTCCCAAGCCCGCCAGTAGCCTCCAAGCAGCTGGCCGCTGCCGCGAGAAGCCGAGCTCATGTACCCGTACAGGGTGGCCAGAGCAGCGCCGCCCCAATCGTAGTGCAGAATATCCCGGACGTCCACCAGTGCGCTGAGAAGACAGAGAGGCACGGTGTTCGCCCGGTCGGCGAAGATAGTAGTCCCGAACAGGAACATGAGGAAGCCGCGAGCATACCTCTCCACGTCCTCCGGGGTCATCTGCGCCTCCTCCTCCAATGCGGGCTGGACCTTAAACTGTACCTCGAACCAAGAGTACCGCATGAAGCCTGGACGAGCTAGCGGTGGGGCCTCCCCCAGTAGATGGACCTGAGCGGCGGTCCACTCATCCATGTCTATGTCAAAAGGGATCGGATCCCCCCCTACCCCGATGCCAGTGAGCATCGAGAAATCATGAGGGGTCATCGTCATATCCCCTGCAGCAGAAAAATGGAAAGAATCGGTGGTGTCCCACCATCTCTCCGCCAGACCGGCAAGGAGAGGCCTGCAAGTGGAGATCCTAGAGAGTCCTCGGCAGAAGGAGCCGAAACCCGCTCGGTCCACGATGCGTCGGACCGCATCAGGGAGCTCATCATACCACTCCCGTGCACCAGTATTCCCATACCCGCGAATGGTATGAGAACCCTCCTGTAAACAGAAAATGGCAATTGCAAGACAACATTCAAAATGCAGTTTTGAAAGGACAGATATGGCATGTATGCAAGTTTGTCAGATTCAGGCAAATACCGGGTGCCGGTGTGCTTACGATGAAATACGTGTGCTGTGTCAGCGTGTTTGAGTGTTTCAGAACAGATATGGCATGTATGCAAGTTTGACAGATTCAGACAAATACTGGGTGCCAGTGTGTGTGCAGTGAAATACAGTATGTGCCGTGTGTTTGGGTGATCCAGGGCTAGTGCAGTGTGTGTGCATGTGTCAGTCTCAAGCAGATATCAGTTGTATGTATGTTTACAGTCAACTACGGTCTACGGCATATCAGATTTCAGCAATTAAAGAATACAGCTAACTATGGCAGGTTTGTATCCTACGTTGCAGAAAGTAAAGCAGAAGATGAAGAGTTACCTCGGAAGTACCGAATGAAAGGTGGGAGGTAGGCTCGCGTAGTAGTAGCTCAAGCGCCGCGTACCTCTCAAAGCTCCGGAACTGACGCAGGCCGTCTGGGGGCAGAACGTGGATCGCCGGCCGGTAGGTCGCCGGGTCGAACGGGCGCTCGCTCAGTGGTAAGAGCTCGACCCCGGGATCCATCTCGTGGTCCGGGGGAGTCCCGCCACGTGGAATGTCGTCCGCCATGTAGAGAATGATGTGAAAATGGCCGGAAAAGGAAAACCGAGCCGGAATGCGAAGAGTCAACTGAAAAGTCAACTCCCGAGAGGGTCGGAAATGGCCGGGAAGGCCGGAATGTGAAAAGGCACGGAAATGAAGAGGAAAGTGAGGGGAACGAACCCCGAAAAGGCGAGAATGCCGAACGAGGCACCGAAACGAGAATGTGATCAGTGGAAAATGTCCGAAACGCGAAGAGGATCGCGAATCCGACGATGAAACGAGCGTAGAACGCGAAGAAACGGACGAAAAATGAGATAGAAGCACTCTAGAGAGAGAGAGCAAGGGGTTTTCGGCGGTGGAGAATGAGAAAATAGGGTTTAGAACTCTATTTTATAACACCCAAGGTGAAAAGACAAAACTGCCCCGCACCAGCAACTGTTTGCCGGTCGGCAATGTTTTGTGCCGGCCGGCACTTTTTTGTGCCGATAGAATTGTTTTTGTGCCGATGGCCAGCCGGTGGCCTCCCCTTTCGGCCGGTGGGGTTCCCACAGCCTTGGTTAGGCCATGTGAGAAGTTTGTGGTCTTCATAGCTCAAGAAAGTGCAAGAAAGTGCATCTCCGATGTTCAACCGGCCTCCGTTCTGACCGCGGGCCGTGTCTCCAGTGCGTAGCACTCGAATTCGTACAAGGTGTATCCTTTTTGTATCCTTTTGAATTCAAAAGTGGCCCCATGTGTGTTGCACAAGTTCATCACACTACTTCGGTGCATTACATTGCGCTGTCATGCGCCACACATTTGCATTGTTATGCACGTGTTACATGCGTTGCAACACGCACCCCTTTGCATTATCGTGCACATTTCTCATGCATCGTCATTGCATTTCCATTCCATGTATTGTCATGCATTCTGGCATACGTGCGTTGTTGCGCATTTAAGCCCATTTACATTCCGTGTGGCGTGCGTGTCACACTGGTCATCGCACTGTCTTGTGCATTTCAAACCTCGCGCTGTTCTGCGCATTGCACTGTTTTGTGCATTTCAAAATTGTTCGCGCTGTTCTGCGCATTGCACTATTTTGTGCATTTCAAAATTGTTCGCGCTGTTCCGCGCATCGCACTGTTTTGTGCATTTCAAACCTCGCGCTGTTCTGCGCATCGCACTGTTTTGTGCATTTCAAAATTGTTCGCGCTGTTCTGCGCATCGCACTGTTTTGTGCATTTCAAACCTCGCGCTGTTCTGCGCATCGCACTGTTTTGTGCATTTCAAAATTGTTCGCGCTATTCTGCGCATCGCACTGTTTTGTGCATTTCAAAATTGTTCGCGCTGTTCCGCGCATCGCACTGTTTTGTGCATTTCAAAATTGTTCGCGCTGTTCCGCGCATCGCACTGTTTTGTGCATTTCAAACTCGCGCTGTTCTACGCATTGCACTGTTTTGTGCATTTCAAAATTGTTCGCGCTGTTCTGCGCATCGCACTGTTTTGTGCACTTCAAAATTATCGCGCTGTTTTGCGCATTGCACTGTTTCGTGCACCTCACTCGCATCTTGCATGCATCCATTTGCGCTATCTTGCGCACCTCGGTTGTACTTGTTAGTACATTGCATTGTTTTGAACACAAAACCGGCTTCGCGTAGCGTGTAAGTCCAACTTTCAAAACCGGCTTCGCGTAGCGTGTAAGTCCAACTTTCAAAACCGGCTTCGCGTAGCGTGTAAGTCCAACTTTCAAAACCGGCTTCGCGTAGCGTGTAAGTCCAACTTTCAAAACCGGCTTCGCGTAGCGTGTAAGTCCAACTTTCAAAACCGGCTTCGCGTAGCGTGTAAGTCCACTTGTATCATTTTTGCATCTTATGAGACACACGTGTCTCATTTGTTTCATTTTGCCCCCGGTCTGGCGAGACCTTAAACACGCACGGTCTGGCGAGACCTTAAACACGCACGGTCTGGCGAGATCTTAAACACGCACGGTCTAGCGAGACCTTAAACACGCGCGGTCTGGCGAGACCTTAAATACGCACGGTCTAGGAGACCCTAAATCCTCGGAAGCTGCAATTCCTTCGGTGTTTGTCGTGCCCGAACGACTTTCGGTGGTCTGGTAAAGCCACCTGCCTATGTTTGCGATGAGTTCCTAGAAGACCAACTGGGACGGTGGAAACTAGAGTTCGAACGGCTTATGCCTAGAACGCAAAGGTTCGGGAGTTTCGAGACTAAAGTCTGGTTTAAATACCCAGAGGTTTACCCTCGGCTTGAAATCTGTATGGAAGCCCCATAGGTTGAGGCGGCATGTCTACGCCTCAGTTCTGGATACTGAACCAACCTAGTATATCGCCCTGTTGGTAAGATAGGGAAAGTTGCAATCATAGTCATTGCATCATAGTGCATTGTCATGCATTTGCATTGTAGATTGCATGCATTCATTGCATCACCTTCCGCCTATGGCTTGCGCCTTTCCAGGTTGAGCTTGGTCTGGTATGTGTCCTTACTTTTCATGTTAAAACACAGTTCTGCATGTGTATCGCGCCGATTCCACGCGGATATGTTGGTTGAGGGTTGCGGCACCTTTTCTGTGTTACACATGGCTCGTATGTGTACATGCCTTTCCTAGGCAAGATTTGGTTTGGCTTGTATGCCATATCCATTGTATCCATATCCATTCCATTGCATATTTGTAGATATTGCATTGTAGATTGCATGCATTCATTGCATCGCCTTCCATCTATGGCTTGCGCCTTTCCATGTTGAGCTTGGTCTGGTATGTGCCCTTACTTTTCATGTTAAAACACAGTTCTGCATGTGTATCGCGCCGATTCCACGCTGATATGTTGGTTGAGGATTGCGGCACCTTTTCTGTGTTACACATGGTTTGCATGTGTACATGCCTTTCCTAGGCAAGATTTGGTTTGGCCTGCGTGCCATATCCATATCACATTACATTGTAGTGTAATTTTTGCATCCGGCATTAGGATCATTATCCCTTCTCTAGCGGGTCGTTTCCCCACTTATGTCAATTCCACCCAATACTTGTTCTTGCGTCTGTCTACAATACTCATAGTTCAGTTGACCGTTCTATGGTAGACAGACTTGTTATCTCCATCAATCTATTTGACATAGGTGTGGTTTCGAACCGCTCGTGATTGGATCACGATTCAAATGCTTTGCATGTAGCTTGCATTGTTTCAATTACGTTGCATCTTCATTTGCATTGTTTATACATTGTTTTGTATTGCATATCGTTTTGCATCCACATTTGCATTGTCATGCATGTTGCTAACCATATTGTACCTGCTAAGTTTGTTTTCTTTGCAGGCACGATATTGTATGTACGGTTCATTTGAAGCTGGTGCAACCAGACGAGCCGCACAGGTATTGTATCTCCCGAGTGAGACGTATCGAGAATTCCATAATTCTCTTACATCCTTTCTACATGGTAGTGTAGTTTGGTATGCTAGCTTAAAATTGTCGCATGTTTGCTTCATTACAGCTTTCTTTGCATGATCATAAGTTATGCTCGGCTCCGTGCATTGTCTTGCATTTTGCCCCTGCCTTCGGGCACATATCTTATTTGTCTTGTATGTTTGTCTAAGTCTTCGGCCTTGTCAAAAATGGGTCGTCTCTGGGCTTTGACATTCACTCCCGTCATTGTTATGACTTTCGAGTTCTGTCAAAGAGGGGCAACTGTAGACACCCCATTTTTGACCGTCCTCAAGACTTGGACGTCGCCGTTTGAACACTCGGTGATTATCCATGTTTGTGTTTGTTTGGAGTTCCCGGAGGTCTCGGCTCGCGCGCCTTGCCTCAGGATCCCCGAACTCAACCGTTTAGTGTCTGGTTTTGCACCAAACACTTGCATCTTGCCTTGGAGAGGCAGGGTGGGGCTTGTAGACCATCCCCACCCATCACCGGTAGTGGCTAGATGCCACCGGCTGGTTTTTGCTGCCACCGGCAATATAGTTTGCCGGCCGGCACTCTTTGTTGCCGGTCAGCACTATTTTGTACCGGTCGGCACTTTGTTTGGCCAAGATGGCATTTTTTGCCGGCCGATTGCTGTTCATCTGCTTTTGCAGATATTTTTAGACAGCTGTATAGCTTTTGCTCCCCTCCATACACGTGTATGGAGGGATCTCCCTCTTGCAAAGCTTGTCTTGTAAGCTTTACAAGAGGCATATAGAGAGAGGCTCTCTCTAAGGCAAAAAAGAGGCTTTAGACATTTTTGAGGAGAGAAGACAGAGGAGAGCTCTGGTTTTTCCTAGGGTTAGGGTTAGATACACTCACCTATCTCTCTTTTCCTCTCATTTTGCACACTAGGTGTTTTGTGTCTCACTATTGCACACAAACACCTAGTGTTTCACCTTCCTCTTGGAGCTGAGGTTCTAAAGAGTGTGTTTTGAAGTTTTGGTGTTGGATTCAAGCTCAAGGAGGCCATTGGAGCACCATTGTTGAAGAGGACTACAAGGGTGAGATTCTAGTCCATTTTTCCCCCATTTTTGCATTGATTTTCTACTAGTCTTAGAGCTGTTTTTGTGATTATTGTATAACATAAAAAAGTTCTGTTTTTAAGCCCTCTTTATTGTTTATTAAGAGTGTTTTGTTGTTTGAGGGTTGTTGACCACCCTTGGGCCTTGAAAGGCCTCTTTTTGGACCATTTTGTATTAGCTCCAGGATTTTGGTGTTGAGGTCTCTTCACCACTGAAATCTTGAGGGATTTCAGTGGTGAAGATGATGCTTTGAAGTCCCAAGAAGGAGAGGGCCACCCCCTCTCCTTGTTGTCCTTGAAAAGGGCACATTTTGGCCTCTTAAGGAAGCCTATGCTTGAGTGTGTGTTGAGCATGTTTGGTTTGTTTTTCATGCTTATATGTCCATAATATAACATGATTTCAATTTGGTTTTGGAACTCCATGCATGTTTAGCATAGTTGCCATGTAATGCCTTATTTGTGCCTTAACATGTTCTAGGTTGTTAGCCTTTGTTGGAGCATGTTTTAGGCTTGCATTTGTGAAGTTTATGTGCTTATTTTGCCATGTTTTAGCTCTGTCCATACTCGTTTGGGTTGATCTTTGCATGCATTATATAGCTCTTTTGTATTTGGGCTTGTTGGCCTTGAGTATGTGCATGTGTAGCATGCCATCTTTGCATTGTTTTGATGATTTGGAATCATCCTACATGCCATTTCAGTCCCATTTCCATGCTTGTTTGATTACCTTGCATGCCTCTTTAATGCTTTGAAAGCATGTGTTGCAATGCTCCATGTTTTGGTCATGGTGTATGCCTTTGTATTTGGGTCACTTAGATGCCATCTAAGGAGTCCTTTGGCCTTGTTTTAACATGCTAAAAATCTGTTTTTAGTTGTTTAATGCACGCCATGTTTGGTCATGATAAGTGTAGTTCAATGCCTTATTGATTTGCCTTGAACACTTGGACTATTTGTTGCATGCTTGACTTGATTTATAACTTGATTTGGCATCATTTTATAACATGATTTTAGGGCTCATGTTGCATGCTAATTTGTCCATGTTTCCTTCTTTCAAGTGTGCTTGAATGTTGTTTGATTTATGCTTAAGTGTTGGTCCTTATGTGCATGTGTGTGTGCATGCCATTTAGCCCTCACCTTTTAGCACAATGGCTACTGTTTTAGGCCTATTTTAGAGCTGCCTAATTCATGTATAAGTCCATCTTTGCCATCCACTTGCATTGCCATATGAATGCTTACATGATTGCATAAATGCTTTGCCATGCCATGTTGCATTCCTAGCTTGTATGCCTAGGTTGCATTGCATTTTGCATGCATGCCTTGTTCCTTGAATTGGTGATAGGAATTGGGCCTAATTTGTTTGATTGGTTTGCATGCATTTGAAATCAAAGTTGCATACTTGGTTCTTTGGGCCATCATGCATGGAAATGCATGATTGGTGGTCCGAGAACCGAGGCACATGTCCCTTTGAGTCATCACAATGATGAGAGACATGGTTGGTGCATACATACCTTGAATTATGCTGCCATGCCTTGTTTTGCCCTCTGTTGCTGTGAGTTGCAGGTTCTGCAGGAATACTCTGCCGACCGGCAGTGTAATGTGCCGACCGGCATCATTTTCTCTGCCGACAGACCCTATTTTGTGCCGATGGCCATACTACACTGCCGGTGGAAGTTTCATTCAGCCGGTGGTGATCCCCTCTGTCCAAGGATGCAGTCCTGAGGCTTTGACAGCCTCCAGAGGAGGAAAGGAAGGAAAACAGAGGCAACTTGCGCATGGCGGCGCGATTCCCGAGGCGTTTTCCTGCTTTACTTAATTTGTTTAATTTGTTAATTAGATTAGGCAATTTGTAATATTTAATTAGCCTGCGTAGTTAATTAATTTGTAATATTTATTTGGTCCCTCCGAGCGAGGGCAAATCTGTAATAAGTGTGCGTGAGTGTGTGTATGTCTTCCAACCTCACGTCTTTCTTCCCTTTTATTTACCTGTTTACGATGGTAGATTAAGGCACGTTTAATTTAGCATACCTTATGCTATGCATGTGTGCATCCATGCATTTGTATTACATGCATTAGGCTCGGTACATCACGCTAACTGCATCAGTACTTCAATTCCGAATTGAATGTGTGTTAATTGTGCATTTTCACATGACATGTCTAGGATTAGCCGAGCCTATCTTAGCGACATTTTGTATGCGATGCATTAGGCACTTCACATGGACTTGGATCATGCATGTTTGCTAACAAGTTTATTATTTTGGCACGGAGTACGATGTAAGTGTTTATGCTTTAGCATCCCGCATGCGTGTGAGTGTTGCCTTGACAGTATGCTTAACATGTGGCTAGATGTTTATGTGTTATAAATTGTTTGAATGCCTGTGGGTGAAGGTTGGATTGTTTGAGTTGGAAAAACTCGTTGAAATCCGTATTTTAGCCTACTTGCGAGTAGCAAATTCCAAAACATTTTCCCAAACCAAACGGATATGCAATGTTTATTTCCAAATTAGGCAATCTAGTCTATACTTGTTTGCTGTGCGCATAACATAGTAATTCTAGGCTAATAAATGGAATAAGAACACATAGCGTTTTCAAAATCAGATATCACGGTTAGTAGAGGCCGGTCCTCGGACCGGGCGAAAGGGGGTGCTCATAGCTGACCTTCCCCGATCGTACCCAAGCTCCCGAGCCGAGACAACTCCTGTGATGACGGACATGTGGCCTTCGGCACCGAGTCAGGGTTTCCTAAATTCTCCAATTTTAAAATATTTAGGTGGCGACTCTGTATCTGGCAAAGCAGTCCATGTTTGGCACTACTTTTTCAAAAATCTGTTTCTCAAAACGATTTGCCAGATTTGGACTCTTTGGTTCAGATTAAGAACCGTAACACAAATCGAGTCCGAACTGTAGCGTGAGGCCCACGCGGGCGCCGTCTACAGCGGATAACTGATTCTCACAAATGATACTGATACTGGTGTTCCCAGGTTTGATACTCAAACTTGCAAACTGACATGCGCGTTCCTGTAGAGCAACACTCTAAAAGCACATAGCAAGTAAAGAGAACAAAACACCCCTATGTTGGGGTGGGGTTTCCCTGTCCTATTTTGTCAGGAGCTAGGGTTTCACTACGCACACAGCGGTTCGCAAACAACTTAGCATCGGGTAAGCAACCTGTCCTAACTTGGAATGGTCACTATGGATTCCGAATATGCACTAGGTCGAATGGTCGAAAAGGGTGCCCCGGTAAATCAGGGTTTGTGTCCCCATACTGTCAGAGCCCATAGCCGGTCAACCTTATGGACATGCCTTGACAAGACAAGCCTCCGGCAAACCGTTCAGGAATAGCAGATGGCAAACACTGTGTTCCTAGGCGCACCAATGCACATGCAATGCAAAGAAACACATAAATGAAGTCAAAATAGGATATCACGAGTTCGAGTCAAGCTCTCTAAAATCCCCAGCAGAGTCGCCAGAAACTGTAACAAGCCCGCGGAGGAAGGGGACCTCGCTACAGTTCGGACTCTCGATTTTTGTGTCGCGGTTCTAAACCTGAACCAAAGAGTCCAAATCTGGCAAATCGTTTTGAGAAACAGATTTTTGAAAAAGTAGTGCCAAACATGGACTGCTTTGCCAGATACAGAGTCGCCACCTAAATATTTTAAAAAATGGGAGAATTTAGGAAACCCTGACTCGGTGCCGAAGGCCACATGTCCGTCATCACCGGAGTTGTCTCGGCTCGGGAGCTTGGGTACGATCGGGGAAGGTCAGCTATGAGCACCCCCTTTCGCCCGGTCCGAAGACCGGCCTCTACTAACCGTGATATCCGTTTTTTGAAAACGTTATGTGATCTTATTCCATTTATTAGCCTAGAATTACTATGTTATGCGTGCCGTAAACAAGTATAGACTAGATTGCCTAATTTGGAAATAGACATTGCATATCCGTTCGGTTTGAAAATGCTTTGGAATTTGCTACTCGCAAGTAGGCTAAAATACGGATTTCAACGAGTTTTTCCAACTCAAACAATCCAACCTTCACCCACAGGCATTCAAGCAATTATAACACATAAGCATCTAGCCACATGTTAAGCATGCTGTCATGGTAACATTCACACTCATGTGATATGCTAAAGCGGAAATACTTACATAGTACTCCGTGCCAAAACAAAGAACTTGTTAGCAAACATGCATGATCCAAGTCCATGTGAAGTGCCTAATGCATCGCATACAAAATGTTGCTAGAATAGGCTCGGCTATCCTAAACATGTCATGTGAAAATGCACAATTATCACGTATTCAGTTTGGGAATTGAAATACAAATGCAGTTAGCGTGATGTACCGAGCCTAATGCATGTAATACAAATGCATGGATGCACACATGCATAGCATAAGGTATGCTAAATTAAACGTGCCCTAATCTACCATCATAAGCAGGTAAATAAAAGGGAAGAAAGACGTGAGGTTGGAAGACATACACACACTCACGCACACTTATTACGGATTTGCCCTCGCTCGGAGGGACCGAATAAATATTACAAATCAATTAACTACGCAAGCTAATTAATATTACAAATTAACTGATTTAATTAACAAATTAAATAAGTTAATTAAAGCAGGAAAACGCCTCGGGAAGCGCGCCGCCATGCGCAAGCTGCCTCTGTTTTCCTTCCTTTCCTTCCTTTCCTCCTCTGGAGGCTGTCAAAACCTCAGGACTGCATCCTTGGACAGAGGGGATCACCACCGGCTGAATGAAACTTCCACCGGCAGTGTATTATGGCCATCGGCACAAAATTGAATCTGTCGGCAGAGAAAATGGTGCCGGTCGGCACATTACACTGCCGGTCGGCAGAGTATTCCTGCAGAACCTGCAACTCACAGCAACAGAGGGCAAAACAAGGCATGGCAGCATAATTCAAGGCATGTATGCACCAACCATGTCTCTTATCATTGTGATGACTCAAAGGGACATGTGCCTCGGTTCTCGGACCACCAATCACGCATTTCCATGCATGATGGCCCAAAGAACCAAGTATGCAACTTTGATTTCAAATGCATGCAAACCAATCGAACAAATTAGGCCCTATTCCTATCACCAATTCAAGGGACAAGGCATGCATGCAAGATGCAATGCAACCTAGGCATACAAGCTAAGGATGCAACATGGCATGGCAAAACACTTATGCAATCATGCAAGCATACATATGGCAACGCAAATGGATGGCAAGATGGACTTATACATGAATTAGGCAACTCTAATAAGGCCTAAAACAGTGGCCATAATGACCAAAACAAGAAGCCAAAACACATGCACACATACACATGATGGAAGGCCTACACTTGGGCACAAATCAAGCAACATTCAAGCACACTTGAAAGGGATAAACAAGAGCAATTAGCATGCATTATAAGCTCTAAAATCATGCTAATACATGGTGCCAAACCAGGCAACAAATCAAGCCAAGCATGCACCAAATGGCCTAAGTGTTCAAAGCAAACCAATGAGGCATTGAACTACACTTAACAAGACCAAACAAGGCATGCAAAGAGGGACCAAAATCAGAGGTTTAGCATGTTAAAACAAAGCTAAAGGACTACTTAGATGGCATCTAAATGGCCCGAATACAAAAGGCATACACCATGGCCAAAACATGGAGCATTGCAACACATGCTTTCAAAGCATTAAAGAGACATGCAAGGCAATCAAACAAGCATGGAAATGGGACTGAAATGGCATGTAGGATGATTCCAAATCATCAAAACAATGCAAAGATGGCATGCTACACATGCACATACTCAAGGCCAACAAGCCTAAATACAAAGGAGCTATATAATGCATGCAAAGATCAACCCAAACGACTATGGACAGAGCTAAAACATGGCAAAATAAGCACATAATCTTCACAAATACAAGCCTAAAACATGCTCCAACAAAGGCTAACAACCTAGAACATGTTAAGGCACAAATAAGGCATTACATGGCAACTATGCTAAACATGCATGGAGTTCCAAAACCAACTTGAAATCATGTTATATTATGGATATATAAGCATGAAAAACAAACCAAACATGCTCAACACACACTCAAGCATAGGCTCTCTTAAGAGGCCAAAACATGCCCTTTTCAAGGACAACAAGGAGAGGGGGTGGCCCTCTCCTTCTTGGGACTTCAAGGCATCATCTTCACCACTGAAATCCCTCAAGATTTCAGTGGTGAAGAGACCTCAACACCAAAATCCCGGAGCTAACACAAAATGGTCCAAAAAGAGGCCTTTCAAGGCCTAAGGGTGGTCAACAACCCTCAAACAACAAAACACTCTTAATAAACAATAAAGAGGGCCTAAAAATAGAAATTTTTTATGTTATACAATAAGCACAAAAACAGCTCTAAGATAGGTATAAAATTGATGCAAGAATGGGGGAAAAAAGGACTAGAATCTCACCCTTGAAGACTCCTTCACAAATGGTGCTCCAATGGCCTCCTTGAGCTTGAATCCAACACCAAAATCTCAAGACACACTCTTTAGAAGCTCAGCTCCAAGAGGAAGGTGAAACACTAGGTGTTTGTGTGCAATAGTGAGACACAAAACACCTAGTGTACAAATAAGAGGAAAAGAGAGATAGAGAGTGTATATCTAACCCTAACCCTAGAAAAACCAGAGCTTTCCTCTGTCTTCTCTCCTCAAAAAATGTCTAAAGCCCCCTTTTGCCTTAGAGAGAGCTTCTCTCTATATGCCTCTTGTAAAGCTTACAAGACAAGCTTTGCAAGAGGGAGATCCCTCCATACACGTGTATGGAGGGGAGCAAAAGCAATACAGCTGTCTAAAAATATCTGCAAAAGCAGATGAACAGCAATCGGCCGGCCAAAAATGCCATCTTGGCCAAAAAAAGTGCCGACCGGCACAAAAAAGTGCTGACCGGCAACAAAGAGTGCCGGCCGGCAAACTATATTGCCGGTGGCAGCAAAAACCAGCCGGTGGCATCTAGCCACTGCCGGTGATGGGTGGGGATGGTCTACAAGCCCCACCCTGCCTCTCAAGGGCAAGATGCAAGTGTTTGGTGCAAAACCAGACACTAAACGGTCGAGTTCGGGGATCCTGAGGCAAGGCGCGCGAGCCGAGACCTCCGGGAACTCCAAACGAACACAAACATGGATAATCACCGAGTGTTCAAACGGTGACGTCCAAGTCTTGAGGACGGTCAAAAATGGGATGTCTACAGTTGCCCCTCTTTGACAGAACCCGAAAGTCATAACAATGACGGGAGTGAATGTCAAAGCCCAGAGACGACCCATTTTTGACAAGGCCGAAGACTTAGACAAGCATACAAGACAAATAAGATATGCGCCCGAAGGCAGGGGCAAAATGCAAGACAATGCACGAAGCCGAGCATAACTTATGATCATGCAAAGAAAGCTGTAACGAAGCATACAAGCGACAGTTTTAAGCTAGCATACCAAACTACACTACAATGCAGAAAGGATGTAAGAGAATTATGGAATTCTCAATACGTCTCACTCGGGAGATACAATACCTGTGCGGCTCGCCTGGTTGCACTAGCTTCAAATGAACCGTACATACAATATCGTGCCTGCAAAGAAAACAAACTTAACAGGTACAATATTGTTAGCAACATGCATAACAATGCAAGAATAGTGGTGTACTCGAAATGCGTGACAGCGCAAAGCAAGTGGGGAGCATAACAATGCTGTGGAAATACAACTAGGTAAGCGGAGTAAGCGGTCTACGCCGGTAACGAATTGATCATAAGCATGCGGTCTACGCAGGTAACGAAACTTTAATAAGCGGTCTACGCAATTAACACATGCGGTCTACGCAGGTATTAGAATTAACAAGTATGCGGTCTACGCAGTTAAAACATGTGGTTTGCGCAGGTGATGAAACTGAACATGCGGTCTACGCAATCAAAACATGCGGTCTACGCAGTCAAAACATGCGGTCTACGCAATCAAAACATGCGGTCTACGCAGGTAATGAAATTGATAATGCGGTCTACGCAATCAAAACATGCGGTCTACGCAGGTATTGAAATTAAACAAACATGCGGTCTACGCAATCAAAACATGCGGTCTACGTAGGTAATGGAATTAAACATGCGGTCTACGCAATCAAGACATGCGGTGTACGCAAGTAAAACATGCGGTCTACGCAATCAAAACATGCGGTCTACGCAGGTAATGGAATTAAACATGCGGTCTACGCAATCAAGACATGCGGTCTACGCAAGTAATGAAATTTAAATATGCGGTCTACGCAATCAAAACATGTGGTCTACGCAGGTAATGAAATTAAGCATGCGGTCTACGCAATCAAAACATGCGGTCTACGCAATCAAAACATGCGGTCTACGCAGGGAGAGAAATAACATGCGGTCCACGCAAATAAGGAAATGACATGCGGTTTGCGCAAGTAAGGAAATGACATGCGGTCTACGCAAGGAAAGAAATGATATGCGGTCTACGCAAAGAAAGAAATGATTACAAACATGCGGTCTACGCAGGTAATGAATTGAGATACGGTCTACGCAAATAAAGAAATAACATGCAGTCTACGCAAGTAATGAATTGAGATGCGGTCTACGCAAATAAAGAAATAACATGCGGTCTACGCAAGTAATGAATTGAGATGCGGTCTACGCAAGTAAAGAGTTAACATGCGGTCTACGCAAGTAAAGAATTGAGATGCGCAAAACAGCGCGACGGAATGTAATGCACAAAACAGTGCGACGGTTTGAAATGCACAAAACAGTGCGATGCTCAGCGTGACACGCACGCCACACGGAATGTAAACGGGCTTAAATGCGCAACAACGCACGTATTCCGGAATGCATGACAATGCATGGAATGGAAATGCAATGATGATGCATGAGAAATGTGCACGACAATGCAAAGTGGTGCGTGTTGCGACATATGTAACACGTGCATAACAATGCAAATGTGTGACGCACGACAGCGCGATGTAATGCACCGAAGTAGTGTGATGAACTCGTGCAACACACATGGGGCAACTTTTGAATTCAAAAGGATACAAAAAGGATACACCTTGCATGAATTCGAGCGCCACTCACTAAAGACACGGCCCGAAGTCAAAACGGAGGCCGGTTGAATGTCGGAGATGCACTTTCTTGCACTTTCTTGAGCTATGAAGACCCAAAACAATTCAAATGGCCTAAACAAGGCTGTGGGAACCCCACCGGCCGAAAGGGGAGGCCACCGGCTGGCCATCGGCACAAAAACAAATCCATCGGCACAAAAATGTGCCGGCCGGCACAAAACATTGCCGACCGGCAAACAGTTGCTGGTGCGGGGCAGTTTTGTCTTTTCACCTTGGGTGTTATAAAATAGGGCTTCAAGCCCTATTTTCTCATTCCTTGGCCGCCGAAAACTCTTGTTCTCTCTCTCTAGAGTGCTTCTCTCTCATTTTTCGCCCATTTCTTCGCGTTCTACGCTCGTTTCGTCGTCGGATTCGCGATCCTCTTCGCGTTTCGGACATTTTCCACCGATCACATTCTCGTTTCGGTGCCTCGTTTGGCGTTCTCGCCTTTTCGGGGTTTGTTCCCCTCACTTTCCTCTTCATTTCCGTGCCTCTTCACATTCCGGCCTTCCCGGCCATTTCCGACCCTCTCGGGAGTTGACTTTTCAGTTGACTCTTCGTATTCCGGCTCGGTTTTCCTTTTCCGGCCATTTTCACACCATTCTCTACATGGCGGACGACATTCCACGTGGCGGGACTCCCCCGGACCACGAGATGGATCCCGGGGTCGAGCTCTTACCACTGAGCGAGCGCCCGTTCGACCCGGCGACCTACCGGCCGGCGATCCACGTTCTGCCCCCAGACGGCCTGCGTCAGTTCCGGAGCTTTGAGAGGTACGCGGCGCCTGAGCTACTACTACGCGAGCCTACCTCCCACCTTTCATTCGGCACTTCCGAGGTAACTCTTCATCTTCTGCTTTACTTTCTGCAATGTAGGATACAAAACTGCCATAGTTAGTTGTATTCTCTAACTGCTGAAATCTGATATGTCGTAGACCGTAGTTGGCTGTAAACATACATACAACTGATATCTGCTTGAGACTGACACATGCACACACACTGCACTAGCCCTGAATCATTCAAACACACGGCGCACACTGTATTTCACTGCATACACACTGGCACCCAGTATTTGTCTGAATCTGTCAGATTTGCACACAATGCTACATCTGTTCTGAAACACCCAAACACGCTGACACAGCACACGTATTTCACTGTAAGCACACCGGCACCCAGTATTTGCCTGAATCTGTCAAACTTGCATACATGCCATATCTGTCCTTTCAAGACTGCATTTTGAATTTTGTCTTGCAATCGTCATTTTCTGTTTGCAGGAGGGTTCCCATACCATTCGCGGTTATGGGAATACTGGTGCACGGGAGTGGTATGATGAGCTCCCTGATGCGGTCCAGCGCATCGTGGACCGAGCGGGCTTCGGCACCTTCTGCCGAGGGCTCTCTAGGTTGTCCACATGCAGACCTCTTCTCGCCGCTTTGGCGGAGAGGTGGTGGGACACCACCGATTCTTTCCATTTTTCTGCTGCAGGGGACATGACGATGACCCCTTATGACTTCTCGATGCTCACAGGCATCGGGGTAGGGGGGGATCCGATCCCTTTCGACACAGACATGGATGAGTGGACCGCCGCTCAGGTCCATCTACTGGGGGAGGCCCCACCACTAGCTCGTCCAGGTTTCGTGCGGTACTCCTGGTTCGAGACACAGTTCAGGGTCCAGCCCGTTCTGGAGGAGGTGCAGATGACCCCAGAGGACCAGGAGAGGTATGCTCGCGGCTTCCTCATGTTCCTGTTCGGGACTACCATCTTCGCCGACCGGGCGAACACCGTGCCTCTCTGCCTTCTCAGTGCACTGGTGGATGTCCGGGATATTCTGCACTACGATTGGGGCGGCGCTGCTCTGGCCACCCTGTACGGATATATGAGCTCGGCTTCTCGTGGCAGCGGCCAGCTGCTTGGAGGTTACTGGCGGGCTTGGGAGGTACATTTCTTCTCCACTTTTTCATTTCTGTCTCGTACTTTCTGTACTCAGTACACTGCACACACTGCGGTCTGCTTTACACTTACTGTATACTGTACACACGGCACACACATACATTCTGTTTTACACTGACTGTACACTGCTCACACTGTACACTGCACACAATACACGGCTCAACACACGGCTCTGCCATTTCTGCTTCATTCTGTATATCCTGCTTTATCTGATGGTCATACTGACATCTGTTTTGCAGTTGTGGGTTTACGCCTACTTTCCTAGGCTTGCACCCGTACCAGTAGCGGAGCCTCCTCCGGCTATCCCGTTCTCGAGTCGCTTTGACGGGAGATGCACCCTGCGACCACGGGAGACGTTCGGCTTCTTCCGCCGATATTTCGACACCATCACCCCCACAGAGGTATGTTTTACTTTCAGTTCATTTAGCTTCGCTTTCCCACTGCATATTTCAATAACAGTAGATAACAAACTGCCTGTCACTTTCAGATCACAGGGCGGCCATGGGCTTCCTTGCCGTCGGCGATGCGGGGTCGGTTCCCTGGTGCTGAGGAGACCTCGCGTTTCCGGATCTTGCTAGAGGGCCCGGTCTGTCGGGCTTGGTACCTGGGGGAGCGTTTTCTACACCAGACCCGCGGGTTACCTGAGCAGATAGTCCCGGTTCACCCTCCTGCAGAGATGAGGGAGACCGAGGGGCTCACCACTGAGCAGCCGGATGATTACTCCATCGGCAGGGAGGAGACCAGCTTCCGAGGCACCGGCGACTACCAGGAGTACGTGCGGACGTACCTGATGCGTCCCTTGAGCGGCCGTCGAGCAGAGGGGGCCAGGCCTGTAGCATCGGCGGCTGGGGCCGGAGTGGGAGCAGGGGCTGGATCTTCGAGGAGGGCCCGGGTCCGTGGTAGGGGCAGAGCGCAGGGAGGACGAGGAGCTGGCTGGCCTGCCCTGCCCGCTGTACTGACTTTCCAGGGGCAGGGTGGGTCGACCTATCAGATCCCCTTCGCTCCTCCACCGGCTGGTCATGAGTTCGTCGACGTCCCCGACCTACCTCCGGTATGTTCTACTGCATTTTGTACAGTTATTCAATTCAGTTTACTTGATATTCCACAGAATATTGATGCATCTGATACTTTTGCAGGCTTCTTCTGAGTACACCCATCAGTCGTTGGCGATGAATGCCTCGATGACGGGGATGCTCCAGCGGACATTTGACCTCCTAGCCGTCTACAGCATACCGGTATGTCCTTCTGACACTGGCCTCAAACCATTCATACACTGCTTTGCATAATCTGATGCATGGCACAGCACCTGATACACTGATCTCACTGCATCTGACACACTGCATACACTGCATTCTGCACCAAACTCTGTACTGATAAACTGCTCACGGCATTCCTATACTGTACTCGCACACTGCATTCTGCACTGTTAAACTGCTCACGGCACTCATACACTGTATTCACACACTGCTTTCTGCATTGCTAGACTGCTCACGGCACTCTTACTGTATTCATACGCTGCATTCTGCACCTTTGAACTGTTCACAGTGTACTGATGCATTTCCCTTTTTGTGTACTTTTTCAGCCTCCTTTCCAGATTCCCATGGCAGGAGGTGCTTCGGCCAGACCTTCTGTCCCTGCTCGGGGGAGAGATGAGGAGGGCAGGATATTTCCCCGTACCAGGGGCGGGCGTACTCATGTCGGGAGTAGCTCGCGAGCTCCAGTCCCGGACGATGACGACGACGAGGTGTCAGAGGCGGAGGCAGGGTCATCGGAGGAGACCGGAGACGGTTCTAGCTCGGGCTCTGATGACGATGCTGATGATGCTCCTGGACCCTCGTCCAGGAAGAGGACTAGGACGGACTGATGGCCCTTGGAGTGTTCGACACAGATGCGGATTTTTGCTATCTTTTCTTTCTTTCTTGTACTTTTCTTTTTGGTTGGTAGATAGATTACCTTGTACTGCCGCAGGCAGATTTTGTTTCCAAAACTTGTACATTTGAAAAGATAATGAAATGAAACGGACTTTTTATCTGAAAATGTGTTTACATTTACACATTTCATGCATTGCATCGCATCTCATCATGTTACACCTCAATGTAAACGGAATTGATTGGTTATCTGAAAATTGAACACTTGCACTTGTAATAATCAGATAATTAAACAGCCAACAGCAAAATAACCCAAGCAACCCACTGCCTGATTCCGGATACACGGCCCTTACTCTATTGGGGATTAATCTGCATACAGCCCATAACACAGCATTCGTTTCATTCTGCACACAGCAAATTCTAAACAAAACAGCCCAATCTGACAAGACGGCCTACAGCGGTGAAACCAGCTAGGGTTGAAACATGCTCAAATGTAGAGAATGGCACAGCGTTCTTGAGCATAAATGATTTTTGAAATCGAATGAGGGTTTTTCAAACCGAGATTTCGAGCCTACAACTGGACACAGCGGGGAGGACTCAAACATAGGTACACGACCTAAACACAACGAGGCATGCTCGGGAGAGACTCAAAACAAAAGACGAGACCGTCAAATGAAAGAGACACGACACACAGACGCGTGAACGATGATGGGGGACCTCGGACCACGAGGAGCCAGTTCAATCTGGGTATTGTTTCCCACATTTTCTGATTTGTGATTCTCACATCACTCGACTCTCAAGCTCGGATTTTCTCTCGAAACCCTTTTCCTCACTTTTCTCTCAACTTACACCTCTCTATTCTTCATTCTCTCATGTTTCATCCCTCCCCGGGGTGATTAATGGATGAATAGGAAGTCGCAGGTTCACGCCTGATGCCGTTAGCTCACAGCTATTTCTTCCGGCGGGCAGAGCGCCCTTCTGGCAAGTACGTTGGAGACGGGGGAAAGACAGAACGTCTGGCTCGACTGTGCCCCTAGTTCATCATTTTAACCATTTTTTCGTTTTTGCTTTCTACTAAAACGGTTTTGATCAAAACGAGAGTCGGATTAACGTACTTGTTCGATTTTTTATTTGAAAAGCATGCAAGTCAAGCTGCAAGCACTGAAAATTTTCCTTTTGGGGTCCAAGACAACGGTCCAGTTTTGGAAAATGGAATAGTTTTCGAGAAAATAGTCAACCTCAGTAAAAATTTTCAAAAACTATTTTTCAAACAGCTGATGCTCAACAAGCATGGAACTTACTCTTCGAGATGCGCAACCTCGGATCGGAGGCAATGGAAAATTGCCCCTGGTTTGAAGGGGGGTGGGAGGCAACGGAAAGTTGCCCCTAGTTTGAAAGGCGGCTCACGGCGGCTCGTGGCAACGGAAAGTTGCCCCTTGTTTGGGATGGTGCCGCAGCAATCTGCAGACAGTCTTCATTGGCGGTGGTCGAGCTCTTGGACACTGCGATGACGATGACGATCACAACACATATATGGACACAATCACCTTAAAGGGTGTTGGCCACTGGACTTTGGGGATGAAATCGAAACCATTGCATGGACTGAGACGCTTATGAAAGCGTTGGGGGCTGGACTTCATGATGAAGTTGCCTACGTATCCCAAACATGGGAATCAAGCCTTACGTAGTTCCGGTTAAGGTCCACTCGGGTATTTTAACCTTCACTTTGTTTGGCTCTCATTTTTGCCAAGGCGCCCAATGCGGGTTTTCGACCTTGCGAGCTTCTTTCCATTTTCTTTTGTTCGTTTCTTTTTTTTCTCTTCTTTTTTTTATTTTTTTCTTTTTACATTTTTTGTCTTTTTCTTTTCTTTTCTTCTTTTCTGTCTTTTTTGTATTTTTCTCTTGCTCTAACTTTTGCCTGGGTCGCCCTTCCGGGTTTTCGGCCCAGCGAGCCTCTCAAAGGGTAAAAGTGTAGCAAGTCCATGCCAAATGGTTTTTTGGGATTGAAGCCTCTCTGTGTCCAGGAGAACGGCTGTTGCACTGATTCGCGGAGAATCCATCAGGGTTACTCTACGAGCTTCTTCCGGCGAGATCTACTCCTTCTGATTCGGCCTTGATGCTTCTTGATCGGAGGCTACCTCAAAACTGGCCACACGGGCCTTTCATGGCGTTTGTCCGTTGAACTTTCCGAACGTTCTGAATGGGTTCAAAGTCGGAAAACAAATAGGTTGAATCTTGAGGCTGAGAGCGATCCTAGGCTGCGCAATCTCAAGAGCGATTCCACACAGGTCTTCGCAGGGCCGCGTAAAACATTTGATTTTGAAAGTTTTTAAGAAAGCGACGAATCACTCGCGCCGAAGATAGTGTGGAACCAATCTGGATCAGGCCAGGGTCCTTCTCAGTACTCACGCCGACAAGCATGATTTCATTCATAAAAAGGCTTAGCACGCCTCTCTTTTTCTCAAAATGATCAAAATTTTACAAAACCCGAGGAATTCCTTCCTCTTCGTTTTTATCACCGCAGTGTTCAAAAGGTTTGTTTTTTTTTTTTGAAAAACTTAGGTTAATGCAATGAGTTTGGCACACAGGAGAGCAGGCGAGGTGTACTGTCAGCCCGATCAAATTCTCTGGCACTTATGCTGAAAGCAAGCATGAAGTTTGAGATAGCAACAGCTGTTTCAATCGGCTTTGTTGGTGTAACTGGCTCCTCGGCAGAAACAGACTCAAAACAAAAACAGATAATAATTACAAAACAAAATGGTGTTCGAGGCAACAACCCCAGAATCACCAGGTATTATATACAACGGGGACTGACTCGATACAACCAGACAGACCCTTAAGCAAAAAAGACTGACTCGAGACAAAGAGACAGACTCAAAACAAAAGACTGACTCGACATCCAAGCCAGGATTTACAAAAACTCGGTTTCACCGATGCTCAAAAATGCGTGCCAGACGCTTCATCCAAAAATGTACCAAATGTTGCCCGCAGGCGGTTCACTTCACATACTCGCAGTATCTGAGCCCTCAAAATCCAACAACTGAGTGGTGACGGGCTTTTCCTGAGGTAGGTGGTAGGATAACCTTGTTATCAATCAAATCCTGCACTTCATGACGAAGGCGGGAACATCCATCGGTACTGTGACCGGACTGTTGATGGTATGCGCAGTACAAGGTAGCATCATGAGTGGCGGGGAGATTCTTCGGGAGTGGCCGGGACTCCAAAGGTTTAAGATGCCCATTCTTTGCCAATATTAGCAATGCCCTAGACAAAGGCATGTGGAGGTCGTGAAAGACCCTGCGCCCTCGGGGCAGGTACTTTGCAGTTTGAGGATTCTTGCCAGATGCGCAGGCGAAAGGATCAGCTGGCGCTGCCTTGGCTTTTTGAACCTTTCCCGGTGCAGGGTTGGGAACTACAGGAACTGTCTGGGCATGACGGGGCCCATCCCGGTTTTCTGTCTGGCTTGAACTGCCTTTGATTGGAGCGGGGAAAGCATCATCTACAGCTTTGACCACTATTGCAGATGTTTGTTGCTTGTTCATCCCTCTGACTTTCAGAGCCTCGACTGCCCACAGCAGTTGCTCAATGGGGTCGGCATCTACCTTTGCCTTGTCTTTTCCTTTGGCTTCAGCCTGATCAAGGGTCTGGGTTGGTGCTGGCATGTCGTGGCTATAGCCGGAAGCCACCTCTGGCTGGCTGAGCTCTATCACAATCCGCCCCAGTAGCGGGGGCTCCTGTGGTATGAAACTCCCGACATACGGCGCCGCTGGCGGTGAAGCCGACATTCCATAGGCTAGATCGGCCACGGACCTCTGGAGATCGCCTATCATCCCCATCAATTCGAAGGTGGTGGGCTCACGAGCCTGGTATAACTGGGGAGCCCAGACCGGGTGCACAACGGGCGACCTGGGCGGATATGACATACTGATGCTGGCCTCATTCTGTGGAGCGATCCCCTGTTCCGATGCAGCTACCATAACCACAATTTCTTCAGAACTTTGTGCCGCCATAAATCCTGCCTCAGCAAGGGGAGACACTGGCTGTTCTGTATCAACTCTGCAACTCTCTGAACCTTGAAAGAAAAACAGACAGCACTTCAGCCCAAACTGATCAAACACGGGTGTAGCCAAACAACTGTACCCTACTGCCGATCACTGTTCCCAGATTTCTGTTCCCAAAATACTGAATCTGATACCCGCGGATAACTGATTCTCACAACTGATACTGATACTGGTGTTCCCAGGTTTGATACTCAAACTTGCAAACTGACATGCGCGTTCCTGTAGAGCAACACTCTAAAAGCACATAGCAAGTAAAGAGAACAAAACACCCCTATGTTGGGGTGGGGTTTCCCTGTCCTATTTTGTCAGGAGCTAGGGTTTCACTACGCACACAGCGGTTCGCAAACAACTTAGCATCGGGTAAGCAACCTGTCCTAACTTGGAATGGTCACTATGGATTCCGAATATGCACTAGGTCGAATGGTCGAAAAGGGTGCCCCGGTAAATCGGGGTTTGTGTCCCCATGCTGTCAGAGCCCATAGCCGGTCAGCCTTATGGACATGCCTTGACAAGACAAGCCTCCGGCAAACCGTTCAGGAATGGCAGATGGCAAACACTGTGTTCCTAGGCGCACCAATGCACATGCAATGCAAAGAAACACATAAATGAAGTCAAAATAGGATATCACGAGTTCGAGTCAAGCTCTCTAAAATCCCCAGCAGAGTCGCCAGAAACTGTAACAAGCCCGCGGAGGAAGGGGACCTCGCTACAGTTCGGACTCTCGATTTTTGTGTCGCGGTTCTAAACCTGAACCAAAGAGTCCAAATCTGGCAAATCGTTTTGAGAAACAGATTTTTGAAAAAGTAGTGCCAAACATGGACTGCTTTGCCAGATACAGAGTCGCCACCTAAATATTTTTAAAAAATGGGAGAATTTAGGAAACCCTGACTCGGTGCCGAAGGCCACATGTCCGTCATCACCGGAGTTGTCTCGGCTCGGGAGCTTGGGTACGATCGGGGAAGGTCAGCTATGAGCACCCCCTTTCGCCCGGTCCGAAGACCGGCCTCTACTAACCGTGATATCCGTTTTTTGAAAACGTTATGTGATCTTATTCCATTTATTAGCCTAGAATTACTATGTTATGCGCGCAGCAAACAAGTATAGACTAGATTGCCTAATTTGGAAATAGACATTGCATATCCGTTCGGTTTGAAAATGCTTTGGAATTTGCTACTCGCAAGTAGGCTAAAATACGGATTTCAACGAGTTTTTCCAACTCAAACAATCCAACCTTCACTCACAGGCATTCAAGCAATTATAACACATAAGCATCTAGCCACATGTTAAGCATGTTGTCATGGTAACATTCACACTCATGTGATATGCTAAAGCGGAAATACTTACATAGTACTCCGTGCCAAAACAAAGAACTTGTCAGCAAACATGCATGATCCAAGTCCATGTGAAGTGCCTAATGCATCGCATACAAAATGTTGCTAGAATAGGCTCGGCTATCCTAAACATGTCATGTGAAAATGCACAATTATCACGTATTCAGTTTGGGAATTGAAATACAAATGCAGTTAGCGTGATGTACCGAGCCTAATGCATGTAATACAAATGCGTGGATGCACACATGCATAGCATAAGGTATGCTAAATTAAACGTGCCCTAATCTACCATCATAAGCAGGTAAATAAAAGGGAAGAAAGACGTGAGGTTGGAAGACATACACACACTCACGCACACTTATTACGGATTTGCCCTCGCTCGGAGGGACCGAATAAATATTACAAATCAATTAACTACGCAAGCTAATTAATATTACAAATTAACTGATTTAATTAACAAATTAAATAAGTTAATTAAAGCAGGAAAACGCCTCGGGAAGCACGCCGCCATGCGCAAGCTGCCTCTGTTTTCCTTCCTTTCCTTCCTTTCCTCCTCTGGAGGCTGTCAAAACCTCAGGACTGCATCCTTGGACAGAGGGGATCACCACCGGCTGAATGAAACTTCCACCGGCAGTGTATTATGGCCATCGGCACAAAATTGAATCTGTCGGCAGAGAAAATGGTGCCGGTCGGCACATTACACTGCCGGTCGGCAGAGTATTCCTGCAGAACCTGCAACTCACAGCAACAGAGGGCAAAACAAGGCATGGCAGCATAATTCAAGGCATGTATGCACCAACCATGTCTCTTATCATTGTGATGACTCAAAGGGACATGTGCCTCGGTTCTCGGACCACCAATCACGCATTTCCATGCATGATGGCCCAAAGAACCAAGTATGCAACTTTGATTTCAAATGCATGCAAACCAATCGAACAAATTAGGCCCTATTCCTATCACCAATTCAAGGGACAAGGCATGCATGCAAGATGCAATGCAACCTAGGCATACAAGCTAAGGATGCAACATGGCATGGCAAAACACTTATGCAATCATGCAAGCATACATATGGAAATGCAAATGGATGGCAAGATGGACTTATACATGAATTAGGCAACTCTAATAAGACCTAAAACAGTGGCCATAATGACCAAAACAAGAAGCCAAAACACATGCACACATACACATGATGGAAGGCCTACACTTGGGCACAAATCAAGCAACATTCAAGCACACTTGAAAGGGATAAACAAGAGCAATTAGCATGCATTATAAGCTCTAAAATCATGCTAATACATGGTGCCAAACCAGGCAACAAATCAAGCCAGGCATGCACCAAATGGCCTAAGTGTTCAAAGCAAACCAATGAGGCATTGAACTACACTTAACAAGACCAAACAAGGCATGCAAAGAGGGACCAAAATCAGAGGTTTAGCATGTTAAAACAAAGCTAAAGGACTACTTAGATGGCATCTAAATGGCCCGAATACAAAAGGCATACACCATGGCCAAAACATGGAGCATTGCAACACATGCTTTCAAAGCATTAAAGAGACATGCAAGGCAATCAAACAAGCATGGAAATGGGACTGAAATGGCATGTAGGATGATTCCAAATCATCAAAACAATGCAAAGATGGCATGCTACACATGCACATACTCAAGGCCAACAAGCCTAAATACAAAGGAGCTATATAATGCATGCAAAGATCAACCCAAACGACTATGGACAGAGCTAAAACATGGCAAAATAAGCACATAATCTTCACAAATACAAGCCTAAAACATGCTCCAACAAAGGCTAACAACCTAGAACATGTTAAGGCACAAATAAGGCATTACATGGCAACTATGCTAAACATGCATGGAGTTCCAAAACCAACTTGAAATCATGTTATATTATTGATATATAAGCATGAAAAACAAACCAAACATGCTCAACACACACTCAAGCATAGGCTCTCTTAAGAGGCCAAAACATGCCCTTTTCAAGGACAACAAGGAGAGGGGGTGGCCCTCTCCTTCTTGGGACTTCAAGGCATCATCTTCACCACTGAAATCCCTCAAGATTTCAGTGGTGAAGAGACCTCAACACCAAAATCCCGGAGCTAACACAAAATGGTCCAAAAAGAGGCCTTTCAAGGCCTAAGGGTGGTCAACAACCCTCAAACAACAAAACACTCTTAATAAACAATAAAGAGGGCCTAAAAATAGAACTTTTTTATGTTATATAATAAGCACAAAAACAGCTCTAAGATAGGTATAAAATTGATGCAAGAATGGGGGAAAAAAGGACTAGAATCTCACCCTTGAAGACTCCTTCACAAATGGTTCTCCAATGGCCTCCTTGAGCTTGAATCCAACACCAAAATCTCAAGACACACTCTTTAGAACCTCAGCTCCAAGAGGAAGGTGAAACACTAGGTGTTTGTGTGCAATAGTGAGACACAAAACACCTAGTGTACAAATAAGAGGGAAAGAGAGATAGAGAGTGTATATCTAACCCTAACCCTAGAAAAACCAGAGCTTTCCTCTGTCTTCTCTCCTCAAAAAATGTCTAAAGCCCCCTTTTGCCTTAGAGAGAGCTTCTCTCTATATGCCTCTTGTAAAGCTTACAAGACAAGCTTTGCAAGAGGGAGATCCCTCCATACACGTGTATGGAGGGGAGCAAAAGCAATACAGCTGTCTAAAAATATCTGCAAAAGCAGATGAACAGCAATCGGCCGGCCAAAAATGCCATCTTGGCCAAAAAAAGTGCCGACCGGCACAAAAAAGTGCTGACCGGCAACAAAGAGTGCCGGCCGGCAAACTATATTGTCGGTGGCAGCAAAAACCAGCCGGTGGCATCTAGCCACTGCCGGTGATGGGTGGGGATGGTCTACAAGCCCCACCCTGCCTCTCAAGGGCAAGATGCAAGTGTTTGGTGCAAAACCAGACACTAAACGGTCGAGTTCGGGGATCCTGAGGCAAGGCGCGCGAGCCGAGACCTCCGGGAACTCCAAACGAACACAAACATGGATAATCACCGAGTGTTCAAACGGTGACTTCCAAGTCTTGAGGACGGTCAAAAATGGGGTGTCTACACTTTGGTAAGTTTTTCTACAATCTAATTAGATTTTCTCTAGAAACACAGTTAATTGCATTTTATATTAACCTTTCATAAATTAGGGTTTCAATTTCGTAATAAAGAGCTACATGAATATGAAAAAAGTTATTTCTCTGTGTTTTGAACTTATTCTTGAGCATGTTTGTGTGATTTTATCTGCAAATTTCTCTGGCATTTGAATTTCTCTGGTTTTTGCTTGATGTATGTTTCTTCTTTGAATTTTCTCTGGCATGTTTATATTGAAAAAACTTATTTCTCTGTGTTTTGACCTTATTCTTGAACATGTTTTTGTGATTTTGTCTATAAATTTCTCTGTAATATGTATTTTTCATTGGAATGTTTATCTTTCTCTGGAATGCCTATTACTGTCTTGTCTCTGTCTAAGTTTCTCTGGCATTTATAATTGTCTTTGGCCACATCACTTTTCTCCCTTGTGTGTCTCTATCATGTTTAATTTTCTCTGGTTGTATATGTAAATTTTTCTGGCATTTTTATATTATGGACTGGAATATATGTTTCTTTTGAATTTTCTCTGGCATATTTATTTTGAAAAAAGTTATTTCTTTGTGTTTTGATCTTATTCTTGAACATGTTTCTGTGATTTTGTTTATAAATTTCACTGCTTTGTAAATTTATTTGGAATATGTATTTTTCTCTAGAATGACTATTACTCTCTTGTCTGTGTCTAAGTTTCTTTGGCATTTATAATTTTCTCTGGCCACATCACTTTTCTCCCTTGTGTGTCTCTATCATGTTTAATTTTCTCTGGTTGTGTATGTAAATTTCTTTGGCATTTTAATATTATGGACTTGAAATTTTCTCTGGAATAGACATTTTCTCAAGAATGAGTAATTTTCTCGGGTATGTTTATTTTGTTTAATTCTTGGTTTCAATGTTGTATAATTTTCAGTGGCATGTTTCCGTTGCTTTGTTTATTTTATCTTGCTAATTGTGGAATGGAATTTTTTTTTTGGCTTGCCATGTTTGCTTTTCTTTGTCATTCATTTTTTGTGCTTGCTAGATATATGTTTCTGTTTTAAATTTTCTCTGGCTATATTTTACTTCTATATGTAATTTTAACAATTATTGAAAATTTCTCTACCATGTTTATGTTGCTTTGTTGATTTTCTCTGGGAATGGAAATTTTCTGTTTGTAGATGTATTCCACAAGAAAACAATTAATACTCTGACATTTAATTTTTATTGTCTAATTTTGTCTAACATTTATAATTTTTCCTGGCCACCTTAGTTTTCTCCTTTATGTGTAATTCTCTCTGACATGTCTAATTTTCTCTGGCATGTTCAATTTTCTTTGGGATTTATTATTGACATCTTTATGTTTTCATCGTTGTCTAGAAATGGCAAAACGTAAAAGCAGCAAAACCCCAGAAATATCGAGCAAGAAATAGAAACTCTCTCAATCTTCTTATGATCTAAGATCAAAAACTAGCAAAACACCACAAACTCCTTGCCAAAACACACAATTCCAAGGTGATAAAGCAACTAGCATCAAGATGAATACCCCAACTTCAAAAGACTCAAGCTCAAGGGGAAAAAAACCTGTTAAACTCCAAAGAAAGAGAGCTCATTATAGCATTCAATACCGATCCAATCTCTCATCTGTTGTTTACTTTTTTCAAACACTTAAATTCAATTCAAACCAACTTGTAGAGCTTCAAAAGACCCCATTCTGGTATTTGATCCGAGCTCTAACCACTGGAAGGATGGATCCAAGGAAATCTAGGAAATCTGATGATGATGTAGTTGCAATAATCTAACGTTACAATGAAAAAACAAAAGCATTCACAGTTGGTAAAAAGAACTTGACCTTTACAACCAATGACATGACCTTGATTTTTGGTTTGCAAGGAGGTAAAGGAGCCATGTTAATAAGATACTCTAAAAAGCCAAAATCTGCATTCCTAAGGAGAAGATTTCCAAAGGACACAAGGCTCACTGGTCCTGTTCTTAAAAATGCCTTGGTCAAAGCAATGAAAGGCAAGCAACCAACTGACTACAAAGATGTAGTAATCATTGTTACATTGTACTTGTGTCTCACCCTATTTTTTGCAACAAGTGGGAATTCAATAGAGTAGGTTTTTATAAAGTATGTGGAACCTCTTGAATCAATAAAACAGTATGATTGGCTAGAAGCAATCACATCAACATTGATTGATTCTATCATAGCATTGCCCAAAACTCTAGAAAAAGTTACGGGGTGTGTCATTGCATTGTTGGTAAGTATAATTTCCATTCAAATTTGCAGTTATCATAATTACAAATTTGTGTGTTTGGAAAAATTTAATTACATTAATTTCCATCACAGTATTGGCTATGTGAATATGCAAATATCATTGACTCGGAAGATAGTAACACAACTGACTTCCCAAGATGTGCCAAGTGGAACCTGCATAGCTTGACCAAATAGCTGCAGAAGACACCAGTCTACTCTCTTGCGCCTCAACAGGTGAGATTTCTATCGCCACTGAAATCTCAGTGAAATTTCAAAAAATTTCCGACCACTAGTTTTGTAACGCCCTCAAAAAAACAACATTAAACCCATCAATAGAGACATCCATTGATATATAAAAGTTCCACAATCAAAAGTATTACATGTTAACAATAAAAGCAAATGCCCTAGAGGCTTACAGCTTTCCAAGTTAACACTTGGTTACAACAAAAGAGTGCTAACTCATTTACACATTAAGCCCTTGGCTTGAATATACATGTAATACATCAAAGAAATAAAACAACAAAAGTCCGCCTGCCTCTAGCCTCCCAAGCTAAGTCCTTGGAGGTGGCATGCTACCTGTACCTGAAAATGATATTCCCATAAAGGGTGAGCCACAGCCCAGTAGAGATATACTAAACCAAATATGAACAATGACTAAAAGATTAGCAGTTGATAGATGGCCATCACTGATACTTTCCCTTATCACACTTTACGGTTTCATGACATACAAGACCATATTACAGTCCATTTTCCAATTCTTTTAAATTCTCAATTTATAACCACGGCTCAGAACCTGGCCAAACAACTCGTATGAGACAGTACTTCATAACAAACACTTCCCCATTTCATAACAGATAAGCATACTAGCTATATCACATACCAATAGATAAGCATACAAGCTTTATCATCACTTCCACAAATATGCATATGAGCACTATCACACTTCCAATGACAAGCATATGAGCTATGTCAACACATTACTAGATAAGCATATGAGCTCTATCTATGGAGTCCATCCCCTATCTCCTCCCAACAACATCCGGTTTAGAGGTCCATCCCCTATCTTCCCCTAAACCGTGGAGTACATCCCCTATCTCCTCCAACACAACACAATGCATATAAACAACAATTATATACATCATCACACAACCCATAAATTTAATGTATTCTTTCAATCGTCAATTTCATTGACACATTCCAGTGATTAGTTTCAGTTTGCCTAATCATCATGCATTGTCTACAACAATCAAGACTATCCTCCACCGATAGCCCAAAGCAGTTATTTCTATACAGAAAATAAATGCAACAACGGATATATAATCAACATTCCAACTAAGTGAGTGATAAATAATCCAACTACACCCTTTAATCCCACAACTTTCCAAACCAATTCCTCTCATTTCTCATAATTAATCATGCGAATTAATTAACCAATGTAATTAGGGCATTTTCCATAATTAACATTACAACCCTTAGGTTCCGTTTTCACTAATGTTTTAACATTAATTTCACTTTTCCATGCCAAACATGCATCTAGGTTTTATATAGCTAAAACCCCAACTTTTGTAAATTTACACAAAAGCCCCCAAACTTTCACAAAATTACCAAGCAAACCCCAACATCTCAAAATACTAAAATTTAAAGACAAAGCTCATAAAGAGGAGTAGGATATCCCTACCTCGAAGTTAGAGCTCGGATGGAGAAGAGACCAAAACCAAAGTGCTCCAAAGACCAAGATTTTCGGATCAAAACGGCGCCCTCGACGATCAACACAACTTTTACAAAGGCCGAAGAGAAGGAGGACACTCTAACTAGATCAAACCCTAGAGAGAAGGGAGTTTCTAGAGAGAGAGGCTCTCAAAAATGGTTTTTAGAAAAAGTAGGAGAGAGAAAGAAAAGCAAAAAGTGATTTAAAATCACCCAGCGGATAACTCATATACGTATGACCCGCTCGAGCGGAGAACACAACGCTCGAGTGCCAAGAACAAAATCTGGACACGCTCGAGCGCAATGAGGCTCGCTCAAGCGCCAAGACACAAGAATAAAGCACATCCGCTCGAGTGCGAAAACCAGTCCGCTCGAGCGTAGATTTCCCCCTCCCAGAGCGTAAACAAACCCGCTCGAGCGTAAAAATCACATCTGCAGAAGTTTTGCAGAGACACGAAATACTGGAGGTGTGTAATCCCCGCTCGAGCGCAAGAAGACCCGCTCGAGCGGAACGCCTAAAAACTGGACAACAAGGAATTGAAACCAAGGCCTAACCAACGTGTAACAACCCTGCTCAAAACATTCTAAAACTCAACCAAGTGGAATTAAAGGACGGCAACAAGATAGATACCACTACCAACTTCACGGAATCGAGTCCGGAATACAACAGAACAGTAAAGGGACAACCGGGATCGCTATAAGTTTGTTTCCCTTCTTGTGCCTTGATTGATTGAGATCAATTTTCTCTGAACTATCAATTTATGTTTCTTCTTTGATTACCACTGGTTTATTTTTGCCATTGTAATCAATTTTCTTTGTAATCCAAGATTCTCTAACCACAATTGTAACACATTAACTCATATGCCTTGATTGATTTTCTCTGATATCTGAATTATGTTGGTTGTTTCATAATTTTCTCTGGCCCATGACTTATGTGCGTTGCTTCTTTGATTAACACTGTTTATTTCTACCATTGTAATGAATTTTCTCTAGAATCCAAATTTTTCTGACACAATTATGGTAACATTAACTTACATGCCTTGATTGATTTTCTCTGATATCTAAATTATGTTCCTTGTTTCATAATTTTCTCTGCCTCATAAAATTAACTTTTTGTCTATAATTTTCTCTGGCCCATACAATTTTCTCTGAAGTTTGTTTCCTATTAGGATTATTGAGATGAATTTTATTTGCCTTCTTTGAATTTTTTGTCTCAGTGAATTTTGTAACATTTCTCTAATAAAAGAGCCTCATGTTACAAATAGATAACAAGGAGCTAGTTAAAAAGCCATCAGAGGAGTTTTGTCTTGGTAAAAAGAAGAAGAAAGAACCAAAAAAGGCAATTGTCAAATTCAAGGAGACATTAGAAGATTCATCTGAAGATGCAGGGAATGAAGAAGGAGAAGGCAACATAGAAGAACAAGAAGCCAGCAATGGACAAGAAGATCAAGCAAGCAATGGAGAAGCAGAAGCCAGAGAAGAAAGTGAAGAAATAGAAGTAGAAGACAAAGAAGAAAATGAACAGAAAGAACAAGAATGTGAAGAAGAAGATGAAGGCACTCAATCTAAAGAGTAAGAAGAACACAATGAGGAAAGCGATGAAGAAGAACTTAATGAGTGTAGCACGCGCCCGCGGAGGGGGCCCTCGCTACAGTTCGGACTCGATTTGTGTCGCGGTTCTAAATCTGAACCAAAGAGTCCAAATCTGGCAAATCGTTTTGAGAAACAGATTTTTGAAAAAGTAGTGCCAAACATGGACTGCTTTGCCAGATACAGAGTCGCCACCTAAATATTTTTTATGGGAGAATTTAGGAAACCCTGACTCGGTGCCGAAGGCCACATGTCCGTCATCACCGGAGTTGTCTTGGCTCGGGAGCTTGGGTACGATCGGGGAAGGTCAGCTATGAGCACCCCCTTTCGCCCGGTCCGAAAACCGGCCTCTACTAACCATGATACCCGATTTTGAAAACATTACGTGTTCTTATTCCATTTATTAGCTTAGAATTACTATGTTATGCGCGCAAACAAGTATAGACTAGATTGCCTAATTTGGAAATAAGCATTGCATATCCGTTTGTTTTGGAAAAGGTTTTGGATTTGCTACTCGCAAGTAGGCTAAAACACGGATTTCAATGAGTTTTTCCAACTCAAACAATCCAACCTCCACCCACAGGCATTCAAAGCGGTTTAACACATAAGCATTTAGCCGCATGGCAAGGCATGCTATCATGGCAACATTCACACTCATGCGATATGCTAAAGCAGAAATACTTACTTCGTACTTCGTGCCAAAACAAAGAACTCGTTAGCAAACATGCATGATCCAAGTCCATGTTAAGTGCCTAATGCATCACATACAAAATGTTGCTAGAATAGGCTCGGCTATCCTAAACATGGCATGTGAGAATGCACAACTGTCACATATTCAGTTTGGAATTTGAAAATACAGATGCAGTTAGCGTGATGTACCGAGCCTAATGCATGCAATACAAATGCATGGATGCACACATGTATAGCATAAGGCATGCTAAATTAAACGTGCCCTAATCTACCATCGTAAGCAGGTAAATAAAAGGGAAGAAAGAAGTGAGGTTGGAAGACATACACACCACCCACACACACTTATTACAGATTTGCCCTTGCTCGGAGGGACCGAATAAATATTACAAATTAATTAACTACGCAAGCTAATTAATATTACAAATTAATTAATTAATGAATTAAATAAATTAGATTAACTAAGAAAAGCAAATAAACCGCCTCGGGAAACGCGCCGCCATGCGCAAGCTGCCTCTGTTTTCCTTCCTTCACTCCTCTGGAGGCTGTCAAAGCCTCAGGACTGCATCCTTAGACACTGGGGAGTGCCATCGGCTGAATGGAATCACCACCGGCACTGGTGTGTAGCCATCGGCACAAAATGAAGCTGTCGGCAGAGAAAATATTGCCGGCCGGCACCTTACACTGCCGATCGGCAAAGAAAGCCTGCAGAACCTGCAACTCACAGCAACAGAGGGCAAGGCAAAGCATGGCAGCACAATTCAAGGCATGTATGCACCAACCATGTCCCTTATCATTGTAATGACTCAAAGGGGCATGTGCCTCGATTCTCGGACCACCAATCACGCATTCCCTTGCATGATGGCCCAAAGAACCAAGTATGCAACTTTGGTTTCAAATGCAATGCAAACCAATCAAACAAACAAGGCCCTATTCCTATCACCAATTCAAGGAACAAGGCATGCATGCAAGATGCAATGCAAACTAGGCATACAAGCTAGGAATGCAACATGACATGGCAAGGCACTTATGCAGCATGCAAGCATACATATGGCAATGCGAATAGATGGGAAGATGGACTTAAACATGAATTAGGAAACTCTAAAATAGGCCTAAAACAGTAGCCATAATGCTCAAAAATGGAGGCTAAATACACATGCACACATACACATGTTAAGACCCAACACTTAGGCACAAAGCAAGCAACATTCAAGCACACTTGAAAGAGGCATTCATGGACCTAAAGCATGCAACATAAGCTCTGAAAATCATGCTAATACATGGTGCCAAACCAAGCAACAAATCAAGCCAAGCATGCACCGAATGGCCTAAGTGTTCAAAGCAAATCAATGAGGCATTGAACTACACTTAACAAGACCAAACATGGCATGAAAGGAAGGACCAAAATTAGAGGTTTAGCATGTTAAAACAAAGCTAAAGGTCTACTTAGATGGCATCTAAGTGACTCAAATACAAAGGCATGCATAAACACCGAAACATGGAGCATTGCTACACAAGCTTAAAAGGCATTAAAGATGCATGCAAGGCAATCAAGCAAGCATGGAAATGGGACTGAAATAACATATAAAGTGACCCCAAATCACCAAATCGATGCAAAGATGACATGCTACACATGCACATACTCAAGGCCAACAAGCCCAACTACAAAGGAGCTATATCAAGCATGCCAAAATCAACCCAAACACTTATGGACAGACCTAAAACATGGCAAAATATGCACATAATCTTCACAAGACTAAGCCTAAAACATGCTCTAACAAAGGCTAACAACCTAAGACATGTCAAGGCATAAAAAGGCATTACATGGCAACTATGCTAAGCATGCATGGAGTTCCAAAACCAACTTGAAATCATGTTATATTATGGATATATAAGCATGAAGAACATCCTAAACATGCTCAACACACACTCAAGCATAGGCTTCCTTAAGAGGCCAAAATATGTCCTTTTTAAGGACAACAAGGAGAGGGGGTGGCCCCCGTCCTTCTTGGGACTTCAAAGCATCATCTTCACCACTGAAATCCCTCAAGATTTCAGTGGTGAAGAGACCTCAACACCAAAATCCCGGAGCTAACACAAAATGGCCCAAAATGAGGCCTTTCAAGGCCTAAGAGGGGTCAACAACCCTCAAACAACAAAACACTCTTAATAAACAATAAAGAGGGCCTAAAAATAGAACTTTTTTATGTTATACAATAAGCACAAAAACAGCTCTAAGACAAATAGAAAATCAATGCAAAAAAAGGGAAAAATGAGACTAGATTCTCACCCTTGTAGACTTCTTCACAAATGGTGTTCCAATGGCCTCCTTTTGCTTGGATCCTACACCAAAACTTCTAAACCAGTCCTTTAGAACCTCAAGAGCCAAAGGAAGGTGAAACATTAGGTGTTTGTGTGCAATAGTAAGACACAAAACACCTAGTGCACAAATAAGAGGGAAAGAGAGATAGAAAATGTATCTAACTCAAACCCTAGAACAAGAGCTCAACAATGGCTGTTTTTTGCTCTCAAAAATATCTCTCTCTCTAACCTAAGTCCTCCCTTCTTGTTCCAAGAGAGAGCCTCTCTCTATATGTCTTGTAAAGCTTACAAGACAAGCTTTACAAGAGGGAGATCCCTCCATACACGTGTATGGAGGGATGCAAAAGCAAGACAGCTGTCTAAAAATATCTGCAAAAGCAGATGAACAGCAATCGGCCGGCCAAAAATGCCATCTTGGCCAAAATGAGTGCCGGCCGGCACTAAATAGTGCTGACCGGCAACAAAGAGTGCCGGCCGGCAAACTATATTGCCGGTGGCAGCAAAAACCAGCCGGTGGCATCTGGCCAATGCCGGTGGTGGGTGGGGATGGTCTACAAGCCCTACCCTGCCCTTTCAAGGCAAAACAAAAGTGTTTGGTGCAAAACCAGACACTAAACGGTCGAGTTCGGGGATCATGAAGCAAGGCGCGCGAGCCGAGACTTCCGGGAACTCCAAACGAACACAAACATGGATAATCACCGAGTGTTCAAACGGTGACGTCCAAGTCTTGAGGACGGTCAAAAATGGGGTGTCTACAGTTGCCCCTCTTTGACAGAACTCGAAAGTCATAACAATGACGGGAGTGAATGTCAAAGCCCAGAGACAACCCATTTTTGACAAGGCCGAAGACTTAGACAAACATGCAAGACAATCAAGATATGCGCCCGAAGGCAGGGGCAAAATGCAAGACAATGCACGGAGCCGAGCATAACTTATGATCAATGCGAAGAAAGCTGTAATGAAGCAAACATGCGACAGTTTTAAGCTAGCAAACACCGAACTACACTACAATGCAGAAAGGATGTAAGAGAATTATGGAATTCTCAATACGTCTCACTCGGAGGATACAATACCTGTGCGGCTTGTCTGGTTACACCAGCCTCAAATGAACCGTACATACAATATCGTGCCTGAAAAGAAAACAAACTTAACAGGTACAAATATCGTTAGCAACATGCATGACAATGCAAAATGGATGCAAAACGATATGCAATATATACAAAACAATGTATAAACAATGCAAATGAAGATGCAATGTAATTGAAACAATGCAAACTACATGCAAAGCAATTGAATCACAATCCAATCACGAGTGGTTCGAAACCACACTTATGTCAAATAGATTGATGGAGATAACAAGTCTGTCTACCATAGAACGGTCAACTGAACTATGAGCATTGTAGACAGACGCAAGAACAAGTATTGGGTGGAATTGACATAAGTGGGGAAACGACCCGCTGGAGAAAGGACTACGATCCTAATGCCGGATGCAAAAAATTACACTACAATGTAATACATGAATATGGCACGCGGGCCAAACCAAATCTTGCCTAGGAAAGGCATGTACACATACAAGCCATGTGTAACACAGAAAAGGTGCCGCAACCCTCAACCAACATATCAGCGTGGAATCGGCGCGATACACATGCAGAACTGTGTTTTAACATGAACAGTAAGGGCACATATCGGACCAAGCTCAACCTGGAAAGGCGCAAGGCATAGGCGGAAGGTGATGCAATGAATGCATGCAATCTACAATGCAATATCTACAAATATGCAATGGAATGGATATAGATACAATGGATATGGCACGCAAGCCAAAACAAATCTTGCCTAGGAAAAGGCATGTACACATATGAGCCATGTGTAACACAGAAAAGGTGTCGCAACCCTCAACCAACATATCAGCGTGGAATCGGCGCGATACACATGCTGAACTGTGTTTTAACATGAAAAGTAAGGGCACATACCAGACCAAGCTCAACCTTGAAAGGCGCAAGCCATGGATGGAAGGTGATGCAATGAATGCATGCAAGCTACAATGCAATATTTACAAATATGCAATGGAATGGATATTTACAAAATGCATGACAATGCAGTATGATGCGATCTACGGGGAAGATGCAATGAATGCAAGCTACAATGGAAATGCATGACAATGCACTATGATGCAATGACTATGATTGCAACTTTCCCTATCTTACCAACAGGGTGATATACTAGGTTGGTTCAGTATCCAGAACTGAGGCGTAGACATGCCGCCTCAACCTATGGGGCTTCCATACAGATTTCAAGCCGAGGGTAAACCCCTGGGTATTTAAACCAGACTTTAGTCTCGGAACTCCCGAACCTTTGCGTTCTAGGCATAAGCCGTTCGAACTCTAGTTTCCACCGTCCCAGTTGGTCTTCTAGGAACTCATCGCAAGCACAGGAAGGTGGCTTTACCAAACCACCGAAAGTCGTTCGGGCACGACAAACACCGAAGGAGTTGCACCTCCAGAGGATTTAAGGTCTCCTAGACCGTGCGTGTTTAAGGTCTCGCCAGACCGGGATGCAAAATGTATGCATAACAATGCATTTTTTTGTTGTTTTTGCTTTTTTGAAATGCAAATGATGCAAGCGATGCATGTTGCATGGAATGCGCGACAACACGCGGCTTAAGATATGTACAAAGCAATAGTGTGCACACCAATGCATTAAAGGTCTTGCACCTTCCAAGGATTTAAGGTCTCCTAGACCGTACGTGTTTAAGGTCTCGCCAGACCATGCGTGTTTAAGGTCTCGCCAGACCGATGTATTGCACGACGGTATGATGCGCAAAATAGCGCAATGCGTTAGGCAACGCGAGCGCACAGGACAGTGCGATGGAATGCATGCACAATGCAAGTGAGGTGCACAAAACAGTGCGATACGCAAAACAGCGCGATTGAAATACAATGCACAAAACAGTGCGACAATTTGAAATGCACAAAACAGTGCGACGGTTTGAAATGCACAAAACAGTGTGATGCGCAGAACAGCACGAACGATTTGCAATGCACAAAACAGTGCGACGATTTGAAATGCACAAAACAGTGCGACGGTTTGAAATGCACAAAACAATGCGATGCGCAGAACAGCGCGAACAATTTGCAATGCACAAAACAGTGCGACGATTTGAAATGCACAAAACAGTGCGACGATTTGAAATGCACAAAACAGTGCGATGGTTTGAAATGCACAAAACAGTGCGATGCGCAGAACAGCGCGAACAATTTGCAATGCACATGGGGCAACTTTTGGACCTTGTAAAAAAAGTCAAAAGGATACGAAAAGGATACACCTTGCATGGGTTGAAGTGCTACGCAGGGAAGACACGACCCGAGGTCAAAACGGAGGCCGGTTGAGCGTCGGAGATGCACTTTCTTGCACTTTCTTGAGCTATGAAGACCACAAACTTCTCATATGGCCTAAACAAGGCTGTGGGAACCCCACCGGCCGAAAGGGGAGGCCACTGGCTGGCCGCCGGCATCAAAATAAGTCCATCGGCACAAAAAAGTGCCGGCCGGCACAAAACATTGCCGACCGGCAAACAGTTGCTGATGCGGGGCAGTTTTGACTTTTCACCTTGGGTGTTTTAAAATAGGGCTTCAAGCCCTATTTCCTCACTTCTCTTCCGCCGAAATCTCTTGCTCTCTCTCTCTAGAGCTTTTCCCTCTCCTTTTTCGCCCGTTTCTTCGCGTTCTACGCCCGTTTCGTCGTCGGATTCACGATTTCCTTCGCATTTCGGACGTTTTCAACCGATCACATTCTTGTTTCGGTGCCTCGTTTGGCGTTCTCACCTTTTAGGGGTTTGTTCCCCTCGTTCTCCTCTTCATTCCCGTGCCTTTTCACATTCTGGCCTTTCCGGCCATTTCCGACCCTCTCAGGAGTTGACTTTTCAGTTGACTCTTCGCATTCCGACCCGGTTTCCCTTTTTCCGGCCATTTTCACACCATTTTCTACATGGCGGACGACATTCCACGTGGCGGGACTCCCCCGGACCACGAGATGGATCCCGGGGTAGAGCTTCTACCGTTGGGCGAGTGCCCGTTCGACCCGGCGACCTACCGACCGGCGGTTCACGTTCTACCTCCCGACGGCCTGCGTCAGTTCCGGAGCTTCGAGAGGCATGTGGCACCTGAGCTACTATTACGCGAGCCTACCTCCCACCTTTCATTCGGCACTTTCGAGGTAACTCTCTTTCTTCTGCTTTACTTTCCGCAATGTAGGATACAAAACTGTCAAAGTTAGTTGTACTCTTTAACTGTTGAAATCTGATACACCATAGACCGTAGTTGACTGTAAACATACATACAACTGATATCTGCTTGAGACTGACACATGCACACACACTGCACTAGCCCTGAATCATTCGAACACACTGCACTCACTGTGTTTCACTGTATACACACTGGCACCCAGTATTTGTCTGAATCTGACAAACTTGCACACAATGCTATATCCGTTCCGGAACACCCAAACATGCTGACACGTCACACGCATTTCACTGTAAGCACACCGACACCCGGTATTTGCCTGAATCTGACAAACTTGCATACATGCTACATCTGTCCTTTCAAAACTGCATTTTGAATGTTGTCTTGCCACCGTTATTTTCTGCTTACAGGAGGGTTCCCATACCATTCGCGGGTATGGGAATACTGGTGCACGAGAGTGGTATGATGAGCTCCCCGACGCAGTCCGACGCATCGTGGATCGAGCGGGTTTCGGCTCCTTCTGCCGAGGACTCTCTAGGCTCTCCACTTGCAGGCCTCTCCTTGCCGCTCTGGCGGAGAGGTGGTGGGACACCACCGATTCTTTTCATTTCTCTGCTGCAGGGGATATGACGATGACCCCTCATGATTTCTCGATGCTCATAGGCATCGGGGTAGGGGGTGATCCGATCCCCTTCGACACCGCGATGGATGAGTGGACCGCCGCTCAGGTTTATCTGTTGGGGGAGGCACCACCACTAGCTCGTCCAGGTTTTGTGCGGTACTCCTGGTTCGAGGTACAGTTTCGGGTTCAGCCCGTATTGGAGGAGGAGGCGCAGATGACCCCGGAGGACGTGGAGAGGTATGCTCGCGGCTTCCTCATGTTCCTGTTCGGGACTACTATCTTCGCCGACCGGACGAACACCGTGCCTCTCTGTCTTCTCAGCGCACTGGTGGACGTTCGGGATATTCTGCACTATGACTGGGGCGGCGCTGCTCTGGCCACCCTTTATGGATATATGAGCTCGGCTTCGCGCGGCAGCGGCCAGCTACTTGGAGGCTACTGGCGGGCTTGGGAGGTACATTTCTTCTCCACTTTTTCATTTCTGTCTCGTATTTTCTGTACTTTGTACACTGCACACACTGTAGTCTGCTCTATACTTGCTGTATACTGTACACACAGCACACACATACATTCTGCTTTACACTGACTGTACACTGCTCACACTGTACACTGCACACAATACACTGCACAACACACGGCTCTGCCATTTCTGCTTTATTCTGCATTCTGCTCTATCCGATAGTCATACTGACATCTGTTTTGCAGTTGTGGGTTTACGCCTACTTCCCTAGGCTCGCTCCTGTGCCAGTTGTGGAGACTCCTCTGGCCGTCCCGTTTTCGAGTCGTTTCGACGGGAGATGCACCCGGCGACCACGGGAGACATTCGGCTTCTTTCGCCGATACTTCGACACCATCACCCCCGCAGAGGTATGCTTTACTTTCAGTTCATTTAAGCTTCGCTTTCCAACTGTATATTTCAATAACAGTAGATAACAAACTGTCTGTCATTTTCAGATCACTTGGCGGCCGTGGGCTCCTATGCCGGCGGCGATGCGGGGTCGGTTCCCTGGTGCGGAGGAGACCTCGCGTTTCCGGATTTTTCTTGAGGGCCCGGTCTGTCGGGCTTGGTACCTGGGGGAGCGTTTTCTACGCCAGACCCTAGGGTTATCTGAGCAGATAGTCCCGGTTCCCCCTCCTGCAGATATGAGGGAGACCGAGGGGCTCACGACTGAGCAGCTGGATGATTACTCCATCGGCTGGGAGGAGGCCGGCTTCAGAGGTACCGGCGACTATCAGGAGTACGTGCGGGCGTACCTGATGCGACCTTTGAGCGGCCGTCGAGCAGAGGGGGCCAGGCCTGTGGCATCGGCGGCTGGGGCCGGAGCGGGAGCAGGAGCTGGATCTTCGAGGAGAGCCCAGATCCGTGGCAGGGGCGGAGTGCAGGGAGGACGGGGAGCTGGCTGGCCCGCTCTGCCTGCTGTACTGACTTTCCAGGGGCAGGGTGGGACGAATTATCAGCTCCCCTTCGCCCCTCCACCGGCTGGTCACGAGTTCATTGACGTCCCCGACTTACCTCCGGTACGTATCACTGCACTTCGTACAATCATGTCATTTCAGTTTACTTGATATTCCACAGAATACTGATGCATCTGATATTTTGCAGGCCTCTTCTGAGTACACCCGTCAGTCGTTGGCGATGAATGCCTCGATGATGAGGATGCTTCAGCGGACATTTGACCTCTTAGCCCTCTACAGCATACCGGTATGTTCTTCTGACACTGGCCTCAAACCATTCATACAATGCTTTACATAATCTGACGCACGGCACAACACCTGATACACTGATCTCACAGTATCTGAAATACTGCATACACTGCATTCTGCACCGTACTCTGTACTGATAAACTGCTCACGGCATTCACACTGTACTCATACACTGCATTCTGCACTGTTAAACTGCTCACGGCATCCACACACTGTACTCATACACTGCATTCTGCACTGATAAACTGTCTACGGCATCCACACACTGTACTCATACACTGCATTCTGCACTGATAAACTGTCTACAGTATACTGATGCATTTTTCTTCATGTACTTTTTCAGCCTCCTTTCCAGATTCCTATGGCGGGAGGTGCTTCAGCTGGGCCTTCTGTCCCTGCCCGGGGGAGAGATGAGGAGGGCCGGATATTTCCCCGTACCAGGGGAGGGCGCACTCATGTCAGGAGCAGCTCGCGAGCTCCAGTCCCGGATGATGATGACGACGAGGATTCAGAGGCGGAGTCCGAGTCATCGGAGGAGGAGACCGGAGACGGTTCTAGCTTGGACTCTGACGACGACGCTGATGATGCTCCTGGACCCTCATCCAGGAAGAGGACCAGGACCGACTGATGGCCCTTGGGGTGCTCGACGCAGATGCTGATTTTTGCTATCTTTCTTCTTTCTTGTACTTTTCTCTTTGTTGGTAGATAGATTACCTTGTACTGCCGCAGGCAGATTTTTGTTTTCCTCAAAACTTGTACATTTGAAAAGATAATGAAATGAAACGGACTTTTTATCTGAAAAAGTGTTTACATTTATACATCTCATGCATTGCATCGCATCTCATCATGTTACACCTCAATGTAAATGAAATTGATTAGTTGTCTGAAAATTGAACACTTGCACTGCAATAATCAGATAACTAAACAGCCAACAGCAAAATACACCCAAGCAACCCACTGCCTGATTCCGGACACACAGCCCTTGCTCTACTGGGGATTAATCTGCATACAACCCATAACACAGCATTCGGTTCATTCTGCACATAGCAATTCTCAAATAAACAGCCCAATCTGACAGGACGGACCTCAAAGATGGAACCGGTTGGAGTCGAAACACGTTCAAATGTAGAGAATGGCACAGCATTCTGAGCATAAATGATTTTTGAAATTGAATGAGGTTTTTTTTTTTTTTTTCAAACCGGGATATCGAGCCTACAACTGAACACAGCAGGGAGGACTCAAATATAAAGGTACACGACCTAGACACACTCGGGAAAGACCTAAAACAAAGGTTGAGGTAAACAAAACCAAAGACACGACATACAGACGTGCTGACGAAGACGGAGGACCTCAGATCACGAGGAGCCAGTTTCTACCTGGGTATTGTTTCCCACCCTGCCTGATTTGTGATTCTCACATCGCTCGACTCTCAAGTTCGGATTTTCTCTCAAAAACCTTTTCCTCACTTTTCTCTCAGCTTACACCTCTCTATTCTTCAGTCTCTCATTTTTCATCCCTCCCCGGGGTGATTGATGGGTAAATAGGAAGGTGTGGGTTCATGTTCAACATCGTTAGCTCACGGCCATTTCTTCTGACGGGTAGAGCGCTCTTCTGGCAAGTACATCGATGACGGGGGAAAGACAGAACGCCTGACTCTACTGTGCCCCTAGTTCATCATTTTAACCATTTTTTCGTTTTTGCTTTCTACTAAAACAAATTTTGATCAAAGTAAGAGTCGGATTAACGTACTTGTTCGATTTTTGATTTGAAAACCGTGCAAGTCAGGCATGTAAGCGCTGAAAATTTTCCTTTTTGGGTCCAAGACAATGGTCCAGTTTTGGAAAAATGGAATAGTTTTCGAGAAAATAGTCAACCTTAGTAAAAATTTTCAAAAACTATTTTTCAAACAGTCAATGCTCAACGGGCATGGAACTTACTCTTTGAGATGCGCAACCTCTGATCGGAGGCAATGGAAAATTGCCCCTGGTTTGAAGGGGGTGGGAGGCAACGGAAAGTTGCCCCTAGTTTGAATGGCGTCTCACGACGGCTTGTGGCAACGGAAAGTTGCCCCTTGTTTGGATGGTGCCGCAGCAGTCCGCAGACAGTCTTCGTTGGCGGTGGTCGAGCTCTTGGACACAGAGATGACGACCACAGTCACAACAAATATATGGACACAGTCACCTTAGAAGCATTGGCGACTGGACCTCGGGATGAAATCAAAACCATTGCATGGACTGAGACGCTATGAAAGCGTTGGGGGCTGGACTTCATGATGAAGTTGCCTACGTATCCCAAACATGGGAATCAAGCCTTACGTAGTTCCGGTTAAGGTACTCTCGGGTATTTTAACCTTCACTTTGTTTGGCTCTTACTTTTGCCAAGGCGCCCGATGCGGGTTTTCGACCTTGCGAGCTTCTTTTCATTTCTTTTTTTCTCTTCTTTTTTTTTCTTTTCATTTCTTTTCTTTTCTTTTCTTTTTTGTATTTTTTTTTGCTTTTTGTCTTTTTTTTTTGTATTTTTCTCTTGCTCTAACTTTTGCCTGGGTCGCCCTTCCGGGTTTTCGGCCCAGCGAGCCTCTCAAAGGGTAAAAGTGTAGCAAGTCCATGCCAAATGGTTTTTTTGAATTGAAGCCTCTCTGTGTCTAGGAGAACGGTTGTTGCAACGATTTGCGGAAGAATCCATCCCGGTTACTCCACGAGCTTCTTCCGGTGAGATCTACTCCTTCTGATTCGGCTTTGATGCTTCTTGATCGAAGGCTACCTCAAAACTGGCCACACGGGCCTTTCATGGCGTTTGTCCGTTGAACTTTCTGAACGTTCTGAACGGGTTCAAAGTCGGAAAACAAACGGATTGAATCTTGAGGCTGAGAGCGATCCTAGGCTGCACAATCTCAAGAGCAATTCCACACAGGTCTTCGCAGGGCCGCGTAAAACATTTGTTTTTGAAAGTTTTTAAGAAAGCGACAAATCGCTCGCGCCGAAGATAGTGTGGAACCAATCTGGATCAGGCCAGGATCCTTCTTAGTACTCACGCCGACAAGCATGATTTCATTCATAAAAAGGCTTAGCACGCCTCTCTTTCTCTCAAAATGATCAAAATTTTTCAAAACCCGAGGAATTCCTTCCTCTTCGTTTTCATCACCGCAGTGTTCAAAAAGTTTGTTTTTGGAAAACTTAGGTTAATGCAATGAGTTTGGCGCGCAGGAGAGCAGGCGAGATGTACTGTCGACCCAATCAAATTCTCTGGCACTTATGCTGAAAGCAAGCATGAAGTTCGAGATAGCAACAGCTGTTTCATTCGGCTTTGTTGGTGCAACTGGCCCCTCGGCAGAAACAGACTCAAAACAAAAATAGATAATAATTATAAAACAAAATGGTGTTCGGGACAACAACCCCAGAATCACCTGGTATTATATACAACGGGGACTGACTCGATACGACCAGACAGACCCTTAAGCAAAAAAGACTGACTCAAGACAAAAAGACAGACTCAAAACAAAAGACTGACTCGATATCCAAGCCAAGATTTACAAAACTCGGTTTCACCGATGCTCAAGAATGCGTGCCAGACGCTTCATCCAAAATATACCAAATGTTGCCCGCAGGCGGTTCACTTTACATACTCGCAGTATCTGAGCCCTCAAAATCCAACAACTGAGTGGTGACGGGCTTGCCTGAGGTGGGTGGTAGGATAACCTTGTTATCAATCAAATCCTGCACTTCATGACGAAGGCAGGAACATCCATCGGTACTGTGACCGGACTGTTGATGGTACGCGCAGTACAAGGTAGCATCATGAGTGGCGGGGAGATTCTTCGGGAGTGGCCGGGGCTCCAAAGGCTTAAGATGCCCATTCTTCGCCAATATTAGCAATGCCCTAGACAAAGGCATGTGGAGGTCGTGAAAGACCCTGCGCCCTCGGGGCAGGTACTTTGAGGTTTGAGGATTCTTGCCAGATGCGCTAACGAAAGGGTCAGCTGGCACTGCCTTGGCTTTTTGGACCTTTCCCGGTGCAGGGTTGGGAATGACAGGAATTGTCTGGGCATGACGGGGCCCATCCCGGTTTTCTGCCTGGCTTGAACTGCCTTTGATTGGAGCGGGGAAAACATCATCTACAGCTTTGGTCACTATCGCAGATGTTTGTTGCTTGTTCATCCCTCTGACTTTCAGAGCCTCGACTGCCCACAGCAGTTGTTCGATAGGATCGGCGTCTACCTTTGCCTTGTCTTTTCCTTTGGCCTCAGCCTGATCAAGGGTCTGGGTCGGTGCTGGCATGTCGCGGCTGTAGCTGGAAGCCACCTCTGGCTGGCTAAACTCTATTACAATCCGCCCCAGCAGCGGGGGTTCCTGTGGTATGAAATTCCCGGCATACGGCGCCGCTGGCGGTGAAGCTGACATCCCATAGGCCAGATCGGCCATGGACCTCTGGAGGTCTCCTATCATTCCCATCAATTCAAAGGTGGTGGGCTCACGAGCCTGATATAACTGGGGAGCCCAGACCCGGTGCACAACGGGCAACCTGGGCGGGTGTGACATACTGATGCTGGCCTCACTCTGCGGAGCGGTCCCCTGCTCCAATGCAGCCATCATAACCACAACTTCTTCTGAATTTTGTGCCGCCATAAATCCTGCCTCAGCAAGGGGAGACACTGGCTATTCTGTATCAACTCTGCAACTCTCTGAACTGAAAGAAAAACAAACAGCTTTTCAGCCCAAACTGATCAAACACGGGTGTAGCCAAACAACTGTACCCTACTGCTGATCACTGTTCCCAGATTTCTGTTCCCCAAAATACTGAATCTGATACCCGCGGATAACTGATTCCCACAACTGATACTGATACTGGTGTCTTCAGGTTTGATACTCAAACTTGCAAACTGACATGTACTTTCCCTGTAGAAATACATTCTAGAAGCACATAGCAAGTAAAGAGAACAAAAACACCCCTATGTTGGGATAGGGTTTCCCTGTCCTATTTTGTCAGGAGCTAGGGTTTCACTACGCACACAGCGGTTTCAAACAACCTAACATCGGGTGAGCAACCTGTCCTAACTTGGAATGGTCACTATGGATCCGAATATGTACTAGGTCGAATGGTCAAAAAGGGTGCCCCGGTAAACCGGGGTTTGTGTTCCCATGCTGTCAGAGCCCATAGCCGGTCAGCCTTATGGACATGCCTTGACAAGACAAGCCTCCGGCAAACCGTTCAGGAATGGCAGATGGCAAACACTGTGTTCCTAGTCGCACCAATGCACATGCAATACAAAGAAACACATAAATGAAATCAAAATGGGATATCACGAGTTCGAGTCAAGCTCTCTAAAAATCCCCAGCAGAGTCGCCAGAAACTGTAGCACGCGCCCGCGGAGGGGGCCCTCGCTATAGTTCGGACTCGATTTGTGTCGCGGTTCTAAATCTGAACCAAAGAGTCCAAATCTGGCAAATCGTTTTGAGAAACAGATTTTTGAAAAAGTAGTGCCAAACATGGACTGCTTTGCCAGATACAGAGTCGCCACCTAAATATTTTTTATGGGAGAATTTAGGAAACCCTGACTCGGTGCCGAAGGCCACATGTCCGTCATCACCGGAGTTGTCTCGGCTCGGGAGCTTGGGTACGATCGGGGAAGGTCAGCTATGAGCACCCCCTTTCGCCCGGTCTGAAAACCGGCCTCTACTAACCATGATACCCGATTTTGAAAACATTACGTGTTCTTATTCCATTTATTAGCTTAGAATTACTATGTTATGCGCGCAGCAAACAAGTATAGACTAGATTGCCTAATTTGGAAATAAGCATTGCATATCCGTTTGTTTTGGAAAAGGTTTTGGATTTGCTACTCGCAAGTAGGCTAAAACACGGATTGCAATGAGTTTTTCCAACTCAAACAATCCAACCTCCAACCACAGGCATTCAAAGCGGTTTAACACATAAGCATTTAGCCACATGGCAAGGCATGCTATCATGGCAACATTCACACTCATGCGATATGCTAAAGCGGAAATACTTACATCGTACTCCGTGCCAAAACAAAGAACTCGTTAGCAAACATGCATGATCCAAGTCCATGTTAAGTGCCTAATGCATCGCATACAAAATGTTGCTAGAATAGGCTCGGCTATCCTAAACATGGCATGTGAGAATGCACAACTGTCACATATTCAGTTTGGAATTTGAAAATACAGATGCAGTTAGCGTGATGTACCGAGCCTAATACATGCAATACAAATGCATGGATGCACACATGTATAGCATAAGGCATGCTAAATTAAACGTGCCCTAATCTACCATCGTAAGCAGGTAAATAAAAGGGAAGAAAGAAGTGAGGTTGGAAAACATACACACCACCCACACACACTTATTACAGATTTGCCCTCGCTCGGAGGGACCGAATAAATATTACAAATTAATTAACTACGCAAGCTAATTAATATTACAAATTAATTAATTAATGAATTAAATAAATTAGATTAACTAAGAAAAGCAGATAAACCGCCTCGGGAAACGCGCCGCCATGTGCAAGTTGCCTCTGTTTTCCTTCCTTCACTCCTCTGGAGGCTGTCAAAGCCTCAGGACTGCATCCTTAGACACTGGGGAGTGCCATCGGCTGAATGGAATCACCACCGGCACTGGTGTGTAGCCATCGGCACAAAATGAAGCTGTCGACAGAGAAAATATTGCCGGCCGGCACCTTACACTGCCGATCGGCAAAGAAAGCCTGCAGAACCTGCAACTCACAACAACAGAGGGCAAGGCAAAGCATGGCAGCACAATTCAAGGCATGTATGCACCAACCATGTCCCTTATCATTGTAATGACTCAAAGGGGCATGTGCCTCGATTCTCGGACCACCAATCACGTATTCCCATGCATGATGGCCCAAAGAACCAAGTATGCAACTTTGGTTTCAAATGCAATGCAAACCAATCAAACAAGCAAGGCCCTATTCCTATCACCAATTCAAGGAACAAGGCATGCATGCAAGATGCAATGCAAACTAGGCATACAAGCTAGGAATGCAACATGACATGGCAAGGCACTTATGCAAGCATGCAAGCATACATATGGCAATGCGAATAGATGGGAAGATGGACTTAAACATGAATTAGGAAACTCTAAAATAGGCCTAAAACAGTAGCCATAATGCTCAAAAATGGAGGCTAAATACACATGCACACATACACATGTTAAGACCCAACACTTAGACACAAAGCAAGCAACATTCAAGCACACTTGAAAGAGGCATTCATGGACCTAAAGCATGCAACATAAGCTCTGAAAATCATGCTAATACATGGTGCCAAACCAAGCAACAAATCAAGCCAAGCATGCACCGAATGGCCTAAGTGTTCAAAGCAAATCAATGAGGCATTGAACTACACTTAACAAGACCAAACATGGCATGAAAGGAAGGACCAAAATCAGAGGTTTAGCATGTTAAAACAAAGCTAAAGGACTACTTAGATGGCATCTAAGTGACTGAAATACAAAGGCATGCATAAACACCGAAACATGGAGCATTGCTACACAAGCTTAAAAGGCATTAAAGATGCATGCAAGGCAATCAAGCAAGCATGGAAATGGGACTGAAATAACATATAAAGTGACCCCAAATCACCAAATCGATGCAAAGATGTCATGCTACACATGCACATACTCAAGGCCAACAAGCCCAACTACAAAGGAGCTATATCAAGCATGCCAAAATCAACCCAAACACTTATGGACAGACCTAAAACATGGCAAAATATGCACATAATCTTCACAAGACTAAGCCTAAAACATGCTCTAACAAAGGCTAACAACCTAAGACATGTCAAGGCATAAAAAGGCATTACATGGCAACTATGCTAAGCATGCATGGAGTTCCAAAACCAACTTGAAATCATGTTACATTATGGATATATAAGCATGAAGAACATCCTAAACATGCTCAACACACACTCAAGCATAGGCTTCCTTAAGAGGCCAAAATATGTCCTTTTCAAGGACAACAAGGAGAGGGGGTGGCCCCCCTCCTTCTTGGGACTTCAAAGCATCATCTTCACCACTGAAATCCCTCAAGATTTCAGTGGTGAAGAGACCTCAACACCAAAATCCCGGAGCTAACACAAAATGGCCCAAAATGAGGCCTTTCAAGGCCTAAGAGGGGTCAACAACCCTCAAACAACAAAACACTCTTAATAAACAATAAAGAGGGCCTAAAAACAGAACTTTTTTATGTTATACAATAAGCACAAAAACAGCTCTAAGACAAATAGAAAATCAATGCAAAAAAGGGGAAAAATGAGACTAGATTCTCACCCTTGTAGACTTCTTCACAAATGGTGTTCCAATGGCCTCCTTTAGCTTGGATCCTACACCAAAACTTCAAAACCAGTCCTTTAGAACCTCAAGAGCCAAAGGAAGGTGAAACACTAGGTGTTTGTGTGCAATAGTAAGACACAAAACACCTAGTGCACAAATGAGAGGGAAAGAGAGATAGAAAATGTATCTAACTCAAACCCTAGAACAAGAGCTCAACAATGGCTGTTTTTTGCTCTCAAAAATATCTCTCTCTCTAACCTAAGTCCTCCCTTCTTGTTCCAAGAGAGAGCCTCTCTCTATATGTCTTGTAAAGCTTACAAGACAAGCTTTACAAGAGGGAGATCCCTCCATACACGTGTATGGAGGGATGCAAAAGCAAGACAGCTGTCTAAAAATATCTGCAAAAGCAGATGAACAGCAATCGGCCGGCCAAAAATGCCATCTTGGCCAAAATGAGTGCCGGCCGGCAAACTATATTGCCGGTGGTAGCAAAAACCAGCCGGTGGCATCTAGCCAATGCCGGTGGTGGGTGGGGATGGTCTACAAGCCCTACCCTGCCCTTTCAAGGCAAAACAAAAGTGTTTGGTGCAAAACCAGACACTAAACGGTCGAGTTCGGGGATCCTGAAGCAAGGCGCGCGAGCCGAGACTTCCGGGAACTCCAAACGAACACAAACATGGATAATCACCGAGTGTTCAAATGGTGACGTCCAAGTCTTGAGGACGGTCAAAAATGGGGTGTCTACAATGAGCCATTGGACCAACATCATGATAGCATTTGTGGCTCAACAATGCATCAGCCTCAAGAATCTGAGGAATCAAAGAATGCTCAGATTGTTGATCTACATCAAAGACTAAAAGGACTTTCTAAATCTAAAATAGAAGAAGAGAGAAATTGGAATGAATTACTTGCAGAAAAAGGAGGTTGCAATAAGAACCTTGACATCACATAACTCAGAACTTCAAGAAAGAGACAGCACAAACCAGATGAAACTAAGGATGTTGGAGGTTCAAAAAGAAGATGATACAAAAACAATTCAATAGTTGGGGTATTCAATTTCAGAGCTTGAAACCGAAAATGCTAGATTGCATGAACAAATTCAAGAACTATTCGTCCAACTAGCCACACAACCTTACCGAACACCAACACAAGTTCAACCACATGGTCAGTGAAATCTTTAGCCACAAAAAGTTATGTTCTTGTGTCAACATAACTTAGAGAAATTTCTATTTATTATAATTTTCTCTAGAAGTTAAATTTCTCTAACCACATTAGTTTCTGCTGCTTATTTCTATTGATTTCTACTGCTTATTTGATTTTCTCTGTCTATTTGCTTAGTTGATTTTTGGGGCTTGTTTGATTTCACTATGTATAGTTGGAATAGAAGTGGAACAACAACCAACAACCCAACAAGAACAACTAGCACACAAAGAACAACCAAAATAAAAGACAAAATTCTATGGTAACTGGAAAATATTGAATCAAATAAATTTACATATTGAAATATCATCTCTTACTTCAGAGAAATTTCACTTTTACTAATATTTTCACTGTCTACAGTGAAAAAAGATCCTACATCAATGATAAAGAATTTAAAGGCAAAAGAAAGGAAAGAAAAGCAGCAAGATCCAGAATTTCAATATCCTAAAGTTGCGAAGGTGACTAGAGCTTCAAAGCAAGCTACAAAGCAAATAGAGCAAACCACCAAAGACAAAGAAGTACTTGATGCCGATGCGTACGTCTTGCCTCAACCAACAAACATTAGAAAATCTTGGGCTTTTCCACAAACTCTACTGGTTTCAAGATTGATAAAAGAACATGTAAAAGACATCTTGCAGCATATATCAAATGTGTCTGGACTCGAGTAAGTACAACAAATAAAATAGAAGATAACAAACAACAATTTACTAACTTATATTGCATTAACAACGATTAAATCCCTTCTTTGTCATCTTATAGGGCATTAATCTAGACAAGTGAATTGAATCTCATTACCTTTGAAGATATTGGAAACGTAATAAAGCAAAAAGAAATTGCCAACAATGTAAGTCTTTCATCAAAATTTCTCTGGAATGTTCCATCAGCCTTTATAAACCAATGTTACAATTATAAATGATATTTTTCAGGTCATTGATGGCTATGGAGAGATCCTATTTGCTGACCAAAGGAGAAAACGACAACAACCAACTTCATTTTTTTTTCTACATGTATGAGCTTAGTATGTTACTACTCTTTTATTTAATTTTCTTTGGAATTTACTTACTACTTTCTCTTGTTAAGATATTTCTTGAAGCCAGTTCTGTCATTACTCTAATTTTCTCTAGCTAGTTGTGTGCATTTAAAATTTCTCTGTGTGTATATTTCTTAAATTCCTGTCATTTCAACTTTGTCATAACATAACCATTTTTTAATTTTCTCTGACCGCAGAACTTCATCAAGATGACAGAAAATCAAACTTTCCGAGTCTCATTATTTAACAAGCATCTTGAAACAACATGGAGGAACTACATGTTCCTCCATTTCCCAATAAATACTGGGGGTAATGAGAAGTCAACAGATGGAAATCACTGGACCTTGCTAGTCTTCGACAAACAAGGCAATTTATGGAGGTTCTAAAACTCACTAAGGCCAAGGAGGGATGATGCATAAGACAAATATATAACGAGTGCAAATTTCTTTGATCCATGATAATGTTTATGTCATGATAATTTTCATAGAATCCCATTGATTTGTCTGTAAATTTCTTTATTATTTAAAAATTATTTTTTTGTAGTAAGATTTTGTGGAGAATTTTTTGAAAGCTTACCTTAAAAGAGAGGCACAATCACAACCGTCTTTCAAATTGATGGACTCACAAAATACAAAATTACGACTTAGAATATGTTAACGATGCTCCACAACAAGACAGTGATTCGTAAGTTTCATACAACATCTATAAATAAGATAATCTAATTTGAATGTTTCTTAAAACTAACTATACCTATAATTTGTATGTAGTCTGGATTGTGGTGTCTTTGTATGTTACATAATGAGACAATATAGCAACCATGAATCTATCAGCTCGAAATTGTCCACACAAGATGTAAGGTTGACGAGGGCAGAAATCATAGAGAGATTTGTGACCGAAGTTGTCCGGTCATGAACAGAACCAATTCAAATACCACCAGAAGAAGAACCAAAAGTATAATAGTGAAAGCACACTAGTGAAAGGAAGATAATGTACACAATGTAATTAGGGTTAACCATTCAATTTGTTTTTTATACATTGAAGGAACGATGTTGTTTGACATATATGTATATATCTTTTTTTGACTAATATAAATTTCATAACTATCAATGGTTAAATATATATTTTTTTATTGTGATTGTCAACACAATCCATACAGAGAAAATTGTGTGCAGAAATTCCTCTGGTATGATATTGCCAGAAATTTACAGAGAAATTTAACTCGTATTTTGCCAAGGGGATGCCTATATGATCATGTAATCTATAATACTATGTGTTGGTGCAAAACAATCATCAAATTCAGAAAACACAAAGCGCACAGTAATTTTCTCTGCTATTGCCAAATTTCACTAGATGAATTTGAAGTTTCAAAACACAATGCACAGATAAATTTCTCTGCTAGCGGCAAATTTCTTAGGATGATATTGACTGGTATTATAAACACGCTATCCATAGTACGTCTCAACAAACACAATGCACATTGTAATTTTCAATGCTATTAGCAAATTTATCTGGATGAATTGGGCCTTACAAAACACAATGCATATTTCAACAAACACAATGTCCATAGTAAATTTCTCTTCTATTGACAAATTTCTATGGATGAATTTGACTGGTATGAAGTTACCAGAAATTCACAGAGAAATTTAACTCGTCCCAAAAAGGGTGCCTATATGAACATGCAATTTGTAATGCACTGTGTTGTTACAAAACAATCATCAAATTCAAAAAACACAATGAAAACGGTAATTTTCTCTGTTATTGGCAAATTTCTCTAGATGAATTTGAAGCTTTAAAACACAATCCACGGAGAATTTTCTCTACTATAAGAAAATTTCTCTGGATGAATTTGACTGGTATTACCTATAGTATGTATCAACAAACACAATGCACACTTTCACTGCTATTGAAAAATTTCTCTGGATGAATTTGATAGGTATTATTATATACACTGTCCAAAAAATACATTTCACAAAACAAAATACACAAAGTAATCATCAAATGTATTATTCAATCAGTAAAATGTATTATCCTCAACTATTTAACAAAGGTTCCTTGCATGTCCTCTTATTATGGCGACCAATACTCTCACAACGACTACACTTAATCACCCTTTTAAACTCTCTAGTAGAAGCAATTCTATTCTTCTTTGGCCTCTCAACTGGTCTCTTACTCAATGGAGGTAAAATCATAGCATCATCAATGCTACACACAGGTTTTTCAACAGTTGGAACTGGGCCAATCGAAAACGAGTATGCTTGACAATACATATCAGCATGAAAAAATAGTTCAACAAATGAATTCAAATTCTTTCCACTCTTAAAAATTGTAGCAATATCATGTTGACATGGATACCCATTTATTTCCCATTTTCAACATGAACAAGTTCTCAACCCAAGATCAACCATAACCGAAGGAAAACAATGCACTTCAAAGACATTATCAGATGATAAAATCACATTCCATGTCCTCCCATCCAAGAAAGCCTTCTCCAACGCACTATCCATATGAGGACAGAGAACTTTATTCCATTTACTAGAGAGCAGACTCCTATCAGACCTCATATTCATGATTTGTAACCGTATCATGTCCACCAAATTTGTTATTGGCCAGTACCGAGCATCTCGTATCCATGAATTGAATGACTCAGCAACATTTGAATACATCTCATCATAACGTTTTCCCTCAAAATATGCATCAGTCCAATTTTCATATGGTAAACTTCTCAAGAAAACACTCACAATGTCTCCTCCCTCACTTTTTAATTCATTTAACTTGAAATGAAATGATGCCTTTGTAAGCGCATATGCACATTCTGAAAACTTGGACGCAATCATCTCCCTAACCAAGTTTGTGTTTCCACATGACAACTTATCCCTTAAATTTCTTTTTAGATGTTCAAGACAAAATCCATGAAAGCAATTTGGGAAAAACCTAGCAATTCCTTCCATAATACCATAATGTCAATCTGATATGAAACTTTTCACCCTCTCCGATCCCAATACTTCACATAAATGTTCAAGGAACCAACACCAATTGTCTTTATTCTCAGCATCGACAACAGCAAAAGCTATAGGAAAAAAACCTACAAAACAAATAGGAACAAGCATATTAGATATACACATGTAGAGAAAATTAGAACAATAAACAACCAGAGAAATTTGGCACTGCCAACATCCAGAGAAAATTCAAACAATGGTAACCTCTAGAGAAAATTCAGTTAGTGACCAACTCCAGAGAAAATTCAATAGTGACCAACTACAAATAAAATTCACACATTGGCAACATCCAGAGAAAATTCACTTAATGCCAATATCCAGAGAAAATTCACTTAGTGACTAACTATAGATAAAATTCATACAATGACAACATCCAGAGCAAATTCACACACTGAACAAAATCCAGAGAAAATTTATACTGGCCACAACAAGAGAAAATTCACACAGTGGCCAAAACCAAAGAAAATTCAAAGTGTCAAAGAAAAATCACATTCACTCAATTCCTACACGTATAGAAAATTCACATACTTAGATAGAATAAGATATATTTACAATTACCTTCATTCTCATATTTTCCCGTCGCATCAAGCATAACTACTTTGTATCGTCCTTTCAAAAATGTTCTATAAAGAAACAGCAACAACCGACAATATTTGAAACCAGCAATGCATGCATAAAAACCACAAACACTCTTTTGAAGCGCTTGTTATCTTCAAAATCTAACTCAAAATGACTACCTGGATTGTTCTTCAATGCCTCATCAAAGCACCACCGTAATTGATCGAATGACAAACAAGAATCCCCATATGTACTACATTTTGTTTTTTCAACCCCCAACCAACCACAGTTATAACTGATTAAGACCCCATACTTGTCTTTCATTTCTTTGACAACATCCAGTGGACAAGTTAAAGGTTTTGCACTTATCTCTTCAAATATCAGGCAAAAACTATGCTGGAAGTCATCCTAGTATGTTTACTAGTACGAACCGCCACACCACACTTCATTGTTCAAAATTCTTATGTAAAAGAACCCATTTGTTTTTTCAACTGAAACATGTACATGCCACACACATCCCCTTGATTTCTTATATGCACATTATGTCGTAGTCCTCAGCTTGTTATTTTTAACATACGTAAACTGAAAACTAACCTCAATAGCATACTTGCATAAAACAGTACGGAACTCAACCACACCACCCTCAAACTTTTGTCCAACACTCGTAATATTATTTCGTCAACTAGCTGACAATAACACCTTTTCTTAGTGAGAGAAAAACTTAGAGAGTGAATTCCTTTCAATATCCACAAGCCTATCACATTCAACATGAACAAAATTTACCCACTTAGACCCCATTGCATCCTCTTGATCAGAAGTACTACACCTAGTAACTGTAACTGAAACATCAACTATATCAACACCACGTGCACAAACAACCCTCAACATATTCAGAAAATCAATATTATTTCAAACCATACAATTCGGATGGCTCACAATAGAATATGAAATACATATCGTCTCAGGTTTCAAATTCTCCCATGTTTTACACAAAATGCCAACCAATTCCTTAAAATTCAATTCGCGTGAAACATTAATGACAATAATATCATTCTCATATTTCCACAGCAACAACACTGCACTGTCCATCGAAACTGAAAGATAAAACAAGAAAAAAAATTTGTTCAACATAAAAACACTTCACAAGAACAACATAAAAGTCCAAAGAAAGTTCTAATAATTATAATTTTCTCTGGATTATAATAACAAGCTTATAATTTTCTCTGGAGTCAAATAAAAGTCCAGAGACATTTACAAACTTATATTCACCTTCAAGATAACAAAAACAAAATCATAGAAAAATTAATAAATCCAGAGAGAATCATAGAGAAATTTACTGCTAACTATTAAACACAATCATAGACAAAAATCACACAGAAGATCTGTTATGAAATTATAAGTTTCTCTGTGATTTTCACTGAACTACAAGCTTACAATTTTCTCTGCATCATTCTGCAATCTTGCACTCATATCAAAATCTAGAGAAATTTACAAACTCATATACACTTTCAAGATAACAAAAAAAAAAAAAAAACACTGCACTGTCTGTCTAAACTGAAAGAAAAATACACAAAAAATAACTTTTGCTTAGAGAAACAAAAACTTATATTCACTTTCTACAAACTTATAATTCTCTCTGAACTACAAACTGAAAGTAAATAACAAACTTATAATTTTCTCTCAACTATAAATAAAAGTCCAAAGAAATTTAAGAACTTACATTCACTTTCTCAGATTCTATCTGCATTAGAAACTTCTAATAATATGTCCATATGAACTTATAATTTTCTCTGTGATTTTCTTTGGATTATAATACCAAACTTACAATTTTCTCTACACTATACCAACAAACGTGCAGAGAATGAAATTTATCTGGTTTAAAAAAATCTCTCTGGTTTGAAAAAATAGAGAACAAAACTTATCATTGATCAACATGTTGATGAAAAACAGAGCACGAAAAATGAACTCTAAATATCAAAATCAATTACACTATCAACACTATTTGAAATTGATCAAAAAACAGAAAATGAAAAATTGATTCCAAAAATAAAAATCAACTCTATCAAGCTGGCCTCTATCTAAAATTGATCAATAACAGAGAATGAAAAATCAACTCCAAAAATCATAAACAACTTCCTTGAGCTAGCCTCTCTTTTAAATTGATCAAAACTGAAAACAAAAACCTAATGCAAAAATACATTAGAAAAACTAATATGAAATCGGAATCCTTACGTAAAATTCAAAACAAAAATCAAAATCTATGTGAAATCTCCATCGAAAACATACCTGAATCAACTCCACTGAAATACCTACGCGATCAACACACTGTAACACATACACGATCGTAGCAATCTTTATCGTCAAGTCCACTGCAACACTTGCGAAATCCCTATGAAATGTTCGACGAAATCTCCAACGAAATCAACACTTGCGAAGTCAGTTTCCAAAATCTCCACCGTGAAGTCAGCAATAGAATATTCAGTTTGCCAAAATCCAAACAAACTTATGTTATAAAGAAGGTTAAATTAGGTATTTTATAACATAAACTAAGGTTGAGGAACCTTAGCCATTAAACATATTATTGTGGACCTCTACTCCTATCAAAAGTTGAGGAGGGACCTTAGACCAATTTTCCCTATTTTTTATCCTAAATTGAGATAATTCCCAAACTTAATACCAATTTTGAGTTTCATGTTTTTCATCTTAATTCTTTCAAGGGTATTAGAACTTTTTAAAAGCTAAATTGTGTTTTTTTTTTTTTTTCCTTCTTCTTATTTTCCTATGAATTATTCTATACCCAATACCAATTTTATATTAAACTATATTATGGATTTATCGTTTAAATTTTGTAGTGATTCTATATATGAAATTATACATTATTTTTATATAAGTGCACTGAAATAAGGTACCAAATGGAGCCAAACCATTCAACCAAACATAAGTATAGCATGCAAAGGTCCTAAAGCATGAAAGCTAATAAAGATGACTACAAAGGAGGCATGCAATACATGGAAAACATGCATGAATCAACCATGAACAGAGCTGAAATAGGTCAAAACAATGACCAAAACATGCTAAGATGGAGGCTCAAAGACCTAGGCATGCAAGCATACACGCTAGGCCACAATAAGGCATCAATGCACAACACTCAAAGGCACTTAAAGAGTGAATGAAGTGGGAACATGGCAATGCTAAATGCTCTGAAATGTCATGTTAAGTGATGCCAAATCATGTACACAACACAAATAAAGCATGCTATGATGCTCAAAGCTTGAAGCTAACAAGAGCACTTGTACTACAACTATGCAAAACATGAAACATGTGATCAAGGCAACCAAAAATAGTCCAAGAATATGTCAAAATGAGTCTAAAACATGCAAGGAAGGAAGCTAAAACAAGCTAGCATGAAGGGCATAAGACGTGGAATAGGCAAGGCCAAAAGGGAGAATTACACTACACCTAATAAGACCAAGCATGAGATGACTTAAGCAACAAAAATTAGAGTTATATCATGGCATAATAACTCCAAAAACACATTGAAATGATAGCTCGCAAGTTTAGGCATGAAGGCATACGCAATGATTCATGTTAAGGCATAAAGGGGCAAATCCTCCAACGCATTGAATGAGTGATAAATGCAAGTGTATGAGCATGAAGCATGGACTGAAATCACATAATAAATGATACCAAGTCATTCAAATAGTCCAAGTAAAGCATGCTAGTGGACTTGGTGCACAAAGCTAACAAGCTAGATTGAACTATGGCTATACAAAGCAAGTCATGCATGGCCAAAACAACCAAAATCAGAGCTGGAACATGCTAAAACATAGACAAAAGCTTCTTGAAGTTAAGCCAAAAGCATGCTAGAATGACATATAGAATGACATGCTACTTCATGAAGCATACAAAGCTAGTTTATGAGGTTTTCACTACAAGTGTATTAGGAATGCATGGAGTGACAAAACCAAGTAAAAAATAGTGGCATACCATAGAAAAATAACCACAAATACATGCTAAGATATGGCCAACATAAACTTAACAAACATGCTCACACATGAGGCATTCAAGACAAATATTGAAGACACAAGGACAGTGGATGACCCTCTCCCATTTGGGACCTCAAAACACCACTTCCACCACTGAAATTCCTCTGAGTTTCAGTGGTGAGAAGGTCAAAACAAGGTGGTCCCAAAAGCTCACAAAGAAGGCACAAAAGCAAGGCTAAACAAGGCCTAAGAGGGGGTAAACAACCCCAAATACAAAAGTCATCTTAAACAAAGATCTTAAGCACACAAAAAAGAACTTTTTGCAGTAGGAAGTTAAGCTCAAAACAGCATGAAAATGGGTTCAAAAGCTTAAGCAAGAATGGGAGTTTAAGAGGTTAGTTTCTCACCCTTGAAGACCACATTCAAAACCAAAACTCTAGCAACTCTTCTGAGCTCAAACTAGTCCGAGAACAACAAAAACAACCTCAAGAAACCTCAGTAATAAAAGGATGGTGTTTGACTGTGTGTTTGTGTGTTAAAGTGAGACAAAATGACACTTTGAAGGCACAAAACAAGAACAAAAGAGAGATATAGATACAAAACTATATGTATAACTCAAACCTCATATTTCTCAACCTCTGTAAGGGAGGAGGAGCCTCTCCTTATATAGAGGAAAGCAATGCAAAGCTTGTTAAACAAGCTTGAAAAGGGCTTCATCCCTCCATACACGTGTATGGAGGAGGGAAGAGTGAAAACTAGCTGGCTCAAAAGATCTAGCGTGAAATCTGTTGAGACAAGGTGTTTTGCCGGCCATCAGTGGTGGCCGGCAGGCTTCATCAATGGCAGGCAGGGATAAATGCATGGCCGACAGTGGTAGGAGTGGCCGGCAGTGCACCATGAGAAGCAAGCTGAAAGGACCAACATATGGTCCAAGAATGGGGCAGAAAGGATACGGGGTTTGGAAAGATCAAACCTGTGACGTTCTGCCGCGAAAGTCGAGTACTCGACGAGCAATCGAACTTGTGGTTGGATGTACCTGCAAGCACAACCAAGTCTTAAGGACGGTCAAAAATGGGGTGTCTACAGTACCAAACTGGGCAGAGACTTCGGAAGGGGTTTGACCGGGCTACCTAAACCTAGGCCTGGTGGCTGACCGAGGTGTTAGTAAGAAGGAAGGCCGAGCTAGGTGTAGCTCGGTCGAATGCCATATACAGCATTGCTTAGTTGAGAGCATGACAGAAATATGCTAGCTCGGTTAAACCGTACCAACTTGGACAAGGAGAAAACTATCTCACTTGGTTTATAGTAAGTAGAGTGTTATCATAATAGACATTTTTCACTAGGAGTGTAATTCCTAGGAGGACTCTTATAAGGAGAGTTGAAATCCTACTAGGATTATGCTAGGCAGAATCTATAAAAGGTCGTAGCATGACCTATGTACAGGTATCACAATTTCTATTCTAAAAAATATAGTGCTTTTTGTCTATTGTCTATTTGCTGACTTAGGCATCGAAGAGATATCCGGCACACACCCGCCGGCTAGCTCACGTTTATGTTTTCAGGAAGCAAAGCGACAACGTTTGGAAGAGTGCAAACTTGATCAACAAGATTATACGAGAAGATTATTTTGTCCTCGTACAGTAACCGTTTCGTTTTTAGTTTATATTTACAAAAATTTTAAAAACTGTCATAAAAACTTGTTTGATAATTTTTTTGGTTTATAAATGGTTGTCTTAGTTTATAAATTTGAGGGAAAAAAACGTAAACTCAAAAAATGAGTTTACGACGATTTTAAACAGAAATTTAAAAATTTAACTAAAAAAATTTTTTTCAATTAATTTTACTTTTCAAATATTTTTTTTTTCAATTAATTTTTTCCCCAATTAATTTTTTAATTATTTTTTTAAACTATAATGTGTATGATCTGTTGTCACAAATAATAAAAAAATATATATAAATATTTTTGGCCTGAACAAATATATTTTTTAGTTTTTGTTTTTAAAATTTTTCGAACTTTTATTCAAACCAAACACGCTTGTAATTTATGTTTTTTTTTTAATTTTTTTTATCAAGTGGTAGTTTTTTAATAAATTTTATATAATTCCTATTTGTACATATTTTTATTTTTCAAATGAATAAAAAAATTAAATAATTAGAATTACTTTTAATTTTATATTACTAATTGTTCTTTTAATTTAATTATTATTTTTAATATCAGAAAGATTATTTATTTTATTATTTTATAATTTAATATATATCATACAAAATTATTATATGATAATTATATTTTTATAATACGATAGAACTAAAATTATAAAAATATGTAAATAATTTAACTAAAATTAATATATATATATATATATATATTCAAATAAAAATTTTATAAAATAATAACATTAATATTGTTAAGATAAATATTTAAAATTATATTTAATATTAATTTAAAATTAAAATTAAAATTATTCTTTTATAACATAAATACCATCAAATACTTTTTTTTAAAAATTAGTAAACGTTATCCATTAAGAGAGAAAAAAGCGATAAGTAGAATGTTCTGATCATTGTCTACTAAAAAATTAGTAAACGTTATCCATGAAGAGAGAAAAAAGCGATAAGTAGAATGTTCTGATCATTGTCTACTCTTTCCAAGTCAGCCACCATTCAAACTTGCTAAAGTCATCCAACCTTCATCACCACACGCACACATGGCACCTAATCATTAGCTTGTCACGATTACAAACAGTACAATAGTCTTTCCCTTCAATTATTTAAAGTTTACAATTAAAAAAGAAGAAAAAAAGGGATCAAAAAATAATCATTAGCTTGTCATTTTAGATTACAAACAGTACAATAGTCTTTCCCTTCAATTATTTAAGGTTTATAATTAAAAAAAAGAAGAAGAAAACAAATCCAAAAAAAAAAAAAAAACAAAACAAAACAAAACAAAACAAAACAAAACAAAGAGATCCTACCGCGTGATAATGCTTAGTTTATGAGCCTCGTTTTTCTTGGGGTTTAAAAAAATAATAAAAAACTTCATAAAATGAAAACATGGTTCGCCTGCTTAGTTTATGGGCCTCATTTTTCTCAGGGTTTAAAAAAATAATAAATAAAATAAAAAAAACTTTATAAAATGAAAACATGGTTCGCCTTGTCTATCTCACACTCACCTATGGACAAGCCAAACCAAATTAGTGAAGCTACACAAGAGAGGATGGGGGATGATGATGAGTGGGAAGAACTGCTCAAAACTCTTCCCAAAGTGAAACTTCCAAATGGGAGAGACATGTTTTTGTATAAAGAGTATTTGGTATCCATATATCCATGGCATTTTCTCCTTTCAACAACATTTCAAAGCACAAAATTCTGATTTGATACTAGTCAGTCTTCCAAAAGCAGGCATAACATGGTTAAAAGCTCTTACATTTGCTATAGCCAACCGTATCAACTACTCTCCCAGCGAAAATCCATTGCTCACCACCAACCCTCACGGTCTCGTTCCTTTCCTTGACAATGCTGTCTATGGAAAAAACCCATTCTTCAAGCTTGATGACTTTCCTAGTCCTAGAATTTTAGCAACCCATGTTCCATACTCTGCACTTCCTAGCTCCATTGGAGACTCTACTTGTCGTGTCATCTACGTTTGTCGAAACCCTTTAGACCAGTTCATCTCCTTTTGCCAGTATGTTGCTAAGCTTTTAAAGAATCCTCTCAATCCAAGTTTGATAGAAGAAAATCTCAATTTGATGTGTCGAGGCGTAAGTCCGTATGGACCGTTTTGGGATCATGTATTGGGCTACTGGAAAGCGAATCAAGAAAGACCTGACAAGGTGTTGTTTTTGAAATACGAAGATATGAAAGAAGACCCCATTTCTCATTTCAAAGTGTTGGCTAAGTTCATGGGGTTTCCTTTCTTTGTGGAAGAAGCTAGACAAGGGGTGGTTGAGGAAATATTGAAGCTGTGTAGTCTTGACAACTTGAAAGATTTGGAGGTGAACAAGATTCACAACAATGATGTTGAGCATCAAAATAGTGCCTATTTTAGGAAAGGTTGTTGAAAAATTTATAAAGAGGTAGTTGTGAATTAAAATAGACTTTATTTTGAATAAAAGGGTGTAACCTTTCATGGTGTCTTTTTGTTTTAAAGGAAGGGTCAAACCTCCATTTGAATGAAAGGGTGCAAACCTTTCATGGTGTCTCTTTATTTTAAAGGAATGGTTATGTCCCTTCTTCATACCTTTTCTATTCAAATTGAGTAGGTGCCAACAAAGCCTATATAAAGGCAGCCCCATTCCAATTTTGATTGATTCTGAAAATTCATTTTCCTTGCCTTCATTTTGCTCTTTTGCGTCCTTTATTCTTCATATTATTTTAGGAAAAATTTCAGAGAGTTATAGAACACAATGTTCTGGTTCGTCGAACAAATTTGTTTGAAGTGCTACTACAAATTTGTGAAGATCATTGTATCCTGGGAGATAGACGCCACATAACCGTAAGCACTGTAGCGGGGCGAATCTGTCTTAAGGACAGAGTGTCACACACTCGACTTGGTCTTTAAATTATTGATTCAGTTCAACAAAATAAATTCTGTAAGTTTTATTTTATTTTGTTTGAATTATTTTAAGTTATTTTATTTACACAGAAGATTATTCCAACAATCTTAAGACAGATTCGAATTATTCTGTTTACAGAATTTTTTGTTTGTTTCCCTTTTCCTTTCTTCGTAAATAATTTCGGAAGAAAATTATTTTCTGTGGATTTACAAAATAATATTCTGGTTGGAAAAATAAATAGTGATTATATGCTATTTGACAGATAGTAGTAATATACTGTCTCTTTTCTTTGACAACAACTAGTAGTACGATACTGGTGTCATTAACAATTCAGAATATATTTTTGTGGAATTTTTTCAGAAATTAATTTTGGGTTTTAAAAATTATTTTCTGAGTTTTCATTACTTAAAATTCTGCTTTAGTATTTTAACTATTGAAGTGCTACAAAAATTAATTTTCTGTGTGGAATTAATTTGGTTGAATAAAATTTTATTTTATTTCCAAATTAATTGAAAAAAATAAAAGTTATATTCTTATTTCTTTTATCTTACGGAATTTAATTTCCTGTGTGAAATTAATTTGGTTGAATAAAATTTTATTTTATTTCCAAATTAATTGGAAAAAAAATAAAAGTTATATTCTTATTTCTTTTATTTTACAGAATTTAATTTCCTATGTGGAATTAATTTGGTTGAATAAAATTTTATTTTATTTCCAAATTAATTGGAAAATAAAAGTCACATTCTTGTTTCTTTTATTTTTACAAAATTTAATTCTGTGCATTTGGTTTAATTTTCTGTGTAGTATAAATTCTAATTATAATTTTGTTTTATAAATTAGAATTGATGGCTACTAAAACAAATGCCCAAACAAGTACTATTGTGGTGGCTGCTGCAATTGCGCCAACCCCCTCTCTTGTGATGACAATACCAATAAATCATGGAGAGAAGCCAGAGAAGTTCTCAGGAACTGACTTTAAAATATGGCAATAGAAAATGTTGTTCTATCTTACAACTCTAAACCTGGCTCGTTTTCTCCATGAAGATGCTCCTATCTTGAAAGAGGATGAAACCGACCGACAAGTGGTTGCTGCGGTTGATGCTTGGAAACATGCTGATTTCCTTTGCCGGAATTACGTCTTGAACGGACTTGACAACACATTATACAACGTCTACAGTCCAATCAAGACAGCAAAGGAACTTTGAGAATCGTTGGAGAAAAAGTACAAAACGGAAGATGCCGGCTCAAAGAAATTTGTGGTTGGCAGATTCTTGGATTTTGTAATGGTTGATTCAAAAACTGTGATCAGCCAAGCTCAAGATTTCCAACTCATTCTGCATGACATTCACGCAGAAGACATGTCTCTCAGTGAATCCTTCCAAGTTGCAGCCTTAATTGAAAAATTACCAAAAGGCTGGAAGTAATTCAAGAACTACCTCAAACACAAGCGCAAAGAAATTTCGATGGACGAATTAATTGTGCATTTGAGAATTGAGGAGGACAACCGCAATTCTAAAAAGCGGGCTGATAAGCATCTTATGGAGTCTAAGGCAAATGTGGTGGAACATGCTTCAAAAACCAAGAAACGAAAGTCTTTTGGAGAAAGTTCATCACAAGGCTCTAAAGGGGGAGATAATAAAAAGTACAAGTTTAATGGCAAATGTTACATCTGTGACAAAGAGGGACATCGGGCCAAAGATTGCCGTAGCAAAGGCAAAAGCAAAAGAAGAACAAGTAAAAAGCCTGCTCAAGCCCATATGACCGAAGTGGACAATATTTCCAATGGTGTCGATGACATCAATCTTTCTGCAGTTGTTTCCGAGGCAAATCTTGTCGGAAATCCTAAAGAATGATGGGTGGACACTGGTGCTACTCGCCATATTTGTGCCGACAAAAAGATGTTCACATCTTATTCTTCAGTGGACAATTGTGATCAACTTTTTATGGGCAACTCCTCAACTTCCAAAGTTGAAGGACAAGGAAAGATTGTACTAAGATAACATCTGGAAAGGAACTCACTCTCAACAATGTGCTGCATGTACTGGACATTCGCAAGAATCTTGTTTCCGGATCTTTGTTGAGTAAGAATGGGTTTAGGCTAGTATTTGAGAGTGATAAATTTGTACTTACTAAGATTGGGATGTATGTAGGAAAAGGTTACACGCCTGATGGCCTTTTCAAGATAAATGTAATGACCGTTGTACCCTCAGTTATTAATAATACTACATCTTCTTCTTACTTGCTTGAGTCTTCAAATTTATGGCATGGTAGACTAGGACATGTTAATTATGGATATTTGCGTAGATTAATTAATATGGAATGTTTACCTAAATTTAACATTGATTCAAATCATAAATGTGAAATTTGCGTTGAGGCAAAATTATCTAAAACTCCTTTTCATTCAATTGAAAAAAGTACGGAATCACTTGAATTAATTCATAGTGACATTTGTGATTTTAAATCAATTCAGACTAGAGGTGGGAAAAAGTATTTTATCACTTTTATAGATGACTATACTAGATATAGTTATGTTTATTTAATTCGAACCAAGGATGAAACTTTGGAAACTTTCATTAAATATAAGAATGAGGTTGAAAATTGTAACAACCCTCATATTGTTTATCGATTAATGACTGATTGATTACCGATAACCATCGATTACCGTTAAACTGAATTGATTATGACTGATAATTGGACTGATTAAAGTACCGAACTGACTGACTGGAATCTGGAATTAATTGACTGAGCGTGTATGTTAATTTGTATTCTATCTGTTTGATTGATTATTCGATCTGTTCGTGTTTTACATTTAAACTGCTAATTGAAGGCCTTATCGGCGGCCGAATCGGGAATTGGTTGATGTTTTATGATCATCATAATTTATGTGATTTTATGGTGTAATTATCTGAAAACTGTTAGGTATGATTAAATTAGATTAAATATTGATCAATTGCATAGTTTGATTTATCTACCATCTTGCCATTGCTAGTGGGCCCCTTAGTATATCATACTAGAGCCTTGTACTCATTGAAACAAACATTTTCCTCAGCCTTTTTCTTGCTCTAGCCGACCAAGAGAGGGAGAGAGTGAGAGAACTTGTCTTCCATCTTGGGTTTTGCTTGCTAATTGAAGAACTTGAAGGTTGAGTGCATAATTGAACCTCTAGACTTGCATTCAAGGAACCTAGGTATGAATTTCATCTTTTTAATTTTGTATTTGAACTAATTCTTGCATGGTCCATGCTAAATTATAGAGTTAAGTCTTGTTTTAGTTCATACATGTTGATATAGAGCATAATTCATGCATGCAAGTTTGAATTGATGAGTTTTGAGTTGAATCCATGGTGAAATGGGACATGCATGTTCATAATTTTGTAATGGTCCATGTTTTCAACTTGTTTTTGGATCAATTGGCTCCTTAGAGCATCAAATTGGAACTTCCAAATGATTTGAATTCATGCATGTTTGCGTGTTCATATTGTTCATGAAATTGGTTTGAAATTGAGGTTGAATTAAACACCCTTGGGCCTTGATTTCTCAAAATTGAGCTTTCAACTATGATATTCTATGTGTTTATAAATGTTTTCCAGAAAATGGGCCCAAGAGGATTGGTTTGGATGCTTTTGAACTTAGTTTTTGGCTTGGAGGTGCAATCTGGAATTCCCAGATTTTGCACTTCCGCTCGAGCGGGGAAAGTGGCGCTCGAGCGTGGAATCCGAGCATCCAGTATCTCTGCACTGTTTTGCATTCCGCTCGAGCGGAGGATTGGGCGCTCGAGCGGAGTCATGTCTCAAGCTCGAGCGGGCATCGAGCGGAGATTTCACCCATCCAGTACTTTTACAGTACGCTCGAGCGGGAAAGTTTACGCTCGAGCGTGTACCATTGTTGCGTGTCCGCTCGAGCGGGTGCACATGCGCTCGAGCGGGACTCTGTTTTTCTGAACATTCTGAAACTGCTTCTTGAGTACATCTTTGCATCCTCATCCCATCCTAGGCATGCTTAGGCCTAGTTTAAGACATCTTGTTGAGGATATAGATGTAGAACACACCGGGGCAAATTAGGGATTATGTTATGATATTTCCCAACTGTGTAGCTTAGTGTGTGTTCAACCTGTGAACTGTGTAGGGTTGGCGACTAGGGAGACACGCTCTAGCACACTGTAGCCCAAACTCTGTGAGTAACAACTGTGTAAAGATATGTTCAAAAATGACTATCTTCCGAACAATTGAACTGTACTGTTTTCTGAATTGTCTACTGTTAACTGAATGAATGTATGTCCAATATTCTAAACTGTATTGTGGCATCCTTAGCACCGACTGTTTACTATTACTATTATACTGTTACAGAGATCTCTGTCGGTTCCCTCGTGGAACCACTACTGTTTACTGACTGATGGCAATCATTACTGTTCGGTCTTTAAGACCTACTGTTTACTGCTATGCTAATGGATGTACCACATATGACTGAATAACTGTTCTGACTGAAAGATTGAAGTATTGTTTAATGAACTGCTTTCATTACTGTAAGGACATTTCATTCTAAACCTCTTTACGCATTATGTTATTCACTGGGCTTTAGCTCACTGCTCATATATATGTAGGTGCTCTGCCACCAGATCGGAGCTAGAAGCGTGGGTTAGACTCCAGTTTTGTCAAGCCAGCCTATGTGCCTCACTGCGAGGTTCCGAGCCTACTGCGATGGCTTTGGGGTGTTTTAGAATTCCCCCTTCTGTACCGTCTTACTGTTCTGTATAGACTGAATGTTTACGATACTGTCATACAGGGATTGAGTCCCTAGTCTGATGATTGTAAATACTGTGCATACTGTTCTGAACTGTTTATGTATAAATGTATGAAAAATCTTTTTGGCATATAGACTGTCACAGCTCAATGGACATTATTTAATATTTGTATTGGCTTCCGCCAGGCCCTGTACTCTGTTTTACTGTATTACTGTTAAGCAGGCCTTCGGTAATCTCGGATTACTGGCCGGTTACGGTGCTAAACCCATAGGGCCGGGTTTGGGTCGTGACAGAGTGGTATCAGAGCGATACTTAACCACGAGTTATACCGCACACACGTGTCCAAATAAGCTATAGGGTGTCCTAGAGAAGTGATTAGGGCATTTCATGAACTTGAAAAGTGTGTGGCTATGTTATGACTGAATACATGTTGATGTGATAACTATCTAAATATGCAACTGTTTGTGTTACAATTGCTATAACTGTTATAACTGCTTATAGTGAAATGGACAATGCAAATGAACCTGAATCCTCATCTACTGAGGCAAGAATGGAAAGAATGGAAAGAATGATGGAACTGATAACCGCTAGACTTGAACAACAACAGAACCAACAGCCCCCACCTCCTCCTCCGGTACAGCCGGAACCTAATGCGAATGTGAATGATGGGGATATTATTGCTCTCACCCATAAGTTCAGCAAGATGAAACCGCCATCCTTTCAGGGAGGACTGGAACCACTAAAGGCTGAAGCTTGGGTGCTTGAAATAGAAAAACTATTTGAGGTGTTCCCGTGCTCTGAAGCACACAAGGTACTGTTAGCTACCTTCACCCTACAAGAAGAAGCTAGAAGGTGGTGGATGTTGATCCGCGATACAAATACAGTTATGACTTGGGCTCAGTTCAAGGAGTCCTTCTTTGAAAAGTACTTCCCACAGTGCGTCAGGGATAGGAAAGTGACTGAGTTTGAACAACTGAAGCAGGGCACAATGTCCGTTGCCGAATATGAAACAAAATTTATTGAACTTGCCCGTTATGCACCGCATATGGTGGATACTGAGTATAAGAAGGCCAGAAAATTTGAAGGCAGCCTTAATGTTTCAATTCTTGACCGAATAAATGTCTTGAAACTACCGACTTTTGTAGGTGTTCTCGACCGGGCATTGATGGCCGAGTCGAACATTGCAGCAGTGAAACAATCTGAAACACCAACAACTGAATGGCATGGTAAAAGGCAGGGTTTCAAATTTAAGAAAGGCAAGCATAACCCGGCCAACAAGAAACAGAATACGGGGTCGACAACTAGCCCCAGTCAAGGGAGTGGGTTCATTCCACCTTGCTCTGTATGTGGCAACAAGCACAAAGGGGTTTGTCACAAAATATCCAGAGCCTGTTACAGATGTGGCAAAGTGGGCCACATGGTTAGAGACTGTCCCTCTGCTCCGCAAGTTAGTAGCAAAGCTACGCCAAGTGCAGCAGCGTCAACTGTAGCACCAAAGCCTAACCCCAAAGCTACCGGGAAAGAGCCCATGAGGCAGGGCCGAGTGTTTGCCCTAGTACCGGGAGACGTGCAAAATACTGAAACCGTTGTGCCTGGTATCCTCTCTATTTGTACACAAAATGCATATGTATTGATTGATTCGGGGTCTACGCACTCTTATGTGTCGCATGCTTTTTCGCGTAAATTGAATAGACCCTTAGAACCCATGAACTATTTGCTAGCTGTATCATCACCCGTAGGAGGATCCATGACATGTGCTTATATGTACCCCGCATGTGAAATCATTGTTGGGGATATGCATCTGTTTATTGATTTACTACCATTGAACCTTGATCATTTTGATGTAATATTGGGGATGGATTGGTTACAAAAATATCATGCCACTATTGATTGTGTGACCAAGCAAGTTGTTTTCCGTCCACCTGGTTTGCCTGAATTCGTGTTTAATGGGAGTGGAGTAGTACCTCCTCCGTATTTGATTTCGTTAGTAAAAGCTGTTAAATTAATTAGAAAAGGGTGTAAAGGATATCTGTGTTCTGTGCTGACTGTGCCTACTGATGATAGTGTTAAAACTGATGTGAATTGTATTCCTATAGTCAGGGAATTCCCAGATGTATTTCCAGATGATCTGCCAGGGGATTTGATTGACAGGGAAATTGAATTTACCGTTGATGTAATTCCGGGAACACAGCCGATATCGAAAGCTCCTTACAGAATGGCCCCGACTAAACTGAAGGAGTTGAAAGTGCAATTGCAAGAACTGTTAGACAAGAAGTTTATCAGGCCCAGTACTTCGCCATGGGGTGCACCGGTTTTGTTTGTAAAGAAGAAAGATGGCTCGCTGAGACTGTGCATTGATTACCGTGAATTGAACAAGGTAACTGTGAAAAATAAATACCCATTGCCACGTATTGATGATTTATTTGATCAGTTACAGGGTGCACAAGTGTTTTCCAAGATTGATCTCAGATCGGGGTATCATCAACTGAAGGTTAAACCGGAAGACATTGATAAAACTGCTTTTAGAACGAGGTATGGCCATTATGAATTTTTAGTTATGCCATTCGGAGTCACGAATGCCCCTGCTGCATTTATGGACCTTATGAACAGAATTTTTAAACCATACCTTGACAATTTTATTGTTGTATTTATTGATGACATATTGATTTACTCCAAGAGCATAGAAGAACATGAACAACATCTGAGACTTGCCCTACGAACCCTAAGGGAACAGAAACTGTATGCTAAACTGTCTAAATGTGAATTTTGGCTTGACCATGTTTTGTTTTGGGGGCATGTTGTTAGCAAAAATGGAATTTCTGTTGATCCGCAGAAAATTGAAGCTATAGTGAACTGGCCTAGACCAACAAATGTGACTGAAGTCCGAAGCTTTTTGGGATTGGCTGGATATTACAGAAGATTTGTCAAAGATTTCTCCAAAATTGCCCTACCATTGACTCAGTTAACTCAGAAGGGGATATCATTTGACTGGACTGACCAAAGGGAATCTGCTTTCCAGGAATTGAAAACTCGATTAGTGATTGTACCGGTTCTGACTTTACCTTCAGGTACGGATGGTTATACTGTATTTAGTGATGCTTCTCATAAGGGTTTGGGGTGTGTTTTAATGCAGAATGGGAGAGTTATTGCTTATGCTTCCCGACAGTTGAGACCGCACGAAAAGAACTACCCGACCCATGATCTGGAACTTGCTGCAGTAGTATTTGCACTGAAAATTTGGCGTCACTATCTGTATGGGGTGACATGTGAAGTATACACCGACCACAAGAGTTTGAAATATTTCTTCACACAGAAAGAACTGAACATGAGACAGCGGAGATGGCTAGAGCTGATAAAGGACTATGACCTACAGATCCTGTACCATCCGGGAAAAGCCAACACCGTTGCTAATGCACTGAGCCGGAAATCGATTGCCAACTTAGCTTGTTTGCTTACCGGACAGAAAGAGTTGCTTCGTGACCTTGAAAAATCTGAAATTGAAATTGCTTTACGAGAACAAGGTGGAACCTTAGCTGCTATTTCTGCCCAACCGGCACTGATTGAAGAGATTAAAGAGAAACAGCAACAGGATGACATCTTGAAAAAGATCATCGAAGAAAGAGAATCTAAACCGAGGCCGGGATTCAAATTTGAGAATAATGTGCTGAAATTTCAAGAAAGACTATGTGTGCCAAATGACACTGAACTGAAAAGAAGGGTTCTGCAAGAAGGCCACAATTCAAAATTGTCTATCCACCCGGGGAATACGAAAATGTACCAAGATCTGAAACAGAATTTCTGGTGGCCGAGAATGAAGAAAGAAATTGCTGACTTTGTATCCAAATGTCTTCATTGCCAACAGGTCAAAGCTGAACATCAACGACCTGCCAAATTATTGCAACCCCTACCCGTACCAGAGTGGAAATGGGAGCATATCACGATGGATTTTATCGTTGGGTGACCTCGCTCCAGAAAAGGTATGGATTCAATTTGGGTTATTGTTGATAGACTAACCAAATCTGCACACTTCTTACCTGTCAAGACAATCTATAATGCGGACAAATTGGCTGTTATCTATATTGATGAAATTGTGAGACTGCATGGAGTGCCTGTGTCTATTGTTTCTGACAGGGATTCGAAGTTTACATCGAGGTTTTGGCAAAGTCTACAGACTGCTTTGGGTACTGATTTGAGGCTGAGTAGTGCCTATCATCCTCAGACAGATGGCCAATCAGAAAGGACCATCCAAACTCTGGAGGATTTACTGAGAATGTGTGTCCTTGCTTTTCAGGGAGATTGGGAGAGTTATCTGCCATTAGTTGAATTCGCCTACAACAACAGCTACCATTCGAGCATTCGTATGGCGCCTTTCAAGGCATTGTATGGCAGAAAATATAGATCTCTGATTTGCTGGGCAGAAGTTGGAGATGGGCCTTTGCTTGGGCCCGAGATTGTTTATGAAACAACTGAGAAAGTGAAACTGATACAACAGAAATTGAAAATTGCACAGAGCCGTCAGAAAAGTTATGCGGATGTCAGAAGACGGGACAGAGAGTATGAAGTGGGTGATCACGCTTTTGTGAAGATGACACCAATGAAGGGCCAGACTCGTTTTGGAGTCAAAGGCAAGTTAGCGCAAAGATAAGTCGGACCATATGAGATCATTGAGAAAATTAATCCAGTGGCGTATCAAGTCGCGCTCCCTCCTGAAATGGAGCATATGCATAATGTTTTCCACATTTCGATGTTAAGAGATTATCTCCGGGATCCTTTCCATGTGATTGAGCCTACTCGAGTAGTGTTGAGTGATGACTACACTTACGAGGAACGGCCTATACAGATTGTAAATAGACGAATCAAGAAGTTGAGAAACAAAGAGATCCCGTTGGTGAAAGTCGACTGGCAGAACCATGGTGGCATGTATGCCACTTGGGAAAGGGAAGACGACATGGCTAAAAGATATCCTGAACTGTTTCCACTGAATCCGGTTTTCTTCCAGAATGAAGGTAACTCGAGTTTAGAGGACTAAACTCTTTCTAAGGAGGGGAGACTGTAACAACCCTCATACTGTTTACCGATTAATGACTGATTGATTACCGATAACCATCGATTACCGTTAAACTGAATTGATTATGACTGATAATTGGACTGGTTAAAGTACTGAACTGACTGACTGGAATCTGGAATTAATTGACTGAGCGTGTATGTTAATTTGTATTCTATCTGTTTGATTGATTATTCGATCTGTTCGTGTTTTACGTTTAAACTGCTAATTGAAGGCCTTATCGGCGGCCGAATCGGGAATTGGTTGATGTTTTATGATCATCATAATTTATGTGATTTTATGGTGTAATTATCTGAAAACTGTTAGGTATGATTAAATTAGATTAAATATTGATCAATTGCATAGTTTGATTTATCTACCATCTTGCCATTGCTAGTGGGCCCCTTAGTATATCATACTAGAGCCTTGTACTCATTGAAACAAACATTTTCCTCAGCCTTTTTCTTGCTCTAGCCGACCAAGAGAGGGAGAGAGTGAGAGAACTTGTCTTCCATCTTGGGTTTTGCTTGCTAATTGAAGAACTTGAAGGTTGAGTGCATAATTGAACCTCTAGACTTGCATTCAAGGAACCTAGGTATGAATTTCATCTTTTTAATTTTGTCTTTGAACTAATTCTTGCATGGTCCATGTTAAATTATAGAGTTGAGTCTTGTTTTAGTTCATACATGTTGACATAGAGCATAATTCATGCATGCATGTTTGAATTGATGAGTTTTGAGTTGAATCCATGGTGAAATGGGACATGCATGTTCATAATTTTGTAATGGTCCATGTTTTCAACTTGTTTTTGGATCAATTGGCTCCTTAGAGCATCAAATTGGAACTTCCAAATGATTTGAATTCATGCATGTTTGCGTGTTCATATTGTTCATGAAATTGGTTTGAAATTGAGGTTGAATTAAACACCCTTGGGCCTTGATTTCTCAAAATTGAGCTTTGAACTATGATATTCTATGTGTTTATAAATGTTTTCCAGAAAATGGGCCCAAGAGGATTGGTTTGGATGCTTTTGAACTTGGTTTTTGGCTTGGAGGTGCAATCTGGAATTCCCAGATTTTGCACTTCCGCTCGAGCGGGGAAAGTGGCGCTCGAGCGTGGAATCCGAGCATCCAGTATCTCTGCACTGTTTTGCATTCCACTCGAGCGGAGGATTGGGCGCTCGAGCGGAGTCATGTCTCAAGCTCGAGCGGGCGTCGAGCGGAGATTTCACCCATCCAGTACTTTTACAGTACGCTCGAGCGGGAAAGTTTACGCTCGAGCGTGTACCATTGTTGCGTGTCCGCTCGAGTGGGTGCACATGCGCTCGAGCGGGACTCTGTTTTTCTGAACATTCTGAAACTGCTTCTTGAGTACATCTTTGCATCCTCATCCCATCCTAGGCATGCTTAGGCCTAGTTTAAGACATCTTGTTGAGGATATAGATGTAGAACACACCGAGGCAAATTAGGGATTATGTTATGATATTTCCCAACTGTGTAGCTTAGTGTGTGTTCAACCTGTGAACTGTGTAGGGTTGGCGACTGGGGAGACACGCTCTAGCACACTGTAGCCCAAACTCTGTGAGTAACAACTGTGTAAAGATATGTTCAAAAATGACTATCTTCCGAACAATTGAACTGTACTGTTTTCTGAATTGTCTACTGTTAACTGAATGAATGTGTGTCCAATATTCTAAACTGTATTGTGGCATCCTTAGCACCCACTGTTTACTGTTACTATTATACTGTTACAGAGATCTCTGTCGGTTCTCTCGTGGAACCACTACTATTTACTGACTGATGGCCATCATTACTGTTCGGTCTTTAAGACCTACTGTTTACTGCTATGCTAATGGATGTACCACATATGACTGAATAACTGTTCTGACTGAAAGATTGAAGTATTGTTTAATGAACTGCTTTCATTACTGTAAGGACATTTCATTCTAAACCTCTTTACGCATTATGTTATTCACTGGGCTTTAGCTCACTGCTCATATATATGTAGGTGCTCAGCCACCAGATCGGAGCTAGAAGCGTGGGTTAGACTCCAGTTTTGTCAAGCCAGCCTATGTGCCTCACTGCGAGGTTCCGAGCCTACTGCGATGGCTTTGGGGTGTTTTAGAATTCCCCCTTCTGTACCGTCTTACTGTTCTGTATAGACTGAATGTTTACGGTACTGTCATACAGGGATTGAGTCCCTAGTCTGATGATTGTAAATACTGTGCATACTGTTCTGAACTGTTTATGTATAAATGTATGAAAAATCTTTTTGGCATATAGACTGTCACAGCTCAATGGACATTATTTAATATCTGTATTGGCTTCCGCCAGGCCCTGTACTCTGTTTTACTGTATTACTGTTAAGCAGGCCTTCGGTAATCTCGGATTACTGGCCGGTTACGGTGCTAAACCCATAGTGCCGGGTTTGGGTCGTGACAAAAATCAACTTGGTAAGAAAATCAAGAAACTTAGAAGTGATAGAGGTGGTGAATATGAATCACCTTTTGGTGAGTTTTGTAAAGAACATGGAATAATTCATCAAACCTGTCACGACCCCAAACCGCCCCTAGTAGTTTAGTGCCGTGATGGCCAGTAATCCAAGATTACCGAAGGCCAACTTTCAAAATTCACACACAAACAGAGTATAATTATATATGGGGCTCACAAGTGCGGAAGCAATAATCTTAAAATACAAGTGGTCCATAAGAGCAGTGCGTAAGTTACATGGAATGGCATACAACTTTACATAATATTACAACTTGGATACAAATACAATAAAGTACAAAACGCATTTTACATCTTGATCAAAAGGCTTCTCCAGCCGACATTTGTAAATTACAAGCATTATAAGCCGAGAAGCATAATTTTCAAGACTGCCGACATGAATACAAGTTAGGCCGACATAACAAAAACCCAAAACAAGCTTGCGAGGCATCACCGCCTTCCTGCTCATCACCTACATATATATAGAGAGAGGGTGAGCTTGGATACTCAGTGAATGGTATAAGAAATAAAAGGGTTTGCATGACTGTTATTCAAGATCTTTATCAAACAATACATAACATAATTAGTGCAAGTCAAGGGATGAACCAAGTTCATCTTCTAAATCTATCAAGTTTCAAAGGATGTTTACTAACATCATTATAATACAAGTGATGACATCTCGGCAAAACGAAGCCCACGCGGTAAACCGTCAGTGGCAAACAAGACAAGACAAGGGAGATATCTCAATTCAATGGTGTCGTTGCATTATAGTCCCCGGACACTAAGGACTTGTGCTACTAATGCTTAGAGTCCCCTAGCACGTACGGACTTCCAAACTTTGTGCTACAAGTACTTATAGTCCCTTAGCACGTACGGACTTCCAAACTTTGTGCTACAAATGCTTATAGTCCCTTAGCACGTACGGACTTCCAAACTTTGTGCTACAAATGCTTATAGTCCCTTAGCACGTACGGACTTCCAAACTTTGTGCTACAAATGTTTATAGTCCCTTAGCACGTACGGACTTTCCAAGAATGTCATCAAAACAAGATATGTATATATTTTCTAATTAGGAATAACCATTCATGCTTACAAATACTTTCCAAAACGAAGCAAAACAAGTCTTTATCAAAGCATTATAACATAGCTTTATTAAAAATACCACTCACTTAGTTCTTCAAACGTCGGGGTCAAGGCAAGTCCAAACCCTACAAACACATGGCAAAGTCTGTTGGATGCACTTTCAAACAAGTTTCACATGCATGCAGATGATCTCGGCATTCCTCAAGACTAAGTCAAATAAAAACAAACACAGTTCTTTATCTCGAGAAAACATGCTAGGCAACTGCCAGGTCTAGGCCGAGGTCCCACACCTCCTTGCCGAGGTTCCACACCTCCTTGCCGAGGTGTTGCCTCGATGGCCACATTCAAGGGAATGAGGTCGGGAAAAATCTGGGCTTCCCTTTCTTGAAGAACATGATGAACATAAAGAACATGAACATGAGGATGATGAATGCAAAGATCGTGATTTGCTATTACAAAATCTGAGATTTCATGCTATGAGTTCAAAAACACGGACCTGGGTACCCATATTCATGGATCTTGTGAGGACAAACACGAAAACATGGATCTTAATGTAAACTTTCAGATCAAACAAGACTTTTTCTTCAAGAGCACATGAACACTATTTTCTCTTTCTAGACCAAATTTAAATCGACGGATGACATGCAGAACAGGTTCGATCGTGCAATGCAGCTGGATGATTAATAAGAACGACAAGAGTGAATCAAGAATCTAACCTCAATACACGAATCTAACGGTTTAATCTCTAGAAATCAAGCTCGAAAGTCTACTCTCTCACTCTAAGACTTCTTCTTCTTCCTAGAGCCTCTCTCTCTACAAGGCAAAGATGCAACACGAAAATGTATATTTTCTGGGTCTGTCGGCTAACTTAACACTCAGCTGGAACACGTGGCACTACCGGGTTGGTTCTCCTCAAAAGGTGGCTGAGTGAAAAGACAAGACTATGACAAAGTGTGTTCAACAAGCAAGATGGCATGGGCACTCTGGCGAGTAATGATCTCGGCTAAGAACAAGACATCGGCAAGTAAGGGAACAATGATCTCGGCTAGGAAGGGCAACACTTGACTAAGCTGTGCCACACCTTGGTCTAGGTCACACCACTCCAGGACAAGATCACTTAGGTGCAAAGGTAACATCTCGGCCTAGATGATTCACATCTCGGCCTTGGTGACGAACACCTCGGCCTAGATAATGACATCTCGGCCAATATGTCAGGGCGAAGGTGGAGGTCAAACAAGGTGGTTCCAAGGTAATTCTAGACTGAAGACGACCACGGCTAAACTCACACTAGGCGAGGTGCAAAACATGCTGTAACACTCAAACGAACAAGGTCAAGACTCGAAATGCAAGTTTACAAGACAAAATCACATGAATGCATATGAGTATGGTTAGGATAGTGTGAGGGTTATTACAAAACCACCGCTCCTTACTCACCTCAGCAAAATGAAATTGCTGAAAGGAAAAATATGACTTTAAAAGAAATGATGAATGCCATGTTAATCAGTTTTGGATTACCTCAGAACTTGTGAGGGGAAGCAATACTTTCTGCTAATTATATTTTAAATAAAGTACCCCGAAAGAATGTGAATCAAACACCTTATGAAATGTGGCATGGTAGAGTACCATCCTACAAATACTTAAAAGTGTGGGGGTGTTTGGCTAAAATGGCTATTCCTAGTCCTAAAAAGACTAAGATAGGTCCTAAGACCATTGATTGCTTTTTCATTGGTTATACCAAGAATAGTAGTACATATCGATTTTTGATACATAAATCAGAACATTCCGAAATGCATGTAAATACTATTATTGAATCTCGGAATGCATCTTTCTTTGAACATGTATTTCCAAATGAGACTGGACAAGAGATTAGTAACCATAAAAGATCTCATGTTGCTATTACTAGTCAGGATCAAGAACAAGAGTTAGATCAAAATGAGGAAGAGGAACCTAGGCGTAGTAAACGTGCTAGAACCTCAAAATCTTTTGGTCCAGATTTCCTAACATTTTTGTTAGAAAATGAGCCTTTAACTTTTAAAGATGCTATGTCTAGTCTTGAAGCTCCTTTATGGAAAGAAGCTGTCAATAGTGAAGTTGAATCCATCTTGCAAAATCACACTTGGGAATTGGTGGATTTGCCACCAGGTTGTAAACCTCTTGGATATAAGTGGATTTTTAAAAGAAAATTGAAAGTGGATGGATCAATTGACAAATACAAGGCAAGACTTGTGGTCAAAGGATTTAGACAAAAAGAAGGTCTTGATTACTTTGATACATACTCATCGGTTACTAGGGTAACATCCATTAGAATGCTAATTTCCATTGTGTCACGACCCGAACCCCCTCCCTATAGGTTAAGGACGTAACCGGCCAGTAATCCTGAGATTACCTACGGCCTCAAACCAAAATAGACATAACCCAACAGAGTAAAGGGGGCCGAACCGAAGCAATAATCAAAAACTTTGTCCATAGAGCCGTGCTTATATGCACTTTAAAACAAACCATACTCACATACGTTAATAACCCACGTCAAAAGTACGGTACCATAAAATTCTTTTCAAACAGGATCATCCAACTAAGTCAACCCATGATAGACTATTTACAAATATACATAAAGTCCTTGCCAGCAAGACAGAATATAGTTACATAACAAAATGGCAAGGATAGGTCTCGTGCGTGAGACACAAGGCTGACTTTCTCAAAACTCATGTTGTTCCTGGCATTCACTGGGGCTGGGTTTGGACTTCTCTCGGCTCACCTACAAACACATGAATGAGCGTGAGCGATAGCCCAGTGAATAATATCGAATACATAAATTACATAAGCTATATGAAGAACAACATGCTCTGAACGGCCTTGGGCCCAATGCATATTTCTGCTTAACATATATACACTTATACGAAATTCAAATCAAACGACTGTAGTCCCAAACATACTGGCCTTTGGCCCAATCAGATTTCCATTCATGTCAAAACGGCCTTCGGCCCATTCATCTATGTCAGAACGGCCTTCGGTCCATTCATTTACGTCAAAACGGCCTTTGGCCCATACATTCGTGTCAAAACGACCTTAGGTCCATTCACTTATGTCAAAACGGCCTTTGGCCCACTCATTTATGTCGAAACGACCTTCGGTCCATTCATTTCTATCAAAATGACCTTCGGTCCATTCATTTCTATCAAAACGACATTCGGTCCATTCATTTCTATAAAGTCAAACTTTTGTCCACAATCCCAATTAGCAACTCATAAAGCTTATAAGGGAAATAACAATCGGACATTGACAAGCTTTCAAATATCGATGTTACTCACAGTGATCGGCTTGTGGATTCGCCCTGGAGCTTGACCCTACACATTCCATGAACACAAAAGGGTCACTATCAATTCAACCCGTTCTTTAATTTACATATTCCTTTTTAGGCCTTATTCTTATCTCATTAACTCATTTACAATGCTTAACACATGCCTAAGAGTGCTTATAAGTGAAAGAGAACGGAAAACAAAACACAGAACGAGCATATAAAATTTCAGAGAACAGGGTCCCCGCTCGAGCGAACTCAAGAGGCCTGCAAAAGTACTAGTTACTTCAAAATTAAGCTCGAGCGTGAGTTAGGGCGCTCGAGCGGAAGGTCTGTTTACAAAAACTCCCCGCTCGAGCATGAGATATCCCGCTTGAGCGTACATCCATTTCTGCAAAAAGTGTTGGGAGCACGATTTCTCCGCTCGAGCGGCCCTTCCCCCGCTCGAACGGAAGTCAAAATTTTGAAAATTCCAGGTTGTGTTCTTGAGCTTCAACTTGATTTTCCAGCTACATTACTTGCATTCAATGGCTCAAATCTCAAATATGATCATACTAACATGATGCAAACCCCAATTCACAACCCAATGAAGCTCAATTCACAATTAATTCACATGCATGCCCCAATCTCCCATCAAACCCATTCTAACATAACAAATTCATACATTCAAGCCCATGTCTTCATAATTTGTACGTGCATGTGACGAATTAGCCACGTTCTCAACTTAGATGCACAATTGGTGATCAAAACATGAATTTCAACTATAATTTACATGGATCATACCCCTTTGAGCTCAAAACATGCAATATTCAAGACAATCACACACATGCATGCATATATGGGTCTCCATTATAACAAATTCAACTCAATTTCCTTATGATCAAACAATCCCATGCTCTAGACCCTCTTTCAACCTTGAATTCACAAAATGATAGTTAAAAATTTACATGAACTACTCACCAAGGAGTTTAATCTTCACAATCTATGGCAATTCTTGTGTTATCTTCAAGGCATTCAAGGATCAAGAGCAAAACTTAGATTTTTCTCCCATCCCTCTCTCTAATAGTCGGCCCTCCTCTTCTCTTAGAGTTGATCAGCCCAAAATCAATGTAAAGGGAAGGAATTGGTTTTAATAAGGTTTATAATAGCCCCTCTCACATATTATTTCAACATAAAATAATTGGGTACTCAATTCATCAATTAAATCTGACCTGAATCAATTTTCAATTAAATTTCACCGTAGACTCTAAAAATTATGCCAATCACAATGGCGTAATCAATTTCAGGTTCCGTGGCCGATAAGGCCTTCAATTTAATTTCCAAAACAGATTATTCAAACAGATATTCCTACGGTGAACAGATAAGACTTCAAAATCACAAATATTCACATAATGGCACATAAAATCATGCTAAACACATAATCATACACAAATTAAGGACCAATTAGCATACTACGGGACAGGGGTATCACACATTGCATCTCTATACAATCTAGAAATTCATCAAATGGATGTGAAACCGCTTTCTTAAATGGTGAGTTAAATGAAGAAATTTACATGGAACAACCAGAAGGTTTTTCTGTTCCAAGGAAAGAAAAGAAATAGTGTAAATTGGTTAAATCATTATATGGTTTAAAACAACCGCCAAAGCAATGGCATGAGAAATTTGACAAGGCAATAATGTCAAATGGATTTAAAATTAATGAGTGTGACAAATGTGTTTATATTAAAACCACAGACAAAGGTTATGTCATTGTATGTCTTTATGTGGATGATATACTCATCATAGGTAGTAATAATGATATGATTAAAACTACCAAAAAAATGTTGAATAAACAGTTTGACATGAAGGACATGGGCATTGCTGATGTAATTCTTGGTATGAAAATTACCAAAACATCAGAAAGATATGCTTTGTCACAATCTCATTACATTGAGAAAATACTTGACAAATTCAGCAAAGATGATGATCATCTTGCTAGAACACCTGTAGATGTTAATTTGTATCTTTCTAAGAATGTACAGGAAAGTATTTCTCAATTAGAGTATGCCCAAATTATTGGACGCTTAATGTACTTGATGAACTGTACTCGCCCGGATATAGCTTATGCAGTAAGTAAATTAAGTAGATATACGAGTAATCCAGGAATAGAACACTGGAAAGCAATTATAAGTATTCTAAGATATCTCCGATTCACTCGTAACATTGGGCTAAATTATACTAGATACCCAGCAGTACTTGAAGGATACTGTGATGCAAATTGGATATCGGATACTAGAGACTCGAAGTCCACCAGTAGGTATGTCTTTACTCTTGGTGGGGCGGCTGTATTTTAGAAATTTTCCAAACAGACTTGTATTGCTAGGTCTACTATGGAATCTGAATTCATAGCTTTAGACAAAGCAGAGGAAGAGGCAAAATGGCTTTGCCATTTCCTTGAAGATATTCCAATATGGCCAAAACCGGTGCCTTCTATATGCATACATTGTGATAGTTAATCAGCTATAGGTAGAGCACAAAGTCATATGTATAACGGTAAGTCACGACACATTCGTCGTCGACATAACACCGTAAGACAATTACTCTCTAATGGAATTATTTCCATAGAATATGTTAAGTCTAAAGACAACTTAGCAGATCCACTAACCAAAGGGTTAGCAAGAGAGTTAGTTGAGAATTCATCGAGGGGAATGGGACTTAAGCCTATTAAATAAGAGTTACCACAACGGCAACCCAACCTAGTTGACTGAAGATCCCAAGATCTAGGTTCAAAGGGACAACCGAGTTGTGATTGACTCAGAAGGATCACTGGGGAGTCCAACTCCTACCCATTTCTAAGATGAAATAGTGATGTCTGCAACGTTTTAGGTTAAGTAAAACTTTTAATGATTCTTATATCTAGGTTAACCTAGTAGAGTATAGCAGGATACTCTTCATAAAAATCACCTATGTGAGTGTGAACTGGGCCGGTTCTATGAGATTTGTGAAGGTCTACAATTCTTTAGAGCACTCATGAAAGACCAGGTTGTTCAGGGCTAAAATGAACACAATAGTGAGAGCTAAACTATGTCTGGGGATATACTGTTTGAGTTTTATTGTCTTGGTTTACACAAACGGCTGATCAGTTCAAGACATCATGTTCACTGGTTAGCTAGTAAATCCGATAGTGTCTCATAAGGGAAGGTTCAAAGCCAAAAGCTACCTATCCTTTGCAGAATATTTCCAATTTCTATACTCTCTGTATTTACATCATGTTGTTGCATTTTCTCTCTGTCAATTTCATTCATGTGGGGGATTGTTGGAAAATTTATAAAGAAGTAGTTGTGAATTGAAATAGACTCCATTTTGAATGAAAGGGTGTAAGCTTTCATGGTGTCTTTTTGTTTTAAAGGAAGGGTCAAACCTCCATTTGAATGAAATGATGCAAACCTTTCATGGTGTCTCTTTATTTTAAAGGAAGGGTTATGTCCCTTCTTCATACCTTTTCTATTCAAATTGAATAGGTGCCAACAAAGTCTATATAAAGGCTGCCCCATTCCAATTTTGATTGATTCCGAAAATTCATTTTCCTTGCCTTCATTTTGCTCTCTTGCGTCCTTTATTCTTCATATTATATTAGGAAAAATTTCAGAGAGTTATAGAACACAAGGTTCTGGTTCGCCGAACAAATTTGTTTGAAGTGCTACTACAAATTTGTGAAGATCATTGTATCCTGGGAGATAGACGCCACATAACCGTAAGTACCGTAGTGGGGCGAATCTGTCTTAAGGACAGAGTGTCACACACTCGACTTGGTCTTTAAATTATTGATTCGGTTCAACAAAATAAATTATGTAAATTTTATTTTATTTTGTTTGAATTATTTTAAGTTATTTTATTTACACAGATGATTGTTCCAACAAAGATGAGGTGGGAGATTGGGCTAATTATCTTATTCCTTCCATGGCTGAACGCATGAACACGCTCATGGAAGAAAAAATTTCTGACACTGGTTTAAATTTCAAGTTCTATTAAGTCTTTCAATTTTTGTTCGTTGTTTTCTTTATGTTCTTTGATGTCAAGTCAACTATTTTCATTTCTTTGTTTGTTTGTTGTGATGAGGTAATATTATGTGCTGGGAGTTGTTTATCTTCTTTGTTGAAATGCGGCTTTGATTTCTGTTGCACTTCAATTTGGTTCTTATTGAAGTAGTATGAGTCATGTACTCTGCTTTTTAAATCAATAAATTTTGATATTGATCAAGGAAATATATATATATATATATATATTCATGTCAATTTTAGATTACTTTTTTCAATTCTACTCGCTTTTTGTATTCATGACTTGAAGTTGATAAATTGACAGAGTTTTCCAAGAAAAATTATTCCGATTACTCAATCTTAACCTTTCACAAGTGTAAATTTTATGTAAGACCCCAAATACAAAGAGTAGAAATTTATTTGTGACATGCACGCTAATAACGCCAATAATAGTGGATAATTGCTTGCTTTTAAAAGATATTTCTCTATTATATTAGAAACTAGTACTTTTTGAAGGCTATGTTTGTTTATCGACATGGGTGGTCTGACTAAATTGATATGGCTGTGGGTCCTCTCCAGAACTTGTTTGGTGTTGATTTGGGAGGCGAGATTGCTAGTGTGGAGGGCTTAATAATCTCCCTTACGAGGATTAGTTTGGGTAAATTTTGAAAGAGATTAGAAAAATAGTGAACGAATTGAATTTATTTTATATAAAAATTTTACCTTTTTTTTTTTACCAAGTGCACCTATTTGTTTTATTTTTTTTAATATAGATTATTTATTTTATATAAAAATAATTTGTCAGTCTCATTATTAATCATCTTTCATACTATTATCAAAATAAATATATTTTTATTTAATCCCCTCATTAATAATTTTTACATTAACAATCTATTCACTAATCATCTTTTTACTAACAATTTTGTTTAACCTAATCCGTCAAATAAACGTACAAAATTTGTTTGGTTTTGAGGTTTTATATATAAGTTTTCAGTTTTTCATATTTTTATATTTTTAATAATTTTTTAAAATAGATTCAATCTAAATGTATTTAAAAAATGAAATAAAAATTATAAAAAATTAATATATTTTTGAATTTAGTGTATGCAATTTTTTTTTATTATAACTCCATATTTTAAAATTAGGATTAAAATCACAAATAATATAACTTGTTTGTAGCATAATATTTTCAAAAAAGAGATCGAAGGCATTGTTTGGGAGAGATTATTTGGTTTAAAATATCTAATAAAAATAAAATGGATTAAAATAATCAATAAAATAAAATATTATAGCTAATTTATAATCATTTAATTTTTTCATTACAACCATCAAAATAATACAAAAAAAAAAGAAAAAAAAAAACCAATACAACTTTTTTTAACCAGACTAAAAAAAAAAAAAACTAAAATTTGACTAAAATAGTTAGGTGCCGTTTGATAACACTTACGTTTTCAGTTTTCTGTTTTTTGTTTATATTTACAAAAATTTAAAAAACTCAAATAAAACTTGTTTGGTAAATTTTTGATTTATAAATTAGTGGTCTCAGTTTATAAATTTGGCCAAAAAATGTAAACTCAAAAAATGTGTTTCCGTTTTGAGTTTTGAGTTTTTTTTTTTAACCACCCAATACCACTATTTTCTACCACCGTCTTCCGCCACCACCACCCACTCGCCACCACCACCCACCCCTCGTCACCACCACCACCACTACCACCCACCAACCACCTGCCATCCACTCGCCACCGCCCACCACCCGCCACTACTATCCACCGCCCGCCATCACCACCCGCCACTACCACTCACCAGCCACCTACCACTACCATTCGCCACCACTAGTCACCCACCACTATCCGCTACCACCACCCACCCGCCACCACCACCACCACCACCCACTACCCACCACCACCACCACCACCACCACTGCCCACCCGCCACCAACCTGCCACCGCCACCCGCCACCCACCACCACTGCCCACCCGCCACCAACCTGCCACTACCACCCGCCACCGTTATCCACCCACCCACCACCACCCGCCATCCGCTACCCACCTGCCACCACCACCACCACCACCACCCACTCGCTACCACCCACCACCTGCCACCGTCACCCACCCACCCACCGTCACCACCCGCCACCCGCCACCACCCGCCCATCCGCCACCCACACCCACCACCCGCCACCGCCACCACCACCACCACCATTCACTCGCTATCACCCACCACCCGCCACCGTCACCCACCCACCCACCCACCACCACCACCCACCCGCCATTCGCCACCCACCATCCGCCACCACCACCACCACCACCACCCACCACCCGCCACCGTCACCCACCCACCCACTACCACCACCACCACCTTCCACAACCACTCGCCATCCGCCACCCACCTACCACCACCACCCACTCGCTACCACTCGCCACCCGCCACTGTCACCCACCCACCAACCATCACCACCCACCACCACCCGCTACCCACCACCCACCGTCACCACTTTCCACCACCGTCTTCCGCCGCCACTTGCCATTCCTCACTCTTTTTTATATCTTAAATTTTTTTTAAACATTTTGTCAATTACCAAAGGCGTTTGTAGTTTATGTTTTTCTAAAAATAAACAAAAACCAACTTATAAAAATTTTGTAAATATATAAGCTGAAAACATAAACGTTACCAAACAGAAGTGTTACCAAACGGCACCTAACCATTTCGCTTTCAGTTTTCAATTTATATTTATAAAAATTTTAAAAACTGCCATAAAAACTTGTTTGATAATTTTTTTTTGGTTTATAAATGGTTGTCTCAGTTTATAAATTTGAGAAAAAAAACATAAACTCAAAAAATGAGTTTACGTTGATTTTTAAACAGAAATTTAAAAATTTGACTAACAATTTTTTTTTCAATTAATTTTTTTTTTCAATTATAATATGTATGATCCCATTGTCATAAATAATAAAAAATAAATATAAATATTTTAGGTTTGAACAGACATATTTTTTAGTTTATATTTTAAAAAATTTTCAAACATTTTATTCAAACCAAACATGTTTATAATTTATGTTTTTTTAAAAATAAACAAAAACCAATTATAAAATTTTTATAAACATAAACCAAAAACGTAAATGTTACTAAATGCTACCTATGTAACCACTTCTTTTTTTTTTTTTTAAATGTAAAAAAAGGGTGTTCTGGGGTGTCATCACGACATTTGCAGTCCTGGGATTTGTGGTAACTAGTTTTCGACTTTATTTAACTCAATTCATAGGAAGGGACTTACCACCGAGATACTAGTAATGCTCATCAACCATTCCCTAGCAGGGCCAAGGTTCGATCAAAATACAGCGCGAGGTTTCAGAAGAGAGCCATTGAAAATTCTAACATTTCACACTCCTCAGGAGTCGAACTTGACTCACTGCTGTGGGAAGGTAATGCCTTCACCACTAGGCCACCAACCTCGGTGTTATATAAAGGTCACTCGAACTAAAAATTTAAGGATAATATTAAAGATACCAAATTTTCTGCCAAATAAATGACCAAATGTGACACATCACATTTAATCATTCATTTGGTAAAAAATTTGGGGCCTATAGCATTTTTCAAAATTTAAAGTTGATTCTATTTATATATCATTAATACTCTCAGTACATACCATTAGTAGATTAAATTTATATTTCTATAATAACTTCTAATGAAATGACCATTAAGGACAACATGACCCATGTGAAATATTTGGTCATTTATTTGGTAAAAAATTTGGTATTCCTAACATTTTCCAATATTTATATATCATTAATACTCTTAGTACATACCGTTAATAGATTATATTTATATTTTAATAATATCTTCTAATGAAATGACATTAAGGACAATATGAGGTGTATTATATCCATTCAAAAAAGTTATATTTAGAAACACAAAATACTCTTCACATACTATCATTCTTATCAGGTTTAGGGTTTTAACATATAAACGTTGTATTTCTTTATCATCTTCAACATTGACATACACTTATGATATCATTCATTATTAATTAGTTCACTTCATTTTTTTGTCCATTATACAGATTTTTCAAACTCAAAACATTATTACCTTTGAAGATTTAAGTTTTAAGAATATTGAAATCAATTAGTTTTGAATATTTGCATACTATGGATGACACTGAGATGGTTGGTTCTGATATAAACATTGAAAACGTTGATTTGAACATTGAGAATGTTAGTTTATGACTTAGTTTTTTGGTTTTTTATTTATCTCATTCGTATATTGGGAAGATGAGTTTGTTCGTCGTGTTCAGATAATCAGAGTTGAACTTTTATACAATGTGCGATTATTAATATTTAAACAAAATAATTTTGTTCAAATTGTTAAGACTGGCCAAATATTAAATGTTCATACATAAAAAATTGAACATTCTAAATTAGTTCGGTTAAAATAAATTAATCTTTTATTCAATGTTTAGATATAAAATTTTGAACACATTAAGTTTGTTAAACTCTGTATTTATGAACGCGACTAATTTGATGAATTTGAAGCGACGACGAGAGACGAGAGTTCAAGATTGACAATGAAGAGGGTGTTTGATAACATGATTCAGCACTTAAAATTGAATATATTAAGTGATAATCAATTAAGTGTGTTTGATAATCACAATTGATATCACTTAAAAATTTAAGTGCCTTTTAAAATGTAAGTTAAAATTTTCAAAAAATTTAAGTCATATGAAACTTACTTAATTTTGGCTGAATTTATAAATACTAAATATAAGTATTAGTATACACTATTTTAAACTCACTATTAACAATGCTGCCGCCGCCACTACTACTACTACCCCCACCATCGCTACTGCTACCACTACTACTGTGCCACCATCACCACCGTCACTGTCGCCGTTGCCACCACCACTACCACTACCACTACCACTACCACTACCACCACCACCATCATCATGCCATTGCCACTACCAGCACCATCACTACCGCTACTACCACTACCACTACCACTACCATGCCACCGCCACCACTACCACCGTTACCATTGCCGCCACCATCATGCCATCGCAACCACTACCTTTACCACTATCAGCACTACCATTGCTACTATTGCCGCTACCACCACTACCATGCCCATTGTTGCTACCACCATCACCAATAGTATAATAGACTGGAAAAATTATTTCTTCTCTGAAATATAGTTTTTTCATTATTTGCAAAATCTACTATTATATTGTGTTATAATGTTCAAAATTATGACACATGAAAAAGAGAGTACTAAGAGTCGTCCTACCCTTGTTATTGTCCCAACAATTGTGATGCCAACAGTAACTCCGTCAGTATTGGTCAATCATGGAGAAAGGGGGAAAAAAAAACCTATAAAAATTTGAGAGAATTGATTTTAAATATGACAACAAAAATTGTTATTTTATCTTACTACTTTAATTCTGGTTTGAGATTCCCATGAAACTGTACTAGCACTGAGAGATGGAGAAACTTGTCACTACCCAAACCCACCTCTATAGGTTTAGCGTCGTAACTGACCAGTAATCCATGGATTACCAAAGGCCTCTTGACAAAATGTCATATAATAAGAGGCTGAGGAAGCAAATATATAAACATATATAGCCCATTGAGCTGTGCTGACATGTATGAGACAGAATTTTCCAAACAAACTTAATATATACACATGTGACGTCATAAATACAATAGTTTTATGTCACCCATTGTAGACACCCCATTTTTGACCGTCTTCAAGACTTGGTTGTGCTTGCAGGTACACCCAACAACTAGTTCGATTGCTCGTCGAGTACTTGACATTTGCAGCGGAACGTCACAGGTTTGAGCTTTCCAAACCCTGTATCCTTTCTGCCCCCTTTTTTTTTTTTTTTTTTTTTGGACCATGTGTTGGCCCTTCCAGCATGTTTATCTTAGTGCACTGCCGACCCCTGCCTTTGTTACTGCCGGCCATTGATGAGGCCTGCCGGCCATCAATGAGCCACTGCCAGCCACCATTGATGGTCAGCAGACCCCTTGTCTCAGTAGGTTTCACGCCAGATCTTTAGAGCCAGCTAGTTTTCACTCATCTCCCCTCTATACACGTGTATGGAGGGATGAAGCTCTTGCCAAGCTTGTTTAACAAGCTTTGCCTTGTTTTTCTTCTATATAAGGAGAGGGTCTCTCTCCTTAGCAGGGGGTCAGCCATTTTAGAGAAGAAAGATCTCTCTCTTTCTATATTTCTCATTCTCACTCTCTATATTGCATAGAATAGTGCTCTAAAGCCCATTCTTCTTGTACTTTTGCACTACAACACATAGAGATACACCACCACCTTTGGGCTGAGGTTCTTAAGAGTGTTATTGGAGCTCTGAAAGTGGTTTTTGGCCCCCAAGATTGCCGGTTTCGAAGTTGAACTTCAAAGGTGAGCATATTTCCCATTTTAGCATTTATTTGTACCTCATTTTGGATATCCTTGCATATTATTTTAGGTCTTTCTTTCAACTGAAAAAAGTTCTATTTTTAAGTACTTTAGATCTTTGTTTAAGGTCTTTTTTTCGTTGGGGGTTGTTTACCCCCTCTTAGGCCTTGTTAGGCCTCATTTTGAGCCATCCCTGTAGGCTCTTGTTGAAACCCTTTGCATGACCTTTCCACCACTGAAATCCAAAGGATTTTCAGTGGTGGAAAGGTGGTCTTGGTGTCCTAAATAGGAGAGGGTCATCCCCTCTCCTTTGTGTCTTGTTTACTTGCTTTGAATGCCTCATGTGTGAGCACCCTTGGTAAGTTTATGTTAGCCATATTTTAGCTTGTATTTGGGCTTATTTTACCATGTCATACCTCTATTAGGGTTTGGTTTAATAGCTCCTTGTATGCTCCATACACTTGTAGTGCAATTCCATGAAGTAGCCTAACATGCATCATGCTTTAACATGTCATTTTAGCATGCTTTTGGCTTAGCTCTGAGGAGACTTTGTTTATGTTTTAGCATGTTTAAGGTCTGATTTGTGTTGTTTTGGTCATACATGACTTGCTTTGTATAGCCTTGGTTCAATATAGCTTGTTGGCTTTTTGTATTGAGTCCATTAGCATGTGTTACTTGGACTATTTTAATGATTTGGCATCATTTGAAATGTTATTTCAGTGCATGTTTCATGTCCATGTATTCACATTTGTCATGCTTTCAATGCGTTGGAGGGTTTGCCCCTTTATGCCTTAACATGAACCATTGTGTATGCCTTCATGCCTTAGCTTGCGAGCCATCATTTCAATGTGTTTTTGGGGTTATTTTGCTATAATATAACTCTAATTTTCATTGGTTGAGTCATCCCATGCTTGGTCTTAATAGGTGTAGTGTAATCCACCTTATTTTCCTTGTATGCATCATGCCTCATGCTCACCATGCTAGCTTGTTTTGGCTTACTTCCATACATGTTTTAGTCTCATTTTAACATGTTCTAGGACTGTTTTGGGTTGCCTTAACCACACGCTTCATGTTTTGTATACTTGTAGTAGAAATGCTCTTGCTTGCCTCAAGCTTTGAGCACCATTGCATGTTTCATTTGTGTTGTGTACATGATTTGGCATCACTCAACATGACATTTTTGAGCCTATAGCATTGCCATATTCCCACTTCAATCATGCTTTAAGTGCCTTTGAGTGTTGTGCATTGTTGCCTAGTTTATGGCTTAGCTTGTACGCTTGCATACCTAGGTCTTTGGGCCCTCATGTTAGCATGTTTAGGTCCTTATTTTGACCTATTTGAGCTCTGTCCATGCTTAGTTCATGCATTTATGCCATGTATTGCATGCCTCTTTTGTAGTCCTCTTTGATAGCTCCATGCTTTAAGGACCTTCGCATGTTTTGCTTGTGTTGTTTAAATGATTTGGCATCATTTCTTACCTCATTTCAATGCCCTTAGTGTTGTCACACTTCCATATTTATCACTCTTTGAGCACTTTTGAGAGTTATGCTCTTGGGCCTGGTTGATGGGCCTTTGCATTGTGCATGCATACCTTGCTTTTGTGCCTATTATTTCAACACTTTTGGCCACTGATTTGGGCATAGCTGAGGTCTGTCCATTTTGGTTTAAGTCCCTTGAGCATGTTTGATTACATGTTGTTTGCATACTTGCATTACATCGCATTGTGCATGCCATTAGCTTTGTTAGGTTGTTCATATTGCATTGCATGTTTGCATGCTTAGGTCATATTGCATGTTTGCCATGCTTGTGTTGCATTGTTGTTTGGATTAAGTCTTAATCCGAGCGCGAGAAACGAGGGGCGTTTCATACTTCAAGTGATGAAACGTGTCTCAATTCTCGGTCGCCGACGCTCTTGATCATACATGACAGAGTTTTAGGCTTTATGTGTTTATTTGTGCATTCATTTTGCATTGATGTGTACAATTGGATCTTTGGCCATCATGCATCGGGATGCGTGATTGATGGTCTTGGATCCAACTATGTCTCTCCCTTGATGTTTTGAGGTGATATGGGGTGGCATAGTGTGTACATATCCTTGGGAGTCCCTCCCTTTGTTCTATTTTGTGCTATGCTGCAGTTTGGTGTCACAGCACACCAGTGGCCCAGTGCGTTGCAGATGGCTGGCAGCCCTTCATCATTGGCCGGCAGTGGCCCATCTTTGGCTGGTAAGTGGCCGATAGTAATCCCCCATGGCCGGCAGGCCACTGGTGTATTCCTCAGACTGGTTTTGGTAAGGTTCAGCAGGAATTCCTTGAGGACACCCCGCAAACAGAGCCTCTTGAGAGCAACCAGAGAGCTTTTTGGGACCGCAACCTAGCATGCATCCTCTTCTCCTTCAACCAGAGCTAGAACAACATGGTTTACTATTTTTTCTAACTTGTTAGTTAGCATTTGGTTTTGTAATTAATTAATTCATTCGATAATTAGTTAAGTTTTGTAATAATTAATTGTAGCTAGTTATTCATTCGGTTTTGTAATAATTAATTACCTTGTTAGTTAGTTAATTAGTTAGTTTGTATTATTTATTCAGACCCTCCATTGAGAGGGCGAGTTTTGTAATAAGTGTGCGTGCGTGCATATATGCATGTCTTCTAACCTCCATTTCTTTCTCCCTTTTACTTACCCGCTTTCAGTGGTTAGATTAGGGCATGTTTCAGTTAGCATCCTTATGCCATGCATGTTTGCATCATTCATCTGTATTGCATGCACTGGGCTCGGCACATCATACTAACCGCATTGTATTTCAATTCCTACTTGAATACATGTTTATCAAGTTGCATCTCATATGCCATCTTAGAATAGCCGAGCCTATTTCTAGTTACATTTTGCATGCGTTGCATTAGCCATCTTAACATAAACTAGGATCATGCATTGATTACTAACTGGTTATTGTTTTGGCTCGGAGTACACTGTAATTGTTTACGCTTTAGCATACTACATGTGTGTTATTGATTGCCATGAAAGCATGCTTGCCATGAGGCTAACTGCTTAGTTGATATAAACTGCCTGAATGCCTATGGGTGAAGGTTGGATTACTTGAAATTGGAGCAATTCATTGAAATCCTCGTTTTAGCCTACTTGCGAGTAGCAAACTTCTAACCGTTTTTCAAAACAAACAAGTATGTAATGCTTTGTTTCAACTTAGGCGATCTAGTTTATACTTGTAAGCTGTGCACATCACATAGTAATTCTAGGTTCAATAACAGGAATAAGAACACATGTGTTTTCAAAAACAAGATATCATGCTTAGTACATGCCGATCTTTGATCGGGCGAGCCGGGGTGCTCATTGCATGACCTTCCTCAATCGTACCCAAGTTCCCGAGCCGAGGCAACTTTGGTGATGACGGACACGTGGCCTTAGGCAACGAGTCAGGATTTCCTAAATTCTCCCAAAATAAAATATTTAGGTGGCGACTCTGTATCTGGCAAAACAGTCCATGTGTGGCACTTTTTTACAAAAATTAATTTTCCAAAACGATTTGCCGGATTTGGACTCTTTGGTGATTTATCGGTCTTGCATTACACTTTGTGAGATCAGATTTAAAACCGTGACATTGAGTTCAAACTGTAGTAGTATGCTAGATAGCAAACGAGATTTCGCGCCCTCGCCGGCGCGGAGCTTCGGGAGTCCTCGGGGCGCGTCTACACCCATTTACACAGATAAAGTTAAAAGGGAACCTAGCCCAAGTACAGATAGATAGAACAAAACCAAATAAAGCCTTGGCATGGACCTATCAAAGGAACCTCCTAGGGGAGGCGCGGTGGTTGGCTGATAAAAGAGAATCTTAGGCCGTCAACTCTAGGCCTGGACACGTGCCTGATCACCTACATACATAATATAAATAGTGAGTGGAAGCCCAGTGAATAATAACAGAGTAAAGGGTTTAAATGAACGATGCCCCTAACAGATTTAGAAATCAGAATTCAAATAAAAAACAGATGTATATTGATATTCTTATTCAAACTTCATACAGAAATCAGAATTCATGCTGAGTCATATATGGTACATCCATTAGCGTTGTCTTGCTTGTTAGTTATATAAGGAACCTCCGGTATTGGGAACTTGTAATATACTTGAGCCACGGTATTGTTACTCTCGGGCAAGGGCCATGAGACCACGGTATTATTACCCCCGGGCAAGGGCCTTGCTTAAAAAGGCACGATATTGTTACCCCAAGCAAGGGCCTTGTACTTGTAAACCACGTTATTGTTACCCCCAGGCAAGGGCCTTGTGCTAAGGATGCCACAAATACATTTTAGAAATTTGGACAATCATTCATTCATACAAAACATCACATTTCAGAAAACTGATCATTTTATAGCATCAGAAAATAATTAAAGTTAAATATAACTTTACAAAGTTATTACTCGCATATGGCTCCACTTGCAGAACAGACAAATCAGATAACTTGTGGCGCGTGACCTACACACGCATAGGAGAAACACATAATGAAACACACACTCAGTTGATACTTAACTTCTTTCGTTTCATTCCTAGTGTGTTTCTAAATCTTAGCCTCTTATTGACTCTTAAACATGGCCTAAGAATTCCTAGGATGAAATGTGAATGCCAAAATGCACTTTGGGACTCTTAACCAAACTTACTGAAAACAGGGGTCACGCTCGAATGCAACTTCCCTCGCTTGAGCGGATATGCAAACATGTGAGGGGCCACTCGAGCGCAGATTCACTCGCTCAAGCGGCCTTCAAACTTTGAAAAAGTATTGGTTGTATGATATTTTCGCTTGATGGTCGCTCGACGGTTGCTCGAGCGTGAGATTGATGTCCCCGCTCTAGCACAACTTCAGTCGCTCGAGCGGTCTGTAAAATGTGAAAACTTCTGGGAGCTCGTATTTCTTGCTCGAACGAACTTTTGGTCACTTGAGTGGAGGTGCAAGATCACAGAGTGGTCGCTCGAGCGCAGATTATGCCACTCATGCTGAAGTACAGAATCTGGAATTTCCATATTGCACTCTCAAGCTTCAAACTCGAATTACATCCTTCAAAACTCATCTTTTTGGGCCAAATTTAAAAAAAAAACATTTAGAAACTTGTAAAATACCATGGTCTGAAGATCGTTTCATGAAATTAAGGCCCAAAATTATGTCAATTGTTCAAAATCCACCTAGAGACTTTAAGAACATAACATGAATGCTATATGCATGAAATGGTTTGAGCTTTAAGTGTCCAAAACATAATCTAATGAGGCGTTTAGCTTAAAAACATGTTGAATTCTTAAACCATAGCTAAAATATGGACATGCATGGGACAAATTCTTAGACAACATGCTCTATTTGTTACGTGATGTACATGCATGCATGCATCTTCTTCTTTCTACATCAATCAACTTAATTCTTGCTTCAATTCACTCAGTTCTTTTGAATACATGTGGTAAATACTCCAATTACACAACTAAAGGCTTGATATCTTACCTTAGGGGCCCAATTTTAGCTTAGATGTGTTGATGTTTGAGCTCACAAGTCAATTCTTTCAATTCCCTTTCAAGACTCTCCAATTCTCAAGCTTAGAGTCAAATCTTCCTACTCCCCTCTTACTCTCACGTTTTGCCACTAAGGATGAAGATATGAGAGTGTAAAATGTGAATGAGGATCCATTAATGCCTTATTTAGGCTAAATTAATGGTTTAATTAAATGGCTGATCAAATTACTCAATTAGACATAAATTATTCTAAATAAATCGTTCCAAATCGACTTTCAATTGAACTTACCCTAAAATTCTAAAAATTCTAACCAACACATAATTCAAGTCAATTTCGTGATTGGATGCCGATAAGGCCTTCAATTCATAGAATAGAACATAATGACAAACATATATTTCTACGATGGACAGATAGAAACACAAATAATGTCGTACACACATGCAAATAAATTTAGAATTTCATTTTAATGCAAATAAATTTAGAATTTCATCTTAATCCTTCTTAGGCATATTTAATCATGGATTAAGGCTAATCACAGGTTGGGGTAGTTACAGTCTTTCTCCCTCAAAGAGTTTGGTCCTTCAAACTCTAATTACCTCTATTTTGGAAGAACACTGGATCTAAAGGAAATAAGTTAGGGTATCTCTTCATTATGTCTTCTTCCATTTCCCAAGTTGCATAAGTCCCTCCATAGTTTTGCTAATCAACCTTCACCAATGGAATTTACTTGTTCCTCAATCTCTTGGTTTTTCGGTTAACCACTTAAATTGGCCTTTCTTCATACGTATAATCGTCTTTCAGAAGCACATGGATTGGTTCAATGACATGTAACGGATCTCTCAAATAATCCCGAAGCATCGAAACATGAAAAACGTTGTGCATATTTTCCATCACTGGAGGTAAGGCCACCCGATACGTCACCGGGTAAATTTTCTCAAGGATTCCATAAGGCCCAACATATCTCGGTGCTAACTTACCCTTCACTCCAAACCATGTCTGACCTTTCATTACAGTCACTTTGATAAACACATGATCTCCGACTTCATATTCTCTGTCACGCCTTCGGATGTCGACATAACTCTTTTGACGGCTCTGTACAGTTTCCACGCGTTGATGAATCAATTTCACATTTTCGGTTGTTTCTTGCACTAGTTTCGGCCCTAATACCGGTTTATCACCTACCTCAGCCTAGCAAATTGGAGATCGACACTTTCTACCCTACAAAGCTTAATAAGGAGCCATGCCGATACTCGAATGGTAGCTATTGTTATACACAAATTCAGCCAATGGTAACTAGGATTCCCAACTGCCTTGAAAGTCTAGGGCACACATCCGTAACAAGCTTTCCAACGTCTGAATGGTCTGTTCAGATTGGCCATCTGCCTGTGGGTGATAAGCACTGCTTAGTCTTAATTCAGTCCCCAGAGCTTGTTATAGACTCTGCCAAAATCTTGAAGTGAACTTAGGATCTCTGTCAGATAAAATAGATACTGGTACGCCATGTAATCTCACAATCTCATTAACATACAAGTTAGCCAACTTATTCGCATTATACAAAGATTTGACAGGTAAGAAATGTGCGGATTTAGTCAAATGATCAACAATTACCCAGATAGAGTCCATACCTCGGGAAGAGCGAGGTAATCCCATAATGAAATCCATTGTGACATGTTCCCATTTCCAGTTCGGTATTGGCAGCGGTTGTAGCAATCCGACAGGTCATTGATGTTCAGCTTTAACTTGTTGGTAGTGCAAACATCGAGCTACAAAATCTGCAATACACTTTTTCATTCCCGGCCACCAAAAATTTTGTTTCAACTCATGATACATCTTTGTGTTTCCTGAATGCATAGCAAATTTGAATTGTGAGCTTCAGTCATAATGCGTTTCCTCAAATCAATACAATCTAGCACATAAAGGCGATTCTGAAATTTCAACACATCATTGTCAAGCACAAATCCCGGTCTTGGTTTTGAGTCAATCTCATCAACAATTTTCCTCAGAAACTCATCTTCACGTTGTTTCTCTTTAATTTCTTCAATGATTGCAGGTTGGACAAAAATGGCAGCCAAGATCCCACATTATTCACGCAACATAATTTCAATTTCATTATTCTCTAAGCCACACAATAATTCTCTCCGACCGGTGAGCAAACACGACAAATCCCCAATAGATTTTCGGCTCAATGCATCTGCAATAGTGTTTGCCATTCCTGGATGATACAAAATCTGCAAATCATAGTCCTTGATCAATTCCAACCATCTCCTCTGTCTCATGTTCAGCTCTTTTTCGGTGAAGAAATACTTTAAGCTTTTATGATCTGTGTATACTTCACAAGTAACTCCATATAGATAATGGCGCCAAATTTTTAAAGCAAATATCACAGCGGCTAATTCAAGATCATGGGTTAGATAGTTCTTTTCATGACGGCGGAGTTGTCGAGAAGTATAAGCAATTACTTTTCCATTTTGCATCAACACACACCCTAAACCTTTGTGGAAAGCATTACTGTTAATTTGAAACCCATCAGTACCATTAGATAGGGTCAAAATTGGCACAGTTACTAACCTGTTTTTTAGCTCTTAGAAAATAGTCTTTCTTTGATTAGTCCAATCGAATGGTGTAGCTTTCTGTGTAAATTGAGTGAGTGGCAAAGCAAGTTTGGAAAAATCTTTTACAAATCTGCGATAATAGCCTGCAAGTCCTAGAAAATTTCGAACTTCTGTTACATTCGTCGGTCTAGGCCAGTTCACAATAGTTTCAATTTTCTGCGGGTCAACAGAGATACCATCCTTGTTGATTACACGCCCCAAAAATGCCACATTGTCAAGCCAAAATTTGTATGTGGAAAATTTCGCATATAACTTCTTTTCTCTTAGAATCTGTAGAGCAATTCTCAAGTGATTTTCATGTTCTTCCCTGCTTTTAGAATAAATCAATATATCATCGATGAACACAACAATAAACTCATCAAGGAATTGTTTGAACACTCTATTCATTAAGTCCACGAATGCTGCAGGTGCATTAGTTACCCCAAATGGCATGACTAAGAATTCATAATGTCCATATCAAGTTCGGAAAGCAATTTGCTCAATGTCTTCTGCTTTCACCTTTAGTTGGTGATATCTGGATCTAAGGTCTATCTTAGAGAACACTTGTTCTCCTTGCAGTTGATCAAACAGGTCATCTATTCGGGGTAGTGGGTACTTTTTTTTGACAGTTACTTTGTTCAACTCACGGTGGTCAATACATAACCTCAAAGACCCGTCTTTCTTTTTGACAAATAACACTGGAGCACTCCAAGGTGAAGTGCTTGAGCAGATAAACTTCTTGTCTAATAGTTCCTGGAGTTGAGTTTTTAATTCCTTCAGTTCAGAAGTGGACATTCTGTATAGGGTTTTAGAAATTGGTTGTGTCTCGGGTACTACATCAACGGTGAACTCAATTTCCCTATCAATTAATTCCTCAGGTAGGTCAGTAGGAAACACATCAGGAAATTCACGGACTATAGATATCATTTCCACATTAGCACTATCCGAAGACTTAGTCAACACACAACACAAGTAGCCCCAACAGCCTTCTCTTAACAATTTCCTGGCTTTCATAAATGAAATCAAATACGGCAGAGGAACCACCCCATTTCTAGTAAAAACAAACTCAGGCATACCTGGTGGTCTAAACACAACAGATTTATTCGCACAATCAATAGTGGCACAGTATTTAGTCAACCAATCCATACCCAGAATACAATCAAAATGATCAATGCTCAAGGGCAACAAATCATCATACAATGTCATATTACCAATCATAATATCACATGCCAGATAGACATAAGCACATATCATAGAACCCCCAGACGATGTAGACACAGATAGTAAACAATTCATAGATTCTAACAGTCTAGTTAATTTCTGAGAAAAAGCATACGATACAAATAAATGCATGGAACCAAAATCAATCAGCACATAGGCATTCTGAGCACAGATAGAAATTATACCTGACACAACTGACTTAGTATTCTGTACATCCCCAGGTATTAATGCAAAAATCCGGCCTTGTCTCAAAGTTTCTCCTCCAGTATTGGCTTTCGTATTGGTTCTTGGTGCAAGAGCAGATCTAGCTGAACTTGCCATAGGACGGGCAGTCGTGTCAAGTCTCATCGAGCAATCTCTAATCATGTGGCCTGTCTTACCACATCGAAAATAAGCACCAGATACATAGTGACACATACCCTTATGTTTCCTTCCACAATCTGGACAAACTGGCATAGACCCACTGCTTTGGCTTGAGCTACTTGACGATCCAGTATTTTGCTTCTTTGAAAATGATCGGCTCTTCTTGAAATTGAATCTGGCCCTTTTACTGCTCCATTCAGTTGTTGGAGTTGTAACTTGTTTCTTGGTTGCTAGTATGGCCTCTGCCATCAATGCCCTATCAAGCACTTCTACATAAGTAGGCAATTTCAATACACCCACTCGAATATACATGTCCAGGTCTAAGCCCCCTTCAAATTTTCGGGCCTTCTTATAATCTGTGTCGACCATATGAGCAGCAAATCTGGCCAACTCAGTAAACTTGGCCTTATATTCAGCTACGGACATTCTGCCTTGTTTCAATTATTGGAATTTGAAAACTTTTCGGTCTCTAAAGCATTGGGGAAAGTACTTGTTGTAGAAAATCTCATTGAATTGAGCCCAGGTCATGTTCCCATTACTATTTCGGATCAATAACTACCATCTTTGAGCTTCATCTTTAAGAGTGTAGGTGGCCAACAAAACCTTCTGAGCCTCAGTACAGAGAAACACTTCAAATAACTTCTCTATTTCTGGTAATCATGTCTCCGCTTTTAACGGTTCAATACCACCCAAGAAGTTAGCGGTTTCATCTTCATGAATTTCTGCGTTAGGTTGGTGATGTCATTATTATCCAACTCAACAAGGACCGAAAGGGGTGGAGGAGGCATCGGTTGTTGTCTTTGTTGCTATGCTATTGCTTCAGTTAGAGCGGTAATCATTTGTTCCATTTGGCTCATGCGAGCCTCTAAGGATTCACTTGTATCATTACTTCTTGCATCCTCCATTAGCTATAGGTAAACACAACAATAATAAACACAGGCAAGTAAACCCTTCTATAATGTTCAGAATATTCAGTTTCAGTTCATATGTTTCATTTATATGAGGTCAAGTTGAATTCATGTTCAAATCCAGTTGTCACAGTAATCAACGCACACACTCACACATACACATGAATGTCCCTACTTCTTTTCTAGGACATCCTATAGCTCGTATGGACTCGTGTGTGCAGTAAGATGCGTGCTCTGATACCACTCTGTCACAACCCAAACCCGGCCTTATAGGCTTAGCGTCGTAACCGACTAATAATCCATGGATTATCAAAGGCCTCTTGACAGAATGTCGTATAACAAGGGGCTGCAGAAGCAAATATATAAACATATATAGTCCATTGAGCTGTGCTGACATGTATGAGACAAAATTTTCAAAACAAACTTATATATATATATATATATATATATGTGACGTCATAAATACAATAGTTTTACGTCACCCATTTACATAGATAAAGTTAAAAGGGGACCTAGCCCAAGTACAGATAGACAGAACAAAACCAAATAAAGTCTTGACATGGACCTCTCAAAGGAACCTCCTCGTGAGGCACGTGGTTGGCTGACAAAAGAGAATCTTATGCCGTCAACTCTAGGCCTGGTCACGTGCCTGATCACCTACATACATAATATAAATAGTGAGCGGAAGCCCAGTGAATAATAACAGAGTAAGGTTTAAATGAACGATGTCCCCAACAGATTCAGAAATCAGAATTCAAATAAAAAATAGATGGATATTCATATTCTTGTTCAAACTTCATACGAAAATCATAATTCATGCTTAGTCATACATGGTACATCCATTAGCGTTATCTTGCTTGTTAGTTCTATAAGGAACCTCCGGTACCGGGAACTTGTAATATACTTGAGCCACGGTATTGTTACCCCTGGGCAAGGGCCATGAAACCACGGTATTATTACCCCCGAACAAGGGCCTTGCCTAAAAAGGCACGGTATTGTTACCCCCAAGCAAGGGCCTTGTGCTAAGGATGCCACGAATACATTTCAGAAATTTGGACAATCATTCATTTATACAAAACATCATATTTCAGAAAACTGATCATTTCATAGCATCAGAAAATAATTAAAGTTAAACATAACTTTACAGAGTTATTACTCACAGATGGCTCCACTTGCAGAACAGACAAATCAGATAACTTGTGGGGCGTGACCTACACACATATAAGAGAAACACATAATGAAACACACACTCGGTTGATACTTAACTTCTTTCATTTCATTCTTAGTATGTTTCTAAATCTTAGCCTTTTATTGAGTTTTAAACATGGCCTAAGAATGCCTAGGATGAAATATGAATGCCAAAATGCACTTTGGGACTCTTAACCAAACTTGCTGAAAACAAGGGTCACGCTCGAGCGCAACTTCCCTCGCTCGAGCGATCTGAAAACTTTGACAAAGTACTGGTTGTATGAAATTTTCGCTCGATGGCCGCTCGAGTGTGAGACTGAGGTCCCCGCTCGAGCGCAACTTCAGTCACTTGAGCGATCTGTAAAATGTGAAAACTTCTGGGAGCTCGTATTTCTCACCCGAGCAAACTTTTGGTCGCTCGAGCGGAGGTGCAAGATCGCAGAGTGGTCGCTCGAGCGCAGATTATGCGTTCGAGCGAAAGTGCAGAATCTGGATTTTCCAAATTGCACTCCCAAGCTTCAAACTCGAATTACATCCTTCAAAACTCATCTTTTTGGGCCAAATTTCCAGAAAACATTTAGAAACTTGTAAAATACCATGGTTTGAAGATCATTTCATGAAATTAAGACCTAAAATTATGTTAATTGTTCAAAATCCACCTAGAGACTTTAAGAACATAACATGAATACTATATGCATGAAATGGTTTGAGCTTCAAGTGTCCAAAACATAATCAAATGAGGTGTTTAGCTCAAAAACATGTTGAATTCTTAAACCATAGCTAAAACATGAACATGAATGGGACAAATTCTTAGACAACATGCTCTATTTGTTATGTGATGTACATGCATGCATGCATCTTCTTCTTTCTACATCAATCAACTTAATTCTTGCTTCAATTCACTTAGTTCTTTTGAATACATGTGGTAAGTACTCCAATTACACAAGTAAAGGCTTGATTTCTTACCTTAGGGGTCCAATTTTGGCTTAGATGTGTTGATGTTTAAGCTCACAAAGTCAATTCTTTCAATTCCCTTTCAAGACTCTCCAATTCTCAAGCTTAGAGTCAAATCTTCCTACTCCCTCTCTTACTCTCACATTTTGCCACCAAGGATGAAGATATGAGAGTGTAAAATGTGAATGAGGGTCCATTAATGCCTTATATAGGATAGTGCAAGGAGATGAAACTGGAGGAATTGATAGTGCGACTTTTTATTGAGAAAGATAACCGCAGTTCTGACAATAAGGTAGGCAATCACATCATACAAGCCAAAGAGAATGTTGTGGAACAAGGACACTGTTCTAAATTCAATAACAGAAAGAGGAAGTATGTTGGAAAGAGTCCTAAGCAGGGCTTCCAAGAGTTGAACAACAAAAAGTTCAAAGACAAGTGTTTTGTGTGTGATAAAGATGGACATCAAGTGATGAATTGCCATCACCGCAAGGACAACAGAAGTTCTAGCAAGAAACCTACACAAGCACATGTGACCGAAGTTGACAACCTTTCAGATAGGTTTGTAAACATCAGTCTTTCTGCAATTGTCTGTGAGACCAAATTGTTGGGACAAGTGTGAAGTTTGAGCTTAGGCAAAACTTACTAAGGCGTCATTCAATAAAGTAGAGAGAAGTACTAAACCTTTGGGTTTGATTTATACAGATATTTGTGATCTGAAATATGTTCAAACAAGAGGACGTAAAATGTATTTAATTACTTTTATTGATGATAGCATGCAATATTATTATGTTTACTTGCTGAGAAGTAAAAAATGAAGCCTTAGAGGCTTTCAAGCAATGCAAAGTTAAGATTGAGAACCAACTTGGCAAGAGAATTTAGGTTGCCAGAAGTGACAGAAGTGATGAATATAATGGTTCATTTGAGAAAGTGTGTTTTCAATTCAAAATTATTTATCAAACTATTACACCTTATTCTCCTCAATCAAATGGAGTGGTTGAGAGAAAGAGCCGAACTCTAAAAGAGATGATGAATGTTATGTTGATAAGTTCAGGTTCACCCTAGAACTTGTGGAGGGAGGCACTTCTATTTGCAAATTTTATTTTAAATAGAATACCCCACAAGAAGATAAGTAAAATACCATATGCGTTGTGGAAAGGTTGGAAACCTACCTACAAAATGTGGGGGTGTTTGGCAAAAATGGCAATCCCTAGTCCAAAGATGACTAAGATTAGATCAAAAACTGTTGATTGTATATTCATCAGTTATGTAAATAATAATAGTGCATATCAATTTCTGATTTATAAATCTGAAAATCCTGATATGCATGAAAATACTATTATTGAGTCAAGGAATGTAATGTTCTTTGGACATATATTTTCTGTCAAGACAATTGTAGAGTCTTTGACTTCGAAAGTTGAAAACATAAGTTCTATCAAGATGACTTATGATGTTGTTATGAGTAACAGTGAGGACCAAGAACATCAAGATGAAAATGAACCTAGACGGAGTAAGAGGGCTAGAACTTCTAGGATGTAAACCACTTGGATATAAATAGACATTCAAGAGAAAAATGAAAGCAGATGGTTCAATTGACAAGTATAAAGCGAAACTTGTAGTCAAGGGGCATCGACAAAAGATTATTTTGATACATATTCCCTTGTTACAAGAGTAACATTCATTCACATGCTAATAGCAATTGTGACGTTGTACAATTCGGAGATACATCAAATGGATGTTAAGACAGCTTTCTTAAATGGCAACTTAGATGAAAAGATCTATCTGGAACAACTTGAGGGGTTTGTAGTTCCAAGCCAAGAGAAGAAAGTCTGTAAGCATGTAAAATCTATTTATGGGTTGAAACAAGCGTCGAAGAAATGGCATGAGAAATTTGATCAAGCCATGATTTCGGATGGGTTTAAGGCAAGTGTGTCTATATAAAAAAATAGACGGAGACTATGTCATAATTTATCTTTATGATGACATGATCATTATTGGGAGTAATAATGACATGATAAAGTCCACAAAGAAGATGTTAAACAAAAGGTTTGACATAAAGGACTTAGGAGTTGCAGATGTAATTCTTGGACTGAAGATTACAAAAAAACTTTTGACAGATATGCTTTATCTCAGTCTCACTATGTTGAGAAGATTCTGAAGAAATTTGGTGAGCATGACAATCGTCTTGCTAAAACACCTGTTGAGATGGGTCTTCATTTGTTGAAAAATACAAGTGAAAGCATATCACAATTAGAGTACTCCCATATTATTGAAAGCTTGATATACTTTATGAATTGCACTCGGCCTAATATTGCTTATGCCATAAGCAAGTTGACTAGGTATACAAGTAATCCAGGGAAAGAGCACTGGAAAGCTATAGTCAGAGAGCTTAGATATCTAAGACATACCAAAAGATGTGGCTTACAGTATACTTGATATCCAACAGTATTAGAAGGGTATAGTGATGCAAATAGGATATTGGATATGAAAGACTAAAAATCCATGAGTGGATATGTCTTTACCCTGGAAGGCGATGCAATCTCTTAGAAATTATCCAAACAGACATGCATGGAAAAGTCTACAGTGGAACATGAGTTTATCGTGTTGGATAAAACTAGAGAAGAAGTAGCGTGGCTTCGAAATGTCTTAGAAGTGAATCTAAGGTGGCCTAAAATTTTGCTAACTATATGCTTTCACTTTAATAGCAAAAGAAATAGGATGGGCATAAAGTGTGATGTATAACGGAAAGTCTAGACATATTCATTGAAGACACAATACCGTTAGACAATTCCTTTCACATGGAATTATTTCCGTTGAGTGTATAAAGTCAGAGGATCCATTGATTAAAAGGCTAGCCAGAAAGTAGTTGTATTATTTATCATTTAAGCCTATTATTTAAAGTCACCATAATGGCAACCCAACTTAGCTAACTGGAGATCCTAAGATCTAAGTTCAAAGGGACAACCGCATTATGAATGACTCCCGTATCACTGAAGGAAATTATCTATGTTACGACCCAAACTTGTCCTTACAGGTTTAGACTTGTAACCGGCCAGCAATCCTTAGATTACTAAAGGCCTATGATCAGAATATCATAAAATGTAAAGGGCTACGAAAACAAATATATAAAATACATTGTCCATAGAACTGTGATGACGTATATAGGATAGAAATTTAAAATTTTAATATATATATATATATATATATATGACCTCAAGGTTTCATAAGTCAAGCATTATCACACAGATATTAACAAGAGGGGCTTAGACCTGTATACATATATCCAAAAACAAAATAAAAACCAAAACATTCTTAACATATGCCACAAAACTTGACTTCTTCCAACGGGAACCTCCTCGAGAGGCACAAAGGCTGGCTCACAAAACTCAACTCTAGTCTATCAACTCTGGGCTTGGTCATCTGACCACCTACATACATAATATAAATAGAGTGAGTGTAGACGTCCCCGAACGCCTCGGGAGGGTGAGTCCCGTTCTGTTCTTTTTGGGCTCACTACGGTTCGAACTCTCGAATTGTCACGGTTCTTAATCTTGAACCAAAGAGTCCAAATCCGACAAATCGTTTTGAGAAACTAATTTTTTGAAAAGAAGTGCCAAACATGGACTACTTTGCCAGATACAGAGTCGCCACCTAAATATTTTTTATGGGGGAATTTAGGAAACCCTGACTCGGTGCCGAAGGCCACATGTCCGTCATCACCAAAGTTGTCTTGGCTCGGGAGCTTGGGTACGATCGAGGAAGGTCAGCTATGAGCACCCCCTTTCGCCCGGTCTGAAGACCGGCCTCTACTAACCATGATATCCGATTTTGAAAATGTTATGCGTTCTTATTCCGGTTATTAGCCTAGAATTACTATGTTATGCGCACAGCAAACAAGTATAGACTAGATTGCCTAATTTGGAAACAAGCATTGCATATCCGTTTGTCTTGAAAAACACTTTGGAATTTGCTACTCGCAAGTAGGCTAAAACACGGATTTCAACGAGTTTTTCCAACTCAAACAATCCAACCTTCACCCACAAGCATTCAAACAGTTTATCTCACATAAGCATCTAGCCACATGGTAAGCATGTTATCACGGCAACGTTTGCACGCATGCAATATGCTAAAGTGAAAATACTTACATCGTACTCCGTGCCAAAGCAATAAACTAGTTAGCAAACATGCATGTCCTAGTTTATGTTAAAATGACTAATGCAACACAAGCAAAATGTGATTAGGAGAGGCTCGGCTAATCTATGATGACATGTGAAATGCTACAACTAACACGTATTCAATTTGGAATTTGAAATACAGATGCAGTTAGAATGATGCGCCAAGCCTGGTGCATGTAAGACAAATGAATGAATGCACGCATGCATTGCATGAGGTATGCTAATTTAAACGTGCCCTAATACTAACCATCAAAGCAGGTAAATAAAAGGGAAGAAAGAAGTGGGGATTGGAAGACATACACACCACTCGCACACGCTTATTACAGATTTGCCCTCGCCCGGAGGGACCAAATAAATAATACAAATTAATTAACTACGCAAGCTAATTAAATATTACAAATTGCCTAATCAGTCAACAAACTAATTTAAACTAGGAGAAGCAGTAAACCGCCTCGGGAGGAGAGCCAGATGCAGCGCATGCTCGGGTCCCGCTCGGAAGTGCACGGCCATGCATAGTCTGCCTCTGTTTTCCCTGCTCTGCCTCTCTGAAGACTGCCAAAGTCTCAAGGATGCTTCTCTGGATATTGGGAATCACCACCGGTTGAGTAGAATTACCACCGGCAGTGAATTGTGGTCACCGGCACAAAATGAATCCATCGGCTGGTGATTTAATGCCGGTCGGCAATGTATACTGCTGGTCGGCAAAGAATGCCTGCAGAACCTGCAACTCACAGCAGCAGAGGAAAAAACTTGCATGGCAATACAATTCAAACGATGTATGCACCAATCATGTCCCCTATCAAGTTTGTGACTCAAAAGGGCATGTGTCTCGATTCTCGGACTACCAATCACGCATTTCCATGCATGATGGCCCAAAGAATCAAGTGTGCAACTTTCATGTCAAATGAAATGCAAACCAAACAAACGAACCAAGGCCCAATTCCTATCACCAAGTTAAGGAACAAGGCATGCATGCAAGATGCAATGCAACCTAGGCATGCAAGCTAAGGATGCAACATGGCATGGCAAGACACTTATGCAAGCATACAAGCAAACATGAGGCAATGCAAACTGATGAAAAGGTGGACTTAGACACGATTTAGGCAACTCTAAATAGGCCTAAAACAGTGACCAAAGTGACCAAAATAAAGGACTAAATACACATGCACACATGCACATGTTAAAGGGCCAACACTTAGGCACAAATGAGGCAACTCTCAAGCACATTCGAATGAGGCAATCACGGACATATGGCATGCAAGGTAAGCATTGGAACTCATGTTAAGATGGTGTCAAACCAAGCAAACAAAATAGACCAAGCATGCAATGAATAGCCCAAGTACTTGAAGCAAGTCAAAGGGACTTGAACCATGACTAAGTCAACCAAGCCTCACAAGGCTAAGAGGACTTAAAATAGGTTCAAGACAGACCTAGACCATGCAAAGGAGTCCCCCTAGATGGCATCTAAGTGGCTCAAATTCAAAGGCATGCACACGTGCCAAAACATGGAGCATGCCACACAAGCTTTCAAAGCATTAAAGAGACATCCAAGGCAAGCATATAGGCATGCAAAGGGGACTGAAATGACATGGTGGATAATTCCAAATCACTAAATCAATGCAAAAATGTCATGCTATACATTCACACACTTAAGGCCAACAAGCCGGAATGCAAAGGGACTATACTAAGCATGCCAAATCCGACCCAAACAACCTAGGACAGACCTTAAACATGGCAAAATACGCACAAAAGCTTCACAAGACTAAGCCTAAAACATGCTAGAATAAGGGTTTACAACCTAAGGCATGTTAAGGCCTAAGCATGGCATTACATGGTAGGTATGCTAAGCATGCATGGTGTACCAAAACCAACACACAACAAGGTTATATCATGGCATAATAAGCATGGAAAACAGCCAAGACATGATCAATACACACTCTAACATGATGCTCCCTTAAGAGGCCAAAAAGGGTCCCTTTCAAGGGCAACAAGGAGAGGGGGTGGCCCTCCCCTTTTGGGGACTTCAAGGCACCATCTTCGCCACTGAAATCCCTCAAGATTTCAGTGGTGAAGAGGCCCAAACATCAAAGTCTCGAAACTTGCACAAAAATAGCACAAAAAGGAGCCTTACAAGGCTTAGGAGGGGTCAAACAAACCCACACCACAAAACACTCTTAATAAACAATCAAGAGGGCTAAAAAAACAGAACTTTTTTTGTCTTATACAATAAGCACGAAAACAGCTCTAAGATAGGTAGAAAAGCGATGCAAAAATGGGGAATAAAAGGGAAGTTTCTCACCCTTGTAGATCACCTTCACAAATGATGCTCCAACAGCCCTCCTTGGCTTGAATGCAGCTTCAAAACACCCAAACCAGCCCCTTAGAACCTCAGTAGCCAAAGGAAGGTGAAACACTAGGTGTTTGTGTGCAATAGTAAGAACAAGTGCACCTAGAACACTCAAGAGAGGGAAAGAGAGATAGAATATGTATCAAACCCTAACCCTAAAACCAGAGCTTTCCTCTGTGTTTTCTATCTCTAAAATGTCCAACCCTAAGCAAGGGAGAGAAGGGCTCCTCTTATAGAGCTTCTTGTCTTGTAAAGCTTACAAGACAAGCTTCTAAAGAGGGAGATCCCTCCATACACGTGTATGGAGGGGAGCCAAATGCAAGACAGCTGTGATAAAATATCTGCAAAAGCAGATGCACAGTAGTCGGCCGGCCAAAGATGTCATTTTGGCAAAAGGGAGTGCCGACCGGCAATCAATAGTGCAGCAAAAACCAACCGGTGGCCTCTGGCCATGGCTGGTGGTGGGTGGGGGTGCCTCACAAGGCATTCCCTGCCCCTCCAAGGCAAAATGCAAGTGTTTGGTGCAAAACCAGACACTAAACGGTCGAATTCGGAGATCCTGAGGCAAGACACGTAGCCGAGACCTCCGGGAACTCCAAACGAACACAAACATGGATGATCACCGAGTGTTCAAACGGTGACGTCCAAGTCTTGAGGACGGTCAAAAATGGGTGTCTACAGTTGCCCCTCTTTGACAGAACTCGAAAGTCATAACAATGACGGGAGTGAATGTCAAAGCCCAGAGACGACCCATTTTTGACAAGGCCGAAGACATAGACAAACATGCAAGACAAACAAGGTATGCGCCCGAAGGCAGGGGCAAAATGCAAGACAATGCACGAAGCCGAGCATAACTTATGATCATGCAAAGAAAGCTGTAATGAAGCATGCATGCGACAACTTTAAGCTAGCATACACCAAACTACACTACAATGCAGAAAGGATGTAAGAGAATTATGCAATTCTCGATACTTCTCACTCGGAGGATACAACACCTGTGCGGCTCGTCTGGTTGCACTAGCCTCAAATAAACCGTACATACAATATCGTGCCTGCAAAGAAAACAAACTTAACAGGTACAATATTGTTAGCAACATGCATAACAATACAAAATGGATGCAAGACAACGCAGGTCGTAAGGAATGTAAGACAATGCAAATGAGGCACGCATGCCAATGCAAACGAGGCACACGTGCCGATGCAAATGAGGCACACGTGCCAATGGGAATGAGGCACACGTGCCGATGAGAATGAGGCACACGTGCCATTGCAAATGAGGCACACGTGCCAATGCAAATGAGGCACACGTGCCAATGAAAATGAGGCACGCGTGCCCATGCAATGAGGCACACGTGCCAATGGGAATGAGGCACACGTGCCGATGAGAATGAGGCACACGTGCCAATGAGAATGAGGCACACGTGCCAATGAAAATGAGGCACACGTGCCAATGCAATGAGGCACACGTGCCAATGCAAAATGATACAAATGAGACACGCATGCCCCATAGGATGCAAAATGATACAAATGAGACACGCATGCCTCATACGATGCAAAATAATACAAATGAGACACGCATGCCTCATAAGATGCAAAATGATACAAATGAGACACGCATGCCTCATAAGATGCAAAATGATACAAATGAGACACGCATGCCTCATAAGATGCAAAATGATGCAAATGAGACAGGCATCCCTCATAAGATGCAAAATGATGCAAATGAGACACGCATGCCTCATAAGATGCAAAATGATACAAATGAGACACGCATGCCTCATAAGATGCAAAATGATACAAATGAGACACGCATGCCTCATAAGATGCAAAATGATGCAAATGAGACACCTATGCCTCATAAGATGCAAAATGATACAAATGAGACACGCATGCCTTATAAGATGCAAAATAATGCAAATGAGACACCCATGCCTCATAAGATGCAAAATGATACAAATGAGACACGTATGCCTCATAAGATGCAAAATGATGCAAATGAGACACGCATGCCTCATAAGATGCAAAATGATACAAATGAGACACGCATGCCTCATAAGATGCAAAATATTGCAAATGAGACACGCATGCCTCATAAGATGCAAAATGACACAAATGAGACACGCATGCCTCATAAGATGCAAAATGATACAAATGAGGCACGCATGCCTCATAAGATGCAAAATGATACAAATGAGACACGCATGCCTCATAAGATGCAAAATGATACAAATGAGACACGCATGCCTCATAAGATGCAAAATAATACAAATGAGACACGCATGCCTCATAAGATGCAAAATGATACAAATGAGACACGCATGCCTCATAAGATGCAAAATGATGCAAATGAGACACGTATGCCTCATAAGATGCAAAATGATACAAATGAGACACGCATGCCTCATAAGATGCAAAATGATGCCAAGTGTGACACGCATGCCACACGGAATGTAAAATGATGCCAAGTGTGACACGCATGCCACACGGAATGTAAAATGATGCCCAGTGTGACACGCATGCCACACGGAATGTAAAATGATGCGAACGGACTTAAATGCGTAACAACGCACGTGTTTCGGAATGCATGACAATGCATGGTAAGGGAATGCACGACAACGCGAACGATGCACGAGGCGACGTATGTATTGAAATACATGACAATGCTTGTAATAAAAATGCAATGACAATGCATGAGAGATGTGCATCACAATGCAAGGGGTGCGTGTTACAACGCATGTAGTATGTGCATAACAATGCAACTGTGAGGCGCATGGTAGCGCGATATAATGCACCGAAATAGTGCGATGAACGCGTGCAACGCACACGGGGTAACTTTTGGATCTTGTAAAAGGCAAAAAGGATACCAAAGGATACAACATTGTATGAGTTGGAGTGCTACGCACAGAAGACGCGGTCCGAGGTCAAAACGGAGGCCGGTTGAGCGTCGGAGATACACTTTCTTGCACTTTCTTGAGCTATGAAGACCAAAAACTACTCATATGGCCTAAACAAAGTTGTGGGAACACCACCGGCCGGGAGGGGAAGCCACCGGCTGTCCACCGGCTGCAAAATAATTTCATCGGCACAATATTCTGCCGGCCGGCACAAAATGTTGCCGACCGGCAAAAAGTTCCTGAGTCGGGGCATATTCGACATTTCACCATGGGTGTTTTAAAGTAGGGTTTTTAAACCCTATTTCTCACTTCCTCTTCCGCCGAAATTCCACACCCTCTCTCTCTAGAGTGTTTTCCTCTCCTCTTTTCTCCGTTTCTTCGCGTTCTACGCCCGTTTCGTCGTCGGATTCGCGATTTTCTTCGCGTTTCGGACATTTTCAACCGAACAAATCTTTGTTTCGGCGCCTCTTTTGCCGTTCCCACCTTTTTGGGGTTTGTTCCCCTCGCTTTCCTCTTGATTTCCGTACCCTTTTCACATCCCGGCCTTTTCGGCCATTTTCGACCTTCTCGGGGATTGACTTTTCGGTTGACTTTCCATATTCTAGCCCGGTTTTCCTTTCTCCGGCTATTTTCTCATCATTCTTGACATGGCGGACGATATTCCACAGGGCGGGACTCCCCCGGATCACGAGATGGATCCCGGGGTCGAGCTCCTACCTTTGAGCGAGCGCCCGTTCGACCCGGCGACCTACTGGCCGGCGATTCATGTTCTGCCCCCTGACAGACTGCGCTAGTTCAGGAGTTTCGAGAGGCACGTGCCACCCGAGCTATTACTGCGTGAGCCTACCTCCCACCTATCCTTCGGCGCTTCCGAGGTAACTCTCTTTTCCTCTGCTTTACTTTCTGCAATGTAGGACACAAAACTGTCGTAGCTGGTTGTGTTTTTTAACTCCTTTAGCTCAGATACCCTGTATACTGTAGTTGATTGTAAACATTCGTACAACCGATACCTGCTTGAGACTGACACATGCACACACACTGCACTAGCCCTGAATCACCCAAACACACTGTATTTCACTGCCTACACACTGGTACCCAGCATTTGCTTGAGTCTGAAAATATGCACACATGCCATACTGTATTGAATCACCAGAACATGCTGACGCATCATACGTTGTAGTTCACTGTAAGCACACTGGCACCCAGTATTTGCTTAAATTTGTCAAACTTGCACACATGCTACATCTGCTCTGAACCACCCAAACACGCTGACGCATCACACGTTGTAGTTCACTGTAAGCACACCGGCACCCGGTATTTACTTAAATCTGTCAAACTTGCACACATGCTACATCTGTCCTGAACCACCCGAACACGTTGACGCATCATATGTTGTAGTTTACTGTAAGCACACCGGTACCCGGTATTTGTTTAAATCTGTTAAACTTGCACGCATGCTACATCTGTATGCTTTTTAGAACTGCATTTTGAATGTTGCCTTGCAATGGTTATTTTCTGTTTACAGGGGGATTCCCATACCATCCGTGGGTATGGGAACACCAGCGCTCGGGACTGGTATGCCGAGCTTCCTGATGCGGTCCGTCGCATAGTGGACCAGGCGGGCTTCGGCGCTTTCTGCAGAGGACTCTCCAGGCTTACTACATGCAGACCTCTCCTCGCCGCTCTGGTGGAGAGGTGGTGGGACACCACCGATTCATTCTATTTCTCCGCGGCAGGGGATATGACGATGACCCCTTACGATTTCTCGATGCTCACAGGCATCGGGGTAGGGGGTGATCCGATCCCCTTCGATATTGACATGGACGAGTGGACTGCCGCTCAGATCTGTCTGCTTGGTGAGGTGCCACCTCTCGCTCGTCCAGGCTTTGTCCGATATTCCTGGTTCGAGGTGCAGTTCAGGGTCCAGCCCACCCTTGTTGATGCAACCCCGATGACTCCGGAGGCCGTGGAGAGGTACGCACGCGGCTTCCTCATGTTCTTGTTTGGGACGACCATTTTCGCCGATCGGGCGAACACCGTGCCTCTCTGCCTGCTCAGCGCACTGGTGGACGTCAGAGACATCTTGCATTACGACTGGGGTGGCGCCACTCTGGCCACTCTCTACGGATATATGAGCTCAGCTTCCCGCGGCAGCGGACAATTGCTCGGGGGCTATTGGCGTGTTTGGGAGGTACATTTCTTCTTCTGTCTGTCATTCCTATCCTGTATTTTCTGTGCTCTGTACACTGCACACACTGTAGTCTGCTTTATACTCGCTGTATACTGTACACACGGCACACACATACTCTGCTTTGCACTGACTGTACACTGCTCACACTGCACACTCTGCACAATACACTGCACAACACATGGCTCTGCTATTTCTGCTTTTACTCTATATTCTGCTTTATCTGACGAATGTACTGGTATTTACCTTGCAATTGTGGGTTTATGCCTACTTTCCTAGGCTCGCTCCCGTACCGGCGACGGAGACTCCTCTGGTCGTCCCTTTTTCGCGTCGCTTTGACGGGAGATGCACCCGGAGTCCGCGAGAGACATTTAGCTTCTTCCGCCGCTTCTTCGACACCATCACCCCTGCCGAGGTATGTTTTATATTTCAGAATTTATCTAAGCTTTTCTTTTCACTACATACTTCAATAGCGATTGATAACAAACTGTATGTCACTTTCAGATCACGTGGCAGCCTTGGGCTCCGTTACCGGCGACGACTCGGGACCGATTTGCCGGTGCTGAGGAGACCTCGCGTTTCCGGATCTTACTGGAGGGCCCGGTCTGTCGGGCTTGGTACATGGGTGAGCGTTTCCTACGCCAGACCCTAGGGTTACCAGAGCAGATAGTCCCGGCTCACCCTCCCGAGGACATGAGGGAGACCAAGAGGCTCACTACCGAGCAGATGGCCGATTATACTATCGGCTGGGAGGCGACCCGCTTCAGAGGCATCGGCGACTACAGAGAGTAAGTGTAGACGTACATTATGCGGTCTCTGAGCGGCGGCCGTCGAGCTGAGGGAGCCAGGCCCGTGGCGCCAGCAGTTAGGGCAGGAGCGAGAGCTGGAGCGGGAGCTTCGAGGAGGGCTCGAGTCCGTGGCAGGGGCGGAGTTCAGGGAGGACGGGGGACCGGTTGGCCTGTTCTGCCCACTTCATTGACTTTCCGAGGGCAGGGTGGGGCGACCTATCAGATCCCCTTCGTCCCTCCGCCGGCTGATCACGAGTTTGTCGGTGTCCCCGACTTGCCTCCGGTATGTATTACTGCATTTTTGTACAGTCATTTCATTTCAGTTTATTTGATATTCCACAGAATATTGATGCATCTGATACTTTTGCAGGCTTCTTCTGAGTATACCCGGCAGTCATTGGAGATGAATGCCTCCATGATGGGGATGCTACAGCGGACCTTTGATCTCCTGGCCCTCTACAGCATTCCGGTATGTTCTTCTGATCACGGCCTCAAATCACTCACAAGTTGATTCACGTAATCTGATGCACGGTACAACACCTGATACACTGATCTCACAGCGTGTGATACACTGCATACACTGCATTCTACACTCTACTCTGCACTGATAAACTGCCCACGACATTCATACATTGTACTCATACACTGTATTCTGCATTGATAGATTGTCCACGGCATTCACACACTGTATACTGCATTCTGCACTGATAAACTGCCCACATCATTCTCACACTGTATACTGCATTCTGCACTGATAAACTCCCCACAGTATACTGATGCATTTGATTTTTATGCGCTTTTTCAGCCTCCCTTCCAGATTCCCGCTGTAGGAGGTATTCCAGCTAGACCTTCCGTCCCCGCCCGAGGGAGAGATGGGGAAGGCAGAGCATTCCCCCGCACCAAGGCGGGGCGCACTCATATCGGGAGTAGTTCACGAGCTCCAGTCCTTGATGATGATGATGACGAGGAGTCAGAGGCGGAGGCAGAGTCGGAGGCGGAGTCATCGGAGGAGGAGACCGGAGGCAGCGCTAGCTCGAGCTCTGATGACGATGCTGATAATGCTCCTGCACCTTCGTCCAGGAAGAGGACTAGGATAGACCGGTAGCCCTCGGAGTGCTTGACATGGATACAGATTTTTGTTATTTTTTCCACTTTCTTGTACTTTTCCTTTTTGTTGGTAGTTAGGATACTCTGTACTGCCGCAGGCAGATTTTTGTTTTCCAAAACTTGTGTACTTAAAAAGATGATGAAATGAAACAGGCTTTTTATCTGAAAAAGTGTTTACATCTATATATCTTTACATTTCATACTTTGCATCGCATCACACCATATTACACCTCAATGTAAATGAAATTGATTGGTTGTCTGAAAATTGAACACTTGCACTGTAATAATCAGATAACTAAACAGCCAACAGCAAAATAACCCAAGCAACCCACTGCCTGATTCTGGACACACACGGCCCTCACTCTACTGGGGATTAATCTACATACAGCCCGTAACACAGCACTTGGTTCATTTTGCACATAGCAAATCCCGAACAAACAGCCCAATCTGACAAGACGGACTACGGAGGTGAAACCAGCTAGAGTTGAAACACAATCGAATATAGAGAATGGCACAACATTCTGAGCATAAACGATTTTTGTAATTAAATAAGGGTTTTTCAAACCGGGGCATCGAGCCTACAACTGAACACAGTGGGGAGGACTCAAACAAAAAAAAAGGTACACGACCTAAACACAACGAGACACGTTCGGAAGAGACCGAAAACAAAGGTTGAGGTAAACAAAACAAAAGACACGACATACAGACGCGTTAACAACGACGGGGGACCTCAGATCATGAGGAGCCAGTTTCTCTAGGCATTGTTTCCCACCCTTTCTGATTTGTGATTCTCCCATCACTCGACCCTCAAGCTCGGTGTTTCCTCTCAAAACCCTTTTTCTTACTTTTCTCTCAACTTACACCTCTCTATTCTTTATTCTCTCATTTTTCGTCCCTCCCCAAGGTGATTGATGAATGAATAGGAAGTTGCGGGTTCACGCCCGATGCCATTAGCTCACAGCTATTTCTTCTGGTGGGTAGAGTGCCCTCCTGGCAAGTATGTTGGCGACGGGGGAAAGACAGAACACCTGGCTCAACTACGCCCCTAGTTCATTATTTTGACCATTTTTTCGTTTTGGTTTTCTACTAAAACAGTTTTGATCAAGATGAGAGTCGGATTAACGTACTTGTTCGATTTTTGATTAGAAAGCCATGCAAGTCAGGCTATAAGCACTGAATATTTTCCTTTTTTGGGTCCAAGAAAATGGTCCAGTTTTGGAAAATGGAATAGTTTTCGAGAAAATAGTCAACCTCAGTAAAAATTTTCAAAAACTATTTTGCAAACAGTCAATGCTCACCGAGCATGGAACTTACTCTTTGAGATGCGCAACCTCAGATCGGAGGCAATGGGAAATTGCCCCTGGCTTGAAGGACGCTGTACGGCAACGGAAAGTTGCCCCTGGTTTGAACGGCGACTTACGACGACTGGTGGCAACGGAAAGTTGCCCCTTGTTTGGATGGTGCCGCAGCAGTCCGCAAACAGTCTTCATTGGTGGTGGTCGAACTCTTGGACACAAAGATGACGAAGACGGTCATAACAGATATATGGACACAATCACCTTGGAAGGTGTTGACGACTAGACTTTGGGATGAAGTCGAAACCATTGTGTGGACTGAGACGCTATGAAAACGTTGGGGGCTGGACTTCAGAATGAAGTTGCCTACGTATCCCAAACATGGGAATCAAGCCTTACGTAGTTCCGGTTAAGGTACACTCGGGTATTTTAACCTTCACTTTTTAGGCTCTAACTTTTGCCAAGGCGCCCGTTGCGGGTTTTCGACCTTGCGAGCTTCTTTTCAATTTCTCTTTTTTTTCTTTTCTTTTTCTTTTCTTTTTTGCATTTTTTTTTCTTTTCTTTTCATTTCTTTTTTGTATTTTTGCTTTTTTGTATTTTTCTCTTGCTCTAACTTTTGCCTGGGTCACCCTTCCGGGTTTTCGGCCCAGCGAGCCTTCAAAGGGTAAAAGTATAACAAGTCCATGTCAAATGGTTTCTGAAATTGAAGCCTCTCTGTGTTTAGGAGAACGGCTGTTGCAATGATTTGCAGAAGAATCTGTCATGGTTGCTTCACGAGCTTCTTCTGGTGAGATCTAATCTTTTGATTCAACTTCGGTGCCTCTTACTCGAGGGCTACTTCAAAACTGGTCATACGGGCCTCCTCCGACAGTTGACCGTTGAATGTTCCGGATGGGTTCGTGGTTCAAAACAAACAGGTTGAATCTTGAGGCTGAGAGCGATCCTAGGCTGCACAATCTCAGGAATGATTCCACACAGGTCTTCACAGGGCCGTGTAAAACATTTGTTTTTGAAAGTTTTTAAGAAAGCGATGAATCGCTCGTGCCGAAGATAGTATGGAACCAATCTGGATCAAGCCAGGGTCCTTCCCAGTACTCACGCTGACAAGCATGATTTCATTCATTAAGAGCTTAGCGCGTCTCTCTTCCTCTTAAAATGATCAAAATTTTGCAAAAGCCGAGGAATTCCTTCCTCTTCGTTTTTATCACCGCAGTGTTCAAAAGGGGTTTTTGAAAAAACTTAGGTTAATGCAATGAGTTTGGCGCGCAGGAGGGTAGGCGAGATGTACTGTCAGTCCAATCAAATCCTCTGGCACAACTAACTTACACTGAGAGCAAGCATGAAAATGAGATGGCCACAGCTGTTTCATTCAAATTTGTTGGTATAACTGGCCCCTTGGCAGAAACAGACTCAAAAACAAAAATGGGTAATTACAAGACAAAACGGTGTTCGAGGCAACAACCCCGGAATCACCTGGTATTCTATACAAAGGGGACTGACTCGCTACAACAAGACAGACCCTTAAGAAAAAAGACTAACTCAAGACAAAGAGACAGACTCAAAACAAAAGACTGACTCGATACCCAAGCCAGAATTTACAAAACCAGCGTTCACAGATGCTCAAAAATGCGTGCCAGACGCCATATCCAAAATATACCAAATGCCGCTCGCAGGCGGTTCACTTTCTGATTACATACTCGCAGTATCTGTGTCCTCAAAATCCAATAACTGGGTGGTAATGGACTTAGCTGAGGTGGGCGGGAGGATAACCTCGTTGTCAATCAAATCTTACACCTCATGACGGAGGCGGAAGCAATTGTCGGTAGCATGGCCTGTCTGCTGGTGGTACGCGCAGTACTGAGCAGCATCATGCGTAGCAGGGAGATTCTTCGGGAGAGGCCGAGGCTCCAAAGGTTTAAGGTGTCCCCTCTCGGAAAGGATCTGAAGTGCCTTAGATAGCGGCATGTAGAGAGCATGAAAGGTCTCTGCGCCCCCGGGGTAGGTACTTCTGAGCGCTCTTACTAGCCGCACAAGCGAAAGGGTCGGCAGGCGCTACCTTAGCTTTCTGATCTTTCCCAGGTGCAGGGGCGGGAATAGGAGGAACTGTTCTGGCATAACGGGGCCCATCCCGATTTTCTGACTGGCTTGAACTACCCTCAGGTGGAGTGGGAAAAGCATCCTCCACAGTTTTTACCAGAACTGCGGATATATGTTGCTTGTTCACCCCTCCGGCTTTCAAAGCCTCGACTGCCCACAACAGTTGTTCAATAGGATCGGCGTCTACCTTTACTTTGTCTTTTCCTCTGGCCTCAGCCTGATCGAGGATTTGGGTCGATGTCGGCATGTCATTGCCATAGCTGGAGGCCATCTCCGGTTGGCTAAGTTCGATCACAATTTGCCCTAACAGCGGGGGCTCCTGGGGTACAAAACTCCCGGCATATGGTGCGTCTGGAGGTGAAGCTGACATTCCGTAGGTGAGATCCACCACAGACCTCTGGAGATCACCTATTATCCCCATTAGTTCA